>NC_059140.1:38495661-39733876 GCF_020740605.2 Lemur catta | reverse complement strand
AGGCCCAGAGCCCAGCAATGGCTTGGAGCTGCAGGCTCCTCCTCACCCTGTCTTCAGCACCTAGTGTGACAAAGGTCCCGTGTGTGCTTCTGAATGTCCAGTGAATTGTCTTGAGGCTGGAGCCTTTAGAAATGTGGCCCTCAATTTAAAGAAAATTAGGAAATATTAACATTTTTAAAGAGAGAAGTTATGGAGGCTTTCTCAGTGTCCTTTCAGATATGGATTCCACTTAAAAAACTTTGCCTTTTCATCAGAAGTCTCCTTACTCTAGTTTTTCTGAATGCATAGATATTTTACATTTTCATGCTTCACTGAAAATGTGTCCCGTGGACACTACGTTACTACTACTGTGAAAAATCCATTCATAGGATGAACCCAATTAATTTTCAGATACACTTATGCCTCTGTATAGTTTCAAGTTCTTTCCTTCTCACAACCTAGTTCACTAATGCTTGGTAATTCCAGGGTTAATAATGTCAGCCAAGGCTGTCTTGTCAATATGGAGAGAGTGACGGGCAGACAAATAGAAACGTAATGATGGTGTAATTTGGTGTGACTATATGTGGAAATAAATTTAGGTTCAGCCGATGCACTGGTTACAATTGAATCTAATCTCCCAGCCTTGTTCTCTTCTTTGTCCCTATTCTTTCATGCTTTTTTGAGGGGAGAAGTACCTATCATCTATATGTGTGAGGGTGCTTTTGTTTACACAATATCTGATTTTTTCAAATGATCAAGGCAAAAGCATGCATGATATTCTGTAGTTGGGGAATGCAAAAGTAAGCATAAAGGAAATAACAATGCACATCACAGCGAGGCAGTCCCTGCTGAACTGCTGCTTGTGAGTCTTTTCAAGAACAATGTGTAAAAGCTGGAAATTGCCTGTCAAGTTATTTGTTCTGCTTGGACACTGCATGGAGCGATTAATATTTAAAATCTATTTTCCTTCACTATTGTTTAATCTGAAGACTTTGGACCTATGAAAAATAGAATTTTGTTTTAGATCTCCAAGGATAAAGAATCATCTCTTCTCTAAAGGATAGCAAAAAAAGTCAGCCATTGATGGGAAAAAATTTATTTAAGGTCTTAAGCCAAATATTATATTGGTACAAAATCATTTTCTTTCTGCTCAATAAAAAAGGAAAAAAAAAAAAACCAACTACCTGAACTGCTAAGTAATGTTTAGTTACTTGGTTCATTTACTACCAATCTGAAAGCTACATTGAGGTGCAGGGAGGGAAAACCCCTGCAACTCATTGCTAGGTAGCAAAGTTTTTGAATCACTATATAATTATAGCACCCAGGTGAAAAATATTCCTCAAATACATCCTGAAGTATCTAGCCTTAGGTTAAGTAATCTAGTTAGAGATACAGTAACCACTATAGTTTTTATAAACAAGCCTCATAGCTTGCATAGGAGTGAGTCCATGTATGGATGTTTGGTTTGACCTGGGACAGTAGTGTAGAGAAATGTGAAGTTGTCAATGTGAAAGCTCATAACAAGGTAATATCTGATAGCCCACATGTGTTAGACATGATGCAACATTCAATTCTGCTTAATTGCATGAGAAGGTGTTAAGGATTGAATGCTTGTGTTTCCCCTAAATTCATATGTTGAAGCCTTAACCCCCAGTGTGATGGTATTTGCAGGTGGGGCATTTGGGAGATAATTAGGGTTAGGTGAGATCATGAGGGTGGGGCCTCATTATGGAATTAGTGCCCTTTTAAGAGGATGAGAGATCAGAGCTTTCTTTCTCTGCCATGTGAGGATACAGCAAGAAGCTGGCTATCTACAAGCCAGGAAGAGAGTCCTCTCCAGGAACTGAATCTACTTGCTCTTTCATCTTGGATTTCCCAACCTTCAGAATTGTGAGAAATAAGTCCCTGTTGCTTAAGCCAGTCAGTCTATGGTATTTTGTTATGGCAGCCTGAGTTGACTAATACAGTGAGTTATAGATGTGAAAATATAGTAAGAACATTGAAAATCCCAACACCTTGGTTAGATTCTGGCTTGGTTAGAGTGTTATATATAAAGAAAGAAATTATAAGCTTTTAAATCTTCTTAAACAAAGCCTTAATAATTCTGAGGAAAATACTTGATAGATGTTGAATTGTACATTATTACCGGCAACTGTTAAGCTTTTGACTTTCAAAAAAGTCTCAGATAATCTAAAACCTGAAAGCAATGTAGCATAGTTATCAAATATAATTTTTTTTCAGAGTTTAAGATATTTTTATGGGATTGGGTAAATTTCCAATTACTTCAATACAGATTATTAAAAAAACTGTTATATTATTCAAACTGAAAGCAAAAGGGGGAAGCATGCCATTTTAGAAATAACATAAAAATGTTTTATTTATACCAAACTACAGCAATGTATTTTACATATGTATAACTCGCACAAAGAATGCATGGAAAAATACATAGAATTGGAAACTAAGAAATGCCTTTTAAACCAACTTTCTATAGGAGCTTTCCATTGTATTCATATCTGATAAAATCCAAGAGTTTCCAAAATAAAAAATTAGAGCATTTCTCAGTGTTGACCCCAAACTCAGTTTCATGTGCTCAAAGATATTTCCTTCCAATTTTTTTATAGGAAATCTTCATAAGCCTCCAAACATTGCATCAAATTTTAATTCAGCTCAGATAACTGTACCTAGAGAACTCTGAGTTGTGTGTGACTGTCTTTTCTGTAGTCTCAGCAACAACCAATTTGAAGGACTTCTCGTCTAAAAGGTTGCTTGATTCCCTAAGGATCACCTGATTTAAGTATTGAGACTGAGCCAGACACTGACTTCAGGTGTGTGCGTTGAGTGTGTAATTTCCAAACATGTGGGGCACCTTAGGTAGATGCACATAAGACTAAACTAGATATCTTATTTAAAACTAAAAAAAATTACCCCCCCAAAGAAATTAGATAACAACTTTATGCAAAGTTGAAATATTGATCTAAAGCATATGTGCTATAACAGAAGAACTGTTCTGCCTCCACGTAAAGCCAAATGGCCTTCATGTGCTCTGGATATTATTCCCTCTTTGTTTACCTGAGTCCTATAATCTTAATTTCTGTCTTGCATTATCAACTTCTTCCTCTTGAAAAAAATTCTTCCTGCTCTTCCTCTTCCACTCTTGATTTATTTCTCTGTTCTCCTTTATGGAAAAGCTTCTTGAAGGAGCTGTCTAAACTCACCACCTTGACTTCCTCCTTTCCTTGTCTTTAGAAAATCCCATTCCAGTCAGACTTGCATCTCCATCACTCTGCTGTTTTGTCACGGTCCCTAACAACCTCCATTATTGCCACATCTGTGGTTAATTGTAAGTCCTTACTTGATTTCTCAGAAACTTCTTTTTCAATTATTCCCCTCATTAGCATGTGCATTCATTTTTCCCCAGCACTATTGACATATAATTGAAAAATTATATATATTTAAGTTTTACAACTTGATGTTTTGTTAATACATATATGCATTATGAAGCGACAACCACAATCATGCTAATTAACATATCCATCACCTTACACAGTTATTTCCTTCCTTTCTTCCTTTCTTCAGAACATTTAAGATCTACCTTCTTGGCAAATTTCAAGTATATAATATTAATACAATATTGTGACCTGTAGTAACCTTGCTGTATGTTAGATCTCCAGGACTTATTCATCTTGCATAGCTGTAACTTTGTATCCTTTGATCAACATCTCCTCATTTTTCCCTCCCCCAAGCTCCTGGCAAGCCCCATTCTACTCTCTCAGAAACTCCTGATATAATTCGTTATTTTTTTTTCCTTCTTGAAATATTATTCAGTTGACTTCTAGGACAAAATATCCTGGATTCTTTTTCTCTTGCTCATTCTCAGTCTCCTGTGCTGGTTGTTTCTCCTGTTCTCAATCTCTAATTGATGGAATTCCTCAGGGTTCAGTCCACCATTTTTTGTTCACTATTCTCACTCCCTAGTCACTCTCATCTCCTTTCATGGCTTTAAATGATATCTATATGCTACTGACTTCCAGATTTTTATTTCCAGATCTGATTTCTCCCCAGTGGCTTAGATTCATATTTGCTATTCTACACCTCTCTTTGAAGGTTTAACAAGAGCATCAATCCTAATTTACCCCAAGATAACTCCTAATGTTCCTCCCCCATCCTGCTTTTTGTCTAGTCTTTCCCAACTCAGAATTTAACATTTTTATTTTTCTATTAATAAGGCCAAAAATATTGGAGACATCTTGACTGCTCTTCATTTCTCCAAATATTTTCAAGACCTGTTGACTCTACTTTAAAATATATCTTGACCCCAACCTGTTTCAGTTATTTGCTGTCATGCAACACTAACCCAAAGTCACCAAGATGTTTGCCTATATTTTGTTCTTTTCCCCCAAAGTCTTTATTTTTAGAACAGTTTTAGATTAAGAGCAAAATTGAACAGAAGGTAAGGAGATACCCCATGTATAGTATTCTGAAAGTTTTACTATTCCTTTTAATTTAGATCTTTGAGGCTTCTGAAATTCATTTTTGTACATGGTGTGAGGTTGGATTTTAATTTTTTTCCTGTCTCTCTTTTGCATTTAGCAAGGTTTCTGTTGCCTTCAATTTGTTGCCAACATGCTTATCTATAAGCAATTTTACAGTGATATTTTAGTGCTCTTGTTCTATGATGATATTGCAAACACTGGGAATCCAGTCACTGAGCTAGCAGCTGTCTTATTTTAGTTTCTGGTTGTGAGGCAGTGTCTTTGCTATCTTGCCTCCCGAGGCATGAGTGAGCATGAGTCTTGTCTCCTGTCTTATATGAAACTCTTTTAGCCCTCGTTGTGCCTCAGAAACTCAGCTCCTCATTATTACCACTGACTTTCTGTCCAGGAGGCCATGACGCCTGGATTTGAGGTCCACTATTTCTGTTTTGTATCTGATCCACTGATATGATCAATTTATCTGAAGCCCTATTTTATTTCATTTTTTTTATCTCTTGATATTTTGCTTTTTGTTGTTTGTTTCAAGCAGAAGAGTTGGGTTAAGTCAGAAACTCAGAGCTATCTAGATTGAAAGTCAAGGATTGTCCTTTGGCAATGGCCTCTGACAGCAATGCTGTAAGCTAAACAAGTAGTTCCAAAGATGGCATTTCCAGTTCCCAGGGTGGACTGATGGAGGAGGCATTGTGAGCCAGAAATAACTTTACACGTCTGCATATCATAGCGTGTAGACAGCTACCGATCTCAAGAGAGTTTAAAAACACTTGACTGATTTGAGAGAAGGAAGTAGGGGATATTATCTTCTATGATTAGTGTCTTCATATATGTCTTTGAAAATGTTATTAATTTTATAAACATGACCTCAGGATAAGTGACTTGGGATTGAATTTTAGTGCATTTTCACTGTGGCAAAATAGCAGGGTTTTGGCCCCTGAAAGTTTATTTCTAAAATATCAATTCAGTTGTATGAAACAGCAATTCTGTGTCAGCAACTATGTAGTAGATGTTTTCACATATTACATAGTTTTATCTTCATTTATAAATGGAATTTCAAAAGATTATTTTACTAGCCCAGTTGGAGTAGTCTGGATTTGAGGTTCAAATTCCAATTTATTTCACTTTACCATATTTTTATACATGAGAACAAGAAGCAACGAGCTCCACAACAAAGGATATTAATTTCTTTTCCATTTGATTTAGTGCTTACTTATAAATCTTGGCTGTGACCATTTTAATATTCCTCAGTCATTCATTTAATATGAATGAACAGTGCTGTGTATCTATTCTGTGCTAGACATGGAGCTACAAGGTCAATTAAGACATGGTCATTTACTCTAACCTACCAGAGACAATCATTCTTCCCATTGAACATGCCTAATAGCAGTGCAATATTTTATATCTGGCAATAAAATGTATATATACTTTCATCCTTGGACCATTTACAAAATATATTTGCCCTCTATTTTATATATAATTGGCTAATGGCTTTGTGAACAGATAAAAACCTTTTAAGGCATATATTAATACTTTTCACTGGAAATAGTTTTCCAGAAAACACCTTTGTAGGTGACATTGAAGATCCATATTAAGAATATTTTTGTGGTCTGGTTAGAGCAAATTTCCACACTTGCAAATAAGGTGCTACAATAAACATTCAAAATTCTCTAAAGCCAATTATATATAAAGTGGATATTCAGTGTTGCTGGTTGAATACATACATACATACACACACATACACACACACACACACACATATATATAGATATAGATATATGACACATACTAAATACTGAAACAAATAGCATGGCTGCTGTGGAAATTCATGAATTTTTCCCCCTACTAATTGTGAGCACCTTTAAAGCACAGAGTACGTCTTATTTGTCATTTTTTCACTGGTACCTCAACACCTAGTAGATCCTCAAAACGTATTTGTAGAATGCATTATTTACTGGGTGGATATTTAATGTTGTCTGTTGAGTGGATGGACTGGAAGGAAGAATGGGTGAATGAATTGATGACTGTATTCATGTACTGACCTCTGTAAGATATCTAACACCATGTGTCTTTAGGAAAAAAGCCTGATAGTTTTCTCTGGGGCATGTACTTCATATTTGGTTCTTTTACCCTCAGGTTGTAGAAGCATGGGACCACAGAAAGTGCCCACTTCCTCTTTTGTATCTGGCTGCCAGGAAATTTCTATTATTACAAATTTGAAAAGATCTTCCAAAGTTGGTACTTATTGTGAATTTGTTTACTTACCCTGCTGCTTAGATAAGTAGATTCTCAAACAGAGCTTAAAGTTATTTTTTGAGGCATAAATTTTCATTATTATGAAACTAGTATGAAATGTCATAGTGTTACTTGCTATAACATGAACTATGTTCTGTACAGCAAGTTTTTTTAATTGTTGGATGATTATAAATAATAAAGAGTTGTGTGACTCTCATTCTACCTTATGGTAGAAAGTGAATTTTTTCATTGTATTTGTCCCTTACAATAACCTGAAAAGAAGCTTTTTTCTTTTCAGGAAAATGAACCTCAGAGAGGTGAGATGACTTGTTTACTGTCATTTATTCCAGCAGTCATGCCAGACACCTTCCTGGGTGGGAGGGATTCAGTAATAACAAAGGCAATCATTGCCTTTGAGGAACTTGTAATCTTAGTGGGTGGGGATGACAGATAAAGATGTGATTACACTACAGCAGTTGGAACTATAGTTAAAGCATAGACAGGATGCCTTGAAAACACATGGGCTGTGTATTTCTATAAACAGATGTCAGTAGAACTTGAACCAAGTTTATGATTCCAAGTCCAAGCGTTTTTTTAAAAAATGTATTATTATTATTATTTTACTATAGCAAGCCTATCTTTCCTTTATCTCTAATTTTCTCTTGTACCTCGTGGAAACTGGTTAACAAAAATTAGATGTGAGTAATTAAATTTCACATGAAGAGAAGAGGAGGGTCTTTACAATGCTTGAATTTTGGTATTAGAGAATTCTAGAGAAGGTTACAGAATGGAATGGGGTTGGGAGTGGTAAGAGAGCAGGACCTCCTTAGCAGCAATACTAGCAACAATCGACTTCTAACTCCAGGCTGCTGCTATCCTAATCACCTGCTCAGGAAAACCTGTCCAACCTTCCAACACACACCAAACAGACACAGAGATTTTTGTGACTAAGAAAGGGTGACGTGCATACTTAATAGCTCTTTAAAAGTGGAAAGCTGATTCTGAAGATTTGTTCTACTTCTTAATTCACATCAACTCCTGGTTAACTAGAGAGGCCTTTGATTTCCAGGATCTGTTGACTGAGAATAAAATATTCACTCTAATGATTCTGTTGAACAAAAGATAGTGGATGGACTGTGGAGTTCTTTGGTAATGAAATTTGAAAATAGAATTTTAACCGGAGACTAATATTAGAATATTCCTGCACAATATCTGACCTTTGTGGCTTGGAGCACAGAGCTTCATTCCCTTGCATATTTCCATTTCTAATATCCTGAAGCTATTTCCTGTGTGTCAATTTTACAGTTCTCCCACTGTTTAACTGTACTGTTCATATACTCAAATGTGTGTTCTTTCATCATCACTTAGAAAACTAGAATCAAAGTCAGTTTCAGGGTAATTTCAATTCCAGTGATCAACTTTCTGGTCTCTTGGTCATGAGCCTTTTTCTCCCTGGTTTTCTTAATGTCTTCCTTTTTTTTTTTTTTTCTGGGTTAGCTAATAATTTCTTGATGTATAAATATTCCCATGCCCAATCTATTTATCTTGTACCTAATTCATGTGTGGCTGTTACAGAGATTGTTGTCTCTTTCCACGATTTCCCCTTAAGTCATCTCAAGTTTTTGTCATGTTTTAAGAACATGGGTTTTTAGCAAAGCAGACAAATATTATATATGATTTCCAACTTTAATCAAATGTTTATTACTTTACTTTTGAGGCTGTGGATTGTTTTTACATAATATAAAAGTTACCTGATATCATCCTTCCACATCAAAGTTAAAATTTTGTTATCAGTTTGTCAAAAGCAATATAACATGCAAAAATTATTTTGTTTTGGGGGACCTGGCTTAAATCTGAGGGTTTTTTTAGTATAATGTTTATTTTTTATAACTTTATTGGATTATAAGTTACACACTGCAAAACACGTGTATTTAAAGAATAAAGTTGATGAATTTTGATAAACAGACAAAGCCATGCAACTGCCACCATAATCAACGCTCAGAATATATTCATCATGCCTAAACAGTAGTCCCATATCCTTTTGCAGTCAAACATCACATCCTGGAACCCCTGGTTGACTTTTTTTGCTATGATTTTACCTTGTCTAGAATATCATATAATTGAAATCATACAGTATGTGTCCCTTTGTCTTTGACTTCGTTCAGTTAGCATAACACTTCTGATATTTAATCATGTGTATAGCTATAGTTTTCTCTTTATTGCTTCTCAATATTTCAGTGTATGATTATTTCATATTTTGTTTATCCATTCACCAGTTGATCCACATTTGAGTTGTTTCGCTTTTTACATGTTAGGAATAATGCTGTTATAAGGATCTGTGTAAAAGTTTTTATGTGGATAAATGTTTTAATTTTTCTTGGGGAAATATCTATGAGTGGAATTGCTGGTTCTTATGGTAGATTTATATTTAACTTTTGAAGAAACTGCCAAACTTATTTCGAAAGTGGCTATAAAATTTTGCATGTCCACCAGCAATTTATGAGAGTTTCTGTTGCTTTGCATTCTTGTCAACATTTGGTAGTGTCAAATTTTAGCTATCCCAGTGGATGTTTAGTGGTAGCTTATAGTGGTTTTAAATGACATTTCCTTAATGACCAGTGAAGTTGAACACCTTTTCATGTGCTTTCTGGCCATTCATCTCTCTCTCTCTCTCTCTGAAGTGTCTGTTGAAATATTTGCCTATTTTTATTGAGTTGTTACCTTATATTAAATGTTTTCTATATATTCGGGATGCAAGTCCTTTGTCACACATATGTTTTATAAATATTTTCTGCCAGTCTGCCTTCATTAACGGTGTCCTTAGTTGGATAAAAGTTTTGAGAAAGTCTACCTGATAAGTTTTTATTTTATTGTTCGTGCTTTTTGCATTTTATCTAAAAAATTTTTCTATCTCAAGATAACAAACTATCTCTTATGTCTTCTATAAGTTTCATAGTTTTAGAGGTTACACAGAAGTCTATTTCTCTGTCTATTGAGAGGACTATATTTATTTTCACTTTTATTTTGTTAATATATCACATTAATTGATTTTCGGATATTACACCCACTTCGTATTACTGGTGAAAACCCCTCTTGGTCAAGATGTATCTTACTTTCACATGTGGATGGGTTGAATTTATTAATAGTTTGTTAGAGATTATGTGTTTGTTTTCATGAGCCATACTGGCCTTTAGTATTGCTTTCTTTCGGTGCTTTGGTTTTGTATCAGGTTATTACTGGTTTTATAAAGTGAGTTGGCTGTGTTTCTCCTCTTTTCTAAAATGTTTATGAAGAATTAGTATCAGTTATTTCTTTAATATTTTTTACAAATCACTAGTAAAGACTTCTGAGTTTAGTTTTTTCTTGGTGAGAATGTTTTTACTCACTAATTTAATTTTCTGGCTTGATATGTCTATTCTGATTTTTATATTTTCTTGAAGATGGTTTTGGTAATTTGTGTCTTTTAAGGAATTTATAGACAATTTCTCGGTATAATTTGTTCATAATTTTTCCTTATTGTCCTTTTGATGTCTGTAGGATCTGCTATGAAGACTCTGCTTTGATTCTCGACATTGATAATTTGTGTCTTCTATGTGGGGAGGAGTAATCTGTAGATGTCAGTTAGGTCAAATTACTTGATAGTGTTGTTCAAATCTTCTATCTCCTTATTGATATTTTTTCTCTGACTTTATTCAGGTATAATTGACAAATAAAAAATTTTATATATTCAAGGTATGTAACATGATATTTTGATATATGTATACATTGTGGAATGATTACCACAATCGATTAATACATCTATCACCACACATAGTTACCACTTTTTTTATATGTGTGTGGTGAGGACATATATCACTTAAGATATATAACACTGTAATCCTGCTTGCTTATGAAAATCTCTAGAAAAAATCTAGCAAGCCTGAAAGTAGTTTGAAAAAAATGGTATCCTATAGGAAATAAAAATTTCTTCAGCATAGGCTGGGCACGGTGGGCCTGTAATCCTAGCACTGTGGGAGGCCGAGGTGGGAGGATCACTCGAGGTCAGGCTCTTGAGATCAGCCTGAGCAAGAGTGAGACCCTGTCTCTACTAAAAATAGAAAGAAATTATCTGGACAACTAAAAATATATAGAAAAAATTAGCCAGGCATGGTGGCACATGCCTATAGTCCCAGCTACTTGGGAGGCTGAGGCAGAAGGATCGCTTAAGCCCAGGAGTTTGAGGTTGCTGTGAGCTAGGCTGACACCACAGCACTCTAGCCTGGGCAACAGAGTTAGACTGTGTCTCAAAAAAAAAAAAAAAAAAAATTCTTCAGCATGAAAGGAGTTTTAAAGAGTTTTGTAGTTTCTTGTACAGTTATGAACATGTCTTTTTAGTAATTACACACACACATACACACACACATGTGGAAACGGGCAATATTGAGCCACATATGTATTTGATTTATTCTTGAAACAGTTTCATCAAATCATTTTAGCAAAAGTTGGTGATGCAAAGCATTGTTCTAGTCTCGTATAGGATAAAAAGAGTAACAAACACAATATTTGTCCTTACAAAATTTTCTGTATTAACAATTACATAAGGAAAAATGTGGTAGGTATTACAAGGGAATAGGAAGAAAGTGTATTGGGTACTCAAAAGAAGTAGGAGGAATTTGAGATATCAGGAAAGATTTCATTAAAATGGTGTCTTTGGAATACATGGGCTCTGGTGGGTGGACAGAAGTGTGATGGGTGAAGATGGAGGAGACGGACATGCCAGCAGAGAAAACTCCATGAGAAAAGTCAGGGAGGAAGAAAAATGCAGATAACCCTGTGTGGAAAAGCTTGATTCAATACATATTTGTTGAGTGAATGAAATTTTAATGTCCTGTTTATAAAGCAAATATTTTAAATGGGTTTGTAGTTAATAATCCATGTTGGGTAGAGTGTGCTGAAAAATAATTTTAAGAAATCTCATGTCACTGTCTCCACATGCAGCTCCTTGCCTGTGTCTGAGGGACATCCCCAATCCACACCTCAATTGCCTGATAACTGCTTTTTATCTTTCAAGGCTGAATTTTGTTTATCTTCTTGGGAAGCCTTCCTTGACATCCCACCCCAATCAGGCTTAGATGTTCCTTCTCTGTGCCTGCTTTTATTATAGGACTTATATTGAAAACATTGAATTACATGTTAGTCTCCATCACTAAACTGTGAGAATCTCAGAGGCAGAAATTTTGTTTTACTTGTCTTTGTATAACTTGTTCTTGGGTCTCATAGATGCTTTATACAGTTTACTTGAAGGACTAAGATATATTGAGTAATGCATTGATGATGTTCCCTCTTGCCTTTTATCCTTTCAGTCTCAGTATCACACATTGTAATGGTCTGTCTGTAACTGGGAGGTGAGGTGCCCATACACAGTTCACAGCCCTGTGCTTTTGCTTGTACACATCTCTTCAGCCCGTGATGACCTTGTCCTATGCCTCCACTGACCTAAATATTAACGTCTTTCTAGCTCAAGCTCAAAGGCTGTTTTATCAAAAATAAACTCCCCGCAGAGAGTATTCTTCCTATTCTGAATTTCCATGGTGATTTTTCTATACAACCTTTGTGATGTTTTCTATTTTCTAGATGTTATCTGGGGGCAGAATCTGTATTTCATATGCTTTGTATTCCGAAAGGGGTACAAGGTACCCTTAGAATGGACACATATTCAAGATGCATTCAATAGCTTTTTACTGAGCACTATTTGTCGGGCACTATGTTGACTGTGAGCTATTCAATAAATATTTACTAAAAAATGGTTCACTCAACACTTGCTTCGGGGGAAAACTGCAGAGTGACACAGTATGGATGAAAATGTAATTTAGAGGCAGAAAAATAAAAAGGAATGAGTCAGAAATATATCCTCTGGCAAATCATAGAATTTCACAAAACCATTCGAAACCTTGCTTTGTTTATGAAAATCTCCACAAAAACCTAACAAGCCTGAAAGGAGTTTGAAAAAATGATACCCTAGAAGAAATAAACATTTTCTCAGCATGGAAGGAGTTTTTAAAGAGCTTCATAGTTTCCTTTATAGTTATGAACAAGTCTTTTCAGTAATTACAATCACTAATTTTATATTAAAGCTAAACACTTAACTCTAAATGTATTTGGTTCTGCAGATCAAGTATAGACAAAGAAACTTTGGATTTTTCTCTTACTGTTAGAACTCATACTTAGCTTTGCATTCAATCTACTTGGAGTTCTTTCTATTTATCTAAACAAATGATCAGCCTGTATGATTTCAGTGATATTCACTCCTCTTTCTTCTTTCCTTTCAAAACTATTCACTTAGATGAGAATTTTCCTTCATTTCTCCCTTGATCACTTTGGAGACTCAAGCTAGTACACTGGCTTTTACTTTCACAAACTCTGGTTTTTCTTCTTGGCAAAGCAGAATGTACTTGACAAACTTAATGGGGCACATCTGAATGGGTTCTGCTTCCAAAGCAAAGGAGTTTCATGTTAATTTTCACCAGGAATTTTGAAATAAAACATGAATATTTCTTTTAGAAATGTTTAAATGTTAACAGAATGTTTTGAGGAATAATGCTTTCGAGTTTGTACCTGTGTTTCTTGCCTGTCCATTCCCAAGTGTGCAGCTCTACCCACCCTCCAAGGTCACTGTTAGGGCAGCTGAGTCTGATCTACTTCCAGGCTGAACAAGCAAGACTCTGCATAAAAATGATCATTTGGGGGTCAGTTCACTTAGTACCCCAATAATGATGCTATCATCAATAGCTGTTAAGGGAATGGTGATACATTGGCTGGCACGAGTCTTAGCTTTACCGCAAAAGCTCGCTCTGAACAGTATAATGCTTCCCTGGGTACATTGAATAGATATTTTACTGTTTTCACATTAACTTGCCTAATATTTTTTGTCCCTTTAGCCAATGCATACTTCCTTTATTTTCTCCACCGAGGCTTCTTTCTTCTCTCTAACATCATCCTCAAAATGGAAGAAATTTCCTAAATGAAGTATCTACTGTTTTCCTTTTGTTTTGGTTGCCCCTGCGTGCTCTACTCTGAAGCTCATTTTTAAAAGGCAGATAGCACAGGTGAAATTTCCTCTGTGCTCTTCAATGTTGACAAAATACAGATGCCAGCACCTTGTCTATGGTTTTATCTTATATACATTTGAAAACCTCCAGTTCCAGGTAAGCGAACTATGAAATAAAGCAACTGCTTTGGCCCTGCAAGAGAAGTCTCCCCAATGAACACAGAAAACTTCAGAAAGAGCTTGGCTTGTGCTGTGGATGTGCACCCTGTATGTAATGTGAGTTCCAGAACAGGGAACTTGTTTAAAGTAGGTGCTCAATGAATGTTTGTTGAATGGATGACTAAATAATGAGAGAACTAAAGCCAGCCCTGCTGAACACACACAATGGCTATTCATATTTTATACCAGATTCCAGGACTGTAAATATTATTAACGTCTGTCAGGCTGTATCCTGATTATGTTAGTACGGCTTAGCCACAGTTGTTTGGAGAGAGTTTTTCTAAACATGCGGCCAACTGGGAATATGATTCTCAGTATAAAGCTAGTCTGTGATTTTTGGATATCTTTTACAGTCTTCTTGAAAAACGATTCCATTTTCTATGTTATATTATTGTAAGCATCTTTCATTTATTTGCAAGCAGATGAAAAATATATTCTAGTTAATGAAATAATATCAGTGGCAGAATATGTAAAGAAACACTGCCTTCTGGGGCTGGCACTGGAAGAGAATCTCGTGGCAGAAATGTGAGCTTCACACTGAAGCTCTTGCCACCCCTTTGGGATTATTTTTTATCCCCATTATAGCTTCCAGGAGCACAGCTTGTCCTTTAACTTTCTGGTCCAAATTTAGAGAAAAGACCTTGTTCTTGTTTTACTATAGTTTAACTGAGACACAATTGAACATTTTAAATATACTGTTTACTAAAAAATCAGGAATAAAAAGAAAAACAATCATGGAGAATGCCACAAATCTTTAGGATAATCCAGTTTGCATCTTGCTCTTTATGTTAGAAGTTGGCAAACTTTTTTCTACAAAGGGGCGGGTAGTAAATCTTTCAGGCTTGTGAACCGTACTGTCTCTGTTGCAACTGTTCAACTGTGCAGTGGTAGTGGGAAAGCTGCCATGGACAACATGTAAACAAATGGGCTGCATTCCAATAAAGCTTTAGGAAAATAGAGCCAAATTTGGCCTACAGGCTGGTAGTTTGCCCATCTCTGGTCTACGTTGCCAGACCTGGTCTATTCCCATGGACAAAATATGCCCTTCACAGGTTCCCTGTCTTACTAGCTCTGTCACCTAAGAGTGCCCCTTTGGACACCTGAAGCCCTCAACCTCCAGATGAATGAGAGAGGTTAAGGATGATAATATCTTGAACTTTTTTTATTTGTTTTGGTTTGAGGTTCTACCTCTTCCCTGATTCAATGACATTAAGCATTACTTGTATCTTCAGAGTCTATACACGCTCAACCATCCAAAATGGGCCCTATCTTTGTAAGTCTAAAAAATCATGATCTTGTTAGGTGATGTAAGAATTGCAACATCACTGTAAGAAGCAAACTCATCTAGTTACTAACCAGAGGCTCATTTCCTCATGAAGTTTTTAGAAACATAATTCAATTAGTCTTGTTATTATTCAATCTGTTGTTTATTCAACGCAGAGCATGCACATATGGGCCTGTATTTGCTTTGTGTTTCTCAGTGAATTCTGCATAATGCAGAAATGGTTTACTGCTCAGGTCAGAAGCATGTATTGGTATAAAGCACTGAAAGTGACTGGATTAAGCATGGGGAAGTGGGGTTATCCATATATATTCCACCTACATTCTCACATCAGTTGTAATTGGGACTTTTGTACACAAATTAGCTCTAAAAAGGCTATTCCTTTAGTAGAACAAACCAGGAAGCCAAATTTTCCTCTACTATCACTCTAACTCAAGAGTCTGGGTCAATTTGGGATGAGAGCCTTCTGATTTCTCCATTTTTCTTTTCGTATATTTTTAAAATTTTTATTTCAAAATATTAAGAGGGTACAAATGGTTTTGTAATGCTTGGGGCATGCCTATAAGTGTGCCCATCACCAAATAGCGTTCATTATACTTGTTAGGTAGGTAGGGTTTGTGCCCATCCTCTCTTCCCCTCTCCCCCTCTCCCTTCTGCTTGATTTTTACTGAGTTTTATTTTGCTCTGTGCATATATGTGCTCATCAGTTAGTTCCAATTTAACAGCGAGTACATGTGGTATTTGTTTTTCCATTATTTAGATATTTCACTTAGGAAGATGGTCTCTAGTTCCATCCAAATTGTTGCAAAAGGTATTAATTCATCCTTTCTTATGGCTGAGGAGTACTCCATGGTATATGTATACCACATTTTGTTAATCCACTCATGAATTGATGGGCACTTGGGTTGATTCCACATCTTTGCAATTGTGAATTGTGCTGCAATAAACATTCGAATGCAGGTGTCTTCTTGATAAAACAACTTATTTTCCTTTGGGTAGATGCCTAGTAGTGGGATTGTGGGATCAAATGCTAGGTCTACATTTATTTCTTTGAGGAATCTCCATATTGTTTTCCATAGAGGGTGTACTAATTTGCAGTCCCACCAATAGTGTATACGCATTCCTTTCTCTCTGCCAGCATCTCCACACCAGCATCTATTATTTTTGGATTTTTTAATAAAGCCATTCTGAGGTAAGATGATATCTCACTGTGGTTTTAATTTGCCTTTCTCTTATGATTAGTTGAGTATTTTTTCATATGTTTATTGGCCATTTCTTTATTTTCTTTTGAAAAGCTTCTGTTCATATCTTTTGCCCACTTTTTAATGGGGTTGTTTGTTTTTTCTTGCTCATTTGAGTTCTTTGTGGATTCTGGTTATTAACTCTTTATTGGATGTATAGCTTGAGAATATTTTCTCCCGTTCCACAGGTTGTCTATTTGCTCTGTTGACTATTTCCTTAGTTGTGCAGAAGCCTTTTAGTTTAATCACGTCCCATTTATTTATTTATTACATTTTATTGCTATATTGCCTTTGGGGTCTTAATCATAAATTCTTTGTGTAGGAGAGTTTTTCCTACAGTTTCTTCTGGAATTGTTATGGTTTTATGGCTTACATTTAAGTATTTTATCCATCTTGAATTAATTTTTATGGACAGTGAGAGATATGGATCCTGTTTTATTCTTCTGCATTTGGCTATCCTATTCTCCCAGCACTATTTATTGAATAGGGCGTCTTTCCCCAGTGTACATTGTTGTCTGTTTTGTCAAAGATCAGTTGGCTGTATGTGGTTGGTGTTATATCTGAGCTCTCTGTTCTATTACATTGGTCTATGTCTCTGTTTTTGTGCCAATACCATGCTGTTTTGGTTACTGTGGCCTTGTAGTATAGTTTGAAGTCTGGTAATGTGATCCTTCCAGATTTGTTCTTTTTGCTTAAGATTGTTTTGGCTATTTGGGCTCTTTTCTGGTTCCAAATGAAGCATAGAATTATTTTTTCTAGATCTTTGAAATATTACATTGGTATTTTGGTGGGGATTGTATTGAATCTATAAATCACTTTGGCTAGTATGGACATTTTAACAGTGTTGCTTCTACCAATTCATGAGCATGATATGTTTTCCATTTGTTTGTGTCATCTGCGATTTCTTTTCTCAATGTTTCATAGTTTTCATTGTAACCTAAGACTTTGCTGAATCTATTAATATTTATCAATTCCAGGAGTCTCTTGGTGGAGTCTTTGGGGTTTTCTAGATATAAGATCATATTGTTTGCAAAAAGTGATAGTTTGACTTCCACTTTGCCAATTGTGATACCTTTATTTCTTTCTCTTGCCTTATTGTTCTGGCTGGGACTTCCAGCAATATGTTGAATAGAAGTGGTGACAGTGGGCACCAAAAGCGTTTGACAAAATCCAGCACCCTATCATGATAAAAACCCTCAACAAACTAGGCATAGAAGGAACATATCTCCATATTATAAAAGCCATACACAACACACCCACAGCAAACATGATACTGAATATGTTGAAGTTGAAAGCATTCTCCCTATGTTTCATGACGTTGAGAGTAACTTGACCATGGAGATGCTCAGACAACTTTCAAGATAGTTCTTGTACCTGGTACATGTATCTTGATCTTATTCCTGACAAGCAATCATTGGATTAGCTTGTAGAATTATGGTGGTTCTAACAGCATAGCCTTGGAGCTGCACTCCTGACACCATCTCCTGGATCTGCATGTCTGATGCCCCTCTGTGCCCTGTGGAAATATCTGCACCATTGTGATTTTTGAGGGGCACTTCCTCACTCTTTTGTACTACACAGTGCTCCAGGTTCCTCTTTTATATTTTACTGCTCCAGCCCTAGAAGCAGCCATTTCTACAAGGGTCACTCGTTTCTTTTATTGGAGAATGTGGCTGCATGTCACAAGATCTGTCTGCAAGGTGTGATAAATAGCATTTTTCATGTATGATTACAAGAAGGTGGACTGTCTTTTAAGACCTTCTGTTGAGAAGTGTCATTCTAAAACCTTTGCTCAGGGTCTAGCTTGGTGGTGGGAGGAAGCTATGTATTCACAAGTTTTAGAGTTTCCCAAGAGGACCACCATCACTGTTGAGAAAGGACCCATGCCACTGGTATATTTCTCATAGCTATTTATGAATGAAATATGAGAAAGGACAGTAATCCTGGAATTTCTGTCATCTGCTTCTACCACTGACCTTAGAGTTTAGCATGGTCATAGGTGTGGCAGTAGATGGTGAGACCTAATTCGTGAGACAACCTGGAATCTTTACATTGAAGTGCTAATTGAGCCTGCTAGGGTTTTATATACCTAATGTCTACTGAGTACTTTTTGTAACCTAGAGAGTATGCAGTGGGACTTATGATTGAGTTCAGCCTCCTTATGTGGTGGTTATTATGGCAATTACGTTGGGGCCCTAGGAATGAGGAATAATGAGTATAATAATATTCTGGAAAAGACTTGGTGACTTATTACATGTAGGATAAATGGGAAAGGGGAGAATGAAAAACATAAGCACTTTCTGCTTAAAAGTGGTTGGTGATACTATAAGAAAAATAAAGACATTAGGTATTGATGCAGGTGTCTACAAAAAAGTTGGAAATGTGCATCTGAAATTCAGGACAGATCTGGCTAAATGGATTCAGGAGCCATTTTCACAGACGTCATAATGAATTATTTTCTTCCATAGGACTGACATGTGCCTTAAATTCTAGTATGTGTGCTGTAAATAGTAATATATGGATGTAGTTTTATTCAAAAGGGATGCATGGGTTAAATAAGAAATCTCAAAGAATCAAACTCAATTTATTCACTCATGTTCTTTTAGGATATATGAATGTTAAAAATCAAGATCTAAATAGCAAGAACAACAAAAAGATTGGTTCAACGAACTGCCAGACTACAAAAATATGAGCATGTACTCTATGCTAATGTGAGAATCACTGTGATTATGGGAGCTGCTAGTAAATTGTAGGTTTTAAAAAGTAAAAATGACTTTTTCCTGAAAAATGTGAAAGTTATTTTAGGGTTATATCTGTATTTTATTTATATATTATTTTCCCTGAGAGATGTAACTCTTATTTTGGGGTTATAGTTTCATTTTATTTGACAGATAGTAGTAGTTAACACTTCATAACTGCTGCCATCAGTGTTTTTAGTAAAAGAAATTGATTAAGGGCTGTAGTTACATCTATGCAGATTTCTCATACCAGTTAAACTCACTATGAACTGTGGAGACCCAAGTAAAGCCTTTTCTTTATCGTATGTTTGAAATGTTAGAAACAGTTTTAATATTTAATATTCAAAGGGAAACAACTGAAAAGTTAGAAATTTTACTTCTTTTAAAGGATTTTAAAAATTTAGTACTATATTCATGGGAAAGAACTTTCAAAATGGCTTTTATTTTTCTGTAAGATATTCTTGAGCAGGATCAGGAATGTGATTCATAGTTAGTTAAGCCTATTAGACTCACAATACAGAGAAACTAATTGGTCTCTTCTCTTTTTGTGCCCATAGACATTATTTGTCATTCTTTTCTGAATATTGGTGATGGCACAGAGATGTGACAAATATTTGACTGCTGTTTCCTTCTTCTGGACGTACAGCAGGCATAGTCAAATGATCATTTTAACTCTGATGCTCCTAGTGGTTGACTCAGAATTTTTCTCTACACAGTGATCCAACTGATTGGACTTGAATACATAATATAACCTATAATTATATTTATGCAAGAAGAAACACAAATTTGTAGGAATACCAGTCAACTTAACTCTGTAAATTTACTCCCAGTTATTAATAGATTTTTCAAAGACAGGAATGTTCAAGAACCAGGTGGGTTCCCAGTTTAAACATTTTCTGACTGAACTTTGATTTAATTATAATTTATCTTTATGCTATCAAGTATACCTCTTTAAATAACAGCACATTAGAATTTAAAGTTCATTGGGTTATTGCAAAAGTCTTGTTAATCAGCTTTGTATCATCGACATTTTAGGAAGGATCCTATTCAAATCAATTTTTGTTATGCTGCCTTCTGCTACAGTGAGTTGAACTTAAATAAGGCCAAACCCAGGACAAAATCAGCCAGAATCTCTCAGCACATTAATTATAGGTTGAACCTCAGTGAAACCTTATGCCGCAAGAAAACTAGGGAGGAAAAAATAGCAACTTGAAAGTGTTCCCCACACTATGGACTCAACACCCCTTTTCCCCACACCAAACCAAGGATGTACTCTGGTTCTGCCTGTGACACACCTGAGACACAGTACCAAAGGGATCTAGAAGATTCTGTCTTCCCAAATGTGAATCTGTTAATCTGGGGTCAGATGACCTGGGTTTCAGCTGTAGTCTTGGTCTTACCATCAACCAGCTTTAACTTGCCTCACTTTCCTTATCTGTAAAATAGAAGTTTATATATTTGAGATAATTTTTATTAACTTTTAAGTTCCTTCTGGCTTTTTCTCCTACTTCTCTTTTAAACGTTCCCTAAGCTCCAACCTGCCCAGAACTCCCCCAGTCTTGAAACTGAGGAATGATACGAAGCCTATCCATACCCTTCCTTCATGTTCAGTACAGCATAACTGACATTGTTTTTATTTTTCTACCTTTAAGCAGTGCGAAAGAGATAAAGATTAATAAATAAAGACAAACATAAAAAAGCAAACTTCCAAAAACTGAGAAATGAATATGAACAAAAAAATTGTAGAAGAATAAATATACGTGAGAATACATGTAGAAATATAATGAAGCTAACTGGTCATCAAGGTAATTTTTCAAGCATTGAGGTAATATATATTTTTAAAAATGATAGTAACACTTAATATAGCAATGAGGCAGGGTGATATTTAACACTGCTATCCAGAGTGTAAATTGTTAGAAAGAAAAATAATTGAAATATATACCGTGAGCTCCTAGGATTCGTTTTCCCTTTTTTGATTTATTCTAAGAATCTATTCAGAAAGTTGAATATTTCTGTAAAATATTATTAATAAGAGTATAAAACTGGAAGCAACATAAATATGTAACAGAGTTAAATAAATTGATACATCAATGGAATGCCATATTGCATGGTTATTTAAAATGACATATTAAAGATTAACTAACAAAATAATTATGTAGTAGAGTCTACCAGAAGCTTATTGTGATTTTAATTATGTATATGTGTGTATATATATACAGAAGACTATACATAAACATCAATCACTGTCAAGAAAAATGTGTGTGATTTTCTCATTTAACTTTATTTAGTACAATTTTAATTTTTAAATTGGTCATATGTCAAATTATGATGTGCCTAACAATTTTGGTAAATGTCAGATGTTTTCCTAATTTCAAACTGCATTAGCACAAAGTACAATTTGTTACTATCAATTATGACTTTAAAAAGATATTATGGGAAAAGGAGGAAATTTTAAATGTAAATAAAAAAATCAATATGTTTGCCTAAAAAAAAGAGATCATTAAAAAAACCTCTTTTTGTATTTTCCACTCTATGGTTTTCTCTCTGGGAATGAATCATTTTGTCAGCAACATTAATTCTCTAAGTTAGTTGGGATGTCCTTTAATTGTTGTTAAAGCAGCACTCAGGGTGCCTGACATATTTAGAAGGATTAATATTCTCACATAATTCCTTCAAAAGAACATGAATATTACTTTGTAGAATGAATATTTAGTATTAGGGCAGCTTTCATTGAAAAGTTTAAATACTAGAAAATTTCACAACTATTAATAGTCAAATTCCAAAAGCAAAAGTTTGCCCCTTTGTGTTGATTTCCAGTGGAGCTTGCATCTGAGATGTAAATGTTGCTTTTAACAACAAGCTCCCATTACAAGCAAATTGGATGTCTTCACCCCGTACCCCTTTCAATCATAGGCAGTTGCTGATTCTGGTTTTGCAGTGACTCATTTTAACTTTAGACCACATAAAACAAAGAACACTGTAGATCTGAACTATAGTAACCTCATCTTGAAATTATTAAAAATACATGAACCAGATGGCAACCCTCCAGGGTACATTATCTGACACAGACATCAGATTAGAAATTTTCGTTCATAAGCAGACTGTTTAATAACATACATTATCTAGACCTCCATTTAAAATAAAACTAAATTTCAGTGAAATTGTCTAGAGGCCAATTACTAAGGGGCCTGACCCAAACTATAGGAAATAAAAAATGGATTAGCCAATCTGTAACAAACAGAAGTGCTCATTAAATTACTATTAGTACAAAAACTATACACAGTCCCATGTATAAAATATGTATTGGCTTATGAAGACATCATTTCACTTCATTGTCATTTTAATAGCAATGCATTTTGAGCAGTTGCTGCATCCTGGATGTGAATGTCCTAGCCTAATAAACTTACAAAAGATTGACTCCAGTTGCAGCAATAAATCCATAAGGTAGCTAGAAGACATTCCAAGAGATGTGGGCTCTCTTTAAGCAGGTAAGATTTTTATCTTCCCTGTTTGCTAAGGGGTAAACCAAGATTGCATGCTGAGCCTCTTGTAGAATTTACACAGGGAGTGGCAGAGGGATGTGAAAACTTGCTTTCTGATTGAATTCTTTTTCTGACACATCAAATTACCTCAGCTAGAACTCACATTCCTTTTGTGAGTGAGCAGCAGTGCCCTGAGTGAGAGAAGAGGTTTCAGATGAAAAGACACCAGCAAAAGAATTCCGGCAACCTGAAAAAAAAAAAGCTAGTTTGACACCTTCAAGGGATCATAAGTCAGGAGCCCCAGACTCAATCTAAGGATTGTTTGTTCTGCTCAGTGTTTGTAGGTTTGCTTTCTTTGTGGGTCTGTAGTTATTCAATAGGTTTGTTAGCTATTGCAACTAACATCATTCTGAGCTCTCAGATCCAGAGTGCCAGGTGGTCTAAACAGGGCTCAGCTTTGCTCCCACCAGACCACGGAGGGAGAAGGGACAGTGAGTGCTCTCATGCACCCCATGATGGGGAGTTGAGCACCCTTTCTCCCCACAGAGGATTCAAGTAGAACAGGTGCCATAGATGCCACCTGGGAAGCCCTGAGGTGACTATCTCCACAGTACCTGGGCAGAGGGAGACCCTCTGCCACCTGGCCCCGTGGCTCTGCCCTTGGTTCCTATACTGCTGCCATCTGATCGCATATCCCAGCCCACACAGCTACTGCTGCCGGGCCCTGTGGCCCCTCCTCCAAGACTCCCATGCAGCTGCCTGAACCCACAGCTCCCACCTGCTTCCTGGCAGGAACTGCTCCCACTGTCCGGTCAAACACCCCACCAGGGATCCACCAGCCTTGAGCTGCCATCACACCTGTACCTGGCTGGAGTGAACCCCCATAGCCCTGACACCCATGACCATATTAATAGACTCACTGGGCTGCAAATGTCACTGCCACAGACAGATCTGGGCAGAGCAATCTCCCACAATGCCAGCCTCTGTGGGGAGGGACTTGCCCAGCCCCTCAACTCGAGGTTCCATCCTGGCCTAAGGAATGACCCAACACTCTGCATAAAGATCATACAGCACAAGCTTGGACTGTGACAATCGCAGGGGAACGGGACAACACAGAGCAGCTGCAGTACAGGCTGTCAGTGCATCCACCCTCCCTACCCCCGCCAGGTCAATCTCAGAGTAGGTCACAAAAGTACCATATAGGGACTGCTCCTCCTTCTCGCTGAGTAGGAGAGTTCTCAGCAAAGGAGAACAGGTGTATTGCAAACCTATCTGTCCTGAGTGAGAGAAGAGGTTTCAGATGAAAGGACACCAGCAAAAGAATTCCAGAACCGTGAAAAAACAAGCTAGTTTGACACCTTCAAGGGATCATAATAGGTCTACAGTAATGGACTCCAACTGAAAGGAAAGTGTTGAAATGTCAGAAATGGAATTCAGAATATGGTTGGCAAATAAGATGAATAGGATTGAAGAGAAAGTTGAAAACCAACACAAAGAAGGCAAAAAAAGATTTCAGGACATGAATGAGAAAAATGGAGAGGGGGCAAGATGGCTGACTAGAGACAGCGCTTGCCAGACTGTCCTGAGGGAAGGAAGAGCTTCAGATAAAGGAGAGGGGATGAAGCTCAGGTGCAGGTCAGAGAGGAGTGCTGGAGCCTGCTGGAGACCTCAAGGAGAAAAATTGTGCAGAGAAGGAAGAGTATAGAGGAAAAAATAGACACCAAGGAGGACCAAACCCAGAGAGGCTCAGAGCCCAGTGAAGGAAGGGGTAAGGGGGTATCCCTTTCTACCTGCCACACTCTTTCAGTGATCGGTGGGCTACCAAGTTACTTGGAAGCTTTTCCACCCCCACGAGCCCAAGCACTGCGGCAACCACAGAATTGTGGGAAGAACTTGTGTGATCCCAGAGCTTGGACATTCCGTGTGGGGTTTCCCTCCAAGGAGAGTAACCTGAGAGGCCGGAGAGCGGCTTTCTTCCATTCAGATTCTTATCCCCCTGCAACAGGGAGAGAAGTTTGAGCCAAGAATTTGGCAAGCAGCCGCCTCTCCCTAGCTGGCTTGTCCTCCAGTCTGAGGTTTCTACAGAGACTGGACTGGGGCCCAAGCCTTGCCCTTTCCCCTTTAAGACTGCAGTGGACCCAGGGTGCCTGATCTGGGAGCTCCCTGCCTGCTGGCATTTCGTGGAGATGCACGTCAGTGGGTCTGACACGTAGGCCAGATCCTGTGCCCCCAGGACTCGAGGGGGTTGCTGGGGGACACAGTGGGGAGGTTTGGGAGCCGGACCTGGGAGGCAAGGGAGCCCACGTGGGTGGAACTGATGGGAGAATACTGTGGGGGCCCGAGACACAGTGATCTGGGGGTGCAGCCATCCCCCCACAGGAAAGGTGCACTGTTGGACTAGGGTGGGTTCTCCTCCAGGGAAGATCCCAGATCCCAGCCTGCAGCACCATGGGAGTTGAACATGCCCAAGGGCGGGGGTAACACAAGCAGGGTGGAGCTCACTCCTAACAGTCAGGGAATTGCATCCTTCCAGGTATGGAGACCCAGCCTCTACTCTCCTCCCAGCGGCTCCCCCTAGTGGCCGGGAAAATGACCTCTGAGCCCTGCCGAGGCTTTGCAAAGGCTTCCTGGCTCACACAACCTAACGGTGCCCAGCCTCGCTCCTCCACACACCTCTGCTGTTGGGGAGAACAAGCAACTCCCTGGGAGCTACAGGGCCGCTACCAAAGCCTGGGGCATGCAAGTGCTCCACCTGAGAGACTAGAACTTATCACAGGCACAAAAGAACATCTCTGCAGTTGGCTTTCTCCTGCAAGCATCAACCACTGACAGGGAGAAGAACTCTATATTTCATTACAGCATCTACCAACACAATCAAAGAGGGTGTGGCTGATTCTTACTCACAAGCATCACCCGCCATCTTGGTGATGAAGCTGATGGTCCAATACAATTCACACTGCTGGGAGGAAGTGAAGAGATCAGGATAGAAGCAATCTGAGGGGACACAGCTTTTTAGGAGAGAAACAAAACTTACAGGCAGCTTGATCTGTGGTCGGTTTCCCTCCTCCACTGCAGACCTCTGGGCAGATCAGGGAGCTGCTCAGAGTCTGTGCAGGGACATTCCACCAGAGAGCAGCTGCAGTAGAGATCTGGTGCCTGCCAGTCCTAGGTTTCTGCAACCGTCGCCATCCTGATTGCTCTGGTGCACGGAGGCAGGTTTGCTCAGGACCCAGCTTTCCAGTGGTAGCCTTTGCATCACCCCTGCTGAGCCTAAAGAAGTAGATATTGTTATTATTTCTACTTAACATATGAGAAACTGAGGCCCAGAGAGGTTAAGTACTTTGTCCAGAGTAATGCAATTGATAAGTAGAGTGTAATTTGATTAAACAAACACCTGAAGCCTTCCATTAAAATACATGACTATCAAAAGAAGAAACAAATAATATTGAGAAAATGGGTTTTGAATCGAATGTTTGTAAGAACTCTAGTTGGTCAACATTAAGTCTTCTGCTTGTAATTCTTAACCAGTGAATACTGATTTTTTGGGGGAAGTGGGGCCGTGAAATGATCAGTGAGAGACTTCGAAGGTCTGACCATTTCTAGGCGAATATTCTCTCAGTGAGTAGGAAGCTCATCATCAAGCCTGGGAAAGTAAATTTTAATATATTAAATGAAACAATACCTTTTGATATTCATGTTTTCTAATATCTCTTTTTGGATTGAGGAAATATCTCACGTTGCTGTTAGTTTCATTATGACTTGAAACAACTGAACCGTCTTTTGTAATGATGCTCCGTTTTCGTAATGATTCTCAAGAGGTGATACACTTTTCCAGCTGCTGGCATTTGCTTATTGCCACTGTTCATACACTGCATTTTTGGAAACCACCCTTTTCTCTATCTCCTTTTGATACTTTAAAAAAATTGCATTTGCCCACATCCTTACATTTTGACTGAAAAAAAAAAAGAGACATATACAAAATGTTTCTGTAAGGTCAAGTTTGGAGGAAGTAATTGTATATTGTAGAGGTAAACACAAAGATTTTCTTCGCTAGCTAGTATTACACAGGGCAATATAATTCTATCAAAAACTTGGCAACATATTAACAATGTGGCTTTTAAGTACTTTTCTGGCATAAAATCCTATGGGTTTTAAAAAACAAACTAGAACAGTTCTTTTCAAATGGAGCCTCCTTTTTCTTTTTCTTTCTTTGACAAGGATTTCCTTGATCTTCAGAAATTGAGTCAGAAGAGCAGGTTTCGGGTAGTAGGAGCTTAAGCCCATACCACCAAGCTTAGCAACAGTTACTATATCCTTGATATTCTAAATAAATATGCCATTGGACATATGCTATCAAGTCTATGGCAACAAATAAAATGCTATAATTGTTATTACATTTTTTAAAATTTTATATATAAAGTTAGTATTATGAAGAGAGGATTAGTAAAGTAAAATTTGCATCAATATTAGATAGTTCCATAAGCCACAAATCAATCAAAATAGATATTGTAACTTTTTATTCTATATAGGTGTATGTTTAAATACAGAATGTTAAATTTAAACAATACCTATGAACTAAAAATTTAATCTTATTTCACTTGTTTACCTCCATCCACTCCCTTCCCTCGACATAACCAGCAGTTTGAGCTGCTATAACAGAATACCAATAGACTGGGTGGCTTAAACAACATTTATTTCACACTGAAGGCTGGGAGTCTGAGATCAGGGTGTCAGCATGGTTGGGTTCTGATAAGGACTCTCTTCCATCTTGCCAACTACTGGTTTTACATTGAGTTCTCACATGAAGGAAAAAGGGTGAGGGAGTTCTCTGGGGCATCTTTTATAAGGACACTAATCCCATTCATGGCAGCTCCACCCTCATGACCTAATCACCTTCCAAAGGCTCTACCTCCTAATACCATCACTTTGGGGGTTAGGATTGCAACATATGAATTTTTGAGGGACACAGACATTCAGTCCATAACAGTATGCACCTTTCTAGAACTTTTTTATAGCATAAAGATATATGTATAGATGTAAATATAGATACAGCTATATAGTTCCAGGATTTTAAAAGAACATAGGTCATACTATATTTTTCTGGAAATTGTTTTTGTTACTTAAAATATGATATTTGCTAATATATACATAAATAAGTGTTAGTTTTTGTGTTTAAGAGTTATCGTTGTTAATTAAACCTTTCCCTTCTGCAGTGAACATCTCCGTACACACAGACTGTGAGGATTTGGGATGTGGAGAATCATAAATTAAAATGGAAACACCAGCAGAATCAATGCTACAGAACACTAAAAAGACTTTGAAGCCTTATCTCTATGGAGATGTATTCTTGTTTCACATGTTAGCAATTGTTATTCCTTTCTTTCACATCCTATGAAATCATGACCTGCCTTCTGCCCTAGTTACTCCCAGACACCTTCCATACAATATTTGGCCAATCATTCCAGGCTGCAGTGATTTTTTATTTTTATGTTTTACTTTTTTTTGCTACCTTATTAACAGATTGTGCAGTGCAGTGATTTTTGTGATGCTCTTCATTTGTCAGAGGACTTTCACAAATCCCAAATCTTCTGTTAGTCTTTACCCTTCAACATTCTCTATCATATCCCAAAAGGCAACTCAAGCCAAATAAATAAACCTTGTATTTTGACACCCAACCTGATGTACTTCCTTTTTTTTTCTTTGAAAGAGGTCCAGCATTATCACTTGCATACTTTAGATATCTTGTGGTGTCAATATTGTTTGCATGACACAAAGTAAATGGCAGAAAAAGAGGCCACAGCTGTGTAAACACTTGTTGCAGAACATACTCTGCACTAGATAAAATAGTAGAATAGTCTTGGCTGAGGCATTTAGAATTTTGGCTGGGATTTTCAGTAGACTGTGCCTCACCAAGTTCTCATTGATTGAGAACTCAAGGCTTGGAGAAAATACAAATACATATGCATTGACACAGATATATTGTGTATTGTAAACAGTTGTGATACACACATGTATGCATACATTTATATGTTATGTATCAGTGAACTATGTCAGAGATAAACAAAATTACAACAAGTTAGTATTGGTGTGGACATGGTCAGTGGGTTATATATGCACACATATCTTTGTGTGCACATGTAGTGTAGATTTCTAAGAGTGGAAATTTTGGGTAAGAGACATTGAGGGACTTGTCAGATTGGGACTGCAAATAGAAGCTAATCTTTTCAATGCTCACTTCATTACTTCTCCTACATATAACACCAGTAATATTTCTATGGGATTGTTCATCACTTCAGGGAACATATAAGAAATGTACAATTTAAATCTTACCTTCAATAATATTATCATTTAAATAGGGAACACAAACACTTTACATTTAAAAAAACTCAGATAAAAAGTAAATATTATTTTAGGTGGTATTGATTATGAAATTATAATAGAAATGTAGAAGTGTGAAAAATCAAAAGAGCTCTACGATCTATGAAGCCTTCTCTTCAGGAATTTAAAAATTACAAAGGTGGGACTGGCTTGTTATAGACAAACAATTTCCAAGAGACTGCCTAGAAAATCTAGACAAATTTGAGGAAAAATGTCTGTCAAAAAGGATTACAGAGCTACCAATACTCAAGGAGCCAAAGGCCCTAAAGAAGAGAAGGGTAAAATTAAACTGATATTTGGTAGCACTTTTCTTGCCCATTCTAAAGGGGATTACTGAGATGGTTAGAAGTGGAGCAAAACCATCAGCCTCAGGAGACTATAGGGTCAAAAACTAGAGTCCATGGACCTAATATACACTCCAGGCTTCCACTTGTATTCTGGAGGACTATCCCTTGCAGTAAGAGTGACCGCTGTCATCTGTGCATGCTGCTATAACAAAATACCTTAGGCTGGGTAGCTTATAAACAGCAGAAATTTATTTCTTAAGGTTCTGGAGGCTGGCAAGTACAAGATCAAGGGTGCTAGTAGATTCAGTGTCTGGTGAAGGCCTGCTTCCTGGTTCATAGATGGCAGTGTTTTCACTGTGTTCTCACATGGTGGAAGGGACTAGGGATCTTTCTAGGGTATCTTTTATAAGGACACTAATCCTGCTCATGAGGTCTCTTCCCTCATGATCTAATCAGCTCCCAAAGGCCCTACACCTCCTATTACCATCATCTGGGGAGTTAGGAGTTCAACATATGAATTTTGGAGGACACAAACATTCCGACCATCGCAGTGACCTTTCACAAAGAGCAGCCTTCACAAAGCCTAAAGACTTGCTTTGAAGCAGCTCAATAACAGATTGATTATGCTTTGATCATAACTGCCTGCCAGATAGCTCATCCAGAAACTCAAATTAGCTCTATGAACTTTCATATAAAATCCTGGCTTTCAATCAAATTACCAAGCATGGGAGGAAATGACATTACATAACTAAAAATTATGGAAAAATAAATGGAAAATTGACACAGATCCACAGGACACTGAGACATTGATGTTAACGAACAAAGACATTAAGATAATTGAGAACTCCAGTTATTTCAGTGACCACCATTCACTAATGCATGGATGTGAGCTGCTGGTGGGAATGTAAATTAGTTCAACCACTATGGAAAACAGTATGGAAATATCTCAAAGAACTAAAAGTAGATCTACCATTGAATTCAGCAATCCTACTACTGGGGATCTATCCAAAGGAAAAGAAGTCATTTTACTAAAAAAAAAAAAAAAAAAAAAAAAGACACCTGCACCCATATGTTTATTGCAACACAATTCACAATTGCAAAGATATGGAACCAACCTAACTGCCCACCAACTGATGAGTGGATAAAGAAAATGTGTGTGTGTATATGTATGAAATATATATGAGATACCACTTGGCCATTAAAAAGTATGAAATAATGTATTTTGCAGTGACTTGGATGGAACTGGAAGACATTATCCTAAGTGAAGTAACCCACGAACAAAAAAACCAAACACTACATGTTCTCACTTGTAAGTGGGAGTTAAGCAATGAGTATGTATTGTCATACAGAGTGACTTAATGGACTCTGGAGACTCAGAAAGAGAAATTGGGAGGGGGGATGTGGGATAAAAAATTATCTATTGGGTACAATGTACACTATTCAGGTGATGGGTACATTAAAAGCCTAGATTTCTCCAATTTGTAATTCATCCATGTAACAAAAAACCATTTGTACCCCCTAAATCTATTTTAAAAAGATGCCTTGTCTTTACAGTCAAAGGGATGGATGTATTATCCAGGGCTGTCCACAGTTGAGCCAGTTAGAGTCTCCTTTTACAGATACTTCCATACTCTCCCTTCTACACACACACACACCACTGAAGCAGGGAGAGGTAATAGAGTAATAGTGAGATTCTCTCTTTTTCTTTTTTTGGGGACTAATGACTGGAATTGTTTGTGGATACATTGGTTCTTGTTCATCTTATGGAATTGCTCATAATTCATAGCTGGAAAACAAATGCCAAAATACACATATAAACAGTATGTGAGAAGCTGGATATGTTAATTTGCTTCACTGTAATAACCATTCACTACATATATGTACAATAAAACATCATGTTGTATGTCTTAAACATAGAATTTTTATGAATAAAAGGTTATAATGATACGAAAAATCCCCCAAACACATATAAACACACATAGGGAGAGAGGAAGAGAGAAGGAAAGACTATTTGGTCATTTGTCCCCTGTATCTAGGCCTGACTCCCTAGGTAGGTCAGGTGTGAGCTGGCTTTCTGTCACTTGCATAAGAGAGAGTTCTGAGTAGCCAAGATATGAGAGTGGATGGAAATTATAAAAAGTGAAGGACAGCCTTTTTAAATGTGTGCAACAATGAAAAATCTAATCAAATCTGAAGCAGCTCTAACACAGCTACACAGAGTTGGATTCTAGGGTCTTTACCATGATCCTACTAAATTTAGTATATATGATGCTTACAAAATATTATATACATTCTCTATAAGTATGATCTTAAAATTATTTTTCCTATGCCTTTGAAAGAAAGAGAATCCAGAATAAAAATTAAACTCAAGAAATACGTTATCCTTGTGGAATGCCTTAAAGTTATGTATAAAACAATAAATTACTTTAAGTTGAGGGTGTTGTGTTTTTGAAAATTACTATACATTAGGGATTATTTTAAACATATTTTTGAAGCATTAAAATTTTTACTTTTATGCTATTATGTATTAGTTCTTAATGTAATATTTAAAAGAAATGAAGCTTCATTGCTCTAGAAATATCGGACAGTTGAAAAGTTTATCGTTATACTAGAATTTTCCTCATTAATTGGAAGTAGAGGAATTTTATTATAATATATTTCATTAATGCTTATCTTTTCCTAGCTTCAGAGGTTGAATATTTTAATACTAGAGAATATCTTTCTTATGTACATGGAATTTGAAAGTGCAATCTTGACTGAAATGAGTTAATCTGAAACTGTGAAACATAATACTTATTCATTTATTTGGCAAGATCAAGAAATTACTTGTTAATTTCTTCAGAACTCAGGAAGAACATCCCTATACATACCAAGACATATTTGTGGCGTTATTAAAAAATTATCAAGTTTTATGGAAGCATTTTCAAAATTAATTAAATATAAAAAGCTTACTATGCTAAATAGTTAGAACTTGAGTAAATTTCTTTTGGTTGACGATGGACATCATTATAAATATAGATACTCTTCCATTAAGGATGGGGCTACATCCTGAAAACCCATCATAAGTTGAAAATATTTTCAACTTACAGTATGTTTGACTTACAGTGGGTTTATCCAGATGTAGCACACTGTAATTTGAGGAGCATACTGAATGCTTATTGCTTTTGCACCATTGTAAGGTCAAAAAATTATGTAAAACCATCATAAGTTGGGGACCATCTGTATCAGTTACTGTGTAAAAGGTTGATCCTCTCTACTGGTCTTTTTTGTATAAGTTGATTTGTCCCAATTTTAAATTATTTAGGACTTATGTGTTTCTGACGTTTTTACTTCTATAGTTTTCTATGTTTTTCCTCATTGTCAATGTCCCAGTTGCCATTTCTTATGTCTGTCAATGCCAGTCTTCAGCAATCTGTCAGTTCCCTCTTATTCTCTCTCTTCCTCTCCCTCTCATCATTATTCTGTAGGTCTTACATGAACTTGGTAATATCTATTTTGGCTTCTCAATAGTCTCTTTGGTTGACTTCCTCATTCTGTGATTTAAGACTCATAGATAATAATCCCTGAATAAATGAAGGGGCCACTCATTTCCTTTTTAATGGTAAAAAAAAACCCTGCTACCAGTCAGATGGCTATGACTGTCATTAGAAGACTCAGATAATGTTGAAAAATCTATTTAGAATGGTGGGAAAACAGAATATTTCAACACATTGTAGAAATAGAAGAAATTCTTGGTAATTATTCCTTGAATAAAGGAAGACTTTTGGAGAGTTCTTTCATTTGTTTTTTCTTTTGGTTTGAAAGGCCCTAAAAGTAAAGACTTATTTATTATATTTTTAAAAGGCTAAGAACACATGAACACTTCCACCAAGTGGAATCATTAATAATTCAAGAAAAAAGTAGAAAGGTTTATAGAATTTATAAAATGCAAAGCAAAAGGATAGCATGATCTAGAAACTCACTAGGGGAAAAAGAAAATGACAAATTTGGTTCATCACCACGTTGCAAATGTACAGTTTTAGTGAACAGTTAACTTCATTTTGCTAAAATATAAATAGCATCTTAGTTAGCTGAAGACATTGACATATGGAAGGTGCTTGGGAATTTATACCAGTTGAATAATTATTTAATAAATCAATGAACAACTTACTGTTGGACATTGACTCTATGTACAGCACATCCCAGGTGGTGTGGGGGAAGTGGTAATCAAGTCATATCATGCTGTTGCTATGCCCATGAGACATTCTGCCATCAGATTACAACTGTTTTCTGTCAAAAAAAAGGTAGCTCATGTTAAAATGACTGTCATGAATTTTTTTCTCAATTTCTAAATAGAGTACTAGAGATGTAAGAAACAGGACAGTGGTAAAGCAATGTTACCAAGAACAAATGTTTCCTTTGAAATGTGTCTGATAAGAAGAGGGCTCAGTAGAATGAAAGGTTGAGCTGCAGATGGTCAGAGAGAATCTAGAGGACTTTTGCATTTGCCTTAAGGAGGCTTAAACTGGCAAAATGTCTTTGTAACATTAAACTGGCAAATGCTCTTTATAACATTAGAGAGATAGTGAGAGCAGATACTATGGTTTGTGTATGTCCCCAAAGTTCATGTGTTGGAAACTTAATCTCCAATGCTACAGTGTTGGGAGGTGGGGCCTAGTAAGAGTTGATTAGGTCATGAAGGCTCTGCCTTCATGAATGGTTTCATGTTGTTATCATGGGAATGGGTTAGTTATCATGGGAATGGGTTAGTTATCATGAGATTGGGTTAGTTATCACCAGAGTGGCTTTGTTATAAAAGCAAGTTTGGTCCTCTCTTGCTCACTCATTATTGGTTTTTCTTGCTCTTCCACCTTCTGCCATGAGATGACGCAGCAAAAAGTCCTTCACCAGATGCAGGTGCCATGCTCTTGGACTTCCCACCCTCCAGAACTGTGTGTCAAATACATTCCTGTTCTTTATAAATTTCCCAGTCTGGCATATTCTGTTATAGCAACACAAAATGGATTAAGAAACTAGAATTACAAAAAGAAACAAAATAAATAATTTACCTTCTGCTCTCTTTTATGTTTCTGGTTGTGTTCGATTATCCTTTCATATGAAGGTACGTATTTGCAATCAGAAGGGAAAGGGATTCCTCTGCAAGTACAGCCTTTCCTAATCAAGACAGGTCCAAAGGGTCAGATGTTTTCACCAGTTCTTCCAGGTAGTAAAGAAATATGAAAAAAATTAAGTATAATATAGGAAAATAATATTCCATGTGTTTCCAGCAATGCCCAATAGATTAAATATTCTAAAATAGCCTTCACACAAAATACATGGAAATGTTTGATAAAATATAATCTATATTCTTTAAATGCATATCTGGCCCCAGAAGAAATATGGAGATTAACAGGAACTAATGAAGAGAAACTTGAAAACTAGAAACAAACTCTGAATCTAGGCTTTTCTGTGAGGTTTGGGGAAGCATCGTAGATTTTAGCAACCAAGGGATTTGAGTAGTAATGACTACATGGGGGCAGGAGGGAGATATGATTTGGGTTCTTATGAAGAGGGGAGTTCCAATTAAAATCTCCAAAAATTCTAGGATCCTTAAGGGACTACATCTTTTATATAATATATATTCTGCCACTGGCTAAGGAAGATGATAGGTAAGTTTGTCTATTTTGGCTTGCACTTTGGAGAGATTTAAAAAAATCTACTATGATAATGTAGCCTCAAAGTTCTGTCTTCAATGGATGTGGACTTCAAATTTATGTACTCATGCAATATTATCAAAAGATAAAAATATTTAAAAATGGTTCTTGAATGGCATTGCTCATGGGACACCTAGCAGAAGCAAATGCAACCTCAATAATTCACTCCAACTCAGACCCTCCAAACTTATGAACAAAATTTCATCAAACATGTGTTTGTAGTCTAAAATACAAAATACAAAAAAACCCACAAAACAACCAAAGATCCATTAGTCCTTGTCATCAGAGACCACAAATAGCACACTTATAATACCAAGGGCCAGTTGTTTGAGACCAGCCTCGGCAACATGGTGAGACCCTGTCTCTACAAAAAAATTTTAAAAATTAGCTAGGAGTGGTGGTACGTGCCTGTATTCCTAGATACTCAGGAGGCTGAGGTGGGAGGATCTCTTGAGCCCAGGAGCTTGATGCTATAGTCAGCTATGATTACACCACTGCACTCCAACCTGGGTGACAGAGTGAGACCCTGTTGCTAAAAAAATCCCAAACAAACAAAATTCTCCCTCAAAACCAAAAACACCAATGACTTCAAATAATAGGCATTATTAGATATCAGTTATCAAAGAAATATGTTTCAAATAATGATCACAGATTTAATTAAAAAAAGAAACAGTAATAAGATACCAGCAAAAGATTTCCAGATTTGAAAAAGAATAATATAGCTTTTAAGAATTTTGACACAATTTCTAGAATCTCAGTTAACAAGCATAATCAAATGGTCATATATAGAACTATGTACCCAACAATTTCACAATATGCACATTTTTCTCAAACACAATGAAACTTTTGCAAATGACATTGTAGGTTCATAGAACAAATTTCATCACATTTCAAATAATTTGTATCAGACAGGCAACATTTTTAACCTAATGCCATGATGTTAGAAATAATTGTAAGAAAGACTAAAAACTAATTAAAAATAAGTGAGCTTCTGAGTGGGGAGAGGCAGGAAGATGTGACTAGTAGCACGAGGCAGGAGTTGCTTTCCTATGCAGACTTGGTTCACGTCACTACAGTTCAGTTTATGACTTTTCACATAAGGGCTCTTGAAAAGTTTTAACGCTTTTTTTTAATGAATCCTTTTCCCCTGATATAATGATATTTTCATGCAAATCACACTAAATAAATATACCATAAGGAGGGATATTTCAGCATTAACAGTTTTCAAAACATACCAATTTATTCCATACAAACTCTCTAATTAGAAACTACTATATGGAACAAATTTGAATTGTTTACTATGTTTTAGTGACTCTAAATCTTTTTGTTTTGAGTGTGTTCATTTAGCAATAGGGTGTAGGCCACCAATAATTCTGGTAGCAAGAGATGTGAGTACAAATTATAATATAACACAATGAGACTTCCCTTATCTGCTTTACACACATTTTATTAACTAATATATTTTTGGGTAATACTCTCAAGTCTTTGAGAAATACAATAACATCAATGGCAAATAAACATATGTTTACCATTTTTGCCCTGCATAAATTTTATTTTTGCCTCATGTTTACTGTCCTGACCATTGTTTTCAAACAATGTTAAATAATAGTAGTGATACTAATTACTATTGTTCAATTTATGGATTTTATGACCATGTTTCTATTGAAATAATTTTACAAATAGTTGTTTGAAAAATTTCTCAGTTTAAACATCAGTTTTATTTTGATTTCTACTTTTTAGGCAGAGTTAGCAATTTACTTTTTAATAAATCAAAATAGCTGTCATAAGTCCTTGTCTATCAATAATTACCTTGAATGTAAGTGGATTAAATTCTCCAACCAAAAGACATGGAATGGTTGAATGGATTGGAAAATAAGACCCAACTCTATGCCTGCAAGAGACCCATGTCACCTGTAAGGACACACATAGACTGAAAGTGAAGGGATGGAAATAGATATTCCATGCAAATGGAAACAAAAAGAGAGCAGGCATAGCTATAGGTATATCACATAAAATAGACTTTAAGTCAAAAACTGTAAAAAGAGGTAAAGATGGTCATTATGCAATGATAAAGGTGTCAATTCTTCAAGAGGATATAACAATTATAAATTGTATATAAAATTGTAAGTTGAATCAGTAATAGAATCTCCCATTACCCAACACTGCAGCATCTAGGTACAGTTACTAGATCTGAACATAGATATAGACTGTAATACAACAATAGCAGGAGATTTTTCACACCCCACTGTCAGCAACGGACAGGTCATACTAACAGAAAATCAATAGGAAATATCGGACTTAAACTATACTTTAGGCCAAATGGATCTAACAGATATATATATAAAACATTACCCCCAATAGTACCAGAATACACATTCTTCTCAAGGGAAAATGGATCCTTCTCTGGGTAGATCATATACTAGGCCACAAAACAAGTCTTAACAAATTTAAGAAGATTAAAATCATATCAAGTATTTTTTTCTAAATACAATGGTATGAAATCAATAATAAGAAGAATTTCAGAACATTTACAAATACATGGAATTTAAACAACATTCTTTTAAAGAACCAATGGGTCAAAGAATAAATTAAAAGAGAAATTATAAAATATTTTGAGACAAACAAAATTGACACATAACATACCAAAACTTATAAGGTACAGGAAAAGCAGTTCTAAGAGAGAAGTTTTTAGTAATAAATACTTACATGCACTCCCATGTTCGTTGCAATCTTATTCACAATAGCCAAGATATGGAATCAGCCTAAGTCTCCATCAACATATAAATGGATTAAAAAAGGTGGTGTATATTCACAATGCAACACTATTCAGTTTTAAAAAGGAAGGAAATCCTGCTGTTTTCAGCAACATGGATGAACCTGGAGGACAACATGGTGACTGTAGTTATTAATAGTAACAATGTATTATATTCTTGAAAATTGCTGAGGGTAGATTTTAAGTACTCTCACCTTAAAACATAAGTATGTGAGGTAATGCATATGTTAATAGCTTTATTTAGCCATTTCACATTGTATACATATTTCAAAACATCATGTTGTACATGATATATATGTACAGTTTTTATTAAAAAATAAAGTCACCCATTTTATTAAAAATATTATGGGAGAAGAATAGGGAGCTTTCCACTGGCTATCAAAAAGGACTAGTCAGTGAAAATACTCCTAATAAGGAATATCTCTAGAAGAAAACATAAGATGTTAACAGTAGTGGTTACCTTTGGAGAAAGAAACTGGGGGATTGAGCTTGGAGTTACTTTTTCTTTATACCTTTTTGTAGTTTTTGCAGTAAGAATCTATTAATTATTAAAAATTGATTGAAAAAATTCTAGTGGTTGAAATAGAAGAGGGACTCTATAAAGCAGAGGTCTAATATTTACTTTTCAGGGTTTTCTTTGCTGTGAAATAACCTCTTTACTTTATTCTTTAAGTTTTTGTAAAGCCTATTACACACTAGTACCTATAAAGTTGTTTGTCTGTTTGCTTTTTCATCAGGTAAAAGAAGAAAAGTGACGTACTATGAGTGCAGGGGGCCAAAAAGTTGAGAACTGTCATGAAGGGGAGATAAGACAGATTAATAATTCATCAAAAACAGAGTTGGAGTTAGAAATATGTAGAAGAAATGAGAAAAATATTGGGTTTCTCCCATATATAGGATAGGGGGCAAGCTATTTTAATAGAAATAAACATGAAATATTAATTTTCACTTAATATGAATTTAGTTGTAATGAGTATTGCATATTAAAGGGAAGAGGCTACATGAGTTGTAGATACCAAAGCAACTGAAATTTGGGCTATCAATATTATAAGGTAGTAAGAGTGACTCATTGTGTATAGTTTGAAAACTTCCATAAAGATGATACAAAGGGGCCGGGCGCGGTGGCTCACGCCTGTAATCCTAGCCCTCTGGGAGGCCGAGGTGGGTGGATCGCTCGAGGTCAGGAGTTCGAGACCAGCCTGAGCAAGAGCGAGACCCTGTCTCTACTAAAAAAAAGAGAAAGAAATTATCTGGCCAACTAAAATATACATAGAAAAAATTAGCCAGGCATGGTGGCACATGCCTATAGTCCCAGCTACTTGGGAGGCTGAGGCAGTAGGATCGCTTAAGCCCAGGAGTTTGAGGTTGCTGTGAGCTAGGCTGATGCCACGGCACTCACTCTAGCCCGGGTAACAAAGTGACACTCTGTCTCAAAAAAAAAAAAGATAATACAAAGGAATGAATTTCAGTTGTATTTGAATAGAGGTAACATTGTTGGGATAACTATCCAAGGTGAACAATTACAAAGTATAGATTACTATGCCTGGGGGAAAAATAACCAGTTAAGGAAGCAAATGATTCCTGAGTACATTTCCAGCACTTTGATGTATAGACTAGCTCTTTGTTTAATATTAATATTTGGTTGTGTACCTATTCTTCCAAACTAGATAGTGAAAAACTTGAGGTTTCTATTTATTTCATATATTTTCCCAGTGCCAGATACAGAATATAGCTATAAAAATATAAATTTTTATTGAATTATCCAAACATTTTTAATTATAGGCTGGGCAGCTGGGGGAGGGGCAACTGCTTTATTCCATGTAGGCAATTGCTTTATTCTCCTGACTATAGATTGAGTGGGTCTGGCATTATGAGTATTTATATTTCTGAGTGGAAGGGATTGAGAGGTCTGTGAATTTTGAAAGTGAAAAACCACTAGCTTGTCCATTGATACTCACATTAATACTGACATTTATCTTAAGAGTTTGAAAATTATTTTAATGGGCATCAAACTATTGTTTTAATAATGAAAGACTCTGTGATGATCATATTTAAGCCAGACTTAGAAGTGATCATATATTTATTTAGTGTTTGTTGAGAACTTACGTGGACCAGATGCTAGTGAAGGGATGTGAAGATAAAAAAGATATGATCCAAACATTCAATGTGTTCACAAAGGAGTGGCAGAAATATATATGTAAGCAAATCCTTATAAAAATATGTGATAAGTTTAATAACATACAATCCAAGTGAAGTAGAAACATGAAGGAGATAATGTCTATATGTTAGAAAAATTACAATAACTGTTACCTGTGAATTATAATTTTATTGCATCATAAATGTAATTTTTATGTGCATACTTTTTACCAGTAAGGACAGTCCAGTGAAAATTTTAAAAGCACCTTTTTATTGTAGTAATTCACTGTCCACATGTATCATGCTTATAATTTGGCTCATAAAACTATTACTGATTAAACTTGTTATGTAAGTATATAATGGATTATTATATAAAATGTTTAGAAATAGAAAAATGTTTTTATAATACATTTTTAGATGTGCTGTCAGAAATTCTACAGTTAGCTAAATAACTGGTTACTGCTATAGACCCTTTTATGTAGTTTAAAATTCTGCGTTTTCCTGTGGTGGTTCATTTCAAATTTTACCATTTAGTCATTGTTGTGTTACCTTGGATACCATTATCATTCATAAAGCCTCTGTAGCCTGAAAAGTGTTTCACTTTAGTACTGTCATTTTGTTGAAGGTTTTTCTCCTCTTCATTTGCATTGTAGTTTGAAATGAAACACAATGACTTATAGATCATTTGCAGAGGAACCCTAGGATTTTCTGGCCTTTACAGATTGCAATAGTTGCCTGGAATCTGTAATCACACGGGTTAAATCACAGTCCTTTTTCTTTGTGGTGTTAGATTATAAACACTTTCCACTTTGTTGAAACATTCATGACCTGCTTTCATTTTGTAATACTCATTTTCCTCTGTGAGAAATTTAGAGATGTTTTAATATAATTTTAAATTTCCAAATTGAATTCTGTCAGTGATTTTATTGAAATTTAAAAAATTGGAACTATTAATAATTATGAAGCACTTTGCTGCTTTTGTACCTGAAATTTCATTAACTGCCATAAAAATTGACAAAATTCTGATTTTATGTATAAAGAAAGTGACTTGTGAGATGTCATATTTACAATGTTCATCTTTCACCACAAACTATTTCATATTACAGTATAAAGTTTTGTTTTTAAGAGATGGGGTCTTGCTCTGTCACCCAAGCTGGGGTGTAGTGTCATGATCATAGCTCACTGCAGCCTCAAACTCCTGGGCTCAAGGGATCCTCCCATTTGAATAGCTGGGACTACAGGTGTGCACCACCACACCCACATCCAGCTAATTTATTTTTCTTTTCTTTCTTTTCTTTCTTTAGAGACAGAGTCTCATTGTGTTGCCCAAGCTGGTCTCAAATTCCTGGCCTCCAGTGATCCTCCCGCCTCAACTTCCTGAGTAGCTGGGATTATGGGCAATTTATTGAAGAGACTATCATTTTTCCATTATGTATTCTTGGCACCTGGTCAAAAATTAGTTGACTGTATATGCATGGGCTTATTTCTGGGCTCTCTTTTCTATTCTATTGGTCTATGTGTCAGTTTTTATGTCAATACAATGCTATTTTGAATATTATAGCTTTGTAGAATAATTTGAAATTAGGAAGTATGATACCTCTAGTTTTGCTCTTCTTGCTCAAGATTGCTTTGGCTATTCAGGTCTTTTGTGGTTTCATATAAATTTTAGTATTTTTGGTCTATTTCTGTGAAACACATCATTGGAATTTGCTAGGGATTGCATTGAAATTGTAGATTGCCTGGGTAGTATGGGAATTATATTAATTCTGATATTAGCACCTCTTGTCATTTTCTTTGAGAATTGGTCATATTTTCCCAGATCTTTGTACGTTTAGTAAATTTGAATTGCAACTTGAACATTTTAAATATTTTGCTGCAAGACTCTGAATTCTGTTAAAATCCTTTGGAAAGTGTGTATGTGTGTGTGTGTGTGTATGTGTGTGTGTGTGTGTGTTGTGTTTTCTTAGGCGATCTATTTGGTAAGGTTCAGTACACAAATTCTTTCTAGTCTTCTGTGGCCAGTGGTTCCAATATAAATTTAGTTCTCAAAGACTTTGATATTTTGTTTGGGTCTATCCTGCCCCTCAGGGTTTAGTGTGAGACTTGGTCATTGTTTTATATTAATGTTATAGATTATTTTTAAAAGACTTTCGCTATGCTAATTTGCCTCCATCCTATACGTACAGCATGGCGGTGAGCCAGGATTTGTGCCAGTTCACAGATAGAAGTAGGGAATCCTCTTCTCCATCTCTGTCCTTCCCAGGATTTCCCTCATGATCTCCAGCTCCTAGGGACACTTTTTCTTTGTCCTCTGGCTAGAAAGCTGAAGTCTCACTCAGAATTTTTAGTTTCCTACATTTTCATGCAATTTTATATGACTTTTACTCTTCAGGAAAAAAATGACAAGAAAAAAAAGTAGGAGGAATTTCCCCCAAACTTTTACGCTTTTTGGAACACAGGACTCCTTGGTAACTCTGGTCAGAAAGATGTTGGATTTTTTTGTTTGTTTGTTTTAGGTGTCATGTTGCTACAATAGCAGTGCAACTTTGTAAATGGATCAGGCTTCAGACAGAGCTGAAAGAAGAATAAAAACCAAACAGAAATACATAGGGAATTATCCCTACACTCTGGTTCACAGAGGGTCTCTTTTCTTTCAGGGGATTTTTTTTTCTAGAATTTTTGCAATTTGCACATGCTGTGCAGTTTTGTACCCATGCTGCCCTCCAAGGGATATAGGAGAGAGAGAAGAAAACAAACAAAAATGCTGTAAACTCACCTCCATACTTGTCGTTCTTTAAGTTTTGACTTCTCAATTCTCCTGCTACTGTTTACTTTTTTTTTTTAATTTCGGAATATGACGTGGGTACACACGTTTTGGTTACATAATTTGCTTTTGTACAGTCTGAGTCAAAGTTATAAGTGTGCTCTTCACCCAGATAGTGTGCATTGTACCCGTTAGGTGTGAATTTACCCATCCCCTCCTCACCCCTCCCACTTGCTTGACTTCTTTTGAATTTTACTTCCATATGTGTTTACTTAGTTGATAGATTAGTTCCAATTTAGTATTGAGTAAATGTGGTGTTTGTTTCTCCATTCTTATGATACTTGACTTAGAAGAATGGTCTCCAGTTCCATTCAGGTTATTACAAAAGATACTAGATCACCATTTTTTTTTTATGATGAATAGTGCTATACAGTGTACATATACCACATTTTATTAGTTCACTCATGTTTTGATAGGCACTTGGGTTGTTTCCACATCTTTGTAATTATGAATTGTGCTGCTAAAAACATTTGAGTGCAAGTGTCTTCTTTATAGAATACCTTTTCTCCTTTGGGTAAATACCTAGTAGTGGGATTGCTGGATCAAATGGTAGGTCTACTTTTAGTTACTTGACGTATCTGCATACTATTTTCCATAGAGTTTGTCCTAGTTTGCAATCCCATCAACAGTGTATTAGTATTCCTTTACTTATACACCGACAGTGTACAAGTCTCTGCATCCCTGCCAGCATCTGTTCTGGGATTTTTTGATAAAAGCCATTCTCACTGGAATTAGGGGATATCTCACTGTGGTTTTGATTTGCATTTCCCTGATGATTAGAGATGTTGAGTATTTTTTCATGTGTTTGTTGGCCATTAGCCTATCTTTACTTTAAAAGTTTGTTTATATCTTTTGCCTACTTTTTAATGGGGTTGATTTTTTTCTTGCTGATTTGCTTGAGTTCTTTGTATATTCTGGTTATCAGCCCTTTATCAGATGTATAGCATACAAATATTTTCTCCCATTCTGTAGGTTGTCTATTTTCTCTATTGATTGGTCCTTAGCTATGTAGAAACTTTTTAATTTTATCAGGTCTCATTTATTTATTTTTGTTGTTGTTGTGATTGCCATTGGGGTCTTCTTCATAAATTCTTTTCCTAGGCCAATATCTATAAGAGTTTTTCTAACATTTTCTTCTAGAATTCTTATAGTTTCATGCCTTAGGTTTAAGCCTGTTATCCATCCTGAATTAATTTTTGTGAGTTGTAAGAGGTGTGGATCCTGTTTTAGTCTTCTACATGTGGCTATCCAATTTTCCCAGCACCATTTATTGAAGAAGGGATCCTTTACCCCAGTGCATGTTTTTGTCTGCTTTGTCAAAGATCAGATGGAAATATGAGGAAGGTTTCTTATCTGGATTCTCTGTTCTGATATATGTCTCTGTTTTTATGTTCATGAATTGGCAGAATCAACATTGTTAAAATGTCTACATTACCAAAAGTGATTTACAGATTCAATGCAATCCCCGCTAAAATACCAATGTCATTTTTCATAGATCTAGAAAAAAATAGTTTTATGCTTCATATGGAACCAGAAAATATGCTGAATAGCCATGCAACCTTAAGTAATAAGAATAAATCGGAGGTATCACTTTGTTTACTTTTAAGAGCCCTCATTTAGTTGCTTTTTGTATACTGCCTAGAGATTTTAGTTATAATCATTGGAAGAGATTAGATTCAGTGGATTTACTTCATCTTAAGTGAAACCAGAAGTCTGTGGGAATGTCTAAAATTTCTGATTAAGTCCCTTAATAGATATAAGGGAATATATATTTTTTATTTCTGTAACTTTGTTGGCAGTTATTCCAGTATTTTCAGACTTCCAAAATTTTTGTTGGGATGTCAGCTGTAAGATTTATGTTGTTTGTTTCAAAGAAATATGTCCTTTTTTTTGGCTACTTTTAAGATTTTCTCTTTGTTTTTTCAGCAGTTCCAATACTATGTACTGTACTTTTCTTTGTTATTAAGATATTTAGATTACATAGCTTGTTTCACATCTGTGGCCCTTTGTATTTCTTTATTTTTGAAAATTTCTCAGAAATTACTCATTCAAATATTGCTTCTGGTGTGTTCTCTTGTTTCCCTTCTTTTTCTGGATGTCAATTGCAGTATGTTAGACCTCTGCACCTTATACAATGTGTCTTCTAAGCTCCTTTTGTTCTTCTGTTTTTGTATCTGCTCATTCTTTGAGTTTCAGAAGGGACTTTTTTTAGGGATCTATCTTTCAGGTCACCAATCCTCTCTTCAGCTGTGTATAATCCACTGGGAAACTCATCTATTGACTTCTTATTTTCAGCTATCACATTTTTATATTCAATTACTTTGATATACTTATTTTAAGAATTATAGTTCTCTGATAAAATTTTCCATGTTCTTTTTACTTTCTTGAATATATTTATTGAGGTTATTTGAAAGTCTAATACTTCAAAAAGTAAATAACTTCTTGTATCCATTTTATTTTCCTTTTTTCTCTTTATCAAAGAATGTTTTTTTTTCTGGCAATTTTATATTGCATACTAGCCAAATGTATAAACATCATAAAGGATATGGATGATGCTATCTGTTTCTATGAATCATTCCTTTTAGAATTTTGATAGAGGAGTGGATCACCATAATCTCTCATGGATTGAATTGATTCAATCTTGACTTTCAGTATTTGTAGGGTCTGGGATATTTTGGATTTGTGAATATTATAGGGTGCTTTCCTTTGTGAGTTCTAACTTAAAGCTGGAGTATTTCCTTACGTCATTTCTTCTTATTAGGCCTGACAGTCAATATTTTTCATCCCTAATCCATGGCACTGTTTGTAGCTCTGCTTACTTTTCAGCTTCCCAATTTCTGCTTTTACAGTGAGAAGAAAAATAATATGCAATGTTATTCTCCTTTCAGTAAATTTCCCTTTTTTCTTCCCCTGGGTCCTTCAAGTGCTAGCTGCCATCATAGCTCCCTAATGCCTTCAAGGAGGTGATTTTATATTTTGTCTACCACTTTATGTTTTCTTGGTGTAAGAATTAATCTAACGCAAATTTCTGCCTCTTCCAGAAGTGGAAATTCTAGACAGGATTTTATTCTCATAGTTCCATTCTTATGTGTTTCTCTATAATAAACACATCAGTGTGGATATACATATTATGGCAGATGTATATCATGGATATGTGCATGTATGTGTCATTGACATATTATGTGCTAAAGACAAAATGGGTTATCTTCTCTTCAACATTCCATGAGTCTAATAAACCACTCACTGTCAAAACACTTGTCCCTTTAGCATGTCTTCCTTAGCATTCTCAAAATCACATTTTCCACATGACCTTGGCAATAGGCTTAAAGACACATAGGCTTCAAAACACAATGGAGCAACTAATATTCCAAAATTGCCCACATGGGAGATACCATTCATCAAAATTACTTCGATTACCATAGTGACAATACTTAATATTTATTTCTTTAAATGATTCTATGAATTTTATAGTTCTTGATTCTTTCTTAGACATTGCCTTTGCTTGTCACTTTCTGGTGATTGATCTGTAATCAACATTGACTTGCTTCCACATCATTCCATGTTTCTTTTTCAACCAAAATATGATTAGACTTAAAAAATGTGTTGGGGCACCCATTCAGCACCTTCCCAATTTTGACTGTTAGCCCTGCAAGATGGCAAGGTACCAAACATTCTAGCATTCTATTTTATTTATAATTCAACCAATCACAAAATCCATATGAGACCAAAGTCAGGCACAGATTGTGCCCAAGAAAGTACCACACACCTGGCCACCATTGCAGCTAGTCAGACATTCTTTAATTAAGGGTTTAATTAAATTACTTTTACCTAAAAATTTTGATGTTAGGAGATATGGGCAGTGAAGTCATACCTATATTTTAAAATGATGCAATGGTGTATAATTAGGCCTGTTATAATTGTAGCAAATTCTAACTTTTTATTTATATTAACAAAATTAAATTGGAGAAATGAACATAATGGTGGTGTAGTTTTAGAACACTATGCATCATATACTGAAAAATGCATTAAACAGTTTGAAAGCATGCCAAATACAAAAAATGAGTAACCACTAACTTGCTTAAATATATTTGTCAGAGAAAGATTTTTTAATAGGAATAGCCTTTAAGGGTATTTGCTCTAATGGTTATTTTTGATTTTGTGTCTCCTACTCACAGCTGTGTCATTGTCAATTGAAATCAATACATAAACTTAGTGTATATTTGTGCTTATGATGACAGAATAAATCTGTCATCAAAGTTTATGTTGTTAGGGAAATGTCATCATCTCATTGTTCAGAATGACACATAATGGATCTATGGGCTTCATTTTTTTTGAAGGTCATTGTTTGGAGAAAATATGTTTAAGTGACATTTATTGTGGCAATAAAAACTTCAAAGTGATGCCCAAACTTCGTATAACTGGGCTGGTTTGAGGATTGAAGAACCACTGGAAAGAGGAAAGGAAGGCTGTAGTACGATAAAGGAATTGCTGGGACAGCAATTGGGGAGATTTTGGAGGACAGAGTTACATATTGATGATTGGTCCTCTGGCCAGACCCACCTTTCAGTTTGGTCTCAGCCCCAGGGAGAGAAGGCCTATAAGTAGGCACTGAAAGCATGTTTGTTATACACAGTTCTTGTGAAAATTGCAATTGCAAGAGAGCCTTTTGTCAAAAAGTATGAAAGCTAAGGTGTTGTGACTAGAAGAGATATCTAGGAATACACTCTCAAATCAGCAGGCAGCATCAGTGCCATAGGTTGGTCATACACATCAAGAGAGAGAGGCATCCAGGGCAGGGACTACTGCGATGATAACGACTGCCTTCCTCTAATTTCAAAAACAATACAAGAAAATGAGGCTGGAACAAAAAGGAGGAAAAATAATAGACTGCTTGTGGTTTCTGAAAACCAGTCTTGACCTCATTTACCTTGTATATTGTTACTAGTTAGAACCATTTCAGCTGCAAGTGCAAAAACTGTATCTGAATCAGCTCAAAGAAAAGTAGAAAATTTATTGGCTCATACAAATGCAGAAAGGTAGGGTATGTTTGGCTTCAAGTGAGCTCTCAAGGGAACTCTGTATCCAGGAATGAAAAAAGTTTCTATTTTTCTACCCCTTTTAACCTCTTTTATCCTTCTCCCTACTCTCATACATTTAGTATGATTGCTTTTTTACATTTTGGAAAATCTGTGAATTTTTTTCTTAAATTAAACAAACACACACATGTCCCTTGTCCTTAAAAAAATACCACTTTTGTAAAGCTATGCTACAGAAATAGATGGATAATAAATAATATATACCTTGATTGATCGATAGTGCATTATAAAATGTGTGTGTGTGCATGCTTTTATATGCCTCAAATAATCTCGGAAGGATATATGTAAAACTGTCAATGTGGGCTACTCTGGGAAACCAATGGCTTAGTGTGGGCAAGAAGAGAGGATGTGCCCTTTTTATGAACTACAATCCTGCTTTGCTTAATTGTATTACAACCAAATGCATTTTTCTATTTTCTTATCTAATTCTAAATTGTAAAAAGAGAGCTAACAGAAAACAAAATGAAAAGTAGTTTAAGAATGGAGTGGAATTCATAATTCAAAAATCTCATTATATGAGCATTTTTTAGGCCAGCTTTTTACCAAACACATACTATGAAAAATGTGGATGAGTATGAAATAGCCTGGGTTGCCATGGTGATATTATCTAATTTGTTTCATATTTTCTGTTCAACTAATCACTAATGCTACAGGAGACTTGCCTCTAGCTTGTTTGGCCTTTGGAAAGTGATTGACAGACAAATTCATGGAGAGACGCACACATACAGAAACAAAATAGGATTGCTGCCCCTCCCCACATTTTCTCTTCTTCCTGTTAGTCACTGTTGAAGGATTAGCTTGGTCCACAACTGACAGAGACATCTGTAGCTTCCCCAAAGTCTACTTTAGCATATTGGTTTAAAGTGGGAAGCATGAGTGGGAAGCACACCATCTGGGAATCAGATAACTTGGTTTCTAGTCCAGTTCTAACACTTACACGGTGCCTATCATTTTATCATTTACCTAGAACTCTGCAGTTTACAAACTACTTTCAAGTAAACTGTTCTATTTAATCCTCATAACCTGAGATTCACGGTACTATCACCCCCATTTTAAAGATAAGAGATCTCATACAAGAAAGGTTAAATTACTTGCCCAAGGTGAGATTGTTTCTAATTGGAATTGTAAGAGAAATAATACAAACCTAGGCTTGTAGACTTAAAGCCCAAAACTTGTTTCAAGATGTCATTGCCTAGCAGTTTATGTTTTTTACAAACAACACTTAAGGCAAAATAATATAAATGTTAAAAATGAATAGGGTGAATATGTACGATATTAATATAGATAAAAATAAGATATAGACATAGATCAAAATAGGATTCAAGATAAACATATAAAATGGGACAGAGGATAATTTTTTTTTTTTTTGAGACAGAGTCTCGCTTTGTTGCCTGGGCTAGAGTGAGTGCCGTGGCATCAGCCTAGCTCACAGCAACCTCAAACTCCTGGGCTCAAGCAATCCTCCTGCCTCAGCCTCCCGAGTAGCTGGGGCTACAGGCATGTACCACCATGCCCGGCTAATTTTTTCTATATATATTTTTAGCTGTCCGTATAATTTCTTTCTATGTTTAGTAGAGACGGGGTCTAGCTCTTGCTGAGGCTGGTCTTGAACTCCTGACCTCGAGTGATCCACCCGCCTCGGCCTCCCAGAGGGCTAGGATTACAGGCGTGAGCCACCGTGCCCGGCCTAAAGCAGAAGTTTTGAACATTTTTTTTTACAAATATAAATTCCTGAATGAAGAAAAGGAATAGAAGAGTGTTTTCTAACTTGAGAATATCTAAAACCACAAGCTATGATTGTATTTAAAATTCAACACTGAAGGCATTCTCATTAAACTCACATGGAAAATGAGGGTGTCTGCTGTTGCTACTGTTGCCTAACATCACCTTGAAAGGTCTTGAACAGCAATTCTCAACTGGCATTGTGCACTGGAATCATCTAGAGCTTTTGCAAATACAGTCATGTGCTGCATAAAAATGTTTCAGATGACAGACTACATATATGATGGAGCTGAGAAATTTCAATCGCCTAGTGACGTCATAGCTGTCATAATGTCCTAGTGCAATACATTACTTGCATATTTGTGAGGAGGCTCTTATAAACAAACCTACTGCGCTGCCAGTGATATAAAAGTATGGCACATATTATCATGTACAGTCCATAATATTTGATAGTGATAATAACTATGTTACTGGTTCATGAATGTACTATATTAAACTTTTTATTATTATTTTGGAGTATACTCCTTCTATTTATTAAAAAAAGTTGACTGTATAACAGCCTCAGGCAGATGCTTCAGGAGGTATTCCGTGAGAAGGCATTGTTATCACAGGGGATGACAGCTCCATGCCTGTTATTGTCCCTGAAGACCTTCCAGTGGGACAAGATGTGGAGGTTGAAAACAGTGGAATTGATGATCCTGACCCTGTGTAGGCCTAGCCTAATGTGTGTGTTTGTGTATTAGTTTTTTTTTTTAATTTCAAAATTTTATGGGGGTTCAAACATTTAGGTTACACATATTGCCTTTGCACCACCCGAGTCAGAGCTATAAGCGTGCCCATCCCCCAGACGGTGCACACTGCATCCATTAGGTGTGAATATACCCACTCCTCCCTCCTCCCCCACCCACCTGCCTAATGAATGTTACTACTATATGTACACTTAAGTGTTGATCAATTAGCACCAATTTGATGGTGAGTACATGTGGTGCTTGTTTTTCCATTCTTGGGATACTTTACTTAGTAGAATAGGCTTCAGCTCTATCCACAATAATACAAAAAGTGTTAGTTCACCATTGTCTTTTGTGGCTGAGTAGAACTCCATGGTATACATATACCATGTTTTCTTAATCCACTCATGTATTAGTTTTTAACAAAAATATTTAAAAAGTAAAAAAAAACCATTTAAATAGAAAAACACACATAGAATAAGGATATAAAGAAAGAAAATATTTTTGTATAGCTGTGTGATGTGTTTGTGTGTTTTTTTTTTTTTTTTTTTTTTTTTGAGACAGAGTGTCACTTTGTTGCCCTGGCTAGGGTGAGTGCCATGGTGTCAGCCTTGCTCACAGCAACTTCAAACTCCTGGGCTTAAGCGATCCTACTGCCTCAGCCTCCCCAGTAGCTGGGACTACAGGCATGCGCCACCATGCCCGGCTAATTATTTCTATATATATTTTAGTTGGCCAGATAATTTCTTTCTATTTTTAGTAGAGACAGGGTCTCGCTCTTGCTCAGGCTGGTCTCGAACTCCTGACCTCGAGCGATCCACCTGCCTCGGCCTCCCAGAGTGCTAGGATTACAGGCGTGAGCCACCGTGCCCGGCCGATGTGTTTGTGTTTTAAGATAAGTATTAGTATGAAAGGGTCAAAAAGTTAAAAAACATTGAGGACTTTATAAAGTAAAAAAGTTGTAGTAAGCTAAGGTTAATTTATTATTGGATAAAGAAAACTATATTTTTAAATAAATCTAGTGTAGCCTAAGTATACAGTGTTTTAAAAATCTACAGTAGTATCCAGTAATGTCCTAGGCCTTCACACTCACCACTCCCTCACTGATTCACGCAGAGCAACTTCCAGCCCTGAAAGCTCTATTCATGGTATGTGCCCTATGCAGGAATACCATTTTTCGTTTTTTATACCATATTTTTGCTGTACGTTTTAAATGTTTATATATGCTTAGATATTATATATGCTTAGATGCTATACAGTTTTATAGCCTAGGAGCAATAGGCTATACCATATAGCCTAAGTTTGTAGTAGGCTATCCATCTATGTTTGTATAAGTTCATGCTGTGATGCACACACATAATGTCTACACATTGACCAAATCACCTAAAGATGCATTTCTCAGAATTTATCCCGGTTATTAAGTGACACATGATGGTACCAGTGTTGGGGTCTAAACTCAGGAATCCTGATTAAATTGATCTTGAGAACTGGCATTGATAATTTTGTAATCTCCCAAGGCATGTAGTGAACACAGAACCAGACAGATAAACATCATGGAACTTTTTCCTCACCTTATTTGGGGAAGATATTGGCTAAATATAACATAATATCTTGATAATATATGCAAATACCTACCTTTCATTTATGTAGTACATATCAATTTTAAAACATTTCAGAAATATTTCACATTCCTACTACAATCTTAATAAGTTATTTAATTATGTCCTAATTTTACACATGTTGGCACATTGTCATCAGCAACTCCCTTCTCCCCAAATGTATTTAAAAATTATCTTGCCTTATTGTTATGGATGTAAGACTCAGCTAAAGAGATGAAAAATATTTGGATTTAGAAGTAATGCTACCCCTTAGTGTTGGAGCATAGCAATCAAAATTAGTTTTCTAACTTTTGGGTAGCTATGAAAAATTAGAAACAACAGCTTGCACAGATGAGTTGAAGTATACAGTTTTGTTATTGTCCTAGTCTTATAGATTTAAACGTAATATTATCATTACTTATTGCCTGGAAACCGCAGAGATATTACCAAAACATTAGGTTCATGACAAATGGTAAGACTTTATCAAAGGATAAGGTAATTGAGCTGCAGAACTGAGAAATAGGAACTTGGAGAAAAAGGAAAGCTAAAAGGTGCTGCGTGTGTCAAACATGTTCTCCCTGTAGAAACTATAAAGTGGCCACAATGGAAGAGCACTTTCAAAGCTGATGTCAAAGTAAAGAACTTTAGCAATTTCAATTCAACAAATAAGACTGAGAGCAAAACACTGGAGTATTGGCTTTTTCCTTTCTTTTCTTTTTTCAACACTGTAATCCTCTAAATTATCAGGAAAAAAATCTAGTACGTATCTGGGAAAAGACAAACATAGCAAGCAATCACCAGCCTTAATCCTGGATCTGTTTGACACTCATACAACCAAACTTGTTAAGAAGAACATTGAACCACTCAAAACTTTGGAATCAACCTAAGTGTCCATCAATAGATGAATGGATAAAGAAATTGTGGTACATATACATAATGGGATTTTACATAGCCACAAAAAACCCCCGAAATCCTGCCATTTGCAACAACATGGGCGTTAAGTGAAAGAAGCCAAACACAAAAAGACAAATCTTGCATGTCCTCACTCCTATGCGGGAGCTAAATATTAAAAACAATTGATCTCATGGAGACAGAGAGTAAAATGATGGTTACCAGAGGCTGGGATGGGTAGTGGGGTGAGGGGGATACAGTTAGGATGATTAATATGTGCAAAATATAGTGAGATAGAATGAACAATATTTGATAGCTCAGCAAAGTGACTATAATCAACAATAAGTTAGGGTATACTTTAAAATAATTAAGGAATGGAATTGGAATGTTCCTAACACAAAGGAAAGTTAAATGCCTGAGGTGATGGATAACTAGTTACCCTGATTTGATTAATACACATTGTATCCCTGTATCAACACATCACATGTACCCTATAAAAATATATAACTATTATGTACCATAATAATTAAAAATTAAAAACCCACAAAACCCCACAAAAATCAGTGGCATTTCTATGTACTAATAATTAACCGTCTGAAAAGAAAATTAAGAAAACAATCCCATTTACTAAAGCAACAAAAGAAATACTTAGGTATAAATTCAACCAAGGGGGTAAAACACCTGTATACTGAAAACTATAATACACTGATGAAAGAAATTAAATGCAAATAAATGAAAAAGTATCCCATTTGTTCATAGATTGGAAGAATTAATATTGTGAAAATGTTCATACTATTCAAAGTGATCTACAGATTCAATGCAATCCCTATAAAAATTCCAATGTAACTTTTCACAGAAAAACAATGGAAAAAAATTCTAAAATTCATATTCAACCACAGAAGACCTGAAATAGCCAAAACAATCTTGAGCAAAAATAACAAAGCTGGAGGCATCATATTACCTGCCTTCAAATATTCTACAAAGCTATAGTCATCAAAATGACATGGTATGGGAATGGGAAGTTGTTGATCAAAGGTTGCAAAGTTTCAGATAGACAAGCAATAGGTTTGGAGATCTATTGCACAGCTGGGCGACTATAGTCAGCAATGACTTGGCCCTTTGTATCTGTGGTTTCTGCATCTGTGGATTCAACCAGCCAACCAAGGATCAAAAATATTTGATAAAAATTGCATTTATACTAAACAAATACAGATTTTTTTTGGTTATTATTCCCTAAACAATGCAGTCTAACAACTATTTTCATAGAATTTATATTGCATTTGGTATTATAATTAATATGGAGATGATTTAAAATGTATTGCAGAATGTTGCACAGGTGATATGCAAACACTATTTTATATGTGTGTGACTCACATATATCATCTATGTGTGAAGGAAATTGAATTCCTTTACCATACACAAAGGGAGCAGGTTAATATTAATGGATCACACAAGGATATATGTGTAAGGAAATGGTGTCCCCTTCCTTAGATACACAGAGGAAACTCAGATAAATTTCCTAATACGGGTTGGACTCTTTGACTTGTTCAAGCAGTGATCTGTCTGGGGTAAAAGAGGTTAGTGAGGATGTAGGGAGAGAAGCCTAAAAATGGATACTAAATTTCATCATCTGATGAAGAACAGAATAGATGCTTTCCCCTTCCTTTTGAGTCACTAGGCCCACATATACATTTATAAAGAAAAGCACTTAAAAATATATCACATTTCAAAATTTCTCATAAGAGGTTGGTTTCTCTTGACCCAACCTTGCTAAACATTGTGAAGAGATTTTATAGTAATAGTCACTGCGATAAAGCAAGCATTTCCTATGCCTTCTCCACGTCCGGAGAAGTTAAATGTGTTGTTCTGCTAAAGCTCAAACTTGTGCATACCAAATATATATTAATATGATAAACAATAAACAGACATTCCTGTCAGCTGACTTTAACAGCAATACGCTACATGTCAGCAGCATTTGGAAAATGCATTTTATCAAAGATAACTTGTGTAAAGACATCTTGAAAATGACTAAAACAATCCATCAAATTTCAAAAGCTGAGAATGTGAGAAATATTAATGGGCAGTAATATTGACTCTTTATCTTTTCCATTCATTATTCTATAATGCTGTTAGATAATTATTTGACATGAGGAGTGAGAAAGAGATTTGGAAGGAGGTAACTGACACTGGTTACTAGGAAATTTAAAAAAACCCAACTCTGTGTGTGTGTGTTTACACACGTGAACTCCTTGGTAGAACTGGGAAATGAGTTAGTTTTATGATATTCAGAATTAATTTTATTTTACTATTTAAAAATGTAATCATGGCATATTGAGTAGAAAGTAGTTTAGAGTCCATAATAGTATAATTTCCTTTTTACAATCTCCTTGAAAATTTTGGACTGTCAACCAAAAGGCAGGAATCAGCATAGTAAATGAGCCCACTCTTACTGGACAGTTCCAAATGATAGAAGGTTCTTAGGTTCTTCCATCTTTCAGACTCCATTTCAATTTTTGGAGCAGCAGGAACAAATAGTGTTCTGCTTAATATTCCTTTATATATTCAAAATAATTATATCTCCCTGTGGGCTCCTCTTCTACAACAGGGTTCCTAGTACCTTCAATTGTTTCTCTTAATTAAAAATTCCATGCTTGTGGCTCTGACTCAGGTGGAGCAAAGGCAATATATGTAATGTAAAGATTTGTACCCCTGTAATATTCTGAAATTAAAAAAAATTCCCATATCCTCCATTCTGATAGAACTTCTCAGAACATATTCTACTTTGTGTTTTATAATGTGGTATTCAGAATTGAAAATAATGCTCTAGTATGATGTAAACAATCCAGAACAGAGTGAAAGTCTTATCTACCATGACTTGGACACTGCAATTCTATCCATGTTGCCTAAAATTAAAGCAGCATTTTAGTAGCCATTACACTGTTGACTGACATTAAACTTGCGGTCAACAAATGCTAATTAAAGTGCCAGAAAGCCAGGTCTTTCCCCTCTCTCTCTAAACATTTAAAAGTTTATCTTGTATTATGCCCGTTAGGATGGCTACTCAGAAGAGCTGGCTAAGATGTCTCAGAAGAGCTGGCTAAGATGTGGGGAAATAGAAACCTTTATGCACTGTCAGTGGGAATGTAAAATGGTGATGTTTCAGCCATTACGGAAAACAGGATGAAGATTCCCCCCCAAATTAAAAATAGAATTAACATGTGATCCAGCAATCCCACTTCTGGATCTTGAAGAAATATTTGCACATTAATGTTCATTGCAGCATTTTTTATAATAGCCAAGAAATAGATGTCTGTCAGCAGATAAAGAAAATGTGCTATATACATACAATAGAATGTTATTCGGCCTTAAAAAAGAAGCATTCTGACACATTATATACAACAGTGACAAACGTTGAAGATATTGTGCTAGAGGAAATAAATCAGTGACAAAACACAAATATTATATGATTCCACTTATATCGGAGTAGTCAAACTCATAAAAACAGAAAGAAGAATTGAGGTTGCCAAGGGCTGAAAGGAGGAGGAAGAGTTAGTATTTAATGAGTTTGAAATTTCAGTTTTACAAGATGAAAACATTGTAGAGATCTGTTGCACAACAATGTGAATATATTTAACACTACTGAACTGAAAATGATTAAGATGGTAAATGTAATTTTGTGTGTTTTTTACCACAATAAAAAGGAAAATGTTTATCTGATTTTGGTATGTTTCAGATTGTTTAGTTTCCATAACGTAATGTAGCATTTACTGTATTGCATATTGCATTACATACAAACATTGAGTATTATTCTTTATAAATAAGGTTTTTTTTTATATCTTAATCATTGATGAAAACATATTAATAGAACAGAGACAAGCAGAATACCCTGTGGCACTCCATTATAGGTATTCTGCCAGATTGAAACCAAGTAATTAATCAACATCCTTTGGGTATTATTCTTTAACAAGTCATGGCTCCACATACCAATGCATTTTTTGAGCCTATATTTTGCCCTCTACAAAGATATCATAGAAGACTTTGTAAAATGTTATGCTGAAGTTAAAGTAGCTTGATTTACCAGTCTAAAAAATAATATTTTCACTGCATTCTTCTCTAAAATATGATACCACCTCCATTTAATCTATTTTAACCTATGACAGGAATTGAAAACAAACTGTCTATTTATCTTTGGGTCTAATTTTTAATGCTTTTAAAAATGCACATTGTTATCTATTGGTCCAATTATCTTTTACTGCATAACAAACTACCACTAAATTTTAGTGGCTTAAAACAATAACCATTTCATTGTAGCTACCAAAATTTTGGCTCTAGAATTTGGGCAGAGCTATGCTGGATGGTCCTTCTATTTCATGTGGCATTGATAGAGGTCATTCCATGACATTTAGTTTATCTGGAGGTTCCAAGAGAGCTTTACTCACATGTCTGTCACTTTGGTGAGGATGTCTGGACTTAGCTGGGAATGTTGACCCAGAATGCCACATGGTCAACAAGTTGCATGGTGCTCAGGGAAGTCAGACTTACTTCTTACCTGGCTCAGCATTCTGAGAACAAGTGGTTCAGTCAATTCTTTCCGAAATTATTTTACAAAACAACTGCTTATTAAGTACCCAGTAAGTACTAGGTACTGTGTTAGATGCTGTGGGATGCAATAGTACAGGTGAGGGGCATGGTCCCTGCATACGTGGAGCTTATAGTGAAGTGGATAATAAGGTCATTAAACAAATAATATTAGATGGGGGAAAATGTTGGGAAGTATTGTGATGAAATATTTGTATTGGAAGTTTCTTCCAGTGTGTAGCTTCTTATCCAGGGCAAGTGAGTTTACTATTAAAGAATTAGATTCTATCAGGAAATGAAATTTTTTTTTTCTAACTGAGATACAGGTTCTCCTTCATGTGGAACTCATTTTTTGATCATCTATGTGAAATAAAGGAAAATGGTAAAATACTTAGAATGCAGTTTTATATACTAATGATTAGTTTAAAATGACTTCTTATTTACTATTTCTTCACAGTGAAATCTATTTTGTATTGCTCTTCTGTTTATTTTCCAATTTTCCAGATGGTTAAGAGAGATATCAGATTGTTCAAAATCCTTATATATAAACAGAAAAACGTAATTCACCATAATAAATCTAAAATGCCATAAGTAGATTAATATGATTATACATTGTAGACCCTTTTTAGCCTTTATGTCTTTTTACTTTCCATACAAATTTGTATTCAAAAAATAATGTAAAGCCAGTTACAGGAAGGGTGAAGGGTTATAAAGAAAAATGCCAGATACTTAAGCATCATCCTTTCCTCATGCTGAGGCTAGTCCCTCTCTCACTTCACGGGATACACCTTGCCACATCTCTAATTTAAATAAGGAGCAAACTTAGAAGAGCTAATTTGGTATATGTCTGAGAGTAGTCTAGAATGGGAAATGGGAAATTAAATATAGCTGATTTTGGCCTCATATTTAACTCTTAGAGAAAACATTTTAATTTTTCAAAAGCTTAAATCATTATCCTTTAATTAGTGAGCTAAAAGAATGCATACTATTAAGTAATGAGTAACTTGCTTAAAGGAAATACAGTCCTACATAAAAAGAAATAGTACATTAAGCTTACATTTTCTTCATCTTGCTATATTTATAGACTAGTTCCTAGGTGATTTGAAGAGTGTATGTAAGATGCTGTGTTTAAAATAATATGTGGTATTCTAACTTTCCATTCTTAACGTTGTCATTCTTTAAAAAAAATCACGAAGTGTTAACTTTTTATTTTGATGAGTGTATAGGGTCAATTTTCTAATCGTTGATGTAATATTAATAATAACTATCTGCTTAGATGAAGGTGTAACTGCTCAAGGGACAAGAAGGGTCAGAACCAAAAATCAGGTAAGTAGATTCTCTTTACCTAGCAGATTGGTTGCTTATTGACTATGTCTGGCTAAAGCATTTTTCTCTCCCAGTCTGCCAATTTTTAAATAGCTGAAATTGAAACCCAGAGTCATAGAATGTTTGACTTTTGTGGATTTTTTTTTCCTGATGAATTCACTTAGGAACCATAGGTCATCATGATAACTCAATACATAACATCTTTCTAGTTTGTGAAATCAAATCACTTGAATTCTATAAACCATTATGTCAATAAATCAGAGTGAGACTTATAGGCAACCATCAAAGCAGGTGCAATTTAGTATGGCTCTCTGTAGCTCCTGAACTTTAACATCAAGGGAAGTGTAACGAATTACATTCTTCTCCATTATATAATATAGCCTTGGCCTTTTTATTAAACAAAAGGTTGATATGAGTTCAGTAAGTTCATACTTAAAGTGCATACTCTATTTTTAGTTGTTAAAGAACATGAAATTTATTATGCAAGATGCTGATATAGAAGTTGTAATTGAAAGATGCAAAAAGGAAAATTGTGATTTCTTTTACTTATTTAAAATTGACAGATAACATTGTATATAATTGTTAAGTACACTATGGCGTTTTTGAAGAATATCTACATTGCAGACTGGCTAAACCCAGCTAATTAACATATGTGTTATCTCACATAGTTATCATTTTTGTGGTGAGAACTCACTCAAAATTCTAACTATAGTCACCATGTTGTACAACAGATCTCTTGAACTTGTATAATATTTCAAGATAAATTTTAAAGAGAAGTCAAATAGAATACAGAGAATGTGATAGAGGGTCTCCTTCATATATTCTACCAGCCAAACCACTGGCTCGTAGACAATGAGGGAGATTGGTAAGTCAGGAGTAAGTAAACATTAAACATTTCCTTGATGATTTCAACACTAATTCATTAACTTTGAGTTTTACAATATATTGGGAAGGCCACTTGAATTTGCTTCTCTCAGTTCTCAATGTTAAAGTGCATGTATAATATTCAATACCTTTGATGTTTGTTATAAATTCCTGCTAATAAAAACGACTTGAAAGTTGTTTGTAAATATATATACTAAATAAAATGTTTTGAAGAAATTAATCCATCAAATAACCCATAAATTATTATAAGAGAATAACCCATCAAAAACACCTGGCAGCAAATGTGTATCTTGTCCTTGATATTTGAATAGATACAGCTAGCTGACTTCAGGTGGGATTGTGAAATGGGCCAATTGTGTCTAAGCACTCTTGTTTATCCAGTATCTGTTAATTTTCAGCTCTTCAATGGAATCCTCAAACCTTTTCTAGTCCCTTGAAATTCTCTCTGCTATATTAAAACTTGCTTTCAGATAACCCAAAAACTTAACCAGCCTGTGATTTTAATTGGAATGAAGACCCTAAGTTAAACAAATGAAATTGAAACCAGTTAAATTAGGATTTGGAGGAGTTTTTTCTACCCTCTAAAATAATCCCGTGAAGGCAGTAGTCTAATCTATTTTGTAGAAAGATAAAATATCCAGATAACACTGTATAGGGCAATATTGCCCCAGAAGGTACAGACTTTAAGTACAGCATCTAAGCACTAAGGAGATGACATGTAGCATCAGCCTAGATGGTCTGAGGCAGTTCTAATTACACATATTCTTGTACTTTATCCCCACACTTGATCTCATAAGACTCTCATAAAAAATGTTATAATTTTATTTTTTTAATTTTGAAAGATATGTCCCCCAACCACTTTGCAAAGAGGTCAGTTGGTCTTGTCATCAAACATAGAACCAGAGGCCAAATGGTGACTCAATCCCATTCTAATGAGGAAAGTTTTACAAGCATACTTTTGCAATTAGTTTTCAACTAATTAGCTAAGACAAAGTAGTGGGCCATCAAGGTTTAACAAGCTTCTTGCTATATGACTGAAAAAGGTCAGCTGTAGTGAAGTAGATTAAAATCAATTAGTCATCACAATTTATGCTGAATTTATTTAATTATGCAAATTTGATCTGTTCAAGTTTTGTTACACTAAAATTACTACGCAAAAATGAAATTTTATAAATATTTAAAAAGAAAATTAAGAAGAAATAATAGCTTTTTTGTACTTAGATTGAGTGATACTCAACAGTCTTAGGCTACATGTATGATCTATCACAAATCACTATTATTTTCAATAAACCATTCATGTGGGCCATCTAAAATGAATATGGGATGAATATGGGTTATGATGTTAAAAATCCTTCATGTTTTTACTATAAATTCATAAGAGCATTATTTTGAAAAATTGTTCTCATTGTAATACATAGGTCACACATGAAACACAAATATGCTGACCTTTTAAGTGAAAAATTTTTCTGAATTCTTGGGTATATAGCATTTCACTAGAAATTTTGATTAAAATCCTCAAGCAAAAGAGATCCTAAACACAAGAAAGAGTGATGTAGTTTATGTACTCATTTCATCAACATAAAAGATTGCTTTAAGATGGATCAAGGATAGATATAGAGAAGATGGAGAGAAGATGGCTGACTGGAGGTATCAGCTGCTAGATCATCGCAGAAAGAAGGAAAAGTTTTAGATGAAAAAGAAATAATGAACAAACAAACATAAATCAGGTGTAATTTCTAAGGAAAAGTGTCAGAACCTATTAGAGATTCCACAGGAAGAAGTTGCAGAGCAGAACAAGAAGAAGCAAGATATCAGCAGAGATCAACCCCGGAGAGGCCTGGAATCCAGTGAAAAGGGTAGGTGGGGTGGTTTGTTTCTCCCTCCCTCATATGTCTGGCAGTCAGCAGGCTCCTGAGCTGCTGGAGAGCCTTTCTACCCTCACAAGCCCAAAAGCTGTTGCCACCAATGAACTGGGAGCTTCTTGAGGACAAAGCACCAGGCTGCCAGCCCCTTTGGGGTCACTTCCTGTCACCACAGACCTGACCCAAGACAACAGGCACCATATTGCTTCCCCACCCAATGTGCACCTTTGTCCTCCCTGGGGGGCTCCAGCCCCTCATTTTTCATCTCACTTGTTCCCACACAAACATTTCCCAAACCTGGCCCAGACTGCAGGAGCCACAGGGGCCAATGGCTGGGGACCCCAGAGCCTGGACATTCTGGCAGGCTACCTTTCAGAGAGAGGGACAGAGATGACCAGAGTGCTAGCTTTCCTCAATTCAGACTCCCTTCCTCCCTTGCCCCTCCAACACCCATAACTGCTGAGAAAGACAATTGAGCTGGGGTTCTCAGAAGCATCTGTTTCCCCCTCTCTTGGTGCATCCACCACAATGAAGCTTCCACAGAGAGTGGGGCTCAAACCTTTCCTCTTAAAAACCTGCAGCAGACTAAGGGGTCTTCAGACTATGAGCTCCCTGATCACTGGCCCTCCCTGGTGCTGCTTGCCCAGCTGCTCCATCAGAGCAGGACATAACCTCAAGTGAAGGGACATCAAACCTCCTTGTACACCTCATAGGCAACTTGGGACCAGGACATTTCTCCATGGCACAATCAGGGACTGATATTCAGGGACCTGGGACAGGGCTGCAGGCCAGATCCTATAACCCTAGGTCTGGATTGTGTTGCTTGGGGGCACGTAGGTGAGATGTGTGAACTAATCTTAGGAGGTGAGGGAGCCCTCATGGGCAGAACTGAAAAGAGAGTGCAGTGTGGGTCCAAGCTGCAGCCCATTTATGGAACGCCCATCCCCTATGGGAAGGTTGTGCTCTCATTCCAGAGTGGGATCCTACACAGGGAAGCTTCCAGCCCACAGTGCGATTGATGGGGAGCTCAGCTAGTTTGAGCTCCTGCCTGCTGTCAGATGCCAGAGGGAGATTGCAGAGAAGGGCAGTGGGGAGAAGAGTGAAACCCACTCCTGACAGCTAGATTGTGGATCTCAGATGGCCCTGCCTCCACAAGCAGACTTTCTGGCTGGGTGGGGCCATTTTAGCCCCTCCCTGGCAGCTTTCTCCAGAAGCCTGGAAGTAGACCTTTGACCCCTGCAGAGACAGCTACCTTACCAGCTTTTGTGGAGCCTGAGAGCAGCCTCACCCAACCCAGCTCCATCCAGCTTCACTCTCCCACCTTCCCCTCCTATGGTGGAAAATAACGAGTCACTTGGAAGTTCCAGGGACCTGCCCACAACCTTGGGCATTTGAGCACTTCTCCTGACATGCCAGAGCCAGTTACAGGTCCCCAAAACAACACTATAGGTTGTTCCTTCTGGCAAGCACCACCTGCTGACAGAGGGGTCAATTTGCACAGCCTTTACATTTGCTGACTCAGTCATACAGGGTGTGGTTGATTCTTACATGCAAGCACCACCTATGGTCTCAGAGATTAAACTGGGTGTTCCAGTACAGTTCACACTGTTGAGAAGAGGACAGGGCTAGGAAAAGAGAATGGATTACAAAGACCTCCGTCCTCCCCGTCAATGAGAGACAGGGAATCTGCCCACACACATAGCTCACTGCTGTTACAGCCTACAAACAACTAGCAACTGAAAAAACCATCACACTAAGGATATCTATAACGAAGGCATCCATCCAGAACCTAGACCATCCTTAAAGCACCCAGAAGCAAAGCCAAAGGTTCTTACCTAAAATATGCTACAGACACACCCTTATAAGTGTGTGTGGGGGCTATCTAAACAAAAGAAAATTCAAAAATAAGAAGTGGCAGCTGCTCTAGATGAGAAGGAATCAGAGCCAGAATTCTGGAAGTATGAAAAATCAGAGTGAAAGGACACCACCAAAGGGGAACACCAGCTCTCTAGCAATGGGTACCAACCAAAATGAACATATTGAAATGACAGATAAAGAATTCCATATATGAATTATAAGGAAGCACAATAAAATCCAAGAGAAAATAGAAAAGCAACTCAAAGAGACCAGAAAAACAATTCAGGAAATGAATACAAAATTCACTGAAGAGATCAACATATTGAGAAAAAAAAAATCCAATAAAACTTCTGGAAATGAAAAATTCATTTAAGGAAATACAAAACACAATGGAAAGCTGTAAAAATAGAGTAGACCAGGCAGAAGAAAGAATCTCAGAGCTTGAAGACAGCTCTTTCAAATTAACTCAGGTAGTCAAAAGTAAAGAAGAAAGAATTAAGAGGACTGAACAAAGCCTCCAAGAAATATGGGATTATGTAAAATGGTCAAATATAAGAATCATATGCATTCCTGAGGGTGAAGAAGAAAATGCACAAGACTGGAAAACCTATTTGAGGAAATGATTGAAGAAAACATCCTTGGCCTTGCTAGTGATTTAGACATTCAGGTACAAGAAGATCCATGAACACCTGGGAGATTCACTGCAAAGAGGCAATCACCAAGACACACAGTCATCAGACTGGCCAAACTCAACCTGAAGGAGGAACTCCAGTGAGCCATGAGGTGAACACATCAAGCAACTTACAAATGAAAACCCATCAGGCTAACTGCAAACTTCTTAATGAAGACTTTACAAGCCAGAAGGGATTGGGGCCCCATCTTCAGTCTTCTTAAACAGAACAACTGCCAGCTTAGAATTTTGTATCCTCCAAAACTAGGTTCCATATATAAAGGAGATATAAAGAGTTTTCCAGACAAGCAAACAATGAGGGAATTTGTGAAGACCAGAGCTGCCCTATGGGAAATACTCAGAACTGCATCATACATGGATCAGCACAACAAACACCCACCAGTGTAAAAGTACGCAAAAGCTAAAGCTTAGAGCTCATATAAAACAATAGCACAAGAGGTAAAACAAAGCAATAAAGTACCACCCAAGAGAGTATATGGAACAGCATACCACATATCCATTTTATCAATCATCATGAATGATCTGAATGCTCCACTCAAGAAACATAGGCTGGCTGAAGGGACGAAAAAGCACAACCCAAATATCAGCTGTCTCCAGGAAACACGTCTAACTCATAAGGACTCATATAAATTCAAGGTGAAGGGAAGAAAAAAAAAATATTCTATGTAAACAGAAACCAAAAGAAAGTAGGTGGAGCCCTTCTCATATCAGATAAAATTGATGTTCAAGCAACAATGGTAAAAAATGACAAACATGGTCATTATATAACAGGAAGGGAGCAATTCAACAAGAAGATACAGCAATTCTAAATATTTGTGCACATAACACAGGAGCATCCAGATTCATAAAGCAAATTCTACTAGGTCTAAGTAAAGAGATAAATGACAGCATCATAATTGCTGGGAACTTCAATATCCCACTAATAGAACTGGACAGATCATCCAAGCAGAAAATAAAGAAACATTGGCCTTACACAGGATTCTATAAGAAATGTGTCTAAAAGACATTTACAGAACATTTTACCCAGAAACTACTAATATGCTTTCTTCTCATCAGCACCTGGAAAATTCTCCAAGTTTGATCATATCTTAGGCAACAAAACATTTCTCAAAAAATTAAAAAAAAATAGAAACCATACCATGTATCTGCTCAGACCACAGTGGAATAAAACTAGAAATCAATTTCAAGAGAAACACTCAAATTCACACAAAGTAACTGAAATTAAACAACGTGTTGCTGGACAACTATTGGGTCAATAATGAAATTAAGATGGAAATCAAAAGATTCCTCAAACTGAGTGACAAATGGGGCAGAAGGTATCAAAGTCTATGGTATTCAGCAGAAGCAGACCTAATGGGAAAATTCATAGCCTTAAATGCCTACACCAAAAAGACAGAAAGATCACAGATTTTGAATCTAATGACACATCTCAAGGAACTAGAAAAGGAAGAGCAAATCAAACCCAAAGTCAGCAGAAGAAAATAAATAACTAATGTCATAGTAGAACTAAATGAAGTGGAAAGCAAACAAATAAAAAATACAAAGGGTCAATGAAAAAAAACGTTAGTTCTTTGAAAAGTAAACAAAATTGATAGACCTCTTGTTAGATTAACCAGGAATAGAAGAAAAAGGACCCAAGTAAGCTCAATCAGAAACGAAAAAGGAGATATTACAACTGATACCACAGAAATACAAAATATCATCTGTAAATACTATAAAAATCTCTATGCACATAAACTCAAAAATGTAGAGGAAATAGACAAATTCTGGGAAACACGCAACCTCTCAAGGCTCAATCAGGAAGAAAGAGCTCCTGAACAGACCAGTAATGAGCAGCGAGATTGAAGCAGTAATAAAAAGTCTTCCAACACAATAAAGCCCTGGACCAGGTGGATTCACATCCAAATTTTACCAGACCTACAAAGAAGAGCTGGTATCCATACTGCAGAAATTATCCCATAACATTGAGAAGGAGAGAATCCTCCTCAACTCATTCTATAAAGCCAGTATCACCTTCATACCAAAGCCAGGAAAGGATATAACAAAAAAGAAAACTACAGACCAGTATCCCTTATGAATATAGATGCAAAAATTCTCAATAAAATCCTAGCAAACTGAATTCAACAGCATGTCAAAAAAATAATACACCATGACAAAGCGGGTTTCATCCTGGGGATGAAAAGATGGTTCAACATAAGTAAATTAATAAATGTGATTCACCACATAAACAGAAGCAAAAAAAAAAAATCACATGATCATCTCAATAGATGCAGAAAAAGCATTAGACAAAATTCAGCACACATTCAAGATAAAACACTCAACAAATTAGACATAGAAGGATAATATATGAAATTATAAAAGCCATATATGACAAACTCACAGCCAACATCATAGTGAATGGGGAAAAGTTGAAAGAATTCCCCCTAAGAACTGGAACAAGACAAGGGTGCCCACTTTTACCACTTCTATTCAAAATAGTGTTGGAAGTCCCAGAGCAATCGGGCAAGAGAAAGAAATAAAGGGTATCCAAATCCGGAAAGAGGAGGTCAAATTATATCGCTTTTTTTTAAATGTTATAATCTTTTATCTAGAAAACCCCAAAGACTCCACCAAGAGACTCCTGGAATTGATAAATAAATTCAGCAAAGTCTCAGGTTACAAATCAGTGTACACAAATCAGTAACATTTCTATACACCAATAATAGTCAGTCAAGCTGAGAGTCAAATCAAGGACTCAATACCATTCACAATAGCAACCCTGAAGATGATCTAGCTCAACCCACATTATACAGATGTGGACATTGAGGACCATATGATTATTAGTAAGTGGAAGGACTTGCACTCACACTTGTATCTCAGACTCACAGGCCCATGCTATTTCTACTACACCAAATTTACTTTGTTCATGCCCTTTCTTATGTTTTTAAAGCTTTCTTCAACAACACCTCCTTCCCTAATCTCCCTCTCAAAATCCTCCCCTTACCAATGGAATTGAGTGTTGTTTTTCCATCAAAGCTTTCCCTAATCTCCTTAGTCAAAGCGAGCTCTTCATTCGCTAATTTTACAAGAAACTCTGCACCTCTCTTTGTGAACTTGTATTTAGCCTTGCACTGTGGTATTTATATCATGCTGTCTCCCTTTTCCTAAAGTGTATGTGTTTTGCAAGGAGAAACTATGTCATTCTTTTTGTTGCTTAGCACATTGAAAACACTTAAATGATATTTGAGTGAGGGCATGGAAATGACTGAATAACAAATCATCCAGGAAATGATCGGCAGCCTGCCCTTCCATGGTACATGTGTGCTGGGGTGGAAAAGAGAGACCCTGGAAGAGTCTGTATTTTAACACCTTGAAAAGTTTGCCGTGATATTCTATGATTTGACAACTAATCTTGCTTCACCATAAAATGAGGGTGGTAACAGCTCATGGTCATTTTTTTCCCCAAATGTTAAACTAATCACATAGCTATCAGAGATATTACATAGCCATAAAAATACAGACATCAGACAGAATCAAATGAGAATCAGAGAACACAAGAGTCATTTGATGTTTTTTTTCCTTTCTTTTTTCTTGTTTTTCCTGCCAAAACTGAGTTCAGAGGGGCTCTGCCAAGCTATGTTGATGCAGGTGAATGGGAGCCCAGAGGGAAAAATGAACATGAAAATAACATATATTAATGACTATTAATTATAAGTATAATTAATTGATTCATTAAATAATAATAATTCATTAAAAGAGAGACTAAATGGTAGTGAATATTAGAAGATTGTTGCTAAATAGAAAGCAAAGTACTGTAGTGAAAAGATGTGTTTAAAGTTCTAAGCAAAAATGGAAGTGCAGGAGACAAAGAAGTTGTCTTTATGATGTGGCGGCTGGCGGCTCAGCAGAATTGCTAACACTGGTACTGAAGCAACTGTAGCTAACACTTTTTTTTTTAAAAAAAAAACTGAATCCTTTTTTGCTGCATCCCAGGCCCCAGTCTTTCTGGGAGACAGGCACCAGATGGATTAGATGTTAAGGAGGGATACACTTAGTTTTTAAGAAGGTTATCTTGTTAGGATTTGGAGAATTTGTAAAATGTGAATCACTTACTCTCTGATTTGTAAGGACTGGTACACCATAAATCAAGACAGAAAACACTATGGTGGGTTTGGTTTTTGTGCTTTTTTTTTTATTGGTTGAAATACTATTGATTTAATAATGGATAATGAATTTGTATTGCTGCTGGCCACTTTTTGTTTTGATTTCTTTTGTTTGTTTTGAGTATAACATATATCAGAAAGTTAATATAACCTCCAAGTTCGTCTTGACCAAAATTTAGTAGATTAAATAGCAGTGCCAGTGCAGCAATTTGTTCTTATCTTACATCTTGGAGAAGGGAAAATAATATTAATGAATTTCTAGATGTCTTCTACTCAAAACTAAATATTGCTGTCATCTATTTAGTGGATGACAGCATTTAACCTTTACATTAAAAAATATTTGGGGTTCATATTTTTAAAAGAATTTTAAACAATCACAATATTACATTTGAAGACAAAAAAGTCCAGTGGCTAAGAGTTTGCTTTATGGGTTTGGATAGATCTTGGATTGACTCTTGATTCATTATCTGTTCTGCCTGAAGTCAGGAAGGCCTCTTAGTCATTCCAAGACTCTGTTTACTCTTCTATACAATGGACATTGTATGGAGTTCTTTTCTTATAAGGGCTAAATTCAATACATTATATAAAGCATTTAGTATGGTGTCTGAGGCATAAGTTCTTAATAAATGGTATCTATTATTAGTAGTGGTATCATTATAATCATCATCATTGTCATCAACAGTATTACAATAATCAAAGCTTAGGACAGACAAAAATTAAGGTGATTCACACTGATGTCATATTCAGACATACAACTGGGTGCAGCAATCATTTGGATTATGCAAGTATGATCTGATCATTTTAATATCCAACTCATACAAAGTTGTGCAGAATTAAATTGCTTGATAACTTCTAAAAAGATAATCAAATTATAGCTGTAAAGAACAAAATATCCAGCAGCTACTTTAAGAAATCCAAATCTAATCATGTTTACACTAATAGGTTTACAGCCCTCCCATGGCTTCTCACTGCTCTTTAAATAAAATCGGGGCTCTTTAAAATGCCCTTCAAGGCTCTGCAAGATCTGGCTCCAGTCTCTGGGCCTCACTTCCTTCCCTTTCCTCCTCTCCCTTCACTCACTGTATTCACCAGACACACTTCTCTTTTGTTTGGTTCGTTACTGAACATGTCCAGGGTCACCTCTATCATTCTATCATGTCACCATTTCATTTCTTTCCTGGCACACTACCCAACATTGTCTTAGAGTGTGTGTGTGTGTGTGTGTGTGTGTGCTTGCTTGTTTACTGTTGGTTTTTTCCTGCCTTATAGAATGAGAGCTTTAGAACAAAGACCATTGATATAATATGTAAATTTTTATGTCTTCAGTGCTGACAACATTGACTGGGACATGGTAGAGCGCAAATAATTTAGGGATTAATAAATAAATATATAAATAAATGAAATATGCTGAGATCTGGTCAATTCATTTGTACCCTAATTTTGACCCTAACCTTAAAAGATTTTCTCCCTTTTATTCTTAAATTAAAAAATAAAACTGAAGTCATTATTTATAGGACATATTTATTTTTCTTTTCTATAATATTTTCTACTTATAACTTTATTTTAACATGCAGATGAATTGTATGATTACTATGGGATAAGACCTATTTTGTATACATTTCTTCATGCTTTTAAACTCAAATACCGTATATCTAAAACATTAATCATGATGCCTTTTGTGAGGTCAAAATTTTTATTCATGGAGGCCTGGAGACATGTTCTAAAATAATTTTTCATAAAACTAATCTCACAATAGTTTGATAATTCAAGGCTCAGAGCCTATTATATTTTTTCTCTTTAAAATGCTTGCAGTTTTATACTGGGCATAGTTTAGAGCGTAGCAGCAGAATATGCATTTCCATAAATTGGTCCACTTGAGGAGATTTCAGAGCTTGCTTTTCTACCTTTTCTAGACTGCTGGTTTGAGAGGTTAAAAGATTCAGGGTTCAAAATAGTGATTTCCTGAGACTAAGGATTTGTTACTATGGCCATAAGCAAAATAAATCAGTAAGCAAGGACAAGAGAAAAGATTGTCTCTTATTATTCCACAGCAAGAAAGGTCAACAAAATTCAACTCTTTTGGGCAGATATATTATATAGTCCTATTGTAAAGGCGACTAATATTAGTTATGAATCTCCTAATTTCTGGCATTTTATGCCCCTATCTAAAAATGAAAATGTTTAAGTGATAGAATACTAGTTTTGAGAAATACCATTCTTTATGTGCTCTAAATTACAATGCCACCTATTAGTATCAGTTTCTAACATTAATATAAATTATTTAGAGTCAGAGTAAATACAAATGAAGGTTAATTACTATTCATCTATGTGGGTTGAAATATAAGAAATGGAAGAGACATTTAAATTGGCAAACAACAAATATCAGAAGTCAGAACAGCATCTTATAAAACCACTTGCATTGGCAGAGCCAGTGAAGAAGTCTCAGAAATATGGTTACCTGGATGGAGAACCTTTGCTTACTTGAATCTATGAATAGAGAGGCAAAGCAGCTAGACTAGGAGCTGGGAATTCTGCCTTATCTTTTCATTAGGAAGCCACCTGCTGGTTGATGTCAGGTCTGGGCTGCCTCACAAAACACATGGGGAAGCTTTACTATCTATGCAGGGTTGAGGGCTGTGACATGAATGAGAATTAACTCCTGGCATCAGAACTTTGAGGAGAGCACCTGTCACATAGTACTGTAACGACTGTCTACATTTTGTCACCCCAGTCTAGATTATTGTAAGGCCCAGGTGGGAGCAGATTAGGTATTGTCACCTTTTTAATATTAAATGCCTATCTACCATGCCTGGTATTTAGAAGTTGTTAAATAAATACATATTGTGGAATGAATGAATACAATGACTGAATAAATACATTCTATCCTGGATTCAACATTCTGCCCATTTCTGCCTAGTCTTCTGTTTTCAATAATGACATCCAGGGACAAGTTATTGAAGGACATGAATTGGTCTTTAATGAGCCTAAGTAGTTCAAAATGGATTATTAATAGCCCTGTTCTCCTTAATTCCCTTTCTGATCTAACACCCATAAATTAATTCAATAATTCTTTGAGGTGACAGTTAAAGACAAATTAACACCAGATGGACTTGAACAGGCAAGGAAGACCATTCAAGACTGTAATAACGGCCGGGCGCGGTGGCTCACGCCTGTAATCCTAGCCCTCTGGGAGGCCGAGGCGGGTGGATTGCTCGAGGTCAGGAGTTCGAGACCAGCCTGAGTGAGACCCCGTCTCTACTAAAAATAGAAATAAATTATCTGGACAACTAAAAGTATATATAGAAAAAAATTAGCCGGGCATGGTGGCGCATGCTTGTAGTCCCAGCTACTCTGGAGGCTGAGGCAGTAGGATCGCTTAAGCCCAGGAGTTTGAGGTTGCTGTGAGCTAGGCTGACGCCATGGCACTCACTCTAGCCTGGGCAACAAAGTGAGACTCTGTCTCAAAAAAAAAAAAAAAAAAAAGACTGTAATAAGAAGAGAGACTGAATTCAACCTCATCTAAACAAAACATGAAAAGTTGTCAAGCGCTGGGGTGAGCTAGTGGGCAAGACCTGGGGGATGTTAGGGGGCCGATTGGTCAATGGGATTAGGCCATCTGCATCTGCTAATGGGCACTTACTAAAGTTCAGCTCCTACCCTTCCACAGAGACTGGGAGAGAGGGGCACCATCTTTCTCAATGATTAGTTTGAAGGGATGGCTCCCAGGTCCTTGAGAAAGGCATTCCTAGAATGTAAAACTGGCAAGAGGCTTAGAGAAGAATTTTATCTCAAAGAGGCAGAGAAGATTTACAACTGCATGTTTTCTAAAGTATATGCTCTAAGAAAAGGGAGGTCAGGGACCTATAGTCAGGGAGAAACCTGTCTAATGTTTAGCGAAGCTAAGTGGAACGTCGAGGGCATCTTGGTCACAGTGTAGATTATAACTCAGTGAATGAGTTTTCTAAAGACAACACCTACATTTCATGATTAGAAGGAGACTTTATAGAGAGTAGCTTCAGGTAGGAATGAGGCAAAAACCAATTTTCAGGGTTAGTGAGTGGTTGGATAGAACTGGAAGGAGGAGGAATACATTCAGTGAAATTTCTTAGCAAAATAAAGAAGAAAGGCAAGTGATTGCTCAAAGATTGAAGGCATTTGAGCACCTTGAGTCAACAATGGGTGGGAGGGGAGGGACAGAAGGGATCAAGCTGGGTTATTATCCTCCAGGAGGTGGGAAGGAACCATGCAAAGAGCATACATGGAGGGACTAATCTTAAATGGAGAGGAGACACTGCTATTGAGTCAAAAGAAAAGAAAAATGAGGTAAATATGTAAATCAAGATTATGTTCTTTCATGTTGCTCCTTATGTTATTACTAATATTGAATGATTTTCATGGGAAATGACTTTCTCATTGAAGATGCACAAAATGTTTGTTTGCCAGAACATGACGCTGTGACCTACAGATTTGCACAAATAAATAACAATAAACACAGGACTTAATTTTAAATATTTCTCTTGCATATAACTGTAGACTTCCCAAATCCTCTTACCTAAGAAGAAAATTTAAGAGCACTTTAAAAACTATAATTTGTTCATTATTAGTAGTTGTTTTTTGATGTATTGCCATATTTTGGTCATGTCCCTTGCAAATATATTTCAGTCTGTATTCAACAAGGTAATCCTCATCTCAGTGAGATAATTAAGGAAGACATTTATGTAATTTAATAGTCTAAATACTTTAAAACTTCTCACAGGTGCTGATTTGTATTTGTTTTATACTTTCACCTATATCCGTGAGAATCTCTCTATATATCTACCATCTTTATCTATATCTCTGTCTCTGTCATCTCTGTCATCTCTGTCTGTCTCCATCTCCATCTCTTTTTAGGTTCGGAGCTGGTTTAGTTTCCAATCTGCATTTAGGCTCTATTTAAAACTCCTTTTATTCAAAAAGTATTTGGATTGATTAACATTACAGATCTGACACTATTTGACTCTTGGGAAAGCCCCTTATTTGGGTGTCATTGGGAAATTCTATCAAAAATGTCTTGAAAAAATTTTATAGGAGAACACCAATCTCTATATTATAACTCCCCCCATATTACCATATGTATATGTGGCTATTGTGACACTGCTCAGAGCAGGAAAATGGAGACTTTCAGAAAAATAATTTCATTGATTTTTTTATTCTTTTAATCAACTCACTGAAATAAAATTTTAGTAATCTGCACATACCACTGCATTTCTGTTAGATAAGTAAACCAGAAAAGATTATTACAGTAGAGATTATATAGGATTTTTTCCTATCTTCTGAAGATATCTATAAATGGCAGCTATTTACATAGTATATTGATAAAAAGCTTATGATAACAAAAATCAGAAATAAAAAATTACAGGAGACTAGAGTTTTAGAGTTCACATACCATCTGCAGTTATTACCCTTGTAATTGTGTTCATAAAGATACAGATTGGGTTCCAAAAGTTCATAGGAAGTATTTATAAATCCAAGAACAATTCTCTTGTTACAATTTCTGATTTACACAAGTGCACTTCAAAGCAGCAAACAAGAGCACTTGTGTTTTCTAATCATTTAAAGACCACTTTGAGAGCCCAAATCCACATGGTTCAGTGCTCCCGGTTATTAACATCCTGTACTGTCATTTATCCATATTTATTAAACAGTTTTAATTGCTATTTTCCTTTCTTACTTAAACAGTGGTCTTTATAAATGAAAAGAAAATCTAGCATTTTTTCCTTTTGCATTGTAAATTTAAAATGAAAATTGTGACTGTGTTCTGAGCAACTATTTGAGGTACTTTTCCTTCATCATGCAATTTCCTTTGTTGTCTTTTGAAAGTGTCAACTACTATTTGTTCATCAAATCATCATCACTGTGCCTGTTGCCTTGGAGCAGGAGGCTAAACATAGGATTTTATTTCATCCATATATATTTTTAAAAGTTCTATCTAAAAATAGAACTATGCTAAGTGAAATAAGCTAGTCACTGAAAGACAAATACTGCATGCTCCTGTTTATAAATGAGGTATCTAAAATAGTCAAATTTGTAGAATGAAAGTGTGGGATGGTGGTTGCCAGGGGCTTGATAGAGATATTAATAGAAAGGGGGAGTCACTAATCAATGGGCGTAAAGTTTTAGTTAAGTAAGACAAAGAAGCTCTCAAGTTCTGCTGTACAACATTGTACCTGTAAATAAAAAATAATGCCTTGTACACTTAAAAATTTGTTGTGAGGGTAGGTATCATGTTATGTGTTCTTACCACAATAAAACAAAATTTAAAAAAGAACGTGAAAGAAATATTTCATTTTCACTCTGGTTTTAAGGGTTCATGTACAGAAACATACAGATTCCTTTTCATTGTTCCAATTGATATGTTTGTTGGTTCTTTGTATTAACCTTTGCTTTTTTTTAGGGGCAATTAGATAGAACTGAATTTTTCTTTGAAAAGTGAATTGTCATTTCACTTACAAAGACCAAGATTTGCCTAGATAATTTAAGGATAACCCTGACACTTTTGACCGTATTTTAAAAATTCATCTCAGAAATACTGAGCACCTGCTGTTAGGCACTGGGTGTACAGTGGTGAACCCAAGAGGTGCATTTCCCACCTTTGTGGAGTTCCCGCTATGAAGGAGGACGCTGGCAATGGCCAAATAAACACATAATTATATAATTACCACTTATGACAAATACTATAAAGGGAAACAGCAGTGAACAATAATAGAAAAATAACACCAGCACACTTACTTATCCACGGGATGATGGGATAAAGTGTCTTCATAGAATTAGCTGAAATCTAAATGAGAAGGATTGAAACAGGTGAGGAAGGAGGAGCACGCTGTTCCAGGCAGAGTGAGCTGTGGCCCTGAAGGCCTTGAGGTGGGAAACAGAGTTTGCTATAGAGTCCTGGAACTGAGAGGACAATGGAACAGGGAAAGGGAAGGGGCAAGTAGGAAGAGGCCAGGTGATGCAGGGAGTAATAGTTCATGATACAGAGTATGTTTGTTTGTTTGGTTGGTTTTGCAGTATAGAGCGATATTGTTGGAATAATGTAAATAGGAAAGTAGCATGTTCTAATTTATTTATTTCTTTAAAAGATTACTCTAGCTTATAGCAGGTAAGTACTTTGAAGAAAGAGGTACGGTGTTCAGGAAAACCTTTCTAGAGGGGAGGGGATAAATGAGAAAGTATGTTTTTGTTTTAATAAATACAGTTTGATTTGAGGAGCAATGAATATTATAACTATCAGCAATTGTGTTTTCTGTGTTTCTCATTTAAATCACGATTTTGTTTGTTTTGTAATTTTGCTTATGTTTAGTATCCCTATAGAGTCTTATTTCCTACTTTCAATTTCTCTGAAAAATCTGTAATCATAATACCGTATATATGCCTTCATCTATTCCTTCAATAAAAATTATTTGAGCACATACTGTGTGCTAAGAATTGTGTAGAGGTGAAGACATAACTGTCATCCTCTTTTACACTGTTTCTACTCTCATACCTGTTGTCTTTTTTACCTTTATGGGTCACTAAGCCATAAAATTACTACTCATTCACTATAAATACATCACTGCACTGTCTTCTTCCTGTATGTAAAAAAGAAATATATATATATATATGTATATATATGCTTCTTTATATCTCTTATTCAATAACATCTACCAAAGTATGGTATGTCTTTAAGCCACTGGGCTTAAGCTAATATCATAGAAGAAGGTAAATTTTATTTCATATTAATACCTTAATTATTACAGTCTAGAGTATATTGAAGTTTGGTGCTGCTTCTTCCAAATTATAAACAATTTTGACCAGAAAATTGGAAAATAATTTTTAAAAGTAAAAAATTAGCATCTGTATTTTCTATCCAATTTCTAACAATATAGCTATATAATTATAGCTATAAATATAGCTATATATTACATACACATCTCTATATCTATAGCATATACAGTGTGTGTGCATAAATATACACATATACAGAGAGAGAGAACTTAATATACACGTCAAAAGAAGATATAAATCCAATGTAATTCTTAAAATGGACAAATGAATTCCCTAAAATGAGTGAAGTTTTGCATATTTCATGTTTTGATAGTTATTTATGCAAATTACCATTTCTTTTCCCATTTTGGAGATGAATACACAAGTGTCTAGCTTACCATTTTTTTATTTTGCTATTGCCACAAATTGTACAAGATCTCATTAAAGTCCCATTCCCTATTCAAAGTGCATATTTCAGTTACTCTTAAAAAATGCATGTCTGAGGTTATTGCTCACAGTCTTGTTAAATGATGAATTCTCCATTGCTTCTGGAAAGAAACACATAGCACTTAGCAAGCAATCTGCTAAGCAAATTCCTGAGTTTCTGAGATGATCTTTCTTCACTCTTCCCTCAGTATTTCTATATTCTCTCTGTTGCAAGTACTGATTTAGTAAACACACAAAATTGCTTGCAAAAATTATTTTTTCTTATAAAAGTGTGTTGCATTCAGGAAAATTAGCTCAGATTAAAGCAATATACATTGAAGAACTTGTGATTAAAAATCTAATAACATACATTTAAATATTTGTCATAGCAGTTATGAAAATCCCTATTTTCCATTATAGATATAAATTAATACATTTCCTTAATCTAGATTCAAATATGATCAATTATTTTAATAAATCTATTAATATTCTTATAATAATTATAATAGTTAAATATGTTAGGTGACTTGATCATTGATAATATATAAGCCTTTTCATCATTAAGACAATCTTTCTTCATTGTTGCAAACACAGGAAACATTCTTGGTATTTATCAGTTTTATCAAATCTATCAATATCTATCAGTTTTTTTCTGAATATGGTCCTGAGAAAAAATAATACACTAAAACATATGTTCTTAATATGCTAGCATATTGATTTGAGAAGCAGTTCTCTTACAACATATAAATAAGGAAAGAAACTTATACTCAAATGGGTAATATAGAATTAAGTCATTTCCCAACTTTTTCCATATGTAGCAATTCAGTCATTGGTTAAATAAAAAATATTAAGAGATGGACAGTAAGGAATGCATGTAGAATTGACAATCCCTTTGATTTCAAAACCAAGGAAAATATTTTTATTTGACAGAAGGGCTTACATATGGTTCAACAAGTCAACTTGCCTAACATGATCTGACTTTGTTAAATTACCCAGTAATATTTGAGCACCCACTGTGTAATGTCTTTTACAACAGATGCTACAATTCTATCCTCTATCTCACCTTTTGATTTCTTCAAAGGGATTTTTCAGGGCCATACATATATTATTATCATCTCTGAAAAACACTGACAAAAACTAGTGTTCATGTGTATGAGCACCCTGGTCCCTGTTTATCTGCAGAGGGCACCCAAAGGGTTGTTTATCCCTGATTATGCTGTAAATTGTTTAAGAGAAGTTTATTGTTAATAATAATATTAACAATAACAATATTATTAACAATATTGTTAATAATAACAATAACATTTTACTAGTTTGGTAAAAATGTTTAGTATTGGACCTAACTCAACTCAAAATCTTTTGTCAACTCAAAATCATGCTTTCTAGGTAATGGTAACTGTGATCCAGTTTTTTAGTTCTTACAACAAACCAAGGAACCCTTTTAGTGTGCTAAGCCTCTCAGTAGTGCATGCCACTGAATTAGCTCAAGGTTTGAGGGCAAGTTGTCAGCTAATGATGCCTACAGGATCAGGCAGAAGAGCTAAACATTCAGGACCTGTCGGTGTAAAGGTCAGTGATTCTCAACACTGGCTGCACATTAGAACCACCTGGGAGCTTTTAGCTCATACTGGCATTCTGGGTGGAAGCTCAGATTAATTCAAACAGAATTTGGGACATAAGGAGCCTGGGCATGGGTGTTTTTAGAACTTCCCAGGGGGGTTCCTAATGTGTAGATGGGGTTGAGAAACAAGGGAGTCCTTCTCAGGCAGAAGGAGAACTGTGCCACTGATTTCACCTGCTCTATGGGCAGGTCTTAATTGCAGGGGCTTTAACTTGTTCTCAAAGGGATTGAGGGACCAGCAGCATCAGTGTGTGGGAACTAGACCAAAATGCAAATTTTCAAGCCTCACACTGGACCTACTGAAACAGAAACTCTGGGGTGGGAGCCTAGAATTCTGTGTTTTAAAAACCCTTCCAGATGATTCTAACGTACATTGAAGTATGAGTGTCATGATTTTTGGTTAAGCCTAGGCTAGTATAGAAATAGACTCTAACAGTTATAGCACTCCTCATTCATCACCCAGTTAGAGTGCAGTTAAATCGAAGGCACCTGATCAAGCAATCAGATGTACCTGCTCTCTGAACATCTGTTCCTTCCTTGCTGGAATGAAATAGTTAACTTAGATAACATTTTATTATTCTAAGAACCTTCCAAGAATAATGAGTGACCTGTTATACATATCCACATCCAAAAGTAAATGCTCTTCTAAAGAATGTTTTCTAAATACATATACCTATTTTTTTGTTGTTATAATCCCTGAAGCAAAATGGCTTCTCCCAAAGTCCTGAATAGTTTTACAGAACAAACTGCTTCTTCTTTGTTAGTCAAAATTAGATACAAAGTAATACATCTCCAGGTGTTTTCTTTTCCTGTCTGAGGAACAAAATTGGTATTAAGAAAATATATATTTTATACTCAGCTACTGAATCAAGGAAGTCTTCCCAGAGTTGTAAGGATAATTAGACTCCCTATCACTACTACATCTTACCTCTCTCCAGTATTTTATCTATTCAAGGAAATCATCATCTGTATGTTTTCTCTGATCTGGAAGTCTGTAATATTCTTCCAATATCAGGTTTTCTTTTTGACATGCACTTTTTTCTACTCTTAACTCTGAGTTTCTATACAGTGTAGAACTCTTTCCTTTTTCTATTATATATTATTTTTTTAAAAAATAAGCTCTGCTTTTTTGTTACAGATCAAGCATTCTATCCCATCAAGTTTCTACATCAATATCTCTGTGTGTACTTCCTTCAATTAAAGAAATGAATAGACATTTCTCAAAGAAAGACATACAAATGGCCAACAACTGTATGAAAAAATGCACACTATCACTAATTATCAGGGAAATGCAAATCAAAACCACAATGAGATATTATCTCAGTTAAAATGGCTATTACCAAAAAGACAGAAAATAGCATGCTGACAAGAATGTGGAGAAAGGGGAATGATTGTATACTATTAGTCGGAATGTAAATTAGTAGAACTACTATGGAAAATAATATTGAGGTTCATCAAAAAACTGAAAATAGAGCTACGACATGAAGTCCCACTGCTGGGTATGTATACAAAAGAAAGGAAATGAGTATATCAAAGATATCTGCGCTCCCATGTTTATTGCAGCACTATTCACAATAGCCAAGATATGGAAGCAACCTAAGTATCCATCAACAGATGAATGGGTAAATAAAATGTGGTACACATACTCAATGGGATATTATTCAGCCATAAAAATGAAATGCTGTCATTTGTAACAACATGGATAGAATTGAAGGAGATTATGTTAGGTGAAATAAGTGAGGCACAGAAAGATAAACATTGCCTGTTCTCAATTGTAATTGATCTCATCAAGGTAGAGAGTTGAATGGTTACCAGAGGCTAGGAAAGATGGGGGTAGGGGAATGAAGGAAGAGACGCTGGTTGTGCACAAAATACAGTTAGATAGAGGAATCAATTCAAGTGTTCAATAGCACAGTAGGATGACTACAGTTAAGACTGTATAGTATATTTCAAAATAGCTAGAAAAGATTTGGAATATTCCCCACACATGGAAACAACAAATGTTTAGGGTGATGGGTATCCCAATTACTATGATTTTATTATTACACATTATATATATGTATCAAAAATGTCCTCCACAAATATGCACAACTATTATATATCAATAAAAAATCTACTATTTACATTAAAAATCCAAAGATAAAATAAAACAGAATAAAATTGAGATAAAAATTTTATCCTAGGATTTTGGATATTTGGATATAGTCATCTAGATCTACATACTAAAGAGTTAAATACCAAAGAGTTAAAATTCTCTTTCTCCCCATAAAATCACAGAAATACAAGACTGGAAAGGACTTTTATTTTAGGTTGTACTGGAAACTATCTGTTTTGTGGCTTTTCTTTTCATATAACAATCACTACTTTTTACCTAATAATTACTGACAAATTTTAAACTAGATATTTTTGTCTTTGCTCTTCAAACTACAGTTTAAATACCTTTCTCTTAAGCAGCTAATTATTGTGCCAGGAGTACCTTGTTGGTAATGTCCAGAATCTGAAAAATCTGCATTATGTTTATAAATACAAACAATGTAGGCTTCTCTTCTCTTTCTACACTCATTATTATTTTCCAGAATCTTAACCTCTGAGTGGAGTGATACCATAACCATGTTTCCATTCTTTCTAAGGCTTACCTTTGGAAGCAATTTTGTTTTCTTAAGGATGGTTCTCAACCTTAGCTGTGCTTCAGTCACCTGGAGGGCTTGTTAAAACACAAACTTTGGCCGGGCACTGTGGCTCATGCCTGTAATCCCAGCACTTTGGAAGGTTGAGGTGGGAGGTTTACTTGAGGCCAGGAGTTTGAGACCAGCCTGAGCAAAATAGTGAGCTCCCCGACCCTAGCATCTCTACTAAAAAAAAAAAAAAAAAATTAGCTGGGTGTGGTGCTGAGCACCTGTAGTCCTAGCTACTTGGGAGGCTGAGCCATGAGAATCACTTAAGCCTGGGAGTTGGAAGTTACAGTGAGCTATGATCCTGCCACTGTACTCCAGCCTGGGTGACAGAAACCTTGTCTCAAAAAACAGAACAAAACAAAACAAAAACCCAAAACCCACATACACACAAATTTCTAGGCCTACTCCCAGAGTTTCTGATTTGGTAGGTCTGTGCAGTGGTGTAAGAAACTATAATTCTAACAAATTCTCAGCTGGTGCTGTGACCACAATTTGAGTATCATTGTTGAGGTGTCCTGCCTTACTGAGATGAAAAATAAATGGTCTTGAAATGTCAAAATTGCTCCCAAATCCATCCACTCTTCACAACATCCATTTTCTACCTCCTGTCATTTCTCCTCTTAATATCCAGACTGATCATCTTAAAATAAGAAGCATATAGGATTTTTGAGCTTGGTTGCCCCTCTGCCCAATACCTGTCAGAATCTTTCCTTTGCCGTTGAAGTTAAACTCCACTTCTTCCCCGTTCCCCTCCAACATGTATGACCGGGCTCAGCATAACCCACCTGCCTCACCAGCCTCACTTCATCTCTGGTCCTTTTTCACTGAGCTCTATGCCATCTTAGGCCTTCCCAGATGCTCATTTTCCAGGAATCCTCTTCTATTAATAGTGAGGCTGCCCAGCTCCTACTCTTCAGGCTGCAGTGCAGAGGTCATCTCTTCACAGAGGCTTTCTCTGACCCTCCACCAGGGCTTCCAGCTATACTTCTGGGGTGACTCTCCTGATTTGCCCAGGACTGAGGGGGTTTCTCAGAAAGCGAGACTTTCAGTGCCAAAGCCAAGACAGCCCCAGGAAAACCAGGAAGCCTGATCACACTATCTACTCCCCAGCTGCAAATTTCATGTTTCCTTTACAGCACTTACATAATTTATAGTTATGTATTTACTTATTTGATTTTTTAAAGTGCCTGTCATTCTTATTAGACTATAAGTGAAGAGGTGGTATTTTTTTTTCAATCTTTTTGTCTCCAGAGCCTAGCACTGCACTTATCACAAAGTACCTGCTTAATTATTACTGTTTTAATTATTACTGTTGGCTACCTCTGCTACAAGGCGAAGTAGAGAATGCTGACATGCTAGTTATGAAACAACTACATTCTTTTGTCTCACCTTATAAAACATCTGTCATCTCATCAGAACATTTTGTTTTGGAAATAACATTTCTCTCTTCCTGTTGGTCCCTAGATATTGCTAATGTGTTTTAGTTGGCTAGAGCTCACCGATTACATTCAGGTATCTGATCCCTGATATTTTATCTTCTCAGCTAAGAGAGGCTGTAGCTAAAGAAACACCTATATCCCTGATCTAGTAAGTTGATACCCAAAGATGCTTTCTTAATAATAAAAATTAATAACAACTAGTATTGAGTGCTTAGTATATATGCCAAGCTCTTGGCTAATCCCTATACATATATATTATTTGTTTTAAAGATATACATTTTATGAGATGGATTTATTATCTTCATTTCACCAATGAGGAACACAGAGAAAATAAGCATTACAACCAAAGTCACACATATATTAAGTGACTGAGTCATGATTCTAACTTGAATCTGTCTAACACAAACAAGTCCAGGCTTTTATCTATTCCTTTGACAGAAAATGATAAGATTGTTTTTTTTTTCTTTTGGATTGACTCTTATCAATAGGGATTTATTTGCTTGGATTAAAGTAACTGATCATCTGGTCCAGATTAACTGTCTTTTGGAAATTAACTGAACTGTACTGTAGAGATGTTATCTCATTTAATCATCACAAGTTATTAGGTAGGTAGTGATATTTTCCGCTTTTTATCAATGACAGAATTGAGGCACAAGAAGAATATTAAAAACAAACCTCCAATTTCCTAAAGTCACACAGTTTATAAGTGATCGAGCCAGGATTGAAATCAAGACCATTTGATTCCTCAAATATATTTGTAATATACATCTTTTTTCTCAAATCCCCAAATTGACCGCAGATTAAAAGTTTTTAGCAATATTTTTCAGGTGTCTTTCGCTTATTTCCACATTACTCAGCACAGTTGGATATCAGCATATATAGAATGTTCTCTCTCATGAAGACATGGATACTTGAAAATGTCCTTAGTAAGTGGAGGCCACCTCAAGGCACTAATTTTTACACCCCACTCCCCTGGGTGGGACGTCAGCAAAGCCCGTAATGCTTCTCTTCTGCTGCAGAAAACCAACCTTTCCTTATCCCAAATGTCAGACAGTCATAAAAGCTTGGCTAGAATCTGGGAAAGAGGTCAGCGCTTGATATTCAAGTTGACATAACAGCCTTTAGGATAATAACCGTATCTTTTATATGTTTTATATGCAAAATATATATAGTATTGGTCAATTAACTTTAATGGATATGTTGAAATATACAATTGCCTCAATCCTGTGTTGCTACCTGAGACCAAACTTTGGTTGTGTTCTCTTCTTATCACTTACTAATTTGTACAGTTTTTTTCTGGCTCTCTTTCTTCTGATTTACTTTTGTTGTGGTTGTGAATTGTGGATTAGGAAACTTTAGAAAACCTGGGAAAACAACTTTTTCTTGAAAAAGTAGAAAAGTATGTGTGTATGTCATGTTTCTTTAGTCTCTATTGTATCAAAAGCAGAAAAATTAAGATTTTTTAAATTATAAAAATGCAGTAATTAATCTTGCAAATAAAATATTCATTTTGCTAAAATTAGATATGATCTAATGACACTTATAATTTTAAGCTACCCCCCTTTTCAGTATATTTTTTCATTCACTTTCCTTTTTTGTGGAGAACTCCCCTTTTCTTACAGTTAGCACGTCTAGAAAATGATGTGAAGCAAGAGAATTTTGCCAGTGTTTACAGATGCAATCAAAATCCCAGAAAGAAACAGGATTCCTTCTTAACACATGGAAAGAGTGATCAAATATGCATGATAGGAAGAGACAAAGAAAGAGACAACGGTACAAAAGGAAAAGAAAATATGGGCTCAGGTGCACTTTCTCTGAAGCCAGAATTTCTTGCAAAAAGAGTGCTCTGCCATCTCAAATTGGGGGAACAACTCTCCCTGGCAATCAGTTACACTTAGTGGTTGGCAGAAGATTGAATAAAGTTCTTCATAACAGTGTCAAATGTCTTCAGTTTCACTCCACTGTCACACATCCAACCTGCAAACACTAATTGGCTTTGGTTGGCTCAACAAAGATGCTCTTGTGATTGAATTCAGATGGAAATCAATTTCTTCTTCCTCCTCGTTCAGGGAAGGGAAATAATAGTGAAACATATAGACAGTAAAAAATTAAAAACATATAGACAGTAAAAATTATGCATTGGCTTAATTATGTTTCACTGAAAGAAGGGTTAATTTCCTCTTAAGATCTGAAATATTAGGCAACATTTTTGGTAATATGCTTATTACCCTCAAGGAGAAAATGGCTCCACTCAAAGTGGAAATTGCTCAAATATAGTAGATGTTTAAGAAATAAATGACAGCATTTCTTCCAGTAAGGATTCTGTTTGGCTATAAGTCAGTCAGGCAAGCTGCTTCCAGTTTTGACAAGAGAACAATTAGTGACTTTCCATCTGGGTCTAACTGGGAATAACTAATGTTGAAAAGGAGGGGTAAATTAGGCAGGATTTGCTTCAGTTTGGGCCCTACACCCTTCATCTCCACAGAAGATTCAGAAATAAGAGGATATCAAAGTCACTGCAGTTTGAAATCTGTACTGATATCCTTCCTGCACTGGGATCTATTGCAAGAAGGATTACTCACTCGTATCAGCTGAGATCCAAATTAAGGAGTTAATATAAAATGATTGGCAGTTCAGGTAGAAGTTGGAGACAGAAAATAGAAAGCTTTTGGTGAGAAGTCTTTCCATAACTATTACTTGTAGGAACATAAATTTATTTGCTCATACATAAAGCGTTTGCCCATCCATAAAGGTATTTGTTCAAACATTTTTCTCTGAGAGGCTAAAAGCAATTGCTTCTGTTTGAAATAAAGATAGTGATATTTGAAAAAATTTACTCCAAGTCTATTTCTTTTCTTTTATACTAGAAAATAATAATTTAAATCACATATTTATGTATTCATTGGTTTCTTGGGGCTGCATAATAAAGTACCAAAAAATGGGTAGTGTAAGATAACGGAAATGTATTGCCTCACAGTTCTGGAGGCTAGAAGTCCAAAATGATGGTGTTAATAGGGTTGGTTCCTTCTGAGGGTTGTGAGAGAAAATCTGTTCCATGCCTCTTTCCTATCTCCTTGTGAGGTGCTGGCAGTCCTTGGCTTATAGCTGCATTACTCCAACTCATGTCTTCATTTTCACACAGTATTCTCCCTGTGTCTCTGTTTGCATCATCTCTCTGTGCAATGCTTATCTGTCTCTGTGTCCAAATTTCTTCTCTTCACAAGGATATCAGTTATATTGGATGATGACTCATCCTAATGTCCTCGTTGTGACTTGATTATTTCTGCAATGACCCGTTTTCCAAACAAAGTCACATTCTGTGGTACTGGGGGTTTGGAATTAAACATTATCTTTTTTTAAGGGGACACAATTCAAATCATAACAATGTGTTTACCAAAAAAGTTCATATTTTAAGAAAATGTGATAGCAATGTTTTACACAGCTGGAAAAGTTGGCTTGCAAATCCTACACACAGAAATGGTGCAAGTTGCCTACAGAGTGGAAGGTTTTTGCAACTAGAGGCCCATGACACCTGAAACCTGCTGAAGTCACTATAGGTATTTGACACGAGGGTTACTTTGCAGACAGTAAAACAATAACATTTCCTCAAAGGTGGCTTTTCATACACAGAAAGAGGCTGTAGAAACTCCATTCATAGAGAAGAGAAAGCAGGTTGCTCCTCTCTTATTTGTCTAAATTCAAGGCAGCAGAAAAGGGACCCCTTGCTCCTTGGATAATATTATATTAGCACCACTATCAACTACCTAAAAAAAGACTTCTTTCTTGAAGTTCATACTTAAATTCTCATTTCAATAGTTTGCAAGCCTCCATGGCCCATGCCCAGGTGCTGTAATGATGACTACTACTAGCTCATTGTGTTTCTTCCCATTCCTTTCCTGTTCTTGGTACTATAGCAAGTTTTACTGGGTTTATCTGACCTATATACAGTTCACTGTTCTTTCTATTCACCCTGCCCCACTCTCTCATACATGTGTGTGCATGCACACACACATTGGGCCATATATATGTGTATACACACACACGCATACACATCAGTCCATATATGGCACACACACACATGTATAGAGATCTAATTGTTCATTCATGTGTGTGAATGGTCAGTATTCAACAAGAACTAATTCCTTCTTCCAGATGATACTGTGACTATAGTTTGGAAATACCCTTGGGAAGTTCTTGTGTACTGATTTTGCTCTTTTTTAATTCAGTCTGTTCTGTGTAACCAAAAAAAAAAGGTTTCTATCAAGTTATTAATTGAAATGTATAAATGTTAAAGTAGAAGCAAAACATTGCAAGGATGGGAAGGAGATAAAAAAGAAGCAGACAAATTAGGAAGCTATTGAGACATTGAAAAGAAGTAAAGAGTGCTTGGATGAGAATAATGTCAGGAAAAATGCAAAGATGAACAGAATGGAGTACAACATCCTTCAAGGTAAAAAACAAAACAAAGCAAAACATAAGACCTGAAAGTTGGATACGTAAAGCACAAGGTAGGGAGGAGTCAACATTGGCGTCAAGCTGTATGCTAGGGCAACAACATGTACACACACATCAAGAGAGGGGTCTTTCTTGTGGAGCAGAAGAAGAGACAGTAAGTTCTGCTTTGGACTTTTGAAGTTTTAGGGACCGACATGTCAATGTTCACATTGTACATGTACCTCGTATATTTGATCATAAATTATGCAGAAGTGAAGCCATGAAAATGAAATGGCATATATGATTAAAATATAGGCAGATAAAGAATTTCAAGGGCAGAGCCCGGAAGAATACATACATGTTTAGGATGTGAAGAAAAAACCCAAAATAACTAAAGAATTCACAAAAGGTTGTTAGTAAGGAGGATGAAGCCAAACCTTAGAAAATTTAGTGTGGAAAGATTCATGGAAAGGTGGCCAAGCATTTTTAAATGTTCCAGGGACTGAGACCAAGGACTGTTTCAGGTATTTGCAGCAATCAGCAGAGCTTACACAAAATAAGAAATTAATACATGCCTATTGAATTATATCCTAGAGGGAAGGAACTTAGTGAAACCCTGAGAATCTAAACATTCCAAGTAGCACCAATACTATTCTGTCATCTGATATTAGATTAAAAAATAATATTACTATCTTCTAGCTCTTCCTCAAATACCACAATAATACAGAGACCATGACATAGTTGGTAACCCTCAGTCCTTATGACTACGGTGCCAAGAGGGGACTATGTTTATTTTACACCAGTGGAGCTGGAGCTCAGAAACAGTAGGTGGTAGAACAAGGATTCTGCTGGGTGCTTCTGACGTCAGCACCTGTCTGCCATGTGGATCAGCTGTGGGGATAAACAAAACCAACCTGCTTCTGTAACAGTTATCTTTGAATAATCAAGGACACCTTAGTGTTTCTATTTTTCAAACCAAACTTTTCTGGTTATTTAAAATGTTCTCTGAAAATAATGGTGTAAAGAATTGTCACTGTTATTTTCACTCTTCTCCATAAGTAACTTTTTGGAAAAATTAGGTAAAGCTTGTGAAAGTAACTTAATTGAATAATAATAAAAGATAACACATATATAGTTTACTATATTCTTAGAACTATTCTAAATTCTTTAATATATAAATTCAATTTTTATAAAAATCTAATGAGATAAACATTGATATCTCCATTTTGATGAAATTGGCACAGAGAGGTTAAGTAATTTAAGTCACTCAGCTAGTGTAAAATAATCTTTTATGATGCCAATTACTTTGAAAGATGTCAAGTCTAACTCGTGAATATGACTAGTAAAAATCAAAACAAAAAACTTTTAGTAAAAATTAATTTGCCTCTGGTTCTTTCATAAGTAGGTAATTATAAGCTTCAAATGCATAAATTAATGAAACCTTCAGTCTATTGATGGAGATCAACAGTTCCATTGAGTCAGTGATGTGTTCAAGATCTGGTGTATCACCTGATCTTACAGGGACCTCAGTGGGTATAAAAAGATAAGATGGTATACCAGGGTTTAACCAGAAAAGCAGAATTGGTAGGATCTCTCTCTCTCTCTCTCTGTCACTATCTCTATCTCTATCATCTCTATATCATCTGCATATATCTATATTTGCATCTGTATTTACAACTACATCTTTATCAGAATTTATTACAAATAATTGACTTATGCAATTGTGAGGGCTAACTAAGCAAAGCAGGTCCAAAGACTATAGGGAAGGTGGTCAGGAATGGAAGTTCACAAGCAGGCTAGAATCCTATGTCCGTAGATGGGAGTGTCTTGACCTAAGAAAGACCTAAGCCCTCTTTTAAAGGCCTTCCAAGTGAGTAAGTCTGGCTTACTCAGATTGTCCAGGCTAATTTCTCTTCTGATTAAATTAAAGTCAACTGATTAGGGGCTTTAATCACATCTGCAAAATCCTATTACTACAGCACCTAGAGCACTGGTCCCCAACCTTTTTGGCACCAGGGACCGGTTTCATGGAAGACAATGTTTCCATAGACTGGGGGGTGGGGGGGGATGGTTTCAGGGTGATTCAAATGCATTACATTTATTATGTAGTCAAACTTCTCTGCTAATGATAATCTGTATTTGCAGCTGCTGCCCAGTGCTAGCATCACTGTCTCAGCTCCACCTCAGATCATCAGGCATTAGAGTCTCATAAGGAGGGTGCAACCTAGATCCCTTACGTGTGCGGTTTACAGTAGGGTTTGTGCTCCTGTGAGAATCTAATGCCGCTGCTGAGCTGACAGGAGGTGGAGCTTATGTGGTGATGCCAGCAATGGGGAGTGTACAGACGAAGCTTTGCTCGATGGCCCTCCATTCACCTCCTGCTGTGTGGCCCAGTTCCTAACAGGCCACAAACCAGTACTTGTCTACAGTCTGGGTGTTGGGAACTGCAGTCCTAGATGACTATCTGACTGAATAACCAGGAGGAGGGATGTGCGCCACCAAATGGCTGTTATGTCCTTTTTTCCCTCTAACTCCTGACTGAGAATGTCTCTTGCAACTCAACCTAACTGGAAACATTCTAGAAAGGGAACTCTGGGGGCTGTTATGCCACCTAGCCAGGTGGACACATCAAAAGCCATCCTCGGCAGCTGAGGTTATAGGCATGATGGTCCACATTTTTCACATTTTGTTGCCTGGTGACATTATTTACAGACTAATCCATTCAAAATATGGCTGATAAAACAAAAACATAAATCAAGAGTGATAAGACAAAAGCATAAAGAAGATTATAATTATATCAATATCTGACATATTGTTAGGTACGAGTGAAATAAGATTTGTTAGATGTAAGCAATGACAAATAGATATTTTGTACTATAATATAAACAACAGATTCTACCTCACTTAAACCTCTGGCCTTTTAAATAAAGATATTGGGCCATGCTTTTTCTGTTGTAGATACCAAATTCATATTAACTGAAAATAAAATTTCAATTAATTAGTGTGCTCTCTGAAACGTTAAAACTTGATTAGTAAAATTTGGGGTATCAGAGATTATAAATGTGTTTTTGGAAGGAGAAAATAAGATACAGTAGATTAAAATAATTTTAATAAATAGCACTTATTGCCGGTCTAACCACGTCCCAGGATCTTAGACTCATTACTGTTAACCTTCACACAACCTGTAAGGTCACTTAGCTGGAAAGTATCTGATAGGATTTAATTCAGTTCTGACCTACTCCGTACTCTGCATGCTTTTAACTATGCTATGATGCCTCTAACAGTTACTTTTGGACATCCTTTCACTTACCCATTGGTTGTGTCCTTTTGCCCCCTTCTCGTCTCTTAATACTCAGTTTCAGGGTGAACTTGATACAATCTTATGAGATGGTTGATGTTTTATGCCTTTTTCCTAATAGTGGAACATAAACATTTCTTTTTCCTGGTCTAGGCCTCATGGTCATTGGCCACCGAACAGGCACAGAGGGCAGTTTGAGGGCAAAGGCTTCCTTCCAAGCACCTTTGAAGCCATCGTAAATACTCAGCTATCTATTTTGTCCACCGCTAAGTCAGCCCCACTCTTTTCGCAGAAATTGATTTTGAGATCAAAGTAATTTACTCATCTACTCTCTTAAACTATTTAAGAGATACCTTGACATTCTTAGCTGGCTGATGATTTATAAAAATGCTAACTCCCAAGATAAGCTGTAACAATATTTTGACCCATAAATATTACTCTAAGGGGATTAAAAAAATAAACTACCCTAATTTTTATGAAAAATAGCTTTCGAAGATTATATACTATATTGAATTCAGTTTTACCAATGCCCGTATTGAGAAAATTTGGTGTTCTAGACCATCTTACTTTTATTTTTAATTGAAAGGAAACTGAAAAGAATTTAATCAACTCCTATAAAGGAAAGGAAAGAAAACACGTATATGATTTGATTTGGAGTATAAGAGAAGACAAAAATGAAAAAAAAAACCAAAAAACCAAACAAACAAAACCTGAAGTTCAAGTTGGAAATTTATAGCCAATTACTAGGTATCAGAAAATTTACTGCAATATGAGAAGTGACCTAGAATTATGGGGGCCCAGAGGAGAAAAAATCCAATAGGATATCTGCTAGCATTGTCCCAGGTACCCAGGGGAGCATGTCTATTGTGTATATTTGAAAGCCCACATGTTCCCTACTTTGACTTAGCTGTGCTCTAAGTAATCAACAACCAACTTTCATCTTGTTGTTTATAATTTATGGATATTCTTATACCCTTGAAATAATTAAGGTTTCCTAGATCCAATTTCTTTTCCCTGCCTAGTCACCCATTCCAGTGTTTTGTTTTTTTTTTTTTTTTTGCCATTCAGTTCCCTTTGTCATTCCTTGTTTTCTTCATTTGCAAGTCTGGGGACATTACACTTCTGGCTTCCCTTTCTCAGAGTGATGGGAAGATTAACGGGATAATATGTTTAAAGACTATTGGACTTCTTGGAAACAAGGTACTGCATATGCATGGCATTTTATCTTCGTTTATTTCTACTTTGAGAGAAAATGAAATAAATGGATGCAGCTGGGGCTTGAGGTAGAGTAGGAGTTAGGGACTAGAACTATCATTTGGGAAAAGAATTCCTCTTACTTAGGTACAGATTTTCTTTTCAAGGACCATGAAAAAGAGATACTGAACATTTTTCTTCCATAATTGTTTCTCCGTATGTGGCGATTTTCCCTGAAACTCATTGTTATCTCATAGTTTCCTTATAACATGTTCAGTTTGTGCTTTTCTTAGCAACTTATAGAAACATTTTTTATAGAAAATGGAAGACTCTTAAAAATAAAAAGGAGCAAGATAAAAGTATTCAAAATAGCTTTTATGAAAAAGAATGGGACAAGAAGTAGCTTCCATCAATCTGTTCTTTCAAAGAATAAGATTCAGATGTTAAAGTTGGGACTTCTGAAATTATAGATGTACCTAACAACACCCAACAATTTCATTTCTGGAAGTAATGTTCATACATGGATTATTGGTGTGAGAAGAAACATGGGATTCACAAGGAAGCCCCTCAATCTTACCATCTTCAGCTCCAAGTACAGGGGATACCTAGAACAATCTTTAGAGCTAACATTTTATTGAATGCTTACTATGTTCTTCATATTTGCATACATTACCTGGCTTAAACTTCACCACACCTCTATTATTTTCCTCATTTCCAATACTAGGTTAAATAACTTGCCTGAGTTTACATGGCTAGGCAGTAGAAGAGACTAGATTGATGGCTATGTGGCATAAGTCTATGCCTATCCTTGTTTTATTGCACTGTATCTGACAAAGAATCCAAAAACTGATCCCATATTCAGTTAGCATGCTTTTTACAAATGTGAATATGTTACTAATTCCTCTCATAGGCTGCAAGCTCTTTCGAGGGCATTGAAATTGTTTTATTCATTTTTGTGGGAAACTCAATCTCAAGCACAATGTCTATGCATAGAAAGGATGTCTTAAATATCTGCAAAGGGGATATTGTTACCTCCTTGATGTAGATGAGAAAACTGAGGCTTTAAGATGTTAAGCAATGTGCCCCACAGTTCTGTAGCTACTAAGGAGTAAAGCTAGAGTTTTAGATCAGGACATCTGACTTCAGTCCATGGCTCTTCCCAGGACACAGCAGCCTCCTCTTTTCTCCTCTCTGTTCTAGGTTTCTAATTTTAAAAGTTCTTGATAATACCTGAAGCTTTTTGTAAGGAAGTTGGGGAAGCTCCTATGTACATTGAACCAACAGACATCTCTGGACTTCAAAAGACAGAGAGCTAAGTAGGGATTTATTGAGTTCCTATAAGGCACCAGACATATTATTAGGTAAATTACTAACCTCATATAATCTATTCTTAACTATTCCATGATGCAGTGACTATTGTCCCCATTTTATGGATGAGGAAACTAAGTCTCAGGGAGTTTAAATTACTTGTCCAAGGTCATATAACCATTTAAACAAAGGTCAGACTGATTCTAAGACCCAAATTTATTCAATTACACCAAAAAAGGGTGACATGGTATAGTGTCTATCAAAGCTTTATTTTAATGTAATTTTATAATGAATGACTAAGATTACTTCTCTATTCTTCACTTAAGAGAAAGAACCAAATCTTACTGGATCCTTTTATAGTTGTAAACTCTATTGTCAAAATAATATTTTCATTGAGATATTTGAATATCATCATTAGTTGATCATAAAATGAACTAGAAAATGATAGAAGTTTGTATTAGGAACAATGGTCCTTCAGAAATGGCCAAAATTCTTGGTCTGCATTCTTGTGCCTTGTGCCAGGCTGCTATGAGTGTTCATCTGAAGAGGACCTGCCAGCTCTATCATAAGTCTCACTTTCTCACCAGCATCACATAATAGCTGGTTTCATGTTTCCACCTAATTGGTCTTCCTATTGCAAATCATTGACATTCTTCCTTTCAGCAAGAACCAGTAACTCCACTCTCCTTCTGCCTTCTGTTTCAGCTCCCTTTTCTTTGAATATATAGAGGTATAATACCCACACTTAAAGAGAAATCTGCTGTCAGGATGCAAGCAGATGCCACCTCTGCTGCTGCTGTTGCTGCTGGTCAAAAGCCTAGGCCAGTGACAGTTGGCTAGAATGAGATTCTGGGCACATCCGAGAGAGAAGCATGTTAGGACACAGGGGTAATGATGACAAATTAAAATTACTGCTGAAGCAGAGTGGAATAGCAGCTGGTTCATGGAAGATGTCATTAATGTTCTAAAGAGAATCTCAAAGTATGCTTCAAAAATGTAATTTATCAAATAACACTTACAAAGTGAGAATTTATTTTTATGGTTGCCTTGCTTCAGAATAAAGAGATGGGATGTCATATATCTGCCAGGCTGTGATAAACTTTTAAAATTTTGAACATTTGTTTCCTTGGTTTTGTATGTGGACCATAGTATATTGTTAATACATATATGTATGTATCTGAGGTATCAGACTGATTAAGTTGGGGAAAATAAAGAACCATTATCACCTGTCAAAATGAATGCTCAAAGCTTCATGTGCCAGACCCCAGGATCTCCACGTACTCACCAGTGTCTGAGTGGGAGTGGGGCAGCACATGAGGGAATACTGCCGGCTCCTGCATCTCCTTACTGACACAGCTCAGGGTATGCCTGCTGAGCCTGGGAAAAGACCACAACTGCCTGGAAAAGAACAGCCTGCCAGGCTACCCGCTCTCCTGGCTGGGGAGCTACTCTTGGGGTACCCTACAGGAAATCTGGTGGGAGTTCTCTACTCGCTTAAGCTGGAGAGCTCTGAGTTAGGGAGAAGAAAAACAATCTACCTCATTTCAATGCTATATTTGCTTAAACACCATGGCAAAACTGAAGAGGGGCTCATGTGTAGTTAGAGCTCTTTTAACTCTTTCTTTACATTTAGAGTGAAGAAGTGTCTGCTAAAGCCAAACAGTATGGACTTGCCAAATCAATATAACTGGAGCTGAGTCATCTCCTCTTGCCCCAGATTTGTGTTTTATGGGAAATTTTCTGCATCTTAGCTATGCTTCTGCAGAGGATAATTCTATTCCCAAGTGCTTCCATCAGTCAAAAAATGTTCTGCTAAGCCAGCCGAGCTTAGACATAGCCACAGCTACTCTATTCGAATTCCCTAGCACCAGCAGCCCTTCTCCAGAGAACCAATTTGCCAACAGAAAGACTGGCTCCAGACAGATGTTGGTGTCCAATTGCCTCCTCAACCCAGTCAAGTAGTGTGATGTTAAGAGGACAGGCTCTGGAGTTTAACTGGCAGGTTTCAAATGCTGCTTTGCCACTCACCAGCTGTGTGACCTTGGACAAGTTACTTAAAGTCTCTGAGCCCAGTTTCGCCAGTTTGAAAACAGAGATAATTTCTATCCGATACATTGTGGTGGTGGAGGGTGTTAGGCACTGGTGGGTACCATAGATATGTAGTACTGAGAACACCACACTGAACTCTGGCAGGGTAGGCTCCACCCTATCAGGCAGACATTGTCTCAACAGCTGTTAAATTTTGCCCTCAGTAGCATTACTCCACTGAGCTGGGCAGACAAGAGGAAATGAAGCCAGCTTACATCCTAGGAGGACTTGTCAGGGGCTCATATAAATTCCTAGCAGTCTCTACTCACTCAACCAAACATTCCATTCCTGGAAATATTGGGGAGAAATTTTAGTTACAAAGAGGATATCATGCAAATGAAGTTGAATAAATACTGTATTGTGACCATTAATGTTAGCTATTATGCTTTATACATTCAGGGCTATCGTGGCCCATGAAACCCCTGTTATTAATACATATTTACACAGCTCAGCCTATTCTCAGTCACTTAATGTACAGCCATGGTTTTCACTACAGAACCCACTTAAGATGGAAAGATGGAATAGTTAAGTCGAACCATGTGATTTCCAGGAATCAATGATAAATAATAAACTTTTAAATTTGGTGTTCCTGTCTCTTCTTCTAACATTTTTACTTTCACAAACTGTGATTGGTACATCTTGAAATTTAAGTAGAATGAAGAATTAACAAATTCAGATAGAAAAATGAATCCAAAGTATCCAAACTCAAATTGTATTTTGGGGCCAGGTGCGGTTGTTCATGCCTGTGATCCTGCCACTCTGAGAGACCGAGGTGGGAGGAATCCCTCGAGGTCAGGAGTTTGAGACCAGCCTGAGCAAGAGTGAGACCCCGTCTCTACAAAAACTAGAAAACTTACCAGGCTTCATGGCGTGAGCCTGTAGCTGAGGCACAAAGGTCACTTGAGCCCAGGAGTTTGAGGTTGTAGTGAGCTATGTTGACATCACTGTACTCTAGTCTGGGCAACAGAGTGAAATTCTGTCTCCCTCCCTAAAAAAAGTTGTATTTTGGGTCACCTGTGAAACCTTTTTGACCTCTTTGTTTCTAAAGCTGTAAAATGGACAAATTACAATCAATTCTACATTTTTAAGGAACACAAACAAAGGACTATAAAGTACTTTTAAAATTGTATTCTTTCCCACTTTAGTATCCAGCTTTTAGCACAATGTTGGCACAAAGCAAGCAGTTACATCATTTCTTTCATGAGTAAATTAATATTATGTGTGGCATATAGTTCTTTGTTTGCCCAGGAAATTCTATGAGGAGCAGAAAGAACACTTAATGGGAGCCAGGAAACCTAGATTCTAGTCCCAGAATGACCTTGTGCTAATTGGAGACTTCCCTTCTTGGAGCTTCATGTTCCTTATTTTCCAATCGAAGGCGCTGATGCTCTCTAGTTCCCCTTCCATCGCTGACACTTTAGCGATTTTATTTAATCAATAATTTAGCAGAATTATAGTACCAACAGTTCTCCCTGTAGATCCAGTATAGGTCAAATGGCTCAGGAGGCAGGAGGGGAAGGAAAAAATGAAGAGGAGTGTCAGGAAGATGTGGAAGAAAAGGAGGAGATGGATATGAAGAGGGAGAAGGAAAAGGAAGATTTCTCTAAATGTCATGATTCAGTGACAGCCCAGGTGTAATTCTGAAATTATTATACTGTGGTTTGTCTTGGAACCTCTCACCATTCTTTATTCATCCAGTCTCCAGCTCCCATGTTTCTCTCTCCAGATGTTCATATAAACAGAGCCTAGTTAGATGAGCTAATCTTCTCATCCTGCCAGTATCTGCTCTGCCCACAAAGGCTCCATACTCCAACATCACCTTTCTACTCTCCCAATCCAACCAGATGCATCTGAACTCAGCTGCAAGTTGGGAGAAACATAAGGAATTACACCTAAATGAGAATGATTTAATCTTCAGACTTACTCCAGATACTCAGTTATACATTTTACAAAGAGAATATCTACAAGTAATATATTAGGCAGAGAACAAAGTGAAGGACGAAACCCAAGAGGCTGGGAGCAGGGTTATATGGCTGTCACCACAGCTGGCAAGGTCCCCTGGGATGCTGCTCCCTACGGCCATTGCCTGGAAGATCCTCTAGATTTCCTCAGCCTCTTCCCATCTCTTGCATCTGAACACATGATGCTGGAGAGCCAGGATCTTATCACAACAGCTCCCTTGGGGCACCACAAATTCTTCCTGAACTACATCAGGATATAAATAAACGAACATAAGCAAACAAATGAATAAATAATGAACAGCTTCCATGGTGACGACACAAGGGGCTGTGCCCATGGGAGTAGAAGCAGCAGAGTGTATGGCTTCTTGATAGGTCAAAAAATAGTTGAAAACTCACAGCCTCGAACCGAGAGAAAGGAGGAAAACAAACATTTGCAAAAGTCGGAAATACCTCAAGTGACTTCTTGGACTATCTGCTTTTGATCCAAAAGCCTATTTATTCCCAGCTAGGTGTTAAACTTCAGAGTGAGCAACAAGGAACCGGAGGTTTTCTACTTCATCATACACCCTTCCTTACACTTTCCAAATCCATCTCAGTAGGGATAACTTAAGCCAGAGGATCTGTCACAGCCACAACCACAGGGCATGGACCCAAGCTACGTTAGAGGAAAGATCAGTCTTCCTTCACCTCTCCCAACCAATGAAGGATTCAGCAGCAGAATAGGGCTGGAAACCAAAGATTTTCCAGGACACTTGACTGTGACCCTTAAGCTTAGACTCCAAGCCTTGGTTACACCATGGGAAGTGTTGGTGCTTCCTTAAACATGCAGCTAAAAGCCAACAACTCAAGAGCTGTATTCCTCCTTCAGAGCCCAGACACCCCTGTCTGCTGCTCCAGAGTGCAATGGGCTATGGGAGTCATCCACATCCTCTTGTCTCTGTGTGTTCCCAGGGATGTTATTCCAGAAGGCTTGTGGTGTGTGTGCTGCCTGGTCATTCCCTTTTTTATACAACAGGATGTAAAACCAATAATTAATCTTCTAGTTTACTACTTCTTAAACTTTTAAAAATTCCTGAGAAAAATGTCCACATACCATCACAGAAAATGTTACATACAATTCCCAGAAGTTCCTAGATGGGCTGACAATGAGTTCATGGATCCTAGGTCAAGAACCCTGATGGAGTGAGTCATCCTTGACTGAGGCAGGCAGTGCTAGAGATAGCAGATACATATGATGGAAGTATGGTTGGTGTTGGAGCAGGCACAATCTAGAGGGGTTACAAATTCCATAAAAAGTCTATATTTGCTTTGCTTTCTCAGACTCTACCTAAAATATTACTTCTCCCTTTCCTTATAATTTTCTATTCTTACACTACTTGTTTCTTCTTCAAAACACTTATCATTAGCTGACATAGAGGGTCTAAAAAACGTTGGAAATTTATTTTTTAAAAAGCATGTTAGTTATATTTTCAAATGATATGCTAAGTATGTTTTTCTTCAATTCTTAAATAAATTTTCAGGTGATGGTCCTCTAAAATTTAAAGCATTGGGTCCATTTTCTCATTTAAAATAGTACAATGAAGTATTTTTCTCTATGTTTCTAGAATTTTGGGCAGTCTTTAGTATGTTTACTATATTGCTAGGTAATCCTTAGAACATCTCAGCAAGAAGAAAAGGATTAAAGAGCACATTAGTATGGATGCATGTTTATTTGATCTCATCATTAACATTAGTTATTACCTTCACGGTTATGATTGGAATACATAATTTTAAGTCTCATTAAATCTTATTCTTCTACTCCCAGCAGGCTCTTGTATCAACTAATTAACACAAAGGTCACTGTTCTCATTTTTAGAATACTAACAGATTGTAAAAATACGACACTGATTGTGCTGCTAGGTTTGGAAAGACACACCAGGAACAGAATTTTCTGCTCCACGAGAGGGAGAAGTAGGTTCTTTCTAACCATGTCTTTGCATGGCTAGACTTTACCATAGATGAAGAGGAACATTCCAAAGTATCTGTATAGAGAACATTATTGTGAGTGTACATCCAACTGCCTGTGGAATTCCCAAGATCCTCTCAAAGATGGTGTTCCAATATCATATCTCAGCTGAGAAATGATTCAGTAAACATATTCGTCACTGTTAGCAATGTGTTGGTGAGGTAACATATTGGATAGGAAAGAACTCCTACTCTTTCAGAGGTTAACTCTAAAAGAGGAGGCAACTAGGATACTTAAACATTAGATAAGGTAGAAGGTTATACATACCAACCACAAAAAGGTACCCTACTGCATGACAGAAAAGGGAGAGAAGAGTGAAATAGTACTTCTGACTGGGGATCTATCAGGGAGAGCTTGATATTTTGCCTAGAAGTATAATAAGCACACATCGGGATGTCTCAAATATGAAACAAATAATCAAACCCCTTAATGGGAGAGAAATCCTGGAGCCAAGCCTTGGAAGTGAGAAGGAATTGCATATGCAGTGAAGGAGGAAAGTATATTCTAGCACCTGAGCAAAGGTGTGATTCAGGTGATCCCCAGAGCTCTAGAGCACAATGTTCATTTACTTATCCATAAGCTGCTTGTCATTTCTGCTGTCCTGATTCTGCTTCAGTCATCTCTCCCATAGCTTGGCAGTGGCAGCAAACACCAAGGGGAATTCTTCATTAATGCAGTATGAGGCTTCTAACTACTTTGCTGATAAATGCTGGGAAAAACATATCGATGAAGGCTCTGTACTATCACAGAAGCATAGCTTAGAATACAAATCAAGGTAACATTTAGTTTGGGAGGAAATCTTTGAAACGCTGCAGTCAAGTATGGAAGCTGACCACCACTAAAGCTGTTCTGCCTTTCAGGTGCTGGAAGAAAGTAAATAATGATTGAACTAGTCAGATCCGGATGACAGCTCCTCTGAAAAATTACTCTGTGATAGTTGAATAAAAACCAGTTTTCTTCAACTGCAGATAAAGTGCAAAAGAGATTTCACAGGAACAGCTCATACATGAAACAAAATTGACATGTTCAGGGAGCTCAGTTTCCAAAGATTATACTTTGAATACAAGAAGAAACAGAAATAGTCTCTGATGGGGCAATAAATTGAAAGAGAATCCATATTTTTGCCCCCCCTTAATCTTGTTTGAAATTCAATATTTTTCACTAAATGTGCTTATGCTTTTACCCCCTTTAAAAAAAACAAATTTCTTTATAAATGTATTCCAAGTGTACTTACATATACATGTAAAGTTTTATATTTATTCACAAATGTAATTACTGCACATGGGCTTTTTAAAGTGCAGTCTTTTGTTTTTTTCTTTTGATTTGACCACCACCCATCTTCCTTCTACCCTTATAACTGTTTGCTCAAAGTAATCCTTATGAACACCTATGACGTGTTGTTCCATATTTTCTACAAGCTCATGTAATCATAATTTACATATATACAAGTATACATGTACGGGGAGTCTTGCAGTAGTTTGTTGTACACAAAACCTAGTATCATACAGTTATAATTCTCTATCTTGTTTTTCCACTCACCATTTATTTGTGGAAATCACTTTAAGCCAAATGATTTACCTCTAATTCATTCTTTTTAATGACTGCATTATTTCATGCTGTGAATATAAAATTCTAGGTTATCATACTTTGCTTTCTTCTTCGAGGGAAAGTTTTTAAATGACACCAGAATAATTACATTTCAAATGCCAACAAGATAGGCTTATAAAAACATGTCTTCACATCAGCCATAAATACTGAAAACCTAATTAGACTTGTGGACATTACGAGGAGAATCCTGAGACTTCTGAGACTTCCTCCCCCTATATAGGTAATTGAAACCCTCAACTTCGACATCTGGGCAGAGGAACAGACAGATAAAGACCCACATTTAAATTAGCATTTCAAATGAAACTGGCTTTTGGCTGGTTTCCATCATATACTCATTCAATAACAAAATTCTGCATACTTAACATTTACTTGTTTATATGGACAATTTTTGCCTTACAGCTTACTTTTATCATCCTGTTTCTCTCATCTCTCCTTCTATATTATCCAAAGTGCAAAACCTCTTTCTAGCCCTCTCCTCCTCTATTAGTCACTTTGAGATACTATAACAAGTTATCTTAGATTAGGTGGCATAAACAGCACACATTCAATTTCTCACATTTTGGAGGTTGGGAAGCCGCCAAGGTGCTGGCAGATCCAGTATTTGGTGACGGCCCATTCCTGGTTTCCAGACGGCTGTCTTCTCATTGCACTCTCACCTGGCAGAGAGTGGAAAGCCAAAGCAAGCTCTCTCAGGTCTCTTCTTATGAGGGCACTAATCACATTCATGAGGGCTCCACACTTACGACTTCATTACCTCCCAAAGGCCCAACCTCCAAATACCATCATTAAGGATTAGACTTCAAAACACGAATTTTAGAGGGACACAAACATTTGGTCTATAGCACCTTCTATACTTGCATACCTTTCTGGCTCCATCATTCCCCTCACTGGACTAATCCTTTTTGTACCGTGCCTCCCAAGTGTTCCTTATCACCTAGGTCTTCCCAAATGTTCCCTATCCCCTCACCTCACTATCTCAGGATCCCCTCCTCACCACAAGTCCCACCACAAAATCACCCTACTGGATTTTCAGACGTTATTAGGTTTGTAAGGATAGTGATTGACTCATTTTCTTTTTCTTTTTTTTTTTTTAATGAATTTACCAAATCCCTGAGTGCGCTGTCTGTATTGTCTTACTCATCTTTGCATGTCCAGGACCTAGCACAGTCTATGGGGCCTTCTCTTAGGCAAATGCTCAGGATACATATGTGGTTGCATTTGGATAAATCAGATCTTTTGGCAATTTTTTAATCAGATTATTTGGGTTTTTTTCTATTGAATTGTTTGAGCTCCTTATATATTCTGGTTATTAATCCCTTTTTAGATGGATAGTTTGCAAATATTTTCTTCCATTCTGTGCGTTGTCCCTTCACTTTGTTGATTTTATCATCCTATGTCTGTGTATAATTGTTGTTCTTTTTATTACATATATTTGATTACTAGACTATAAATCTTTCAGACTATTGCTCATTGTTTCTGGCATTATATGCTTCAAATAGAAGAATTTAAATATTTTTTACAAAATTCCCAGTAACTTTGGACTTTATAGCACTACAAGATTTAATAGGGGAAAACCAAAGCCAGGTCTTCATGGCTAAATGTATAGTATCATAAAGCATTTGTTATAAGAACTTTCTAAATTTAAATAATAAAAAGATCTTTACCTATATATTTCAAATAATACTCCTGGATACAGAAGACCATTTCAATGAATTATCCCCTACTAACTAATGTTGTGGCACAATAAAGTGTTTTGAAATATTTTTGGCATATTCAAAAATTTTTAAGATGTACTAATCCATATGGCACCTTCATTGTTGAAAGATGACGTTTAAAGAGCATGTATTAATAAACACCAGACCTGGGAATTTTTCTCCACTTCTTTTGAATTTTATTTATTTTTTTGTTGAGGTAAAAATATATATAATTTACTATCTTTACAATTTTTAAATGTACAGTCCAGTAGTAATAAATACATTTATATTCTTTTTTCCCCTTCATCTTATCCCTACCCTCCCCACTTCCTGGCCTCTGGTAACCACCAATCTATTCTGTATCATCATGAGATTCACCTTTTTAAGCTCCCACGTATGAGTGAGAACATGTTATATTTGTCTTTCTGTGCTTGGCTTATTTCACTTAACATAATGGCCTCTAGTTCCCTCCATGTTGCTGCAAATGACAGGATTTCACTATTTTTATGGCCGAATAGTATTCCATTGTGTATATATGCCACATTTTCTTTATCCATTGATCTGTTGATTGTCACTTAGGTTGATTCCATATTTTGGCTATTGTGAATAGTGCAGCAATAAACATGGAAATGCAGATATCTCTTCAATATGTTGATTTCCTTTCGTTTGAATATATATCCAGTAGTGGAATTGCTGCATCATATAGTAGTTCTACTTTTAGTTTTTTGAGGAACCTCTATACTATTTTCCACAGTGACTGTACTAATTTACATTCCCACCAAGAATGCATGAGTGTTTCCTTTTCGTCACATTCTCACCAGTACCTATTATTGCCTGTCTTTTTGATACAAGCCATTTTAACTGGGGTGAGATGATATCACATTATGGTTCTGATTCACATTTCTCTGATGATGTGTGATGTTGAACATTTTTTCATATAACTGTTGGCCATTCATATGTCTTCTTTTGAGAAAAGTCTGTTCAGATCTTTGGGCAATTTTTTAATCAGATTATTTGGGTTTTTTTTCTATTGAATTGTTTGAGCTCCTTATATATTCTGGTTATTAATCCCTTTTTAGATGGATAATTTGCAAATATTTTCTTCCATTTTGTGGGTTGTCCCTTCACTTTGTTGATTGTGTTCTTTGCTGTGTAGAAGCTTTTTACAGCAATCCCAATTGTCTATTTTTGCTTTGGTTGCCTATGCTTTTGAGGTGTTGCAAAAAAATCTTTGTTCAGACCAATGTCCTGGAGCATTTCTCTAAAGTTTTCTTCTAGTAGTTTTGGAGTTTCAGATCTTAGATTCAAGTCTTCATTCCATTTTGATTTAATTTTTGTGTATTGTGAGAGATAGGGAGAGATAGTTTCATTCTTCTGCATATATTTATCCAGTTTTCCTAGCACCATTTATTGAAGAGACTGTTCATTCCCTATGTATGTTCTTGATTCCTTTGTTGAAGATGAGTTGGATGAAAGTGCATATATTTGTATCTGAGTTCTCTATTCTGTTCCATTGGTTCCATTGTGTGTCTGTTTTTATGACAGTACCATGCTGTTTTGGTCACTATTGCTTTGCAGTAAATTTTGAAGTCAGGTAGTGTGGTACCCCCAGCGTTGTTCTTTTTGCTTAGGATTTCTATGGCTATTCAAGGTCTTTTATGGTTCCATATACATTTTAGAATTTTAAAAAATTTCTGTGAAGAATGACATTGGTATTTTGATAGGGATTGTATTGAATCTGTAAATTACTTTGAGAATTAACATTATTATCTCCAGTTTTTTTTAAACTGGTTTCTTCTCAAGTTTTAGTAAAAACTTAGCTACATTTTGACATAACTAAAAACATGTGCTGCATATGTTTTTATTGTATATAATTATTGCTTTTTAAGGATAATTTTCAAAAAGAAACAATTCACTTAAATAAATGAATTTTTTATTGTTAGCAGACTCATTTGCTGCAAGCAAAAATTTTGCAGGCCAAAATGAATCAAAGGACAGTAAAGATTTTTCCAGATAAGAGGTTTGGAGAGAGACTTTTACATTGTAGTTTTATAGACTGTATAAGTAGAGATATTGAATCTTCCTGAACGACTCTTTCCCGCAGCTTAAAATATAAGTAGGGTGTGATTAGCTTCTGTCATAGGAACAATTACTCAAGCATACTCTGTATATCTGAAAAGGCATACGAAAAGAAGATGGTACAACTTACCTCGATAGTTTATTTTTAAAAACTAATTAAAGGATTTTGGAAACAGTTTTATTTTATTTTGGTTCTGAAACTAGAATTTAACCTTGGTATGTTTGGCACTATGGTTTCTCCTGGATCAGAAATCAAAGTCCTTTTCTTTCTTCTCATTGCTTGGCACCTATTATCTTTTCCCTTTCATGGCCTGATGCCTTATTTTAACCACAAAACAAACAAGAAAACAAACAAAAGAACACAAAACCCCAGAATACCTTGTACATGGAAGGATCAGTATAAAAAACAAGGAATAATCCTCTATAGCCTTTACTGAATTTTTAAAATAAACTTATTGTATAAAAGTACCAGTATTACATCATCCCAATCTGTATTACCAGATTGAAACCCTGAATTAAAATGCAACTATAAAACAAGACTAAAATTGATGTCAAACACATGAATAGTTCTTACATATTTGTTACATTTAATCACATGTTCAAGAATACTTTTTACTGCAGAACTTTAGTGAGAGTAGCCTTGGTTGTTAATTGCTTTTTGTTCAAATACTGTTATTGAGAAATCATTGCAATGATAATTTATTTGGATACATAAAATTCTGAATTTTTTAATTAATGTGTATTTTAACTGGGGATGGATCTTGCCATGCATTTCCTCCTGGATGCATATCCTCTCTGAATTAGAAAATGACTTGAGCTGCACATCAGTGTTCAGGCTTGACTCTGCCCTTAGTCTGTGTGATCTCAGGTCTCGCTTTCCTCATCTGCGTATAAGAACATCTAGCAATCTATTAATTCTATTTTACCTAGGAATGTATATGGAAAAGATTGGAGGGATGTGGCCCTCCAATAATTCCTGATGTCCTTCTATCCTTCTAAACACTATCAATAAACATATCACACCTATTATGTGTTGGATAGCAGAGACTTTTCAGACCTCAGTTGGAGTTAATTTCTATTCTCATGATCACAAGAAAATCTGAGAAGTATGATATCGCTGTAATGATCTTTCCTGAGTATGGGTTTATGGCTGGCGATAGATACCTGTCTTAAGACAGGCATAGTTCTACATGAAAAGGCTTAGCAACTAGAGGTGTGAATGGACTTTATCAGTTCAGAGTAGTTCTACCCTGAACAGACCCTGGAACCTATCAGTGATCAAACAGCTGCAGTAAACCAGGTATTAGAGGGTTATTTATGATGTGACTTTGAATTTTTGTGTTATAGCCACTCCCACCTCTACCCCTGCCAAATGCGTAATTATTTATATGGGCTTTGTTTACTTAAATTTTATTTTTGCTGCATTTGGCCAATAGGCATATAAGTAATGAGAATTTGTATTTCCCTACTACTAACCAGTTGCATAGTAGCTCAAATTAATAGACGTGAGACCACTGAAAAACTAGAGTGGATCTCATACAACAGGCAGCTCATGCATCTTCATGTACTCTTTGCTATTTTGAGTCTTTAAAATCTCGGGACTACCAGGGAAAGTTTTAAAATAGTTTATATGGAATCTAATTTTCTTGAGACAATTTACGAATTAGCTTCAGTTCCAAATTTTAGACCATAAAGACAGACTAATAAGCAAACAACTCTTAAATACAAATTGTGCTCCCTGTCACTAATAAACTGTAATCACTTTCTATAAACAATGCTTCTTTATTTTTCCTTCTGACCTTGGGCTGCTTCTCAGGCCATTTTACTGTTTCCAATCCTCTCTCTCAATTTCAGTTTATCCTTAGGTGCTAATTAAAATGGCAGGTGTTAAATTGATCATTAGCACCGTTTCAGCTACTGCTCTGAGCACAGAGGTCCCTACAGTGATTCTTTGTTTCTCCCAACATAATCCCTCTTTCTCCAGACATTTTCTCTGCTGCTTTTCCCCATAGTTTTAACTGCTTCTTAAAGAGAAGGCAGATAACCTAGCATGTCTTCCCCAGCTGTTCCTCATTTATCTCTCAAAATCGTTCCCTCTGAGTAAATGATACAATCAGATTTTTTTTTTTTAGTAAGGGACCAGATTCTTACTTATTTCAAGTATTTTAGGAAAATACAAAACAAACTTTTTTAAAATGTATGTCATACACTCATTAAACTTCATGATACCCAAGAAGACAGCATACACCATTTAATTTTTTTAAATTTAATTATTTTTTATTGTGGTAAGAATACTTAACTTGAGATCTATATTCTTAGCACATCTTTAAGTGCACAATGCAGTATTGTTAATTAGAGGCACAGTGTTGTATAGCAGATCTCTAGAACTTATTCTTCTTACATAACTGAAACTTCATACCAGTTGAACAGCAATCCCTCTTTTCCTCCTCCCTCTAGCCCCTGGCAACCGCCATTTTATCCTCTGTTTCTATGAGTTTAACTACTTTATATATCTCACATAAGTGGAATCATGTAGTTTTGTCCTTCTGTGCCTGTTTTATTTCATTTCACATAATGTCTTCCAGTTTTATCCATATTGTAGCATATGGCAGGATTTCCTTCTTTCATAAGGCTGAATAATAAATATTTCATTGTATGTATATATAACATTTTCTTTATCCATTGTCTGTTGAGGGACATTTAGGTTGTTTCCCTATCTCGGCAGTTGTGAATAATTCTGCAGTGAATGCGGGAGTCAAGATATGTCTTCAATATATTCATTTCGTCTCCTTTGGGTATATATTCAGAAATGGAATTAGTGTATCCCATGGTAGCTCTATTTTTATTAAATAGTTTTTTGAGGAAACTCTATACTGTTTTATCTCTTTTTCTCTCATGCACTGGATGCTGCCATACCGTTTCCCACCTGTTCTGTGTTAGGAGCAGTGGGGTGAAGGAAGTCATTGGTTCTCGTCTAGGCAGAGCTAGTTTGATTAGGGTTTGCTGGTCCCTGAGGGGCCAGGTGACGGAGAAGGGAACTGAAGGTGCCCTTCTTGTGGCTGACTCAGTAGACGGCTAAGGAATTCAATATTTAACAGTTCCTGTACTTTGAACTACAAACTCTACCATGTTTGAATAGTATTTCTGGTTTGAACCAGATCTCTTTATCTTGGGACACTATTTCTCAAACTTACCTGCACATTACAATTACGGGGGGGCTTTCTAAACTTACTGAAGACTGTGTTCCACTTCCAGAGACTCTGAGATACTCTGGGGTGTGGCATTGGCTTTGCAATTCTTAAAACTTCCCGGGAGAATCTAACATAAAGCAATGTTGAGAATCATTGCTTTACCTCAGTTTACCCCGCCACCTATGTGGAACAGGAACCAGAACCAAGAATAAGACTGGCAGCTACTGCCCTAGTGAGTTTCACATTGTGCCTGGATGCTGCAGGTCAAAGAGAGAAGCTCCAACCTTAGACTCTGCCATTAAGATACAGTGACTCTGCTCCTGGTTTAAATGTGATCCAATGCAACCACCCAATTTTAGGAATAGCGCCTCCTCCTGTGGAGAGAAGCCAGGAGGAGGTAGAAAGGGCTCAAGAGTTCTTCTCCAACACTGCCCTGTGAGTGGGGGACAAACACAAAGTCCCCAATCCCTAGGACCAAGGTGGAAACCTGAGGAGAAGGGAGACAGAAAGAGCATCTCCCTTCCCTCTAGTAGTCCTACTTCACATGTCAAATTTATTCATTAAACAAGCATGTGTATGAGGCCTTATACATTGACTCCCACGGATTAAACAGTCCCATAGGCAATTTACAGAGTGAGAGCATACTAACTATTAGTACACTGCAAAAAGATGGATTTCTTTGGACTTTATTTCTGGACAGATAAAGTAATATGGAAGCATTTACTGTCTTGCAGTTTTAGCATATAATCTGATGGGAGCATGAGGATGCTATGAAAGAAGATGTGGAGGGGACACACAGGAGGAAGGAGTCCCATTTAATGACAATAACTAACATAGAGAATGCTTGCTATTACCCCATAAAGCTTGTGTTCTTTTTATTCACATTTACAAAAGAGGAAATTGTGGTTCCGGGAGTGTATGGAACTTAAATGAGTGCTGCATAACTTACTAGAACTGTGAATAAACCAAGGCTACCGAGCCCTAGAGGTGAGTTTATTTGTTTATACTACAGAATTAGGTTTTAGTGCCTTTATGGTGTGTATAAGCACAAGTCCTCATGATGGGAATATCCCCCCCCCCCGCCCCTTGCCCCTGCTAGGTAGAATAGGTGACAAGGGCAATCCAGGAAGAAAATACTGCACAAAAAAGAGATAAGAGACTTAAGAAACTTTTTTGTGTTCCAGTCTTCAAGTAGTTACATGTCAATTAAGTGGGGAGTTCTGGGGAAGGGGGAAAGCCCAGCAACAAAATACAGCCAGAGGCCTGTTCATGATGGCAAACAGTATAACATGGTGCTAAAATTGGATTTGAACCTACAAGTAATTCAGACACCTTGAATGAATCTAAGTAGGACAGAACCTAATCCATTTTGTGTCATGCAAGGATGAACTGCAGGGAGTTGAAAATGGCATCAGAGAAATCAATTAGCTGATTCTTGAATTAAGCCACATTGGAGAAGAGGACCTGAATTGAGGTATGAACAGTGGAGACAAGAGTGAAGATGGGCAGAATATGTCAAAGAATTATTATAGGATTTATGATTTTGACAATTAGTGACAAATCAGATATGGGAGTAGGGAAAAGATATGAGTCTATTATTGAGTACATGGCAGTGGTATTTACCCATTCATACATTTATTTATGCAACAAATATTTATCAAGCACTTTCATGGGGTAGACACTGTGCAAAGTGTTGGGATATAGTGCTGAACTGCCCAGGCATTCTCTGTCTCTGGGAGCTTATATCCCAGAGAAAGGAAATAGCATATAATGAAGTAAATAAACAACTCAACAAGATATTTATAGTGACAAGAGCAATTCAAGAATAAACAGGCTGATAAGAAAGTAAAGGGGATATTGTTTAGTTGGGAAGTCAAAGGTGGAAAAGACCTATTTGGGAAGGGGATAGTGGAGCTAAAACCTGAGTGGGAAGCAGGACTCAGCCCTGTGAAGAGGCAGTGAAAGAGGGATCGAGACAAAGGAAACAGCAAAGACAAAAGCTTGGAGGGATGACAGATGCTTTGGTCCAGAAATAGAGTTTATTTGATGATGTTTAAAGTGTAGAAAGAGAAAAGAAGATAGAACATGATGAAGCTAGGGATAGACACAGGCTCTAGATTATGCAGCCCTGAAGCCAAAAATAAGGAGTTTGTATTTCATTCCAATGACAATGAGAAAACTTTGTAGGTTTGTAAGCTGGGTAGTGACAGGATCCAATTTAAGGAAACAGAGGAGAAGTCAGTTTTGGAAGGGAAGATGAGATGCATCTCCTGGGCATGTTAAGTTTGATTAGCCTGTAAGACATTCAGGAAGAGATGCTTAATAGGAAGTAGCGATTATGGGCCTGAGGTTAGGGAGAGTGGACTGGACCATGGCATCAAATTTGAGAGTGGTCAATACAGATGTCATAGGATTGTGGGTAGAATGACAACAGGGCCATTAATGAGCCCTAAGGGACATCAACATTTGGGTGGATAGAGGGAAAGGTTATCTTAGGGAAGAAGGCTGGTTCCCCAGCACAGCAACTGATCCAGATTAGACAGATGACTCAAAAGGGGCTAATCAGAATTCTGTTCTAAGGCTAATATATTAAAATTTTTTTTTCTGTCTTCATTGGTTTCATTACATTAGAAAGATGCAAGGCTTAAGCTGATGGCAGCCAAAGTGTCTACGTTTTAATCACAACCTTCATGTCTAATAAAACCGTGCAGAGGTAAACAGAACTGAGATTGAGAAAGAGCCCTGATGAAATTGTTTGAACTTCCAGATCCAGAAAAATTAAAGAAGACCTCAATAAATGGAGACATATTTTGTATTCATAGTCTGAAGTTTCAATATTAAGATGTCAATTCTCCACAAATTGATCTATAGATTGACTGCAACCCCAATTAAATTTTCAGCAGGCTTTTTAAAAAATAGAAATTGACAAGTTGATTCTGAAATAAGAAGGACCTAGAATAACTAAAATGACGGAAAAGACAAACCAAGTTAGAGAACTGATATACCTTAATTTCAAGAACTATTATAAAGTTATAATGATAAAACAGTTTGGTATTGGCATAGAGACAAACACAGGCACACACACACATGCAGATAGATGGTATATAATAGTGTCCAGAAATAGCTTCACACATGTGGAACCAATTTATTCTCAACAAATGCGCAAAAGCATTCAGTGTAGAAAGGACAGTCTTTTCAAAAGCCATGATAGAACCATTGAATAGTGATATGCAGAAAAATGAACTTTGATCTATATCTTGAACTATATGGTTCCTAGAACTGAAGGTAAAACCTAAAACTAAGCAAAACTATAAAATTTGTAGGTGAAAACTTAGAAGAAAATCTTTTTTATCTTAGGCAAAAAATTATTAGGTAAAATGCCAAAAGTAAAATCCATTAAAAAAACATCGTCTCTATCGAAATTAGAAAATTCTTCTTTGTTATAAAAAGACAAGTCAAAGACAGGGAGAAAAAATGTTTGCTGATCATATGTCTTATAAAGAACTTATATCCATCTTATGTAAATGATTCTCAAAACTCAGCAATAAATAAAATTACAGCTATTTGAATAGACACTATACTATGCATGAATAGATGTTCATTATTAGTCATTAGGAAAATGCAATTTAAAACCAACATGAGATACCACTGCACACAAATTAGATTGGCTAAAATTAAAAAGACTAACCATAGCGAGTTGGTGAGGAGGTGGGACAATTAGAACTTTCATTCATTGCTAGTGGGAATGAAAAATGGTATAGCCATTCTAGAAAATAGCTGTTAGTTTCCTAAAATATTTAAATGTATACATACCATATGAATCAGTCATTTAGTTCTAGGTATTTACCCAAGAGAAAAGAAAGCATATGTTCTTACAAAGAACTGTACACATAGTAGCTTTTTTGTAATATCCTCTAACTGGAAACAACCTAAATATCCATCAACAGGTAAAAGAATATACAAATAACAACTTCATATCATGAAAACTACCTGGCAAAAAAAATGAACTGAATTACTGATGTAGACAACAACCTGGATGAATCTTAAAATAATTATGATGAGTTTAAGAAGTCAGACAAAATACATATTATATGATTCCAATCATAGGAAACGCAAACTAATCATTGTAGGCAGCAGGTCAGTAGTTACCTGGGCACAAAGAAGAGAGGACAAGGAGAAGGAAGGGAAGGGTATAATCACAAAAAGACATAAAAATACTTTGGGGAGGTAATAGATATTGTGTTGATTATGGTTGTGATTTCATGAGTGTATACATATGCCAAAGCTTATCAAATTAGATGCTTTATATATATATATATACAGTTTGTTGTATGTCAATTATACCTCAATAAAACCATTGTAACCATAATAATGTACTAATAAGCAATATTCATGTTTTAATAATATTAACAGAACAGGCCATAAATGCTAATAACAAATCAGTATATCAAGTAATTCAAAGTGAAGTTTAAGTTATATGTAATTTTAGGGGAAGATACTAGAGTGCAAGAATCCACCTAAAGAGCAGCAGTCATGTCACATAGTTCAACCAAGAATCAATTGCTTGATGAACCCATAACCTCAGCCATTATAAAAAGGTTTTCTCTTTCTCAGGGTCTACTAAGATCCTGGAACCTTAGGATGGTATCAAAATAATACTCTTGAAACACAACCCTAGGATGATAAAATCAAACCCTAAAAACAAAGTCCATAACTTATTTATTGTAGAGAAAGGCGGAAAGAAAAAGAGTCAAGATGGTAACAGTTCAAAGTGTATCCTCAATTCAGGACCACTTGGTTGCCAGTCTTTTCCAGGCTGGTGGAGGACAGAAAGAAAAAAGATAACTACAGAGAAGTGGACACAACAGAGTTGATCTCCATTTTTTCACCAGCTGCTCCACTAAAGTATAAGTAAGGAGAGGAAGGTGAATGGGGCTCTGTGTATTGATAAATATATGTCAGTTGTATTGGGCTACCTTTAACCTCTAGCACACTATTGCACTCACCTAAAAGTGTCTTGCTAACTTTAAGAAAGCACTTAATTTTTTCCTTAAATGAGTTAAAGGGTAGGTGCTACTATTTTTTCTTTCTTATTGATTAGAAAAGAGAGAAATGAAAAAGCTTTTACAAGATCATGCAGCTATTAAGTAATAACCTTTGGATATGAACCCAGGTAGTCTAGCTCCAAAGTTCAACTCATAATCACTGCACTATATAGCCTCTTTTATAATGGACAACCATAATGTTGGAACTGAGGGTAATAATGATAATTGTCGTTTACTGAGCACCTATCACATACCTATGACAAATTTTATACATACATGTATATAATCTCTAATATTCACAATATCTTGCTAAAGCCCAAAAGGTAAAACAATAACAGAATACTACACAACTAGAAATATCAGAGCTGGCATTGAAAATCTGTTCTGGCTGTTCTCTTATGTCCTCCATAGGATTTCACTGAAGGCTGGTCTTTTTATAATATAAAGTCTTCTGGAAAGAATTATAATCATTTAACATTAGTATCCATCTCTTTAATCAGGGTAGAACATTTTATTGGAGTAAGAAACACCTATCAACAATTTGGGATGGAAAAACAGAAATGGATTGAATAGGAGAATTTTCGATAACCAGATGGAACATGAGCACATAAGAGCCAATAGGAAGACAGAGGAAATTTTTTAAAAAAATCAGAAAAGGTAGTGGTAGGACAACAAAGTTAGATTTAGCATACTTGGCTGTTTTTCCAGAACTTTTGACAATCAATTTCCAGTTGATGATACTTTGAGGATATCAGGAGTTTGGAAGGACAGAAATATCAACTTTCTCCAAATCAAGTTAGTCCTCTACTCTAGTCACCCTTCTTCAGTCCAGAACAATCTTGCCACATTCAGTTCTACCCCATCTTTTGGGAAGAAAGCATGAATAAGAAATTTAAAAAATGAAAAGTTGGGTTTATCTTTATCCTACTCCATTTATCCTTTTACTCTGATGTTAATGGCCATAGATTTTACACCCTCCTTAAAAGCTGATGTTTGCTGTACTATGCAAACACTTCTGTTGTGGCTATATTGGGCTGGGTATCATGGGAAACTTAAACGCTCTGCCCTTGAAACAGTTGCAAGTTATATTGGTGGGGAAGGAACACAATGAGTTCGTGAAACATCCAGGGGAAAATTCACAGACAAATAAAGCAATGTCTAGTCCTGCCGTTGCAATTCCCTGACCAACTTTTCCAATTATAAACTCTATTTTCTTATACAGAATAGCACTTTTTGTAAATACATTTCTTTTAGAATACAAGAAAATCTAATCTTTTCAAATCTCTGGCTAAGCTTTCAATTTTTTGCATTTAAACAGTAATAGTAATCTTATATTGCAGATATACCAATTATGATGTTTTACAGCATTTCATAATAAACAAACTCTTTCTAATTCTAGTCTACCTTCCTAGTCTGGCCTTCATTCTTCTACTGTGGAAACCAAACATGGACTACTTTTTGCATCTGAAATTTACAGCCTGTATTCCTTGAACATTCTGAGTCCTATCTCTATCAAATTCTACTCATCCTTTATTGCCCAAACACCATGCTCTCCATTAATGCTTCACTGCTCATGATATCTGGAAGTGATCACTTCTATAAACATTGGCCAACTGTTTATTTGTTCAAATAGCATTACTAAATTATGTCACACACATTATATTAGAGAGAAGCACAAATTATTAAGAGAACTCTAAAAGTTGCTTCTCTCAGGACTTGATGTAGAATAAAGCAAAGAGCAGATGAAAATAAGTTTAGAAAGGTAGAAAAAAAACAATATCATAAAGGATGTTATATTCTTTTCTAAGGAATTTAGATTTTTATCCCATATGATATTGTGGCAAAATTTTATATTTTCAAACAGACTATATTGTCCCATATTAAAATCACTGGGGTTTATACCTTATTTTCTTTCTAGATTATAAGGTCTTTAAGAACAGGGACTGTGTCTCATTCATCATTATATGCCCTACTTTACTTTCAAAGCAGACCTAGGTTATACATTTTGTCAAATGGGGCACTATGTCATACGTGGAAGTCCACAGAGACAATAAAGGTCTCCCTTGAGAATCTCACTGAAGCTTGGAGAGCTAATGGGATCAACTGGTTAAGTAAACAATTCAAACTAATACACCCAAATGAATTCAACTTTGATTCTGTGTGAATTTTGCTTAAGATCTAACCAAGCAAGTCCAGTAAACATGATTGGTACAAGTTTCTTTTGCAATGTGAACTCGCCCACGTCACACATGTATAGGGTTTTCAACACGAATTAGTGTACTAAAAAGAGCCTTTAGTAAGATAGAGTGTATTCAACCTAATGTTGCTATGAGAATTTGCCTTTCAAATTTTTATAAATGTAATTTTATTGCATTTGCCAAAAATTCAAGTATTATTTTTATAATGCCTCTTACATATGGGGAGATATTTCTGAATTGTCACGTAAAACAGAATATCACTTAGTCTCACAGTAGCATTATCTGTAACAGAAATAAGAGGGTTGATGTTTTCTTCGTGTTTGGAAAGTAAGGAGTAAAGAAGAGGTTGTTATATGAAAGTGAAAATCACTGTCCTCATCTGCAACTGGCACAGGTGGTCTAAGCCTGAAAGAATGAGTCTGGCGACATCCAGCCCTATGATGGAAACAAAAAGCATTGGATAAGAAAATGATGTACAAAGGCCCTGTGCTTCTGTCTGCAGGGGGGAAGACATGTAGTTTGGGTTAAACATTTGCCAAGCACTTTGAATATCAGTCTATTAAATCAGCTCGTAATTATAGAGAAGTCCTTTAACTAAACTCTGCTGCTTGGGAGGGGATAACATGAATTCTGGCAGTGACCCAAGGATCCAATCCTACAGGTAAACATTCTAGTCTGTGATTTCCTTGAGATAAAGGAGTCTGGCTTCAAACTACTTCTACCGGGTGTATCTGCATTATTCAAAATGAACTATTCTTAAAGGGCATAAAAAATAAAAGAAGCCACCAGGATAATAATTTTGTACTCTTTTTTTTTTTTTTTATAACCGATTACTGTGTTCAATGCAAGGAAGTTCAAGTTAAAATAAATGATGCACCTGAAGCCAATTAGAAGGGAGATATCATTATTTTCTTACTGTTTGAATGCAATTTTTAAAACCACAAAAGGGATATTTAGATGGCAATAAATGCACTATAAAGTCTTTTTTCCCTGACTACAAAGCAATCTGTTGTGCTGGAAGTGAGTCTAGCAAAACAATTGAGATGCTGATGAGAATAGAAGGCAAAAACCAAGGGCTTGTTTAGAGTAGAATATTTAAATCAATGTTATGCTTTAGTCTAATTAATATGTACTTTGATATCGCCAGGTATGATTTATTTAGTGCAAAAGCATAATAATTCTATCAGTCAAACTTGTAAGTAAAGTTAAATTAAGGGCAGGTGAGCCTTGATGACTTCTGTGGATTTGCCAAGTCCCCAAAAAGTCAACAGTATGATGACATTGAATATTAAAAGAAAAGTAATGCCAGTGTGATAAGATTGGAAAACAATGCTGTCCTTGAAAACGGATTAGCAAAAGTGGAGTTTATGTTCTGGTATCAGTGTGAATAAGAAGAGCTCATTCTTAGCACAGAGCTGAGAATAACCTGGCCAGACTTTGGAAGTGGACCATGATTGCCTATCACGAGATGGTTAGAGGATCCCAAGCCTGGCCGGAGAAGCTGAACAGGGCCGGGCTCAGGCCCTGCAGAGCCATGGCTAAGCAGGGTCAGTGTGAAAGTCTTTGACAGGGAAGAGAACCCAGGGAAAGCCATAGGAGTTTACAGGATGCCAACCAAGCGAGCACAGGCTGTCCTAGTTTGGGTGCTATTTTTAAAACCTTTGCTTACTTACCTAGTTAGGGCACCAAGATAAGGACTTTATGTTCACATTGGGTCCATCCAATTAATATGACTTCTCTTTAACTCTATGTAAAAAGAGTTCTTTTTGCATTAAATTTCATAAAGACATATATTAAAATAATTTGGTGGGAGGAACCCAATCCATATTACGTATATGTGTTTGTTTATTTATATTTACATATAGTAACCCCCAAGAATGTTGAGTGTTTTCCATCTAGTTGAAAATAATATCCAGATTTAGCTCCAGTGTAACTAGGTATCCCTACCTGGGAAGCTAGGACAATCTCTAGACTTTTGAAGGTTCATCACAGACTGAGACCTTTCATATTCACACTTCCATTTCTTAGCTTCAGGAGCTACATGCTGATAAAAGAGAGATGAGTAATTCCATTTCCAGGACCATTGCTCTTTCTGTTTCCAATGACAGGAACACAAATCATCATAATACTGAAAAAAGGGTGAGCCTCAGCTGCACAACTCCTGTGAGAATGGGTCCTCCTCTGAAGCAGTGAGATTCATTTAAAAAGTATGACATTTGTAAATTTGGCCTTATCAACAAGAGGATTTGTGGAGAATAATAAAAGTCTATTCTGTGTTCCAATCAAACCCAGATGGGCTTGACTCTTTCTGCTGCAAAGCCTTTTGCTCTAAGGTCACCAGAGCTGGCTCATTGGAGATGCTGGTCATCTTTTCTGTCTGGGAAAGGTTTTGATGTTTAGCAGTTTAATACCCACTCTATGCCCTCCCTCTCCCTCCACACCCTAAAAGAGCACCATGCCCACACCCCCCTCCCGGCTTACTGTGCTTGGAACCACTAATGAGATACCAGTCAATATAATTAATTAGGAAGCATAAAATTTAATTACATTTTAACTAGTTAATCAATGACAATGCCCACTTGAGATATATATATATATGTGTGTGTATCTTGCTCTAGATGTGAATATGTACATCTAGATGGCATAGATATATGTTCATGATCAAATATTTTCTCTAACTATACATCAAAATGTACTCAAGCTATAAATCATGCCATTTACTTTATTAAAATTATTATTAGATAATAGTACCTGATGGATAATGAGGTTTTTATTAAGCAGTGTCTTATGAAATCTTGCTAGAGGCACAAGCATTGAATCTAGTTTGACATCTGCAAGCATGATATGGCTAAATTAGACATTCTTGAAAATGGGGCACAATGTTTTCATGCAAAGGTTTGTTCTTACATCCTTTCCTTTGTCACATTATTCAACTGTTTCTTTCCATTGTTTTGTTTTTGTTTTTTTGCTCAACTTATCTAGTTTTTCAATATTTTCTTCACTCAGGGGTGGCCCTAGGTAGAAATGAGAATTGAACCTTTTCCTTCAGCCCCATTTTCCTTCCATTCTTCCTTTAAATCAGCTCACCTGGGTGGCCCTGGTTCTCAGGCTGCCTTCACTCTGGGATCCGCCCAAGCTTCGTATCCTGGAGCACTGGCCAATGTCCTCATTAATCTATTAAAATCACCTATTTTAAATCCCATTTCCTCAGAGATCTCAATTCCTAGCAATCTGCATCCGTGGCTGTGAGGACCCTTTAACGGGGGCCTTCTGAAGAGCATGCTCTCAGTCAAAGGGCTGAACCACATGGTGAGAAGTAAATGTAGGCAGAAATTTATGTACGTCATAAATGCACATAACTGGCTGCATTTGTCAAACGAGTAGCTCCCAGATGCCCTTCTTTCTCATCTTTACAAAAATTGCTGGCCCTTTTAAAAGAATATTCATAAAAATAAAGGTGGGTTTTTAAAAGAAAATAATAAACACTAAATTTTTCATCCATGTCTGATTCTGTAATTTCACACATCCCCTCTGGACCTCAGTTCCTACCACGTGCTGAATGAAAGGAGGAATAAAGGGGCTAGCGAAAGGAATTATGTGGTTGATGAGAAACAGTCCCATAGAACTTTGCACCTTGTGAACTTTCAGGCTGTTGTGCGGAGCACTTGAACACAATTCCTGCTGAAGTGCCATGTGTTCATGAATTGTGATGTGATTTTTAGCCAGGCAAAGGAAAACCAGTGATGTGGAGTGACATTATGTCCTCCATAAGCTCCCAATCAAACAATACCAGGCTGTCCTTGGGCATGCTTACCATGACTTCACACCCCTGCAGACAATATTGTCATTCGATTTTCTAATTAGTGGTTATATTTTTAAAAAGAAATACCCAGTATCTATCAGAGGTAATTTAAATTAATTATGATACATTCATATTTTATCCTAAGCACCGTATTAGCTGAAATTTACACAGCAGTAAAATATACAGTGTGGTTTCCATGGAAATATTATAGTATTAAAACAAAGATATTTCCTTGATCTAAAAAGTTAATTGACACTAGTAATATTTCAGAACTGTCACTGTTTGTTGGTGGCAGGACACTTTAATCACAGTTCCAGAAATTTTATTACCTTTAATTTAAAAACTAGAATATAGGTGTTTTTTTTTTTTTTTAGTCTATGGATCATATCAGTTGCTTATGTTTTAAGAGCATAATTGCTGACTTAAGAAACCAATGAAATTGTGGAAACATTAGGAATGTTGCAGAACATATCAACAGAATGCTCCTTCAAGTTATTGGTGCACATAAAGCAAAGTCACAGAAGTAAGAAAAATCAGGCTGCTCTCTGAGAGTTAAATTGCTAAGATACATTCCTGGGATGCAATTAGCCCTCTCCAGGAATAGACCAAAGACTGTCTATGAATACATGACTGAAAAAATTAGGAACCCAGAATTTCAACAAGGATGACTAGGTAGAGCAATCTTTGGGAGGCAAAACTGGATGTGACTTCAATTTATTAAGTAGAAAAACTAGTCAATATCACTACAGAATTTTCAGAAAGACTGTATGATCAGACATGAGGTGGCCAATATAGAGGATAAAACAGGAACCAAGCTAAAGACAACCAGTCTGAGCTCATAGTAAATGGAGCCCTTTCGTGAAGTAAAATCATTCAATCTACAGTAGCCCACAGCCCTTAAACATTCAAATAACATAACTGATTCCTCTTCCTCTCATTCTATTCATAATTTACTCTCCATGTATCTTGGAAATGCTTTAAACTGCCAAGAAAAGAATTTGTTCATGCATTTATTCATCCATTGTGCATTTGCACAACACATACTTATTTCCAAACTCTTCCATTTTCTTTTCTGGACTGCAGGGGCAAGAATCTCTACCTCCATTTACCAGAATCTCTTTCCCCAAGATTTTAGTTTAGAGTCTGCCAAGGAGACAGACTCTTATTAGACTTTGAAGGTAGTAGAGAAGGAGAAATCATTATTCTCTGCCAACAGTGGCCAGGAGACTCACAGGTGCAAGACAGAGGTGAAGTTCACAGAAGCTTCCAGGTAAGCTGGTAAAGATCAGCTGCTCTGGTGCTGCAGGCAGCTGAGCTTGGTGGCAGTGGCTTCACTGATTTTTGTCCCCCTAGCTCTTCCAACAGTGTATAGTCTCTAATTTCTTATTAAAACATTTCCTCATTCAAATTCCTACAGCTGCTTCTGTTTTCTGTACCAAATCCTAATGATGTGAGTATGGTTTGAATTATTTTTACCTTTAAGTATATTATTTTTCTTATCAACAGAGAAAATTATATAAGTGTAGGTGAAAATTACACATTATGAGGGTGTTTTTTTCCCCCTAAAATACTCTCACTTTTAACAGTTGCCATAAAAACAAAGCTGTATGTTGAAGAGAAGCAGATACAAGTATTTTTATTTATTTATTTTTTGCTTCTCCTGTTTGTGACTTTTACAAACACTGGTTGAATCAAACTCATTCATGATGTTTAAAGGTTTGGGCAGATAAGAGTATATTAAATTTAAAATGGTGTTTATTTTCCCTTGACCCACATCTGTTCCAAAAGAAGTGAGAAGATTCCCCTGAGTGTGTTATTTGTGTAATTCTCTGCCACAAGCTACAGAAAAGTGCCTTATGTTCCAGGAATAGTTTAATGCAATCTCATAGTAGTCTCTCTACCAAGTATCTCCCTCTAAGCTTGTCTTTGCAATTTGAAGTTGTCAGTTGATCTTTTTTTTCCCCATCAGGTTCTAGGATTTGTCTACCCAGCTTGGAAAGTTTTTTTGGTTTGTTTGTTTTTGGTGGGGAAGGGGGTAGTTTGAAACTTCAATCTTTTTTTTTTTCCCCGAAAAAAATGGCAACACAATCAGACATCATTATTACTCCAGACTCATTTCCCATATTTAGAGATACCATAGATGGGATTAATGATGATCATTTAGGAAAAAAAGGTTGAAGTAGACAAGATCTGATGAGGATGTGGTAATCAGAGCATGCAGATGGGTAGAAATTCTACGGGAGAAAACGCCCCATTAGCAGCTTAGCAATTAAAGTCATTTCTCTTAAGAGCAGATGTGCAATGTTCTTTATTGCATAAAGTGCATGTTTGAAAGAACATGTAGGGAAGTAATTAATTGTGGAAAATAGATTTTGGATTTTTCTTTTTGTTCAGAGAAGGCCTTAACCTCCATCTTTTCTTGCAAAGCTTTTGAGCTATTTTCGGGCTCTCTCACCAAGATTAAAATAAGTTCTGCTATCGAAGCCCTTTCCCCACCTGACTATAAAAAGAAAGTTAGGAGCACGACCTTGCTGAAGTGGTTGACCAAATTTTAATGAAGGGGACCACAGAACAGGAAAAGTCTTGCTCATCATGAAAAATCTCTTCAACTTTTTAGTCCCAAACTGCAAATGCTAACTCAAAATGCTAGGCTTATAGGACTTCCAAAATGTGTTGCCCTGCGGTGAACCGAAAACTCTTCCTGCTGTCTGTCATGTATATTCTCCAAACCAATCACTTGTCAGGTGTGTTGCCTACCATTTATTATGGGTCTCCATTATCATTTCTCTATAGATGACTAGACACAGCATCATTACTCAGGGGCTCTCACATCCAGTTGGCCTCTATTCCAATTTAATGCTCCTGTTGGTCTGGATTTTAAACAGCCTTATTTGTGATTTCCAAAGTCTATCATTCTGAGGAGAAAAACTGTGACTGACGTGCAAATTGGATACTGCATTTTGCTTTGCATTATTCATTTTCATTATTCACACCATGGTGCATTTCTTGGCAGAGGGCAGAGAATTTTGAAAAAGTACATTCCCAGTGGTGTGGATGCCATTTATAACATACAATGATTTACCTAGTTTCATTTCATTAGGGCTCATCTAATTTTTTTCTGGTTTGGGCCTTGTAGAGCTATGTGGATTGGCATAGCTAATAGTAAATCTAAGGGGAAAAGGAAAAAAAAAAAAAAACTTTTCCTAGTGAAGCTCAAAAAATAAGAAACTGGTCTAGAGACCACAGTGTGACATCAGCTCCTTTCATTGATAAAACTAACATTGACTCCAGTCCTCCATGCATGGTCAATTAATCCGGAGCTCTCGTTTGAGGTAGGAGAACACTCTATGGGGAGTTACCTTGCCCTCTTTGGGAGGCTTGGGCTACTGTGGGGGTTAACCAATTTCTGATGTGCAAATGTTCAAGCTTTTTGTTTTGCATTTCTTAGCACTAATCCTCTACTCTTCATTTTTGTGAAAATGTTTTAGTTATAGATAAATTTCTGCTATAGAAATGCTACAGATACCTTACCTGAATCAGTCCCACTGAGTCTAATTAAGGTTCAGAAGAATCAGTGCTGAAATTTTTTTTTTTTCCTATAGCAGAATTTCTATCTTGATTATTTCAGGATTGCCATGGTCTTGAATCATCTAGTTTTTTGTAGTTCCCTTTGATTTTTCAGCTTCAGTACAGAAAAGATCAATTTCCTCTCTTTGATGGCTCATGCTTTCCTTGAGGTCACCTTAAAACACCTTTGGTTTTCACTTTAATCAGGGCATACTTGCCTCTGTTACTTGATTACTTGTTTCCCTCTTTCTGTGAATATTTATCATCTCTCAGATGATTGTAGAAATTCTATCTAGCTCGTCATGTTATCTGTCTGCCAAAAGGAGTCTATCTTTATTCTCAGTTAAAGGTACTGCATAGTAGCATATTTTCCACAGAAATTCAGATTTAAGATAATGAGAGAAAATAAGCATGTCACTGGAGAGACAACCAGCCTTATACAACTACCTTATGGGAGATAATTTCATCCATTTAATGAAAATATTTTTGGTATGAACCATGAGTCTGGCATTGTGTTAGGTGCTGAGAGGCAAAGATAACTAAGGCACTATTTCCGCCATCAAAAGCTGTGGTGAAGGCAGAAAGGCACTCAAATGGAGCCACCATGCAGGGTAATAGTTGTGCAGTAATTGTGTGCATACGGAGTATCCCGATAATAGGGGGAGGCTGCCTGCTCTTTCTGACATTTCTTCAATATAGTGAGCAGTGGTAGTTTGAGACCTTCATGCTATAATTACATAAGCCTGAAAATCTGAAGTGTCCAAGCTCATATAAAATACAATAACTTTACTCAACCAAGATATAGATGACCTATGTACAGTCTGTTTGCTTTTAATGACTATGCACCTGACTTTTAAAATGGCATTCTGCTTATAAAGTTCATCTGCTCAAACAAATTGATATTCTCATCCCTAAAGACTAATTGGTAAGAAACATTAATTGCATATACTTTGAAGTCAAAAAAAGGGGGGTTGTGAGAAGTGTGGAAGACCCAAGAAAATGAGGGAGTGAAGGAGGCATTTTATTATCTATCATGTAAAGAATATTGGCATAATTTTTTTTTTAAAACAACAGCAACAGAACAGTCTACATTCGATTGTTTTCTGACAGTAGGTTTACACTGATGTGGAAATTGAGAAAGAAGGAACAGAGAGAGGCTGAAAAGTTAAATAGAACTTTATCTACTTTACAATTTTGCCTAGGGCCAATCCTGTTTCATAAATATAAAGGATGTGGACCTCATACCTTGTTGAGTGGAAAATGGTTTACATGTGCAATGTGAAACCATTTAAACAAAACTTTGTAAATAGTATACATGTATTTGCAGTTTATAAAATTTCACTTTTACATGTCATATGAAATATATATATCATATAAATAAATGCAGGGGATGATGCTGACAGAGTAATTCTTCAATATGCAATGGTGATTATTTTTTTGTGTTGGGGTTGGGGAGCTTTTAACTTTCTTTATTAAATTTTTATTTTTCTTGAATTCCTTAAATTAAAAAATTCATTAAAAATGCAACACTATATACCAAGCATTGTGCTATTATCTGAATTTATAAAACAAAGCAAAAGCATAATAAATTTTCTCTCACAATTATATATCATTTTTAACAACCAAGAGTAACTCTCTCTCTCTCTATATATATATACATGAAAAAACAGAGCCATAATAATTTTTTAAACTCAAAGAGATTAAATATAATCTAGGGATACTTGAAAAAGAAATATTTGGGAAGTATAAATCTACCCAATATGTAAGAACTATCTCATATTGCACAGAGCATGAACCCCTACTAAGTTAGAGTGAGTCCTCTAACAACACAATAATCTCCTTTTCCAAGGATATTTTACCTATTCATTTAGGTTGGAAATTCTGTGGTTAAACTACATTTCTATTTTTTCCAGGTAAATTTTTGTTTATTTTTAGTTTTGCACATTAGTTGGAAGTGGGAAGTCGGTGGCCTTGATAGACAGAGGTGAGCTAGAGAAAGTTTGTATAGATGAAAAATTTTATGAAGTAATATGTAAGGTTAATTCAAATGAGATAAAAACACAGGAGGAAGCTTGAACTGCATCGTTACAACAGGACAGATAATGGAAAAATTAAATTAAAAGACAGAACACTAGAAACGTGTCTAAAAGTAAATTGTGTACTAGAATTATTTCCCCAGGGAAGATATGTAGCTCTCAGTGCTAAGACTATAAGCAAAGCAAACAGTTTCTTTAATGAAAAAACACTTTGAGAAATAAAACAAAACTTTTGTTTTGTTTTATATATACCTATGATCATTTTAAAAGAAATCAAAATGTGTCATAAAATCATTTTTTAAATTTTGAAATTAGTAACTTTCTTAATCTCAAATGTTTGAGGTTATAAGTTTATTTCATTAAATGATAATGCGTGAATGAGGAAAAAGGCATGGGATGATAAGCAGTGATAAAGAAATTTGTGCTCAGAATTTAGGAAAGTGGTTATTTAACAATGCTACAGCTTGAATATTTTTTCTACAAAATCTTCCCTGTACTGAGCACTTTGTAATCCTCTAAAGCCATCACTTATTGAGGATCAGGAGGACCAAGGTTTTGGTCAGAAAATACGCTTTTTCTCCAAGAACTTTAATTTTTAATTAAATTACTTTTAAAAATAAATTCCATTATTTATTAATAAAATAAACACACATGTAGATTGTATGGATGATGATAATAATGCTCAAGAAACTTATAAACATGCATATACAAGCACAAGAATGGTTTGCCTGTTAAAAAAAAAACTCGTGGCTAGATTCAACTTAATTGTGTCTCCTCCTTCTTGGAGGAGAAATAATTTAAGCAAACTTCCAAAGTTCTGCTACTACACAGGAATGCATTTCCCCCTAAAGTGAGCGACAATCATGTGTATAAAGTTTCCACTGAACAATCAAGACTCATAGGACACCATGAGAATACAATTTCTCCCCTATTACCAATTAAAATCTATTCTAGGGAATTGTTTCTTACCCTTCTCTTGTTAAAATTTTGGAGTGGTTCCATGATTTGGGGGGTCTCTTGGAAAACCAGAGCTTCTGGTCACTTCAGTTGCAAAAAATAATAATAATAATAATAATAATAATAATAATAATAATAATCAATGTCCTAATTTAGTAATTATGGTATTGAGTTCAGTGTAATTATTGAAACTCTGAACTTCGTCACAAGTTCAAATTTCTCCCTGTCCTGAGCTAGGAGTTGTTTTAGATTGAACTCCTGCAAGTGAGTAACAGGGCATGGGAAGTTTCTCCTCTAAGTCCCTGTGTATTGCTTCTGGTCCTACTTGTCTAGCCTCTGGATCCCTCTGACTCTTCCTGGTTAAAGCCTGGCAAGCACAGATTTTACTTGACTGAACCCCCTAAAATTCACTGGATGTCTTTTGCCATGATTGATGTTTAAACTGAACCTTGCCCTTGTTGGTGGGCTTCTTGAAATTTCCCTCTCGAGCATTTGTAACTTCTATGTTCTTGATATGGATGGCGCTGCTCCTTTGGCTGGCATCATAAACCCTCCACTCTTAAGCCAATTTTTGCTGAGATCTCCTTGCCCTGTACAGGATGCCCCCCCTGGAGAGTATTAATTAAAACCATCCTGAGCTGACATCCTTCCAGCAGGGCCACGGACCTGTCCTTGCTGGAGAGGCAATTATTCCATACATGTAATCCTCTGCTCTGGTGCCATGTATCTCATCAGCCAGCGTCTCGCCATGAGTCAGACATCCATCCAGTGCATCCTCAAAATTCAGGCAACGCATATCACATTCTCCAAGTGATTTCCTTAAAGGTCCCCTTCACAACGTGTGAGGTGAAAGGAAAGTCCTCTTCACCCTTCCCAATGGAGGGAGGCTGTGAATGCAAAACCCTTACAATTCTCTCCCATAGAAAACTTTCCTGAATTTCCACCTCCTTGGACTCCTCTGCTTTAGTTTTTTAATAGCTTGAGTGTAGTTATAAGGGTCCATGATCAGAAAATTATGACTTTTTATAAACATTTCCGAATGTCTTAAGGTGGTCTAGCTTCGGGAGGTTGTTGTTAGCCATTGTCTTAAGACTCAGCTACAATTGAATCGGAAAGTTCTGTATTTCTAATACATTGTTAGAAATGTATTTGTACGTACCATTATGTTACGAGTGCATATGAATGTGTCTTATGTGCACGTGTATATATGTTCTTGCTCTCTGTCTTTCATATACACACATAGTTTGTACTTGCATCAATACATTATCTCTCATACAGGCATTTATGGAGCTATTTCTCATGTATCCCCTGTTAGGCACTGGGGATACAAAATGAGTAAGGCTTCTTTCCTTTAAAAGGGATCTTAGTATGGTCAGGGTGATAAACATAAAAGCAAGGTAAATGCATCATAAAGGGAGAAATACTACTGTAAAGTTCTGTCACCTACTTGAAGGACAAAGAAGATTAGCAATGATGAATGGAGGATATGATCAAACTAGCCCCATTAAACCAGTGATAGGTCAAAGTAAGGATCTTCAAGCTAATGGACAATAATCACAACTCCACCCTATAAATAGCAGAGCATTCCTGGAACTGCTAAAGAAATGCATGTGAAATCACTTTTGTGTCATTATATTGATCCAAAATTTAGGGTTTCCTGCTTCTTGTATATCTTTCTTCTGCCCACTTTAAGTGTGCAGTACACTCTGAAAATGTCTCCCTTGTCATATTTTACCATAGAGAAGCCTGACTTTAAGAAACCAGCCTAATCAGACAGCTGTATATGTTAATCAAGAATAATATTGTTCTCTAGAATACAGACAATTTTTAGTAAAACTGTATTGTAGAGACAGCTTAGTTCAACTCTCTACATGAAAACATTTTGTTTTTCATCAAAATTCAGTAAAAAGAGAATCTGAATTGAGTGTCTTATGACTGTGTAGTTGAAAATCTGCAGACTCTAAGGAATTTACTCTTGAAAAATCAGTTCAATTGTAAGGAAAATGCTTACATGTTGAGAATATACTCAAAACTGAGCAAAATTCAGGGTCAAATAATTCTTTTGAGTAAATAAAACAGTGATTAAAACAAAAAATTTTGTTCAGTTTCTTTGTGTCAATGAAAATGAGCCCAGGTTTTTTCCAGATACTTAAACATGTTGTTTCCCAGGATTTTAAAACAGAAATATTTTTCATGGGCTGTACTACCTTAAGAAATATTATACTTATTTAATTATATAATTGCCACTGACTCAAATTGTTTTTACATGTACATGTGTTGACTAGTATTAACACTTTAATGTTTGCTATTAATCTTTCATTAAGGATGAATCAATATGGACATTTAGATGTCCCACGGGTTTCTCATCAGAATAAGTGTTGGGATGAAAACGTTTCCTTCTGTACTTACTCCTACTGTGTATTTCTATTCTCCTGTAAAAGAGAACAAAGCCTCCACCAGCCTGGGCACCACCATCCCTGTGGTTACGATGAGACCCACTGAACTTTGAGTGTTCTTGCCAATTGCCCCTCTCTCCAAACACCGGCATTCTCATTACTAAAATTTGATTTGGGATTTTGATATTCACACTATTAATTCCTCAAGTACGTTAACTCCCAGATCCTTGACTCTTTCCTCTCAGACATCCACTATTATGATCAGTCTAGACCTCAACAATCTTTTACACACACTTGTCATCCCTGTAGCTTTCTTTAGTGCCCCAACTCCCAGTATTTCTCAAAGCCATCAGGATCTTTCCATAAACTATTGCTCCTACCTTACTTTTCATTGTCACTCATCCCTCTCAAATTTTCAGTTCTCTGCTTAACCAGTTTAAGTTCCATGGGCAGTCACTACAATCATATCCCATATATACTCTCAACATCTTCCCCCTCCCTTCCATTGTACACTGACAAACAACCCATACAACTATATATAGCCTTTAGTCTACTCTGAATTTGAACCTGAGGAGATGACCATGGTGAGAAAAAAAATCATACAACTGTGTTGACAGATTTTAAAATCCATGATGACTAACCTCAAGTATGACTCAGTGTTGCCTAAAAATTCCCCTCCATTTTCCCATAGTAGTCACTTTCCTGCTCTTATAAATCAACAGTGCTTATATTTTTTCCTCTCTACAACCTTCGGCACATTCTTCTAATTCTCAGCTGATAACTCCCTCTTATTTCACAGAGAAAATAGACATGACCAGACAACAATTTCTACCTTCTCTTTCTAACAAATCTAAAAACCTACCTGAATTTATAACCACATACTCAACATTTTTTGGTTCTCTTCACACCTCACTTCTTACCCAACTGCCTCACTGAATTCTCTTCCTCTTCCTACTTCTAGATGTTGAGATGTCCCAATCCTAGTATCTCACTGTGTTGGTGATGTCACCTAGTTACATAAGTTTAAATACTTTCTGTATGCTGACCTATCACAAATATATATTTCAAGGCCAAACTCTCTCCTTGACTCCAGATTCTAGTATTCATCAGTCTACTCAACATTTCACTTATTGTGGACATTGTTAGATTTGTTCATAAATACTCTCCAGCCTTTGGTACATCATAGAATTGTATGTCTCTGAACCCCTCTCCCCAAAGTAGTTAGCAACATACATATTTTCACAGTGAAATGTGGGCAAGAAGTGTTTTATGTCATTTACTTTAGAAGCCATGAAGAGCCACAGCATAATGGCCCTATTCCCTCTCCTGTCCTTACTGTCTATCAAGGAAGCACATGCCCAGGGACAGCCTCCATTAGATCGGCTCTCTGAACGAACCAAGTGGGTAGAGCCTGCTGCCAACCCTTCCTGTACTTGAAGCAAGAGTAGATCATACATCTGTTTTATTAAGTCAATGATACTTTGGGATTATTGATTCTTCATCTTAATCTAACCTATCCCAACTGATAATATTTCTGTTATGCATCTCAAATTTAACAGAGGTGGCCACCCACATGCAAAGAGACTTCAGAATAAAACTTACCCTGCTGGCACCTTAATCTTGAACTTCCCAGTCTTCAGAACATTGAGAAATATATTTCTATTGTTTAAGCCACTCAATCTATGATATTTTGTTACAGAGGCCTGCACAGACTGATACAAAATTTAGGTAGGATTTATATCAGGCATGCAAATGTGGTTCAATATTAGAATATTTGATAATAGAATTCTTTGAGGAATCTCCATACTGTTTTCCATAGAGGTTGTACTAATTTACAGTTCCACCAACAGTGTATAAGCTTTCCTTTTTCATTGCATCCAGGCCAACTTCTATCGTGTTTTGATTTTTTCATTGGGCCATTCTGATAGGGATAAGGTGGTATATCATTGTGGTTTTAACTTGCATTTCCCTGATGATATTGAGCATTTTTTCATGTCTTTTTTGGCCATTTGTCTATCTCTTTTTGAAAAGACTTAATGTCTTTTGTCCACTTTTTAATGGGGTTATTTGGTTTTTCTCTTGCTGATTTATTTGAGTCCTTTGTAGATTTTGAACATTAGTCCTTTATTGGATATATAGTTTGCAAATATTTTCTTCCATTCTGTAGGTTTTCTGTTTACTCTGTTGATTATTTCCCTTCCTGTGCATAAACTTTTAATTTGATTAAGTCCTATTTATTTATTTTTGTTGTTGCTATATTTCACATTTGGGTCTTAGTCATAAATTCTTTGCCTAAGCTGATGTCTACAAGAGATTTTCCTACATTGTCTTCTAATATTTTTATGGTTTTAGGTCTTATATTTAAGTCTTTAATCCATCTACCATTCAATCCAGCAATCTCATTACTGGGCATCTACCTAAAGGAAAAGAAGTCATGATATCAAAAAGACACCTGCACCCAAATGTTTATCACAGCACAATTCATAATTGCAAAGATATGGAATCAACCTAAGTGCCCATCAATTGATAAGTGAATAAAGAAAACGTGGTATACATATACCATGGAGTACTACTCAGTCATAAAAAGGAATGAAATAAAGCCTTTTGCAGCAACCTGGATGGAGCTAGAGAATATTTTCCTAAGTGAAGTGTCCTAGGAATGGAAAAACAAACACCACATGTTCTCACTAATAAGTGCGCACTACACAATGGGTACACATAGTCATATAGTGGTGTAAAGGACATTAGAAACTAAGCAGGGGGAAGGACAGAGGGGTGAGGGATAAAAATGTACCTTTTGGATACAATGTACACTACTCTGGTGACAGGCACACTAAAAGCCCAGACTTCAGCATTATTCAGTTCATCCATGTAACAAAAACACTTGTATCTGCTTAATATTTTGAAATAAAATAATAATAATAAGATTCAACAAATTAATAGATCTAAGACAAAAAACCATGTATCTCCATTGATACCGAAAATTTAACATCTATTTATGATAAAAAATACTCACGAAATTGTGACTTGATGGTACTTCCTCAACGTTATAAACATATATATAGCTCAATTTTAAAGCCAGTGTCTTACATAATGGGAACCACAAGAGACTTTCACACTATAGTTAGGAATAAGGCAAGAATGACCACTATACCCACTACTATGTAATGTTAGATTGAAAGTATCAGGCAGTGCAATTGAAGGAGTAAAACATAATTACATGAATGAAAATTAAAAAAAAACCTCTTTATTTGCAGATAAGATGATAGTGCACCTGTAAAACCTAAAGAATCAATGATAAACTAATCCAAAACAAAAAAGAATTTATCAAGGAAGTAGAATAGAAAAGTAACAGACAAAGATCAATATCTTTACATACACAAACAATAACCAGGTAGAAGACATAATGAACGAAAAAAAATCCTATTAACAATAGCAACATAAAAATATTTAGAAATAAATTTAGCAATAAATTACAAAATTGTATGAAGAAAATGTTAAAACTTTCCCAAAAAACACACAAAAGCAGCCTTGAACAAATAAAAATATTAATATATCCTTTTTCTTGGATAAAATGACTCAACATTATAAAGATGTGAGCTCTCCCAAAGTTAATTCATAAATTTAATATGATCCCAGTAAAAATATCAGCTTTTCAAAAATCTACACAAACTGATTGCATTAAAGAAATCAGGCAGGAATAGCTAAGAAAGCATTGAAAAAGATACATTATGAGAGAGAAACAGCTTCACATATTAAAATAAGCTATAAAGCCTCCCTAATTAAATGGCATGGAAATGGTGCCCAAATAGGCAGATTGACTAATGGGATAAAAATAGAAAGTCCAGTAATAGATTAAAACTACAGTTGAAAATTTAGTACTTGATAAAGATAGCATCAAAAATTGCAGCTGCAAAGATAGACCATTTAACCTGTAACCAAAGTATTTGTACCCCCATAATATCCTGAAATTAAAAAAAATAGATAGACCATTTAATAAATGCTGTTGTGTTAACTAGCCATTTGGAAAAAAAGTGAGATTGATACTTCAACCATACACAAGAATAAACTCAAAGTTATCAAAGAATATAGTTGTGAAAAAAGAAACCATAAAAGTATTAGAAGAAAATACGGGGAATTTCTCTATAACCTGGATGTTAAGAAAGTCTTTCTAACTATGTCTCAAAATCTACACAGAATTAAAGAGAGAAAACTTTGACTAAGTAAAAATAGAATAAAAAATAAAAGAAAAAACATTTTTGCATGACAAAATACTTAAACAGAGTTAAAAAAAATGACAGTGGGAGAAAATATTTGAGGAATAGGTAATATAGTATGTTCAATTACTCTCTTGTTTCATAGATTATAAGCTTCATGAAGGCAGTGACAGCGAATATCTTGTTCACTATTAAATTCCCAGTGTTTTGCCGGTTACCTGGAACATAGTAAGTGCTTGCTAAATATCTGGTAAGTTAATGTATGTTTAAATGCTGCTTGAATGTATGCTTAAATGCTGCTTACAGCTTGAAGGTGCTGTAAGAGAAATACAGGAAATAAGTGGAGGAACATCCTTGATGAATGGATTGTAGGCAAAATACAAGCAGAAAAACTATTCTTAAAGAAATGGAGGTATTTTATACCATGTGATAGGATGAAAACAAGAAACACAGCAAAATTTTTAAATAGAATGTCAGCAAGAAAGAAGTTTTCCATCTGTTGGCTTTGTTTTCCCTTACAAAGTAGGAGGACAGGTAGCATGATGAGTGTGAAGGATGGAGTGGGAAGTAGGAACTTGGAACACACTGGAGAAGGTTTGAAATAGTCACTGTGAAGAACCAGGAAAGTGGTGACTAAGAACTGCTCTACCCAGCACTAACACAATTTATGGAAACCAACATGATGAAGTAGCAACAATCTGCCTTAGTGTAGAATTTTCCCCAGACAGTAAGTGTGAGAGAAGAGAAAAGGGACAATTTGTTTGATCCAGGTTTGAGATGTTTTCGGACATACATTTCAAACAATAAGGCAGAGATTGAAGGACAAATTTCATTTTGTTAAACTATATAAAATTTCTGATATTTGACCATTTTTGAAGTTGATACTTTTATAATTTCCAACCTATGGTATGAGTCATGGATTGGAAAGCTGAAAAGGAATTGATGTAATTTCATGGAGCAGAGAATATAAAGTGACTGAGGTTTTAGGGTACTATGGGTTCATTCACATGAATATTGAAATTGGATAAGTTTTGATTATTGAAGAAAATCAACTAAGATTGAAGCAAAAACAAAGGAAGAAGATGGATTAACCAATTGACATGAGTGTATCAAGAAGGATATTTTAATACAAGATCAAGAAATAATGGTTGGGAAGTGGCACTGGGAGAGAATGTGCTCACTCCACCTCACAACTCCAAAGCTTGTAAGATGAAGGAGAAGAACAGTCATCCTATAGGTAGATTGACCATCACAGTGGGTTGAACAATGTCCCTCAAAAATTCATGTCCACTTGAACTTCAGAATGTGACCTTACTTGGAATAAGGGTCTTGGCAAATGTAATTAAACTAAAGGTCAAAATAAGATCATACTGGATTTGGATGGGCCTGAAATTCAGTGTGAGTACTTATTATAAGAGACAAATAAGTAGAAGACACTGAGACACAGGTAAGTAGCCAGTGGGCAGAGATTGGAGTGACGCATCTGTAAACCAATGAACACCAAGGATTGTCATTAACAACAAGAAGCACCAAGTGGATGATCACCAAAGAGAGAGGCATGAGATTGTTTCTCCCTCAGAATCTTCAAAAGGAAAGAACCCTGCTGACATCTTGATTTCAGACTTCTAGCCTCTTGAACTATCAGTGAGTACATGTCTGTTGTTTTAAATCACTCTTTTGTGGCAATCTCTAGGGCAGCCCCAGGAAATTATCACAGACATATACCCTGGTTTGTCTGGGACAATCCCAGTTTATGCCTACTCTCATACTGTAATTGTTAATAGCATATGCATGTACTTTCAAAAATATCCCGGTTTAGCAATAAATAGCACAAACACTTCATCTTTTAGGGAGGTATGAACAATAAAAAGAAGCAGGTTTCAGCCAATGTAATGAATGTTTAGTAAAAAGCTGGAGTACATAAGGGATTGTATTTAGCAGAAAATGAAGCTCCAAAGGGATTGTGGAGGATTTTGAGAGGGAAAGTGTTGGTGGGAGGCAGGGTCAGAGGATGCCAGCACAGTGCAGTGCAAGTAGGATAATATGGGAAAAGGTGTACAGTTTGGGCAGGAATGGGAAGCATGATGATTTATCATTGATTAATAATTAATGAAGGTCCCTAATGTAGGGTAGGGGTTTCTGGTCTTGGGAAGTAGCCAGTCAAGCCTATTTGCTACTGAGGGAGTTAAATTCCAGATGAACAGGCCAGCAAATCAATATTTAAATAGATCCCAGGACTCTCGACATATGTTGTTAATAAAAGTACAGTATAAATTCTATAGAGGGAGTCATCTTGGTGGTGCTTGTGAGGAAAGTGTAGGCCAGCTGGCTGGGCTAGCATCAGACTTCTTTGAATTAAAGATGTTTATCTTTAATGAAGAAGAAAAGACTTGGAACAGCATAATAAATGTCTAAAAATATTCAAAGGAATCTCACATGGAAGAGGCTTCAAAAAGAAAAAAAGGAATCAATTCAGAAAAACTATAAGTATAAAAATAACTTTTCACCACTTGAAGAGGTTTTTTTTGTTTGTTTTTAGGTGGACACATCAATAAATAGTTTTGAAAGAGATAGTATATAAGTTAACACTTGAAGAATGGGTAGTGGACAAGATAAGTGCAGTGTTACAGGGGTAACACTATCAGAAAAAGTATAGGGGTAGAACAATGTAACAAGGAGGATGTTTGTGTAGAGCAAAAAGCTGGAAGAGCAACGTAGGATGCTCAGAGGATAAGGGAAAGTTGACAAGCATAGCTAAAGGAGACATATGCATCTTTGTTGATGGAACTGCAGGTCACAGACCACCAGTGTTTAGGGATCTCTAAAGTATTCCGTAGAGTCCCTAAAAAGAAAAAACAACCTATCTTAGAGCTAGCTCACTTAAGACAATATAAATTAGAGATTTCATAAATTTAGCCTACGGTTTTCTCTAGCAGTATTTAACCTTCTGCATCATCAAGGAAAACTTCACTTTTAAAATCTCCTATATTTGAGCTTTAGCGTCATCTTTTCCTCATCCCTCACATATAACCCATTTTAAGCTTGAGAATGCCACCTTCCCATAGTCACTATGATAGGTTTCAATTCCAGCTGTCCCTTCACACTGCATCTTGTTGAGCAGATCTCTGGGGAAAATGAAGTAGTATGTGCCCAATAATTGAGATTCTAAAACTGCTAACTGGAATTCTAAGTACTGTGTATATAACCAAGTACTTGAGATTTTGCTGTTATAGTAAATAGTTCACCTATATGTGATCAATTGCACAACTTTGCCCTTGTTTCATTAATTGATTTAATCTAGGGCCTTATTTAGTGATTTTTCCTAATGAAAGTGCCATAATTTTTTAGTAATGAGAAATTCCTTGTACATATTTAACTGTGATTCAAGGGGAAAAAAGTCCTACAAAAACCTCATTCATTCATTCTAGTTAATCATTTACTCATATAAAATATCTTTTTGAGCATCAATCATGTACCAGGCAGTGTTCTAAACACTGTGGTTAAGAAAACAGGTCTGTATCCTCATGGAGCATACATTCAAATGAAGGGAGACAGAAAATAAACATGTAAATAATTAAAGAAAACAATTTTAATTTATGAACAATGCAATGAAGAAAACAACACAGGGTAATGCATTGAATAAATACTGGATGAATCTACTCTAGATTGAATGATCCAGAATGACCTCTCATAAAGGGCAGTATTGAGCTTAGACCTGATAATTAAGCCTCAAACATGTGATGGAGAATTGCAAATGCAAAAACCCTACGATGGGAGTTTTTTGTTTTTTTTTTGAAGTAGGATGGAGTGAAGTTAGATATATATGCAGAGTCAGGTTATAATATTCCTTTAGTGTTCTCTATTTCCCAAATTTGGTGGCCTGCAAGTGTGTGGTATGTTTGGTCCAGATAATACTAATGTGTAAGACAAATTTGAGAAATTAAGAGGCCTGAAAAAGAATAATGAGGAATTCACTTCATGAGGATGTGTGGATATTGCACTAAATGTAAAACTGTACAGACATGAATAGACTCCAGGTTTTGCCCCAGTGAGAAATCTTGCATCCAATTAAGCATCCAGACTGCTTTGTCATGTAATCAGTCTGCACCCATGTAAGGCATCAGAAGAAATGTTCCCAAATTGCTCCACATTTTCACTTGAAATTAGTGCTTGTTTAAAGCTGAAGCTTAGTGCTATAAGAGGCCTGCTTTATCTCTAATACACAAAATTAAGGAAGACAGTGTTTACAAAGGTCAAAAAGTGGAGAGCTGGTTTTATCCAGGGAATTGATTTAGCAAAAAGACCCAATCCAGGTAAATTATATGAAAATCCCAATTTCTCAAATTATGTTTAATTGTCAATTTTTCATTTGTCTTTGCAGATAAAACAAGCAATGTATAGTCACTTACACTGGAAATCTATAGTTGTTTCTTCACATTATCAAATAGTTGATGAATTTTTTAAAAAGTTTGATATAAATATAAATAGATTCATACATATTTTGTGAAATCATGGAATGTTTAGAAACATAAATAACAAACTATATTTTTAGATTTTATTTTCCCATCTGATAGCCTGTATTTATAATTTTCATGTCTTAATGACATAGAATAATGGTACAATGACTGAGAAGTTAATATGAAATACAAACTCTTAGTTTTTCCCATAATAGAGAGAAGAGAGAAGGTATTGTTGGTGTCATAACATGATCATGCTATCATCTGAATGAATACTCAGTTTACATAATGTTTTGAAACTTTCCTAAAGGAAATGCTTTTAAAACATGCTTGGATGGAATGTATTTCACATTAACTCTTGGGGTTTTCTTTTCTTCCACTGGATCTATAAGCCATCAAACCAAATAATTTTTTTTTCTCATTTTTATTATTGTTGAAATTGTTATTGAAATTTCAGCACAGAATTTTTAAAGTAGAGAGAATGGTAAAGTAACCTTTTCCCCAGTTTCCACAATAAGCAATACATAGCGAGTGCTGTTTCATGTAGAGGTGTACACATTTATCCTTCCCATCCTCCACTGGGTTATTTTGAAGAAAATCCCAGAAATTATATAATTGTATATATAAATTTAACATTGTTATTAAATTTCTGAAAGTTGCAAATAGTAGACATTCAAGATATGATTATTAAATAATTTTCCAGCTTATGCTATAGCTTTCCTCATAATCTCTAGGATGTTGAGATAGGCATAAAAATGAAATATGTCTTAAATATCTTTTTCTGGGTTTAGTGGAGTATAAAGAGAAAACCTAAACAATTTTTCCTGTAGCATTATACCCAGCATTTTAATTAAAATTCAACTGATAAAGTAATCAAAGTATGTCCCAGCATAATGCTGCTGCTGAGGCTATGAAGTGTTACTGTTGAAAAATTGCTATGTAGGCAATCCATTATTGATAATTAAAAGTTAAGTACAGTTGATAAAACAGTGATAAGAATTGTCAATGCTTATATATTAAAGCATTGCATTGGATTTAAATGTTGCTTTAAAAAGTTTTTACTCTTAACATGTGGATATGTGCTTAAATGATCCTTGATGCCATTCATTTCAAAATGCAATAATGTATTAATGTTGCATATGTGTGGAGTTTTATTGTTTCCCGTGAATTTTCTTCTATAAACCTCAAAACAACCTCAGTAAGTAGCTTAGGGACATGAAATGATTTTCCCAAAGTCACATAGCTGATAGGTGAAAAAGCTTGTGCAATACTAACATACACGCAAATAATTTAGTTTCCTTTCAAGTTCGATATCATACTGATGCTACAGATGCTTAAGAAGAATATAACACTCTTTGAGGTTTAACTATTTCCAAGGGATATGACTTTTCTGAGCTATAGTTGTATGTAGTGGTGTCTTTGTGCTAAAACAATTCACAAAACCCAACGTTCTGCAAAAAGTATGGGATTCATTTTCAAATTTTACAAATGGTTTCCTGTTAGCATTTTCTTTTGTAGAATTCCAAAGTCATCTTCCTTGGTGGCAGCTAGTTTTTATTTATAGTTACTTAACTAACACCAATTCCAGACACTGAACATGGACTTTGTGAGAACATGCAGACACAATTAACTTTTTTATAACAACCTTGGTTATAACTGACCACTGCAAAGTTACCTCTTAATCAAATTTCTATTCCATGTTACAGACTCAAAAATTGTCTTCCCATCAAATCTTAGTATTTTACTTTCACCACTATGTTTCCTTACTATCTCCAATTTCATCAATATGAATGTTTTAGAGACTCACTCATTGCCATGTTAGTTTGTTAGTGTTCTAAATTTTCTTGGGTCATATTTTAGAAAACTAATACCATGATATCCAGCTATAAGATTGCAATGTAATGTTCCAGAGTACAGTTTTAGAAGCTTCCAACCACTGCGCAATCATTATAAAATAACCCATAGTCACACAGGAGGTTTTTCTTTATTTCTTATTTTTAGTTTCAATAATCTTCCTCATTTTAGTAAGCCTTTCAGAGTATTTATTGGAAGCCATAAGAAATAAATGTACTCAAATGTTTATATGTGTATTAACTGGGTCCAATGACATTTGATTGCTTTTTTTTGCCCCAATAAATGTGCAAAATAGCTCCAGAGTTTCCCCAAATACTACTTTGGACTTGAATACAAATAAAATCAGCTTTTTATTTTACACATTGCAAAAAAGACCTGTAATGACTAGCTAGCCTACAACTATAGACAAGCAAATATCACTGCTTCTTGATTTTGATAAGCATGACATAAAAGGCTATCATTAAAAAAGAGATTTAAGGTTAATATTAGAATTAGTTGGCATTCCTTGTCACACGCATCAACTGACAGCACAGAAAATATGTCAAGGAGCATTCAGAGCACCTGGAAGAAGGCAAACTTAGATTCTAAAAATAGTTACAGGTAATCCACCAAGACTCATGAAAATACAATATAGAATTGTAAGAGGCTGAAGAGATTATGAGCACTGCTGCTTCAATTTATATATGTCTGACCTGAGGCCTCTTGAACTAAGTAACTTGTCTCATGACTTATTTGTGAACTGGGATGAGTTATCTAGTTTAATATCATGATATATATAGTTTAATATCATAGGAAATACTTAAATCTACCATTCTTGGTGTTCAAAACAAAAATTTGGATCCCAAATTTGTTCATTATTTACTAAGTGCTGTGAATTGTGTTCTACTAGTATCTTATCTTCGATTTTGTCCTTTGAATTTATTTTCCTTCATAAATAAAAAGCTATAAGAATGGTCTTTTATTGAGAACCTATCGTGCACCAGATATTTTATATACATTATTTCATGTTTTAACAAATATGCTACAAGGTAGACATATTTGTTGATACAGCCAAACAGATACATGAAGTTAAAATTAGAAATGGAAAAGCTATATTATAAAAATATTGTCAGTATAATTAAATCTACAAAAATGTATAACTAAGGGCAATCAGTGGGCAATTTACAGTCATAGAACAGAATGTAAGTGCTATAAACCTTTATCATTTAAAAATAGTAATATGGTTAATATAAGTTATGAGAAAGATGGAGAGAAAACAGGGAAGCGGGAGTTTGTTGCTGCATTTTTTTTTCTATTATGGAGTAAATAGAGATACTTTATATTTCATATTTGAGTGACAATATACTCCAATTAATATTGATGAGTCAAGAAATAGACATTTATGTGTCCTGTTTAAAATGAGCTATTATATTCAAAGCTTGCCCATTGAAGTAGGGAAGAACACAAGGTGATGAATATGGTGAATTGGCTTACTTGACATTTATATATTTTTAAATGCTTCCCCTCTTGCAGAGGACAGCTAATATCTTCATTTTGCAGACTTCCAGGTGTTAGGGTTCTAGATGTGTTTTAGGATCCACCAGACATATGTATTTGCTGAAAAAGTGGAAGTGTTCGAACATGGAAGTGAATAAGAAAGAGGGGGAGTACAAAGCATTCATATTCTGATAGAGGTCAAAGAGGAAGCAGTGTGGCCCAGGAGAAAACACTGGCCACAATGGGAATGGCAATTTTCCTGAGTGTGACAGAGGGAGTGCCATGGTCACATTTTTCTGTTTCAGTAGTTTTTCTGTAGACATCACTGTAGGTTTCTCAATCACAATCATTGTTAAGTCTATGCAATCCTAGGAGCAAGGAACTCTGCCCCAAGCCTGCTCTTCCAACCCTTCCAACAATTTTACAAATCATTGAACTACCTCGTCGTAAATCCTCGTTTACTTAAACTGTCTAGAGTGGTTTCTGTACTTTGCAGCTATATCCTGACGCCCTCTCTCTCCCTCTCTCTCTCTGTCTCTTCCCCTCACCACCTCCCCCCACATATCTCATAAAGAAAAAGTTAGTTACAAAAAAATCTAAAATAATGGGATTAAGATTAATCGAATTATAAAATACAGGCAAATGGAATAAATTCACCTTATATCACATTAAATATTTAAAAATATATAGAAAGAGATGCAACCATAACAAGGTGGCTCTAAAAGTATAGGTGAAGACATATCTTGAAAGATGCAAAAAGAAATCTGGAGGTGGTAATACAGATATCAGACAAGGTTAAATTTCATTGCAAACCATAAATAAATGAGATAAATAGTACCATTTCAAACTGATAAAAGTGAATGCCACAATGAATCTTTAAGCATTATATAATATACAACCAAAATACAAGTACTAAAGATTGTTGTAAGTACAAGAAATTGACTGAAACAAAATAGTAGCGAGAAACTTAATTTTGCCTCTGTCTAGACCAAGGGTCAGCAAACTTTTTCTGTAAAAGGGCAGATAGTAAATATTTTAGGCTTTGAAGATTATACAGTTTCTTTCACAAATATGCAACTCTGTCAGAGACACTATATAAATAAAGAAGTGTGTCTGTGTGTAGCAATAAAACTTTATTTACAAAAATAGGCTTCAGGTTGGTTTGCCTACTGTTTATAGTTTGCCCACTCCTACTCTAGACCACAATTGACCAACTAAGTAAGCATATAGGAGATGGAAATAATACAAGTTAACTATAATTCCATATAAACAGAAAATATATCTTCTTTCAAATTCTGTGGAACATTTAAAAAAATTAATGTATTAGCAGTTGAGTGGTCTTTAAATTTTTTTTTCATTTGTTGAGTGCTTTCTCTGTGAATTGTACTAAGCAATTCGCACAAATCAACTCATTTGATCCTCAAAATAATTTCATGAATTATGTACATTGTTATGCTCATGTTACATGTAAGAAACCGTGGGATAGTTTTAAAAATAATTCTACTTTGTCTAATATCCTTGTATTCCACCCAAACAAGTTTTCAATGTGTAGAAGTTTTCCTGTCTGCATACCTTTACCCTTGCTGTTCCTCTGCCTAAAGCGCTTTGAATTGTATTTCCACCATCGAATGCTATCCCTTATCCTAGGTCCAGCCAAATGATGCCTCTCCTGTGAAACTTTCCCTTATTTTTCAAAATAAGGCAGCCTCTGCCCTTCTCCTATGCATTCAGAGGACTTTGTTCTCTAGTTGCAGCTATGTTACCTTCACATTGTTAGTTACGCATGTGTGTTCATTCTTCTTTTATTGCAAACCACTGGATAGGTAAACTTACTCCAATTTTTACATAACTCATATTATAACAGCAATAACATACACAAAGTAAACATTTATAGAGGAATTGAATTTGCTATATTTCTTTTTTCATGATGAGTGAAGTACAGTTTATCAACCTTTTTCTAATCAGATGATTTTTAGGGACATTTTTAGAGTTCACTCAAAAGTGGGTAAGATCTATGTATACATAGAGATAGGTATACACATGAATATAATGTCATTAATATATACTAGACAATGTATATGTATGTATTTGTATATATACATATTATATACAGTCATGCATCACTTAACAAGGGATACATTCTGAGAAATGCATTGTTAAGTGATTTCCTCTTTGTGTGAACATCACAGAGTGTACTTATACCAGATGTATTAATAGTACTGACCTATATGGTAGATGATATAGCCTACTAGGGTGGGGAACCTGTGGCCTTGGGGCCACATGTGGCCCTCCAAATCCCCAAACTGTCAAGTTTGGATTCAGTCAAAAGCCTACACTCAAGTATCCAGAAGGCTCAGTGGTAACTATTTGTGTATCTAAACATATATAAGCATAGAAAAGGTACAGTAAGAATATGGTATAAAAGATTTTTTAAAAAATGGTATATCTGTACAGCGCACTTACCATGAATGAAACTTGCAGTACTGGAAGGTGCTCCAGGCGAGTCAGTGAGTGAGTGGTGAGTAAGTTAATGTCCTAGGACATTAACATACACTACTGTAGAGTTTGTAAACACTCTACACTTAGGCTACACTAAACTTCTGGGACACTATTTTTCTTTCTTCAATAATAAATTAACCTTAGTTTACTATAACATCTTGCTTTATACACTTTTAAATTTTTTTTTAACTTCTTTGACTTTTTTGTAATACGTAAATGAAAACATAAAGATGTACAGCTGTACAAAAATATTTTCTTTATTTCCAGAATTCTATAGACTTTTTTCTATTTTTACTATTTTTTATAATGATAACGGGTGCACAAGTTATCAAAATCTGTGGGATACAGCAAAAGCATTCCTGAGAGGAAAACTAATAACATTAAATGCTCACATCCAAAAAACAGAAAGCTCAAAAATCGACAAACTAATAAACCAGTCTCAAGGAATTGGAAAAGAGCAAATCAATTCCAAACCTAGCAGAAGAAAAGAAATAACTCAGATCAAAGCAGACCTAAATGAAATTGAGAGTAAAAGAACTATATAGAAGATCAACAAAACTAAAAGCTGGTTTTTCAAAAAGATAAACAAAGTTGACAGCCCTCTTGCTAGATTGACAAGAACTTGGAGGGAAAGGACTCTAATAATCTCAATTAGAAATGAAAAAGGAAAGGTCACAACAGACACCACAGAAATACAAAACATTGTCTTTGATTACTATAAAAACCTATATGCCCCAAAACTACATAATGTGGAGGAAATGGACAAATTCCTGGAAACATACAACCTCCCTAAGTTCACTCAGGAGGAAATAGAATTCCTGAATAGACCAATTATCAAGCACAAAAATTGGAGCAGCAATTAAAAACCTTCCAAAAGGGAAGAGTCTCAGACCAGATGGGTTCACTTCTGAGTATTACCAAACATACAAAGAAGAACTCATACATATACTACAGAAATTATTCCACAATATTGTGAAAGATGGTTTCCTACCTAACTCATTCTACGAAGCCAATATCACCTTGATACCAAAGCCAGGAAAGGACATAACAAAAAAAGAAAACTACAGACCAATATCCCTCATGAATATAGATGCAAAAATCCTCAACAAAATTTTATACTTTTTAAATTTTTCTGTTAAAAATTAAGACATAGGGGGCAGAGCAAGATGGCCGAATAGAAACCTCCAGCAATCCTCCCTCCACACAAACACCAAATTCAGCAACTATCCAGGTAAGAAGCACCTTCAGAAGACTCAAAACTCAGGTGAGCAATCATAGTACCTGTGTGAGAATCCCGTGTTTCAGCACCAAAGATGTCAGGGTGGGAGTCTGCCCTCAGTTCTTGGTGTACTCTTGGCTGGAGAATGACCAGACACACCAAAGTGTCAAGTCCAGACTATCATCCCAGTCCTCTGACTTCTTTCTTGGAAAAATCACCAGCAAGGCCAATACGATGGAGTAACCTCAGGCAGGGAGCAGTTTCACAAGAGCAGCTCTTTATTGTAGAAAGAAAATGGGTCTGTCTCTGCAAGTGAAGAGAAACAGAACAACTCACTTACTGACTGACCCACTCACTACTCTCCGACTTCTCAGACTGTTTCCTTTTATTAGCCCAGTCTGGAGGTGGAGTCTTGGGAGGTGTAAGATGTTAACAAATGATCAACAGGTGTCCTCAAAATTCCGTCTACACTATGCGAGCTCCCTCTAAGAAAGCTCACCTGGGTGCGGGTGAACTGAAATGCAGATTCAAGCTAATGGCATAGTAATTACCCTTAGGTTACTCCAGGTGACTTTCTAAATGTTCTTATGCCTGGGCTGGGAATTCCTAGATTGAGAAAGCATGCCCTCCTTTCACAGGTGTAGTAGTTGCTTGGGATAGGACTAAGGGTGGGGCCACACCAAAACGGAGTGCCCACCTTATCTTTCTTCCCAGGTGGAGCAATTGCTCAAAATAGCAACAAAACAGGGAACCCTTGTTGCAAGAAGAGCCCAAGATCCTAACTATCCACCTAACACCTGTTTTTAACATTATATCTAAAAAAGAGACACTGAAGAGGGGCAGAAAGAGTCTTGCCTTGCCCACACCAGCCCTCCCCATCTCCCAGCTGAGTCCAGCCCCAGCATAGCTAGCAGAGAGAGAATCTGTATGCTCAGGGGAGGGAAAGGGAAGTAATTATAGAATTTTGCATTGGATCTCAGGGCCTCCCTGCCACAGGGGAAAACAGCACAGGGCAGAATACTGCCAGTGCCCACTGAAGGAGCATTTAGACCAGCCCAGCCAGAGGGAAATCCTCTGTCCCCAAACCTGAGTTCTGGCTAGCCCTACCAACCAGATAACAAAAAGTGTCCTGGACCCTGAAATAAATTCCTACAGCAGTCAGGCCACAAAGCCTGCAGTCCTTGGACAATTCCTGCAGCTGTGCTGGCTTGAAGCCAGTGGGCTGGGGTGCATGTGACCCAGTGAGACACCAGCTTTTAGCAGTGGTGGTGAAGTCAGTGCCTGTGTCACCCCTCCCCCAACTACAGGCAGTGCGGCTCAGGGAGAGTCTTCTGTCAGGTTTAGGGGTTTGAAATGTCGGTTCTTGGGTGATCATGGCCAAAGAATGACCAGACACAGCAAAGTAAGGCAAGCACAAAAATGAGGTTTACTGAGGAGAAAAGATAGGATTATAGAGCAACAGCAAGGTATACAGAGTGAGATACATATGCCACAGATGATGCCCAGACCTATTGTCATAGCAAAAGAGGGCAAAAAAGGAGGGCTTGGTTGTGGTCTGGGTCTTATTTTATACTGTCTGGATTGGGACCTCCCCATGGTTCAAACATCACCATGGAACCACTTTGATTGTGTTGGGCAGATACCAAGGGATTCCAGGTCTCCTAAGGATGAAAGTGGGTGCTGTTGCCTTGGTGCAATTCCCTCACCTGGGAAGAAGAACAAGAGAAGGACCAACTTGGTCCCGTCCCACCCTAATCCTGCCCTGAGCTACTGCCATACCTGGGGAGGAGGGAACACCCTATGAATCTGCCAATCAACTTAGCACACCAGCTGCAAAAGATTGCAGAGGACTCTAGCCTGCAGGCCAAACAGCATAGGTACTACAGAGTCTGCAAATTGACTTAGAACAACCCGGATGCGTAGTAATGCAACTCCCAACTATCCAATCAAAGTGGTTCCATGATGATCTCTGAACCACAAGGGAGGTCCCAATCTGGGCAGTATAAAATAAGATGCAGACCATAACCAGTCCTTTTTCCCTTTTTTGCACCCTTTGTTTTGCTCTTCCTTTGCTGTGACAGTGGGTTCGGTCATCATCTGTGGTGTATGTATCATGCTCTGTAAACCTTTACCTTGCTCTTGCTCTATAATCCTATCGTTCTCTCCTCAATAAACCTCATTTTTGTGCTTGCCTTACTTTGGCGTGTCTGGTTATTCTTCAGCCATGAGCACACTAAGAACCGACATTTCAGACTGAAACTTGACAATTGGACCTGAGTCTTACTGTGTATGTGTATCTCGCATGAGCCTCTCTGAAAGCTGGTTGTTCTAGGTCACTTTCTAGACTCTATCATAGCTATGCTGCTTGGCCCATGGGCTAGAGAATCCTCTGCATTCTTTTGCAGTTGGCGCACTAAGTTCTGATTGGCAGATTCATAGGGTGTTCCCTCCTTCAGGATTAAGGTGGGGCAGCACAAGGATGGGGGCCCACTTTCATCCCTAGGAGACCCGGAATCTGTCACTATCTACCTAACATTTCCCCAAGCTCTATTCTAGAGGCCCAAATCATTGGGTAGGGGTGTTGACTCATCTGGCTGCTTCCTGCTTAGTGGGGGCTTTTATCAAAAAGACAGGTAATAATGAACGCTGGCGAAAATGTGGAGAAAGATCAACCCTCGTATACTGTTGGTGGGAATATAAATTAGTGCAACCACTTTGGAGAACAGTATGGTGGTTCCTCAAAAAACTAAAAATAGATCTACCATATGACCCAGCAATCTCACTGCTAGGTATATTATCCAAAAGAAGAAAATTCAGTATATCGAAAAGATATCTGCACCTCCATGTTTATTGTGGCACTATTCACAACAGCCAAGATTTGGAATCAACCTAAGTGTCCACCAATGGAGGAATGGATAAAGAAATTGTGGTACATATATACTGTGGAATGTTATATACCCACAAAAAAGAATGAAATCCTGCCATTTGCAGCAACGTGGATGGAACTGTAGAACATTATGTTAAGTGAGATAAGCCAAGCACAGAAAGACAAATCTCACATATTCTCACTTATATGTGTGATCTGAATATTAAAAACAATTGATCTCATAAAGACAGAGAGTGGAATGATGGTTACCAGAGGCTGGCAAGGGTAGCAGGGAGTTGGGGGAATAAAGTAGGGATGGTTAATGTATACAAAAATATACTTAGATAGATAGGATGAGCAATATTTGATAGCACAATAAAGTGTCTCTAATCAACAATAAAGATATACTTTAAAATAACTAAAACAGTGAAGTTGGAATATTCCTAACACAAAGAAATGATACCCTGATTTGATTAATTCACATTGTATGCCTATATGGAAACATCATAGGTACCACATAAATATGTACAACTATTATGTACCCACAATAATTAAAAATTAAAATAAAAATAAACTAATACACAAGCCTAAGCCTACACAGGGTCAAGATCAGGAGTATCACTGTCTTCCACCTCTACATCTTGTCCCATTGGAGGGACTTCAGGGACAATGACAGGCATGGAGCTGTCATCTCCTATGATAACAATACCTTCTTCTGGAATACCTCCTGAGGCTGTTATACAGTTAACTCTTTTTCTGTAGAAGTATAAGGAGGACACTGTAATATGACAAAAAGTTTACTATAGTAAATACATAAACCAGTAACAGTTGTTTATTATCATTATGAAGTATTATGTACTGTACATAAGTGTATGAGCTATACTTTTATATGACTGGCAGTGCAGCAGGGTTTCCTTACACCAGCATCACCACAAACATGTAATGCATTACTCTATGACCTTACAATGGTTACAATGTCACTAGGTGGTAGGAAGTTTTCAACTGCACTACCATCTTATGGTACCACCATTGTTTATATGATCTATTGTTGACCAAAACGTTGTTATGGGGCGCATGACTGTGTGTGTTGTGTATGGATATCCATAGATAGATAGATAAATATAGATGGATATAAATTTAGATACTTACAAAATGTTAGCTTTTTGTCTAGGACTGTTTGAATCTTCTATTACAAATGTCACTATACCTTTTGACAGTCCAGTGATTACGTATGTAAGTATTTACACTGGGAAAGGAAAATATGATAGAATTACATGGACAGAAATGAACTTAGAGTGGGTTTTCTCTGGGGCCAGACCTCCGTCTGGGAAGTTTTCCCATCAGCGTGTCAAGTGGCAAACTCCAGAGCCATGATGATCACACTCATGGCACAGTGCTCCTGTAGCATTTACAAACTAATTCACAAAGTTTCTCTGTGAGGCAGCCGTTCCAAGACATGTAAAAATCTTTCTGTAAACAATTCTAGCAGTCCTGTGCAATCACAAAACATTGTGTAACAGATGTGCCCACCAAAATTAATTTGAGGGAAGAATAAGGATTCATTGAATTCAGTAGAATAGCTTATGACTGAATGAGAGATTTCTACAGAGCTACCCAAAATTTCTTCAAGAGAAACTTCCCTCACTGCATTTTTCTGGACTCAGGGGTAAATATAGTTCTTCTGTAATGAAAAATTAATTAAAATATTTGCTTATTATCTTGTTGTTGGTGGTAGCAGCTAGTGATTTCTGGCCTCCAGGCTGACTATACTATACCTCTCAAAACACCCATTTTCCTCTACCAGCCCTCATTTGCACTAACCAGTAAGAAATCTTATAAGGAAACACAAATTTTAAATTAAAAATAAGAACTTAAGAGAAAACTCACTGTTCTCTTCATTTGAATATGTAAAAAAAATCCCTGGTAAATTTCAAGTTATTTCACAGGCTTTCAGGAATCTCAGTGCCGGGATTGAGCTCTAATGAGTGGGTTAGAACAGGTTGACTCAAAATGCAGGGGTTTTGAAGAATTTGTTCTTTTAATCACCTTTATTTTTCAAGGAAAAAGACAATACTTCATAAACATTAGCTCATTAATCTTCACACCTCCATGAGACAGGCTTGATGAAAGAAACCAATATCTTCCCTGACTGTACAGAGAAAGATGAAACACAAGCATTTCCTTTCCACAAGGAAAACGGTCTTGACCACACTACGGCCCATGAGGGAACCAGTATGCCTCTGGATCTATAAAAACAAGAACAGAAAACTTTATGTTTTCCTCTAGAGAATAATATACCAGTAATGGAAACAGATGTGGCTTTTACCCTTATTCCTGCAGCACACTGACTAGAAAATTCTATACAGGCAGCTTTAGAGAGAGGATGGAGCTAAAAAATATTTTAGGAGAAGCCAAGGAGAAGTTGTGAGTAGAAGTCTGTGGATCCGGTGGGGGCGAGGGCACTCTTCGTGCTATTCATTTGCAGAAAAGTGAATGATAAAACAGAAAGAGACTGGGGTCATTCCATTCCGGGCTGACAGGCAGGTCACAGCTGGCACGCTGCTCTGAAGAGTATGGCGAGGACTCTGGGGCTACAGATGGCCCCAACAGGAACAGCAGTGGCTGTCGCTGGAGCAGGAGAGTGGAGTCAACACACATAAGCTGCCTTGATTTTCTCTACCACTTATTTTAAAGGTAAGTGAAGGAGCTTGCCCCAGGTCACACCGCTAGTAAAATCTGGGTCGTCTGGTTCCTAGCCTAGCATTCTTGCAAATCATACACTTGAAAGTAAGAAATCTGTATGTAAAAAAGTAATAAGCTAACTACATTTACAAACAAAATACACCAATTGTACTTCCATAGAACAGAACTTAATAAAGCACCAGGAATGGTCTGCTCTCTTACTTTTACCAGTTAGAATGACGGGAGCACAGTAATAATAATTATAATAATAATATTAGTAATAATAACAATAAAATGCAGTGAATACAAATAATGCCATTGCCACTCAGAATGACAGAGCAACTAATAATGATCTTAATAACTAACAACAATGAGCAACACTTACTAGACATTGCTTGCCGTGCAGGGTTCTAAGTTTTCATATATATTATTGCAAATGAATAAATCTGCAAGATGAATAAGTAGAATATATAATATGTTAAATGCTGGTAAATGCTGAGCAGAAAAGTCAGGCAAGGATGGGAAAATGGTGCTTGTGTGTGTGCGTGTGCGTGTGTGAATGTGTGTTGAGTGTTTCCAATTTAGAAAGGGTGGGCTAGGCAGGCCGATATTTATCATTTTGAAATAAGCATTTATTGAAAGACTATTAAGAGCACGATACTAATGCTACAAGAAGTATTGAACCATAATCCCGACCCTCAAGATCACAGTCATATGGAAAACCAGACACAACATCATAATCTTAATCTGATATGGAAAGTGCTGGATGGGGCGTTTATGAACTGCAGCAGGCAAGAAATGAGGCAGAGCCCTAACTGTGGGATTGGCAGTGGGAAAGAGGGCTGGAGGAATTCTTTGAAATAAAGATAGATTTTATCTCAGAACTAAGATACTCACAAGAGCAGAAAGTCATTTCAGGCAAAGAAAATAGCACGCACTAAGACATGTTGGCACAGAAAAGCTAGGTTTTCTAGAAAGGGCAAGATGGTCAACGTGGCAAAACACTGGGTGATACGGAGAAGAAAGAGTAAGAAGTGAGTCAGGAAAGGTGGGTTGGAGCCAAATCATGACTTGTAATAACATGTAGCATTTTGAAAATACTTAATGATATTTACATCTAAGTACTTAAGGTGCGTCAACTCAACCTTGTCAGCATCCATATGATTTGGCATTATTGCTATCCCCTTTTTACAGATGAGGAAATGGAGGCACAGGGAGTTAAGTAACTTGCCCGGGATCACTTTTAGGAAGGGGCAAGGCCTGGATTTAAACTTAGGCTGGCTGGATCCAAAGCCCTGTCTTAGATTCACCTGCCACACTGAGTCCCCACAGGATCCCTGCAATCAAACATTTAGCTTCAAAGAATGTGCAAAAATGACCATGGACCAAAACCTAGGAGCCCTAGGTCTTACCATTTGCTTTTATATGACATACAGGGATCATTGTGGTACTTAGGTTCACTCTCTGTAAAGCAGAAAGTGCTGAGGTTCTTTACAGTCTAGCATTCTACATTACATGACTCCCATGTGAAAAGTCTCCCTTGATTGTGACTTCAAAATAAAGAAAATTGCTTTCTTCCATTCTTTATTAATATGGCATGAGCTCTAAGTGGTCAAATTATAAGACCATGCCTTCCTTCACAGTGCCGTGTTCTCTGTGAGCCTCGCTGATCTACGGCTGGTCCTCGGTTTTCAGACTCCTCAGGTGGTCACAGCTCAGCCAGCACCCGCTGCACTGCCCTCTGCTGGACTTGACCCAAAGCTCTGCCCTCACAAGAGGGAGGAGGCACTTCTCTGTAGCAGAGCAGAGGTAGGAGTGCGACTTTTCAAGACACATTACTGAAGGTTTAGGGTAAGGAAAATACAATGTGGAGAGTGGCCTTCATGCGCTAACAGAGCCCAGAGCCAGTCTCTGAGTAGGTCTCTGGGCCTTCAACCCAGCTCAGAACCTCCTGACCTGGGCCATGGAGACATCCATTTCCTTTCCCCCCTTGGCCTTAGGATATCTTTTCTTTGGAGCTCACCTATATAATTTTTTGGGGTTTTTTATTCGATATGATGCTTATGTAGGGAAGCTCATTTCATCAGGTCTTGATGATCCCTGAACGTAGTCTTAAGTTCAGCACTACACTCCGAATACCGTGTACGCAGTTCAGAAGTTAACAGCTTTATCTTGACTTCATTTCGAATTCTGCTGCATGAAATGCCAATTCCCTCCACATGAGTAAAGTTATTCAAAATCTGTTTAAATCATTTTAAAGTTATGTTTAGCAGTATTTTTCTTCCTTTGTTCTCCCTTAGTTTTAAAAACATTCCTGGTTCAAAATAATCAGAAGAAAATAATAATAAAAAGAGAAATTTAAGCAGTCTGTTCAAGTCAAACAATCATGAAAGCTCCGGCTTTTCTTTTCTGCTCATGCTGTTGCAAATTCATCCTTGTGTGTCAGTGACATCTGGACATTTCTGCACAATATCCAGAGATTGGGGGACTGTCTTACTGGACCTTGGCTGAATCCATTTGGTCAGCACAAATGGGTCGGACTATAATCACGAGCTGAGAATGTGCTTTTTCCTTTGCTGCTTTGGGCTTGGGTGAAGATAAATAATTCATGGTTTAAGAAAATTAATACGCAGGTAAAACAGAGGTGCACTGCGACCTTGTTCTGAGAGTAAAAGTTTGTGAAAAGAAATTTATCGGAGGAAGAATGAGGGAAAGGAAACAATTCTGGCGCCAGTTCGTTGAACCTTTCTCAGATTCACCACAAGGAAAACCATCTGCTGTACAGTGCTCTCAGTCCTTTGCCAGTGTGCAGAACACATAAACATCTGAGTTCTGTGCAATGCTGAGGGCAAGCACACGCTCAAAGTTAATATTTATTCAATAATTACATTCAATGAATGAATTCTCATTAAATGCCTTTTGTATGCTAGGCCCTGTGCAATTGCTGAGAAAACTATAGTAACAAAATGAGTCTTATTTTCTGCCCTCATGAAGCTACCGTGGAGTGTGAGAAAGAGACATACACAAAATGACCATACAGATGTATACCTTACCTAGGACTTAATTTATACAATTTGGTGCCTATCAGAGAAAGATGTGATCCTGTGTTCAGATCCAAGGAAAATGCTGTACTTCTAAAGAGAGAATTTAAATTTAATTTTTAGATATTAAAGTTTTAGTATGCAAACAGGTATGAAGAAAAATAAGTGTGGTGTCTGAGAAAGCCAGAGTAGGACAGAGGACATTTGCTTATGTGAATTGGGTTTTGCAGGACATTTGCAAAAGTGGAAAAGAGAAGTCCATACCCAGGAATGAATATACAGGAATATGGTGATACTCTGAGCTCACTCTTAGGAATGTTAAAACTTAAAATGAACTAAGACTCAAAAAGAATGGCAGAGAACTAGAAGAGCTTTATTTTAGCTATGTTTTTGGGGAAAAAAAAAGAATAGAAAAGGAAAAACCAGTGTTTCAAACAGATGGTCTAATGCTAACAGATGATATAGAGAAGATGAAATAATTCACTTTTCACTATCTAAAAGAAAAAAATCTTCAAACTGGAAACACAAAACCAAATAAAGTAAAATGGAAAACAGAGCAATAAAATGGCAAGACCATTGAGATATTTTAGATGAATTTATATCAATAAGCCAATTACATTTTAAACCTTATTTACTGGCAACATTTAAGTAATCATGTAAAATAATATAATGAAAGAAATCTAAGAATATAAACAAGAGCTATCCCTAATTTGAAAAAGAGAAAAGGAAATTTTTCTTAAAAAATAACTCATTTCAACATCAGGCAAAATTTTGAAATAGGTCAACAGTGATCTTTCAGATGGATTGATAATATTAATAGAATGGTCATTAGGGACATTAATATTGGTTTAGCAAAACAATTTATGTCAAAATAACCACATTGCCCTTTTTTCACATAGCTATGACACTTGTAGATGGCAGTATCTTCGTTAAATACAGAAAGCAAAAAGCAAAGAAAAAAATTTAAAAGAAAGGAAAGAAAAGAAGAAGAAAAAGAGAGAGAAAGGGAAGGAAGAACTAAATCTTTTCTTTGTGGCTCCAAAAACAGAAATAAAACTAATTAGCAAAAGATACTATGAAGGACACTTTGGATAAGTAAAGAGAGAAGGAGATAGCATTTAAGATTTGACTCCTCACCGGGTGCTGCACCAGGCAATTATACATGCCAGTTCAGTCAGCTCCAACAGCCTTATGAGGTGAGAATTTTATCTCCTTTTTATAGATGAGTGATTTGAAGCCTCAGAAATTTGCCGTATGTGCTCAAGTTAATGTACTCCAAACAGGATAGAATCAAGATTAATAACCATGTCTCTCCAATTCTAAAGCACCAGTATTTTGTATTTTGTCACTGTGCCTCAGCATGAGAAAGGGTCTTCCCACCATAAGAGATGGCCACCACGGGAGTGATCTGCTCTCCAAAGAGCAGGACTTACTGGGAACATTTTGCCTGAAAGACCACCTGTCTAAGATAACAAAGAGAAGCTCTAATAATTGCTGTAAGGAACTGAACTAAATGCCATAAAAGAATCCTTCCAACTCTCAGGTATAATTCTGCTTCTACTGCTCACTTCCTTACTGTCAACCCTTCTAGAATATTTATGTTTTTCAAGATTAGCTTGTTAACCAAAAGAAGTGATAAAATTTCAGTACAGATATTTTGGGTAAGGAAAATCTCACCATCAAATTATACCACGTAGGCAGCTGCCTACACTGCCTTCATTAAGAAATGCGTGTTTTGATTCCAGCTCTGCTATGCTTCCCTGTGTGACTAATAGCAACTTGTTATATGTCTATTTATGTACCTTCCTCCTATCATTTGTTATTGACTTCACAAGAATATGGATAAACTAATAATTCAATTTGCAATTTTAAAAAGAAGTCTTAGTGCACAATAGGTATTTTTTAATCTTTTCCCCTACTTATGGAATATTGTTTAAGTTGTACACCTATACCATTGAAATAAATTAGCATGCTTAATTTATAAGAAGTCAAGACATCAGTTGCTGAGTCCTGTGGCAAAAAGAAAGAAAATATAGTCTCTTACAAGAAAGAAACAGAAAAAGTCAATAAGAGTTATGCTGCCATTACTAATGTGTCTTAAAAACCTGATTTTATTTTTCAAATTAATTGTGAATTATTCTTCTCACCTCTTTTTATATTAAAATAATAATATGAAAATGAACTCCATATGTATGCTTTTTTTTTTCAGCCCAACTCATTGGGTCTCCACTACTCTATTGATTATATTAATATCTGCCTAAGCCTTCCTTCTCGTTTGTGGTTACTACAATTCTATTCTCCTCTTTCACACTCAGAACATTAGATGAATATATTATTGAAGAAAAATACTTCTAGAATTCAGTTAAAAGAGAAATTTGAGTTATCCTAGTTGAAATCAAACTAGGATCTAAAAAATGCTCATAGTCTACTCCAAGTTTAAAATCCATACTTATTAGGGGGATTCTGATCCCAAGAAGAAGGTGATATCACTTCCCATTTCATATTGTGAAATGAGGAAAGGGGAGTGAAGATTTATTGACACTGGAAAATAAAAACATATAACCCTAATCACTGCTAGGCACTTTCCATGCATGATCATACTTAATTATCACAATAACCCCTTGACAGGTTAGGACATGGAGGTGGAGAGAAGTTAGGTTCCTTGTCACAACCACAAATCTGATCAGTGGTGAAGTTAGAATCTGGTCAGGATTGGAACCCACACCAGTGTTTTCTTTACTGCATCACTCAAATAGGCTTTCATTATTCAGAATTTAGCTATATTTAACCCATGGATTGGGTAATACATGGAGTGTTTTTTCTTTTTCCTTTACAAAAGGCCAAAAAAGCGAGAGGGAGGTAGGAAATTGGATTCCTGGGTAAGACCTACTCTGTAGGGCTATTGAAAATTCAGCAGACAAAATTGGCTCCAGTGGTACGTCAGTTGACACTAACTAATGAAAGGGTAGGCAAGCCGGTGTTGGTGCAGAAAGTTACTATAGACATGGACTATGGCAAAGAGCTGAGGTGCTGTTCCCTTGTCAGGAGTCAGATGAGAAGCCCTCAGGGTGGGGGATCAATGGCTTCGTCCCAGGGAAAAAACTGACAAAGGCAAATCAATGCTGCAGGGCTCTGCCCACTTCATGGAGCTTCAGAGCAGGTCTCAGGCCTGGACCAAGATGTAGACGTAACAGGGAAAGGAAATGAATTGGAGGCAAGGAAGGCTGCTACCGGCATGAGAAGGTACCAGTTCCACAGGTGTAGTAAGTGGGAAGAGAGCTTTGGGGAATGATCAGGAATGTGACCCACTTCTCAGGCCCACCGATATAAAGACTTGAAGTCAATGTGGAGATAAACCCTGAGCTATTGGGTGGGGTGGGGGAGGGGTAAGGAGGGAGGTGTTAGTTCTAAAAGCAGAGATTAGGCCAAAATCAAATCTACTTCAAAGTACCCTAGGAAATCCTTTAAATCACCCATAATATACAGTGATTCTGACACACTACAAGTCTGAGACTCACTAAACTACACTAAAAGATGTGTACAAAACATTCATCAGTTTGAGTCAGGCAAAAGTACTCTTGCTTGACTTTAAGGTCTACTCAATTTGTTTTCATTTTAACCTTCTTTGGTTTTAAAATATGCTAATGGATTTGTTGGTTGTTGAAGGACTTGAATGTTTTTTGTGGTGTTCATCTTTCCTGGTATTAAAGTCTTTAATTCTAAATCTAACATTTTACATACAGTACTGCATTAATATATCAACACTGGACCAGAGTTAAGTGTATTGGTGAATTGTGGGAGCTGTCAGGGGTGTAGTCTTTAAGGAGCCAGCTGAGGACAGATAAAACAGGGAAAATGAGAAGATGCCTGAAAAATGTGGAAGCTAGATTAAATTAGTGATGAAAAAATTTGGTCATGATCTCTTTGCAGCAAACAGGGGATCTTTTGCAGTTCTGGCAAAAAAAGTTCCTTAATCACAAAGCAGTCCCATGTTAATAATCATAAGATGTATCATTATAAATATATTAGTTTTCTGATGACTATGTCATATCTATCAATTTCTCATTATAGACATTTTTTAAAAATAGGACAATACAGTAGTGGTAATAAATGAGTTCATTAACATACCAAAATATGCACAGTCTAAATGGACATAATGACTTGAGAGGTAATATACAAGTTGTAATAAAAAGAAAGAAAGAGAGAGAAAGCCTCTTTATTAGAGAAACAATTAGTTTTTAACCAAAAATATTATAGTGGCTGATTTGATCAATATTTGGTTCAGGTGAGTGTTAGTTAACAAAAATCAATCTTCTCTCAAAAATTAAAGATATGGTATCAATTAGAATAATTCATAAATGTATGAAGGCATTTTCAAAAGAGAAATCTCAGAAATGATCACTGGCATCGATGCTCCCAAAGGGAATTCTTCTGCAGAACATGGAATGAAATCCTGCTCCCTTTCCAGAGAAGCGTGATTTTATTAAACATTAATATGACACCAAGTAGCAAATTTTCCAAAAGCTTTCTCAGATTGAACTGCAGGTGAATTATTTTCTCTCCTCCATTCTAGTCCTGCTGCAGGATTTTGAATTCTGGGAACCCTACAGTTCCAACTTCTAGGAGCTGATGGATTGAAGGCCTAGGCAAAGCACCACCCTGGCCCACTACAATGGGCAGACAGGGATGGACTTGTCCTTTCACTGTCTGTCCCTTGCTGTCTCCTCCATTCTCTTTGCCCCATTCTTCATAAGGTCCTCTTCCATATGCCACTGTAAGTTAGATCCCTTTCTTTTCTGAATTTCTCTTTGCTTACATTTTTACCTTATTCCTATCTCCATTGACTTTTTGTCTTATTCTGATTTACATTCAATATGGATTTTACTATTTTTTCCTACTTGATCATACATGCTGAAAGGCAGCATCTACGACTAATAACAATAGCCATCATTTGTTGATTGGTCACGATGTGCTAGTCATAGTGCAAAGCACATCACTTGAATTATTTCCCTTTGTCCTCATAACAAGTCAATAAGATGAATATTACTATTACCCCTTTCACGTGTGGAAACTGATGATTGGTTAACAATCTTGGCCAAGTTTACACAGCTGGTCAGGAATAACAGGGGTTGGAACTCAGAATGTCTATCTGGAATAAATGCATAAATGACAGAAAATTTCCTTCTCTCCCAACCTTGCCTTAGGGAGACACTGTGAATATATTAGATAATAAAATGTGACTACTGTACAAACATACCTTTCTCTACTTTTTATGAATAATTTTGGCTAAAGAAAACTATAGGATAATGGATTATGTCCAGAATCTGGATTTTGTCTGAGGCAAACAGACACCTTCCATGGTTAAACTCTGTATTTTATAAAAATATTTTATTTCCAAGTTTTAGGTATTTTAAATAAATCTTTTAAGGCATTCAGTCTTTTGCACAGAATGCTGCATTCAAATATTTAGTTCCTGGTTCATTTCTTTTTTCCTTTTCTCTCTGATGATTCTTTAGGTTTTTGGCAATGTTGAAATTCTGGTTTAGTTTTGCTAATGCTCGCCTGGTAATATTTTTCTTTCCAATTTGCAAGCAGCAGCTGTGTGATAGTGTGTGTGCATGCTGACATCCTCCATTCCTACTTTATAGCTCTTGTGAGCATGCCAAAAGCTATGTATCATTCATACAGAGAGATCCCATTTCTATACCCTGCCCCCTCTACACACACTTAAAACTAATTGAGTGAGTTATTTTAAGAAAATTGTAATCATGGATTTGGCATTTATCAAATTCTTAAGATAAATCTAAGCTCTAATTGACATAATCTTTCTTAGATTTATCAAAGATGAAGTAAAAGTACATTAGAATATGCTTTATTCACTGTTTAGGTCATTAGTCCATGTTTCCAATTGCACTTTTTAGAATATTTTTATTTGATGATCTAAAAAAAGACTTCAATAAATACCTAGCCATCATGTTATTGGCACTCCGTACTTTAGTATAGTGGCTAAGACTGTAATAGCCTTTTTGCACTTTTGAACATAAGAGATCAGACACTTGCTCTGTCCAATTTCAAACTGTAGGTCAAGCTACCTCTTCTTCCCAAGTTTCTGTGTTTCATCCAAAATAGGAGCACATTAAGGGCTTGCATGAGATAATGAAACCAAAGGGCTCAGTGTTTGAAATGCCCTAGGACTATTTCTTCAGTCCTCATTCTTCCACATCTACACACCTCTCCTTGACCCATGGCATTAATACCATTTGACTTCTATTGACTTTAGAATTTATATCTCTTCCCTAAGTTCAAGATTTATATATCCACTCCTTACTTGAGATCGCCACTATGATGTTGAATGGACATCTTAAACTAAGTATCAAAACAAAATTATGATTTCTGTCCTCCACTCCTTACTGAGAATCCCCTGCCACCCCAATCTGCTCTCTAGATTACCTTCCCCATCCCAGCAAATAACACCATTCACCCATTGCATATGGCCAACTCTCAGGAATTATCCATAATGTCTCATTTTCCTTATACCTCTTTATGCAATTTACCAGTAAATCCTTTGGGCATTACCTCTAAAATATATTCTGAATCCTGATCACTTCTTATTTTTTCTGTTGCCAACCTCTGCTGCCTCAGACAACTGAAACAGCTGTATGACTCTTCTGACTTCTTCACCCCCAGCGTGACTATGTCTCGTTCACACAGTACCTTCTGAATGCATAAATCAAATCACATCATTCCCTTGCCAAAGCCCTTTGATAATTTCTCATAGCAAAGAAAATAAGCTTTCTTCAGGCCTATGAGGTCCTGCATCATCTAGCCTATGTTTGCTTTTATAGCCTCATCTCCTTCTGCATGACTCATTGTTTACTGAGTTCTTTGTTCACATCACTCTTGTTTCCCTCTCAGCCTTCTTGCACTTGCTCCTCCTTTGGCTTGGAAGACTTACCATTGAGTTGCCCATTGTTGCCTTCTTCTCATCAATTCATCAAATAATACCTCTTCAGGATGGCTCTCCTTGACCAGCCCAGTTGGTGTACCCCTTCATCACTTATGGCCACCTTGCCTTATTTTTTATATAACACTCATCACATGTAAAATTGTGTTTACTTGTTTTGATTCCATGTACAATGTCTCCAGCCACTAGACTCTCAGCACTAGAACAGCACCTGAAACAAACTTGGTGCTTAGAACATATTTGCTGACTAATTGACTAGACAAGGAAATAGAATAAGAAAAGGAAAGTCCCCTAATTGCTCAGAGAAAGAAAGGAAGACCTCTTTCGGAATAGCTGTAAACAGTTTTGAAGTCAGGCCTGCATTCAAAGTCTTGCTCTAACTTTTGTTTTTTGACCTCAGTAAGTACTAACTTTTCTAAGTCTGTTTCAACATCCATAATACAGAGATAATAATAGCATTTATACTTTAGCTTTTCTTTGAGGATTAAATAATAGCATGCATGTAAAGCATTCAGCACAGTGCCTGGCACATATCAATAAATCAGTACACACTAAGCAAATGCTAGTTTTATTATTATCACCATTATCATCACAATTATCATTGACACTGTGACTAAAATCCCTAGGAAGAATATAGTGGTCTTCCTTGGACCCCTCAGCCTCTGGTAGAAAGAAAATTGAAGAAAACTGCAATGTCACTAAGCAGAAGCATAGAGAATGGCAAGCTCATTGCTATGGCTTCGGCCAGTGATTATTAAAGAGAGAGATATGCTACATTAAAGGTCTGAGACAAACAGCAGCAGCATCTCCTGGGCACTGGTTAGAAATGCAGACCTCTGAGCCTGCCCCAGACCTATTGAATCAGAAACTCTGAGGCTGCAATCCATAAGTCTGTGTTTGAACAGACCCTGCAGGTAGTTCTAATACGTGCTCCAGTTTGAGAACAGCCAGCTTAGGCTGTAGTAGGCAGGTCTGACCACAATACTGGAAGAATGGCACAGAGGAGCTGGCCACCCAGAGCCCATCCTGGTCTCCATGCAGCAGGGTGTGTGCAAGTGCAGTACAAATAAGGAAGGGCCTGTCACAAAGCACCTGAAGAACCCTGTGTCCTATGTGGTATTAATACAGTCTCAGGTCTAGTGCCCAGGTCACAGGGACAAAAACCACAGGAAGGACTAGTGCCCTGCAAAGGGGCACAGTGAGCATCAGCTTCCTACTCTCTGCATCATTAGCAGTTCCAAAAGGGAAAGAAAATTGGCAGATTGGAAAAGAGTTACATGGTGGAAACAGGATGGATGTGGAATTATCAGCTCACAGCTATGAAGAAACCAGCTGACAGTGTTGACAGCTGCCTCAGGGACAATTCCTGAGCCCCCAAGAATCCCACTAGGCACAAAATTGTCTTAGAAAAGGCAAGACTTTTGCCAATTACTCTGGTTGAAGCTGAAAGGCCAAAAGTTATAATATTTACCTAAGAAAATAGCTTTCAAATGATTCCCCAAGTGCCCTATATATTCTAGCTCAAGTATCTTCAACTTTCTTTCCACTCCTCCTTTACTGTTTCTCCTGCTGTCCTGCTCTTCTCATATGAACTTGAATTACAGGCAAAGAAAATATATGTTTGGTATTAAATGATTCCATTTTTTGTTGCTAGGTAATGGTCCCGAAACCTCCCTCCCTTGAGAGGTCTCAGATGGTCCTACAGCAGCATGACCAGCAGGAATCAGTGCTGCTTCTAAACCTGATCTGACAATCCTTCCTCTGCTATCAGAGTGAGGCTCTTACCTCCAAGCCAACAGAACAATTTGTTGTTCTCTGCTACTACATCCTCAGCTGTTTTCTTGGATGGAAAATGGAATACCAAGAGTTGTAAGAGAAAGTTATTATTTAAGGAACAGTGTGGAACCTCAGAATAACCCTGAAGCCACAAGAATCATTTCCTATGGATTTGATAGGAGGATGTTTAATTTACTTTCGGGTCGTTTTTTTAGGTATACTCTCTATCCTAACACTTAGTTTCATGGCCTATTGAAATGGCCCAAAATAAGCCTGCAGATATCCTAAATGCACCTTCATTTGATCATATATATAATGTGTTTCTTGGTTATTCTCTGATGCTCTCACTCTCCCACTAGACTATTCCAGGAAATGGACCAAGTCTCATTTATCTTTGAATATTTAGTCCAGTTCCTGGCAAATTGTAAATGCTCAATTTGAACTTAATTGAACTTACAGATAACCTAAGGAAACTAATAGGTAACTGCACAGGTTGTTTTTTAACAAATTTTGAGAGTATCTTATTGTCTGGGGACAAATTATTTGCTTTTTCTCCATTTTTTACCTTCTATTTTAGAAAGGCTATCCATCCTATTCTGCAAACATGTTAATTTCTACCTTCTGACTTTCCCTCATATTTTTACCTCTGTAAGGCATTTTATAATTAATTTGCTAATTATAGATTTTACTTACAAATTAATTTTACAAAGAAGAATTATTTGCATATGTTATTATATATAAGATAATCTATATAATCTTTTTACTGTTTAACTTTGTTACAAGATCAGTAAAATTGTAGTAAGGAGGTAAATTTTCACATTGGTTATGTTTTATTACAATGAAATCCCTGTGACGAAAATAAGATGATATATTATTTTGCATTATGAATTAACTCAAAAAATTAGCATATTAAAACAACAAACATTTATTACCTCACACAGTTTCTTAAAGTAAGGAATACGGAACTTAGATGAGCATTTCTGGTGCAGAGTTTCACATGAATTTATAGTCAAGATGGCGACCAACTCTGCAGTCATCTGAAGGCTTCACTGGGGCCGGAGGATCTGCTTCCCCAGAATGCTCACTCACTGTGGCTGGAGGCCTCAGTTCTTTACTGACTATTGGCAGAAGGCCCCAGTTCCTTACCACGTGGGCCTTTCCATAGGGCTGCTTGAGTGTTCTCTTGACATGGCAGGTAACTTCCACCTCCCACTCCGAGTGAGTGATCTAAAAGGGAGACAGAGAGGAAGTGGGGGAAAAAGCCACAGTGCCTTTTATGATTTAGTCTTGAGAACCACACTGCCATTTCTGCCACATTTCCTTCATTAAATATAGGTCTCTGAACACAGCCTACACTCAAGGGAGAATAATTAGGCTCTATGTATTGAAAGGAGGAGTATTTAAGAATTCACGGTCATATTTTAAATTTCCCACAATCAGTTTACAACTTTATCTGAATGAACACTTTCTTCTATAAGAAACATTCTAACAAAAAATGTAGTTTTCCATGATAATTATATTCTCACAATTCAACAGATGACAGAATGATTAAAGTACACATCTCTGAATAATATAGAACACTCTGTTTTTCTTAGTAATTAGACTTAGCCAGAAGCTTAACTCTATTAATGATATTTAAAATAACATATATTTTACCTAAATAAATGATAATTGGTATATAAACGAGTGACACAGCAGGTACAATGTCCCTGATGTAGTAGCTAACTTGGTGTTTATGTGATAGAAAGAGATGAGTTGCTGAAGCAGTGAGTTGAGAGAATGAGAAATAATAAGTAGAAATGAAATCAGAAAGAACAAATCATTGTGAGTGGGTCAGATGATATAGATCTTGTTAGCTAGATAAGGACTTTAAATTTTATGTAATACATTAAGGATCCTGAGGGGCTTGGGACAGAGGAATGGCCTAATCTGATTCATTTTTAAAAAGATCACTCTTGATGCTATGTGGGAAATTGACTATAATAGTCTAAGTGGGGAACAAAGAGACAAGTCAGGAGACGATTTCAGAACGGGCTTGGACTAGAGTGGTAGTTGTGTACCTACTACTCTACTGTGTAGGTTTAAATCTGACTACATTTTGCAAGTGGAGCCAGTAGGGTTTGTTGACAGGTTGGATGCGAGTTATGAGAGAAAAAGATATTTTTGACCATACAGACTGAACTATTGGTGATACCATTTCCTGATATGAGGAAAACTATGGCAGATCGAGTTTGGAGAGGAAATGCAAGGGTTTGTTCAGAGACCATCTCATTATGTACGCACATGACCTTTGCTTTGTGCACAGGTGGAGGCAGAGCAAGCTCTCTATTGTCTCTTACAAGGCTAATGATCCTGTGGGATCAGGACCCTACTCTTACAACCTTGTGTAGCCTTAATTTTTCCCATGAAGACTCTATCTCCAAATATAGTCACACTGGGTATTAGGGCTTTGCCATATAAGTTTGAGGTAAGGGAGACACAAACATTTTGCCCCTGTCCCCCATAAATTCATGTGTTTATTGTATACAAAAATACCATCATTCCATCCCCCCCAGTACCAAAGTTTGTTTTGTGTTTTTTTTCCAAGACAGAGTCTCACTGTGTTGCCCAGGCTAGAGTGCCGTGGCATCAGCCTCACTCACAGCAACCTCAGACTCCTGGGCTCAAGCCATCCTCCTGCCTCAGCCTCCCGAGTAGCTGGGACTACAGGCATGCGCCACCATGCTCAGCTAATTTTTTCTATATGTATTTTTAGTCATCCATATAATTTCTTTCTATTTTTAGTAGCGACAGGGTCTCTCTTTTGCTCAGGCTGGTCTCCAACTCCTGAGCTCAAACAACCCACCCGCCTCAGCCTCCCAGAGTGCTAGGAGTATAGGCGTGAGCCACCGCGCCCGGCCCATCAAAGTCTTAATTCACTCCAGTTTCAAATCTAAATTCTGAAGTCTCAACTAAATATCACCTAAATCAGATATGGGTAAGAGTGGAGGTAAAATTCATCCTGAAGCAAAATTTATCTACAGCTTTGAACCTGTGAAAACAGACAAGGTATGTGTTTCTAAAGTATAAAAGTGCGACAAGCATAGGACAGATATTCCCATTCTAAAAGGGAGAAAAATAAGAAAGAAGGAAACGGTAATGGGTTCTAAGCAAGTCCAAAACTTAGCAAGGAAAATTGCATTAGATCTCAAGGCTTGAGAATGATCCTTTTTGGTTCACTGTTCTGTCCCCCAGGCCCACTGGGGTGGCAGCGTTGCCCCTGTAGCTCTGCAGGGTGGCCTCACTCCTTTGGCTAGGAGAGCCAGCTCTAACCACATATCTCTCTTTCGTGTCCCTGCCCTAGGAAATCTAAGAGCAAACAGCCCTGCTCCCTCAGCCTGTGGTGGCAGTGGCAGCCCTGAGGATCTCTGAATCATCTTTAGGGTCATTCTTCCCTTTGCTTAAAGAACAGCGTACATTTGTAGCCAAATAGCTGCATGGTTCAGTCCTGTTGAATCCAAGAAGTCTGACAACCTTCCTTCATTAGGTGCTGGTTTTTCTGTCCCCTGCAGTTCAAACTGGCAGTGTCTCTGCTGGTACAAACCTCTCTTTATTCCTGGCTTCCGCTAAGATGGCCGATCAAGTCCTTGAGTTATATTCATGATTTCTTTATCAAGCTATTATTTAGTCACATTCCTAGTGTTCTCTTCAGAACAAGCATCCTCATTTTTTCAATGTGGATAGGCTAAAACTTTCTCAAATCTTTAAGATGTAATTACTATTTTCTTAATATCTTTTTCTATTCATCTCCCTTCTCTTGCATTTTATCATGAGCAGTCAGGAGAAACCAAACTGATCCTTCAAAGTTTTGCATAGAAATCTCAGCTAAATATCATATTTCATTGCTTGCAAGTTCTACCTTCCACAAAACACAGGGACACAGTTCAGCCAAGGTTTTTCCACCTTATCACAAGGATTGTCTTCTCTCCAATTTCCAAAAACTTGTTCCTTGAGACCTCACCAAAATGACCTTGAATGTCCACATTTCTACCAACATGCTGTTTGTGATTATTTATGTATTCTCTAAGAAGATGAAGAGAAAATCCAGCTTTCCTCTTTTCTTTCTGAGTACTCATCAAAATTGCCTTGAACATCCCTATTTCTACCAACACTCTCTTCACAGCAATCCTCGCCTTTATAGCATGCACCTCAAAACTCCTCCATCCTCTTTACTTGTTACTCACTTGCACAACCACTTCCACAATTTTAGGTATGTGCAGCACTTCGCTTTTCTGTATCAAAATCTGTATTAGTCTGCCCTGGTTGTCATAACAAAATATCATAAATTGGGTGGCTTAAAACACAGAAATTTTTTTCTCACATTTCTTGAAACTGGGCAGTTCAAGATCAAGATACCAGCTGATTTACTTCTGGGTGAGGGCTCTCCTCCTGTGGAGAGAGAGAGCAAGAGTGAACTCTCTGGTGTCTCTTCTTATAAGGACATTAATTCTACCAGACCAGGGCCTTACTCTCATGACCTCATCTAACCCTAATTACCTCCCCAGTGCCCCACCTTGAAATCTCATCATTACGGGGGTTAGGGCTTCAACATATGAATTCGAAGTGGGGAGGGGGGACACAAACAGTCCATTGGGGACATGGTTGGTGTATTATTGGTGGTATTGGAGTCTACTTACTAACATTTCACTGTAAAATTTTGCAATATTTATAAGAAATATTAATCTGTAATTCCCTTTGTTTACTATCTTTATCAGATTATGTATCAATATCATTCTTGCTTCATAAATGAATTTAAAGGTTTTCAATCTATTTTTTATGTTATAACTTGTCTCTAAATGTTTGGGAGAATTATTTAGTAAATATTTTTACTCTTGGTACTATTTTTCTGAAGTAGTTTCTTTAAAAGTTTCTTTCTTCTATGAAATTTTATCTGTTTAATTTTTATAGCCTCACTGAAGTTAATTTTGGTAAACTGAATTTTCCTTTTAAGTTATCTATTTATTTGTATAGAAATCTGCCTGAACTTCTTAATAGTGAAGTGACTGGGGATTGATCTAGATTTACTCTAATTTTAAAATATAAACACTAAATTCTGACTAAATTTAGAAAAAGAAAGATTTTTTTGTACTTGGGTATCAGGGAACAGACATATAAAAATAATGTGTTTTTCATTGTAATAACCATTGTTTCTATTTATTTCATCCTATTTATCATTTTTCTTATAAGAATATACCTTTACTATTAGCCAGTCAGGAGACTAATGACAGGTTCCTCAAGGTCAAGAACTTGTCTTCTACACACCTTATACACTGCTATAATATGCAACACAATGTACTACTCACAGTTAGTGTTCAACAAATATGTTATTATAAAAAGCAATATGGGCTCTAATTGATATTTTACATATCATAATAATCTTCTTGCATCATGCTATCATGCAGTACCCTGTACTAAGAACAAAAATTGATTTAAGGAAAACCTACCATTGTGTAAAACTTTTAATAAAATAGTAGCTATACAATTTTGCTGTACTCTGCAAATAACTCAAAATAATATATTTAGAAAGTGGCAATTGTCAAGAAGTATGAATAAGAAATGATAATTTGACATTTGAAAGAGTGAAAGTTTTACACCATTAACCACAAAGAGAAATATGTGAGAATAAAAAAAAAATCTGCCAAACGAAATATTTATGAACTAGTTAGAGTTCAAGCACAAGTTCATTTTACATCTAAAAGAAGTTGGCTGTCTTTTGTATGTCCTTGTCGAAGATTGACTTTTACCTATTTTCACTCAATTAAAGACAGGCACTTTGAATATTTACAGGGTAGGAGTCCAGGGATCTATGAAACCTTTCAAAATATCATTAATGACATGATCATACTACTTATGAGGCAACCAATTCTTCAAGTGGGTCTTGGTAGTGAATTTTCACGCTCCCTATTAGATTAGCATCATTATTGAACATGAAAACAAGGTAGATGCATCACCATTAGAGTATCAAGTAAACAGCAGCACAGCACTTTTTTGAGTCACTGATCTGCTGTCAGCAGTGAGCTGTCTATTGGGGAAAAAGTGACCTTGAAGTAAATTTCACTTTATCTGTAATGTTTCATTGATTATAGGTTCCTTATAGCAGAAGTTATAAGATGGAGTTTCCTTCATTTAAAATCATCATAAATAATTTCACAGAGTATCATTTCAGAGCAAAAAGTTCATTTGAAAATGGTGGATGAAGTATTTATTTTAACAAAGAGGAAGAATTAGACTCTTTTAATCTAAGTTTGGATGGTCTATTTTCATTGTTTTCTTGCATGCTGCATTTAAATAGTAACCAGAGAGTTGAAATTAATATATCATTAAATTTAAAATTTTTAGAAACATTTTCATGCACAAAAGATGAAATTTGCAAACTGATTCAGATTAACCAAGTCAGACTGTACCAAAAGCAACGAATTACATTGAGCAAGCTTTTAAAAAAATGTTTATTTCAACATATTAGATCACTTGCACTGAATTATTGTACCCTTTGGGACCAAAAAAAGAAAGTTTCCCACGTAGAAATAGCTGTCATATACAGCTGTAAAATCACAGATGTGTATAACAGCAGGGATGACACATGAACATGTATTGTAGTTTAGACATACCAATAAAAGTTCTTTAATAACTTACATTTCATATAGCACAAAAATAAGAATAATCAATTATCTATATAATTTATAAATAAATTCAATAGATATTTCAAGAGTGTCATCTTTGCCTATGGATTATGGAAGATAACTGAAGGAGAAAATTATTATGACTACTTTTGTCTGACACATTTTATATTGAGGGAAGATGTTTAGAATTTGGGGTTTTTTGTATTTACAATTTTAACTTTGTTTTGCATTTCTGGGCTCTGCCTGAGGCCAATCACAGTCTGATTACAGTTATGGATTAATAGGCTATGCGTGTAGTGCACTGCTTTTATTCAGATGAATGTTCCATTGGCTGTAGTTATTATATCGAGGATAAGCTTCATTCATACATTATTGATTTTATTTAAATGATGTTGATTTTTGATCTTTGATCTTTACACAATAAATAGTAATAGAGTAGATTTGAATGTACATGCTTTTTTGCTTCTCTGTTTGACTTTTTTTTTTTTTAAACAAACGTTTATCTGCTCAAATATACAGATTGGAATCTTTAGGCACTGCCCTTCTCAGAATCCAAGTAGTGAAAATATTTTGAGTGAGAGAGTTGTTAGTATTTCTAGTAGTAAAATCTTGGCAATTTAAACTCATTTCTTTTCTTCCACCCTCCCAAATACAGTACCCCATGTTACCTATCTCAGTTTCTTGAATTCACCAATTACCCAGTCTCCTAAGCTGGAATTCCTATTGTTGTGATAGACAACTCCTCTTTCCTTAAACTTCATCCTCACTAATTCTGTCAATTCTTCCTACTTGCATTCTAAATCATTCAAAATCATTTGACTCTATTCTTTCCTCATTTTTAAAGATATATTCATCTCCAGGTTTCATGCTCAAGTTCTGGGTGTTCACTTGTGATGCCATGAAAGAACACTAGGATGTAAGGGTGGGAAGATATCATTAGCATGGGGATATGGAAACAATGTTTACTCTGTTGTAATTAATTAAAATGAAATGTTTACTAAAATATAATCTCAAAATTGATCATTGTACAGCACTGAGTCTTGGTATGACAGCTGAAAAATAAGATGTTCTAAAATATACTGTACTCTGTTGCCAGTTATTAGGATAATTTTGATCATGTCAGTCCCTTCCATACAAACTTTACCAGCTCTTCAATGTTTATAGGATAAGGTCCAAATTCTTCTTGGCAAGTCATACATATATCCCTAACATAATTGTCTGCACCTTGTATGATATACACAAGCATACACATACACACACACACACACACACACACACACGATGGAAGTTTTGAATTGCTGAATTGCCTTTAGGTTACATACATACCTATATTGTAGGGTACATATATCATAGGATATCAATGTATTGCAAATGGTTTTGTTGGCTATGAACTAGTAATTATCAGAGGTGAACATGGAATAGATTGCTGTCTGTTTTAGTTAAATCAACATGTCTCCAAGAGAGAGGTCAAAATGCTACCACACCCACTTTGGCTCTGTTTCAAATGTTCTGTGGGAAAGTGTCTATCTATGAGGTAATTTATAAAACATTTTATTTTCAATCTCAGTCTATTATGGTCATTATAAATTCCTAGTTTTACTTGATAGTTTTTTATATATTTCAGTAATTTTAACAAAATGAGAAAAATGTGGAAAGATCACCAAATAAAAGGAGTCAAGTTAAATATTAGGGCAGAAAGGGTTGCAAGAGAGATTATAGAATACAACTCACCCTTAAGCAAGGTAGAGGTCAGGGACGCTGATTCCCTCATGCAGCCAGAAATCTGCATTTAACTTTTGACTCCACTAGTTGCCTACTGTTAACCGGAAGCCTTACCCATACATTGATAGTCAATTAACACATATTTTGGTATCGGACAGAGGTGGGGGTTGGGGGGAGGGGATGGGTGTATACCTACATGATGAGTGCGATGTGCACTGTCTGGGGAATGGACACGTTTAAAGCTCTGAGTCAGGGGGATGGGGGGCATGGGCAATATATACAACCTGAACTTTTGTACCCCCATAATAAGCTGAAATAAAAAAAATAAAAAAAGTAAAAAAAACCCACATATTTTGAATGCTCTATACATTATATACTGTATTCTGACAATAAAGTAACCTAGAGAAAAGAAAATGTTATTAAGGAAATTATAAGGAAGAGAAAATTTATTTACTATTTGTTAAGTGGAAGTGGATCATCATCAAGGACTTCAACCTCCTCAGTAGGCTGAGGAAGAAGAGGAGGGGTTGGTCTTACTGACTCATAGGTGGCAGATGTAGAAACTGACTCATAGGTGGCAGATGTAGAAGAAAATCCATGTGTAAGTGGAACCATGCAGTTCAAACCTGTGTTTCAGGGTGAACTGCATTATTATTGCAAACTAAGGCATCCTGTCATGTAAACTTGCTTTTCTGTCTTATTCTTTTCCCTGAATTCTCTTTTCTGCCAAATACTCTTCCCAAGTCCAATAAAATACTTTCATTTTCATATTGCAGTATATAAAAAAATTTAAAGGTAAATGAGACCTGCAGTTAATTCAACAATTCAAATTAAAGAACACTTCCTTGACATTTATTGTATATACAAAGCACTGTTTAGCAGCTAACAATATAACTCTCTAACAACTCATGGTGTAATTGAAGAGACAGATACATAAATATCTCTGTATAAAACAGAAAGGTCATTCTTTTTCTATACTCTTAATTTTACTGAATGGCATTCTTAAATGCTCAGAGACCCAAGTTATTAACCTGGAAGATCACTTTACCTGCTTCTGCCATTTTCTCTTTCAAAAACAGTCACCAACCCCAGTAAACTGTATTTCCCATCAATCATTCTTGCTCTTCCCTGGTATCCTCTATCTACCTACTTACCAACCCACCTACCTACCCACCTACCTGCCTACATTCATACATAAATAAATTCTTCTTATTCCTTCATTCTCTATATCTAAGCCATCATCATGTCTCATTGATTCTGTCTCTAAAATAATAAATGTGTCTCATCACTATGGTAGTTATCCACTCTACATAACACCAGAGTAGTTGTTTTAAAAAGTATATTGACTCCTGTCCACCCCAAGCTTAAAGACAAACTCATCACCATTACCTGCAAGACACTGCATGGTCTTACCTCTTCCATGACTCATCCTATTAGCACATATTGATTGAGAACCCACTGTATGCCAGGCTCGGTGCTGGACATACAATAGTGTGTAAGACACATGTGCTTTCTTTCAGCAATCTTATATTCTAGTTGAGGATACAGAAATATTACTAAGTATGTTACTAAACAAATTATTAAATTATAATACATTTTGATGAACTCCATAGAGGAAACAAATTTGGTTCTAAACCATAATGAGATGAGGGAGCATCAATTTGAGACAGAGTAGTCAGAAAAGCTGATGAAGGGTCATTTAGGATGAAAAGGCTTAGGTTGAGGAGAAGCCAGCCCCAGGAAGGATAGGGACAAAGCATTCCAGGCAGCTGGATACATATGTCTGAAATCCTTGAAGAGAGGATCAGGAAGAGCCCAAGTGACCAAATCAAAGTGATATAAGGAGAGAGGGTCAGGAAAAGTTGTAGAGAAGTAGGTGAGGGCTTGGATTGCTGCATAACAAATTGCACAAACTTGGTGGCTTAAGGCAACACACATTTATTATATAATTCACAGTTTGTGTTGGTCAGGAGTCTGGACATAGATTAACTGGTGCTCAGCTCAGAGTCTTAGTGTTACAAGGCTGTAATCATGATGTTGGCCAGGGTCTTCCTTTCTGGAGCTCAGCTTAGGTAGCTGTTAGCAGATTTCAGTTCTATGTGTTTGTGGGTCTCCATTTTCTTGCTGGTTGGCAGCCATGGTCTACTCTCTGAGGTCATTCAAAGTTCCTTGCAACGTGAGCCTCCCACAGGCACCTTCATAATATGCTACCTGACTTCTTCCAAGCCAGCAGGAGAATCTCTTACTCCTGTCTGCTACAATGGGATCTTACATAGTGTAACCACAGAATGACTGCGTTATCATCTTTGCCAGATTCTATTGGTTAGAAACAAGTCATAGTTTTAATTGCATTCAAAGAAAGAGGATTGAACAAGGGCATGACTCATTGGGGACCACCTCAGTGTGTTTCTGCCGCAGGATCCAATCATATAAGCCATGGTAAGGAGTTCTGATTTATTCTAAATGAAATGGGGTTTTTTGGAATGGAAGAAAGAGGAAAGGAAAATAGTTAAAGAGGCTCAACTTAAGTCCCAGGGAAATATGAGGAAGGGAATAATTCTTTTTAGTCCCTTAGAGATTTCCTGGAAAAGGTGGGCTCTAAGATAATAAGTCTGAATACAGAAGAAATGACATCAAAGGAAGATAACATCTTTGCAAAGACTGAAGGTGGACAAGAGCAGAGTGTGATTGGGGGAGAGCAAGTAGCACACACATATGGAGTATTCAGGATGCACTAATTCAAAAGTAGATAGAAACTTGCCAAGCACAGATGCTCATGCTTGTAATCTTAGGACTTTGGGAGGCTGAGTTGGGAGGATCACTTTATCCCAGGAGTTTGAGGTTACAGTAAGCTGATCAGGCCACTGTACTCCAGCCTGACACAGAGAGAGAGACCCTGCCCCTCTCACCAAGGGGGGAAAAGAAAGGTAGATAGAAACCAAATGGATTTGAATGTAGTAGGCTATTTTCTTTGGTCTTAAATGGGATCTATATCGTCAGATATGCTAGTCTGGAAGATAAGTGCTGTCCTATGCTGACAATAGGAAAAATGAATTGAAGGAAGAACTCATCAGACCTTTTAAGGAGATCATTATATCCAGATAATTTAAAAAGCATTTTTAATACATTTTGAAATCTTGTTACTGTATAACAAGCAAGTGTCAGAATAATGTTTTTAAAGGGTGTATACTATTTAGTGACTGGAATAAAACTTTAGTTTACTTGTAAGGACTCTTCTGAAGGTTGAAGGTTTTAACAGCATATCAAAAAAAGTAGATGTTCTACTGTTAATTGGCAAGTTCCAAGCTTAGGCAAAAAAGAAAAAAAAATTAGAGGTAAGGAACAAGGGCCTGTATTCTGTGATCTGCTAAGTAGAAATTATTAATTCCATTGGGACTGGACGCCTGGCTGCTTTGTTTATCTTTACAGCCCTGGTCCCTAACAACATTCTAGATCCTTCAAAATTATTTAAGTGGACAAATAACTGAATAAGTAGTCACATAAACTAATGTTATTCTTACTTCAGCCTCCAGACCACTACTTCTTTCCCCCCTGTTCTCCCTCTCCTGCCTTTGTTTTCCCTCCTGACATCCAAACTTATCATTGGATTTAAGGCATATTCTTATCTCAAAATCTCAATGCATGAATTTTTATCTTATTTTGTGTTAGAATGAAGTTATGTAGATTGTCTTATACATAGGCTCTATGTAGTGCACAAGATAATTCACAATATGTATGGCAAACTTAACACAAATTGCTTGAGGACTAATGATGATTTTACAGGGCTTTGCACTGCCTTTGAAACTAAATTTAGTTAATTCTTTATCTTAAGACTTGTATTTAATGCAAAATTGATCACTAAATTCTCCGGTATGGAAGAATATCCCCTAGGATATTAGTTCTGAGCAAATAAGTGATGATTGTGAGATAAGATAAAGAAGAAACCAATGTTTATTAGTGCATGACTAAAGGTATGTTTGATATTTCCTTCAACACAAATATTTAAATGTCTTTTCTGGAATTTCCTCAATAGCATATTAGCATTTAGAATTGTTTAGAATATTTATGCATACTCCTTCATTCACTTAAAAGAATTCTAGCAAATAAAATGTTTCTCTTTCCTTAGCACTGTGCCTGATACCTGGAAATCACTAGTAAATATTTGTGAAATAATTTTAAACTTAAAAACTCAAACAAAGCTATATTCATTGCTCACTATAGGTTGAGTAAATTACTCAGAAGAAATAATATAGATTTTACACCAACAGATTTACTCTAAGCAATTTTAATATTTAGTAACTATTTTAAATACTTAATTTAATATGTAATATTCAGTATTTGCTTTGATAAATTATTTCCTTTGTAAAAAAAGGGTTAATATTACATGAGGAAAAGATTATTTAAATAGGCTTCAGTTAAAATATGGTCTAATTGATATTTAAAAACCCTTGAGGATTTTTCAATGTGTAACAGGAGGCCTAATGCCATAAGTAATATTTACAGTCTGGGTAAACAGAAGTAGAAGCAAACTCAAAGGCTGCCCATGAAGCAAGGCAGAGCTTTAGCAATTTCTGAATACCTATGGCATGTGTGAAGACTGTTCCACTGAGAATTACCTACTGTGCATAAATTCGTGTGATATAGGCTATAAATATTTTTATTAAAATAATGATTTTTCCTTTACAAAAATAAGGTTTTCTAATTATGAGCAATTTGAACAAATCAGAAAGAAATATTCAGAAAAGAAAAATTCATCTAGAGCCACACCACCCAAGAATAAACACTCAACATTCTGTTACCTTTCCTTTCAGTATTTCTAAGCATCATTTTTTACCTAGCTGTATTTATCTATTATATGCATAATATTTTAGTAATTTAAAGGGACACTGTACAATTTAAAAAACATGGGCAGCATAAAGAAGACATCCAGAATTTCATGAACAGATATATCCTCTTAACATTTTAATCTGTTTTCTAATTTTCTTTTTTTTTTTCTATTCATGTTGACATCATCTTTTATATTCTGATTGTGAAGGGTAGTTACCAGAGGGATATGTCTGATGGAAGAAAGTGTACATTAGGGCTTGTTGAGAGAGGTTATTTCTGTGATTAAGTGACTTAGTTTTCCTCAATGAACAAATCAAAGAATCAAATTATTCAACATAAGATTTTAAAATGTGAAAAAAATTACTCAAGTTCATCAGAAATGAAGATCATCATTATTTTATCTACACAATTCTATTTTGTGAAGAAAAACTCCTTTAGTGTCCGAATTATTTTAATAGAAGCAATATTACATACAAGTTAAAATCAAATCCAGGCTCTGCCACTTAGAGCCTAGTGATCTTGGACTCCGTGCTTTGTGTTATTATCTTTAAAATAGGGGTAGATGAGCTAACATATGCACCCTACTTAGAAAAGCATATATCACTTGGGAAATATTGTGTACAGATTAGCCATGATCAGTAAATTCTGGAGTAGCCTACCTTTCATTGTCTAAAGGGATTTTTTTTTGTTTTAACAGACATTGCATGAATTATAAAGTAGAGGAAAACGCTTTATTAGGGATGAGCAAAGGAGTAAAAATAGAAAAGAAACAGCTGAACGAAGCTTTGAAACCAGATTACACTTAATTTACCTAAACTTGATGTGTTTCAAACCTAGTATTTAGGAAAGTATTTAGTGTAGTGATGAAAACTGTGAGCTTAAATTCAAGCAAGACATTTCTTAGCTGTACCAATCCTGGAGAAAATGTTTAATGCCTGTACACCTCGGTGTATTCACTATAAATGGGGAGAGATAATCGCATTTAAGTCAAAAGGTAATTGTGAAGATGCGATAATTCAAGTATGGGGCACAAATGAGCACCCAATAAATGTTAACTGCTATTATTCTTAATAGTAATAATAACTCTCAATAATTGTATAATAAAACTTTCTGTATCCTTGAGTTCTTAATTTTATCTCAACTCTAAGTCATCTGGAGTAGGTATTAAACCTTTGCTTGACTGCAAAGAAAGGTATGTGATGATATTTTTTGAACATCTAGGTACCCGAAAATTCATTTTTGAGGTTTTCATTAATGGAAAATGATTTGAATGAGCAACTATCTGTTATATCCCAACTCATTTTCTCAAAGGATTATAGGTATGGCTCCACCCTCCCCTTTATGACAGAGGAAAAGTATGAGATTTTGTTTTTATAAGGAACCTGTTTGTTAGCCTGGAGCTTATAGGATTTTCTTTTTTTTTTTTTTTTAAGCCCTGTTTATTTTATTCTTTTTTGCTTTTTTCTCTTTAATTATTATGGGTACATAATATTAAATAGGGTATGGGTGCTGTGTTGATACAAACATACAATATAAATTAGTCAGATCAGGGTAACTGGGATATCTATCTCCTCAGGCATTTGTCATTTCTTTTTGTTAGGAACATTCCAATTCTACCCTTTTATTTATTTTAAAGTATACCCTTATTATTGATTATAGCCATTTTGTTGTGCTATTAAACATTGTTCATTCTATCTAGCTTTAGTTTTGCATCCATTAATGATCCCCACTTTATACTCCCCAACACGTCCCTGCCTCTAGTAACCATCATTCTACTCTCTGTCTCAATAAAGTTAATTGTTTTTAATATTTAGCTCCCACATATGAGTGAGAACATGTGAGATGTGTCTTTCTGTGCTTGGCTTATTTCTCTTAACATAATGGCCTCCAGTTCCATCCATGTTGTTTCAAATGGCAGGATTTCATTTTTTGTGGCTATATAATATTCCATTGTGTGTATGTACCACAATTTCTTTGTCCATTTTTTTGTTGATGGACGTTTAGGTTGATTCAAAATCTTGGCTATTGTGAATAGTGCTGCAATAAACATGGAGTGCAGATACCTTTTCAATAGAATGATTTCCCATCCTTTGGATATATAGCCAGTAGTGGGATTGTTGGGTCACATGGTAGTTCCATTTTCAGTTTTTTGAGGTACCTTCATACTGTTATCCGTAAGAGTTGCGCTAGTTTACATTCCCACCAACAGTGTATGAGGGAGGGTTCCCCCTTCTCCATATCCTCACCAGCATTTGTTATTATTTTTGATAAAAGCCATTTTTTTCATTATTTTAAACTCTGTTAAATTTCTCTGATAGGCTTCTGAATTCCTTCTCTGTGTTGTCTTAAAGTGTATTGAACTTCCTTATAACAGCTATTTTGAATTCTGTGTCTGAAAGATCACATATCTCCATTGCTCCATGATTGGTTACTGGTATCTTATTTAGTTTATCTGGTGAGGTCATGTTATGCTGGATATTCCTGATGCTTTTGGATGTTTGCCAATGTCTGGGCATTAAAGAGTTAGGTGTTTATTTGAATCTTCGTAGTCTGGGCTTATTTGAACCCATCCTTCTTCAAAAAACTTTCTAGGTATTTAAAGTGAATTGAGTGTTATGATCTAAGTCTTTGGTCACTACAGCTATATCAGCACTGGGGATGCTGCAAGCCCAGTAATGACTCTTGCAGAGTCCTGGTGGTACTGGTGAACTTGCGTAAAAGATGAGAGAATTCCCTGGAGTGCCAGGCAAAGACTCTCACTCTCTTCCCTCACCCTTTGTGCTGGGCTCCTGGAGTTGGTGGACAGGTGACATTGGCACACCCTTATGGCCATCAGTGCCAGGTCATACCTGAAGCCAGCCCAGCCTCACCCAAAACCAGTGATGATTGTTGCCTGACTACCTCTCACGTTTATTCAAAGCCCAAGGGGTCTTTAATCAGCAGGTGGTGAATCCTGCCGGGACTGGATCCTTCCCTTCAGGATAGTATGTTTTCTTCCGGCCCAGGGTGGGTCCTGAAAAGCCTTCCAGGAACCAAGACCTGGACTCAGGGTTTTGGGAGTCTACTTGGTACTTTATTTTACTGTGGCTGAGCTGGTGCCCATGTTGCAAACCGAAGTCCTTTGAACTTGTCCCTTTTCTTTCCCCCAAGTGTAACAAGACTCCATCAGCTGCTGCCTGTATTTGGGGCAGGGGGTGACAGAAGCACTGAATTGGCTGCCCCTGCTGTTGTCTCACTGCGTAATGTGCACCCTAAATCCACTGGCTCCTAGCCAGCACAGAGGCAGGAATTGCCAAGGAGTGTAGCCTTTGTGGCACAACTGCCTTATAAATTTAATCCAGGCCCCAGGTTGCATGGAACTTGGGTTTCAGGATGGAGGATTTCTCTCTAGCCAGGCTAGTCTGTGCAAATGCTCCCTCTGTGGCACAGGAAGAATTCTGCCCTGTGCTGTGTTCCCCTGTGCCAGCATGGCCCTGGGATTCAATGAAAAGTCTCACCATCTCTTCACTCTCCCTCCCTGGGGCACATAGATTCTCTCTCTGCTTGGGTGCTGGTGCAGCACTGCTGGGAAAGGGAATGGGGGAGGGTTGGTGTAGGCAATGCAAGATTGTGTTTTCTGCTCTCTTTAGTGCGTCTTTCCTTGATACGTTATTAAAACCAAGTATTAATAGTATGTTCACACACTGGGTTTTTTGCTTCTTCTGAACGTGCTTGCTTTCATGGGTAGTTGAATTTGGTGTTCCTGCAGAGGGATGATCACTGGGGGTTTCTGTTTGGTTGATCATTTTGTTTTACCCTGTTGGATTTTCTTAATATATGTATGTGTGTTTTGTCCTACTAAGATATCATCTCTTTTTACTTATTTAACCTGGAACATTATGATCCTGTTTTAGATCTCCATGTATGTTTCTAATATATATTTTTTCTTAGACTATGTGTTTTAATATTCCTTTTATTCCAAATGTTCATGTTTCTCACTCTTCTCAACCCTCCTCAGACTTGTGACATTTTTCAATTTTTTCTCTTGTCCTTTACATTTGCTTTTAGTAAGTAATAGTTTTTGATGTTATTCCTCTGATTTATGCATTTAGTTTTCCTTGGTGCCATTGCAAATTTAAATTTAATATTTCTTTTTTTGATTCTTTTTTATCTTACCCTTCTCCTTTCAGATCTCTTATTTTCATTTCAGCTTGTTATCTTTATATAACTTTCTATTCATATTTCATTGAAGTCATCATGTTTTCCTGTTTTCTAATGAAGAGATCCAATTCTTTGCACCTCTTTTTCTTCCAAATAGTGTATTTATTAATTTGAACTCTTTTTCTAAATAATATAGTTATATTTATTCTGATTCTCGAGGATGGTTTTTGTTTTCCTTTTTTACTGCAGGAATTTGTTTTAGACACATAATTTCATATTCTCTCTCTTTAAATAAGTAGATTTCTATCCAGATGTGGCATCACCAATAAATAGAAACCACAGATTGTTTTCAGCCCCACTTTCTATTTGCTTAAGGATGGTCACATTGAGCTATAAGGTAAACTGCTCTGCATCACTCCATGCCGGTTACCACTGTGAAGCCATTTTATTTGTTTTTGTGATTTTCTCCCCAGTGGAGATCTGCTAGACCTAAGGAGAGCTTCTCCTATCCTCATGGTCTGATTGTCTGTCACTGTGAATATATGGTGCACATAAACAAGTTTAGTCGTGAGCTCTATTGCCTTCTTGCCTCTGCTTACACCTATAGCACTTGACTTCAAAGAGGTACATCTACCAGGATTCTTTACCTGAATGCAAATAAAAAGAGAAGTACTGACAGGTGATACAGATGAAGGGACTCGAAATGCTGGAATCTCAAAACACAGCACTAATAAGAGCAACACAGCTGGCCAGTGTATTGATTAGCGTGAGTCTTGGGTGGGAGAAAAATGCAGGATCTATCTACTTTTACACGGATAGTGTTTTATTTTTCTGGCAGCATAGAAAAGATGATTCACCATTTGAACATAGCAATCAATTTAAATTGATCTTGTCAATAGAAATTCCTTCCATATTCTGATGATATGTTACATGAAAATCTTAACAGTGGTCTGTGTGTGTTTGTATTGATGTTGTTGTTGTCTGCGTATGTGCATTTTCAATGAAAAATAAGAGAGTCTGTTGGGGACTGATTATCAGATACTACATAAAACCAGAAACACAAGCTTTTATTTTAAGCAGGATAAATGGGTGTGTGATCTGAGACTGTCAGAGAAAGCCCTGTTCACTATAAACACTTTTTACTTGACATGCATGCATGGAAAGTCTTCATTTATTCTCTTATTCAGTTCAATTTAACAGATGTACTTTTGCACTTTGTCTTGCTTGGGGGATAACTACAGTGAACTCTCTCTGTTTCATGAAGCATATTTACTTATCACCTATGAATTCCTTGTTTCAACAGCCGCATGTAGATCAAAGGACCATATTAGCTAGCGTGAAGGGAGAATTTAAAAAGTGCTTGCAAGAAACTACATTTAGTCCTCTTTGACATAATTTCACTATCTACTGTTCTTACTTTCACTTTCCAAAAATGGAAATTTTTAGGTAGTATATAAAAAGGAAGAATAGCATTGCAGTTATTTTTGATTTGCATTTAATTGTATTCCTGCCTAAAAAATTCAAACATGATTTCTGAATACCTCTACAGCTATTCTGTACTCTTTCTCCGTCTCCTTTTTTTTCCTTTTTCTATTGTTCATCCCACCAATTTGTCCTATTTATCCTTCCTATTAGAGATAGGTGAAGAAGGAGAAGGAGAATGAGGAAAGAAGGAAAATTAAACATTTTTGGCCTCCTGTTCTTGTTTCCACCTCAAACCCTGCAATAATAGTGACAAGTTACAGGATTAACCTTTCAGATCCTACATATGAGTAAATCCTAGTGAAAATGAGTCTCTGTATTACAGAATGAGAATCCTATGATAAATTTGAATTTAAAATGAATTAAAAATATTTTTTTCCAGTTATTTTAGATTCAAAAAGGATACAGTTTTTTGGTATCATTTGATATGTGTAAAGAAATCTGTTTTTGTGACTCCAGAAAGATCATTTGTAGATCCCTATACAAATCCTCACAATTACTTCATTTCTATATTTTTTCTTTGGTTGTTTCAGAAGCACATCTTGCCTTTTCTTATACTGAAGTATGCGTACATAGGGACTCTTTCAAGGTTAATTATTAGTGATTCACATGAATAAGGTTGACTGGGATAAATTCTATTCTGTTTCCTGACTTCCAATATTAATTGACTGAAGCCATATCACATGTGGATGCTAATTAGGCAGAGATACTTTGCAAACTCTGTGTATCACACATGACTCATGTGTATATGCTGAGTAATGTATCCTGAGAAAATTTGAAGTAATGCATTTTTCAAATGTAAAGAGCTCCAGCTTAGAAACTTAAATCATATTACATGACAGCTAACACCATATATTTTTTAATTATCCATGGCCACTGTATAAAATTTGAAAAATAAGGAGGATGTGAAAAACGCTACCAAGATTGGATTATGCCAGGGAAATTAGGCATTTCAGTAGAGATATTTCAATGCTCACAACTATTTTTTGAAAACATCCTTTATGCTAGAATTTATGATAGACCTAGGGTTTATAGAAGTTAGCAAAACAAATTTTTTGATGGAGCATATATAAAACAAATAATCCTACCAAAGATATTCAGTTAATATTGTGATGAATACTATAAAGCAAAACGGGATATTTAGACAAGGGATATGAGACAACTGAACTAGGAGGATCAGGAAAGTGCACATTTGAAGTAATGCATTAAAGGTGACAAGTAAGGGATGAAATGGGAGTTAGACTTAGCATATTAATGAGGAGGTATGGTAGTGAGTGTAGGAAGACCCTTAGGTGGGAAAGAGTCTCAGTGTATTTGAATGAAGGGCTTGACAAGTGTATTAGTAAGGGTTCTCCAGGAAAATAGAACCAATAGGATATGTAGAGATACATAAAAAGAGGAGATTTATTATGAGAATTGGCTTATGCAATTATGAAGCCCAAGAATTCCCACAATATGTCATCTGCAAGCTGGAGAACCAGGAAAGCTGGCAGTGTAATTTGGTCTGAGTCTGAAGGCCTGAGAACCAGGGAAGCCAACGGTGAAACTCCAAGTCCAAATCTAAAAGCTTGAGAACTGGGGAGAGATGGAGGACATTAGTGTAAGTCTCAGAGGCTGAAGGCATGAAAACCAGCAGCTCCGATGTCCAAGGGCAGGAGAAGAGAAAGGAGAGAGAATATTTGACCTTTCTCCACCCTTTTGTTCTATCCCAGCCCTTAATGGATTGTCTGATACCCACTTACAATATTAAGGGCAGATCTTTATTCAGTCTACTGACTCATATACTAATATCTTTCAGAAACACCCTCACAGATACACCCAGAAATAATGTTTTACCAAGAATTTGGGCATCCCTTAACCCAGTCAAGTTGAAATGCAAAATTAAGCATCACAGTAGGAGTGTGGTAAGAAATGAAACTGGCATCTCTTTATACTGAGTCTTCTTATTATGTTAAGGCTTTTGAACTTCAAATCAATGGGATTCCTCTGCAGGTAAAGAGGAGTTGAAGACAAGGTATAGCTAGAATCATAAACATACTCAGAGTGGTTAGAAATTTATTGAGGTAATTTAACCAAGACATTATGGTGACTTGGACTTAGTTGGTGACAATAAGGTAAGAAGGAAGAACATAGATTAAAAAGCTGATACCAGCAAGATTATAAGACTTTGTTTTGTCTTAGAAACTGTTACATTTGTACATATAAATGTAGAATTGCTGATACTGTTAGAAATCAGGAGTTCTGGTTATCATCCGATCTTACATCCTCATTTTACAAATAAAAAAGAGATTTCCCAGTTCACATGAGAGTTTGGGGACAGACAAAATCTAGAATCCAGGAGATGTGCTTATTTTACAATTCTAAAGGCATTCTAATATTTATATTTTAACCTTATAAATCACCGAAGTAGATATGAGTATTTCCTGATCCACTATTGCAGAGAAGGCAGGATTTTAATATTCTGGTAGTATTTTCACAGTGACAGCCTGCCTCAAATCAGAGATGGAATCTTAAGGCTTAGAACGAATTTCAGGCTTTGGGGGAATTAAGATGTCAGTGTTAAAATGCTCATCTTCCACTGCTCACATTTCCATTATCACAAACAGGTTGAATTTAAGGACCGTAGGAGCACACATTTACTACATTTTCTTCTAACGTAGCTGCCAGAGAGATGACTGGAGGATATTAGGGATCCATTTTGAGACTCTCTTCACCCATGTTCTAAAATTTAATTAGCCAGCATATCTGCTGCATTGATGTGATGAAATTTAAGAGTTTGGGCCTATTTGAGTCTGACCTGTGGGAAGAGTCTCTGAGGGTAAAAGCAGAAACAGATGCATTTTACTTGAATTTCTTTCTTACCTCTAGAAACAAGCCTCACTAAATAGAAATAGAGCTCATGAAATGTGCTGAATAATCGTAAATGTGGATCAAACTATCACCTGCCAAGGAAGACTTTGTAATTAAATTAGAAGTGACTGAATTTGTGGAGCTCAAATTTAAGTAATTTCTGTGTGCTCAGTCTGCCAGACTCAGCACTCTGCTTGGGCATCTTGCCTATTGGTCTTTGACCTAGGGTGGGAGCATGAAAATTACCTCATCATTCACTTTGAAAAATCCGATTGACCTATCCATTTAGGTAGGATGACTTCTGCCTTAGAATTAACCATGGATCTCCCTTCTAAATGATTTTTGACTGGGTAGCACCTTTAACACATATTTTTCACATCACATTTAATTTCTGGGTTTTTTTTTTTTTTTTTGGTGTGGGGGGAAAGGATTCAAAACATATGTGTGACTAAACTTTTAAAAGGCTAACCATTGCCACAGACACGTGACACTCAAGTTTCTAAGGGCAAAACAGAAATTATAGGCTCACTTCACCTATCTTCTCCAACAGCTCTGTATTTCGTAACTGGTCAGACTCTTTGCTGTGAATGGGTCCTGGCTCCACCTTTCCTAGTCGGTAACACCTATAGCGTGTACCATCGGACACCATATCCCCAACAGCTTGTATATTGTCGAACACCATGGGGCGATTGCATTGTCTAGCAGGGGCAGCAGTACTGCTGACCTTTTGGTTATCAGCATTCACTATGATTTGATTCGACAGTGGAGATGTGGGCTGGTGAGGTCAATATGGCTGACAGGACACAACTCAGGCAGCAAGAAGACAAGTCCATGAACATTCTACCTTCTCCACTGATCCGGCCCAAAACTTGTATGGCAGCCAATGGTGAATATATCATTGATAGCGTTTCATACTTTTGGGAGATCCCCAGTTGTTTTCAATTTTTGGTTTCTCTTTAGTGAGGAGGTTAGAATAGCTGTAATTACCACACATTCGTCTCTTTTGTTGAGTATTTTTATGTCAGACACTGAGTCCAAATATAAAGATGGAACTAGATTGACTACTGAGGTTGAGATAAGAGGTATGTAATGTATTTTTTGGCAGAGATCCTTCAGTCCTGGGTGTCGCGCCGCACTCGCCTGCAAGGACGACGCAACAAACTGGAGTTCTTCCAACAGCAGTTTAATGAAGCATCTAGTCTAGTTACATGGCGAGAGACCCCGAACAGGAAGGACAGTGGGCTTATATACCATTGCAGGTAGTCGTGGCGGGAAGTGATTGGTAGAGGGCCCTGACAAGTCTCCCAGCAATGATTCTATTGGCTATGTGCTCACCCGTAATCAGAGACCGCTCCCAACAGCTCCCCCTTTTGTTTTGCAACACAAGCTTTGGGGACTCCAACCTCAAGGTCCGGATCCAGGGGGTGGAGTCCCTGAAGCAGGTGCAAAGGCCACCGTCTCCCGTGCAATGAGCAGAGACTCGGGGAGGTGCAACGGCTGGTAAGGGGGTGACACGCCACAATCTGGTGCAATGGGGAAACCCCTCAGAGTGCATGGGCCATGTCACGCTGTGCGAGAGGGGAGGCGGTCTTGACCTTCGGAGCGTAACATTTGTAGCCAGATGCCAGGGGATTGACCACACTCGAGGGCGGCTAGGGCTTGGGTAACCACCACTCGGTCCCTGCGGCGCTGTGCACGAACGCGCAGGAACCCCCAGATCACGAAACCTGCTCCCAGGATCCCCATGAACCCTAGGGACCCCAGGCCAGCCCAGTCCCGAAGTCCTCGGACTATTGACTGAAATGTAGGAAAGAGACCATTGGTCACTGTCAAGTCCAGGCGTGTGGAGTTAACTGCCGGGTCAAGGCGGTAAATTGACTAGACCAGTGTCCTGTCAACATAGCAGATAATTGACGAGACTTGTTGGCCGCGGCGGAAGCATTATCAAACGGTACCGCGGTAATGCATAGTCCTGTGAAACGCCATTAGCAGCCCAGCTGTGCCAGCTGCCATAAGGCATCTATTTGCTCCTGGACCAAGTCCACACGTTGGTTCAGTATCATGATACCACCCTTCAGGTGCACGTTGACGGCGGATTGTGTGTCCAGAGCTGTAGCCACAGATGCCGATAGGTTGTTCAGCGTCTGTGCTGTCTGAACAGAGCCTACCGCTGCAGCCGTAGCGGCTGCCAGTGCGGCAGTCACTGCCAATGTGGAAATTACAGCTGCAGTAACGCCAAAATCTCTTCGCTGTCGGAAAAGGGTCAAGAAGCTAGGAGCCTCCACCGGCCAAGGAATATGCCGAGGCATACGGGCAACAATTGCCATGGACTGGCTGGAGGCATTCCAGCAACGGGCATAGGAGCAGTTTGCCGTGGAGCAATTGAGAACACCAGGACCAGAGGAAGTAGCAGTGATCCAGATAAAAGGGGACCAGAGGCAAACAGGTGTGGAGGGGAAAGACAGATTACGCTGCTGAATAGCGTGGACCGACGTCTCAAATGTTGAGGAGGAGTTCCATGTAAGATTGGCAAGGCCCAAAGAGGCATTAGTAGCGAACAGCCGGGGGAAGATCTGGGCATCATGGGTCACCGGCATCGGTCTCGGGAACACCGACAGGATGGCCCAGCGCCGGTCCGTCGTCACCGATGCGGCCAGCAGCAGAAAGGTCAGGAGCAGCAGCATCCCCGGCAGCGGACGCCCCATCATCTGCATCCTCCACATCCGCCAACCGCTGCACTCGCCGCGTTAAGCGTGCCGGGACCCACACTGGATCAGGAGTGTCCTGCGGGAAAACACAGACAGCTCCCCTGGACCGGCTCACAACCGGATCCGGGCCTTTCCATTTGTTAAGCAGGACATCCTTCCACAAGACCTGCTCTGATAAAGGGGAACCGGGGTTGGTGTGGCGGTCCGCAGCAGAACGCCCCTGATCATCCAGCAAAAGAAAATTTAAAGTGAACAAGGTGAGAGAGAGCACAGGCTTAGGGGTACGTAAGCCCAAAGGGCTCGTCCCCGTCTCCCCCTTTTGTTTTTTGAGATAGGCCTTTAAGGTGCCATGGGCACGCTCTATGATACCCTGGGCCTGGGGGTTGTAGGGAAGGCCCGTGCGGTACCAGCCCAATCACTGGGGGTCATGGCATGCGCACTTAGCCGTTCCAGTAGCCCACGGGTGTAAGCGGCATTGCACCCATAAGCCTTGACAGCTTCAACCAAAGCTTTTAGTTGCTTGTAATCTAGGTGTTCGTGAAAGCGATGTTGATTAGCGTCCTCAAAGACGGGGAAAGCAAACTCCCTCTGTATCTTCTTTCTAGCTCGGGGAGGCACAAACGAGGTTCCGCCCTCCATATTTAGAGGGGCGGGTCCCGCAACGGGAAAAGGAGGGGCAGTAGCGTACGGGGGCGGGCGATTACGCTCCGCCTCATATCTAGCCGCCGCCTCCTCCAGCTCCGCCTTCTCCTGCGGAGACAGCCCCTCCTCCGCCTCGCGAGAACGCGAACGGGAAGAAGAGCGAGATGATGAAAAAGAACAGGAAGAAGAAGGACGAGAGGAAGAAGAGGAAGAAGAGGAAGCCGACATGTGGAGGGAGGCCATTTTGAGAGCCACCTCCTCCATGTCCCTTTCAGGCGGCGGGCGTCCCCGCCATTCCTGTTTACCCCGCGGACTTACGTTTCCTTTCCAGCCTTTTCCTCGGCCGCCCCGGCCGAGCCGGACCCACTTTGCCTCTCTCAGACATACTATCTTGATAATCACTGAGTACTTGCTGACCTTCCCGGACCGGACCGCTGCAACGGTCGTCCTCTAAACAGGAGCGCACCAGTGCCCACACAGGGAGAACACACTCCCAAAGGGGACCAGACTCTCGGGCACGGCGAAGGTCCTGCTCTAGCTTATCCCAACTCGGAATCGTTAAAGACCCCGAGTGGAGAAACCATGGGGCCACCCGGTCCACGTCCTGCACAAAATGGCGCAGGACACGGTCAGGGATACGAAGCTCCCGGGCGGCCAGAAGACCCCGCAGGGCCCGCAACAGGTGACAACTAGGAGAGTTCCCCATGGGGTAGGTCACAAGCACTCGGTGCCGGCGTCAGAAGAGGGCAGGGGTCCAAAATAAAGCCGCCCCAGCTGCTGTGGTTCTGAACTCACCTCCAAGGAGGTCGTCTCCGCCGGTGCGAGAAGTTCCCGGGTTTCGGCACCACTTGTCGCGCCGCACTCGCCTGCAAGGACGACGCAACAAACTGGAGTTCTTCCAACAGCAGTTTAATGAGGCATCTAGTCTAGTTACATGGCGAGAGACCCCGAACAGGAAGGACAGTGGGCTTATATACCATTGCAGGTAGTCGTGGCGGGAAGTGATTGGTAGAGGGCCCTGACAAGGCTCCCAGCAATGATTCTATTGGCTATGTGCTCACCCGTAATCAGAGACCGCTCCCAACACCTGGGCAATCCATTTATGCAGTACCAGGAAATGTCTCCTGGTATAGGACTTATCAGGGACTTAAATCCACAGGGAATAAGAGAATGTGACCAACTTCACTGTGCTCTTCCATGTCTAGCGATCTAGATAAATACAGTTCTAGCATGACCACACAGTGGACCTCCTGAGACTGGGGCAAGGTGCAAGGGCTCATATAGTACTAGCAGTTTCTTTGACTCTGACACCTCAGGGCAACCAAGGGGAGGTAACTTCCCATTTCCCCAATGCCACATGCCCCTCTCCACTGAGCAGGATGAAGGGAGAGGTACATGTGATCATAGTATTTTTACAAAGGTTGGGAATTTGTAAGGGTTTGACCATGAAAATATGGCCATTCTATCCCCCAAAGGTTTATGATTTTTGTATATATGTTGTTTCCCCACAAATTTTAAGGATCATTTTTATCCAGGACTGCTAAGAAACAGATTTATTATAGATAAAGAACCAGGGATCATAGAGACTCAAGTCTACACTAATCACCACCGTGACCCAGGCAAAAACCATGTACCTCCTGATAACTTAGTGTCCCCATCTGCTAAATGTTTTGAGTGGGCAATAGCAGCAGTCTTTGATGCCTTTAAAAATATATAAGTCCATATTTGTGGCTTTGTTTTTTGACCAGCTTATTTCTTTCTTGGAGGTATTAATCACGGTTTTTAAGAGTTTATTTAATGGTACTTATTAAAAAGTAGCTGTAAGGAAAATACAAAACCAAAAACAGAGTAGCAATAGTAGAAGCTGTGATGTGCTGCCAAGATTCTCCGCCAGGAATGAAAGACCTATTGCCTCAGCTGCTGGGTGTGCCACCAGCATACAGACCTCAGCCACCAGCCCTCTTCAGAATTGTGTCCGCTGAGGAGAGCACCTTGCCTAAGATCACGCTGTCTTGACATGAAGATGCAAAATCTCAACGTTCTAACCTAATTCTTAAAAATCTGTAAAGGGTCACACTTGATTCAAGGCTGCCTATATGGTTGGCTAAGGTTTTCATTGTGACTACATCAAAGCCCAACACCTTCCTCTGCCAGATCCTACTTATTTCCTTTCCTTCCTGATGTTGTTGATTCTAAGAGCACTTCCTAATATTCCTTCTCCGTGCTAATCTTCATCTTACAGTCGTCTGCTTTGCTGATTGCCCAACCTACAGCAAACAGTGATGATGCCTCTCCTTTTTTATTGGGTCATACTTTACTCATCTGAGGTTCTAGGACAGTGTTCTTTCTGATTTTCAATAATAAAATTCCTCTGATTGTCCTGGGGGAGTATTTTTCTGATATTGCATTTTATGATCTCTTTCTCTTATGCAGCATAAACCCAAGTTAAATAGCTTGTCTACACTTTGCAAATTCATTAAATGCATTGACCAATTCAAGAAAATTGAGCTTGTTATTTATGGTTTCCTTAGATAAAGGTGTTTTTGAAAATTCAATGTTTGTAAATAATTTGAGTTCACCCAAAAGGAGTTTGACAGGTTATTTAAATGGATATTGAATGTTCTGAAAAGATGGTATTATTTTAATTGCTAGAGGTTTCAGCCATCTTACCAGGTCTCTTTACACATGGAAATAGCATAATTTTAAGCACATTATATTTTATCTTTAAAAAGTGCATCATTAAATAGAAAATAACGCAATTTCACAATTTTTAGTGTAAAAGGCATGAGATCAAGGTACGAAAAAAGGATAGTGATAGACATTGTTGAATAAACTTGGCTTATGATGTTCAACATTAACTGAAACGTATGTAAACAAGAACTGCAACAAAATGGACTCTAAACAGAAGGGATACTTTCTCGCTAAAAGTCTCTAAATAATACTTCAGAGTAGATTTAATTCAATGGTATCTCAATATGAGAAAAGGAAAAAATGGACCATTAACTGTGGAAAACATCAAATATTTCTATAAAATTTACTTAGTATTTTAATTTTTATATAATAAACTAATACAGATTGAGTATCAGTTATCTAAACTAGAGGTGAGGTAGTTTGCTTTTAATGCAATCTCCTACTTCCCCTTCAGCCACAGGCTGTGTCTGTTACAGCTACACCTGTTCTTAACTGATAAAATCACCTTTCCATGTGTTATTTTGGAACCTCCGAGGAGCCAGCTAACTTTGCTCAACCACACCCACTCTAACCAGGATTAGTTTGTATAACAGACTTGCTTAATTTATAAACAGCTTCTTAGAACCTTAATTTCCATTTCCCCCTTATTTTCCACTTATATTTAAAGTTGTTGACTTGGCTGTCAGCTTTAATGTTCTGTAGCTCAAATTTTGCTAGTCGTATGTGCAGATAAGCTGCCCACACTTTTGTTGACTCACTCCCAATAAAGAGTGTTTGCTTAATAATGAAACATATTTTTTTTCCACACATAACTTCTCTAACCATAAGCTGGCCAGTTGGATGTCCTTGCTTTTGCAAGCTGCTTGGTAACCATTATTCTGACCTTATTTGATTGAGATTATTTTTGGATGCAGGAAAACACATATTTGTGGTTCAAAGCTTAAATTGCAAAAGCTTGTTCTTGGCTACAGTTACTAGAGTAAATCGCATGCAATTTCTGACAGGAGAAAGCAAAGCTGTTTTTATTGCTACTACTAATAATAAAGAAATTAAATGGGAAATGTGTAAAATCAAAGCCTCATTCACGTGACAGAAAAGTCTGTATGGGGGCTTTGTGCACTGTGTAATATCTAATGGGTAGGAAGGGGAACAAAAAGAATAAACAAGTAGACGGATAGGTATTATAAATACATAGTTGGGTTTTTTTTCTAGTTTCATTTTTCAGCTTTCTTCCTGATGCTAGAAAAAGTCTAATGGTAAAGTATTAATTGAGGACGTTGTCAAATTCTATCTAAACTTTTTTTAAAAATATGCACTATGTCTCTTTAAACACAGATGTGTTATATTGTAGCAGATACTGTCAGTGCCCCACCTGTATTCCACATATGCCTTTTCAATTCAAAGAACTTTATCTGGCCATGAGATCCTGCTCTGCCTTTAGGCCGGAAATGGACAGACCAGAGATGCCAAGGAACTAACCTCCTTTTGAGAGTAGGCCTCAGCCAGTGAGTTACTGATGGAAGTTGGTATATAAATACCCCAGTTCCCTCTCCTGTTGCCTGGGATAACTCTGAAATGCATCTTTTACACCTGTTCCCAGAGTTCTCCAGTGTGGTTAAGCTGGCTTAATAATGCACAGTTTTAATGAAAGATCATTTGTTGCTATATAATTTATGAATTATCTAATTTTAGTCAATGTACCTGTAGTTACATGCTTGGTCAGAAGGAGCTTAAAGGAATCCAACTGATTGTTTTAATCATGTAGCTCCACAGGGTCTATCACATACATTACCTGCCTTCCAGGTGCTTGTCAGGGAGAAAAGTAATAAAATTCTTGAGTGAGAGGAACAATATTTATTGAAATTTCTAAAGATCATGCATTCATTAAATATGGAACAAATGTTTCCATGCCTACTGTGTGTCAGATGCATTGCTAGGAGCTGGGGATTTGGTGGTGTTTTTGTTTTCATTAAGTTTACAGCCTAGAATGAGATGAAAAGAGTCAGTAAGAAAATATGTGAAGTTCTAAGAAGAAAAAGTACCATGAAAATCATACTTAGTGCCTACGCATTCCTCCTTAATCCACCTCTGAATTAAGCCAGAGTCTCAGAGAGACCTGCCTGTGGACTGTAATATATTGTCCCTGGATGAAATGGTTTTTACTGAACTGTGCTTTGTTGTAATGTCATCAGCTAAAATAAAAGCAAATTAAATAAAAGCAGCACAATTACATGTATTACTGTGTTTATTTGAAGGATGGTATACACGGTGTTTGTTCAGTAGATCTTGCAATATTTCTTGTAAGGACACAGTAATTTCTCTACTGCCTTATTATAAGGGGTATTTGTGCTTGTCCTAATCAACTGGCTTGCTTTTAACTTATGGATACTATGATTCTTCTATGTTTTCCTGTTCTGTGTTATAGGATTTCACTGCCTGGAATACTTGTGGCTCTTACTCTGGGATTCATTTTATTTGTCTGCTCTTATTTACCCCTTATTATGTTTCTCTTACTTTTTAACAAAAACTTGTCTTTTTGTAGTGCTTGCATCTTTTTAGCCTGCCTCAAATCTTTCTAGAGTAAGATTGTGTATAAATAGGTAAGCTAACATATAAAATGATTAACATATCACAAAGCAAAATTTATCAGTTTTAATAGTTTACACTGATATTTCATTATTTACTTTTTTTATTTTATCTCAGCAGTGATTAGAAAACTCATACCTTAAATAATAAACATATTCTTAAATTTGAATAATTTTGAATTTATTCCAAGTTAAAAAAACTTTTATATGATGTGGATATAGAAGAATGGAACAAAAATAATTTTTTCTGTCCTTCACATGTCAACTTCCTATTCTATAATTATCATGGGCCTTTTTCTTTAGAACCCAAGGAAGTTTTTTGATGGATGGTCAGAGTTTAATATTTGTTGCTGTAATAATGTCTGTATGTACTTTGGGGAAAATAAAAATCATGTAGCAATTGAGAGACTATGCAGATCATAGCACAGGTTCTTAGAGTTGCAGGACGTTATTTGTTACCAAAAGAGAGGGAAACCTTGATCTTTTACAGTAACTAAGCAAAGTCCTGAGATTTAACAGCATTGGGAATTTTTAGTGTATAAAGTTATAAAGCTCCTTTTACAGAAAGATGGTCACTCTTAGCTTTATGTCCTTTGTTTGCAGATCATTTGTGACTATGGCAATGTTTTCAGTTATTCAGCCTTTGAAATAGTAACCTGAGATAGTCTAACTTTATGTGGTTCAAATTAGTCAGATATGTTGGACAGGTTGTTGTTGATTTTTTTTTAAGTTCATTTCTTACCTAATTAAATTCCCAAATGGCAGAACTGACTGACCCATTTATTTCTCCAGAAGAAAACAACAGAGTTATTAATTTAAAATATAAAAAGTCTATAGACAATACCAAAGGCCTCAGGCACTTCATTTTCCCTAAATATTTTAATTTTATTTTATACTTAACACATACATGACTTTCATATAAGTGTATTTCAGAATTATTTAAACTAATTTTCTTTATTATTCCTGCTTGTCTTCTGTCAAGGAACTTCTTTTTAAACAAGAACCCTGCTGAGACCTGGGTAATATTAACTCATTTAAAATGCCATCTTGATGTTCTGCGTTTACATACAACCCCTCCTATATATAACATGGGAATTAAATTGGTTGATACAAAAATATAAATAACTGATATTAAATTAATAACTAAAACCAGCTGGGGTGGGGGGATGGACTGGTAGAAAAAATAACTTGTTGACTGTGAAAGTAGGTTTTTGATCTAAGCTGGAAAATGGAGGTTCCTAGGAATTGAGTTTCTTGGTGGGCTTTTGTGGTAACAGGCAAGTCTGGTCTTTTATTTTGTGTTCTGAAATGATGTGGGATTTTATTCTCCAAGGCTGTCATTCCAGTACTTTCCACAGGCTAGTAATTGAATACCCAAAAGCTGAGTAGTGGAAGAGCCAAGTTCAACATCCTCTCTTGGCTTCCATTCTATGGCGTTTTCTGCTGAATAAGGCCTGCTGGGAGTGACTAGATTGTAGTTTATTATGTTGTTCTGATTATGAATCAGTGCAATTTACAAATGTTTTGCATTTGAAACCTGGAGTTGTTTTAGGCTCATTTGCTGACATATGTGAATTTGCTAGAAAGGGCCAGGATCAAATGACATCCACCATCTGTGGAGGGTATTATGTCTACAGCTAAGAACTGGAAGCATGAAAGAGGTTTGCAGAGTGTATTGAACCTACTTGAGTCCAAAAGCAAAAGCAAAATCATTCAATTTTGAATTATATGTACTCTTGGATTTAAAAGATTATTATGATGCATATGCTAATGTCAACTTTTATATCATGAAGAATATTAAGAAAAAATTAGGCTTTCAGGGTAGGTTTTTGTATAAGAAAACTTACTAGAAATTATGAAATAAACAAAACACCCCAACATATCTTTTGTTTTCAAAGTAATCCCTCTTTGTTATATATAAATAAATATATATATACACACACATGTATAATGTTAAGTACAAGCCTCATATTTCCATCAGAACCTGTGTTCAGACATAATCTCCTAGCATACTACTTCTTGTAAATATAAGTTATGGTTCATAAGTTTCTCAAGGTTAAATCTTATTTTCTATTTTAGAATTAAAAGGTTTTTCCCCTTCCTCTTCATAGGGGTTGGAAGGGGTGTTGGAGGATGGGAGGCAGAGGGTAGGATTATTTGAAATAACCTCTCATAGTGAACATAAACCAGGCACTACCACACAACTTGGGTCTAAAGCAATGAATAATCAATGAGATAAACAAAGCCCTTGCTTTAATGACATTTACATTCTAATGGGGAAAACCAGAAAATAAAAAAATAAATATGTATATCAGTTACCAGCAGATGCCAGAGAGGAAAAAAAAACAGCATAAGGAGATAGAAATGATTTGGATTGCATAGAAGGTGATCATGAAACGACTTCCTAAGGAGATAATATTTGACCAGCACTTGAAGTAGGGAACAGTGAAAACAAATACACTGGGGAGAACAGAACACCCAGTGCAAAGGTCCTAACGCAGGAGTGTGCTAAGTGTATGTGAAGAGTAGCAAAGATGCCGGAGTGGTTATTATTGAATATGCAAGGGATAAACTGGAAACAAAGGCTATCACATTGGTAGCACTGGGCCTTATGGTTAAAAGTAAGGACTTTGGGGGTTTTTAGTGTGTGTGATAAAAAATATGTAAGATAAAATTTAGCATCTTAATCATTTTTAAGTGTATAGTTCACTGGTTTTCAGTATATTCACATTGCTGTGGAACAGATCTCCAGAACTTTTTCATCTTCTAAAACTGAAACTCGATGCTCACTAAAAACTCCTCTTTCCCCTTCTTTCTAGGTCCTGGTAACCACCATTCCACTTTCTATTTTTATGACCTTGACTACTTCATATACATAAAAGTAGAATCATATAGCATGTGTCTTTTTATAACTAGCTTAATTCACTTATAATACATCCATGTTGTAGCATGTGACAGAATTTCCTTCTTTAAAAATGAATGATATTGTGTGTATACCACATTTTATTTAATCAATTCATTTGTCAATGAACATAAAAAGAATGAATTTTTCTTGATTCCTCTTTTTGTATCACACTTCACATCCATTTATATTTTTGCAGGCATTTTTAAACAGTTTATTTTGTAAATATGACTCTCTTTGGAAATATCCCTTTTCCATACAAAACTTTACTGTCTTTTTTCTCTTTTAAAACAACTGCTATCTGTTCTAATCTTGCGTCTAGCATTGTTGCTGCCATGGCTTCTTCATTATACTCAATCTCGTTATTGGCATTCTTCAAAGCTAAAATAATTATTTGTAAAACTGTTTCTATTGTACTTTTCTTAGCCAACTAGTATCCAGCATAACATCGGTCTTAGAACAGGCTATATATATATTGCTGGGAATCTATGTCCTTTTATTTTGCAGTTTTCCATAATTTATAATCATCTCTCTGAGTAATGGGACAAATTCAATTCTTCTCATAAAAGCTCAATAATCTAAAGAGAAAAAAATGCTTTTAAGGGCAAAAGCAATATCACTAGGAATACCAATTAAAATGCAAATTAGCAATAGAGAACAGAATATACATCATTTTATAAATAAAGTAATATACAAGGCAAACCTATAAGCAGCAAAGAACTGTGCTGAAATATTAAATACCACTATTGTTGGTAGTGCCATAATGGAGATAAATACCTGTATGGCAGTGAAAAACAAAAAAATATATACATGCTTTATGTCAGTACATTCATTCAAAGTCTTTGCTTTTCCTTTAGCACTATTTCTTTCTATCCTTATCTGAGTTTGTAATAATGCAGTTTTTGAAATTATATTTTATGATGCTGAGAAACAACTTGGGATATGTGCAGCTCTAAACACCCAGGACTAATAAAATTACATTGATCTAAAGCACATCAAGATCACTTTCCAAAGACATTCCACATACTTTTTCCAAAAGTATGAAAAATCAGAGCAGAAGGATATCCCCAAAAGGGAACACCAGCTCTCTAACAATGGATACCAACCAAAATGAAAACATTGAAATAACAGATAAAGAATTATAAATATGGATTATAAGGAAGCTCGATGAAATCCAAGAGAAAATGGAAAACCAATTCAAAGGGGCCAGAAAAACAATTCAGGAAATGAATGAAAAATTCACTAAAGAGATTAGCATATTAAAAAATAAAAAAAAATACAACTTCAGGAAAGGAAAACTTTATTTAAGGAAATACAAAACACAGAGGAAGGTTTTAAGAATAGGCTAGACTGGGGATAAGAAAGAATCTGAGAGCTTGAAGACAATTCTTTCTAATTAAAATAATCAAAAATAAAGAACAGAAAATTAAGAGGAATGAACAAAGCTTACAAGAAATATGGGATTGTGTAAAACAGCCAAATATAAAAATTATATGCATCCTTGAGGGTGAAGAAAAGAACACACAAGGGCTAGAAAAACTACTTGCGGGAATAATTGGGGAAAACTTCCCAGGTCTTGCTAGAGATTTAGACATCCATGTACAAGAAGCTCAACAAACACCTGGGACATTCATTGCAAAGAGTCAATCACCAGACAATGGTCATCAGTGGCCAAATCAACATGAAAGAGGAACTCGTATAAGCCATGAAGTGAAAACATCAAGTAACTTACAAAGAAAAACTCATCAGGCTAACTGCACACTTACCAACTGAACTCTTACAAGCAGGAAGGGATTGGTGCCCCATCTTCAGTCTTCTTAAATAGAAAAACTGTCATCCTAGAATTTTGTATGCTGTAAAACTAAGTTCCATATATGAAGGAGAAACAAAGATTTTTCTAGACAAGCCAACACTGAGGGAATTTGTCAAGACCAGACCTGCCCTGCAAAAAATACCCATTACTGCATTATATACAGATCAGAACAATAGACATCAACAAATTAAACCACCCAAGAGCTAAAACTCAGAGCTCATATTAAAAAAATAGCACAAGAGGTAAAACAAAACAATGAGGTAATAGCCAACAGGATGAACAGAACAGCATCCAATATGTCAATTCTATCAATCAACATGAACAGTTTGAATTGCCCCACTCAAGAAACACAGGCCAGCTTAAGGGGTGAAAAAATACACCCCAAGTATCTGCTGTCTCCAGCAAACACATCTAACCCACAAGGACTCATACAGACTCAAGGCGAAGGGATGGAAAAATATATTTCATGTAAATGGAAACCAACAGAAAGCAGGTATAGCCATTCTCATATCAGATAAAATTGACTTTAAATCAATAATAGTAAAGGAAGACAAGAATAGTCATTATATAATGGTAAAGGGAGCAATTCAACAAGAAGACATAACAATCTTAAACATTTGTGCACCTAACACAGGAGTGCCGAGATTCATAAAGCAAACCATACTAGATCTAAGCAAAGAGATAAATGACAGCATCATAATTCCCAGGGACCTCAACAACCCACTGACAGAACTGGACAGATCATCCAAGCAGAAAATAAATGAAAAAACACTGGACTTAAATGGGACACTACAGAAAATTGACCTAACAAACATTTACAGAACATTTTACTCAAAAGCCACTGAATATACATTCTTCTCAGCTACACATGGAACATTCTGTAAGATTGATCATATCTTATCCCACAAAGCATGTTTCAATAAATCCCCCCCCCAAATAGAAATCATCCTAGTATCTTCTCAGACCAAAGTGGAATAAAAATATATATCAACTCCAAGTGAAACACTCCATTCTCCAGAAATTCATGGAAATCGTAAAACCTGCTGCTGAATGATTATTGGGTCAATAATGAAATTAAAATGAAAATCAATGATTCATCAAACTGAATGAGAAGGGGGACACAAGCTATCAAAATCTCTGGGATTTAGCAAAAGCAGTTCTACAGAGAAAATTCATAGCCTTAAATGCCTACATAAAAAAGACAAAGATCACAAATCAACAATCTAATAACATGTCTCAAGGAACTAGAAAATGGAGAGCAAACCAAAGTCAAAACCAGCAGAAGAAAAGAAATGACTAAGGTCAGAAAAGAGTTAAATGAAATGGAAAATAAAAAGGATCAATGAAATAAAAATTTTGTGCTTTGAAAATATAAACAAAATTGATAGACCTCTTGCTATGCACGTGAATTAGAAAACATAGAGTAAATGGACAAATTCCTGGAAATACACAATCTCCCAAGACTGAATCAGGAAGAAATAGAACTCCTGTACAGACCAATAACAGTGAAATAAAAGCAGTAATAAAAAATCTTCCAACAAAAAAAGCCCTGGACCAGATGGATTCACAGCTGAATTTTACCAGACAGACAAAGAAAAGCTGGTGTCCATGCTGCAGAAATTATTCCATAACATATGATTGTCATATACACACTATTTTCATCTCACACCTTCATTCCTCTCATCTCCTAAAGTACATGCTTGCCTGTGAATGGAAAAGAGCTATGGAGAGGGAACAATGGAGTACTCAGAATCCAATGGGATAATCCCAGCTCAAAGTCCCTGGAGAAGGAGGATGGTTTGGGACCTAGAAGTGGTAGGAGATACAGGGCAGGCTCAGGACAGACTTCAGGACTGGAGTCACATTCATCTGGATTCCCCTTCCTGCTCGGCCACTTACCAACTATGTGACCTTGGGCAAGTTCCTTTACTTCTTGTGTGTTGATCTTACTATTTGAAAATGGGGTTAATAACAGATCTTTTAAGATAATACTTATTTACAAGGCATTTAACACAATCTGGAACCTAACGTTCACTTAATCCTTGTTATCCATTATTCTTGGAATTTTCTTCAATATGGAAGATCTGAAATAGGAAAGGATATTTGTGGATACAAATAAATGTGCTGATTTCTGATGGTTTTTATTTTAGTTTTATTTCAGGAAATAATGACATCTTCTTTGCTTTGGAGGAGGAGATTAAACAAACAAAAAGGCACAAGCGTTGACCTTTATTAAAACAGGGAGAATAGGCGGGGCACGGTGGCTCACGCCTGTAATCCCAGCACCATGGGAGGCCGAGGCCGGCGGATCGTTTGAGCTCAGGAGTTCGAGACCAGCTTGAGCAAGAGCGAGACCCCATGTCTACTAAAAATAGAAAGAAATGATTTGGACAGCTAAAAATATATGTAGAAAAAATTAGCCGGGCATGGTGGCTCATGCCTGTAGTCCCAGCTACTCAGGAGGCTGAGGCAGGAGGATCACTTGATCCCAGGAGTTTGAGGTTGCTGTGAGCAAGGCTGATGCCACGGCACTCACTCTAGCCCGGGCAACAGAGTGAGACTCTTTCTCAAAAAAAAAACCAAAAAAACAGGGAGAATAAAAATCATTTACAGAGACAAAAAAATATGGATGATCTTTAATTTTGTTTACCAGCCTCTCTCCCTGAATAATGCTGGATAGATGTTCCTTTTAATGTTGAGCTACCTTTCGTCTGTTTACCTATTCCATCAAATCAACTATTCTTTTGCAAGTATAGTTTGATTCTTACATAAAAAATAATTTATAGGTTTATATGCTGGGCATAGTGGCTCACACCTGTAATCCCAGCACTTTGGGAGACCAAGGCAGGAGGGCTACTTGAGGTCAGGAGTTCAAGACCAGCCCAAGAAACAGAGAGAGACTCTGTCTCTACAAAAAAAAAAAAAAAAAAATAGCTGGTCCTGGTGGTGCATGCCTATAGTCCTATTTACTTGGGAGACTGAGGTGGGAGTATCACTTGAGCCCAAGAGTTTTCAGGCTGCAGTGAGCTTTGATAATGCCACTGCATTCCAATCTGGGTGACAGAGAAAGACCCTGTCTCTAAAGATAACAATAATAATTTATGGATTAGCATTGGCAGCCACCCTGAAATATGGAAAATACTTTGATTGCCATTACTAAAGATCCTTTTTATTCATAGCCAATGTCTGAAATTCTCAAACATACTGTTTTTTTTTTTTTTTTTTTTGAGACAGAGTCTCACTTTGTTGCCCGGGCTAGAGTGAGTGCTGTGGCGTCAGCCTAGCTCACAACAATCTCAAACTCCTGGGCTTAAGCGATCCTACTGCCTCAGCCTCCCGAGTAGCTGGGACTACAGGCGTGAGCCACCATGCCCGGCTAATTTTTTCTATATATATTTTTTTAGTTGTCCAGATAATTTATTTCTATTTTTTTTTTTTAGTAGAGACGAGGTCTCGCTCAGGCTGGTCTCGAACTCCTGACCTCGAGCGATCCACCCGCCTCGGCCTCCCAGAGGGCTAGGATTACAGGCGTGAGCCACCGCGCCCGGCCAAACATACTGTTTTTAAATCTCCATATGTGACATACCACCCACTTTATGAGGTTATTTCTTTTGAAGTGAGTCTTCATTTTCATGAGTTTTCCATGTAGGATTTGGGGATTAACACCAAACTATATTTTCAGTAAGACAAGTTTTAAGAATCAGGGAAACAAACTTTACTTAATTAAAAAGTAAACATCATCACAGCTTACATCTGCTTCCCATGCTTCAACAATAGTATTTCTTCAAGGATTTAGAATCTCTATATATTTACTTACTTTGATATATTAATGTGATCTTTGTCAATGGTCTTGGTAATTGGTTAATGTGATATAATCAGAAAATGACTTAGAATTTATGGAAACTTCATTAAGGTAAATACCAATATTTAGAAAGTCCTGACTACAATAGAGTATAAGTTCTGTGAAGGCCAGAGCTGTCTTCTTATTGAGTGTCTAGTTTCTAATACACGGCCTAGCCCACATAAGCACACAAACACATACTGGTGAAGGCATGAATGATTTTGAGAAAGTTCTTATATCTACCTCTTCCTTACATACATCTTATTAGCAGACCTAATTAAAATTTGAACCATCTTGGTCTTCTGTCTTCAATGAAAGGGTCCATCTGGGCTCATCAATCTCATCCTCGTCACCAAACAACTTCGAGTCACACAGCATATGTTTAGTAATTTATCACCTTTACAAAAAATAAAACTGTGTAAGGGAGTAATTGCAGTTTAGAAAAATCTCATTAATATACTACATCAAATCCAATCCTCCCACCCATCTTTTCAGCGCTGTAAAAGAACAAATGCATGCCCAAATTCAAGAAATGATAGTATTTATACTATCTGACTGTAAGGAGGCACTATTTATTATGGCATGGTTTTGGAATAGTTTAATTTACAGATCCATGAGAATTGTTCAATACATTAAGAAATCATTCAGAATAAGATTAAATTCCTTAGTGTAACTTGTTTCCAAGTGTAAAAAAAAAAAAGAGAGAGAGAAATAGTGAGTGCCAAAGGTAAGAGGTTTTAAAAATGTATTCATAGCAACAGCAATTCTCCCACATGTAATGTTTGAATATATGATGGTTTCATGGAGCCTTGAGTGCTACACACAGTTGAAAAATCTATTTACGAGCCATAACCTGAAATGTGGAATGGCAGTATTTTTGATATTTTACTTAAGAACTTCTGGCAATGCAGGTGTTTTTTTCTAGCTAATGTATTGAGTATGATATCTCTGTATACTACTCAAGTGTGCATTCTGAACACCTCCGAAAGAATGCAGTTTGTCTACCAGGAGGCATCTGTAATGGTGACAGCACAGATGCAAGAACAAAGCAGAGGGTGGCTGAGGCCCAAGGGAGGCAGTAGAGTCATGCTTGAGGGTCAGACTGCCTACTTCTGAATCCTAATTTAGCTAGCTCTATAACTTAGCCAGCTCTGTAACTCAGCCTGAATCTCAACTTCCATCCACAACATGGGGATAGTAGGTTTCTGAGAGTGTTCTTGTGGGATTCATTGACATGATTCCTGAAAAGCACTTATACACAGTTGGGCACATCTTGAAAGCACAATAAATCTCACCTGCCATTATTCTGCAACATAAGTTCTGTTTGAGCAAGGGCAAGTAACATTAACCCTCTGGCAACATTTCCTCATCTATAAAAAGGAGCATTAATCATACCTGTCTGTATAGTTGTGAGGATCAGATGCTACAGCAGCAATCTCTTTGTAAACCATAGCTAACATTTAGTAGTTACACTTATAATTATTTATAGAATGCCCATCAATCAAATGTTGTTCATTTACCTTAATATTCATATGTTCAGTTCACAGATGTTACCCTTGATGTCTGCCTGAGAGAGGGTTTTTTTCTAATAGTACATTTCAATAAGTGAATGGATGATACTAGAATATTCACTGAACATATATTTTATATTATCATATATGCACTTATTAATTGAAACACTGAGTTTCCACTCTGAGCCAAGCACCATTCTAGATGCTGGGGATATAGCAGAATAATACAGATGAATTTCCTGCTCTCATGGAGATAACTTTGAAGAGAGACAGATAAGCAAAAAAATATGTCAAGTGATGAAAAGCTGTGACCAAAATTATGATAAGATGCCTAGAGAGTGATAGGGGTGTGCTTTGGAAAGGACCCCCCTGGTCTTTGGCCAGAGACCTGAGGGAAATGAGAGAGTCAGTCATGCAGAGGAACCAGCAAGTGCAAAGATCCTCAATGGGAGCCTGCTTGGTGTGTGAAATCGACGGAAAGGAGCCAGTGTGGCTGCAGGGGTGAGAGTGGGGGGAGAACTGTGGAGATGACAACTAACACATGTACATCACGCAAAACTGAAAGTTCCAAAAATTATTTGATGAAAAATATCACTCTCATTTGTTTCTTGGTTTGCTATCCTCTCACTAGGTGAACCACAGTCACTGATTTCTTGTGTATTCATACAGAGCCACAAGATGTGTGTGTGTATATATATATCTTTGTCTCCATCTTCATCTTTCTTTTTTACATAAGAGGTAAGCTACTGCACCTACTGTTCTCACCTGACTTTTCCCTAATTCACAAGTTATCTTGTGAATCAGCCTATGTAAACCAATCATTAATAAACATCAAGCTGCTTTATTTTTTAAACTGCTATATTTACCTCCAATTACGTACCAAAAATTATTCAGTCCTTTTTTGAAGGACAGAATATACTCTCTAATATTTCTTATTAATAAACCATGCTAAAATGAATGTTCTTCTAAATGTATTGTTTTTTACACCTGCCAGTATATTTCTGGAAAGAATACTAGGACAAGAATTGCTGGTGTTGGCTGGGCACAGTGGCTCACGCCTGTAATCCTAGCACTCTGGGAGTCCCAGGCAGGTGGATTGTTTGAGCTCAGGAGTTCGAGACCAGCCTAAGCAAGAGTGAGACCCGTCTCTACTAAAAATACAAAGAAATTAGCCAGACAACTAAAAATATATAGAAAAAATTAGCTGGGCATGGTGGTGCATGCCTGTAGTCCCAGCTACTCGGGAGGCTGAGGCAGAGAATCACTTGAGCCCAGGAGTTTGAGGTTGCTGTGAGCTAGGCTGATGCCACGGCACTCTAGCCCAGGCAACAGAGTGAGACTCTGTCTCAAAAAAAAAAAAAAAAAAAAAAAAATTGCTGGTGTAAAAGAGAATGTACGGATCTGTCATTTTGACAAATATTACCCAATTACTATCAATCAAGTGGTGCACAAGTTATAATTAAATTTACAAACTCTTTTCCTGTATGACTTTTGAGCTTTGTATCATACTTGGGATTTTATCCCAATTCAAGCTTATATATTTCTCATTTCTTTCTAGACTTTTTAATGTTTTATCATCTTTAATTTTTATTATATGTTATTTAATTTATTATTATTATTTTAATTGTATAATGTATCTGGCATTTATGTTGTATAAGGTGTAATATGGAGGTCCAATTTATTATTTCAGATGTCACTCAGGTGTCCCAATCCATTTATTGACTAATTGACATATTTTTATTAATAATTTGAAATGGCATCTTTATCATCCGGATTAATTTTTGATGTTTTTTTTAATCTTGTTTTTACTGATGCCTCTTCCATTTGTGTTAGATATCAAACGCTAGTTTTTCACAGGAGTCAATAACAAAGTCAAGGAAACAGGGGTAATAGTTTGGGAAAGTTGATGAGGAATGATCTAGGTATGGAGTTGCCACTGAAGGGAAAAGACAACATGAAGGAAGGCAGTATTCAAGGGGAGCTGGACAAAGAAGGGTATATGTATACATCCACATGATATCATATCATAGATATCTACATAAGCATACACACATAATGGAGAGGCAAAATGAGAGAAATCACAAAACCATAACCATTGTGGCAAGGGAAAGATAGAGAAGGATTTAGGAATAATATAAAATCCACACAAGTCCATAGGGATGGAAGATTAGCATGCAATTTATACTTGGTATTGTGATCTGCAGCAGATAAAACTAATAGCATCTCTCTTCCCTATTCAGGTTCAAAGACTTCACTTTAGGACTGTAAACAGAGAGAGCTTGCTAATGTTGAGCTCCAAAATTCTTCAGATTTAACCACCTAGTCAAGGCAACACAAGACTGGGGGAGTTTGCCTTGAAAAGAGCTGCTTCTCCCTAGAGAAGCAGCAAAATTGACACTCACTGCAGGCACCTTGCTCCCTAGAGGAACACAAATGGAACACAGCTGAGCTGGTCCAGATGTTTCCAGACAGAAACATGGCTCCGGATAACTCAAGCAGAAGCAGAGTGAATAAAAAGGCAGAGAAAGGTGAGAGGAGTGTCAAAATCCCTCCTTTAGGAAATCAGTAGGAGAAAAAAGGGTTTCCCCACATTAGACATTTAGGCTTAACGAATGATGAGAGAAATGATCCCTGAAATAAAACAAAGAGGGATCAATTCCAGGCATGTGAAACAATTAAGTGTCTGATCATATGGGTAAAGGAGTGGAGGGTAATGAAGTAGAAGCTGTTAGGAATTGTATAATGAGTGGGTTTTTGCTGTTATGAAAATGGGAAAGTATTTACTGGGAATTTTTAGGAATAAATAGATAAAAGCACAAGGTCACTGGTTTGATGTCACTGGTCATGAAGAAGAAAAGTGATGATAATCATTACTGTTGTACAGTTATATCCACAAAGAAATCTATAATGATTATGTTCATGACACTTTGGAGATTCAAATTGTGCCACGATTGCTTGTGGCCAATTGCCTCACCCAAAAGTGCTCATACACACACACGTGCACACATGTATGGGCACATAACACACGCAACTGACTTAACTGAGGAAGAACGAGAACCCACTACACTCTGGTCCATCACTGAATAACATGGGCCCCTTGCTCACTCCCATAGTAACACAGGACCCTAAACCAGACTTCTCCTTTCCTCAAGCATTCTCATTTTTTTCCTTAGTGTTTGAGCTCTGCTTTATCACTTCAAAACATTTTCTTGTACAGGTTAGGAAAGGCATTACAGAAATCTTACCTTTGAAAATGTTGAGACTTTACTAGCCTAACTCAGTATCCTACTAGGTAGTCAGTAACTGTTACCTATTATGCTGACAAAGATGTGGAAATTCTAGAAGCTTATTAAGCTTCAAATATGAAATTGCTTGCAGTAGTATCTGAATGGTTAATTCTATAAGTTAAAAGAAAATGATGACAACCACTTGGTGGCAGAATTCTGGTGCTGAAAGTAGATCCAGTGGTCTCCTAGAGCAACATTTTCCATGTTGCTGTGCCATCTATACAATTCTGTGAATTCCCTGAGCCTCCCTTTATACAATCATGAAATGTATTCATACAAAACACACTGCCCATCACTGGCTGGCTGCACCATATGCCCCACCTTTTCATCAGAACTCCCTATGTAATGTACAGTTTAATAATATAAGTATTATTTATTATTTTTAATCTTAAGAATTTTCAAATAATGGCATAAGAAATAACGAAAGGTATTTTATTACTCTCATTTGTACCATCCACAAGTTAATTTCATAAAAATATTTAATAATGCTGAACTGAAGGATCAGTTGGCTTCACTACAATCTTCAGTTAAATAAATTACTTCTTCATTGTATTCTAAACTTTGGAATTCATGCCTTCATCATTTTAAAGCATAAAATCTGCAAAAACTGTGCAAGGAAGTTAATTCATACCTGTATTACCACATTATATTTCTGTTACCATATTATAAATCAATAGATTGTATTTGTGTAAATTGTAAGGAAAATTCATTTTTGGAATGTCTGTCTTTAAATTCTTGTGTACATGGTGGTAGAAATATTAGGTGGAATATTTGAGTTCTTACTTTGTTCCTCATTCCTCTAAGTCAATAGTTCTCAAAGTGTGGTCCCCAGATTGGCAGTATTAGCATCACCTGAAAATTGGTTAAAAGTGTAAATTCAAGCCATATCCCAAACCTGAATCAGAAACTCTGGGACTAAACCCCAGAAATATGTGTTACAACAAGTCCTCCAGGTGATTCTCATGCATGTTAAAGTTTAAGCGCAGCAGTTCCATGTGAATCCATGCTGTTTATTTCAAAATTCTCTCTCTGAACAAGAGAAGCTGAAACTGGGTCACAAAAACTCATTAGTAAAAGAAATAAAAATTAAAACCACAATGAGATATCATCCTGCACCAGTGAGAATGGCTACTATTAAAAAGGCAAAAAACATTAGATGTTGGGAAGGATTAGGAGAAAAGGGAATACTTACACACTGTTGGTGGAAAGGTAAATTAGTATGAGCTCTGTGGAAAACAGTATGGAGATATATCAAAGAACTAAAAATAGAACTATGATTTAATCCAACAATCCCACTACTGGATATTTACCTAAAGGAAAATAAATCATTGTATCAAAAAGATACCTTCACCCATATGTTTATCACAGCACTTTTCACAATAGCGAAGTCATGCAATCAGCCTGAGTGGTGTCCATCAACAGATGATTGGATAAAGAAAATGAGGTATATATGTGTTAATACACCCCCCATGGAACTCTACTCAGCTAAAAGAAAAGAATGAAATTATGTTTTTCACAGCAACATAGATGGAACTAAAGGCCGTCATCTTAAGTAAAATAACTCAGACACAGAAAGAACAATTCTACATATTCTCACTTATAAAGTGGGAGCTAAATAATGTGTACATATGGTCAGAGAGAGTGGAATAATAGACATTGGAGACTCCGAAGGGGGGGAGGGTGGAAGGGGGATTGATGATGAGAAATTACTTAATGGACACAATGTTATGTTATTCTGGTGACGGATACACTAAAAGCCCTGACTTCACCAGTATGCAATCTGTCCGTGTAACAAAACCACAATTGTACCCCATAAATTTATACAAATAAAATAAAAAATTTTAAAAACTCAGATTATGCATCCTAGAGATTCATAATGATGTGGCAGTAGAAAGTTATACTGTCACATTGAATGTCTCTTTTAGGTAAGTAAATGTATTGGTGGACATTTTGCCTTTTTTCTTGATCTAAAGAAGATATGTTTAGGATTGAAGTGTATATATAATACAAAATGAAAGGATGCCTACACAAGTTACTACTTTAGAGCAAGACTCTTAATTTCCACTTGTAAAAGCACAATTATATCTGTTGTAAACTACTGAATACATGTTTTACATGCTGTTCCTTCAAGAGAGATAATTCTCATTCCCCAAAGATAAGTTGGTTCACCAGTACTTCTTAGATGAATATTTGCAGGATTATCTTGTCTTGGACCCTTGAGGAAATCAAAGAAGTAAGGATGGGATATCACAAAAAAGCAGCTTTAAGCTCTTCCCAGAGCATCTTGGCTTGAAATAACCACCAATTATTTCTCTTGGTGTGGAAGCACAAAAGAGCATGAAGGTCATCATATCCCCAAAGATTCTGCCAGTTTATAGGGCTTTTTGGAAATTGGCTCAGCCCTCTTTGTAGAAGTATTAATAATATAATCCTGCTCTTAGGATTGTATCCTGTTTCTCTTTTTTGTTCTACTTAATAGCTACATATTAACAGCATTTCCTTATTCAGTATATAATGATTTACTCAATAAATTTCCTGCTGTTCTCATTTTCTGGGATATCGCAAGCATTGCTTTGTTAAACATCTTTGTACTTACATCTTCCTTTGATTATTTTTTTCCTTCAAGATAAATTTCTTTGAATAGCATATCTGTGCCAAAAGGCATGTGTGTGTGTGTGAATATATATGTGTGTGTGTGTGTATATATACACACACACACACAAAGGATATTTTGCCATTTTTATCATTTTTAAATGCACAGTTGAGTGGTAATAAATACATCTATATTCTTTTTTCCTCCTTCATCTTCTCCCTATCCTGTGCCCTTTCTGGCCTCTGGTAACCAACAATATGCTCTCTATCTTCATAAGATCCACTTTTTTAGCTCCCACATATTAGTGAGAACGTCATATTTGTCTTTCTGTGCTTAGCTTATTTCACTTAACAGTTGGAACTGCCTGCAGTTCCAACCATGTTGCTGCAAATGACAGGATTTCACATTTTTATGGCTGAATAATATTCCATTGTGTATATATACATTTTCTTTATCAATTCATCTGTTGATGGGCACTTAGATTGATTCCGTGTGTTGGGTATTGTCAATATTGCTGCAATAAACATTGGGGTGCAGATATCTCTTTGATATATTAATTTCCTTTATTTTGGATATATTCCCAGTAGTGGAATTGCTAGGTCATATGGTAATTCTATTTTTAGTTTTTGAGGAACCTCTATACTGTTCTATAGTGGCTCTACCAATTTACACTCCTGTACGAGTGTACAGTTTCTCCTTTCTCCACATCCTCAGCAGCATGTGTTATTGCCTGTCTTTTTGATATAAGCCATTTTAACTGGGGTGAGATGATATTTCATTGTGGTTTTGATATGCATTTCTATGATGATTAGTGATGTTGAGCATTTTTTCATATACTTGTTGACCATTTGTCTGTCTTATTTTGAGAAATGTTTGTTCAGATCTTTTGCCCATTTTTGAATCAGATAAAACCACAAAAGACCTGGAATAGCCAAAGCAATCTTGTGCAAAAAGAACAAAGCTGGAGACATCACAATACCTAGTTTCAAAATTTACTACAAAGCTATGGTAATCAAAACAGCATGGTACAGGCAAAAAACAGACACCTAAACCAAGAGAGCAAAATAGAGAACATAGACATAAATTCATGAATTTACAACTAGCTCATCTTTGATAAAGGTGCTAAAAATCTAAAATGGGGAAAGAATAGTCTTTTTAATAAATAGTGCTGGGAAATTGGATAAATATATGCAGAAGAATGACATTAGACTTCTATCTCTCATCATACACAAAATCAAAATGGATTAATTACTTAAACCTAACACTGGTAACTATGAAACTTGTAATGCTATTAATAATTAGTATTACTACTAATACTAGAAGAAAAGATTGGGGAAACACTCAGAACATTAGTCTGGACAAAGACTTTTTGTGTAACACCTCAAAGCACAGGCCATCAAGGCAAAAATAGACAATGGGGATTATATCAATCTATAAAGCTTCTGCACAGTAAAGGAAACAATCAACAAAGTGAAGAAACATCCTACAGAATGGGAGAAAATATTTATCCATCTGACAAGGGATTAATAACCAAAACATATAAGGAGCTCAAACAGCTCAGTGACAAAAAAGGCATGTATATTTTTAAAGTTTTTGATATATATGGCTATGTTTCCCTCTATATACCTGTTACAAATTAGCAACTTAATTTTTAGGGTGTATCTTTTATTTACATCCATGCTCACGCTAGATATTGTTACTATATTCTTCCTTGTCAACTTAATTTTTGTATTATATATGCATTTGCTATGTATCTTTAATTTTCTTTGATTACTACTGAAATCAGGCATTTTTTATCACCTAATTGTATTTCCTCTTGTGATTTATTTGCTCACCTCCTAATGCGTTTTTGTCGATTTTATTGGTTTGTAAGAGTTCTTTTTATATTAAGAATGTTAATCATTAATAATACTAATACTATAATACAAATTTTTCTCCAAATTAGTATTTGTTTTAACTTTATTTACAGTATTTTCACATTTATATACAAAAGACATGAATAATTTTCCTACATGTGTCTATTTATATGACAAGCTTCAACAAATGTTTTTCAACTCCAAATTATTTAGAGTCACATGTATTTTCTTCTAGTACTGTTTTATTTTCACTTATATTTGTAATACACTGGTATTTGTTTTGATGTAAAAATAAGTTAGGAGTCCATCTTTCTTAAAAAAAAAACCCTCCCCATCCTAAGATAATATAAAGCAAAAAAAAAAAAAAAAAAACTTGTTGGCTGTCAGGGGAGAACTTCTAAATACCAAGACTATTCGTAAATTTTAGAAAAATTATGTCATCTTATTTTCTACAACTTGTTTAATAACATTTTGTCATTGTGTTTCTTCCATGAATTGACTGGAAATTTGCTTGTTAATATGAAGCAGGAGGGCAAATACTTCCCTAATTCTGAGATTTCTTCAAGTTAACCAGTTCCTTCTCAGATTTTACCTGGGTTTAAGAAAACTGCAGTGATTTTTTTTTTCTTCTTCTGATGGTGATCCCAGCAAACTATTTGTTTCAATGCACAGCTGTAATTATTGTGAAAAGATGCAGCTCAAAACATAAACAGCTTTGTCCCTTGCATCCTCTATATTACTCTTTGTTGTAAGTTGATATGATTTAGAATCCTTCACTAAGGCCAATTACTTATTTTCTTTACTATGTGTCTCCTTTCAGGGGGAACTGAAGCATGTCTTTCTCTCCATGAAGCTCTGAGGTAAAGACAGCATCTCATGCCTTCATGGACTTACACATTACATTTAGCTTTCCAAGTTGCTTTGAACTGATCTTTTCTTATCAGGCGTGGGCATTCCTCAGGGTGCTCTTCTATAATCATAGAGCAGTATGTTGGCTACACTACAGAGACTCTGGCCTGGTGGACGCAAATAGAATTGCCCAACAGAGACTCAGTTCTAATTCTTACTGTGCCATTCATTAGCTTTCAATTCTTGCTAAAGCTCCTTAATCTTATACTATTTCAAGCTTTGCTGCAGCAAGTGATAATAATGCTGATGTAGTCTACCAGGAGGTTGTTAGGATTAACTAATTAATGGTCACAAAGAGCCTTTTAAATAGAGAGTGCCAAATGTCTTTCCTGGTATAAAGTAAAATCATTTTGCTTGTCTTTTTATCTGTCTTTTGTTGGCAGACTGTCTTCTAACATCTGCTTTCAGAGTGCTTAAGCCACTTACTTTTCAACTCAATTCCTTCCAAAAGACTTTTAACTATAATCAAAATTACTTTAGTTCCAATAATGATAGGACCCCACTTTTATACCTCAGTTCCTGGAGGACCTCAGTCCTATAGTGCTTCTGGTTCACTTTCACTCTAATGTTTACAATGTCTAAAATTAAAGGCTGTATATACATTTAACATGTAGCATAAGGAGATTTTAAAGGGTTAGATTCAAATTACCAGAAATCTCAGTTAACTAAAAAATATTTTCCTGAAAATTTAGCAATCATGAAACAAACAAAGCAGACATTTGACTTTAAGAACATACACATAAATTCAAGGATGTGTCACTCTCTGCTCAATCTCCTATAGAGACGTATCTATAGACTAGATAAGTACATGAGACCACAGCACTATTGAAAGTGAAAGAAAGCACTGTTAGTGATACAGTTTATAACTGATCACTGATCATTAAGTCATAAGATCAGGCTTATATCAGAACCAGGCTAACTGTGATATATGGGCAGCGTGTCCATGTAGCTACCAAATGATAATCGTTGGCTTTCAGTTTGATGATACTGATTGACTCAAGCAAGATTTTCAGTTTCTCTGTTATTGACAAAAATGAAACATAAAAAGTTTTTCTGTTTAATCTAGAGTTAATTAGTTAATTTAGATAAAAGTGTCCAATCATCTGGTTTCAGGACATCAATTTCATGCCTGCTGTGATGTAGTGATCCCTTCTAACGCATGCCCATTCCTAAATTCTGCCCTGCAGAGAATGTGGTAGACAGGAGCTTGGGCTGGTCGGGCACCCCACAGAGCCTCAGAACTTTTTGACCTTGACAGGGACTGCATCAGCTCAGCAAATAGCCACCCAGTGCAGAAGGAATTGTGCTAGCTAGTACTGCCTCCTTCCTGGGACACTAGGACCCTAACCAATCACAGTCCTGTACTCAAGGGCAAAGAAATTAGCCTTTTTATCTGATTTTTAGTATGAGTAAAAATCACTAGTTTGTCTAAAATAGATATTCCTGGGCCCCACCCTTAGAGATGCTAATGTAGTTGGCTTGACAAAGGGCCCAGGATCCTACATTGCTGAAAACACCCCAGGTTATTCTGAAGCAGGTAGCTGTGAACCTCTTTTCTAAAAAAAAATCTTTTCCAAATTTTAAATGCAAAAGTTTGGACCATAACCTATCCATTGTTCATAAATGTGGTTATACCTGTATTCACATTAAAACAGTTTGGACAATAATGACTGCAATTTAAGGGGATGGACACACTTATAGCTCTGACTCAGGCGAGGTAAAGGCAATATATGTAACCTAAACATTTGTACCTCTGTACTATTCCAAAATAAAAATAAATAAATAAATGCATAAATAAATGGGCTAAACAAATCTAATATTATCCTGTAAAATAAGAAAGAGCAAATTGAACCTACTTTTATTATGATGATTTTTTAAATATTAAATTATTTAAAACTGGAAGTTTGATTTAATAACCTTTTCCACAGAAACAGTACTTCTTAAAATGCCTCGGGTTATTCTGAAAAAGTGGTCGATGGCAGATACACTGAGAAACACTATCATTAATATTAAAAGCTAATGTCAAATTAGTTAACCATAACAAGGCTTTATCATAGCAATGATTGCATAGATTTATAAAATGAATCCTACAAATTTAGGTTACGTTTGTATCCAACAATCTATACACAAACATAATAACAACTTATATTTTGGAATATTTTAAAATTTAATGAGGGAAATAAAACAAATATATAAAGCACAGAGTCATGCACATGACATTTTTTTCCTTATTATTTAGAAAGTGTTTAATATATACAATGGGATATTGTTCAGCCTTAAAAATGAAGGAACTCCTGTCATTTGCAACAACACGGATGAACCTAGAGAACATTATGCTAAGTGAAATAAACCAGGTACAGAATGACAAACACTTCACGATTTCACTTATATGTGGACTCTAAAAAAGCCAAACTCACAGAAGCGGAAAGTAGAAAGGAGAGGGAGGGAGAAATGGCTCAAAGTATACAAGTTTCAGTTATGCAAGATGAATGAGTTCTGGAGATCAAATGTACAGCATAGTGACTATAGTTAATAATATTGTATTATATATTTGAAATTTGTTAGGAGATTAGTTTTTTTGATTAAAAAATACTTTATTATTAAAATGTACAAAGAATCACTTGAGCTTGTAGTGAGTAGTAATTTTTTGCTGGTGGAGGAACTTTCTTTGATGTTGGTGGCTGCTGATTGATCAGGCTGGTAGTTGCTGAAGGTTGGAGTGGTTGTAGTAATCTCTTAAAAAATAAGACAACGATAAAGGTTATCTCTTCAATTGACTCTTCCTTGAATGAAAGATTTCTCTGTAGCCTGCATGCTGTTTGATAGCATTTTACCCACAGTAGAACTTCTTTCAAAATTGGACTTAATTCTCTCAAATCCTGTCACTGCTTTATCGACTAAGCTCACTCATGTAATCTTCTAAATCCTTTGTCATTTCAACAATGTTCACAGCATCTTCACCAGGAGTAGATTCCGTCTCAAGAAACCACTTTCTTTGTTCACCCATAAGAAGCAACTCCTCATCCATTTAAGTTTGATCATGAGATTGCAGCAATCCAGTCACATCTTTAGGCTCCACTTCTAATTCGAGTTCTCTTACTGCTTCCACCACATTTGCAGTTACTTCTTCCACTGAAGTCTTGAACCTCTCAAAGTCATCATGAAGGTTGGAATCAACTTCTACTGAACTCCTATTAATATTTGTATTTTGAACTCCTCCCATGAGTCACAAATGTTCTTAATGGCATCTAGAATGGTGAATCCTTTCCAGAAAGTTTTCAATTTACTTTGCCCAGATCCATCAGAGGAATCACTATCCATGGCAGTGACATCCATAAAAAAATGTATTTCTTAATAAGACTTGAAAGTTGAAATTACTCCTTGATTCATGGGCTGCAGAAGGATAGTGTGTGAGCAGGCATGAAAACAGCATTAATCTCCTTGTACATTTCCATCAGAGAAGAGATTAGATCTTAAATATTCTCACCACACATACACACAAATGGTAACTATATGGAGTGGTGATGGATATGTTAATTATCTTGATTGTGATAATCATTTCACAATATATGTATATCAAAACATCATGTTGTACACCTTAAATATATAGAATTTTTATTTGTCAATCATATGTCAGAAAAACTGGGGGAAAAAAGAGAAAGTGTTTGAGCAACTATATGTGTTTCTGGACTTACCCCATCTTCCCCATTAGACTGTAAAACATTCCAAGATATGCTGTTATTATATTAGCTAATAATAACAGCCAACAGTTATACGCTAGTCATATGCTAAGTGGTATGCATATAAAGTCATTTAGTAAAAATTTATTTATTCCTCTTAATAAGTTCCAAAACTATTAATATTTATTTGACCTCTATGAAATGGAGACATATTATGCAAGATGCTGGTAGCGGTGAACAGAGTCGACTGCAATATAGCTATAACTTGAAACCTCAATATTCACTTTTAGAAGACAATTTACAAAGAATTGTAAATTGATCAAATTAGATATGCTGATATTGATTGGCAACATGCCATAACTCATGACATTTTTTATAGGTTCATTTTTCTAGCTGAATCCTCATAAAATTCATTTAAAACAAGAGGAGACATGGGATAGATGTTTTGACAGTGGGTGAGAAGCAAATATTTTAAGAAAAACTTTTCACTAGTGCAACCCCTATGGAAAGCAATATGGAGATACCTTAAACAGATTCAAGTAGACCTACCATTTGATCCAGCAATTCCATTATTGGGCATATACCCAGAAGAACAAAAGTCATTTTTTAACAAAGACACCTGTACCCGAATGTTTATAGCAGCACAATTCACAATCGCAAAGATGTGGAAACAACCCAAGTGCCCATTGATCCACGAATGGATTAGTAAACTGTGGTATATGTATACCATGGAGTACTACTCAGCTATAAGAAATAACGATGATACGACATCTCTTTGGTTCTCCTGGAGAGAGCTGGAACCCATTATACTAAGTGAAGTATCCAAAGAATGGAAAAACAAGCATCACATGTACTCACCAGAAAACTGGTTTCCCTGATCATCACCTAAATGTACATCAGGGAAGGATACCAATTGGATATCAGACTGGGATGGGGGGGTGGGGGGAGGGGATGGGGGTATGCCTACATGACGAGTGCATTGCGCACCCTCTGGGGAATGGTCATGCCTGGGGGTGCGGACCCGGGGAGGTGGGGGGGGAGGGGATCGAGGTGTGAGTGCATGGCGAGTGCCAGGCGCACTGTCTGGAGAGTGGGAGCGGACGCGCTTGGGACTCTGGCTCAGGGGGATGGGCGGGACAGGGACAATGTATATGATCTGAACTTATGTACCCCCATGATGAGCTGAAATAAAAAAAAATATATTATAAAAAAAAAAAAAAAAAAAAAAAAAGAAAAACTTTTCTTAAAAAGGGGAGAGGGAACAAAAGGCTCCCTCTGTGTTCAATTAGCAGAGTCCTCCAAAGGCCTAGTATGAAAGCCCTTAGAAATTCTTGCAGTAAGCCAACAATAAAAGCATATTTTAGAACACTAAAACAAAAATATAAAAAAATAGCTGCAAAGATGTATAGGTATTATCTGCAACATTCACAATCCCAGAACCAAATTTTGTTTAATGAAAATTAAACAGCCATAGTTCTAGGAAAGTTTCAGGATCAAGTCTTAATTCAAATCAAGAGAGTTGACTATTTACTTGTTAAAAGCTGTCATAACTTAGTTACTGAACTAAGCTCTACTTTCATTTATGATATAAAGATAAAAATAATACTGATTTCACATGGTTGTTTTGACTATTAAATGAGGTAGTGTATTTAAAGTATTTTTAGCACTGTGTGTGGCACATAGTAAATGCTCAAGAAATATTAGCTATTTTACTCCAAGTCAAATCATTTAATTCATTATTTCTTAATTCCATTTTCAGTAATATCAGTGCAATATTGTATAATACAAATGTTGTGATAGTTTCATGGATATTTAGACCTTTTAAGAGATCTATTTTCTTTAGATTTTAAGTACAAAGGTTATATCACAAAGGGATTTTTTTTCATAATATAAGCAAAAGACCACAGAACTCATTCCTTTAAAATCATACTTCTAACTGTGCCTTTTACCATAGGGTTGAAGACATAGCTCATTTCTTTTACACTGATCTGGAGCTGCCTATTAAGCATTCCGTGTCTCGGATTCTGTACTTTACTGGAATATAATTGAGAGGCCTTCAATTACAGAGGAAAAAAGTGCTGATGAATTGTTAAACCATTCCCCTTGTGGGAATAATGTCTCTGATTCAATACAAACACAAATCATGTTCAGAGAACAAGTTTGACTTCTTCTTCTTTTTCTTTTTTGTTTTTTAATATTAATTTCTTTTTCTTTGTTACCAACCAAACTTTGCAACTTCTTCTGAGTTCCATTATACTAATCTTATATCTCTGCTCCCCACCCTCCAACTACCCCACTTACCTTATCCTGTATTTTTTCATTTATTGCCTTGCTATTTTATTACGTACTATGACATGTTTCAAAAATTCTTTGGATAACTCAAAAAAATGTTAATCTTTATGTTAGATTAGATCAGGCTTTTCAAAGGCAAAAATTTGGGTGAGTGGGAAGTTTGGATTGTAGGACAAATGTTAGCGCTATGTCTATCCCTTGAGGCTACTCCCAAATGACATTCTCCATACCTGAGCTCATTAAAGCTGTCCCTCCCATCTTCTGGATGGCTCCTGAGGGCCACTTTAGCCAGTTGGGAACAAGCTGATCCACCCTAAAGCAGCCCATGGGAACTACAGCCTGGGACTACACAGGCACCGAAGCCTTGGCGTTTTCATCTTGAAATGCTTGATCTTATTGTTTGGCCACATGTGTCTTGAAACAACAGCATTTTAATATTTTCTACCAAAATCTCTAAAGGGAGGACTTATATTTAGGTAAAAATATTTGTTAATGTGATGCTTCATTTGCCATCATTAGAATAACCAGAATATAGGTTATGATGCTTTCAATTTTATTCTCAATAATTGATATAGAGAGGAAAAGGATTGAATCTGTTATCAAAGAGGAAGATGAGTAAATGGAGTGGTGCATGAATGCCTTTACTTGTTTTTCCTCTTTGTGAGCACATACAAACTCAAATTTCCATATTTTCTGCTTTACTCCAAGGACAAGACAGTCATACTCAAGTAAATAATAACCAGCACTTAGAATGGAAACATTAGAGTGCAACAAGATTAGTATTATTGTTTTTCATAACTGATGTTCTCAATATATTTGAATTCACACAACTGCACCAGAAATAGAATGCACACATTCATAGGTATATGTGTATGTGTATGTGTATAGGCATGTGAGTGTGTTAATGACTATATACAGTATCTGTAAGTAGGGGCAGGTCTTCTTTGGTTCAGCACAGAGTCATTTTCCTAGAAGATATTTTTAAAAGAAAATTTCATATGTGAAGAAACACTGTAGTCATTATCCTCAGTTAACCTTTTCAAATATGTATGAATGGTATACATTCTCTTGTTTCATTGTTTTATTGTAAATCCAGGATCTACCTTTTCAAATTATGAAGTTAGCATGATGTTTTGAAAGAGTATCTAGTATTGGTAAGCATAAGTTGAAAAATGTCATTCTCATAAAGAAGTGATTAAAGTGTATACTGTACACCAGTGGTCACCAACCATTTTGGCACCAGGGACCAGTTTTATGGAAGACAATTATTCCTCAGTTTGGGAGCTGGTGGTGTGCAGGCAGAGCTCAGGCAGTGGTGCCAGTGATGGGGAGCAGCAAGCCGAAGCTTCTATTGCTCGCCCTCTGCTCACCTCCTGCTGTGCGCCCCACCCCCAATTCCTAAGTTTCATGGAAGACAATTTTTCCATGGATAGGGTGGTAGGGCAGGGGGATTGCTGTGAACTCTCCTGCTGGGGAGTTGGGGACTGCAGCTGTACACCATTAGGGAAACTAATTTGACAATAATCTCAAAAACATTAGAAACATGCATAATTTGTGATCTAGTAACTACATTTCTAGGAATCCAGGCTACTAAAACAATCAATCATGCACACAACTATTTTTGAGCAATGGTGCTTGTTATTAATAATGTTAGGACATAAATTTCTTAAGTACCAGTGATTAGAAAATAAATTAATCATAATGATAATATTTTGGTATCATTAAAATCATGCTTGTTTTCAAAGAAAAAATATGTTTTGTGTATTTCTACAAGGTAAAAATAAAAAATGCCTAGAAGATAATATCAAATAGGAAAAATGTTTTAAATTTGTAAATCAAATATTCCAATTCTGAAACAATGTATATAATATATGAAAATAATAGAACACAGTAAACTGATGTTCTAGTCAATTAACTCTACATGGTGACACTATTAGAGGTTTTAATTCCTCACAGATTTTTCTGTCTTGTTTACAATGAACATGTGTAATTGTGTGGATCTGGAAAAAAATTCATTTTTAAAATATCAAATGATTTCCCATCTGTTCCACTGTTTACAATGCACTAATTCTTCCTGCTATTATTCTTGCTATCTACCAAATATTTCTTCTCTACACTACACATATTTAAGCTTCCCATATGTTTCTATTAAATGGTTTACATTATTCTCAAATATTAAAGTCAAACTTCTGCAAAATATAAAACATTTACATAGATTCATTCAATGAAAAAATGGCCTCATTTATATTTCCAGGAATAGTATATAATTATTAATCTTAGAGAATGTGATTCAGAGAAATTGAGAATCTTAAATGCATATGAACCTCATTAACCAAGATATTATCAATATCACTATTTCAGGAGTCACTAAAAATTAGTGAAATATTAATATTGATCTGTCAGCTCTCAACTGGAAAGATTCAAGAAATGTCTTGTTCTATACATTGTGTCTTATCAAGAACATTTTTTTAATAATTTGAGATTTGAGCAACATTTTATGAATTATGCTTACTCTAAATGTTGTGTGGAAATGTATCATATCAATCTAACTTCTTTTTTTGTATAAGATGTCAAGTTTAATTTTTGTTATTTCAGAATATTACAGGGGTACAAATGTTTTGGTTACATAAATTGCTTTTGTACATTTTGAGTCAAAGTTATAATTGTGCTCATCTCCCAGATAATGTGCATTGTACCCGTTAGGTGTGAATTTACCCATCCCCTTCTCCCTGCTCCCACCTGCTTGATTTCCAATAAAGGTTATTTCCATATGTGCATATAAGTATTGTTTGATTAGTTCCAATTTAATGTGAGTACATGTGATGTTTCTTTTTCCATTCTTATGATACTTCACTTAGAAGATGATCTCCAGTTTCATCCAGGTTAACACAAGAGGTATCAGTTCACCATTTTTCATGGCTGAGTAGTACTCCATGGTATACATATACCACATTTTTTCTCTTTTTATTTATTTTTTTAATTTAATTCAGGATATTATAGGGGTACAAACATTTTGGTTACACGTAATGCATTTGCCTTGCCCATGCCAGGGCTACAAGCATGTCCTTCCCCATACAGTGTGCTCCACTTCCATTAGCTGTGGGTTTACTCCTCACATCCCCCAAACTGACCGGTACGCCATGAGTATTACTACCATGTGAATATCCTAAGGTGTTGATCAGTTAGTACCAATTTGATGGCAAGTACGTGTGGTTCATGTTTTTCCATTCTTGTGATACCTCACTTCGAAGGATAGGCTCAATCTCTATCCAGGATAATATAAGAGATGCTAGTTCACCACTGTTTTTTGTAACTGAGTAGTATTCTATGGTACACATATACCACATTTTATTAAACCATTCATGTGTTCATGGGCACTTGGGTTGTTTCCAGATCTTTGCAATTGTGAATTGGGCTGCTATAAACATTCGAGTGCAGGTCTCTTTTTTAGAGAATGTCTTTTTTTATTTTCCCTCTTTGTGTGAATACCCAGTAGTGGGATTGCTGGATCAAATGGTAGTTCTACTTTTTTAGTTCTTCCAGGTATCTCCATACTACTTTCCATAGAGGTTGTACTAATTTGCAGTCCCACCGGCAATGTATGAGTTTGCCTATCTCTCCATAACCATGTAAACATTTGTTGTTTTGGGAGAACAGAGATGAAAGATGTTAAACAAATGTGAATGTGCTGAGTATCACCAGAGAGGGCACTTCAAGCTACTCTGGAAGACCTAAGCCCAACTGGGAGGAGAGGGAAGATTCTGGAGGAAGGGACTTTCAGCTGAGACCTCAGCCAGCTTGGCAGGATCAGAGCAGAGAGTAGGAAGACATATCTGGATGTGGGAGAGATTAAAAGGGTCAGGAAATTTAACAAAGTCCACTATGGCTGAATGTAGAGAGCTTGGAGGAGACTTGGTGCGGCGACAAGTGTTGGGGGGCGCAGCTTAAGCATGTAGAACCTTGCAAGTCAAGTCAAGGATTGTGATCTTTATTCTAAGAGCAATGAAAAGTCTTTAACTGTAAAAACAAAGGAGTGACAAAATCAGATTTGTGGTTTTGAAAGGTCACTCTCAGAAGCACTGTATAAAACCCCTCGGTGAGTGACAAAGGACAAGGCAGCTAATACATCACTTAAAAAAAAAATAAAGGTGTTTTGAGTGGCAGTCATAGTAACAGGCATAGAAAAAAGTGAACTAAAGCATTTTTCTTCAGTACTTCCTCACCTGATGACTGAGACTCTAGAAGGGCAGCCAACCCTGCTGTCTGTTAAATATAAACCTCATGGTCCCTTCTGATCACACTGAGAGGCAGAGCCTTTCTCATTCAGTGATGGGGACTACCGTTTGTTTTCAAGATGGCCACTGGGCCAGAAGACAGCATTATGCCTTTTTAAAAGATTCATTTAATAATATCTACTTCACCCTTTTGTTAAAAGGTTTAAATGTGATAAATTATTAGAAAGTGCTTTAGAATCTATGATCATTTTATTATGCTCATGGAATGGTGAAATACAAAAACCCTAAACAGATATCCATCTATCAATATTTATTCATCAAGCACTCACTGCCTGTGTGCTTGACACTGTGCTAGGCACCACGGGAAAAACAGAAGTTTATGGACCTATTAGCTTGTGGTTTAAAGAGGTACTTAAATGCAAATAAAATTAAGGGAACACTGAAACTAATAAGGTGGACCCAGACCTCAGGCTCTGAACGTAGATTATGTTTATCTGTTTTAAACCTGTGAGAGCTGTGCTGAGTTAACCTCGAAAAACAATTCATCTTCCCTTGATTTGTTGTTTAGAAGTGCTGATTGCCCTAGGGAGAGAATTATCATCTTGTGAGTGAACTTGGCAAGTTTCTGGTGATTTTCCCAGTGGTTAGAACCCAGTTGATTACTGTATCTGCCCAATGTCATGTCCAGACTGCCATTGTTTATGTTTCATTTTAATCCAATTAGGTAAACAGGACCTTAAAGGTTTACAGATAACAGATACTCTAGAAGCTTTAATGTCTCTTTTATATTTCTTCCTGTAATGGAAAATTCTGGTCATAGGAAAAAATGAACAAATAGATTATATTCTTGGTCAAATCATTTTAAACTCATCAAAACCGTCTCTGCTTCGTTTCTTATTTCTGCCGGGGTCTTTCTGATCCAGACCAGGTTGTTACCGAGATCTCTTTAATTTACTCTTTTTGAAAACACCATTTGTATTATCATTTAGATTATTGCTCTACTCTTAGATATACATTCTAAAGAATATAAAGGTCAAAGTTCCGTGAAGCAAATAGATAACACAGAAAAAACTGAAGTACATTTTTAGTTTCTCAGCGTATGAAATGTTACATAATTTGTGAATATAGTTGATTATACACACTCACTTTTACTTAAATTTTATTTTAAAAATTATGAAAATATATGGTTCATTATTGGTAAAAAGATATTATGAGTATATGTTTTTGCAATTATGATTTTTATACTAAGAGAAGATATCAGAAGATATATATCTTATACTTGGAAAACTCCAGAACATCTCAACATATCAATTTCCTTGTTTTTACAATTGGAATAATTATATCAATGGGATAAATTCTGAGGATCAAATAGGGTAGCACCCGGGAGAATAAAGCACCATGTAAATTTGTCATTGATGGGCAGCTCTTACATAGTTGTCCAAGTTTAATTAAGCATTTCAAAACATATCAACTGAAAAATCTTAAATAAAATTCATACTTTATTCAGTCATAAGTTTCATATCTGAAATTTTTAGAAAAACATATCCATTAATTTCATGAAAGAATGAATTTTAATAATTTGTTTGCTTTTGAAGGCTATTTTGTTTTAAACAAGTCATTTTAAAACATTTTTCTTTTTAGAAATTAAAATTTTTCTCTGTAACTTGAGTAGATTACAATATGGAATTTACTTATCCATTTATTCATCCAATAAACATTTATTGGGCAACTAATATATACCTAGACAGTATGATAAATGCTGGGGATAAAAACAAAAAAAGAAGATGTCTTTTCTTACTTTTTTACGGTATATATTCATGGTATACAACATGATGTTTTGAAATACTTATATGTAGAGTGAAATGATCTCTAAAGTTATGTAAATTAACACATTCATTGCTTCATGCAGTTACCTTTCTTGTAGTGGTAAAGGTACCTAAAATCTATGCTCCTAGCAAATTGCCAGCATACAATTCGATATTATTAACTGGAATCTTTATGTTGGTACATTATATATCTAGATTTATTCATCTTGTAGAACTCTATAATTTTGTACCCTTTTCCTCACCATCTCTCTCCCCTGGTAAGTAACCACCATTCTGGTCTTTGTTTCTATGTATTTCAGGTTTGTTTTGTTTTGTTTAGTTTTTTTAGATTCCACATATAAGTGAGATCATGCAATATGTTTCTTTCTGTGCCTTGCTTATTTCATTTAGCATAATGTCCTCTAGGTTCATCCATGTTGTCTTAATGGCTGGACCTCCTTCTTGTTTAAGGCTGTATATTCATTGTGTGTGTGTACACACACATCCTACAATTATTTCTTTTATTCATGTGTGGATGGACACTTGGGTGGTTTCTATATCTTGGCTATTGTGAATAAGGTTGCAATGAACATGAGGGCACATATATTTCTATGAGTTGCTGATTTCATTTCCTTTGGGTGTATATGCCCAGAAGAGGGGTTGCTGAGTCATATGGTAGTTCTATTTTTAATTTCTTTAGGAGCCTACATATTATTTTCCTCAATGGCTGCACCTATCTATTAATACATTCTCTCCAACAGTGTACAAAGGATCCCTTTTCTGTATACCCTCACCAACATTCACCTCTTTTCTTTTTGGTAATAGTCATCATAACCACAAGTGAGGTATCTCATTGTGGTTTTGTTTAACATTTCCCTGATGTTTAATGATGTTGAGCACCTTTTTATATACCTGTTGATCATTATAATTTCTTATTTTGAGAATTGTCTACTCAGGTTCTTTGCACATTTTAAATCAAGTTGGGTCTTTTTTTGACTATTAAATTATGCGAATTTCTTATATATATTAGATATTAACCCCGTATATGATACATGGTTCTCAAATATTTCCTCCCAATTCATTGGCTACCTTTTCATTTTGTTGATTGTTTCATTTACTGTACACAAGCTTTTTAGTTTGATGTAGTCCCACTTATTTATTTTTACTGGTGTTGCCTCTCCTTTCAGTGAGGTATCCAAAAAATCCTTGCCAAGGCCAATATCAAGGAGTTTTCCCCCTTTGCGTTCTTCTAGGATTTTTATGATTTCAAGTCTTATGTTTAGGTCTTCAATTAATTTTGAATTGATTTTTTTATATGGTGTAAGGTAAGGGGCCCAGTTTCATTCTTTTCATGTGGATATCCAATTTTACTAACACTATTTATTGAAGAGACTGTTCTTTCCCTGTTGTGTCTTTCTGGTAGCCTAATCAAAAATTACTTGAATGTATATGCTTGGGTTTATTTCGGAACTCTCTATGTACGATACTTTCTGCTGGTACCATACTGTTCTGATAATAATGCTTTGTAATATAATTTGAAATCAGGAACTGTGATGCTTCCAACTTTGCTTTTCTTTCTCGAGATTGCTTTGGGTACTGAGAGTCTTTTGTGGTTCCATAAAATTTTAGAATTGTTTTTTCTATTTGTGTGAAAAATGTCACTGGAATTTTGATAGGAATTGCATTGAATCTGTATATCATTTTGGGTAGCATAGATATATTCTCAATAGACTAGGGGAAACTAACAATCGTAATATAAAATAGCACACATCAGTACATGCAATGAATAAATCAATGATTGTTTCACTGGACTAAATGTTATTTAAAGTGCTTAAAAAGTGCAGTGGATATGCAGAGGGGGCAACAAGAAGACTCTTTATGTGAGAGAAGGATTTTAGGAGATGTCATAGAGGTTTCACCTGAACTGAATGTTACGGGTTGTATTGTGTTCCCCACCCCCCTAAATTTGTATGTTGAAGTTCTAACCCCAGTATCTCAGAATGTGACCTTTACACAGGAAATCAAGTTAAATTGGGGTCATTAAGATAGGCCATAATGCAATATGACTGGTGTCCTTATCCAAAGAGAAATTTGGACACAGACACCCACACAGGAATAATGCCATGTAAAAATGAAGGCAGAGATCAGGGTGATGCTTCTACATGTCAAGGAATGCCAGAGCTTGCCAGCAAACCACCAAAAGGCAGAGGGGCAGTGTGGAACAGATTCTTCCTCACAGCCCTCAGAAGGAAGCAACTCTTGTTACACCTTGATCTCATACTTCTATCCTCCAGAACTGCGAGGCGATAAATAACTTGTTTAAGTCACTCAGTTTGTGGCAATTTGTTTTGACAGCTTGAGCAAATCAATACACTGAGTCTTAAAACACAGTGACTAAGAATTCATCAGTACTACCAGGAAGGAAGCATGGGGAAGGATGTTCAAAGCCAAAGAGAGTCTGTGCAAAGACAGGGAGAAATAAAGAAGCAGGGGCCAGTTATACAACTGCAAGTATTTCAGTCTGGCGGAACCTGGGAGTTTGAGGGAAATATCAGTAGGAGAAAACCTTAGAAAGACGGTCAGAAGCCATGGGCTTTTGATGTCATTATAAAAGCAACTGAGAACCACGGAAGGTGTTTAAGCACAAGGAACATGTGATGAGACAAATGTTTTAGAAAGAGCACATACTCTTGTAGTTCTGTGAAGGACGGTTCGAAGGAATGAAACGAGGTCCAGGGGTCATACAGGAATATATTATGATAGTAAGATGAAAAATGACAGTTACTCAACTAGGGAAATAAAGAGTATGATAAAGGAGTAGATTCAGGACATAGGGGAATGAAAATTTGGTAACCAGCTGGTTAGCTGAAAGAAAGAGAGAATTGTCATTTTAGTGGTAGCAATGGAGAAGGAATCGAGATGAGAGATATTTAAAAAGAAGAGGTAAAAGACATTTCTTTCTCCCAGAGGAAACATATATGACCTCAACAAAATTATGAATGGTCCTTGGCTACTGATTTGCTTACTTTGGGCCTATGTGGGAAGGTATTATATTGCATTGTGATTCAGAAAACATGTGGTGGGCACTGCTGCCTATTTGAGTGCCACAAATTATATACTAGCAATTATGTAAGCCATCATAATTTCATTATATTTTATTGCACGTATCAGACAGATACATATTCACTCACAGCAAACAAATGTTTCTACACAAAGACAACTGTGTTGCATTTTAATATAAACAATAAAATTCCTCTGATAGCTAAATTGCAAAAAGTTTTGCTATAAAGCATTCATGTCTAGGTTTTTTCAAGTAAAGGAAAAGGAATATAAATCTTCCAGTCCCACTGATGGAAAACAACTTTATCAGAAACTACTCATTCAATTTATTTTTTCAAGTTCCAAAATATGTCTGTCATTTGAATGTGAAAAAATAAAAAGAAAAGAGGGGCCATATGGTTATTTTAGAAAGAAATTAAGAATTTTCCCATTGCAGAAAATTATAAGGTACCTGAAGGGTGCTTTTTGATGTTTTTATCTTTTTTGCTACTAGGTACAGTAGTTTGACAAACTGTGTTGTTTTTCCTTTAAAATCAATCAGCTCCTAGAGTTTGCATTCCCACTAAGTGGTTTGCCCAGACTATGGTTGTTTCCCAGAAGATCTACAATGAAATTCTTCCTTTATGTCTTTCTGTTGTAAAAATTCCTTCTCTAAAGCCCTCCACAGTGCTTCCCTAAGCACGCCTACACAGCTTAGCCTGTATTCTGTGCTTGCCTGACTTTCACTAAGCCTTTGTTCTCTTTATCTGTTCTAGGTTATTTCTCCCTCCCCACTTTGCAGCTCTCTCCCCTCTCAAGCTTCTCTCTGTGGTTGCGTCTAGTTTTACATGGAAACCATCTTCTCCATACACCAATGCCTACGCCTAATGCCGCCCATTTTGTGTGGCCCATACAGTCATGTGAATGGCTCCATCCTTTCACTTCACTTTATTTTACTGAAGTTGTCTAAATCGAGCCTCCACCCATAGAATATGAAATATATGAGGGCAGGATTGCTGTGTAGAATCTGATATCAACTGTATTTTGTTTAACACCACAGGCTGCTTTAGCCAGTCTTTAGGACAAGTCTGCTAGTGACAAATCCTTTTAGCTTTTCTTTGCTTGAAGATATCTTTATGACCCCTTCACTCCTGAAAGATAGTTTTACTGAATATTGAATTTGCAATTTTTCTTTCAGCACTTAAAAATATTATGTTATTTCCTTATGGCTCCCATGGGTTCAGGTAATGTGTCACATCTCTTCAGCTTCTTTCAAGTTCTTTGTCCTTAGTTTTAGAAGTTTAATTACGATATGACTTGGTGTGGATTTATTCAACTTTGTCAATCCATAGGTTTGTATCTTTTGCCAAATTTGAGTAATTTCAGCCTTTGATTTTTCAAATACTCTTTCATCCCTCTATTTTTCTCCTCCCACTGGAATTCCAAGGATGAGAATATTCTACATTTTGTTATTGTCACACAGATCCCTGAGGATCCGCTCATTATCTTTCAGCCTATATTTTGTGTTGCTTAGATTGGAGGAATTCTATTTTTCTGTCCTAAAATTCAGAGCCTATCTTCTTTCATCTCCACTCTATTATTGAGCACATCTATCCACTGAATTTTTAAAATTTTCATTATTGCATTTTTTGTTCTATAATTTCCATTTGTTTCTTTATTCTAACTTCTGTTTCTTTCTTGAGGTTCTCCAGATTTCTCTCTTATTTCAAGAGAATTCTTATATATTTGTTGAAGCATTTTTATGATGGCTGTTCTAAAATCCTTATGAGCTAATTCCAACATCTTATTCATCTCAGTGTTAGCATCAGTTAATTGTTTTTTCTAATTCCAGTTGTGATTTCCCTGGTGCTTAGTATGATGATGAGTTTTGGTTGTATACCGGGCATTTTGGCTGTTATATTGGGAAACTATGGGTCCCATTTAAATTGTTTTGTTTTAGCAGGAAGTTTCCCTGTTTAGGTTTGTCATGCGGGTCCTGGTCTACGTCTGTGATTCCAATTACAGACTAATTTTCAGAGACTATGTGATGTTATGTTGGTCTACCTGGTTTATTTCATGACACTGGGGCCCTTACTGGTCCAGCAGATGCTCCCTGAGGGGTCTGTAGGAGCTTACCGAAGCCAGGCTGCCTCATCCCTCTAGAGGGGTGAAGGGTTACTTAGGACCATGGGACAGAGAGTGCTTTCTGAGCTGGGAGCTTGTGACAAGTTTCCCCCTGCCTATGAGAGACAGGAGTATTTCCCAGGCAGGGCGTTTATTAAGGCATGATTCCCTATGCTTATTCCCCATGGCTGCCTGGTGTCTTGAGGTGGAGAAGAACAATCCCAGGCCTGGCAGGAAAGATGAGTACTTCTTGGGCTACAAACTTGTGATAGGATCCACCTTGCCAGTGTCCTTGGATGCATGGTTTTTCTGGGTGGGAAAAAGAAATCACAGGACTAGTTGGAAAGGAGAGTTCTTTGCATAGCTGTTTACTGTTAGTGGGATTTCTGATTGCTTCCCCTTGTTGGTTCTGCAGGGTTCACCTGGTATTGTCAGGGATACTACAGTTTGATCTTCAGGAGGAATGAGCTTATCTGGGCTGTATTTTCTTGCTATGCTTGAAATTATTTTAAGCCATTCTATTTTGGGGGTGACAGGTATACAGCAAAAGTTAACTGACACAACCTATCAGGGACATAACAATAATTGTACTGTTTTAGTACAGTTTACATAGATACACTAAACTACATATGTGAAACTTTTACATAAGTAAAAGTTTAAGGATGTTAACATATAAAGAAGAACAGTTAGGTTGTTTGACTTAGAAAGTTTAAAGACATTCATATTCAAAGAAGAAGAGAGAAAAGTATTTGCTCAAGGCTACTCAGTTATTACTTGGCACAACTGGAAAAAGCCTGAGGATATCTAAGTACAGACTTCCTACAGTCTATAGATTGTTCCATGCTCTTTAGTGTATAGCTTTGGGTTTACTCAATACTCAACAACTATTGGTTAACGTGAAAATGTTACCTTAGTTTACATCATTTTGAACTTTTGGGTACTTGTGTTAATTTTTCCCAATCTCTGTCAATGTATATTTTCTACCTTGATCTTCTTCTAAATGGTAATTCTATGCTTTATGCATGCTTCATGGGCAGCAGGAAAAAGTTTATAGCCTTCAGATAAAATTATAGGTGTAAAATGTTCTGCAAATAGCAATCCATTACCATATAATTTGACATTTTTTCATGAAACATCATACCCATAGAATTTTAGAGCTGCCAAATCAACAGGTTCTTCTAGTAAGGAAAACTATTTCATAATTGTCTTTTATAAAGTTTTTTTTTTAGATAAACTGAGTAAAACCCAAACATGCAATACGAGAGCAAAAGTGGTTATACAGTGTTTTGCCTTTAACTGCATAGTATTATGTTTGTAATTATGGGCCATCTTTCACTCCTTTGGCTGCATTTTTGATGTAAGGTCTACCTGAATGTTCCAATTAGACTATTTTTGGCTAAGAAAATTAAAAGATGAACTAACAAACAGGATGCCATGACTCCAATCTATATGGTAGCTAAGACATCACTGAAAATTTAATGATAGGGAATGTATTGGTTTCCCATTGCTGCTGTAATAAATTATTGCAAATGTGGTGCTTAAGCAAAATAAACATATTGTCTTACAGTTACGGAGGTCAGAAGTCCAATATGGGTCTCACTAAGTTTGCCTTAGTCTACTAGGGCTGTCATAATAAAATACCACAGACTGTGTGGCTTAAACAACAGGAATTTATTTTCTTAGACAATTCTGGATGCTGGAAAGTTCAAAATCAATGTTCTGGCCAATTCAGTTTCTGTGAAGTCTCTCTTTCTGGCTTGCAGATGACCATCTTCTCATTGTGTCCTCACATGGTATTGGGGTAGGTAGGGAGAGAAAGAGACAGAAAGAGAGCTCCAGTAGCTCTTTCTCCTCTTCTAAGGGTACTGACCCTATTAAATTAGGGCCCCATACTTAGGACCTCATTTAACCTTTATCACCTCACAGAATCTGTCTCCAAATACAGTCACATTAGGGGTTACAGCTACGGCATATGAATTTTGGAGGGACACAAACATTCTGTCCATATACTAAGCTAAAGTCAAAGTGTCATCAATGCTGCATTTCTTTCTGCAGACTATAGGGGAGAAACCATTTTCTTCTCTTTTCCAGCTTCTTGAGGCTGCCCGTGTTCATTGATTCAGAGCTTCCTTCCATTTTGAAAGCCAGTGCATTAGCGTCCTCAGGCTGCCATTACAAGGCACCTCAAAATGAACAGCTTAAAGTAATGGAGATTTACTGTCTCATAATCCTATAGGCCAGAAATCTGAAATCAAGGTGTTGGCAGGGTTGGTTCCTTCTGAGGGCTGTGAGGGATAATCTGTTTGTGCCTCTCTGCTAGGTTCTGGTGGTTTGCAGGCAATCTTTGGTGTTCCTTGGCTTGCATATACATAACTCCCATCTTGCATCTTCACATGGCATTTTCCCTGTGTCTCTTCACACCATCTTCCCTCTGCCTCATTGTGTCCCCATTTCCCCTTTTCATAAAGACAAAACCATATTGGATGAGGGCCCATCCCAATAACCTAATTTTAACTTGATTGCCTTTTTTTTATATAGGCCCTGTTTTAATCCCTTGGCATCAATAGAAAGGAATACCTGAGGCTGCGTAATTTACAAAGAAAAGAGTTTTATTTGACTCACAGTTCTACAGCTATACAAGAAGCACGGTGCCAGCATCTGCTTCTAGTGAGGGTTTCGGGAGCTTCCAATCATGGCAGAAGGAGAAGGGGAGCAGGTGTGTCATATGAGGAGAGAGGGAGCAAGAGAGAGGGCAGAGGTAATACACTCTGTCAACAACCAGCTCTCATATGAACTAATAGAACAAGAACTCATTCGATACAGGGTTGGGAGGCGGAGAACACCAAGCCAGTCATGAGGGATCCACCCTCATAATCCAAACACCTTCCATTAGGTTCCACCTCCAACACTGGGGATCAGATTTCAATGTGAGATTTGGAGGGGCCAAATATCCAAACTGTACCCAACCCCATTTCCAAATAAGGTTAGATTCTGAGGTACTAGGGATCAGGACTTCAGCATATCTTTTTGGGGGACATGAGTAATCCATAACAGTCACCAGTGGCCAGTCAGATTTTTCTCGGATTGCATTACATTATTTTTATCTCTTCTTCTGCTGCCCTCTTCCACTTTTAAGGACCCTTGTAATTACACTGGGCCCACACAGATAATCCACAATGCAGGATAATGTTCCTATGTTAGGATCAGCTGATTAGCAACATAAATTCCATCTGCTACCTAAATTCCCCTTTGCCGTGTAAGATAACATATTCACCGGTTTCAGGAATTAGGATGTGGACACATTGGGAGAGCCGTTATTCTGCCTACCACACAGAGAAATTTTAATTTACCAAAACTTTCAGAAAGAGATCTGGATGTGACTTGAAGAAAGAGTTGGAAAATCTACTTATGTTTGGGAATATGCTGGTGATATGATTCTTGCAGTGGTCGTGGTTGCTAAGATGCCTTTCAAGGAGAAAGGTTTTTGAGTTTTTTAATGGTCTAAGTACATTTGGTGCTATTTGGTGTTAAAATATTGTGAACAGAAGAGTAGTTCATGCGTTTCTGCAGCATTCTTGCAGAGAGCATCAACTTCCTCTCTAAATAAATAAGCTAAATAAATGCTCAACAGATATTAAGATCGGGTTTCAGAGTTGTTATGCTATTTTGTGCATAAATGTGGGCTAAAATGCTAAGAGTTCAATTTCAAGGAACAAGTTTTTATTTTAGGATACAGTCCTAGAATTCCGTACCTGACTCCATCCCTGAAAACACGCACACGCCAACACACAGACACACAGAGTTCATGGCTGTTCCATTGGTAAAACAAAGGAGACACAGAAAGGGATTCTTTATATCATTCCCACTTAAAACTTATTTCTTTTTCTGAGTTAGGTGAATATTAAGAATGGTTTTCTCCACACTCGAGCCAATTTTTATCTTCACTGAATAATTAGATTTTGCTTCATGGTTTTCTTATAACTCATAGTTGATATTTATTTTATATTATCATAATTTTACTGAGACCTCTTACATTTAATATGTGAATGTGTTAAGGAAAGTGCACATTCTGATTCCCTGACCTAAAAGTCTGAATTGAGTAACCCGTTTGGTGTACCTGTCACAGAAGAATTAGGTAAGAACATTTAGAATTCTTTCCAAATATCTCCTCCAGGATCATAGTTAATTGCTATAAAGATTGAGAGTTTTTTTTTTTTTTTGAAGTATAAAACAAAGGGGAGGGGTAAAACAAACGGAAAGAGAAAGACCAAGTATTTGGAAGAATGTCAAGAGGGGAGAATGAGAGAATGATGGAAATAAATGAACGACAAGAACTCTTTGGAGGCTGATCAACTGAGAAAATATAAAATAGAGAAGACTTAATTTTAAAGAAATATAAATAAGACCCTGGACAGAGGAATACAGAGAGAACTAAGGAAGTAAGTAATTATAAAAAAAAGAGAATTCCAGATATAAAAATAAAGAGAAAGTGGAGGAGGAATGAAAATATAAATAAGGAAAGAAGAGGGAGAAAAATATATCTTGAGGCTAAGATATTTTTATTATTCTATGGAGTACATTTTCTTTCAATCTAAAGGGAAGGAACAAGAGAATGCATTATTAGACTATGATAGAGAATAAGAAGATGAGGGCAGCCAGAGGGCCAGAAGCTTCTCAGGCCATTTGGAGGACGCTGTATTCTGACTTTGAACATTGGCTGGAATTCATTCTTGCTAACATGAATCCAGGAATGATAAATCTCTGGGAGCTATACAACAGCCTCAGATTCATAAATCACCCATAGACTCAGCACAAAGGAGTTTTATAAATGATTCTCCAGGTGTAGTAAGCACTGGCTGTGGGGAAGAAAAGTGAGCCTTTCTTTTGCCGCAGTTTTCTTCTGTGAAGTTGTTGTCCTATGCATGGAATTCCATCCCCTAAGAGGAGCTGCCTATGCACATGCCACAAGTTTGCAAGGTTGTTGGATATTTAAGTGACTTCAAAGGCTTCACTGTGTCATTTTCAGAGAATGCTGGGAGAATTCCAAAAATAATATTTCAACCTTTGTGAGGATTAAATGGTGTATGCATTTAAGAGCTGGACCAAAACAATGAAATAAAATAAAAACATAAGCTCTAAATGTGTGACTATCCAATGAAATGCCCCAGTGGCTTCCATGTAAATTTGGTGTTCCTCCTTGCAGACTTTGACTCCAGGGATGTACACTCAATGTGTATGAAGCTGCAATTGAGTGGTCAGCTGCGTTACAGGATCTTCTTGCTTTGTTAGGCAGGAATGTGTTGTGTGTGTTTCAAGATACTGCCTTGATCTAGGGTAGTTTTTAAAATTACTTCTGGTTTACTTACCATCAGGAAAGGAAGTCTCATGTTGCAAGCTGCATATATTTTCAAAATTCTTTCCTTTTCAAATAAATATCTTCTCATTAAAATTTATAAGTAAAGACATACTTTGCTCTTTCATTGTTCAGAAACTCAGGTTGATGTAAAATGAAAAGAAAGTGAGAAATTGCTATGCTAAGCACTCCAGGATCATCTATCGTGAAGTCTTTTTAGCATAAATCTTTTTACCTTTATCTTTAAAGATAAATGAAAATGGTAAAGAATGGACAAAGTCTTATAAAATAAGTCAAGATGCATGTTCATGTTACACAAATGTTGGCATTTTTGTTGCCCATGCAGTTATTATTAGTAGCAGTTGGCTGGATGTTTAGGTCTGTTCAGGAGCAACAAAAAAGTTTAAAAACCAAAGAACTCAAAACAGTTTAAAGCATTTTGATTTCTGTCTTACCACTAGTTACCATTCCCATAACTGTAAGTCAAAGCATTGCATTTTCTGGATCTAAACCAACATAAAAATAAACTCTGAGACACACAGCTGGAGGTCTCTTTTGAATGCCTTCTTTAAACATTGAGTCACAGAGAAGAAAGTACAGAGGAAAAAAAAGTGGTGAGAGAAAGAAGAAATGAGATCTCAAAGGAGTTTCAGAGACACGGGTAGTCATATTGAATATTTTTTTATGGTTATGAGTCTGGAGAAAAGAAATAATAAAAACCTCATTCATTTGCCTACCTTAATTCTAGTTTTTTAAAATAATTGCTTTTAATATGGTTCTCATTAGATTACAAACTTCTTTTGACAACTACCTCTAGAAATGTCTTTAAATGTTTTCCTTTCCATTTCATAATGACATGTTTTACCCACTAAGAGAGTGATACTACAGACATTTCTTCGTTCAGAAACATATTATATGAAGTAAATATGTAGAAGAGCTCTAAAGTGCTACCCTAATCCATCCTCTCTCCCTCCCTCCCTCTCTTGCTTTCCTTTCTTCCTTCTTTCCTCCTTTCTTTTCTTCCTCCCTCCCTCCATTTTTGTTTCTTTCTTGCTTTTTCTTATATTTCTTCCTTTCTTATCTGATTAATCTGAAACCCTATAGTGGGAGTAGCAAAAGATAATACCAGGCTATGTCATTCAGAATAGCTTCAAAGATCTTGAAACACTACACAATTTTAAGGCTGAGCATAGTTTTCTTTAGTGCCTTTTTTTTTTTTTTACTGATAGACTTTATCTTTTGAGCAATTTTAGTTTTACAGAAATATTGAGCAGATGGTACAGAGGGTTTCCTCATGTGGCACCCCCACCTCAGTTTCTCTTATTATTAACATTTTGTGTGGTACATTTGTTATAATTGATTAGCCAATATTGATACATTATTTTATTACGTAAAGGTCATAGTTTATAGTAGGGTTCATTCTTTGTGCTGTGCTATTTTATTACAAAAATATATAGTGGGGTGGAGCCCTGATATTCCCAGAGCTTCTGGCTAGTGGAAGCAATGGAATTACAGTAATGCAACTGCCATGTGCCCAAGAGAGAGTGGTTCTGGTGACACAAGACATGCAGGAGCAAGAGGCACAGATGGGCAGACAGAAGTAGAGGAGGGCTAATGACACTACTGAGCTCATCACAGGATCCATGAAGACACGCTGCCCATTGGTTACTCTGCATACTGACGCATGAGGCCCTGGACCAGCAGTGGGCTTGGCAGTAGATGTAATCCAACCCTGTACTTTTTCTTGATCACACATTCCTTGTGTGATCACACATTCCTTGTGTGAATTTTTTTTTCCTCTACATTTGCTCTTGAGGAAGTCTATGAGGGAGAATATTAATCTCTGGTGAATAATTGTCAGCATTTCAAATAAAGTAATAAACAGATTATACAATGTCAAAAGCTCTACTCTTAGAATTCAGCTCTTCAACAAATATTTTTAATTTATTTTGGAAAACAAATCCAGTTTGTTTTTATTTAATAAATTTTTAACTATTAAAAACTTTGCTCAAAAATACACTGCATCTTCTTTGTACATATCTTTTAATAGGCCAATATTTACTGTTATTATCTAAACTTTGTTGAGCTCTGTGAGTGCAGGGAAGACTGGAAAGAGTATAGACAAATGCCCTTAGTGTTACAGCTTTCATTTTGGGGCAAAATTTAAGAATATATTTAAGTTGTATTCATTATTTTTAATGGGTTGATTTGTGTCTCACTCTTCTGCCCACAGAAAGTATGTTGGAGTCCTAAACCCCCATACCTCCGAATGTGACTTTATTTAGGGGAAGGGTCTTTAATCAAGTTAAAATGAGATCATTGGGCAGGGGGCTAATACAATATGGCCGGTGCCTTTACAAAAACGGAAAATTCGAACACAGAAAGGGGCATTGTGTAGAGGGAAGACGGTGTGAAGGCACAGGGGAGGCATGGCCAACTATAAGCCGTGGAGAGAGGCCAGGGATACATCCTTCCCTCACAGCCCTGCAAACACCTTGTTTTAGATTTCTAGCCTATAGAAGTGTGAGAAAATACATTTATTTTGTTTAAGCCACTCAGTCCGTGCTTTACTATGGAAGCTCTATTAAACTAAAACTATCATAAACACTTTCTTTTTAAAACACTTTCTATTTTTGTGCCATGTATAGAATTAGCATTTTTAACTTCAACATTTTTTGGATTGGTAAATATGATAGCCCATGATCGGAGTTTTATTTTTTAACTGTAACAGTCATTTCTACCCAAATCACCATTTATAAAGCATATATTGCCATATATATATGAGGTGTTTAATTTTATTCCAGAAGTATTTAAAAAGGTTTGGGTAGCAACTTGTTGATGTAAAAGACACATATAGGGGAAAATATAGGACTAAAGTATAATCTGTGATTCAGGTCTTCCCCTAAATCCTTAATTCTTCTAAAGTTTAGGCTCATACCTCTGAGCTTGCTAAAAGCCTTGCCTTCCAGAGTTTCTGTTTTGCTTTCATTTTCGGAGCCATATATCTATGTATTTTATGCCTATTTGGATACCAAATATTATTGCCCCTGCCTTAGGGTAATGATGATAATCATTATGGAAAATGTAAATTGCCTTACTATCCTATCATAATAGTACTTTCAGAAGCAGCTGAATCTGTTGGGCAAATAATGACAAAAATAGAAGCCATTCTTATTCTTGTAATGACTACAGTGCTCGTTTTCAGGTACTCTTCATTATCTGGATAAACAAACTTAGTTGACTCCAGTCAGTAAGCCAATCTGGGGACACTTATGCCCATCAGGAGGCAGCCGGACAGCCTTCGATTGGATTCTCTCACTGTGAAGAGGAAACTTGAAAATCCCAACCATAAATGTCCTCCAGATCAAGTCCATTTCTTCCTTTCTGGGGGCATTGAATTTCAGAACTTTTATCAAGTGATAATTCAAACTTTTGAGAGGATCCAAAGTTGTTCTCTAAAGAATGTTTTGATAATTAGCCAGGTGTGGTGGTGAGAGCCTGTGGTCCCGGCTACTCAGGAGGCTGAGGCAGGAGCATTGCCTGAGCCCAGGAGTTTGAGGTTGCTGTGAGCTAGACTGACACCATGGCACTCTAGCTTGAGTAACAGAATGAGACTCTGTCTCAAAAAAAAAAACAAAAGTTTTGGCCAGCTTTGCATGTTGGTTATTTTTTTCTAAATCACCTCCGTCTTCCCAGAGAGAAGTTTTCATTTAAATAATAAGATAAGGTTTATAAATTAACAACCTCCCCTTTCAATGTGTGTTAAACAAAGTAACTAAACTTTAGGCATTTGCTATCAGTGTATCCTCAAAATATTTACTGTTCTACTGTGATCAAAATCGCAGCTAAAATAATTTTTATTCAAAAGGCAAATTCCAATGCAAAAGTTCTCAAATCTGACTCTGAGTTAGATAAAGCTACTGGAGTTTGTAAAAAAAAAAAAAAAAAATGTATTCTTGGCCCTTCAAGGCTTTTGGGGTCAAACTCTCAGGTTAGCTTATATATTTTTAATAACCCACAAATGAGTCTAGTGCACTCAGCCTAGCACAGGAAACCACAGACCATATACAGTAAATTTCAGCATTGGTGGAACCCTGAAGTAGTTTCAATAATAACTTCTAATGAGATCATTGCAATTTTTATGATTTAAAAATTTTTCAGAAATGATGAATCTCTGAAAAGCAGTTTAATTTAGTGAACATAAATGTCCTTTAGAGTCAGATAAACTTGGCCAAGTAACTTAATTCCTCTAAATTTCTTTGTATCTTAAGTGGGGATTATAATCATCTCACAAGCAGAGTGAAGATGATGCATATTAAACACCATCATAGTGCCAGCTACATACAGAAGGCTTAACAAAAAATATCCATTACAATAGAAGACATATAAAACCATTCCCCTGGGGGGATAGTGTTATTTTTTAATTTTCCTGTTGCTTCCTGTATTAATTAGAAGCAGCAGAAATTTAGCTACCTAAACTTTATTGTTTTCTATCTCTACAAAAATGCTTTCATAGAATCATCAAATAAGAAATGCTTTTACCAAGCGGTACTAAAAATACCACACAATTACTTTTGCATCTTTGGCTAAATCACTAAAAATATTGTTTATTGACCCTATATAAAGATTTACCTGTTGGTGTTAAATACTAGAAGATATATTCTTTTCTAACATACTAGTATTCTGTCAATTATAGATAATGATTACTATAGGACTCATTTTATTCTTTAATCCACATTTCCAAGAAGATGAGTTATGATCTAAACATAGTGCTTAACTATAATAATTGTTCTTGGCTATTTGCTTTAGGTTCCCTTCTTTGTTCTTACCTCCCAAGTCTTATTATTCACTCCATATAATTATTTCCTAGTTTTTTCTTTTATTTCAAAATCATCTTAAATAATGTAGGAAGTACGACATGTGTAAACAGATCAACTAATCAACCAAATTTCTTAGCTATTGCAGTAATGATGCATAACAAATTTTCCCAAAACTTGATGTCTTACAACACAAACATTTATTCTGCCAAAACAAAACTTGTACTTGACAAAGTAAAACAGGCAAGGAAGGCTGTCCAAGACTATTGCCATAGAGGAAAGAGATGAGTTCTCAGTCCAAATTCGACTCCACTGAAACAAAGGGCTGGGAAATTTTTAAAGCAGGGATTGTGGGGGTGGACAGTAGGCTATGTGTGTTTGCCAATTGGCTTATCCAAAGGCAATTTAAACTTTCTTCAAGACAGGAGGTGGTTTTACAACTTAGAGCAAGGTGCTGGCTGAAGTTAGGCTCCTCTGCTCCCACAGAAACTGAGAGATAGGGGTGCTATCTGCCTTGATTACATTTTGAAGAGATGGTTCCCAGATGCTTGAGAAAAACACTCATGAGCTCTAAAACCAACAAGAGGCTTTTGAAAAGATTTACATCTCAAAGGGGCAAAGTAAGGTCTTCCAAAGACAAGTTTTCTAAAGTAAATGCTCTAAGGAAAGGGGAAGTCAGGGGCCTTAGAAGAAGCTTGTCTAAAGTTTAGTGAAGCTGAGGGGAAAAGTTAAGGTCCTCTTGGTCAGTTCTCACACTCAAGTCTGTGGTTGGCTATGCTTCTGCTGATTCAGGCTGCAAGTTAGCTAGACTTGGCTCCAGGCTGTGGCTTGTAGGTTGTTAACATGCACATCACCAAAGTGCGTGAGCCAAGCTATACCACGCGATCAATTTAAATCCACTAATTGCATAACATCTGCTGACACCCTTGACCAAAGCCAATGGATTTGATTAATGGGTATTGGAATCAAAGGATTAGGGAAAAATATTCTGCCTACATCAGTGGGTTAGGGAAGTATATTCTGCTTATATTGACAGGGAAAGGGTATGAATATTTGCTGAACAATAATCCAAACTATTTCAGCAATCAACCATCCCCCCCCCAAACTAATAATTAACTGAAGAAGCAGATAATTGACTTTTAATTACCTTCCCCCACAAGTAGAAATCTTCCAGGAACTTTTAAAATATTTCTTACCTGGCTCAATCTTTTTCCCACTCTCACTCCCATTCTAAGATATAGATAGGAAAAACAAAAACAGGACAGGAAAATATTAAGGAAGAAACAAATGAAAATGGAGAGGAGAGCTCCAGTGTTTTAAACTTCTTGATGCACCACTTCAAATTCCTGATGGCATAGTAGAAAATAAATCATACAAAATAATTGAATGGTCAGATACTTACACATAGACTTCAGTAAGCCACAGTTCAAGAAGTTCAGATAAGAGAAAAAATATGACTTTGATGAGAGAAAACACGGATCATTATCATCTGATGAAGCATATTGATATGAAGTTTGATAAGTTCAGTTTTAGAAAGAGGAGCTATAAAAATTAAAAAATAAAATCCAGGGCACCAAAAAAATATGCAGCCCCCCAAATATGTGATATTCATTTTCATATACCGAATATCAATATTAAGAGACAGATTCTATTTATCTAGTAAAGGAAAGACGCTAGTGGCAAATGAGGAACTAATTCATATATTTAAAGGTCTGCACTATAGAAGGATTGGATTTTGTAACCCAGACATTAGATTTTGAGCTACAGTGAAGAAGCTATAGAAAGACACAAGAAAAGGCACTTTTTCATTTCTCACTTTTTTAATTGATTTTCTGATTTCAAAGTTAATATTAAAGACATAAAGAAAAAATTTAAGTATCCTAATTTACAAAATGTTGATATTTTTGCATTTATTGTACTTGTCTTTTCTTACAAATATTTAATTTGCATGTTAAAAATTTATGCTTTATACCTACCTATACTAAGTATGTTGTAGGGAGATGATGGAAGTTTCTATGACAAGACGGAAGATTGGACCAGGTTATGTTAAAGATTGTTACCAAACCTTAGATCTAGGGTTCTTTTTAATAAATTATAGACTTTTTTTGCTGCATTACTATATATCACTATGGAAAACTTAAAACATATAACCAATGAACATAGAAGTACAATTGTAAGTTTGAATTATTATATTGAATTTTTTATTCTAATTATGCACACATACACCTACACCCACTTAGTACACACACACATGCTTTTGTATATTCAGTTGATAGTTATTACAGTGGGTAATATTATCTAGAGCCAGTGTAGTAGGAAGATAAACTAGTGGGATTTTTCAATTGAGTTTCTATATAATGCCTATGGGAAGTCAGATTTTTATAGATTCAGGAGAAGCTTCTGTTACATAAGAAGAAAATCTTTTGGAATTACCATCTTCTGTGTTTGAAAGGTCTCAAAGTCTGTTATCTGAGCAAATAGATCCAAGTTTCTAATGAGGTGATTTTGTCTTAAAGGAGATTCTCTACTTGTCCCAGAGCAAAGTCCACAACATACTTCCTCAGACTGCCATGCCATTTTCTTTTTCTCTCTTAGCCTATTTACTTAATTCCTCACCATTATAGCCATTATGTTTGTGAACCATCATTAAAGGTGTTTTCACCTTTATAATATTTTATATTTTTAACTTAAATATCTCCTTTCTAAATGAATGACTTTTAGGTATACTTGAGAAAGGAGGTTAACCATGAGCTCATGCCTTCATTCCCTTCCCCAAGCCCCACAAATGATTCAGATTTGTAGATTACAGCCGAAAAACTGACAAATTCAGCTCTACAAATACAGTTGCCCTAAAAATTTATCATCAGCTGAAATCTGGTTCCATGACACATGAAAAAAGAATGGATTTGATTTCAGTCTTGACATTAATTTGTTCTACACTGTAGACTGATGTTTTGAGGAATTATTTGAAAGTAAATTCAGTTCAATAAATGAAAGAGGCTTTCTACAACTATTTGTTCTTACATTTTCTTTCCATTTGCTCTATTTTCTCTGTACTTGTTAAATTTCTTTCCCTATAATTAATTTACTTTGAAATCTGGTAGGTGTTACTTTTCTCAGGCTCTGCAAAGATGCTTAGTAGTGTTAAACAATGTCACTATGCAGACCAATACCAAAAGTGTCAAGAAATCTACATTTCATTTTTTACCAGGAGGAAATTTTATAATGACAGATTTGGATTCATAATTGCCTGCATGGTGTGTTAAGTGCTTTTACTTAGAAATCATCTTGCTAAATATAGATTCAGGTTTTGGGAAAAAGGGTAACATTCCACACAATTATAATTAGAACAGTTAAGTGTGCAAGAATACCTACCTGGCAAGAAAGCAAATGAACTTTTAGAAAATCTGAATTTGAAGAACTTTGGCAACTCAGAAAAAAGAAAAAAGAAGAGTTTGAGGCAGTCCTTACATTAAGTACCCTAGTTTCTTAATTTGGGGATCGCTTTCTTATTTCCTTATTATTAGCTATAAAGTTGCTTCTGAATTTAAGATACTATGCAGTAGTTAGAACTGGCCTAGGGACAAAATTCACATTCTAATCCTACTTCTCTCATGGGGCCTTGACCACATAATCTACCCTTTCTAAGCCTCACTATTTCTCAGCCGAAATGTATGGAGACTGTATTGGATGATCTGCAAGGTTCTTTCCACTCTATTGTTACATGATTTTTAAGGGGAAGCCTGTCTTATAGACTAAATTTGACAAAAGTAGGCTGACAAAAATCACTGAATGACAGAAAACATTGAAGAGAATGAGGATAAGGATAATGGAAGTATGAGAATAATGCAATCTGATTGTATAGTTAGAAAGGATTTTATAAAACCGGAAAGTGCTTGATGTTTGTCTATTGTGGTTTTTGCTGCGATATGCTCCCGTAATACCCCTTACTTACCTACGTCATAGACTTTATCAGTTTCGGTATTGTAATTTGGTTTACTTCTTCATCTTCTGTGTATACACTACTTGCGATGGTGGGAAATACTGTGTTTGTTTTTTTTATTGTTGATTCCCCAACACTGAATATTGTGCCTGACACACAACAAGTACTCTGTAAATACTTGTTGAGTGAAAGAATTTTCTTCCTCCTTTTCTGAATTAATACCACTTAAACTCCCTTGTTTGATTTTGCACCAGGTGTCACTAAACTGAGCACATCAACTCATTTACAGAGTCAGAGGAGGGATGAGCAAACTGCAGCCTGCAGGCCAAATTTGCCCCACCATCTACTTTTGTAAATAAAGTTTTATTGGTATACAATCACATTCATTTATTTATATGCTGTCTAGGATTATTTTTGCCACACAATGGCAAAGATGATTAGTTGTGAGAAAACCTGCAAAGCCCCAAATCTTTAATCTCTTATCTTTTATAGAAAAAAAGGTTGCTGATTCTTGCTCTGGAGTTGTGAAAAAAACATGACTAATTAAAATAAGACAAATTTATCAACAGTAAAAGCCTATTATCCTCTGAACTTACATTTGTAAAGATCACAATAAGTTTCTGTAGTTAATTGGGACTGGTTTCTTTGTCATCATTTGCAAGTTAAAACTTTAGTCTTCTTTATGCATAAAACCATGGAAATTTTGTGCTTAAAAAGTACATAGCAAGTGTATGGCCTATGAGAATCCATATCTCCCACACAAGTGATGCTTTTCTTTCATTATTTAAAGAATTTTATTCTTCCCTGTTTCAGTGAGTTGCTGCCTGATATCTGGCCTGCACACCAGGACACCCACCCAGCAAGCGAAATTATCAGCATCCTCACACTCAACTTCTTATCACTTCTTTCTCAAGTGTGGTGTATTTCATGATTAAAGAAAGCTAAACAAAAATAACAGAGAAAATTGGCATAGCAAATGGACTAAACTACACAGAAGAAATAAATTGATTTTTTTATTTTTTTTGCTTGGAAATTGCCAAGCAGGCAACAGGAACAGGAAACAACAGTGGGATAATGAGACTTTTCTTTTCACATTCTGGGAACATGGTAAACGCAGCCCAAATTTTGTTGTTACATTTTTTTTTTTCTTGATTAAATGACTTAGTGGCACTTAGGAAGGCCAGTAAAGACAATCTGTTAAATGAAAATAAAATATGAGGAACTGAGTTTCAGAGTCTCTGGATGTTAGCCAGGACACCAGGCCAAACCATGTTGCCTGGGCTGGCTCTTTTGTTCCGAGCTCCTTACATAAAATGTTATTTGTACATAATGAATATTGTGAGCTTACTAAGAAAATGAGGGTGAATATGTGGGAGTAAAAGTTTACAAAATAAAAAAGCATAGTCCTCTGCTTATGTTTCTGCAAAAAATAAATATACACAATAATTTTATTTTGAAAAATTCCCATAGTAGAAAGAGAACTATGAAATGCCTCTCTGAATAAATGTACATTTATGAATATCTCAGAAGGCATACTGCTGAATAGCTCTGTGGATATCATCTTTGAAACTATAATTTATGACTTATTCATGAGCATTTGAAACAACTAAATTATTTTTTAAAAAACAAAGAATTTGTGACAAGAAAGTAAAACATTAAATTTATTGGCATCAGGAAATTTCTTGTCTTCGGTGGGGTGTGAGGAGGGTATCAGGCCTTTGAGAATAATTTTGAGGAGAATTCTTAGTGTTAAAGACCTAGCTGAAAACAACTTCATTCACTAAAATATCTATTCTGAAAGGTTTTTACATTTCTGATCTTATTTTCTTTCTAATGAAAGACTTACATGCTTTTCTTCTACAAAACCTCAATGCATTTTCTTTGTAGATAAAAATTTACACAAGACATGTAAAAAATGTTAAATATTTATATGCATTCACTTTTGTGTTAGGTATAAAATATTTGTGAGAACATAGTTCATTATATCTCCCAAATCCCTCTATATAATTCCCAGTGAGAGGTATTTTCTTTGAGTTTTGGGTAAATATAAATTTCTCTTCACTAAGAAACATAATTTTCTTCCTGTTATCTTCCAAGGTTAGAGTAACTTTTTATGTTTCTCTCTTCCCTATGCATCTCTCGGGAAACTCAAGGCTAAATATTACAGTCAAATGTATTTTTTCCTTCTGTTTGTCATGTTAACTTTTATCTCTTTTCCCAACTTGATTTCTCCCTTGTTGTCCTTCCCTCAAATTTTCAAAACTTAATTTTATTTTTCTGGTTTTATAGATGCTTTAAATATCTCTTCTCTATCCAGGAAGTCAATGAGTTTTGGACCTAGAAAAACATTGAATAAATACCTTGCTTGTGTGTGTTATTTGTCAACGTATTACTGTTTTCCACTCTGAGACTCCCTTTTCCTTATCAGCCACATGAATGGTTGCTCATCCTTCAAAGCCGAGCACAGAATCTCTCCTTCTGTGCCCCCCTCTCTCATCCAGAAAGCAGAGTAAAGCACTCTGTAGTAACACTGCACCTGTTCTGTGGATTCACTCACCACACAGCCTCTTTCTGTTTGCATCTGTCTCTACTTATGGATTATCAGCCTCTTTCGAACAATGGCTGCGCTTTTTTCATGTTTCTATGCCCAATATCTAATCTTTATGAGCAGTTTGTAGCCTAATACCAGGGAAACAGTAGATATTATCCAATACGTGTAGATGAGACAATGAATTGTTGAATTTAAAAATTATGAAGACATACAATACTTTGGAAGCGTTTATGTTAGGGAATACATTGAGTGGTGAGCATCCATTGTGTTCCCTCTAAATAACCAACTTTGCATTATGAACTATTGTGGGATGGGACACAAAACTCCAACTTGTGATGCATTCAAGATGTTAATTGTTCCAAGAACGGTAAAATTAACATGGGTTTAGGTAGTTGACAATTTTAGGACTTCGAATGATCTCAACAATAATATGCATTCTAGATAGAGTGGTAGAACATATTAAGCAAAGGTATGAAGGCAAAACAATAAAAATGGTTTATTCAGGGAATGGTAAGATCTGTCTGAGAGATTTGAAAGATGGGTGCTGATTAAAGATTAGTGGACAATATGGTTGAGCAGTTGTGTGGAAGCATAGAAAGCAGGGGTCACATTATGGGAATGCCTTAGGACTCAGGTAGTGTAAGTTATATTTGATATGCATAAAAAGCTATTCACTTTTGAATAAGGGGCTTGCTTGATTGCAAAGTCAATTAGTTGACAACAGTATAAGTAGTAAATTAGAGCAGTATTCACTGGAGAGATGGAGATTATATAGGCAACATTAGAAATCCAGGTATGGGAAAGGAAGGACCTAGATTAGAAGCTTATAATCTGAATAGAAGCAAAAATTTCTTTCTTTTTTTTTTTTTTTGAGACATGTCTTTGTCCGTCACCCCAGCTAGAGTGCAGTGGTGTCATCGTAGCTCACTACAACCTCAAACTACTGGGCTCAAGGGATCCTCTTGCTTCAGCCTCCCAAGTAGTTGGGACTATAGGCATGCACCACTGTGCCTGGCTAATTTTTTCTATTTTGGGTAGAGAAGGGGGGTCTCATTCTTGCTCAGGCTAGTCTTGAACTCCTGACCTCAAGCAATCCTCCTGTCTTGGCTTCCCAGAGTGCTAGGATTACAGGCGTGAGCCACTGCACTGGCTGAGAAGCAAAATTTTCTATCTGGAAAATGTCTCAAGGCAAGAATCATGAACTGTATTAGGTGATCTGCTGTGGGTGAATAATGAGTCACAATCTCACTTAGAAGTCAAAGCCTCACCACACAAATATTGAAAATTAATAAATTTGATATATGCTATACTAGTGTTGGTCTTGAAAATCATAAATAAGTGCAGGGAATATAATTCCCAGATGTATAATGATGCTGGACATTGATCTGTTCCTATAATAGTTTACCATGGAGGATAATTCACACTTATGACCATTTTAATGTTGATTATTTATAAAGCTGTAGTTTATAGACTTTGTAAGTGATTATAACAGACTTGTTCCTCTATGCATAACAGAAAGCTCTTATATTAGTTTCCTAGGACTGCCATAACAAAATATCACAGACTAGGAGGCTTAAACAACAGAAATTTATTTTCTCACAGTTCTGGAGGCTGGAAGTTCAAGCCTAAGGTATGGGAAGTTTGGTTTCCCCTGAGGTCTCTCGTGTGTGTGCAGATGGCCACCTTCTTGCTGGGTCCTCACATGGTTTTTCCTCTGTGTGTGCATGCACCCCTGGTGTCTCTTCTTTCCTTATAAGGACACCAGTCCTATCAGATCCTCATTTTAACTTAATATTCTCTTCAAAGACCTTTTCTTAAATTTGGTTACACTATGAGGTACTGGGAGTTGGGACTTCAACATATGAATTTTGAGGGGACATAGCTGATAACAGGGTTTATGGTAGATATTTATAACATAATTGTCAATGTTTTATTTCTCCTTTAGTGGTTTCAATACCTAGTAAATGCTTCTTCATGTGATATATAAAATTGCTTTCTGAAATCCAAAGAACCTCAGAAAATATGCTTATGTCACTATCTGATTTTATTCTTTTCCCTTCACTGTGTGAGCTAATTTCTACTGTTAACCCCAGAACTGCTTGTCAGGCCTAAATTTAACCCCTATGCTTTCCTTATGGAAGAAGGTTTCTGGGGCTTAGTCTGTCTTCTGCACTCTGCAGTTGCTTCCTTCACTAATTCTACCTTTTTTTTTTTTTGGCAGGTTTGGGAGAGGTTTCTTAGTTATGCCTCTTCTTCCCTTTTCCTTTTTTCTTTTAAGATAATAACACATTTGACATCTGGTTCACTGTCATTTTCTATTTTCCACTTATTGTCTAGATCCTTGAAGACTCAAGTTCTCAACCGGAATCAAACAGACCAATCAAAGTTTCTTGGTATTTTCAATTTTAGCCATCCTAACCTTTGCTAACCCAAACCTGGACCTTGTTATTACTTGGACTTCCTTATTTACAAACCTGTAGTCATAGCTTGCTACCTTTCCAACTGTATTATTAACTTGTCACTACTATATTGGTTCATCTACCTCATAAAACCCAGTTCCTTTATCTTTCATTTTTCTCCTAGGTTATTCCCAATCCCTCATCCCCATTCACCTCACATCCTCAACCCACTCTTCCCTCATTTTCTTCTCCATCCAATCTGGACCCACAGACCAACACTGCATTCTTTAAATACCTCTTTTCTCACCACTTTAAATTCCTTACCTTCTGGTCCTTTCACTGAAATCTGCTTTACAGAATCCCTATTCTTGTTTAATACCAACACCTGACTCCTCCTCTCCTATTTTGACTGCTGACAGGGAAAAGCTGAAAGCAGCATAGCTGAGGACAATGACAAAGGTACCATCTTAATCCTCTTTGCTAAGTGACTTCTCCTATACCTCACAATGTCTATTTGCAGATCTTCACTCCTCCGTTCAAGCCCCTAACTTTGCCTTTGCCCTATTCACTGTCAGCAGTCACATTGCTTTCCTTTTCCAGAAAAAATTATGTTACTGGTCCTGAATAACTCACCCGTATTAATTTCCTTTCCTAATGTCTCAGAGAAAGAGATATTCCTACACATAAGCAGTCAGTCCTTCTAGCTGTGTTGACATTCACTTCTTAACCCCATAAGAATCTTACTTCATCCATAATCTAATTTAACTACATCCTCAACATCTTTGTAGAACTGAAGGTCTATACCAGGTGTGATCTCCCACCAAGTATTAAGTATTACTGTCTCCACCGGCATTTTCTTCCAGATCAATCCCATTTGCCATTGTTACTATCCTGAACCAAGCCTTCCAAAATGGCTAAAACCTCATGGTGTCAAAACATATATTTGTTTGTGGTGGGGGGAGGGTGGGAAAGGAAGCAAGGGGCACATCTAAGTTTTCTGCTTATTCTTTTTATTTTATCCCAAACGTTATTTTGAGCCAAAGACCAAACCCTTGAGTCCAAACATCTCATTTGAATCAGAAGTAAATAAATAGTAAAACTCCCATCAAGAAAGGGGTCCTAAATGTGTAGAACAGATAAATTGACCTAATAGTTTTGCCACCAACTATAAAAAGCCTAATGCATCTTTTAAATAATACAGTTATCTAACTTAAAATCTAAAAGGCCTCAAAAATATCTTCATGTTTTGTTTTTGACCATAAAATGCATTTGTAAACTGGATACATAAAATTCTAAATTAATTAAAAATCAGTGGGCTAAAGGGGTTATAGTTAAATAAAATATCATTATACATAAATAAACTCATGAGCATATGTCATTTTATACTGAAACAAATGTGGTAACAGCAATAAGGAATATGTGTCATATGATTAGAAATTCCCTGTAAAATATTTGAGAGTTTAAGAGTTGCTATACTGAACTCACTATAACCTGTCCACTAGAAAAAGTTGGCACTTTCTTTCATGGCCATGGGAGTGATGATTCTCAGCAGAAATTTCATAATGGAGAGCATCAAGTAATAAAATGAAATTACTAATAAAATCAGGGCAATTCTTTGGATGCTATCATAGCTTCCCTGAATAGGATCAAGGCTACAAGATGCACATAACTGCAAAAAAACACTTCCTTTCCTCCGGCTTAAGAATAAAACAGAGCCAGGAGTAAATTTTTGTTTGACCCCCTTCATATAAAATCAAGCTTAAAATATAATGGCTATGAGCATCGCCAAAATCAAATAAGTAGATATTAAGTGGCAAAAATGTTTTGATTTCTAGACCAATAAAGCGGAGGAGTTTGGAGTAACAAAATAAACTAAGAAAAGTACTCTGGTGTGTATGTGGGATGTGGGTGATGGTATTTCCTTTGACAAAAACACTCTAGAGTGGGAGGCAGTCTTCCAGCATTGAGGTTCTAAGGGGGCTACAGCTTGAGAAGCAAACAAGCAGAACTTATACTGTATATATTCCACTGTATATACAGTATAAGGAAAAATATCGCCTGGGCCATGAGCAAGTTGTAAGTCAAATTCGTTTCTGCCATTTGCAACACATTTTCCTCCATCTCCCTCTGTTTTCCACCCTAAATCCCAACTGCATTCTGCATTTCGCTAGGAAATCTGAAAAATCATTTTGGTTGAGGAAAGAGTGAAATGGACAGGAACAATTAGCTATTAGGCATAGAAAGTGTGTGAAGCAGGTACAAAAGAATCTGCTCATGGAACAGTGAGGGAAACTCTCTAGTTTCACAATCCTCAGGCCCATTGAGGATCATGCCCCACCCCACCCCCATGCCAGATGGATGCATCCCTTGCACCAGAAAGAAGGTAATGGGGCACACACAGTTGGGTGAAGGAGTGGATGGGCAGAGGGACAACTTACCAATGGGGTAAAATATGGCATTGGCCATTTCATCAAACAACATCGGCAAATGCCACAACCTTTCCTCTCTTGCATCTGTTAAAAGAAGAAATGCTATACCCCTTTTCCACCAAATGAAATTTAGAGAATGATAGATAATGTGCTTTTCTTGATTGCAACGCAATTCTGAAGAAGTTTCCATATAAATTACTATTCCAGCTGCCTGGGTTTCTTAATAAAGTTCAGAAATTTTGCTAGGAGCACTGGGGTAAAGCGGTTAGAAGAAACATCATGAATACTTCAGACTTCCCGTTGAGCCTGCTTTGGAAATATTTTTATTTCCCTCTGTACTTTATTCATTTTCCTGACACTAAAATGAACTTTGAAAATGACGGCATCTGCTGCCCACTCATCAAAAGATTGGGGCTCAGACTATCTGTATGACTTTTTGCTAAAATAAGGAGATTTCATTTTAAAACTTCTGGCTAAACGTAAAAAAAAATGATAAAATAAAAAAATCCACTGAAAAGGTTAAAACCATAGTGAGGGACATCCTGGTGGCTAAAATTAGGCTTGTTCCTATTAGCAAAGGCCAGGGTCTGCAGTGGAGAAATGTGGAGCCGCCTTTGTTGAAAACATCCTGACGTTTTCATCACGGCTGGATCCCTATGGCGCAACAGGCTAAGTGTGTCCTGCTTTCAATTATACTTTCTCATCTCCTGCGCTATCTTAATTTAATGATTGGCACGGCCATTAAAAAACTGTTGAACTGAGAATCTCCTCTTAATTATATTCTTTTATGAGATTTTAAAATAAAAATATATAATCTCTGGTAATATGTTAGTGTTGATTTTTTTTTCCCATCATAGCTAGAAACAAAAATTTGGCAGTTTTTCTGAACCGTGCCTTCTGATTAACCTGAAACATGAGGAAAATAACTTCAGTTCTTTCTCACCTGCCACATGCCTTTCATCCCCAAGATTTAGGAAGCTGCAAAAGCTGGAAAACTGAAACTTGAGAATTAAACCACTTGTGCATTTTTTTAAAGTCACTTTTATTTAGCGAGGGGCTTCTGGTCAGCACTGAAGAAACCAAGTTTCTGACTTTTCCTCAAGTCCTTCCTATGTTCAAAATAGAGGAAAATGAATAAAAGTCATAGGAATAGCATCATACGAATATCAAGTTGGTACAATAGCCTTTAATGAAAGGCTTTCTAGATTTGTCCTTAATAGTGTGGAAGTCTTTGATAGAAAATAATTTTCATCATATTACAATGAGAAACATATTGGTAGCATATCTATGAGAGCAGAACATATCTCTAGGGAAGCAATCAATCTAAAGCCCTGTTATAGGAAGAAACCCGATGTCTTTGTATTTCATCAAGGTATCTTTATAGGTGGGAGACATTCAGTTTGTGAATCATGGCAGCCTCTCCCAAATAATCAAAATATTCCATGAGGTTGTTGAATTATCCAGAGAGTTGCTAATCAAATATTCATTCAATTTGCAAGTTCTAAATTAGAAATTTTAATAAGGTTCAACCACCTGAATTGCTTTTCTTAGTAGCATTCTCCTTTTTTTGGAGTCTAGAATTACGATTGCTTACATAGTCTCTTTACAGTAATAAAATTAGCTTTGGTTTGATGATTCCTGTGGTAATATTAATTTATTTAATTTTAGTTTTATGTCAAGTATTTTGTAGATCATGACATGGAAATTTGCTTTACAAAATCAATTAGTAATTTATGTTTTCTTTTTAAATGGTAGAATCATGTCCCTGTCCCCTACTGCTCTCTAAAATAACAAGGTGAACAAGAAACAGAAGTATAAACTTACATTTCAGTAAAATCGGAGACATTGGTAGCCAGAGCTACATTATGTGTAGAAAGACTGCCAACTGCAGTGAAGGTCAAATAGAGATGAGGGAAGATGCTGAGAAAGCACACCTGAAGCTAGAATTTCAATCAATGAGTCAGAACATAGTTCTTCAAAGCAGGTTATGTGAATTTAACTAAGTGAACAGTGCTAATGTCAACAGTAACAGGAAAAGTTGGCATCATGGGTCTCCTAAGAAAGGCACAACATTATTTATTCCTACCCCCTAAGAAACATAGCCTGAAATGAATCATGAAGAAACAATCAGACAATATAAAGGGAGGATGTTGTGGATATTTGGCAAAAATGAAACAGACCACCAAAATTGGTTCAAATGTTCAGATTGACAATCACACACACACACACACACACACACACACACACACACACACACACTAAGAAGATAAGGAAAGGTTTATTACTCACATAATGAGACTTTGGGTAAAATGGAGAGGCTCCCATGAATATTCAAAAATATTTGGGAAAGGGGAACAGGAGATGGTTTGGGGTTTTGACCATGGTTAGGATGTGGGACTGAGGTGAGGGGTCCCACACACGGGCAGGAGCTTGCATAGTTTTATCAACCTAAATAACAAAAAGATAGAAGTTCTCTAAAAGAAAAGATAGTTAATTGATAATAAAACATTTCAATGGGAATATGTGTGCCATAGTAAACTATGTGCATCTTCAGGGTGGTAAAGGAATCAAAGATTTTCAAAGAAAAAAAATGAGGAGGGTTAAACAATTGTTTTGAAATAATTATCCTTGACTACAAAGATCAATAACAAGTGTGATGCCAGTCTGAGTTTGGATAGGCACTTGCTGGGCAGATTTCCTTGCAGAAGTACTTTTTGTGGAAGGTTGCGATATCCTTTGTGCAAGGTCGTGGCTTTTGTAGGGTCTTTATCAAGCGTACAAGTGTGAGAACCCTCTCTTCATGGCCTTTCTTGGCTCTATTTATCAGGGTTTTCTTAATTTCAGTGGTTCTGTTTTTATTCTGACAACTTTCACAAACTATAACTGTGCCAAAAAGACAAGACTTGGGCTTTCTTGTAAACTTGCCCCAGTGTGTGGCAGAAGGGGAAGAGGCAAGGTAGGTCTGAAAAGTTGTTTGCAGTCAAGCATCAGAAAGAAGTGTCAGACTCTTTATTACAAAGGGACATTCTACAGAAGCATTGGCTCATCCTCTTCTAAAATGCCAATATAAAGATGCAAAAGCATACAAAAGTATTCCATATGAAAGAAGATGAAAGAGACACGGCAAATAAGTCAGTGTGTGATCTTAGATTGGAACCTAAACCAGAAAAAAATGCTCTAAAATATATTATTGGGAATTTTGAATATAAATGATATAGATATTTTATATCAGGGTTGAATTTCCTCAATTTAATAATTATAGTGTGGTTATTTCAGAGAATGATTTTCTCCCTTAGAATATACATCAACTATTTCTGGGTGAAGAATCATAAAGTCTGCAACTGGTTCAGTAAGTGATATTTTTTATATATGTACATTATAAATGTGAAATAAAGGAGGTAATATGAAATCTCTTTATAGGAAATGAAGCAGGATTTATGCACTGATAGAAAGTTTCTTGGGCACTTTGTAAGACTAACTATATTCTGTACTTGAAATTTTCTAACAGGGTAGATCTTAAATATTCTCACCATGCACACACACACAAAAAACCCCTGAATAACTAAAATCAGGAAAGAAAGAGGGAAAGAATGGGAAAGATAATGTAAGTGTCATGTCTTCTTCATTGTGAAGAATCAAGGGACAAAAGACAGGAGTTCAAGTTATTAATAAAGAATAGAGAACAGAGATGTCAGTATATATAAAAGTAAAAAAAAAATTAAGAAAATAAAAAACGTAATATAAAAATAATATTAAATAGTAGAAGGAGGGAGGAGAGGAAAAGGCAATAAAGAATAGGCATATTTTGTCAATAATCATACTGGTCATAGAAATAGAAATTTAAATACATAAAATTATAGATATACAAATAATATCTAAAATATAATAAAAATATGAATATTCTAAATTATAAACAGAAATATAGCAGGTAAAGGAAACCATACCATGAAATAAAAGGTGAAAAACAAAAGAAGCATTAAAAGCAGAACATTTAACATAGTATATGAAGACTAAAATGAAATGAGCATATCATGTCAGTTATATAAATGGGCTAACACTAGCCGAAATGAAACATTTTCTATATACAGCAGATCTCCAGCCCCCAAATCAAAAGACGCTCAGAAAAATTGAAAATAAAAATATGAAAAAAACAAACAAAATTGACAAATAACACAAATAAGGCAAGAATTGTAATATTATCAGAAAAAATTGACAAAGTCATTTTACAGTGATAAGGGGTACAGTACATAATGAAAAATAAAATAATTATAAAATTTTCTTCTCCAAATAACATTAACATAAAATGGATTAAGCCACAATTATAAAAAATACAATATAAAAATATCAGTGATAGTAAAACCTAATTTATTAATACCTCCCTCAACCCATGAAAGTTCAAGTGAATAAGCATTCTTTTCTCTCTGCATCTAGACCACCATCTATTGTTTTTGGATTTTTTAATAAAAGCCATTCTGACAGGGATAAGGTGATATCTCATTGTGGTTTTAATTTGCATTTCCCTGATGATTAGTGACATTGAGCATTTTTTCATATGTTTGGCCATTTGTCTATCTTCTTTTGAAAAGTTTCTGTTCATGTCTTTTGCCCACTTTTAATGGGCTGTTTGTTATTTTTCTTGCTGATTTGTTTGAGTTCTTTGTAGATTCTGGATATTAGCTCTTTATCAGATATATAGCTTATGAATATTTTCTCCCATTCTGTAGATTGTCTATTTGCTCTGTTGATTATTTCCTTTGCTGTGCAGAAGCTTTTTAATTTAATCAAGTCCATTTATTTATTTTTTTGTTGTTGCTGCGATTGCCACTGGGGTCTTAGTCATAAATTCTTGGCCTAGCACAACCTCTGTAGAAAACAATATGGTGATTCCTCAAAGAACTAAAAGTAGACCTACCATTTAATCCAGCAATCCCACTACTGGGTATCTACCCAACGAGAAAAATGTAATTTTTATCAAAAAGACACATGCACTCCAATGTTTATTGCAGCACAGTTCATAATTGCAAAGATATGGAATCAACCAAAGTGCTCATCAATTCATGAGTGGATTAAGAAAATGTATATATATACCATGGAGTACTAAAACAAACAACGCATGTACTCCCTAATAATTTGGAATTAATTGATGGTCACACATGGGCACAAAAAGAAGTAAAAATTGTTGGAAATCAAGAAACGGGTTAGGAAGGAGGTGGGGGAGACAGGTAAAAACCTACCTAACAGGTACAATGAACACTATTCAGATCATGGGCACACTTATAACCCTGACTATAGCATTATAAAAGCTACACATGGAACAAAAACATTTGTACCCCCTTAATATTTTGAAGTAAGCAAAAACCCAATCAATCAATCTATTCCTTCTCTTAAAAAAGTCAAGTGAATAAATGTACCTAAAGGATGAGTCCTAAATAAAACCAAATATATTCTGATAATTATGTATTTAACTCTATCTCCTAAAAACAGAAAAACATCTTCCCAAGTGTCTGTGGAACATTTACAAAAATTTACCGTATATTTCAGCAACAATGTAAACATCATTAAAATTCTAATACTCTGTGATCACAAAACAGAACAAAAAACTCTCATAAAATTGAATGTGAAAATAAAGAATAGTTCAAAAATGACAATAATAAAAATGCTCCATATCAAAAGATTTGAGACAATTAAAATCAATATTCAAAGAAAGCTAGAAAAATCCATCGTCTTAAAAACACATACTAATCATCTGAAAGAATAAAAATAAGTTAATTGTTGAACTAAATAAAGACATAGAAAAGTGTTAAAAATAACCCAAGAAAATTAAAAGGAAAATTAATAAATACAACAAGCAAAATCGTATCAATTGTCAAGCAGAAAACAGCAGGACTATTGAATCAATTAAAAAACATGGATATTAAGAAAGAACAAAATAAAATGCATAAAGATTTACCAAAAATTCTCAGGAAAAAAGTTAGAGAACATACATAATGAATAAGAAATGAGAATGGGGAAATAACCACATATAGACAAAAAATTAAAATATTCCTGTGAGATGACTTTGTTCAACTCTGCACAAATAAACTTGAAAATATACATAAAGTTGATAATTTTCCAGGAAATTATATCTTTACAAATTGGCCAAAGATGATATAGAAAATGTAAAAGAACAATACTGTATGAGAAGTAGAGGGATTGCCAAAGAGCTTCCTTCTCAAAATGACAGCTGTGGGGAGTTACAAATGCTATGTAAACTGTTCTGTTTTAATGACATTTAAAGTGTTTTGGTGCATATAAAAAGAAGAAATGCTTGGTAATTATAATTTAATAAAATAAGCATAAACGTGATAGTATTAAAACATAAAAAGACCCCAAAGAAAATTATTAGTTTAAATCTCAAATATAAACAAAGAGAATTTAGCAAGAAATATCAGCTAATAGAAAGACATCAATTAGTTGAAAAGAAGTTTACATTTATTTAATGTAAAAAATAAATATATTATCAGAATATATTTGTTTTTATTTAGGACTCTCATGTGACCAGATGTGGTCTGTGAAATAAATGCAAGATTATTTTATACTAGGAAATTTATTGATACGGTTCATTATGTTATATGGTTATAACATAAAGGTTAAAAATAAATTCCTTATATATTGCTAAGACATTTAGGAAAATTTGACAATCTTAAAATTAAACAAAACCCTTAATAAAATATGACTATCTCAGTATGTACTAAATACATGTTATTTCTCCCTTCCTCCCCCATCTTTCTCTCTCTCCTTCTGGCCCCTCTCCTCTCTCTCTCTCTCTCTTTCTCTCCGTCATTCCTCCACAGGGAAACAGAAGCCTCTAGAGGGGAAAAGACATGTGCCCTAAGAAGGATATGTAAGAAATTAATGGTGGGAAATGATTTGTATGTATATATAACTTCAACTCCACTAATACAGGATAATTAGGCTCATCATGTCATATCCCTAGTTGATTCCATTATGGAAAGTAAATTAAAATCTATCCATACTTTGGTATTGAACTGATAGGGCTAGATAAGGAACACTTAACTAGGTAAGATGTTTGATGGGAGCACTTACCATTTCAAAGAAAATTATGAGACAAATATAAAAGGTTTCTAACTCCTAGTAGAGTTCACTTTCTTATAATACAGATTGGGGAAAATAGTATAGCATGAAATTGCTTTACACATCTGTGAAAAGCAAACTAAAGTGATTATATCCTATTTCATGCTGTTTTGCAAGTTTTTTTTTTTAATTTCTGGAATCATAATCTTATTCCTGTGACAGCATGGAACATTCCACTTTAATGTAATGTAAAAAATAAAGAATAATTTAAAGGAGTTAACAAAAACAAGAAATCTTATTTGAGTAATGAAATGAATTGGACAAGGATGAAAAGAAAAAGACACTAAATAACAAAAATATGGAGGATGCTCGCACACTGGGGTCATATATACACATGCAGTCAGTATGTGAGAATGTTTAGGATTATATGTTTCATTAGAAAGATATTGTCTCAAAGTAATATGTAACACATGTCTGACATCATGGTCACATGTTAATAGTTTAATATAACTGTACACACTGTTAGAAATATATAAAATATCCTTCACCCTTTAAAATTTCTGTAGCACTAGCTAATCCTTTCCTAGGAATAGCTCTCTAATTCTAATTTATTTTTATCTAGAGTTGATAAACATAAAGCAATGGGAAATTACTATGGAGTAGAAATAAATAACGTGCCAGATTGTTAGAGGTGCAGATTTGGTGCCATAGAGGGTGCTGAGGTGAGGAAGGAAGCCTTCACAGAGCATGTAATGACAGATCTTTATCTTCAAAGGGAGTCAATCCTCTTTCAATAAGAGTCATCCACGCATCAGTCAGGGAAACAGAAGGGGCATTATCAGCAAAGTGAGCAGAAGCAGAGAGGTGTGAAATAGGATGGCTTGTCAGGGGCACTGCAGGCAGTTTTGTATGAGGAGAATAAAGGGTCCAAGAAATGATGCATTGAAAGACAAGACTGAGGAGCAGATAAGGGCAAGAGCGCCTTTGGTGCCATACCAAGAATTACGACCTTTATTCACAGTAAAATGTGCAATAAATGACTTTAACCAGCATAGGATGAAATATTGGGGTTTAGAAAGTCAATTTGGTGATAGTATGGAGGATGAAAAGGAGGAGTGTGTGATTAGAGGAAAAATAGCCTGTCAGAAATCATTCCAACAAATGATGAATACCTGAATTAAGGCAATAGAGATAAACATGCAGAGGAAAACTCAGGTGTAAGTGATGCTGTGGATATAGAATCTATAGAACTTGGCAACCGATGGAATATTAGGAGAATATGCTAGGACACAGGTGAATAATCTAAATTTCTGTCTTGGGTGATAGGGTGGATATTGTTTCTTTCATTACTATCAGCAATACAAGATGAGGAGGTTCTGGAGAAATAAGACGAGTTTATTTTAGTCAAGTGCTGCGAAGAATGTGGGACATCCAGCAGGGCAATCGGAGCTCCATAGAGAGATCAGACTCAGAGAGAGGTTTGTTCACTTCAGGACAGTGGTGGGAGTCACAGAATTTATTAACAAGTCCTTTGATGAATGATAAATGCCGAGAACAGTATTATTCCTCTGGATGTTCCAAGTGCCAGGATTGTACTAGTCTAAACACAAACTCTTTATTGGATCTACAAGGCCCTGACTCATTTGCCCCTTGCCTGTGTCTCTAACTTTCTTTCTCCCAACTTCTCCTTCCTCACTCTGTGCCAGCCACACTGGCATTCTTTCAGCTTCTTAAGCAATGCTTTTTGGTTACAAAATCTGCCCATTCCTTCTGCTGAAATTCCCCATCTTCCCTATTCCACCTCTGCCAAACCAAACCAAACCAAAACCCTCAACTTGTTGACTCTTTTTCATCCTCTAGGTCAAAGACACCTCACTTGATATTACCATCTAATGTAGGTTCCACCACCCTCTTATTTCAATTTCTTAATTTTTTCATGCATAACCTCTATTAATTTATAATTATTTGCTTTTATAAACTTTCTCCCTCCTATTAGACCAGACAATAAACTGTATGTGGGCTGGAGCCTGCTCTGCCTTCTACACTGTTCTACCTTGAAGCCTTAGAGCAATGCTGGACACGTGAAAACAATTCAATAAATCTTGTTGAATGAAGGAACAAAGGAATGAAGACATAATCATGAATCTAATCATTATAGAGGAGAAAAGGGTACAGATCATAAAATTTTCCTGGTTTAGTTTAGGTAACTATCCAATATCTAAACACACTATCGATAGACTTCTATTTTTCTCCATGCAATAAATAGGCCCAATATGAGACCCGGAAAAAGCCACAGGCTTTCCTAGGTTTAAATACCGGTATTGAGATTTGAGTCGTATAACCTTACACTAATTGCTTACTTCTCTAAATTTCAACTTCCTCATCATCAAATGGGGCAAATAATACCTGTCTCATGGGTTGTCAGTACAAGTCGAATGATAAAAGGATTCAATTCCTATTCCAGATCCTGACTTTCAGGAAATAAAGGCAATTGACATTCTGCTCACACACCTGAAGTGAACCAACTGCAGCTTTCTATAACAGGTGACAGTGACTTTTATTTCTAAGTTTAACTATAAAAATTACCAATATTGGCAAAATTAGAGAAAATATATGATGAATCACTATGTCCCTACCAAGTAGCTTCAACAAATATCAGCTCATGGTTAAGATTATTTCATCTATAACCCACCTACTTTGTCTCTTTTAGATTATTTGAAGCAAATCTCAGATATGAGATCATTTTATACAAGTTTTTACATGTATGTGTAAAACATATGTTATGTTTTAAAAACTATCCACATTATCATTTCACATTTCAAAATAACAATGATTTCTTAATATAATCAGATATTCACTCTGTATGGTCAGTATTCAAATGTTGCCAATTATAATACACATCCACATATGTGTGGTTAATTACTACTAGGTGTAGAACGGGGTTTCTTTTATTCCCCCCAGCTTTCCTGAGGTATAATTGACAAATACAAATTGTATATATTCAAGGTACATAACATGATGATTTGCTGTTCATATACATTATGTAATGATTACCGTAATCGAAGTAACGTTTCCATCACCACACATAGTTACCATTTGTGTAGGGGGGATAATGAAGGAAAAATGCAAGTTCCCCACCACACAAAGAGGAACACTGTGCTGTGCTAGCCTGGAGTGCTCAACAAAACTATTGCAAAATAGATGAAACAAATGCCAAAAGAGAGGAGGCGCAAGAGATGTTCCTTAGCACTTTCTTGAGGCGGAGGCAACCAGTATAAACTAGCCCTGACTGTTTTAGAACTGCTTTAGCTGACCTATAATACCCTTTAGCTAACAGTAATACTGAAATCTCTACCTAGTGGAGAATTATAATGCTATTAGCATAACGTGGGTTGTATGAAGGCACATGATGATTGTACTGGGCGAGCTTGACTTGTTCCAATGTGGACATGCGATGATACAATGTAGGAGCTCTGCCTCACTCGGTGGGAATTTAAGGGGACATCATGAGTAGGCAATGTGGTTTTACTTTCCAAAGAACATTGAAACCATATATGTGTGGGCTTATGTTTGGAATCTCTACTGTCTCATTGGTCTGTGTGTCTGTTTTTGTGCCAGAACCACATTGTTTTGATTACTGTAGAGCAATGTTTCTATATTAATTCCTTCCAGGCTAAAGGAACAATGGCCTTCAATCAAGTCACATATCATCTTCTTGCATCCTCATAGGCAAAGAAGTTGGAGTTTAAGTAAATAACAGCCTCACTCTCCAGCCACACTCTGATCTCCTGTTGGACTCCTCATTGGCTGAAGCCAATTGGAAGCCCCAGAGCATGAAAATCCTGTTGATATATTCAGTGTAAACCAGCTCCCCAGAGTAGAGCACAGGATTAAAACGGGTAAAATATGGATCTGCAGGGGCAAACATCAGCATGTCCATGATATATGCAACCTTTCCAGAATTTACATGAACATGCACAAACAAGCAACTACACACATACACACCTTATCCTCTTCACTGAACTATTTACTCACATATCACAAATGCTATTCTGAACCTGCTCCTTAACACAGTGAAGTCCTTGAGAGCATACAGATTAAAGTGAGTCAAAGGAATATTTGGGAAGAAAGACTACAAAGTAGAATTTAAAAAAATGGAAAATAAACCCTTTGCAATTTCAGCTTCATCACCTCAACAAAACATGATAACTTGCTGCAAAAGGCAATGTAGATTGGCTTCCTCCAAAACATCCATGGTTTCATTGTCTTGTTCCTTTCTCTATTACAGTGTCTGAAAAACCCAAAACACTCGTCTAGATTCTCTTACAGCTAGGCAGGGTCATGTGACATGATTTTAGTCAGTGTGATGTAAGTAGCAGAGACTGGGTTGGGACTTTGAGAAAGTTTGAAATGGGATCGACAGCTCTAGCATCATACTCTTTGACTTTTTCTCTTTCCTCTGTTTTCTTGCTTGACAGGCCAATGTAACGCCTAGAGAAACAGCAAACATATTGCAAGCATTAGGATGAAAGCCACCCACTGAGGGCAGTGGAGCAGGAAGAACAGAGGAGCCTGTGTTCTGAAAGACACCCTTGAGGAATGTCATCACACCTAGGCTGCCACTTCTCATTTTGAGGGAATAAAAGCCCTGATCTGTTTAAGCTGGTGGTAGATCTACATTCTGTCACTTGAAGTGAAAAACCTAAAAAACTTCCTGGTTAACATGCTTGCTGATTTTCTTACTTTTAGCAAGAACTATTCATCAAAAATCAGGCTGTTGGCGGGTAGCCAGGGGACACTGAGGTGCCTCCTAGATTTTTTTATTCCTTTGAGGGTCTGTTGGTGCTCATGCTAGTCACCTATATTTTAATACTATAGGAAGCGTGAAGGAATATGGTTTATTTACTCTGTATTCATTGCCTAAAATAACGTTTGGGCTAGAAACCAGATGCCATTACTTATAGCAACTTTAACCACAACTATGACAATTAAAATAGCTATCTGAGCTATCTCCAGAAGGCTAGAGAGCTAGTCCTTCGAAGAGAAAGTAGGGCTTCGTATATGAAAGCAAAAAAAAAAAAAAATCTTCCTTTTAGGAGAGTTTCCAGATATCCTTTTGCTATCTCCTTTATGCCCTCATGATTTCTCTCAGTAAAATTAAAGGTGCAGTTCAATAATCTAAGACTTTCCATGGACTCAATGGATAGCAATTCTAGATCTTTCTAATTTAGTGCTTCTTCCTCAGATGGCATCTGGCATCTGGTTAAAGATTGTTCCTGAAGAAGTGGAATGCATTTTATACTTAATTAAAAAAAATATATTTTAAAATAATTTTTAAAATCTGTGTTTTAGAGTTGCTCAATTCTCAAAACTGGAACTTTTATGTCATTCTTTCACCTTGTTTACATTATTGTTTTTGTCAATTTTCATATCTATAACCCTTTTTATCTACTTTTTTTCTTTAAAATAAAGTGGCATAGAAGAAAAACAGTACATGCAGAGGCAAAGCTCTTGATTTCTAGTCCCAGCTCTATAATGATCACCTTGACCACAGCATGTCTGACCTTGAGAGGGGATCTACAGGAATCCCACCTAGGGGAGGCATAGTGCTAGCATTCTGGTTGGCAAGAGAGGATTAAAGATTTATTGGCACAATACCTTATTTATATTTATGTTGGAGATTGAGGGACGTACTAAAGCCCTCCTTAATCTTGCTCTGCCCACCACTGGCTCTCTGAGTCTCCATTTCCTCATCTGTAAAATACAGAGGCTGACAGAGTAAATAAACCATATTCCTTGACAATTCCTATGCTATTAAAATATAGGTGGCTAGCATGAACACCAACAGACTCTCAAAGGAATATGAAATCTAGGAGGCATCTCACTGTGCCCTGGCTACCTGCCAACAGCCTATGAGCACTTTAAAATTTTGATTTTTGGCTGTCTATTATTTTATTTCCTAAATTCCATCATATTTCCACCACTTATAAACTTCTGATTCCAACATTTATTTCCCTCTTGTTGAGCCACTACCTAAACTTCCCCTTCCACATAGAGTCTCTACCGTATCATTGCTATGCTAATGCCATTCGTTCCTTAAAGCTCATTTGATTTCATGTGATTACTCTAGGCCATTTATATACATTTTACTTTTTGTAATGTTTGATTAGTTGCAGGGAAATTTATCAGATTAAAATACTGTGCAATGGCTCTAATGTATGGTTACCTGATTTTCAAGAATAAAAAGTACTTGGAAACTTGTACATTACTAATCAATAAAACAACCGTTTCTTTGGCTTTTTTATGTGCCAAGGACTGTTTCCAAGTGGTTTTACACATATTATGTTATTTAATGTTTCCATTACAAATATTCCTGGTTGGTGGTAGTATTCCCTTTTTTACAGGTGAAACATCTGAGGGTTAGGTGAATTGAATACCTCATTCAAGGTCACTTGGGTAGTGAATGGAATCATTGTGATTAAAGCCTCAGCCTCTTTGACTCCAAACATGGTTCTGACTCCCCCTAGGCTACGCCACTTTTTAGCGTAGGCATCAGCTGGTGTCCTTGTAAAAATGGGAGATGCGGACAACCAGAGACATGCACACAGGGAGAATATCAGGTGAAGATGAAAGCGGCGACAGGGATAATGCTTCTACAAGCCAGGAATGCCAAAGATTGCCAGCAAACCACCATAGCTAGGGGAGAGCATGGAGCAGATTCTCTCTCACAGCCTCAGAAAGAACCACCCCTGCCCACACCTCGATCTTGGATTGCAGCCTCCAGGACTGTGAGACAGCAGATTTCTGTTGTTTAAGCCGCAGAGTTTGTGGTATTGTTCACAGCTGCCCTAACAAACTGATGTAGAAAGAAACTGGGTCTCTACAGGCGGAATATGGTACCCCATGTTGTTTTTGTCTATGGTTTAATGAAAGGTCCCTAAAGTATCCCTTACTCAGAAGTTCTTGTCCCCTCCTCCCCAGACATAGCTTTCTTTTTCTATCATTATCATGCATTTGCATTTTTGAGCTAGTGTTTGGGTTATCCAGCCATCTGGGCACCAAGAAGGATCAATGAATGGTATTCTGTTCTTTCAAACTTGAATAGACCTACTGTTGTGGCTTTCTGGGCCACAGGAGGAAAAAAGCTGAAAAAAAATAAAGACCTTGTCTCCCCACAGTTACTCTTCCCAAAGATTCCAAACTGATAAAGAGCTCATCAGTTTTGCGGTTTTGTGGTTCTCTCATACACACACACACACACACACACAAACACACGCACATACGTATATGTGCATATACGTATATATGTGTATATACATATATATGTTATATATACATGTTATACACACACACACACACACACACGCACACACATAGATATCCATTTAATAAAGCCTAAGGATAATTCTTCCTCTGGCCAGACTGGAGAACACACATTTCTGTGGGGATTGCTGCTATTTTAATATCCTCTTAGATTTTTTTGCTATTCCTATCTAGTTACTCGGTCTGATATCTGGCCATGAGCAGTGGAACTGAAGCCCTGACTATCAGCATGCCTTCTGTTGTATGGAGTTTGGATAAAGTTTTCCTTTTAGGTAGATGTCACATGTTATAATTTACTGCTCTCTCAGAAAGAGGCACCAAGACTAGCAGGCAATCTATCCTGAATTTTTAGAAAATAAATTTATTAGAAAATAGATGAAAATATAATAGAGGTCTGAGTGACTTTCACTGTAAAAGGACCAGGATTCTTTATCAAAGCAAAAAAAAATCGAACTGGACAAAGTTAAATGTCAAGGAAGATTATATTCAAGGCTTTTGCAACTTAGTCTGAGCTCACCACTAAGAAAAGAAGGAATGGAGAGATTTTAAGAGCTGGGGTGGAGGGCATGACAGGCCACCTGTGTCTGATAATTGGCCTGACCCAAAGGAAAATACATGTTCTTGTATCTTCATGAAGGAAGGTAGTTTTATAATTTAGAATAAGGTGCCCTCTGAAGTTAGGCTCCCACCCTCCCACAGAAACTGAAAGATAGGGGTGCTATCTTTCCTGATGGTTGCATTTCAAAGGGATGGCTCCCAAGTCCTTAAGAAAGATGGTTCAGGAACAGTTCAGGGTTGTAATACTGGCCAGCAGCTTTTTAAAAGATTTACATCTCAAAGAAGCAGAGAAAGAATTTACAATTACAAGTATTCTGATGTAAATCCTTTAAGGAAAGGAAGGTCAGGGGCCTAGAGGCAAGAAGAAATAGGTCTAAACTTTAGTCAAGTTGAGGGAAATATCTAGACTCTCTTGGTCACCTGATATGCATGTGGGTAGATGGTTTACCACACAGGTTTATAATTATAAAGTTGGCAGCGCTACGAAGCATTGGAGACCACAAATGCAGCTCATACTATGTTCTTGAAATCAAGTCCAAATGTGTTTATTTCAAATGTTCCATCATCTTTCTGGGCCTCAGAGTCCTAATGTAGAAAATAAATACTTGAACAAATTTTCTGAATAGCTTGGAGTTCTAACTTTGCCTCTCTCCAGTGTAGCCAATCCTTTAGTCCTAAACTGAATGTGTGGTCATAGGACAAAATTCTAAGATTCCTAGAATCAACTGTTGGCTTTTTGCTATGAAGCATCCAGCAACGATTTGCCTTGATGCAATTAACCAGGTAATTGACAAATCTCCTGGGTGAATCAGTGATTCCTATGTTGAGTTGATCACCAAAAACACTTGAGGAATTTTAAAAATACAAATTCCCAGAGCCTGTCCTGGATATTTTAGATACTCTGATTTTATAATATAAATTCGAGGTGTTTCCAGAGAATTGAGGTTTTTGCAAAACATCACAAGTTACAAATAATCAGACATGTTTGGAAACTAGTGGATGAAGTTAACATTGTGGTGACAACATGTCACATGAGGTAATCATGCAATATGACAAAGAATTCATTCTCATCTGAGTTTCTATAGTGATTTTTTAATCTTTAGCGTTTATTGAATAAATTGATTCAACTAGTTAGTACACCGGAGAAAAGCAAAGACACTTTATTAAAATGTCACTATTCATAATTACTCTTACAGGCTTTCAGTTTCACAATCTAATATTCCCCAAATAGAATTTACCAAATGAACCACAACAAAAAACCCTGATCTACTGAGTTTGTTATAAATTCACTAACATCTTTTTAAGCAGGAGGAATAAGTGAATGGCTTTGACCCGCCTTTCCAAACCACCCAGCCTGAGGCCTTTGGTTTGGTGAACAAACCAAAAAGTAGCAGCTATAGAAGGGCAAGAGTTCCAGCTCCTTCCTATAGACTGAATTCCATTAGTGTGAGACTTTGAAACCACATCTGGTTTTCCTTATGAAATTCAAACAAATGCCTAACCTCTTGGCTCTTAAGTAAAATGTGCAAGGGCTCACATGACAACACTTTGTTGTATATAACAAATTTGTTACATTTAAACTGTTTTGCAAAAAAGGGAAAAGGGAGGAATAAACAAATAGCTGTAACACATCTGGTTAGGATCTGCAGAAGGTTGCATTTTTTCCATGTCTCCAAAAAGTTTGTTCTGTCTGTCACCCATTATTTCATCTGAGTTCCTGCAGGCAGCAAATTCACGAGAAGTTCTGTGTATAGAAATACAGTGTCTGGATCCTAGTGTGACTTCCTGTTTGGCTGAAGCTGAGCTAGTCCGTGGATATGCAGAAAGCAGCTGTAACAATCTGCGTTTGGAGCAGAGCTGTTGGGTAGATGCACAGGCGACTCAAAGGACCTGCAACGTATCTCTATTGAAATGTCACATGTTGTGTGAATTTGTCCAAGATTGTATTCTAGATGTTCCGTAGGGTTGCATAAACAACAGTTAGGAGAGTAAGGTGGGAAGATTTGGGGAAAAAAAAAATCAATACTTTATAGTTTTGATCAGATAAATCAAATTATGTACCAGAATAATTGAATCTATCTTGCTTTAATGCGGGGGGTGTTTGTGTGTATAGACACAGTAAAGGTTTATAAAACTAAGGTAAAGAGGAGAATTTAAGAATATAAAGAATGGAAAACTTCAACCACTTAAAACTGAGGAATCCAGATATTTGAAGCATTATACTTGTTGAATTAATTACATGAAAATAAATATTGATTAGTTTTATATTATAACTACTTCCTTTACATTTGTCAGCATATAAAATTGAATGCAAACAGACGAGAGAAAATATATAGTCAAGATAGTTTAAAATTATGGATATTGTGCAAAACCTCAGAGACACACATGAAAGACAGTAATGACTTCATTTCAAAGGTCATAAAACTTTAGAAATTTAAGTTTTATAAGCCTATCTAGTCTTGGCTAGTATTTATGGGACATTTGGTATATGTCAGACAATATTCTAAATGCTTTATGTGAATTAATTTAACTCCCACTGCATTGCATTATAATGGGATTATAATACCCATTTTACAAGTGAGGAAATCAAGGTCAGGGTTATCAATACCTTGAACAAGGTTAAAAGCTTGTAAGTGACACAGCTGGGATTCACTCTCCAGGCTCTGAAACTCTGTCCCTAACTTGTTTCTAGGGTCTGAATTATGTATGTGTGAATTATGTAAATTCAAAACTTTATTCTAATTGTTTAAACTCAACCAGGTCACCCAGAAGGCAAAAAATGTTTTTATTTCACGATCATAGCAAACCAACACTGCTTTGACCTGTATACTGTCTACCCTGTATCTATTAATATTTGTGGGAAGTGGTTGGTGATTTAAAAAAAGCTCATATTTTTTATGAGAAAAGGTTTCTATGAAAAATTATCAGGAAATGGATTTAATTATTTAGCAAGTGAATGATTCAGATGGGGATTATCTAAATCATTGCATCCTAGATTAAAATGCAAACTGACAGTAATGGCCAGCATGCCTAAAGTACAAAAAAATGAAGGAAAAATTTTTTTATTAGATAGACATTTCAGTCAGTTAATTGAGTTGGCTGGCTTTTTTATTTTTTCATGCATTGCCTTGTTGGTTTGCTATTTGTGCTGGTGTGATATAAACATAGGCTGAGTGTTAGTATACAATAATATATAAAATTTTATGTAGTTCTAAGCATGTTGAACCACAGCAATATAAACATAGAAAGGTCCTTATTCATTGAACCCTGCCCAACATAGACCCTGCCTCTAATAATAATGTATAATCTAATATTCTCATTAAACATGCAAGGAAACTGAGGCAAGCTCATTTAAATGATTTAAGGCTAGAGAGGTGTTAGGCCTTAGACTTCCCAATTTTCAGCCCACTGTTTTTATTTTAATCATGTTCTTTCACAGTGATCTCTGCTTTACCATATTAGTTACTTATACAATCAATTACCAAATAATAACAAAATGGGAAAGGAAAAATTATCTGTATATCAAGAGAGGTAACAAGGTGCAATCAAAAGGACATCATAAATGGTATTAAAGAGTATTTAGTTTAAATCCTGGATTCTCTATGATTTTACAACAGTCCCATCCTCCTGCCGAGCAGCGTGCACACTCTGCATGCTAACAAACACACAACCCACATAATCACGCCCCCACCCTGTATTCAACCTGCTTGTGGGCTCCCAACCCCCTATGAAACTCCAGTGCTTCTTTCACAGGCACAACGGGTGGCATTTCCAGGATACTTCTATGTTTTCTTCTCAGGGGAAGAAAGAAACCCTGATCATAATAGACGTTAGCAGGGTAAGGACAGCAAGCAGATCATTCCATAAGAACAATGATAGGAAATACTGAATACTAGGGTTGCCCAGGTGCACCGTCTGCATGTGATGTGCCCCTGGAGCTGTGCCAACAGTGAGCACAGGCTCCAGCTCAGAACCTCTCAAAAATTCTGAATCCCTCATTCCTGCCCTCCAAACTCTACCTACTAAAGCTGTTAGCAATTTGCTAAAGTGTTATTTTACTCAAGACTTTAAGTAATAAAAATGATTTAGTAAAGAAATATAAGCCCTCATATGGAAGTCCCTATCATTATTAGATTCTCCTTCAAGTTGATGGCTTTGATCATTGGTGATGCAGAACTAGCGATATGGGAGTGAAGGCTTACATTGAGCTTGGTGTCATGTAGTTATTCTTTGTAGTCAAAGATGCTGCTGATGCTGGCATTGTTTCCTGTACTTTGCTTACCACTAGCTGTATTTACACATGGCCTGTTTTTTTTTTTAGCAGAACTTGGATGCAATTTCCAGCATTGTTTGCATTAGCTTGTTATATTAGGAATTAATGATGACTTGAGTAATTTTCAGTCCCTAAAGAAAGGCATGTTAGGGCAATCATAGTTTCTAAAGCTGTATTTTCCCTAGGGTCTATGTTGCAGTGTGGGTGTCATTAAGGGCATCCTATATATGCACGGGGAAGTTCATTAGCAATATTAGGGCTTTAAGATACCATTGGGTGTCTTCTTGTTTCCTGAGCACTCAGACTCTTTAGAAAACAAGTCTACCTCCCACAAAGCTGGTGAGACTATTAAGTTCACTCAGTCCTCAGCTACTCTGGAAGCAAAGTATTGTCTGTCACGAGGTATAATTTCTATCCAGCTTATAGTAACTTTCTCTCCAGTTGTCCTTTGGATGTATTTTGAGGATTTTTTTTTCACACAGTACTATAGACAATTTAGTGGTTTTCCTACTTCCCACAATTTCTGAAAGTTTGTGGTTGTAAATTCCTCACCGAGGGGCTCCTTTAGAATGCCTGAAATGAATTTCCCACATGTCCTCACTCATCCTAAAGGTGACGTCACTGGGAGCATACGAGAGTGGGTGAGGGAAGCCTGGATTGCCCGATCTCTGCTCTGCTGCTCCCTGGACTTGCGACCCCGAGAACCCTCTTTTCCCCATCTGACCTTCAGTTTCTTCACCTATTAAACCTGTGTATCAAACACCAACTTCATAGAATAGTTGTGAGGACAAAATCAAAAGACATGTGGGAAAGTGCCTAGCACAAAGAAAGCATTTGAGAATTATTGCTAAATGAACGATAGATAGTATTTATTCATAATAAATGCTTTTATAGTTTACAGCCTACATTTGCATATGTTGTATTCATCCTCTACAGCACTCTTTGAGGTAGGTAGGTATCATTATGATTTCAACATTATACTGGGGGAATAAAGTTTAAAAGGCATTAAAGGATTTTGCTTAAATTCATACGCACTCAAAACCAAGTCCTCTGACATTCAGTTCCAAGATTTTTTTGAGGCCTGGGTCTAGTAAGTAACTAATAAAAATTGATTAAATAGCCACATCTTTTTTTAAAAAAGAAAACTTCACTAGTTTGCAGTCCCACCAGCAGTGTATGAGTGTTCCTATCTCTCCGCATCCACACCAACTTCATTATGGAAAATTTTAAATAAACTCTAAAGCAGACAGAATAATACAATGAATCCCCACATAACGATTGCCCAGTTCCAACCATTTTTGACTCTTTCCCAATCATTTTTAAGTATTGCCTCTTCTCTTTTTATTTTGGTTGTTTTAAAGATCTTCACAGACATAATTTCATTTCACTTATAATTACTTTAGCATGCATGATAACTTATGAAGAAATTTTTACTATAACCACCATTTCTTGATCACAGCTAACAAAATAAAAAAAATTCTTTACTCAAATTTTCCTGACTTATCTCAACACCATCTTTATTCAGTTGATCTGTTTGCAATGAGATTCAAACAAGCTCCACAAATTGCATTTAATTTTTGTATCTCTTAAGGCTCTTTTGTTCTCTAACAGTCTTCTTTCCTTTTGATTTCATGTCACTGATTTTTAGACATTTGTGTTTCATTTGAAAGTCATAAAGAATGTCCGTATTTGGAACTTAGCTGATTTCTTTCTCATGGTACCATTTAAACTGCTCTTCTATCATCCTATAATTTCTATTAACCAGTGTTCAGATGTAGATCCTTAATTATATTCTGATTCAAATTTTAGGCTAGGAAATATATCACAGGCGATTTTTAGGAGAGAACATATACGTGATTAACATTCCTTATTCTTCAGCTTGGATTCTGTATACTCCTTCCCCAGATACCATTCTTGTCATCTTCCATTTTTCATTCATTATTTCTTCCTGAATTCATCTGGTGGGTTTATTCCTTGTCAGGATATGACGCAACTCTTCCTTACTTCTCCAGAGCTGGTCCATACATCATCAGTCTCCACTGCAGTTTTGGATTTTCCTTGCTCAGTATCTTGCAGCCTATATTACAACCTTTGCTCCACAAAGCTTGTTGTTGGGCCTTCCTGAGATTTTCACCTAGGACCTTAATTATATTGGAACACCTATGGCTGCCTGAATGATCAGGCTATCTATTTAGAATCTTTTGTTCAAGGAGACATATGGATTTCACTAGAAGTCACCTTTTACCTTAGTTCCAGAAGATGCCCCAGATCCAGGGCAAATTCCAGAGCAACCCACAAAAGAAGATCCAGATCTAACAAATCACAATTCCCAGAAGTGGGATGGGCATCTCAACTCTAAAAATATTCTGTAGTATGCTCTGAGGTAGTCAAGATTCAAAAATCACCAAAGTAAACTGTGTACTATAAATGGCATGTTTCAGAAAAATCTTATTTCTGAATCTATTTTCTCTAGCTTTTCAGATTAAGAATGGATAATGGACATACCAGAGTGAGGATGCATATAGTCTACCCAAAGTCCTATGAATCATGAAGTTTTCTAGCCTGGCTTTTGAGAACAAGCATTATTCCTGCTATTTATGGGCACTGTTATCCCTAAACCTTCTAGGTAGTTCTTTTCCTGTGTCAAGTTTTTCTTACATACACGCACTGGTCAGTACCGCATTGAAGATCATGGGGGCCTCTGCAGACCTCCAGAAATTTCTCTACATAGCCCTCTCCATGCTGCACTCTGCCCCACAAACTCTATCTGCTTTGTTCTCCTTGGACTCCCAGCTCTCTCTCTCCAATTCAGGGTGTCTACCAAGACACCTGTCTCTCCCCTGTGGCCTAGGAACTCTCCTCAGACAGCAAGCTGGTGCAATCATAGGGCTCACCTAGCTTTTTCCCATCTCTAAGGAACTCTTATCCTTCCTTGCCAGCACTGTGATGTTCAGTGTTTTGAAAAACATTGTTTCATTCTTTTTGTCTGTATCTTGGTTATTTCAGGTGGATGATAAATCTGGCCCCTGTTACTCCAGATTGAAAACAGACATCTCTAGTTTATTATTAGAAGATTTTTGAATTAAACTTTGGGATATAAGGGGCTATTTTGCTGGTGACTTTTGTTTTGTTTCCTTTTACACCATGGGGACAGGAAGAGGAAAGGCAGGAATAAGATTGCAAAGCTGGGTAGAGGGCACTAGAATTTTCCCTTCCAGTATTGATAACATTGTGGTGATTTTCCCGTGTGCTGCATGTTTCTGATGGATAGTGGAATTAAGTGATAGAGGACTTGACATGTGATAAAATTGAATGTAGCTACTAACTATTTGGAAACAGACAGTACTAATGAAGACCTGGGGAGAGACTGAGGGTTTAGAAAGGTAGCCAACTTCCAGTTCCACACCCCAGAGGTTCTAGGGGCTCTGACAGAGGTTTCCATGCCTCCAAACAAATGATGAAATGCTGCTCAAAATAATCACTCTGCTGTCCTCTGCAGCCCCAACATTTGTTGCCATTTTTCTCCGCAGAGCGAAAAAAAAAATTAAATTTACAAATTAATAGCCATATCAACTGTGAAACATAGCAATGGTTTTGTTTATTCTGTGGCAGCATAAAAAAAGGCAATTTTTCATCAATATATAAAACAAATCATGAACAACACAACTATCAATGATATTTTTAATTGCATTACCCCGTCACATAAACCTGCTTTTTCATGTCAACACTGCACATCCTGGAAACATTTTTACTAGCTTTGATCTTTTAATAGACTTTTTGTCTAGTTCATTTGTAGTTGTGATTTATTTTTCTAGGCAACTATGATTATTTGGAAACAAACTCAGAAACTTCTAATGCAAAAAAAAAAATCCTAGAAAATTAGAACCCATGAAAAAGTAATATGCATTTGAAGCCACTGCTTTTGGAGTGAAAATGGATTTTGTGATGGAACTGTTGCAGATAAATGATCTTTTCACACAAAACACATTCAAGTAAATGAAAGAAACCTGAAATTCACAATTGACAATATTTATTTGTTGGAAAATAGTGTTTACTGATAAAGGGGTATGATGAGTCTGTGTCATTTGTAAAGAAAAGAATTTTTTTTCAGTTGTTGGAAATCAGAAGTATAAAGAGATGTTTTCATTTATGAGTTCACAGCTTGATTTGAACAATTCTGTAGGCAGAAAAATAAAACCATGTAGATAATAACATCAAAATGTTGCAGAATGTGTGAATGCATCATTTTCATTAACTCAACAGAATATGATGCAATAACCACTGAAACAATAGTGGTCTGTCAATTTGTGTAAAATGCTTTCATAAAGCATCAAAGACTATCCTAATTAAAGGGAGTGTCTTAATTTTCATTATATTGGAGAGGTGACTGAGATTAACCTAAACAGTTAGAAAAATGTATTTTGCAGCAAATCAGAAAAACATAATTGAGTGGTCAGAAATATGATAGTGCTGATAACATGAATATAGTGTTTAATAGTTTCTCCAAAGTTTAGGAAGGAAGAGCAAAGACCTTTATATATAAAATGTCATGGTTATAATTTAGAGTTAATTTGAATGAGTTTCTGTCAAAAAATGGAAGAGCTCCAATATTCTGTGAATATTGGTAATTCTTTACACAATAGTATTCAGGTATATGAAAAATGGTTGGCAATATTTGAATGCATTTATAAGCAAGACAAATACATAATGTTGAGAAAGCTATGTGTTTCATAAAAACCATGTTGAACTGCATGTTAGCATAAACTCTGTGAGCCCTGTCTAAGAAATTTCAAATTATATCTCAATATTGGAAATGGTATCAAATGAATACTTCAAATATTAAAAATGGCTAGTAAATGAAATGGTTCCCTGAATTTAGTTTTTAAACTGAAAGTTATTATTTCTCTGAAAAAATTTTAGCACAGGTAAAGTACAAGTATTAGGAAAATTCTTTCTGAGGAACTTCCAAATAAACTATGTATTTTCTTTAAAATGGAAATAATTTTGTACTATTTAACATCTTAGAACAATGGTGAATATCTCAAAACTTGACAGGCAGGAGAGGAGCTATACTTTCCTAACTCCCCTTTATAAATCTAAGTAGTTTGAGATTTAATAAAGAAAATGTGGTATATTCATACCTGGAATATTACTGAGTCTTAAAAAAGAAGGAAATTCTGCCATTTGCAACAATGTGGGAGAACCTAGGGGACATTCTGCTAAGTGAAGTAAGCCAGACACAGAAGAGTGAATACTACAGAATCCCACTTATATGAAGAATCTGAAATAATCAAACTCATACAAGCAGAGAGTAGAATGATAGTTGTCAGGGACTGAAGAAGGGGGAAATGAGGAGGTGTTGGTCAAAGGGTACAAAGTGTTAGTTACACAAAATGAATGAGTCCCAGAGATCTAATGTTCAGCATGCTGTTGTTAACAATATTGTACTGTATACTTAAAATTTTTCTAAGAGAATAGATCTTATCTTAAAGTTCTTACTATGAAAAATAATAAAGAGGGCAGAAGGAAACTTTTGTACGTGATAGAATATGGCATAGACTGTGGTAATGGGTTCACAAGTATATACTTATCTGCAAACTAATCAAGTTGTATACATCATATATATACAGCTTTTCATGGCCAATCATTCTCCAATAAAGTAGGTTTTTAAAAGAAACTTCAAAGGAAAAGTATTCCTAAAAATTCCCGCAACATTTTTTCCTACTACATCAGAATATTATACAACTCATATTTAGGTTTTAGGATGTTTTAAATAGATTGCAAAATGTAATTTAAGCAATGATCAGATATGTATAAATGTTTTGTAGACTTAAGACAAATAATATTTCACATTGTTGATTCTTAAAGGAACTGGGCAAAGTCTGGCTTTGTCACAGAACATGATGATCAACAATACTCTTTGCTTCTGAGAGCTATTACAGATCCTGTTGTCTCGACCAATCTCTGCATCAGCACAGAGTGCTCATTTTCTTTCTGCCACTGAAAAATGTTGTTCCCTACTAGGAAGAAGAGAGATTCAGTATTTGGAATTGAGGATTATTGGATAGAAATTGGTAAACAATTTATCTAGCCTGAAAGACTCTCTGTTCCTAAAGGAGAAGTTTGCAACATCTGTTTGGACAGGGATAATATGATATTTTTAAAAACTCAATCATAAAAATGTTACATTGCATTTACTTGAAGTATTACACTATATAAATGTCCAACTTTTAATCCTAAATTTGAAAACTTCCACTCTGCCTTGGTTTTGTGCAATGCTGGCTCTTTTTTGGGACCACTGGAATTAACATGTTACTTTATTTTCAAAATAATTAAAAGGTTAACATGAGTTGTGCATAAAGCTGCTTATGTTTTAGGGATCAGTTATGGACAACTATTTCATTACTTGCCTATAGAACCTGTAATCTCAGTCACCTTTTTTTAATTTAATTTTTGAAAAATTTTTAATTATGGGTACATGATAGTTGCATGTATTTATTGGGTCCATGTGATGTTTTCCCAAAAGAACATTTCCCAAAAGAGTACACAAATGGCCAACATGAAGAAATGCTCAACATCATTAGTCCTCACAGAAATGCAAATCAAAACTATAATGAGATATCATCGCACCTCAGCTAAAAAGGCTTTTATCAAAAGACAGGCAATAATCAATGTAAATTAGTGCAACCAGTACGAAGAACAGTATGGAGATTCCCCAAAAAACTAAAAATGGAACTACCATATGATCAAGTAATCCTACTGCTAGGTATATGTTCAAAGGAAGGAAATCAGTATATTGAAAAGATATTTGCACTCCCATATTTATTGCAGCACTATTCACAATAGCCAAGATTTGGAATCAACCTTAAGTCCATCAACAATAAATGGATAAAGAAATTGTGGTATGTATACACAATAGAATACTATATAGTCACAGAAAGAATGAAATCTTATAATTTAATTTTTAATTTATAATTCACAGATAATTATACATATTTATGGGGTACAATGTGATGTTTCAGTATATGTATACATAGTATAATGATCAAATCAGGATAATAACCATATCTATCACTTTAAACATTTACCTTTTTTTTGTGGTAACAACATTCAAAATCATTTCTTTTAGCTATCTTGAAATATGCATTACATTGTTATTTGCTATAGTCACTCTACTGTATAATAGGACACCAAAACTTATTTTTCCTGTTTAATACATTGACCAGTCCATTCCCTCCACCTCACCCTCCCTGGCCTCTGGTAGCCACTATTCTACTCTCTACTTCTATGAAATACAACTTTTTAGGATTCTACTTATGAGTGAGATTGTGTAGTGTTTGTCTCTTGGTGCCTGCCTTATTTCATTCAACATAATATCCTCCAGGTTCAGTGATGTTGCTGCAAATGACACTATTCCAATATTTATATCTTACATTTTCTTTATCAATTCATCTGTAGATAGACATTTAGGTTGATTCCATATCTTGGCTATTGTCAATAGCACTGCAATAAACATGGGTGTACAGATGTCTCTTTGACATGCTGATCTCAGTAATGCTTGGCTTTTGGTCCAATAATTGGAATTTTGACAGCACAAGGAATTTTCAACTACCATATGCCATCTGCCCTAATGAGTGCTACCTTATTTTCTGTTAATTAGACCTCTAGCTATCACGTCTGATTTATGTAAGTAAAGTATGTGTGTGTGGAAGGGGAATCTTTCCTATGAATATTAATATTATAGTAGATATAGACCAAGAAAAATGAGATATTTATAAACTTAATAATTAGATGTTTTTGTTCCAATTTGGGAAACTTACAATTGTTTTTAAATAGATCTTTTTCAATCACCTCTCTTAGTTTCTTAATCAAGGGTAAGAAATTCAAAATCTAATTACCATATGCACATTTTCCCAATACATGTATTGAAGTCACAATGTGTCTTAGATTTCTGATGCATAAAAATTACCAATAATGGGTCTAGGACTTGTTCTTTGTTATGTCCCTATCATGGGGTCTACTTCAAAGTATCAATTTTCTTTGATATTTTTATTTGGGAGAATATGTGAATGTGTCATATACATAAAGGAAATCTCCTGTTGAAAATAAGTATCTAGTCCTCTTTGCTTCTATTATGTTGGGATTTCTAATGCTGTTAAGCTCTATATCTTTTTTGTCTTTATTTTTCATTTCTTAAGACTCAAAAAGGAAGTAGAGAGGGACTAATAATCTCTAGGCTTTCTTATTCCAAGTCTCCATTCTCAAGAAAAAGATATTTGTGGTTGATATAATAACCAGTGGATTTACCCAAGTAAACAGTCACTTCTGTTGTAATTTGCCTTGAAAGGCATTAATATTGCAGAAGGTTTTTTTTTTTAGCTAAATTCTTTTGTAATACTAATGTGACTCTTCACATTTCTCTCTAATCTGTCCATATATTTTCATTTTACAACACAAAGAGCTATAAATAAGGTAAATGACTTTCCTTAATATAGTACATAAAGAAGGAAAGTGCAAAAATGACTTCCTCCTGCTCCCATTGGTACCCACAGTCTCTTTCCTCCATACTTGGTCCGAAAGCAGGCTAATCTTATGTGAATGGCATTTCCTATTTAAGACACAGGTTGTCAGCAATAGGCTTTTAATTAAATCTTCCTTTTGTGTCATGACTTGGCTAGGCCTTATCCTCCATTGTGACTCTTGTTCTAGAGCAAAGGTTGGCAAACTCTAGCATGCAGACCAGACATGGCCTGCTACCTATGTTTGTAAAAAGAGCTTTATGGGAACACAGGCACAGCTTTTGTATATGGCTCCTTTCTCATTACAACAACAGAATTAAGTACTTGAAACAGAGACTTTGGCTCACAAAGCTGAAACCATGTACTGTATGGCCTTTAAAATAAACATTTTCCAGCCTCTGTTCCAGAGTAAAGGTGGGGACTGGGAATGTGTTGCAAGAACAGAATTGGTTTTCAGGGCATCATTCAAAGACAGTGTACCTAATACCCAGGCCTACAGCAGTATCTGGAACAAATTCCACAGAACTTCACTGGACCATATCTGAATATACAGGTCTTCTTTCCCATTGACCTCTCTACCCAAAGATTCTATATTACTGGTAGAGACTTATTTCCTCTGAACACCTAGTCCACAGAGAAGAGGTTTGATTTTTATTGGCTTAAAAGCTTTGTCTCATTAGAGAGTAAGAGGTTCACTAAAAACTTGAAATTAAAACAATTTGAACTCTTGTTGAAAGTGCATTTTAACTCAAATATCAGCTTAAGCACGGTCTGAGTATCTGAACCTAAAGACATAAGTATGATTAGTATGATTCTTATTTCTTTGTTCACAAGGTGAGAGGATCATAACAATACACTTTACAAAATTCACCTTACCTAGACTAACACCTGCTCCCTCTTTTTTACCTTCAAAGGGACCCAATCTCAAAAAAATTTTAAGAAGTATCTCAGAAATGTGCTAAATAAACAGCATAAGAGTGGTTAGAATGCAGGGAAGAAAGCCAAGACTTTTGGGTGGTAGAGAAGAGAAATCAGACCATGTTTGAGTTATATGCATCTTCCCCTACTGTCTGCAATTCCAGCCTCCTTTCATGCCTGAAGCATCCATGTGGCATGCTGTAAACTTTAGGAACAAAAATTTCCATGAAACTAAGGGTGTTGGACATTAATTCATGAAATAGTTTGGAAATCTCCTGGCCTTTTCAATTCACAAGCCAAGCAGTTCATAAATCTATTACATTCCTGCAGAGCTAATCAATGAGATCCATATTGACAATCCAAATAAATTGTTAACTCAGTTTGCCGAGTATTTGGAGTTTCTCTCTCTCTCTCAAAAAATATATATATAGTTATTTTTTTTACCTGTTTAAACAAAAACAACTACTAAAAATAGGCAAATTTGGAGCATTCTGGAAAGATGGCAGTGGTATAATTTTTGAATCTCCCTAAATTGTACCAAAAACCAGACAGCAATTAGAACAGAAACCCAAAAACCTAGAATCAACATCAACAAAACAATTAGGCAAAAATGACTCATCACTGACTCCAACATTTGCATAGATGGAAACAAACCACTGGCAGCAACAAAATCCACAAAGAATCAGTCACTGAGGAGGGAGAATCAGAGGGAGAGTAGCATGATTACAGCTATTCTGAAAACCAAAGAACCCCCCTGTCATAAGCCACTACTCATTGGACACCACCATAGGCCAATCAGAGAAGAGTAACTGAAACGAGAGTGAACAGTCATCAGTTGACTGTGTGTAAGGGTTCAAAATGTTGGATGGCAGGCAGTGGAGTTATCTGAGCCCCTTAAACACTGAAAACAAACTGAAACCCCTTTTCAGGATAGAGTTGCACTGAGAAAAACGTCTAGCCATATAATCCATACTCTGGAGAAATTTCAAAAGAATAGAATGGAAAAATAGTAGGAGAAAATAAGAAGTTTTATATAAAATTGAATGAGAAGATGCTGGCATAGCTCAGAAATTAGTTATAATTTTTATTACCTGATGAATGCATCAGAAGAGTCTCAAGAGCTATAAAGGTAGGAAAGCAATTCTGGTTCACCTTTCCTCCTAAAATTAGCAAAAAAAAAAAAAAAAAAAAAAAAAACTCACCCAAAAACCTAGAGTCAACATCAATGAAACAAGTAGGCAAGAATATCTCATCACTAATTCTAACATTTGCATGGATGGAGACAAACCACTGACAGCAAAATGAACAAGGTCAAATATTACTGCTGCATCTTGTACAAAGTTACTTTAGGGAAAAAGAAACTAAGGAGCAGCATAGCCATTCTACAGAGAATAAAGGCAATCAGGAAAGAATACCCATTAAACAGGTGAAAATAGCAATTTAATATTTCACAAAGCATTAAAGAAAGTTAAAAAATTATGTCATCAATTAAAAAAATCACAAACTAGAAACATCACTCAGAAATGAGGTGAATGGACGAAAGGAAGATTTGAAAAGTTCAGATTGCCTAGAAACAGTGCCTTCAACAGAAATTTTGGTGTATATGATTTACTCAGAACATGTCCTTCAGAAAAAAACAAAATCTTTGGGAGAGTGAAGAAAGCTGGGTAGGGAAGGGGTCAGTCTGAGTAATTATGTGGCCTTGGGTCAAGTTTAGACTCGATCTCATCCAGGGTGTGGAGGAGGAAGCTCATGCTGGAGGCTATGCACACTGCAGAGTTGTCCCTACGTTTGGGCAAGACGTTTAGTAGTTTATATCCTCTATTAGAGAGTCATTAGTGGGTTGGCCATACTCACAGGAGAGCGTTATCTGTCAGCAAGACCCACATGGGGAGGCTGCAGCTCTCCATGGCCAACCTCCAGGAAAGAGGATGAGAGAAGTCCCAGGCAAGAACACACATTCCTGCTGTTCTTATCTAAAGCTCTAGCAGTTTTTAAAGAAATAATGCTTCTGAATTCGTTATCTACATGGTTGATTTCCAAAGGCTGAAATTGTTTTTTTCACAATTTCGTTCATTCTTATACTTTTTTTTTGTACAAAAAGGACTTTCCAATTTCTATATCTGTCATACCAAAATTCACTAGTTTTTTTTAAAAAATATATTGATTTTTAGGTGTAATAATAATATTATGGTTGTGATTTTAAAGAGTCCTTGTCATCATGAGATATGTAGTGAAATAATTATGGTGAAATTATCCAATGCTGATATTTGCTTTAAAATAATTTGTGTCTGGATTAGCAGGCGGAGATATAAATGAAGTCTACATATGAGTTAATAATTGTTGAATCATGGTAACGGGTGCCTGGAAATTTGTCACAATTTTCTCTAGTTTTACATATATTAATATTCATATAAAATTTCACTTGCATATCATAAATTTATATAAATAAATTAAAATAAACGTTAAATAAGAGAGAAATAATTAAATGCCAGACTCCTATTAGTTATGTGCAGTATCAGAAATAGAAAAAGGCAAATATGACTCATTCTAACACAGTATCTTAGAGTGAATTAGGTAACTCAACTTCCCTTAACATATTAATTCAAACTCCTTTTAAAGGCAAACTATTAGCCTACTGAGATTACAATACTGATGCATATCATCTCTATATTTGCATTACCCCTTTATCAAAAACTATCATATCATAAATGTTATAGCTTTGCATTTATTGAGTGCTCACTTGAGACAGGTGTTATATTTAGCATTTGGCACATGTTGCCAAGAGACAATCCTTGAGGTTCAGAGTTTCTGATGGGCCTGACACTATTTTCTAATCTTCTCTACTTTTGATGCTTGTAGAACAAATGTAGCAGAAAATAAAAAACACAATAAGTTTGATCAATAATCTTCTATTCAATCTTTTTTATCAGTTAAGGATGTTTTTGGAAACTTTGAAGTGCTGTAGACTGAGACAGGTGAATAAGGTAGGAAACATGTTTTAATTGATGCCACTCCCTTAAAGACTTCTGGATTTAGAAGTCTCTTCCAAAACTAAATAAGGCCCCAGAAAAAAATCTTCAGAAGGAAATGGTCCTCAAGGCTTACTCTACATGCCCACCTTAATCTTGGGAAACTCTTAAGTCTGCAGTGTAAGCCATGGCGTCTTGGTAATGATGTAGATGCTGCATTCCAAGAAAACAGTTAGCTGTTAGATGACCTTAGGACAGCTAGGTGCTTTGAGCACCCATGGTGAGTTGGCATGGGCACAAGTCTAATGACCTTTGATTTATGAGCCAGTTCAATTCTTACCTCTCTCAAAAAAGGATTCTGCTATCTATCAAAGATTTAAATCTCTTGCAGCTGCCTTTGGAAACAGACATCTTTGAAAATCTCCTTCTCTGCTGACACAGAATATGATTTATCAGTCTATATAAGGAGCATGTTGTTTTTGTCTTCCTGTGAATATTTTGACTTCCAACTTGACAGCTCACATATTGTGGAACCATTTTAACATTATTACCTCTGTTTATATAGGCCTGGGAATTTGTCCATGATGAAATACTCAGTTGCATGAGGATATGCCTTTGAGCACTTGACAAAGTCCTTGAAAAGGATTGTGCCTGAAAGCATAATGTGAATGGGAAAGTGAGGCAGGGGAAGAGTTAGCCTCATCTGATTAGGGAAACCAGAAACCGAAGCTTCTGCCTGCAAGACGACTGACTTGTCATACATCACAGAACGCACAAGTACTTTCCAATGACCTTGAAGATCAACAATGTGAATTCTGGACTTCAAATGGGAGAACAGAAAGGGAAGTAAACGAAAGTTGGATCAGCCAGAATTCCTTAATATATGTATAATCTTCTGCATTTATTTACCTGGCACACTAAAATCTTCTTTTTTATGGTAGAATAGTATTTTTCTTTAACTTTACCATAATGGGATGTTATGTCATAATTAACTGTGCTCTGAATTTAAGATTTAATAACTTTTACTCCTTAGAGAGTTATTTTGTTTTTGTTTGTATATAATCATCCCCACTCAAACATTCCTGATTAAGACCCATCTGAAAAATTTACTGCTGGTTTATATTTTTTGATGACACATTTTGGGTTAGTTGATGCTGTCCAAGAGAAATTAGAGGACATTCTTACCAAAGTAAAACCATTTTCATTGCATACCGCCAAGCACTCAACAAGTTTCAAAAAGGATTTACTTTGCTGTTTAAGCTATGTTATTTCCATAACAGCAGGATGTGAATTGCAGTTTGGAATAGGAGGATGTACTAGTCCAGGCATACTGTAATTTATCTCTGGGGTTTATGTTAAGCTATTTGAATTTAAAGCATCAAACTCTCTTCAATTCTTTGTTCAAGCAATACCTCAATGAGTCTACATAGTAAATGTGATTCCTTTGCTCTCATTTTTCTTTTTCCATAGTATTCATCACCTTCCAAAAGATACATATATAGTTTACATCTGTTTTAGCTTTATTATTTATTATTATCTGCTCCTCTGCTAGAATGGAAACTTCTTATGGGCAAGGATATTTGTTTTACTCTTTGATATAGCTTTATATTAATAAAACAATATCATGCATATGGTAGACATTCATTACTTTTCAAATCGATGATAGTCATGATGCAAACAGTACAAAGGTAATTTTCTATTGTTCCACAGAGTTGGAAATGTGGTTGGTTTTACATAATAAACATATAAAAGACACCAAATTTCAAAGTCTAGCTAATCGAATGCCTAAGATTTCCTTATTCCTTCTGAATCATGTTAACTTATTCAGAGCACATGTAATAATGTAGCTCATATACCAGATACATTACTGTCTGAGACTTCTTGGCTAGTCCTTTATTTGGTGAATTTAATTATTTTTATTCCCTTTTCAAGTTAGTTTTTAAAGAAAATCTCTAAACAATAATCATACATAAATCTTTTCCTCTTTTTACATTCTATTACATCTGAGAAGTTTGCAAAATAAAATTGTGTTTGTGTTTGTATGTGTGTGTGTATTTTACAACATACCAGCTAACAAAAGCTCTTTATTGAAAGGAGTACTGGAGTACTAAATAGTGGATATTTTTATAATAAGTGTAAAAACACTATATTTTTCTTTTTTCCCAGTAAAATCAGGCTGTCTTTCTCAGCCATTTTGGAGACTGATTCAGGAAAAAGGAACACTAGTGATAACTTTGAATTGCTCTGTCATCTCATTCTTTTTAACCCAAATGACTTGGGTCTTTCATATCACTGTTTAATGGCTCTTTTTTCCTAATTGGACTTTAGACTCCACCTTCAAAATTGTCTTAGCACTGTTTAAATATTCACAGGATCATGGAACATGTGTCCTTAAGAAAGAACCTAACCCTATTCTCTGACTCTGGCCTGCTAATTAGGATGTCTTACAACTCTCTGTGTGTCCTCCTGGAAAAGCTTGTTGCCACAGACTGCTCAGGGTCACTAAATAGTGCCATGAGTTTTGGGAGGAAGCAGGTGGATAGCCCTCCTCAAACACAAGGTAGTACGCTGCTTTCTAGGCCCTAGAGCTATGCTACTTGGGCCCAAAGTCTCCAGAAATTTTCATGAATGAAATTGGTTTAAAGCCAACCCATCATGTCAAAGTTGGGGAGGTGGAGTAGTAGCAAGTCTTGGTGGATCACCTTCTTTCTTATTTTCTGTACTCTCTTATGTACCCCAAATTACCAAACAATATAACTTATTCTTCAGGAAAGAAACAAAAGCCCCATATGTATCTTCAGGTTTATGATTTTACATCAGTGGCAAAAACAGCCATTTACCTTGAGCTTGGTTAGGACACCTGAAACTCTAGAATGGGTTCCCGCTACCAACCTACCAATCACAGGGGAGAGGCAGAGCCAAAGTGTTTTCTTACCATCTTTTGTTCCTTCTTTATTTTGCAGTAAAAATTAAAAGTTATGAGTATTCCAAACAATAATACCTTTCAGCAAAAATTAATCATGGGCATGCAGCTGTAGGAATGCAAGGCAATGCTAACACGGAACTTGAAGTAACAAAAACCGAGGACTCAATCATAGCATTCATGTATTTAATGAATTTAATATGTGAGCACTTAATATGTGGCCAGGTACCCGATGATTAAGTAATACTCTGTGCCATCAAAGATCTCTTTCTGGAGGCAGCTATGTGTCAAATATTTAATGAAAGAGGGCCATTGTACTAGAGGCTTGCACAGGAATACAAACAGTAACAGTCCCTAACACTAAGAAATATTTATTTGACCTATTATTGAGAGACATATTGCTATAATAGATCTTCAGGGGTACAAAAAATGAATTAGCCATAGCCATTGATCATGAAGATGGTATAATATAAAATAGGAATACATGTACTTACAAGTAAGCCTATAGGAGGTATCAGGTTTATTGAATAAACTCAAGAGTAGTTAATAGATACTTTATAACAAAATAAAAATAAAATGGAAGGCAAAGAACTATGATTGTATAAATGTAAGACTTTTCTCAATTTTTTTTTTCTGTGAATAGTTTTGAAGCAAAAACAGAAGCTCTAGTGTAAGGCAGAAAACATGAGGTTGACATGTGACAGTCTGAAAAAGTCCTCAGTGTTTCTTTCATAATCAATCACTGAAAACATGAAACAAGCGCAAGGCTATCTTTTAAAGCAGAAATAATTTAGCTGAAATTGATCACTTAAGGAAGACAAAGTGTCACTGGGCCCACAAGTGGCAATCTATGCTGGCTGAAATATCTCCAAACAAAACTTACCAAGGCAAATTAATATGTATACAACCACAGTCACATGAATCTTCAGTGATCCAGAGACAAAGAACAGACAATTTTACAGCACTCTGAATAATTTAAATGTCACCTAGGAAGGATGTAAAGGACTAACAGTGCTTCATAACTGTGAAAATAGAGTTATTTAAGAACAATTTTAAAAAGCGGTTTTGTAATTAATATCAGGCATTAAAACACTGAGTTAAAATGTCACTACAAGTTAACCAATGAAAGCAATATGAAAAGAGCATAAACTACTTATTTGAAGATGGCATTATTCTCATTATGATTATTATTTATTTTGTCAGAAATATAACAAGTTCAAAAATGCCTTGAATGTATTAGCTAAGGCAATTTTTAAAACTTAAAGGGAAAGTAAAGAATTGTGTAATATAATGCAAAAAAATCATTTAATAAAATTATCTTTTAAACCACAGAACAGTCTACATTGGTAGGTTAAGAAGGAAATTCTTAAAGATGTTACTAAAGACTGACTCCTAGTCATCTTAGATTGACTCTTCTCAAGGCACGAGCATAATTGATGTTTCTTCAGCATTTCTCAGATACATCACAAAAAGAAGCTCTGATGAGCAGAGGGAGCTTGCAGTCAAGAGCTGGGACAAATATGCCCAAGACTATTACTGATGTTTCCAGGTCAATATAATATTTCTGTGAAAAGTGTCCAGATTGTTCAATTGATGAAAACTCAAACATAAAAAGACAGTGCAAGATGTATAAGTCTGAATCTAACTATGTTAGGGGATTCGCGATTCATATCATTTAAGTCTATTTTTCACAATAAATATTTGCAATTCTAAAGCAAAGTCGGGTTTTAGATTACTTTGTCAAAATTGTAAAGCCACCTCTGCAGTGCACTGGGGACTAATTATACGAAAGGCTCTCTTGTCTTTGGGTCTTGCCCCACCACAAGAAGCAAAGGAGTCTGTGGAGGACTGGTCAGGGCACGATGCAAGGTTTCCTGTGGGTCCCAGTTGGGAAAAGCTGCAAGAGCAGTGGCATTCACCAACCTTAAGAAACAGATATGGCAGCATAGATAAATTGTCCCACTTCATCATCAGACTGTTAAAGGCAAGTAAATCATCAATGTAGAAGCTAAACAGCAAACATTTGCTGCTCCAATGAACAAATTATGCTAACCACATCATATATTATTTCATTTAAATATGGATTCATTCATACAATATTTCATTTCATTTAAATTAAATTAGTAAGACTCATCCCTTCCTACCTCTGCTTTATTAAACAATCTTTATTATTTTAAGTTCCACCATGGCAAACGTCTGATTCATGGTCAGATGTCATACTGTTGAATGTTTTCTAAAAAGAGCTTATGACTTGTCTAGAAAGATGGATCAGACAATTCCCAACTATCTCTTTGGGCAACTTATGGGGTTTTTATATTTTATAAAAAGCAAGCTGTACCCTTTTAACAAAAGGGAACCTTAAAAACTAGAAAGCAGTCAGAATCCTAGAACAGCCTGTGACATGGAAAGCCCTCAGAACCATGATGATGCCTCCCTCGTTAGCTGTCAGAACAGCATCAACTGTCATTTCAGACTCTTTTCTCCTTTTAAAAAGAATGATGTTGAAATATGGCATCATTACAAAGTATTTAATCAAATTACTTTTTCTGAAATTTTTAATCGTAAGTCAGAATTTCTTTCACCTCACCAAAAGAAAAAAAGAATCAGAATTATTTTTTAAATTTTCCTTTCTTTGCTGAGATCTGTAGAGAAAACATTTGTGGGGAGAGAGAAAGAAGAAAGTGGAGGAAAGAGGAGAGGGAGATGGCGGAGGAGGAGGAGGAGGAAGAAAAGGAGGAGGAGGAGGAGGAAGACAAGGAGAAGAAGGAGGAGGAGGGAAAGAGCAATGCTGTCTGGCTCTATCCATGTCCGAAAAAGCACAGGAATGATTGGTAAAAGGGAATAGGAAGTACTACCTGGCAATTTCTGACATTTCTGCCAACAAATTTCCCCATGGCATATGGACAACAGGAAATACAATATGATTGAAAATGCAGCACAGTCAAGATTTGTGTATGTAACATTTGTATATACAACATTTCTTAATAGAATAGAATATACATTTAGAGCTTCACAATGAGGGAAGGTTTGCAAACCTGCATCTTGCTAACATGGAATGTATAAATATCTATTAACTCCTCAGTTTGTTTGGCTTATTGGTGGGGAGAGTGTCAGGTTCAGACCATAACACGGGAATCATTGTGGTTGGCTGCCACTGATGGCAGTCCACAGCAGCGGGGAAAGCCACGTTAGGGAAAATCAGATGTCATCAATCCTGGTTTGAAGCTGAGTTTTATACATTTAAAAACTGAAGACAGAGATCATAGTTAAAAATGAAGGTGTGCTTGTGAGTAACAGAATTTGCGGATTTCATTGAAACTTCTGTGCTGTGACACAAAAATAGAATCAGGCTAATCAAAATGTACATCAGCTTTTGCTTGAATATATCTTAAATAACCCCTTGGCCCATTCAAAAAATATATTATGATTATTTCTTCATCTTCTAATAAGCAGCTATGACACATTTCATTAGATTATTCATATTTCTTGAATCTATGTCCATTATCCATGCAAAATAAATCCTTTTGAAAGTCTGTCACTCCTAAAGAAAGGTTATGCTCTCTTTTATTGGAAAAAGAAATACATATGTCATTTTTCACATTTTCCTTTAGTGCTCGTCCAGGCTCCTAGTAATCTTGATAAAGACATAACGATTTGGCTTTACTTTATCCATTGTCACCAAATTAAATATTTAAATTCTGTTTTAATGTTAATGGTCTAATTAAATATGTCCATAGTGGTAAAGTATTTCAATTTCTTTTCAGAAATAAAAGCAGTTTAAACAGTTGTTTTTATTTTATCATGAAAATTCAAGGTATTTACCACCCCCACCCTGCCCACCCAATTTACTGAAGAAAAATCACAGGTGTTTTACATATGTTTCCCCCAGAAATTTTAAACAACAAGTTAAATTGTTCCAATGGGATTTAGATATTTCTGTGTTCATTCTTAGAGCAAGAAAATGCTAAAAAATATTTTTGAAAAAAGCAAGAATTTTGAAAGAAATAGAATCTAGCATAGAGATTAAATGTGTCTCTTATAAAGTGTACAGCTGAGTTTTAAAAGTTAGTCTGACAATCATTGTTTTTAACTTGAACATTTAGCCCATTGCAATTAACCCAAAAATTATATATTTAAAAGTTTATATCTACCATAGTATTTTATTGTTTTTACTTAACCTGTTTCATTTTGTTTGTCCCCTTTCCATTTCCTGCCTCGTTCTGAATTTATTATTGCTATTATTACACTGTTTCTCCTCTATTCATTTGGAAGTAATATATTTATTAGTGGTTATTCTAGAAATTGCAATGTACATTCTTACTTCACTAAGGTACTCTGCACTAACCAATATTTTATTTGTCTCCTTCAAAATACAAATACATTAGAAAATTTAACTCCATGTGGCAGTTATAGAAATATGTCTCTCAGATCTCCTGCCATGGGGAACATAGTTGACTCTAAGTCCCAGCTACTGCCTCTCTGGACCCTCACCAATTTTGTGGGAAGGCCGCACTTCCCCTAGGCTATTCTCATGCTTTCCCCAGACTGACCACATTGAGGGGTTGTAGTGTCAGCCCATTCCTGCCCCATGCAGGATTCCCTTATGGGCAACTTGTGCTTGAGAACTCCCCATAGGCCTGGTTGCAACATTCTTGGATGTTTCATATGCTGAGGTCTGGTACTCTTCTTACCTTACACTGCATCCTCTTCTCTTTTTACATGTGTCAGACTATATTGTGGTCTGAAGGTTCTCCTCACCTTCCCAGTCACACCAATTTATCCTTCATAGATGTTTCCCCCAATCAATCTTTGCACATCTAATCCCATTTGATATCTACTTCTCAAGGTCCCAAACTAACACAATTCACTTATTTACTTCCTGACTTATATGATATTGCTGTTGAATATATTATTTCTCTCCTTTTTTAATTGTATAAGACAATGCTATTTTATTACACAATCAAGGTTCATATAGACAAAACCAACACTTACTGATTTTTGTACTTTATTCCTTTTGCATTGCAGCTCTTTCATCGGAAATAATTTTTCTACTGGAGGAATATCCCCAGGATTCATTAGGCTTTTTTGTTCTTTGGATTAAAATTCTTTTGAAATTCTGATTCTATATGCATTAAATCCTATATCTGTTAACTATTTTATATTCCTATTACTTTGCCTCACTAGATGGTGTGGGGAATTTCTTCTGATTTACCTTCTGGCTCACAAATTTTCTTTTTAGGTATTTCAAAATGGCTAATATATTTAACCATTTTATTGTTAATATTAGCTCTATTTTTTATTTCTAGAATTTCTATTTTTAACACATATTCTATAAACTTTTCTTGTTAGTATTTCCAAGCTTATTTTAATTTATTAATGTAATTAGAATATTTATATTTTTCTTTTTGTTACTTCCAACATTTTAAGACTTTAGGGTCTGTTTTTGTTTTGTTGTTCTTTGCTTTGTTTTGTTGTTTGCTTTTCACACATGGTGATTTGCCTTCTTGTAAATTCACAGCTTGAGGATTTTTTGGATAAACTAGGAGATGGGAATTTGGGCTGTTTATCCATAAGAAGGACTTCTAGTGACTGCAAATTTCCAGTGATCATGTGTCTCACCCTGTACTCCAGTGAACTCTGTTCTGTGTTAAAGAATCTTTCCTTCCTTCCCTCAATATCAAAAAAAAACCTAAGTTCAAGTTCACAAAGTTTGGCAACATGTCATCAGCACAAAAGCAATCTGAGAACCCTGCTCAGAACCCAAGTCTGTGTTCCTGCTTTGATTTAGATTTTAGCTTGATAACTCCTTACTCTATTGTCAGGTTTTCGATATTTTACAAAGTATTTAGAAAATACATTCCATTAAACGTCTATAGTTTTCAGTGTGGTACTTTGTCTAAATACTTTAGTTCATTTTATGATTGGAAAGGGAATATCTAACACAGAGCTTAGAAAAGTAATACAGTTGATTTTACATTCATATTCATAGAAGTTTTTACAGACATTTTGAATTAATTTTCTAGGTGTCTTAAAATGTTTGGTGTAGGCCATATTGAGATTATCAAACAAAAAAGATGTTATCTTATCAGAAAAATTACAATCCCAACATCATGGGCGCACAATTGATTATTTAGATATTGAAAATACAGTAACTCCTGTACCATGTCTTGCATCAGATAGACAGATCTATAATCTAAATAGAGAGGAGAATATGTTTTTCATATTGTAGTAGATATTCCTATTTTTTAAACTATCATAATGGAGTGATGAGAATATCTCAGTTATTTCACAAAAAAATACTAACCAATTCAAAATTTGATTTCTGTATCTACCATATAATATGTTTACATGAGCACATCTTTAAGTAAAACTTAACATATTGATTTGGGCTGTCTCATAACAAAAACTACTACATAATGCATGAATACCTTAGTAGATAATAGTTTATAATATACAGATCCTACTGTGAAAGAGTTAACCTAAGTCAGTAGGAGTTGAGCAAATAAATGGTCATTGGATAAATTATGTTCATTAGATAGTAAATGAAGTTGCAATGAGCCTTGCCCTGCCTTGGGATATTCACAACCATTATTTGGCCTGTGTTTTGCATTTATTCAGAAAGCAAGTCTTGACAGACCAAGCTCACTATCAGTTTAGTAGGGAAAATATAATCTATTGAGAGGCGTGAAAATAGCAGAGGTCATCCTACAGGAAGTATAAGACAGACTGGTCTAGTTATAGACCTATTTATTTTAGCTTTACAATTCATTTGTGCATTGCCTTAGAGGGAAGAGGCAAAACAAGCTTTGCCTTTATTTCCTAAGTTTATCTTGTCAGTCTTCTTTCTTTCCTTGCTGAAGATTTTGCCCTCATAGACATTTTGGTTCTACTGAGATCCAATAGAACCTCTACCAACACAGATTTTCTTGTGTTTTCATTTATTGACTATTTTATGCATTTGAGAGACATGTATTGAGCAAATACTATATGCTGAGTAATGCCTAGGAGCTAGGGATCCAGTGGTTAAGAAGACAGACCCAACCCTGACAGGCCAATCTTCTAATGTGAGAAAAGAGAAAATAAACATGTGAAGTGGTAAATAAGATAATTTCGGAGAGTGAAAAAAAAATGCTATAAAATAAAATAAAGCCTTGGTAGAGAAAGTCATGGAGGTTGGGTGGTGGAATGAGAGTCTGTGCTTGTACTTGCAGGAATCACAGACAGTCTGTCTGAAGAGAAAACCTTCGGGCTCAGACTGTGGAGGTGTGGAGGAGAGAGCCGTGCCAGGATTGACTGGGATATTAAATGAAACTCTCTGGGGCCGGGAACTGGCACATGATACACACCGTCTCCTACCTTAATTCAAAGGGAAAAATAACATCAGAGGAAAACAAGAGTAAGCGGATATTGTGGAAAAGAAAAAATTTTATTTTATACATGCAAATGCCAATGGAAATGTTAAACTCTTGCAGAATAACACAGATGTAGAAAAGGAATCTGGTTAAGGTTTTAAGAAGAAATACAAGGGTTTCTGTTTTTAAAAGTCCACATGGAAAGTAAAGGAACTAGATTTGTTAACCTTGTAAACAGGAAGCTGACATGTACTCTCAGGCATATGTGATACTATTAGACTGAGGATGATGACCATGTGTTCTTTTTATCTCCAAAGATATTTACGTTTGCCTGAGGGTGGACATGGGAGAAATGTCCTAATTAGAGTCTGCCTAGATATTGACAAACAAAAATACTTATATCTCTCCTTTAGACATTTAGCAGATTCTTTTCCACCTAAAAAATTGCAGCCATGAATTAGAATGAGTGAACCCTCGATTAATGTAAAAAATCATAAAGTTTGGGCATTCTGAGGCCAGGCACACAGGCCTTCAGAGAAAACACAACCATGAAATGATGCTCTCAGATTTATTTCTAATGGGTTCACGTTGCATTTAGTAATGAGCCAAACAGAACCAACTTTAAATGTGGGTTACAGCAATTTCTATCTTGGTGACTTTCTTAACCTCTCTGGACTTTCACTTTGTCATTTGACAATGTGACAAATAACACTTATCTTAAAAAGTTTTCTGAAGGAGAAATAAAGGAATGTATATGAAAATACCTGCTGTGTGGGGGATGCTGCCATCAGATAGGCTATAAATTAACCTTCCAGGGAGAGATAGGATCGTGACAGAGGATCTCACATTCTAGTAATCTCAAATATTTTCATTAAAACAGAGCAACTAGGAGAAACAAAGAAATATACATGAACAACATTTTCAACAAAATTAGATTTAAAAAGTACCCCTTGTCGCAGAGCACAAATTGGTAAAGGACAATTACCTGAGTGCGTATAGCATTCACCCAAGGAGGAAAAAAGATTTGTTTCTTTCTTTTAAATTTCAAGAGCTTGGGAATTCAGAAAGGGCCCAAAAGTGCCCTAAAAGAAGAGGAGCAAGTAAATCAAAGAAGAAACTGAGAAAAAGAAGAAAGTATAGAAGCTTTGGAAGAATAATTTTAATCAAAACCCAAAACACTCAGATATGAGGTTATTAAACAATAAGAGATATGTAAAGGAGATGACAAAACTCAGGAAGGGCTTAGGAGGGGGAAGAAGAGAAAGAAGGAGAAGGAGAAAGAAGAGAAGGAGGAGGAGGAAGAGCAAAACTTGCACTCAGCAGTGAGTATAAAATTAAACCAAACCAAACAAAACCCCTTAGAAACATTCAGAGCTCTGTTTCCTTCCAGTGGGAAGTCTGGAGGGAGGGGTTGCAGGGCTGGTACCCAATCTCCTTATCTTCAGAAATCCAGGCTCCGTTTATTATTTTGCTTCACTAGCCCTAGTCGGGGACTGCTATTCCCAAGGTCACTCAGTCTCATGGCTGCTGATGCTTTAGCCTTTGTCTCTTCATTTCTGGCTGGATAGAGGGGATGAAGTGGCAGTGGGGTCCACACTAACTGAATGGTTTCCATTTAAAAAAGTTTTTCCTAAAGACCAAGTCAACTACTACTTACTTCTCATTGACCAAATCTCAGTCATTTAACCATCCTATTTGTAAGGGGATCTGGGAATGTCATTATTTAATTGATTTCCTTGCTATTATCCCCCCTCCCCCAGAGTCTGAGTTCTATTGGTAAAGAAGGGGAGAATGAATAGGTAGCTAGCACCGTGCTTCAGTTCTCAAGAAATGTGAACACCCTTCTGAGGTGAGAATTAAAGGTCAATGCATAGTAGGGCAGCAGGTGCCAAATCCAGAAACCCACTTATATTTTTGAACTTGTGCTGGAAACCACAACTGTGTCGTAAACTTTCCAAGCTGGTAAAGTAGCCCTTGAGGAGTGGGAAAATACATGTACTGTGAATTTGGATTTGAATGCTGAACTGACTGGGTCAAGTTTGTTCCTTAGTCCCTGCCTGTGTTCATTCTATCTCACCTTTTGCTTCCCCAGATGGAGACAAAGAAGGGAGTATAGTCATTCTATTACTCACAAATTTTTTATTTGCAAACTCATCTAATTACCAAGCCCAATACTTGCAGTGTTTTTGTGGTCATTCATGGAGACGCACAAGGCAGTGAGAAATTTGAGTTACCTCATGCACGTTCCCAGCTGATGTCAAACAAGGTGACACTCTGCCTTTCTGTTTCAGTCTCATACTGTAAACAAGTATCCTTTTCCTGGTCTATTTATTACCAATTTTTAAATATTTTTAAAAAATGTTGTATAGTGGAGGTGATTTTGCAGTTTAAAATGATCCCTCAGCCTGGTGCTGAGGTGCCGTCTAGTGTTGCCGAGCACAAGGAGGCTGTGAGGTGCCTCATGGAGAAAATACGTGTACTTGGTAAGTTTTATTCAGGCACGAGTTATATAGCTGTTGGTTCGGAGTTCAAGGTTAATGAATCAACAATATGTATTAAATAAGAAGTCCTTAAACAGAAACACATACAAAACAGGATCGGTTGAAGAAAATATTACTAGAGACTCCCTGGACCTAACCTTGTGTTTCCCCTAGAAGCAATGATTTGGGATTCATTGATTCAGTGTTCAAGGCAGCTTTATAGAAAATAACTATTGCAAATGATAAGAATTGATGTATATCCCTACCTGTCTATGCTGCAACTTTGTAAGGCTAATGCCCAGAGAGATTTTCTTCAGCCAGTCAGTAGAATGGGCAGCAATGTATCATGTAAAATATTATTTGATGTCTTATGTAAATGCAAGGAACTGTGGGGGACACAAAGATGACCAAAACTCACCTCTTGCCCTTTGAAGGCTTAAGTTTACTGAGTAAGGCAAACATGTTTATTATAATGTAGACCATGATAAAGGCTCAACTTTGAATACAATGAACTTCTGACTGCTTAACCAATTGACAAAAGTGGGGCTGGTATATTTCCTCCCATTTTTTCTTTTAAAATTCAAATTAAAAAGATGTCATTAGATGCCCTTAACAAAAATTGGTCTTTCTAGAAGGTTTGTGTTACCAATATTTATCCCTAAGTGTAGCAATGGGGGCTCATTGTTTAGAAAACATAACTCAAGTGACATATTTTGGTTCTTGAAATGTTTCTGTGGGTGTATTTCAACAAAAGTAAGACATTTCCTTTAGTTAAGCTAACTTTTGTTCTGGTATTATGTCTTTGGTTTGTTTAAAATCTTCTCTTTATTACACCTTTACAGCATCTCTTACTCCTCCATATTTTCCCTTCTATAGTAATTTAATTATTATTTATGATTTTCTTTTGTTCCTGCCTCTTCCTTATCCTTCTTCAATGTATCTTCTCCAACACCAGGAGCTTGTATCACCTCATGATATAAATCTAGGTATTCCAGTTAGCCTCCAATCATTTCAGATGTTGTTGCCCTTGGCAACCAAATCTTTTTGGCAAAATGTCATAATAAGTCCTGGACTATGTGTCATAGTGAAGAAGCACTTTAAATAAGAGCTGCAAATAATGATCGGAAGGAATTTTAATTCATTTGCTCTTCAGATTTTAGCTGAACAACTGAATTAAATGTTTTCCCACATTTCTTCAGTGTTATTAAGAATTCAAATGAATCGTTCTACTTTGTGGGTAATTTTCACATTATAATTGAAAGAGAATCTCTGAACACTACATGATCCAGTATTGCTGTGTTTCAAAGGTTAATTAGACCGGAATAAAATTACATCACAAAGAGTAAGCTTTTGTTTTCTGAGATATGTTCTTGTTTGTGTCTTCTAACCACATGGAATGTCTAACTAGAGGAGGCATTTATCTGCCATTAACAGTGTCTTATATTTTACTTAAAACACAGTTGCCACTATATAAAAATGACATCAGTTCAGTGAAGACGTAAGTTGTGACCAAATTAGATGCCCTATTTTGCCTTAACTATTAGAGACATGAACCATATGGCCTCTATCCAAATGTCTACATTGATAAAACAGAAGACTGCACTTTCCACAGACTGAGTCTCATTGACACTGACACATACGAAAGAGTTCTCAGAGCTTACAGCAGAAATACCAAGACAAAGGATGCTAACACTGAGCTTTCCCTTAGCTAGCAGGCACTGGCATTGGAGGGCTAGAGTGGACTGAACATCCTTCCAAATGGATTGTAACAATTGGATGTCTGTTTTGTAAAGAGTACAATGGTATCTCAGTTATTAAGCATTACCTAAACCACATGTTTCTACCATCTGTGTCTCTTTTTCAGTGTCCACATTTCTAGCTGCAGTTGCCTCTTCTGTAGGCAAATTCATATAAGTGAATTCTTTAAATGATGTATTTAACTTTTCTTGCTCAAAAAGATAAAAATATTATACTTTTCGCTATTTTCTTAAGCAGGCATGGGGAACATTTGGGGGACTTTATGAATGTGATGATTGTGTGATGCTGAAAGGCAAAGATGCACTAAATAATGTGTTTAATGTGTCTGCCTCTCTTCATAGTTGCGTCTGGGAGACTTAGTCTATACAGAGGAATCACAGCCTGTTAAACAAACCTCACAGAAAATTTATCTTGATGTTGAGCACTCTGAATATCTGTTAACTAGCTCAACTATAGGAAAAGCACTTTTCTAGGCACTCATACATGAAAAGTAGGGGGCGAGGAGGGTAAGTTAGACAGAAGAAAAAGACATAATCCCTGTTCTTAGAAAAACTAAATATATAGTAGAACTAAATATGTACAAAGATGTGAACAAAAGGTAAGGATAAAAGCAAATACCAAAATAGGATTTAAATACAGAATTGTGAGGGCAGGTGTAGGTTTTAAATCTTATTCCAGTTGCACCATCAATATTGTTACTTCCAGGATGTAGAACAGGTGGGTCATGAACTAAGGCTTCTCAGTGCTTCCCTAGAGATAAGTTTGACCACAGAGCCCAGATGAAGCTGATCTGCAAATGGAGACCAAATGGCTCCCGTTTCTGCCACTGTGGCACTCGGGAAAGAAGGGTCGAGAAGGATGTTAACAGAAGAGACATCAACTAGGCAGTAAGTCAGCTGTGTGTTTCCTCTACCTCTATTTCTTCAGTTGTCCAAGTTTCTCACCACTATTGCCTGTTTATTGCCTCCTCTTCTTTTTTTCCATGTTTTTTTTTTTCTGTTTTCTTCTAATTTCTTTCGGGCTAATTCATCTCCTCTGAGGTGACTGCTTTTTTCTTTTTTTTCTTGTAAGTCTGCCCTCACAGTGAAAATCAATTCTTCAGAGCCCTTGAAGGCCACAGAAGAGCTTCTTTCTTTTCATCTTACAGCATCAGGCAAAATCTGAAGCATGGTGAGTCATTGCTTCATCTCCATTCATACCCAGAATTTTTCTTTTCCTGTGCCTAACAGAAAATGTCTAGTTTTAGTACTCTTTCAGTGTTTGACTTCGCTGTGGAGGGTGGGGGGGAAAGGGCTGTCTTTTAGAAAACCATTAATATATTGCTATTGACTTTCTATTTTAAAACAAAGGAAGAAGAGAATGAGAGGAAGGTATAGTTTAAACTTGAGAGAAAGTTTAGTTGTACTGCAGACTTGAAAGAAAAGTTACTTCACAGTTAAATCTTGGCATTTTTAAACTATAAAAATATTTCCTTTTCCTGAAGATTAAAGTACATGTATCATTTCCAAATATTTTAATAATAAGGTAATGAAGAAAAAAATTCACTCATGACACCATTATTAAAAATCAACTTTGTTCTTATTTTGGTCTTCTTAATGACTTTCTGTGATTACCTCTATATTGCATTTTTATATAATTGGAATAAAACTAACAATATTTCATAGTTGCATTTTAATGGCTTTATTTAGGTACAAGAAGCATACAATAAACTGTACATGTTAAAGGCCTACAATTTGACACTCCAGACGTGCTGACCCCTGAGATTTCCCCAAATGTGGGAAACTTGACTGCTTAATTTGTGGTAGTAGGGGACTGCATTCATGCTCTCCCTTACAAAAAAAAGGTGTATGATTCGAAATGTTTTGACAGATAAATACATTGCCAAACCATCACCATAATCAAGACAATGAAGATAATACAACACTCCCTGAAACTCCTCAGGCCCCTTTGTTATCTTTCCTGCCTGATTCTCCTACCCTCCCCCATCACAAGGCAACAGCTGATCTTTCTATCCTTATAGAGTATCTTAAATTTTCTAGAATTTGATATAAATAGAATTATGCATTATGTGTTCTTTTGCTTAGACATTCTAGTAACTACACAGTATGATCTTACTGTGGTTTTCACCTGAATGTCCCAAGAGGCTGAAGATCTTGAGCTTGTGCATGTTTGTGATCGATATGCCTTCTTGGGTGTAGTATCTATGCAATTGTTTGTACATTTTGAATTGGACCCTTTGTTTTCTTGTTATTGAATTTGAAAGTTCTTTTAATATTCTAGATACAAGTCCTCTTAGAGACATTTGTAAAATATTTTATCCCAGTATGTAGCTTATCTTTTCATTCCCTAAACATAATCTTGAAAAGAGCAGCAAGTTACTAACATGCCTTGAAGTCACGTACTATTAGCTCTGCAACTTCGTCCGTCTTTATCAAAATTATTGCTGGCTATTCTAGATCCATTGTATTTCATGAATTTGTCAGTTTATTTAAAAAAAAGAAAGAAAGAAAAGGCATGCTTGGACTTTTATTAGGATTACACTGTATACATAGATCAATGTGGGGAGAAGTGACATCTTAACAATATTGATTCTTCTCTCTGATTCATGAACATGGTACATCTCTGCATTTTATTTAAATCTTTTTTTCTCTCAATAATGTGTTTTCAGTGTCCAAGTTTTAAACATCTGTCACATTTATCCATAATGATTTCATATTTTTATTTCTATTTTAAATGCTACTTTTTCATCTTCTATTTTCTTCTCTTCCCTGTTTGATGAGTCTTTTTTTTTTAAATCAAAAATTGATATTGGATTTTCTCAAATATGTTTTCTGAATATATTGAGATGACCATATACATCACTTTTTTATTAATATGGCAAATTACATTGGTTGATTGTAGAATGTTAATGTAACCTTAAATTTCTAGGTTAAATCCCATGGATCTTGATATATTATCCTCTCTCTATGTAACTGGATCTGCCCCTTCCATTTTCTGGAAACATTTGTGTAGAATTAGCATTTTATTTCTTCCTTAGATATTAGGTAGAATTCCCTAGTAAAGCTGTCTGGGCTGGAATTTCTATGGGGTGGCGAAAGCATTTTAATGATAAAACTCAAAACAGAGAGTTTCTACATTATCTATTTCTTACTGAGTGAGCTTTGGAAGTTTGTTTCTTTCAAGGAATTTGAATTTTCATCTAAGATGTCAAGCTTATTGGCATAAAGTTGCTTATAATATACCTTAACTGTCCTTTTATTGTCTGTAGAATTTTTAGTAATAATGCCTCTTTAGTCCTGATATTGGCAATTTGGGCCATATTTCTTTTTTGATCAGCTTAGCTGTTTATTTTCATTGGTCTTCTCAGAAAAAGAGCTTTTCCTTTCATAAGTTTTTCTTTATTGTTTTTCTATTTTTTATTTCCACTATGATCTTTATTATTTTCTTCATTCTGTTTACCATAGGTTTCTTTTGCACTTATTTTTCTAGTATTTTAAGATGTAAGCTGAAGTCACTGATTTGATACTCTCCTTCTTAATATAGGCATTTAATTATGTAAATTTATATCTAAGTACTGCTCTAGCTGCATTCTGCAAACTTCGACATATTTTACTTTCATTTTTATTTTCATTTAATTATATTTAATTCTAAATACTCCCTAATTCCCCTATTGATTACTACATTGACCCATAGAAAGATGATATTTACTGTCTAAATACTTCATGACATTAAAGATATCTTTATTTAATGGTTTTCTCATTTAAATCCTTTTTAGTCAGACAGCATACTTTGTATAATGTGGATGTTTTTAAATTTATTGTGACTTGTTTTATGGCCCCGACTAGGGAATATTGTGATAAATAATCTGCATACATGAGAACATATATCCTACTGTCATTGAGTGGTGTTGTTTCTGACTGTCAATTAGACAATTAATAGTTTTTCAGGTCTTCCATAGCTTGTTGAGTCTCTGTGTATTATTTCTATCAATTGTTGAGAAGGAGTGAAAAAACCTCTAATTATAATTGTGAATTTGTTTCAGTTTTTATTTGTGTGATTTTTTATTTTATATTAATTATTTTTAAGAATTATAATTGACACATAATTGTACATACTTATGGGGTACAGTATGATGTTTCAATGCATGTATACATTGTATAATGCTCAAATCAGGGCAATTACCATATCCATTACTTTGAACATTTATCTTTTTTTTATGGTGAAAACATTCAAAATCTTCTTTTTTAGTTATCTTGAAATATACACTACATTGTTATTTCCTATAGTCACAATGTGTAATAGAACACCAGAGTTTATTCTTCCTGTCTAACTGCTTTGTGTAATTTAAAGCTCTGTTATTAGATGCATAAATGTTTAGCATTGTTATGTTCTTTTGATGGTTTGACCCTTTCATCATTATAAAATTATGCTTTTCATTTCTCTTAATATTCATTCTTATTAAATTTACTTTTATATTTACATATCTCATCAGGCTTTCTTTGGATTGGTGTTATGATGTATTTTTATACATCTTTTACATTTCAATCTGTTTGTATCTTTATATGTAAAGTGGGTTTTACATAGGCAGTATATAGTTCAATCTTATTTTTTCATCCAATCTGACAATAAATGTCCTTTAATTTATGTCTTTTATATTTAAGAAGATTATTAATATTTTGGAGTTTAAATCTACAATTTCAATATTTTCCCTTTTAAAATTAATTCCCCTATGTTCCTTAATTTGTTTTTCTCACCTTTTGCATTTTCTTGGATAAGTTGAATATGTTTTATGATTCTATTTTATCCTCTTTGTTGGCTTATTAACTATAGTTTCTAATGTTATTTTAGTGATTAATTATTTTCTTGTTTATAGTATACATATTTAATTCATTACTGTCTTCAAGTGATATTATACCACTTCATATATAGTACAAAAACTCTACAATAGTATACTTCCATTTCTCCCATTACAGCCTATAGGGTATTACTGTTAGCTATTTTATTTCTACATATGTTATAAACCCCATAATAGTCAACTATAATTTTTAAAAATTTAAATAATAAGAAAGAATAATTATTTCCATAGTACTTACCAAGTTACAATTTTTACTGCTTTTTACTCCTTTGTATAGATCCATGTTTCCATCTGGTACAATTTTCTTCTGCACAAATGATTTCTTTTAGCATTTCTTATAAAACATTTCTTCTGGTGGTGAATTGTTTCAGCTTTTGTGTGTTTTAATAAGTATTTTGCTTTTTTTTCTGGAAGATATTTTGCTAGGCGCCAAATTCCAGGTTTGCAAGATTTTTGTTGTTGCTTTTTTCATATGTTAAAAATTAATATCTATCTCTTTCCTTCCCTCTCTCAAATTGTGCCAAACAGAAATATGCTGTCACCATATTTTCCCCACTGTACTCAATATTTATTTTCTCTGGTTGTTTTTAAGATTTTTCTTATGTGGATAATAAAAATTATAAACAGGGACATTAAGACAGTTATTATGACTATATTTCATATGTCCAAGAAGCTAGAACAAAGATTAAACTTGTTACACAGAGACATGGAAGATAATATATAGATGTTCCCCAACTTATGATGGGGTTATGTCCCCCAACAAGCCCATCATAAAGTTGAAAAATTGTAAGTCCAACCAACGTAAGTCCAGATGCTCCTCAACTTACAGTGAAGTTATGTTTGGATAAACCTATTGTAAAGTCAAAAATTCATAAGTACAACCATTATAAGTAGGGGAGTATCTGTATTTTAAAACATAACCCAAATTAAACTTCTAGAGATGATAACTATGACATCTGACATGAAAAATACACTGGCTAGAATGAATGATAGATTATATATTGCAGAAGAAAACATTAGTGAACATAAAGATGTAGAAACTCTCTAAAATTAAACACAGAGAAAACTACTGGAAAAAATACGAACAGAGAATCACTGAAATGTGGAATAAATTCTAGCAGTTTAGTATACATAAAACTGGAGTCCATGAAAGAAGAAGAGAAATGGCAGGGGGAGAAAATAAATTTTTTAAAAAGATTGAAAATTTTCCAAATTAAATAAAAGCTGTAAATGCATAGAACAAAGAATCTCTATGAGCACCTAGTAAAGATGAAAAAATAATACACCAAGGTACATCATTATTAAGTTATTAATTCAAATAACTTCATATTCACTGAATAGGCCCCTTATATTTCTGTTAGTATATCAAGGGCCAGGTATAACCTAAATTTCAGTTTAGAAACTGTACAATTTTCTAGTGAGAACAGCACCAAAAACTGATTTACATAAAGATTTGTGACTGGATATGAATGAAAGTGTTAATCTTTACTGAATGAGGGAAGATAAGAGATAAGGTTAACAAAATGGTACATTTCTCCGATACGGTCTTCCCACCTCCTTGTACTTAGCCCCCACAATAACTGTCAGTGTGTTAATATTAATGTCATTCTATTATTGAGGCTGAGGAAAATTATGTTACTAAGGTAACCAAAAATAAGTTAGGGCATTTATTCAACAATATTTAATAATTACTCTGTGCCCAGCACTGTGCTAGGTATCAAATATATAATGGTTAAAAAAGGGCATGGATTGCCCTGAAACTTAAAATCTAATCAAGAGACAAGCATTAGCAAAAAAAAAGATGCTACTAGTTATTAATGAAAATAATAGTGGTTTATATGAAAAGAGAAACAACTTAATTCAGATGAGGGATAAAGTAAAGGTTATCTCAAGAAGTGACTTTAAATTAACACTTGAAGAATGAATGGGCATTTGCCAAGATCATGTGGAAAAAAGGGTGTTCCAGGCAGAGGAAAGTAAGTGATGAAGACACTAATGCAAAAAAGAGCTTGACATATTTAAGTAATTAAAGGACAATATTATTGGTATATAATGATCAAGAGTGATAAGATTAGAGGAGAAGGCAGGGGTATGATAATGTAAGATATTATTTGGTCATGTTTACACATTGGGATTTTATTCTAAATACAATGAGTAATATAAGAGTGTATCAAAATACAGTTGTACACCACAAAGTGACATATTGGTTAATGAAAGACCACATATACAATAATGGACATATAAGATTATAATGGAGCTGAAAAATTTATATTGCCTAGTGTGTCACAGCCATCATAATGTCATAGGACAACAGATTACCTTTTCCACATTTAGATACTCAAATATTTACCATCATGTTACAATTGTCCATAGTATTCAGTTCAGTAACATGCTGTGCAGATTTGTAGCCTAGGAACTATAGGCTATACCATATAACCTAGGTGTGTAGAAGGCTATCCCACCTAGGTTTGTGTAAATACACTCTATGATGTTCATAGAAGAATGAAATAACCTAACAACGCATTTCTCAGAAGGTATCTCTGTCATTAAGCGATGCATGACTGCATATAGAATAAATGCAGGGCATGGTACCTTGATTGTTGTAAGAGGAATAGACTGTAAAGAACAAAACAGGGAGCAGGAAATTCAAGATGGGAGGGTGACTTAGAATAAAGCGGTGGCAGTTGAGGTTGGGCACAGTATGTAGATTCCAGATATGCTTTTGAGGAAGAAGCAGCAGGACCCATTTTTAAATTTGATGTGGCAAGTGAAGAGAGGCAGAGACAGATCTCAGAGGCCTGTTCCACTTCTCTGACTCAAGTAACTGGGTAGTTTGATACCAATTACTTATAACGGAAAGACCAGGGTAAAGTTAAGTTTGACTCAAAGATTGAGAGTTTAGTTTGGGATTTGTTAAGGAATTTAAGTTTCCTGTTTGATATTCATGAGATGTCAATGAGATGTTGACTATAAAAAGGGTGTAGAGATCACAAGAGTGACTATTTGAGAGTCACCACCTTATAAATGTTATTAAATATCAGGGATATAAATATAATCACCTAGTGAGAAAGTCTAGAATAAAAACTGAAGGCAGTCTGAGGCCAGACTCTGTAGAACTCCACCATTTATAAATTGCTTAGAGCAGGAAGCAACTGGTATGGAACCGGGGAGGAGCACTTCGGAGGTTAGAAGGCAGCACTTGCTGAGAGAATGTGGCGTCTGGGAGAGAGAAACAAAGAGATTTAGTAGGCTAACAACTAAAAGGTCCATCGCATGTTGGCTAGGCTTCCATGACTTTAGCAAAAAGTGTTTTTTTGGAAGAGTAAGGGGAGAATCCCAATTGCTGTGAGTTAAAGACAGAAAGGTAAGAAAGTAGAAACAGTGTAGAATTATGATGGAAATACTATGGCCGTCTAGCAGATGACCAGAATCTGGTCTACACAGAGAAACAGAAAAACCGAGTAGGGCTAGAAAAGCATGTGAAATGAAGGAAAGCTCTGTTTTTGTCTTTTTAAAAAGATTTGAATCATTGGAACTGATTGGTAAATTGTGGGAGAAGATCCTGTGGATGGGATAGACTAAACATGCAGATGGACAGCGTATACCTAAGGAGAAATAGGTCAGAAAGGAGAAGTATTGGCATTTGACAAGACAAGGGCTATCTGACATTAGCTGTAAAGAATAGACTAATGTGGTCCAGATAGATGGCCATTTGGTGAAAGGAAAATGAGATCAATATGGAACAGAATGAAGGCCAAAGATTTTATAATTAACTTTTTAGCAAATTTGATATGCTCTTACAAATTATAAAATATTTAAAAATAAATTATATTTACATAAGGTTATGTAGATTTACATATGTAAACTTACATTAACTATTATATTTTTTATTTAAAGAAAACAGCCAGTGTAGTTAAATATACAGCTAATTGGGCAATGGAATTTTCCCCTTTTAAACTTTGTCTTAGAAAGCAATTGATAGCTTTTGTTGTGTTATAAGACCTAAATGGCAATCCTGCCTTAGATTTTCAGGACAGAAATAAATGCCAAACTTGTGTGAATGTCTGAGAGTACATTTGATAAAATATGCTGCCAGAAACCATCAAAAGTGGAAGGGCTTATAGCTCTAATATAAAGCCAGCTTTATTGTATCTGTAGAAGTCTGGTAACACATGCAATAAAACATAACAGCCAAATAAAGAATGTCGGTTTCAACTGTTTCCTTAACCACCATCTTACGTTTGCAGAGGATTTTGTTTAGTCTCCTCTGTTTAGTAAAATATTAGCAAGGAGCTATTATTACATAATATTTGTCTATCATAACAAGTCAGGAAATAAGTATTTTCTCTGACATTGTTTATTTTAGTGATTTATTCCCTATTCATCCTTAGTTTCTGACTGAAAAACTCTAAAATCCAGTTTTAGTTCCACCGTAAACCAAAAGACTCATTAAAATTAGCTGTCGTGGTAGATTTCTTTCCCTTCTTTCTTTCTTTCCTTCCTTCCTTCTCTCCTTTCCTTTCCTTCTTTCCTTCTTTTTTCCTTCATTTCTTTTTTGACCTGTCAACCTGCCTGAATATTTGAAGATGAAAAGTGAGCCATGAATATCTTCCAAGGTCACTTTTAGTTCTCTGACTCAACATCATTGTAAAATGATCAATATTCTCATAAATAAGTTTGGAACCAGGAAAAAGAGAAAACTTGCCAGCAATTGTGTATATAATCCAATTTGCCAAGGCAGCCCACTTACCTTCCACTTGGGTTTAGTGGCTGGCATTTGTTCAGAATACTCACAAACAAGTCTTATTTTGGAATTGCACTTGGAAAGCTGCCCAGAGTAGAAATCCTAATTATAGGTCCAACAGCAGTGGTAATATCAGGAAATGCCAGGGTAATTTTCTGAACAAGGGACAAATATGGTTTGTTCTATGTTTGCCTATTGAGGACTTTTGGAGAAATTTAAACAATAAGTAACTTGGATTGTAGAAAGGAAAACTAATATTTTTTTCTAACTCATGTAATTAAAATTTAATCAAAGAAATTTCAGAAAATGATCTAATTTCTATTTTAAATATATTTATTAAACTATATCATCTTATGCAAATGGCAATTATATTCTTAAAATATATAATCAATATTCTTAAACATCTTCATAAATGATAATCATGCAATTTCCCTTCCTTTGCTGTTCCAGAGATTCAGTTAGGATATTTACCATCTTAGATAAGGGGTATTCAAAAAGTTCATGGAAAATGCACATTATGAAAAAGCTATGCATGGATTTCAAAATTTTTTGCATCAAAATAAACTTATGCTAACTCATTATAACAAATCTGAACAGGACCTATGAGGCACTATGAAGGGTAAGACATCTGTTTGAATAGAGCTCCTGTCAGAACAACATGAATTTCTGCTAAAATTGAAGCAAGAACAAACATTAAATTATGATTTGAGTGAATGAATAGTAAAATCATTTATGCTTTATGAAAAGTTTATGGAGACAATGCCACAAAGAAATCACAGGTTACAAATGGATAGCTTGTTTTAAGAAGTGATGAGATGATGCTGAAGATGAAGCCTGCAGTGGCAGATCATACACATCAATTTTCAAGGAAAAAATTAATCTTGTTCGTATCCTAATTAAAGAGGACCAACAATTAACAGAAGAAACAATAGCCAACACTATTGGCATCTTGATTACTTAGGCTTACATAACTCTGACTAAAAATTTACAATTGCACAAGCTTTCCATTTGATCCCTGATCAGCTAAAGACAAGGGTAGAAGTTTCAGTGGAAAATTTTAAATAAATGGCATTGAAATCCCGAAGCATTTTGTAAAAGAAATGCACGAGGCGGGGAAACATGGCTTTACCAGTACAATCTTGAATACAAACCACAATCAAAGCAATGGCTACAAACAGGTGGAAGTGGTCCAGTCAAAGCAAATGCAGACCAGTCAACAGCACAGGTCATGGCAACAATTTTTGGGGGATGCTCACAGTGTTTTGCTTGTTAACTTTCTGGAAGGCCAAAGGACAATCACAACTGCTTATTAGGATAGTGTTTTAAGAAAGTTAGCCAAAGCTTTAGCAGAAAGCACCTGGGAAAGCTTGACCAGAGAATCCTTCTCTGCCACAATGCTTCTGCTCATTCCTTTCCTCAAACAGGGGCAATTTTGTGAGAGTTTCAATGAGAAATCATTAGGCATTCACCTTACAATCCTGATTTGGATCCTCTGAATTGTTTCTTAATCTTAAAAAAAAAAAATGAAGCCATTTTCTTCAGTTAATAATGTAAAAAAGATGGCATTGACGTGGTTAAATTCCCAGGACCCTCAGTTCTTTAGGGATGGAATAAATGTCTGGTGTCATTATTTATCAAATTGTCCCAAACTTAATGGAGTGTATGTTGAGAAAGAAAGTTTCATTTTTTAGTTTTTATCTTTTAATTCCATTTTCTAAGAAATTTTGAAGTCCTCTTATATTTAGCCAAACATTACATTTTACTAATTAACTCTTTGTTGTTTTGACTTTAATGAGAATTATCTTCCTTAACAATGATGGCCCATGTTACCTAATCACATCAGAACAAGTTCAAAGCCAAACCAAATTAGAGCAGTCAACATATTTCTATAGAGGTGCAAAGCAAAGTTTTGTCATGCTTTTCTCAGCTGTAATAAGAAATATACCTTAATTGAATTTTCAATAATTTCAACATTGGTGGCCAGGAAGAAATTATTACAACCTGATATGTATTTTATGATTTCTCTGAAATAATCTTGGACTTTAATATTATTCTTGTCAATGAATATATTATTCTCATCAATGAATAATATTATTGACAAGATAATATTAATCAATATTATCAATATTATCTTGGCATCAGGATTAAATATTGGGATAAATCACACTTTGGAGTAATTTCTAGCTTCATAAAGGAAAGGACTCTTGAGCTAGACTCTTCTAAATGAGAAAAGTTCAGAAGAAATAAATTCTGAATGCCATTCTCATCTGAGGGAGCCATGATGATGAAGGGTCATTGTTGAATATCTCTTAAAAATCCATTCTTTTGTTTTAATCCTGTCTCTGAATTATTATCTCCTTGTTCTCCCATGTCGACTGTATTTTGCTTGTTCTCAATGTCAACCTGACTGCTTTCTCACTTTTATTTATCATGGTGCCTAAAATCAAGGATATAATTTGAAAGCCTGTTGGAGAAGGTTTCAGGATTTTGCAATTTTGCAATGGCACATTACAATGTAAGGCTGTGTATGACATAGGGCAAGTATTTTCCACCAAGAGCAACTCATAATTTTACTAAGAGTCATAGTTTTACTAAAAGAAGAAAAAGACCAAGAGATATAAAGCCTTTAGAAATTTTTCCATGACGACAAGATAACCTACCTGCGTTAAGCATTTTATCAAACATCTTTACATACTTTATCGCAAATGTCATCTTTCTGGTAAAATGAGATTTTCATCAACAGTGGTAAAGACTATTAAATAGAATGTGTGAGCAAGGAATAAAATAACTTTTATAGTACAATAATTCTATATAAGATGATATAATAGACTACATATACCACAAAGGACTTTATATGATGTGTATGCACATATATAGGTATTTAAAATGATAGCCTAAGCAGTGTTATAATTTCCCTTTTCAGAGTGCAAATTATTTCCTTTTCTTAAGTTAAACACGAAGAACAAAACTGTCTTTCTCACTGTAAACAGAAAGCATTTCACATACAACTTCCCAGGGGAGAGTCGTAGAAATGGCAAGCCAAATCTAAGCCTAAAGCATATGATGATAGGATTGTCAACAATCTGACTTTTGACCATTCATGTCATATTGTAAATGAAACAGCTGCCTGACTGATTCTCTGAGACGGCAACCAGCTGTGCAATGGTCGGTTATTCATTGCATTTTAATCATTACTTGTTATCTATAAGAGATGATTAAAATTGTTACAAGTGTTTGCTAATAAACTTAAAAAGATGGAAAACATTTTATTCTTGCAAGGATTTTTAACACAGTATGTTGACATTGGAGGAAAAAACCCCCAAAGTCTCATATGACAATGTCCTTGGGCTATATAGTCTGTTAAACCTCAATTAACAATTTTAACTTCATCTGTATTGGCACTAAAAAGATACTCTGACTTTAAGTTATAAGATTATTTTCTTTATCTCCAACATGTTTTTGATATTTTCAAGGTAAAGATTTCTGAGGCACATCTTAGTAGAAAACACTCAAATTGTTTAAACCATTTCACTGACAAAGTAAAATTAGTTTTTTTGTGCAAAGGGAGCCACTAAGTTGAAATTTTAAAAATATTGGATGTATATTAAAGACAGTGATAAATTACATTGTGGATGTTTTTGCATTTTGGAAACTAAACAGCAGCCAAGATCTATTTTTATTTCATTTATCAGGAATATCACATAGCAACTTGATGCTTCCAAACAATTAGCCATTAGATCCATCTGAAAGATCTTTTTTTCCTCTTATTTTTCAAACGTAAAATGATTTAAGAGTGCTTTTGTTAATAAAACTGTGTGTAAAAGGAAGTGAATAAAAGTTCAAGAAATATGAATATACCTCTCAGCTTCTCCCTGGCTTTGCTGTGGATCACATGGGAAAGCCTTTACATTTGCATTTAGATGTGATCCCTCAGTGAAAAGCCGGATATACTCTGTCCTAGTTGGGAGGAATAATGTAGGTCCTTGAGTCTGGGATGAATAAGCCCTTTCCTGTGTGGAAATATTAAAGTTAAATTCTCAAAGTATTATGTTTTTGTTTATTTTTATTATTCATATAGAATTGCTTTTATATTTGCTTTACTATTGGGCTTCTTTACAAACCTTCTCTAACTTTAAATGGCCTTAGAGTTTTCCTCCTATTTTATATGTTATCTGTGTGACATCAAATGTAGATGTGTATATGTGGGTGACTAAAGGCTATATTAGCTGGAACAAATCTTGATGCTTTGTTTGTTCTTGTTTTGCTAAAGCAAACATAGAAAGTTGAGATGTAAAGGCTATTGGTAATAACATAATCCACTTTCTTATATTACAAATGAAAAAAATACACTCAGAGATTTTGATTGGCCTTTCTGAGGAGATGGATGAAGATGGTGAGCAGCTCACATATAACTAAGAACATATTCTAATGCATTTGCCATTATTCTACAGCATCGTTCTCCTGAAAGAGTTCTTTGTTAATAGGAGTCACTGTTGACTCCAGCATTATCCAATCAAATTATTGTACTGAAGCTTTCAGATCCTGTGAAAGTTCTGGTACATGAATATTTGGACACATCTTCCCACAGAATTTAGTTTTGTGACAACCTGATGACCACCTGAAGTCAACCCAAAGGGAGCTGAAACAATAGCTCTCATTATAATTCTTGATGTGTCACCTCATAAAGCCACTGGTTCAGATAAGAGTCTATAAATGACTAGAAGACAATGTCACAAGGAGAGAGACATTGACTTACACCACAGTCAGCTCTTGTCACAAAGAATATAATCTAAACCTACAGATATGTGAGAGGTAGACTTTGATCTAGGCCAAATTTTATATTTCCAGTGATGGATTAGAGGGTTCAATTCCAAGACATTTTAGTAACTTGGCTCAACACTATGTATTATCATTCAACGGACATGACCAAGTTCTAACAAAATACAGAGAATATCTAGAGAAACACAAGAAAATCAAATATATCATTCTGGGTGAACCTTTTGAAAAGTAATTCTTAGCATCTAGTCACACCCACAGAGAGCTGAAAATAATAAAATAAGTTTATGTTCTTTAATATTTGATTGGGTGTAATGATTTTAGCATGCAATAACACTTTATCTTTCTATTTGTCTATTTATAAAAAGCTATATTCATGGAAACAATACTTCATACCATTTATTTCTCATGAGGAAATTTGATCATTTAATTTCCATTTACTACCTTACACTTCACTCTAAATTATGACCAATGATACTTATATCTGTTAAATAAGCAAATTTCTCTACTTCTAATTTGAGTTTGAAAATACTGTTTTTGTCTCTTTTTCAGGGATGAGTAGTCAAATAATTCATACACCCTGCTGTGTTTTCCCTTATTTTTCTATATTCACCATTGAAATCTTTAATATTTCAATAATTATTAATAAAGTGAATTATTTCTGCTTAATATATAAGGTAATGATGACATGTAACCAAAATTCCATATATGGTATTGATATAACTTTTAAGAATCTATTTTAAATGGCTCATGTCAATTCAAACCTTAAGCTAATTTTATACCATTTAATATTTATTCATTTATTTCTAATTTAACACCTAACATACTTCCAAGAATGATGGAATATACCTCACAATAGAAGTCATATTAAAAATAGTTATTAAAATATAAAAATAAAAGTAATACAATGTAATAGAAAAAAGCAAAATCCTAAGCACAAAGTCAGAAAAAAGAACTGCCATAAAATTATCCCAATTTAATATAGTCATGTGCCACATAACATTTCAGTCAATGACAAATGAATATATGACATTAGTCCTGTAAAATTAGAAAGGAGCTGAAAAATTCTTATTGCCTAGTGATGTAGCCATTGTAATGTCATAACACAATGCATTACTCATGTGTTTGTGATGATGCTGGTGTAAACAAACCTACTGCACTGCCAGTGGTATAGAAGTACAGTACATACAACTATGTACACTATGTAATACAGTAGGCCCTCCATATACGTGGGTTCTGTATCCATGGATTCAACTAACTGTGGATCAAAAATATTTTTTAAAATTCAGCCAGGCACGATTGCTCATGCTTGTAATCCAAGTGACTCAGGAGGCTTAGGTAGAAGGATTGCTTGAGGCCGGGAGTTCAAGACCAGCTGGGACAGCAGAGTGAGACCCCTACCTCTAAAAAAATGAAAAAAAAAAAATAGTTGGGCTTGATGGCATGTACCTGTAGTCCCAGCTACTTGGGAGGCCAAGGTGGGGAGATTGTATGAGCGCGGGAGTTCAAAGCTGCAGTGAGCTATGATTTTGCCACTGCAGCCTTGGCAATAGGGAAAGACCCTATCTCTCTAAAAAAAAAAAAACAAAAAAAAAGAAAATTTTTATTTTAAATATTATACCTGTACTGAACATGTAGAGACTTTTTCTCTTGTCATTATTTCCTAAATAATACGATATAACAACTACTTACATAGCATTTATATGTATTAGTAATAGGTGTACAAGCAATGTGGAGATGATTGAAAATATATGGGAGGGTATGCATAAGTTATACGCTAATCTTATTCCACTTTACATCAGTAATATAAGCATCCATGGATTTCAGTATCTTTGAGAAGTTCTGGAACCACTCCACCATGGATATTGAGGAATGATTTTACTGGTAATAATAATAAATAACTATGTTACTGGTTTAGTTTATGTGTTTACTATACTATACTTTTTATCATTATTTTAAAGTGTACTTCTACTTATAAAATCAAAAAGTTAATTGTAAAACAGCCTCAGGCAGGTCCTTCAGGAGGTTTCCGGAAGTCATTTTTATCATAGGGAATGACAGCTCCATGTGTGTTATTCCCCCTGAAGATGAAGACCTGTCAGTAGGACAAGACATTGGAGGTGGAAGACAGTGATATTAATGATCCTGACCCTGTATAGGCCTAGGCTAATGCATGTGTTTGTGTCTTAGTTTTTTAGAAAAACATTGAAAATTAAAAATAATTTAAAAAATTATTTTAAATTTTTAATTGAAAATTTAAAATAATTAAAAAAATTTAAAAACAGAAAAAGCTTGTAGTAGAATGAGGATATAGAGAAAGAAAATATTTTTGTATAACTGTACAATGTGTTTGTGTTTTAAGCTAAGTGCTATTATAAAAGAGTAAAAAAAATTTAAAAATTAAAGAATTTATAAATTTAGAAAGTTACTGTAAGCTAAGACATTTACTATTGAAGAAAGAATTTTTTTTTTTTTTTTTTTACAAATTTAGTGTCACCTAGGAATACAGTGTTTATAAAGCCTACAGTAGTGTACAGTAACGTCCTAGGCCTTCACATTCACTCACCACTCACTCACTGACTCACCTGGAGCAACTTCTAGTCCTACAGGCTCCAGTCATGGTAAGTGCCCTGTAAACATGTATCATTTTAAATCTTTTATACTGTATTTCTACTGTACCTTCCTATGCTTAGATACACACATACTTACCATTGGGTTACAATTGCCTACAATATCCAGCACAGTAACATGCTCCACAGGTATGTAGCCTAGGAACAATAGGCTATACCTTACAGCTTAGGCATCTGGTAGGCTATGCCATCTAAGTTTGTGTAAGTACAATCTGTGATATTTGCATTAGGAAGAAATTGCCTAATAATACATTTCTCAGAACATGTCCCTGTAGTTAAATGGCACATGACTGTACTAAGTTTAATTTTTACTTTTACTATAGGCAAGGTGGGAGAATATTTAAAGCAATTCCATACTCAGAGTTCTACCATCAGCATCTTCAAAAATCTACATGAATGGGCACTCTTTTAAGTAACTATAGATGTGAAGCAATCCCCAGAGGCACTTTAATTCAGTCAAAGCCCAGACAGGAAACATCCAGGGGCATATTTTACTGTCTGAATGGGGGTTCTGAGACCTAAAAAGATGGGTTGAGAATGAGCTACAGTGAAAAGGAGGCATGGTTATGGAGACAGAGAAGTTCCTTGGTATGCTATTTGCAAGCTATCCAGTCCGAGTCTAAAAGCCTGAGAACCAGGGGAGCCAATGGCATGATTCTCTGTCTGAATGGTATAAGTTCAGGAGTTCAAAGGCATGAGAACCAGGAGCTCTGATGTCCAAGGGTAGAAGATGGATGGCCCAGTTCAAGGAGAGAAAGAGAATTTTCCCTTCTTCCACCTGTTTGTTCTATTTGGGTCCACAACAGATTGGATAATGTTCATTCACGTTGGTAAGGGCAGATCTTCTTTACTCATTCTACTGATTCAAGTGCTAATATCTTCCAGAAACATTCTCACAGACACACCCAGAAATAATATTTTACCAGCTATCTGGGTATCCTTTAGCCCAGTCAAGTTGACACATAAAATGAACCATCACACATGCTGTCTCTGAACCCTGCACATGCTGGCAGGGCTATATTCTTCCTGCCTGCCTTTGTGTCTCCTCATCCTTTCAGATGCCATTTAATCCTTCCTCCTCCAACAAGTTTAACCTCTTATCTCAGGAGGGGTTAGTGGCTCTGGCTCAGATGTATACCTCCATATTACTATACTGCATTTTAATTGTTGATTTATGTCTCTATCTTCTCTATCAAAAGTTGTGTCTATAATTCCTATATGCCTGCCATATAATGGCCAATACATATTTGTCAGATATAGATTGGATAAACAAATAAAGGACACTTTGGCTAAATCTTGAAGACTGAATAAAATGAGAAACTTAAAGGAATGACAAGTGGAAGCAGCAGCGTGTATGAAAGTCTGAAAGCATAAAAGAGCATGAGGTATACAGAAGGGAAAACACTTCCATATGGAAACTCCTAATGCTCACTTCATCACACTTCTACTAAATTCATAACCATATGGTTATGGGATTTGCTAGGAAGTGGCAGACAAAGAGGTGGGAATGCTTGATTGTAACAGACACTGTTCGTTGGTTGTCTAGTAGACATTCCTCCCTTCATCCTTCTAACAAAACTCTTGAGTTCAGAAATTCACTTACATTTAGTCATGTGCTTCAGAAGCTGTTTAGCCCCTGGCTCAGGAGAGAAGAAGTGGGGAGGCCTGCTGTCCTAAGGCAGTGCAGGTAAGTACGTTCCCCTTGCCCAGGTTAGTGTAGACATGAGTGTGTGATGCAACAGACCCTCGCAACTAGGTGGAAATCGAGCCATATTCTTATGACTGGTAGATACTTTGTTCATTTGTACTGGTTAGCCACTACCCACTAATTGGGATTATCTCAGGCTATTATTATTACTACTTAATAATTGTCATCATGGAACATGCTAGATTCCAAGCACTACAAGTGCTTTCCACATTTCATGTATAAAAGGGCCTCATGAGCAAGGTCTTTGTTGTAGTGAGGAGTTTAGGACTTACTTAAATTCTAGACAGCCTATTTCAATTTTCATTAGCTAATCCATTTTGTTCAATAGAATCAACCACTCCTTGACCTTAGTAAGTAGAAAAGAATAAGACCCATTTATTACATATAGTAGATTAAAAATCAGGTGAATGAAGAAGATAAATGAGAAATGGTATTAAACAGCTCCCTTCCCCATCTCAGCCCTGATCACAAGGGAGAACATTCTTTATCATCTGATATTCTTCCTCAAATGAATGTGGTATTGATTTTAATGAACCCACCATGGTGAAGGCTTGGCTGTTCCAGGACCTCTATTTCAGTCACATGTTATTGCTTATTGATAAACCACTAGGGTGGAGGCGAGTCTCAGAGTATGATCTAATCCTCAAAACACGGATTATAGCAGACTCTCCTTCTAATGGGGACCAGCCCTCTTAGATTGTTCTCCCTTCAGTTCTTGCCCAAGGCAATGGCAGTTTCTTATATGTTCCTCTCCCTAAAGTAGAAAGCAGAAGGGGAAGTGAGCCTGTGTGAAGATACCAAACAGGAGAAGGGGGCTGGCTTCATTAACAACCTGCTCTCTTGGTAACTAATCCAGTCCCTCGAGAGACTGCATTAATCCCTTCATGAGGGGTGGAGCCCTCATGACCAAACCACCTCCTAAAGATCCCACAACCTCTCAACACCATTACACTGGCAATCAAATTTCAACATGAATTTTGTGAGGCGCAAACAACATCCAAACCATAGCAATCATGCAAAGCAATTCAGGTTTCTCTGAATCCTGCTTTCTAAGTTGCCCACACAAGACCAAAATTTCTCAGCACAACAAAGGCCATTTTTATAAAAAGGATCCATTCTCAAAAGAGAGAAGTCATGTTTTTAGATACCAAAGTTTTTTTCTTGCATAAATGTATATGTGGGTATGTCTGTGTACATCAACAGAAAGTAGTATTGACAGAGTTCTTTGCATTTTAATTAAATAATACTGAAAATACAAAAAAATTGAAAGTTACACAGAAGGTCATCACTTTGAATATTGTGTGTGTGCACTGTAACACACATAGCACACACACATGCACAAAATAGAAGCAAATGTCTACCTCAACTCCCCTATGTCTTAGGTATGGCCACTGTAGCAGTTTGGTGTGTTGTCCAGTTTTTCTCAGCTTATGCAGACATTTGTATATATGCCTATAAATGCATGCACACCTTTTACACAAATATAATCAAGTGAAACACATTAGTCTGCAAGGTTTTTTTTCCCATTAACAAAATATCATCAACATTTTTCTGAGCAGTACATACACCTCATTTTCTTGCGGCTACAGAGTATTCCCTTTCGTGAACGCATTATGATTTATTTAAGCTATGCTTGTCATACCACCCTACTTCCCACAACAGTTTTCCCAGTCTTGGATAGCATCTAATCTGTGATGAACACATCTTTTCCAAAATCTTTTGGCTATGTTTCTTTATTTATCCACATGAACTTTAGAATAATTTTTGAAAGATCAAAGAAAAACAAGTATCTCACTTAAATTGACATTATAGGAAATGTAGACATTAATTTGAGGTGAATTAGCAAGTTAAAATGCTGTCTTTCCACCCAGGAACACATTATGTTTTTGCATTCGTTCACGTTCAGGTTGTTTGATTGATTGACTCTATGTCTCTCAATAATGTTTTGTAGTCACATGAGCAACAATAAATGTCAGCATGTCATACATGATATGCTCATGTCAGACATTAGCAGCGATATATGCGTGCTAACATGTGTCCAAGGAAGTTTTGCAATTCAGCCCATAGCCTAATTTATAGATTAAAGATCAAAAGAGTGGCCTTTGTGTTTCTACTTCTCAAATCATTTCATTTATTAACATTTTACTGACTTCAAAGTGGCACCAATTATTCTCATTGTAAATATTTCATTCAATAATGCAAATAATCTAAGTTTTAAGAATGTACCTTTTCCCCTGGGAGGCTCACTAAAGCTGTTATTCTGAATGAAATATGTCATCTAAAATATGCATAGTTTTTTTCTAAGTGGTTGCCTACAATAAAGTTCGCTTGTTAGAGTTTGAAATCTTAACCATTTTTTAAAATTTGTCTTTAATGAAGTATCAATGAGGTGTCAATCAAGGCACTAATAAAAATTGCTCCTGCTTTTTTTTTTTTTTTTTAAATAACTCTGTGTTCTCTATTGTTGTTTGTGGTAAATACCTATTTGGAGAGAGAAGCTGGCCATTTGTCTGCTCATTTCATGGCAGAATTTTTTTCTCATATCTTTTCCTAGCCTCTGTATTCCTGCTATAGGAAATTTTTCTAAAATGATCTTGACTTGGAGCTAAAGAGAAACTACAGGACCTAGATTTAGTTTGTTCTTCTTGTCCCCCTCGCCCTAGGAAATATGGATAATCCAGATAATTATGCCAGATAATTACTTGAAATAATAAAATAATCTAGATAATTATTCCTGATAATTTTTATCACAATATTTTGTTTTTATGTGGAATGTACTTTTCCAATACTTCCATGAAAATATTTCATTATGGAACTGGTAGAATTGTGCCACTGTCCATGCATCTTGTCAATGATCAGTACAGGAAACATTATGAAAGATATTTTATTTGTATATAAAACTGTGTGTACACCGTAGGCAAACTAAGAATTCTGCTGAGTAATCTTAATATTTAAATGTTCTATCAGTCCAACTTTGGCAGAAAAACAAAAACACTCTACTTGTTTTAGCAGGAAGAAATTTAATAGAGAGAATTGGAGATTTAAAGAGATGTTCATAGCACTGGAAAAGTAAAGGTCAGAGAATGCCATTGCTGACTTTCAGAAAATCAGAAAGTGTGGGAATTAAGTAAGGTGTCCTTGAAGCTCTCACTTGCCTACATCATAGAAGCAAAGTGATTCACAGGTGCTCACCCAGACGTTGCGAACTTTATGTCTACAGTCTGCAGAACATCTCATCTCTTGCTGCCATAGCAAAAAAAAAAAAAAAAAAAAAGAGTTTATTTCTGCCATTCAGATCTCTCATGACTGATCCCCTTGTTTGAATTAAACTTAACCTCTGCAGCAAAGGGGTCTGGGAAATGTAGTTTTCAGGCTTCAAACTACAAGATATAGGGAAGATCTTAAAGTGCAGACATGGTGCTTGAAATCAACAGATGATATCTCACCTAAATGGGCATAACCATGATTTTTGAGATTGTAGTTTTCCATTGGAGACCTAGAAAGCACATATTTATTTCATATTTGGTCAACACTATAATTTTCAGCTTATTCAAAACTCATCTGGATGCACCAGTTCCCTAATTACAAAATCCTAAATTAGTGCTTCCTCATCTGGCAGCCCCGGTTGGTATTACACTCTTAGAAATGGTGCAAAAACCCCACTCGTAACTTACACAGAAGAAATGACTCACAACCTCTCTACTTCCATTGTTTTTTTTCTATGAAGTGGGAAAATGACTTACAGAACTTAGCTAGCACTTTTCCCAACAACAAACCAAATTAATAGAGCCTCATTTCTCTTAGGTCACATTTCTATATAAGAATGTTAACATGTTTTCCCGTCTGGCAGGTGGTTTTGGATAGCTGAAACCGTCAGCTTTATTGAATCATTCATGAAATTGATTTGAATCTTGTAGAGAGTTCTCTTCATCTTCAAAGCCTTAATTTAGCTATTGGTGGATGGATTTCATGCAGTTTTCAAAATATATTATCTGTCTCCATTTAAAGGAGCCTGAAAGTTTGCACAACCTTGGGTAGGTTCCAGCAACATTATTCTAACTGACCATGGGAATCAGGATCCAATTTTAGGCAAAATTTTCATTTATACACCCTAATTTTCAGATCTAATCTCTTTATAAAATGACTCCTTCTTGAATTATAAATATTTGTTAATATCAAAATCTCCAGTGTAATCAAAAAACTTTGTCCCAAAATTATTTTTCTTTTCTGTATCTAAGGAAGAGTAGCAATAAATTTAGGCAAATCGCTGGAATAGAAACCCTAAAAATGCTGATACAAACTAAAATAAAAGTGGTCACAATTTAATGTTATTTTACTTTAAATAATTTGAAGAAAATTTCCAATTTGATCATCAATTATCCAGTTTTAAATTTCTTAGAATAATGATTTTCTGAATTTTGTGGATACTCAAGAATACTTTCTATATCTATGTGAATTTTGTGAACACAATTATGTGGCTTCGTTAAAAATTATATCATAGAAGATATTAATAATATCAAGCCATTTGTGCTATAGTGACATGTTAAGCAGATTTCAAAATAACATATTTTGATTCCATTTTTATTAAAATGGTAAACAGATGCACTGTATGCTTAGAAAAAAATTGGTAATCTCTAGCCAGTGATATGATAGCTGATTTTAATCTGTGTTTTCTTTATTTTCTTATATAACTTTTATTATTAAGTATACTATTTTCAAATAAAAGAGCTACTATTTATTTGGAAGTTTTCCCCAAAAGGGCAAATAATCCTTTTCCCTTAAATTTACATATTATAACAATTGATTTTTGACAAGATTACATTGTATTTCTATAGAAAAATATCATCCTTCTAGCAAATTATGTTGTAACAATTGTATATAGATAAGCCAAAAATTTTGATGAATGATTTACACTATATACAAAACTCAGCTCAAAGTAGATTTTATATGTTAATTCTAAAATTATAAAACTTCTAGAAGACAACATTGGAAAAAAAATCTCTGTGACTTAGGGTTAGGAAAAAATTTAAGATATTTTAGCAAAAGCATAATCTATTAAAACAACAAACTGGTAAGTTGGACTCCACGAAAATTTAAAACTTCTGTTCAATAAACACACTATTAAAAGAATGAAAAGACAAGTCACAAAGATTTGCAGACCACACACCTAATAAAGAACATACTAAGAATATATAAGGATTTTTTAAAACTAAACAACACAATAAAAATCTGGGCAAAAGATTGAACAAACACTTTACAAAAGTAAGGATGGCAATTAAGCACATGAAAAGATATTAAATCACATTAGTCATTAGAAAAATGCAAATTAAAATTATAATAGGATACAATTACACATGTATTAGAATGACTGAAATTTTAAAATGTTGCCATACCAAGTATTGGCAAGAATGTGGAAAAATTAGAACTGTCTAGGAATGTAAAATGACACAAACACTTTGGAAAACAGTTTGGCAGTTTCTTAAAATGTTAAACATACACCTATCATATGACCCTGCCATTTTCACTGCTAGGAATTCACTAAAGGGAAAAGAAAGCAAATATTCGTTAAAGAATTGTATATAAATATTCATAGAAACTTCATTTGTCATTACCCTAAACATTAAACAACCCAAATGTCCATCCACAGGTGAATGGATAAATGAACTGTGGTATATCCAATACTGTATATAAAATGAATTAGTACTTGGCAATACAATGGACTGAATTACATGCACTAATGTGAATGAATCTCAAAATAATTATACTGAGTGAATGAAGCAAAAAAAAAGAGTATATACTGTGTGATTCACTTACACATAATCCTAGATCATGAAAAGTAATCTATAGTAACAGAAAACAGACAGTAGTTGCCTTGGGATAAGGGAGATGTAAGGGTCAAGAGAGAGGGATAAGAAAAAGGCATGAGGAAATTTGTGGGGAGATAACAGGTACATTTATTATCTTGATTTTAGTGATGGTTTATGGATATATATATATACCATATATATCATATCTATATAATTATCAAATTGTATACATATATATTTTATTATATGTCAATTATACCTCAATACAGCTGACTTTTATATATATATATACATATAATCACATACATATATAAACAAAAAAATGGATATAAGTTATATTATGTATTGCTATATAACAAATTCCCCCAAATCTTAATGTCTTAAAACAACAAATATTTATTACCATGCACAGTTCCTGAGAATCAGGATTCTGAGAATGGCTTAGATGGATGGTTCCTCATAAAGATGCCAAGATGTCAGACAGGGCTGCAGTCATCTAAGGCTGAACTGTGGCTAGGGTATCCTCTTCCAAGAAGGCTCACTTACAAGGCTGCTGGCAGGAGGCCTCAGTTCTTCTTCGTGTTTACCTCATTATAAAACTGCTCTTGTGTCCTCCAGAGCAAATAAACCAAGTGAGAAAAAAAGGAAAGACATGATGCCTTTCAATACATAAGTGTCACATATGTCTCATAAGTGACAGATCACTCCTACCATGTTCTATTAGGCATACAGACTAACCTTGATACCATGTGGGAGGGAGTGAATCCCAGGAAATAGGAATTCCTGGGGGCTATCTTTGAGCCTAGCTACAGCATATACTCATCGTAGACTAAATTTCACCAAATTTGAAAGTGAAAGCTCCTTAGAGTCCCACAAAGTTAATATTTCCCACTTACATGTATTTCACAAAAAATATCATGGCTATTGTTTTATAGTTTTTTCCACCTAATACATTGTAGATATTCTTTCTCATGAGTGTGAATTGGCTTATATAGATCTATCTCATACATATTTGTTTTTATAAAACTGCTTTATTTAGATATAATCAACATAAAATAAACTATATATTTAAAGTAAACAAGCAACTTCACATGCTTACTTTAAAATTAATAAATTCATCTATCTCAATAATTAAATTTTTATACATTGTCTTCTTCCCCTTTACCTAATAATTTGGTATGTAAAAAAAAGATTTGAATCTAATACATAAAAAGTTAGGTATACCTCAGACTTAGGATTTTCATTCTACACATTTTAGAATTCTTGGGTTCCTCTGTATTGATGAAGGTTTTGGAGATTAAATGTTTGGGGCATTTGAGCTAGGTAAGAGGTGAAAGGTCATTGCAACTTCAAGGCACGATGAATAGGAAAAATTTTGGGTTTCTTATATCTCCTACCACAATACAAACAACTGACAGTCATATATTCTCATAGTAGTCATTTCACTAATAATATTTATTTAGCACTTAAGCTATTTAAAGTGATCTTTTAAGATTTATGTTTTTAACAAAAGATATCATGCATACTATTATATGAATATAATTAAGAAAAAATATTTAACCTTGGTATTATTTCTTGCACACTGTCTTCATAATGAAGTAAGCAACAAACAAAACCCTTCTTCCTAATAATAGACTGAAAAGAGCATGAACTTAGCAGAGTGGCTTAACCTTCCCACTTGTTGTTTTATTTCAGCTACAAATGAGGGGTTTTTAAAAAGTTTTAAGATTTACACTTAATAGCTATGCTTTTATGTGAAACCTTTCACTCTCTGCAGTTAAATTCATTATAACAAAATATTGCTTTTAGCAGTACTCTCTTGGAGACTTTAAATTGTTTAGAAATACACAACTTCAACAAAACACTCTTCAGATGAATATGGGGAAATTAAGATAAACAGGCTGTAAGTTTCATGAGGGAAGGCTTGCCACTGCGCCATCAGAATCTGACACATTGCAGGTGCCCAGGAAATAAAAATTCAAAGAACAAAGGTTAAGATAGCTCAAAGTCAAGCATAGCTTCTCAACTAACCAGCTGTGTGTTAACTTAGGCAAATCACTTGCTATTCCAAACATCATTTTCCTCCCATGTGAAATGGAATATTTTTGGTGGATCATATTAATTGGGACTTTTAATTGTAATAGATATTCAAATCAAACTGGCCTAGCCAAAATAAAAACATGACAACAAAAAAGGCAGTTAAGAGGCAGAATTTATTGACACAGGAGTTCTTCATCTGTATATTGGAGGTTTCTAGTAGCCCAGATGTCCATGTTCCTTATCTGGGACTGGCTGAAAAATCCTAAAAATATCATTGCTCTATCACATGTCTGTCCATGACACAGTCACTGAGGCCACTATTCAGCTCAACAAGTCCTGTGTCATGTGTGGCCTTTTATGGTGGTTGAGCACGGTAGTGAGAGAGTGTTAAATGAAATAAGCCAAGCACAGAAAGAAATATATCACATGTTCTTACTCCTACATGGGAGCTAAAAAAAAATTATATTATGGATGTAGTAAATATTAATAGAATGGTGGTTACCAGAGACTGGGAAGGTTAGTTGGGAGGGAGGGATGAAGAGAAGTTGGGCACAAAAATGTAGTAAATAGAAAAAATAAGCTCTAGTGTTTGGTAGCACAGTAGAGCAATTATAGTTAATAATAATTTATTGTATATTTCAAAATAGTGAGAAGAAAAGACTTGGAATGTTTCCAACACAAAGAAATGATAAACATTTGAGGTGATGTATATACCAATTACCCAAATTTGATTATACACATTGTATGCTTGCATCGAAATATCACATGTATCCTATATATACGTACAATTATGTACCCATAAAAATTAAAAATAAAAAATACCATGTGCAGTTATTATTCATTTTATGTCACAATGTTTTCTTACTGAAAACAAAAACTGTGAAATACCTATATGCTTTTAGAGAAACTTGCAGAAAGTTGCTTTGCAGTATAATTTCTGTTACTTCAGACACAATCCTCAAGACTGTGTTCTCAACTGGATTTGATTAAAGCTACATTTTTAGTGTTTCTTTGTTTAGCTTGAACTAACCACACAGGCACGGTTAAGGCTGTTTCGAAGTACTGTTTGTACAAAAACACTCTTCTATGTAAAACCTGCACTCCCAGTTGTGACCATATGAAACAGAAAACAGTCTGAGAGACCAATGTTTATGTTTTCATAAGACTAAAGTTAGTGATGACTTTTGAATTACTATGGTGTATACTTTGGTTAATTTGGAGCAAATTTGTGTTTTTTAAGGCTCATATGTTTTAAGTGTGTAAGTGCTAGGCATTGTAAATGAGGTTTGTAAGGTAGGATTGAAGTATATGTCCAGTTAAAAAAAAATAAATTAAGTTAAATTAAATTAAATTAAATTAAAGTAATAAAATAAAAGCATGGCCAGAAAAGCAAAAGAGAAGAGAGAATTTTGGAAGCGTCAGTCAGACCATGTTTTACTGAGAGAAGTATCATTCCTCAAATCTTTCTAAAAATCATTTTGGAAAGATTTTTTCAGGGTTGTTTAGGCTACAGAATAAAAACTTGGAGTGGCTTAATAACCATATGCTCAAGGGTATGAAGGATTTCTATGAAAGTGAAACTTACTACTTTTTTCCCGGTCCATGGTGAATTGAATAAAATAAAATAAATTAAGTCAGAGGCAATTTAGGTTGGACATAATGAAGATCTTGGCCATCAGAATTATATAATAGCAGAGCAGGCTTCCTCCAAGGGAAGGCTGGGAACTCTTTGTTCTTCATGGTCAGGAGAAGAAAAAGGAGGAGGAGGAGGGGGAGAAAGGAAGGAAGAGAGAAAAGATAGACTGCTTTTCCCAGTTCCCTGAGCGGAAATGGTTGTATCTGCTCCACAAGTATTGTTGTTACTGCTACTGCAATGATCACAACTCCCACCCTTTGTCTCTTTTGATTGTCTTTGACAATGGAGACTTTGCTTTAGCCTAGACCACAAGATTTCTAAACTACTGCCAAGAAGAGACTGAAAAGAAATTGAATGGAGCTTGGAGAAATTTATTCAGAGCTGCTGATGTCTCACATGTGGTATAACTTAATACTAAATAACTCAGAACAAGGACATGTGGTGAAGCAGCCAGACAACTATACAACTCAGGGACCATATGGCTGGATCATGTCCTCCTGTGGAGTGAAAGTAATACCAGGACAGGAAATGAAGGGATGGGGGATGAAAATATGGCCCTCTTTTTTTTCTGGGATTTGGGACAGTATTGCCTGGATATCAAGGCATAGAGATGGTAGGCTATTCTTGGTATTAGGAAGTGAGGAAGCAGCTTCACCGAAGAGGGAAGTGGCTAGGCCTGTTATAAACTTTCCTTCCTGTTGTAAGCTACTCCACTAGATGTTGAATCCTGGGTATATGTACAAACATGGCTGAAGCCTCCAACATCCTGAGATGACCTTAGTATGAAACTAAAGGAATAAAAGTGGTAAACATGCAAGACAAAAAGGGAAGAAGTTGACATAGAGATGGGAGGTAGCAATATATTTTTGAAAATTAAAAGCAGATCAGGGAATGGTAAGTGATCTAACAGAGTGGAGAACGCTGACACCTGAAACCTAATGAATGGCACAAGAAGTGCCATACGAGAAACAAGCCAATTCTCCCCCCGGGGCCCAGAAACAGCCAAGGGCTGCAAGCAAGAGTCGTGATGCAAGGTGAGGTAAGGCATGAGAACCTGCAGACAGCTGAAACGTGTAAAGCTGACACTCCATAAATGGAGTGTCAGAGAGACCTGTCTCCATTCCCCCCATTCAACCATGGTGACTGCCCCTCTTACACTCCTGCAAGAAGGGAGAGGTTTATTCCCTGTAGAAATTGTACCAGAAATGTCCTGGACCGGCACAGAGAGCAGCAGTGAGGTGCAGCACTCATGCCAATGGGTGAGTCCTCTTCACCCGTCCAGATTGGCTGATGCTCCTTCCAAAAAGGCAGAACATTGAAGAACCTTCTGTGGGGAAAAAGACAATGATGTAAGAATTGGGATGCATCAGCTTGCCACTGAAACCATCGGTCCTTTGCCTTTTGTCCCGTCCTTATGAACCCTTGCAGCCTTAGGATTGTCGTGACATAGGGACAGTCCAGCACCTACTGCTCTGTGACCATGTTAGAAATGGAATTATGTAGCCACTACATTTCAACCAGGAGAAGGATGAAAAATATTCTAAGACGAAGCAGAAGTTATTCTCTAGGTGGTTCTGTTTTAGACATAAGGAAATGGTGGTTTGTAAGCTGTAACATTTCTTATTTATGCAGCAGTTAGACTTCTTATTTCTAAGTGACAAGCCAGAAGAAAAACACCTCCCCAACAAAGTTCAGAATTCCTCTCCGAGAACAGGCTTATCCTTATACTTCAGATTCAGCATCTTCCTGAAGACAGCCAAACATACACACTTTCAAAGGTTGTCCATTTTGACACCTTTGCTATATTAATTATTCTCTTTTTAAAAAATGTACTATTATTTCTGTAGATTAAATACAGTTCAGTTTGTCTTAATTAAGACAGTATAACTCACAGAAGGTAACTATTTCCCTCACTTCCAAATTTTGGAGAAGCCATCTACATATATGTAAGTATAGTTGTATTTAGCATATATAATCTATATGCTAAATTATTCTTTGGTTAGAAGTAACAATTATGATTTATCTAAAGAAGTTTTATTAAATATGTCTTTTCATCACTCTTAAAAGATTCCAAAATAAAAATAGCATGATTTAATACAATAATTTTACAATAAAAACATTAATAAAGTTTTAATCTTTATGGTATTTTTACTTGTGAGAAGAAAAGCCATCCAGGAATGTTTGTATATCAGAAAGGTAGTGGAAGTTTTTTTATTTTTCACTTCTTAAATTGTAATATTGAATCTACAGGGTGTCTCAAAAGTTGTCATACACAAGGAAAATAGGAAATTGTAGCTAATTGTACCTTTACTTACAAAGTATTCATTACAAACTTTTACAAAATTTTTCCTTTGTATGGAGACTTTTGGGACACACTGTATATTGATTCATCCATGGCCAGAGACTTGCAAAAGCTAGGACTTTCTTTTAATCAACTGACCATGGCCCCCATAGTTAAATAAAATATTTTAAATGTTGAGATTCATAATATAAATAAGATTTACAGAGTTTTATAATCTCAACATGCATATCTTAGAAATCCAAGCCTAATCTTTTTGCTATTCAGCTCTATAATACACTTTCTTTGATGAGAGAAACTTGAGAAAATTTCATAACTTGTTTTCTTTCCCTCAGTTCATTTCTGTGCCTTATTTAAGCAATTCCTTTGAAAATCAGAAACTTGGCATTGTTCTTTGTATGTCTGAAAAGAATCCTCCCTCCCACAATTGTTCTTTGGTTAGAAATGCTGATTATGATTTCTCTAAAGAGGTTTTATTAAATATATCTTTTCATAAATTTTAAAAGTTTCCAAAATAAAAATAACACGATTTGATACAATAATTTTAAAATAAGGGCATTTAGAAAGTTTTACTTGCTGGAAAAAGGAAGACCGTTTTTTAAAGATTGTTAAGTACTTGCCAGGCATGTTGTTATTTTCGCCCTGGAGGCCATCAATCATGGTAAAGCCAGAGCTCCTCTGAACCTTTCTGTCTGCAAACCATTAATCTGCCTGGTCCCTTATTTACATAGTACACTTTGCAGACTGGAATAATTCCCTCTGCTTAAAGGGCAGTACAACTTTTATCATCAACTAAAAATCTAGGATTATCCTCTTTAAGACTCCGCCCAGTTTTGTGAGATTTTAACCACTGCAAGTGCCAAAATTTAAAGTCTGTTAGTCAACCCTTAGCTTATACCTCTGTTTCTAAAGGATCATTTTGACCTTTTGACTAGAAATTTAATACTTTGAAATATATGTGGTTATACTCATCTGTATGGTCATAATCAATCCTAACTAGAAATAACGTAATGTCTGGCAAGAGAACTGTTTCTATCAATTGTGTTACACCCATATGTGATGGGTCGTTATCAGCCATTCAAATAATGACGAATATTAAATGACAGGGAAAGATGTTTAGAATATGCAGTTCAATATAAAAATATGCAAGTGCTAAAACTGTACAAAAGTGAAAAGTGGTGAATATGAATATGCATGCATGGTGTCTATGACAGAAAAATAAAACCAAGGGATTCAACACTAAAAGAAAAAAATTAAAGTGATGAAGAAAAATTTTCTGTTATTCTTCCTGTATGAAATGTTTTCTAATGCTTTATGGTGAGAATACATTGCTTTGTGATAAAATTGAAAAACAAAAAGTAATTTATAACCAAGGGGTGCTGTGTATCTTCACTGTAGATTTGCTATTTGTTTATTTTGTCTTGGGATAAAAAAGGAGAGGTTTCTGTCTGGAGAGTTGGATGAAGACCTGTTTAAAAATAGTAGGAGTGAGAGGCAGACTCTTGGAGAGCCTGAAGGGAGAGCCTCAACCCACATAGATTACGCCTTGCGCTGAATTTCCAAGCTGAGAGGAGCTCAACCCCACCGACTGGCAAGAGTTCCGTCTGGTGTTCTTTCCATCCTCTGCTACAATTGCCATCTCACTTTCCAGTTGGAGCAAACTGCTAACTCAGATTAACATCCAAACAGAAAAACAGGATGATAGAAAAAATAACAAAGAGCTTCACTACAGTGAGTGGGCTTAGCTATCCTCCAGCGGTAGAACAATCTTACCCCTTTCAAAGATGCAAAGTGTTTCCTCTCTCGTGTGGGCTCTCTTATCTCCCAGACCTTAGTAAATATTTATAATACCACATGCGACAGTGTAGGGATTCAAGTGTGACCGCACCAGTGACCAAGTTCAAAACTTCAAGGCCTCCTGGTGTCACAATCTGCTCACGTTAGAATCACCTCGATGCCAAATGCAGTGGCCATCACACTCCTGTTTGTGCCATTACGCTCAGGTATTCATAAGCTCCTTTGAGGATTGTATGATGTATTTTATCTTAGTATTCTCAATGCTAAGTATTTGCTTTTTATAGATGTTCAGTAATTTGGTGTTAAAGAGAGGATAGATAGACAGACACGGATAAGTATATATGAGCTGGTATAAACTTTTCTTTTCCCAGGCTAAAAGAAAAGAATATTATGTATTTGTGTTTGCGGGTTTGAAGTTGCCCAGTGATATTCCCCTCCCTAACACATGTTGGGACCCACTGAAGGAAGCCAGGAAAATGGAGGTAAAGACATGTTGGAGGACATGGATGGCCACAAAAGACATCCTCATAATGTATTCCAGAGCTAGGCAGACTAAGCACAGGCTCAGCAAGGCAGCCACTGTCTCATGGAAATCCAAAGATTCAATAAACCAGTTCTGTTAGGAGACGACTTTATGCTGAAGTCTAAATCAATGCTTCTCAAACTTCACTTTGCCTAAGAACCACCTGGAGAGCTTATTAGAAAGTCCAATTGGCAAGTTCCTACTGACAAGTCACTCTGATTCAGTGGTCTGGGTAGAGCCAGTTATCTGTGCATTTTGAAATACAGCTCTATACTTCATCAGGGAACAGAATTGTTACAATAAGGTACCAAACACTGCAGCTGAAGAAATAGTATTCTCTTTCTTCACATGGCAAGGTTGCCTCTTCAAAGAGCAATAGCATGCACAAAATTCACTAAGCAATTTGTAAGAATCAACTGATCATTACCAGCAGGTGGAGATGAATATTTGGTTAGCTAGTCAAGCCTGTGCTGCCGCTCAAAGAGCTTTATTATAGCAAGTGGTGGAATACACCACTTGGCTGGAGAAGGACAGCATCTGCATCGGGACATCGCGGGAGCGCAGATGTGTGCTTTGGCTTGAGAAACACTAAATATACATCAAATGCTTTTCTATTATGTGGCCATAGTAAGAGTGCTGTAAGCCACACAAATCTGACTGGGCTTTCTTCCTTTAGAAAACTGATTTTTCAACCTGAAAAGTTAACCAGTCTTATTTAGGAAACGTTCATTACACTAGAATTTTAATTCTTTCAAGCTTTCCAAATGAAAAAAGGTTGATTTTTTTAAGCCACTTCTCCCATTGCCCCTATATACATGGAAATGTCTTGGAAAGGAACTGAGTGCTGGTGAGGACGAAGCTTAGGGTCACTGACAAATAGCAATGAAGCCTTAGCTCCCAGAGGACACATTTGGTGCTGGTAAGGGTGCAATTCTAATGCTATTGCCACCCCCAGCGCTCTGGTCCTTCTCTCCCTACCTACCAATGAGAAAAAGTTGCTGGGATGCGAAAAGTGATCATCAAAGTGAAAACTCTTCTTTGTTAAAAGCAAAATGGACTAGGTGCGGTGGCTCACACCTGTAAATTCTATCACTTTAGGAAGCTGAGGGGGGAAGATTGCTTGAGGCCAGGAGTTTGAGAACAGTCTGAGCAAGAGGGAGACCCTGTCTCTACAAAAAAAAAAAAAAAAGAAAGAAAAAGAAAAAGAAAAAAAATTAGCCGGGTGTGGTTGGCACACACCTGTAGTCCCAACCACTAGGGAGACTGAGGCAGAAGGATCACTCAAGCCCAGAAGTTTGAGGATGCAGTGAGCTATGATGATGCCACTGCACTCTAGCCTGGGCAACAGAGCAAGACCCTGTCTCAAAAAAAAAAAAAAAAAGAAAGAAAACAAAAGAAAAGAAAAGAAAAAAGAAAAATGTTTTAAATGAAAGATGAAGTCTTATTATTAAAAGCATATTTTAGCAGGCAAAAGCAGAAAACTTATATTTATTGTTTTGAATTTCTACTTTGTGGCAGATTCAATGAAGAAAGTGAAGAGTTAAACATCCAGGGTATTCACTGGGAAAATAAATTATACTCATTGTAACAATGTAGCAATTTACTGATTATTTTTCCCATAGACATTAGTCATGCCATAATGGCTAACCTTTAAATTAGCTGGCAAATGTTTCTCTTTATAATTGTTCCTGTTAAAGATAAAATGCTGGCTAATTTCAATAGCAGGGAAGAGCAATTAGAAAATTAAAGAACCTTTCCCTTCATACTTCCATTTCAAAAGCTCTATGTTAGTTTAAAAAATGTTTTATGCTTTGATCAGAGCTATTAGCAGATGGCTCTATTTTATGAAAGACAAGAGTACATCTAAAATGCCAACACATTTGTGGAATCCAATTCAGAGTAGCATTAATTAATGTCTATTAACAAGGTATAAATTCTTAGTTAAATACTTATTTGGTCTGTGCAAAAGGGATTATTAATTTAGTCTTTTTCAAGGCTCTTTTGGTTCTAAGTAACAGCAACCCACTTCAACTAGCAGAGGCAAAAAAGATTTTATTGGGGGTTAACAGGTTAGTTCTTCCATACTGTTCCCTTTGTTGGCTAGTTTTCTCTGCTGCTATGCATACTTGGGCAGCACCATGCTGCTCTGGTCCCTAACATGCCCTCTGAATTATAACATCAACTTTAAATTGTAAAATTTCTGAGTCACAAATACATTTTAATAGGAAAGAGAAGCTTATGAGTACACCTTGGGTCAACTGTCTACTTCATGGTCCAATCAAGATTTGATTGAACAAGGCTACAGTTTCTCTGGAAGGAGAACTGGACACGATAGCAGAGACTTGAGTAATCACCAGAGCTGTCACTAACTGGTACCTGAGACCCTGTGCCACTCAGCCTCCCTGCTTCACCATAATCTCACCTGCAGAGGCAACAAATGAGAATCGATCATTTATCAAATCCCTTTAAACAATATGTTAAGCACTCACAAAAATCACTTAAGTGAATATCTTCCAGCCTAATGTTAAGGAATATTACATCTGCATGTTATAAGAGTTCAGTGAAGGCAAACTCAACTGTTAGCTTAAAAAATCTGAGAAAACTGAAGGATATAGTAAGTGTAATGAATGATTTCATTATAACAAAATGTATAATTATATTCCTATTGAAGGAAAAACATTGGCTAGCACCTGTTGCACCCTAACAATAGCCAGGCATTGTATTAAGCATTTTAAATGCATTATCTAATTTAATTCTCACATTTATATAAATTTAGCATCATTACCCTCACCCGGAGATAAATTTACAATTGGGTTAAATACCTCATTAAAAGTCAAATGCTCTGACGAAGCACATCTGAGAATCAACTCTGAAACTCTTCCCAGTGCTTGTGTGGGATCCTGGGTAAGGGAGATGTAGATTTGATTCCATAAGGGTAATTATGTTCTACCCCAATTATTCTGGCCATCTACCACTCACTCATGGATCTGACTCTATTATCCATTACTCCCATCCCAGGGCATACATGGAGAGGGGGGAGAAAGTAAAAAGTAAATGCAACGGTAAACTGAGATGCTTTGGGTTTGTGAGATACAAAGGGACAGATGAAAACCTTCAAAAAATCATCCAATGCATTTTACTTCTTGTCTCCCCATCATCTTATTCCACACTCCTTTACAAAATCATAGATAACAGTATTTTATAAGCCTACCTACTAAAAAGCCATTTAATTCAGACTGATCCCAAGATAGCCTGTCTAGTAAGTCAAAGAAAAAGCAGCATAGAATTTTGATAATCCTCTGAGTAGATAACCATTCTTTAAATTAATGAGAGTTGACATGATGCTTATTCAGTTTATTTTTGAATCATTACTGGTGGTGAGGTAAAACTTCTTAATTCAATATCCCAAGTATTTATAGAACACTAACTACTAATGTAAGGCACATTATGTGCATATTTGTAATACTCCCTTAAATAATATCATGGATAAAAAGAATCTGTAAGATACATGGATAGAATGTGTAACAGTGAAAACACAAGCAGGTATTTAAATGGAAATAGAACAAGAAACAGACTTAAGGAATACAAGGCTACAAGACATCATCACCTTAATATTTTTCATTTTCTTTGTCATCAGTAAGGTCTTTGCCATTGTCATTAATTCATTCAATAAATATGTATTAATACGCACCAGGAAAACGTGCTAGGACCCTGGGAATCCAGTGGTAGAGAGAAACAGAAATGGCTGCTTCCTTCATGGAACTTAGGTGTCATATTTTTCATTTGCTATTAAATCCATGGAGATTCCTAATTGATTTGAAACACACATAATATGCAGCTTATCTTCATCTATGTTTCTCTCTTGCCCTCATTTGGTCTCTGTTGTACCTTCTGCACTTCATTTTTATCCAGAAATTATCCAAGCTGCTCAAGGTTCATTTGAATGAAAACAAAAAAGATAAAAAACGGGGGAAGAGAAGAGTCAAAAAATAAAAAGAGAGAAAGAAAAGTGTTCTCATCCATTCTCTGTAACTTTCTCTTCTAGATTTATAAGTGTTATTTTACACTTTCTCTGTTGGGGTTAGGATAACCCTGAGTTATCCTAGGAGTTCTGCCCAGATGCAGGAATAGAGTGCTGTCAGCCTTTCCCTGCATGTAACTGCTCACTTCGGGTGCTTCCCATAGCTATGAAGTAGTACAGACGCATGTGTTATTTCTACCACATCTAGTTCCAGTCTTCTGAGTAAGCCATCAGTCCTGCAACAGAACTGCAAGCTATTCTTCTTGAATGCAACAATAACTAATGGATACAAACCACAAGTAAGAAATTATAGGCACCTACTGCCTGTTAGGTCATCACTGCACCCCCAGTGCCTAGCAGAGTGCATGGCATACAGAAAGTACTCAATGATCTTTACTGAAGGAATGAATGACTGGATCTAGAGCTCATCTACATACAATTACTAAAGCATCACTTACTGACCTCCCACTATGTGGGTAGCTCTATCAAGTCCCCCAATTTCAATTGATCTTTCATCCCACTTTCATACTTTTGTCTGTTTCTCTAGTCCGTTTTATTTTGTGTTCCAAGATTCATAATCTACAAGTGAAGCTATCAGCTGGACTCTCATCCCTGCATTGTGCGTGTTTGGTTCCCAGCCTCTACTTTGATTTTTTGTTGTTGTTTTGTTTTTGTTTTTATTTTAGTTCTCTGTGAACTCTCTTATTCTGCTGGGATTCCCTTTGATTTATTACTCTCTTATTTATCTTCTAGTCATATCCCCTTTCAACCCATCAGTAAGTAACCCTCTAAAGTTAAACCTATGTACCCATGCAGTATAGACGGTATATTATCTCATAGGTGCAATATGTACAATTAAGTCAGGAGAATGTGGTGCAGAGAGTATTATCTGTTCACCATGGGGGTATTGCAGACTGACTTGAATCTCTTCTCCAGTCAAGATTTATTGGAAGTCGCATCAGCAAAAACATTTGTCTAGCAGCGTGAGCCCACAAAGCCTAAATGGGCTCTACACCCTGCTGTCTTCCAGACGCACAGCAGGTGGCGTCCCTGCACAACAGCCCTGCAGTTAGAAAGGGGCATTCAATGGTAGCTCCTCCCAGAGGAGAGAAAACATCTAATGAACGCTGATGATGACGGGAAATAGGCTTAAATTAAAAAATAGGTCAACTTGGGAATACTCTGACTGCCTTGAATCAAAATAAAAACATTAATAACTAAAATGGCTTTCCTTCTACAGACTGCACGTGTGGTTCTTTCCTTCACTCTCTTAGTAGTAAGGATTATTTTCCTCTGAATATAATCATTTCTAAATACCAAAAAAAAAAAAAAACCAATAAATGTATTTGTTTCTAAAAGAAATTTCTTAAAATACTCTAAATTAGGCAAAGGCTAAGAAATCACATATCCTACTCTTTTAAATGTTTTCCACTGGATTTATTTCCAAGACGAAAAATCTGAGTCACATACATTAACCTATTTTATCTGTAAAGATTTCAGTATGTACCTTCAGTTTAGGATTCTATGTTTTAAACATCATAACATCTAAATAAAATGAACAATTGTTTAACATTATCAAGTATCCTTTCGATGTTCACATTTGTAAATTGTCTCATAAATGCAGTGCAACTTTGTTTACAATTTGGTTTATCTGAATTGAAATAAGTCTATGCATTAAAATTGTCTGATGCATGTATTTAATCTCTTTTCCTATACAGATTCTCCCTTGACTCCTTTTGCATTCCTTTAAGAACACATTAAAGGTTCAATTATTTTTAGAAAATAATTTCTTGAGTCAGATGTCTATATATGCAATTACATGTGTGTGTGTGTGTGTATATATATTATAATCCCCAAATCTATGTCCTATAGAGTCACCTTAGTGAAACATTTTTTTAAAAAATTATTTAATAAACCATTTCACCACCTAATTAAGTATTTTAATGTGACAAGACATGTAACATTTCCACTAGAACCCTTTGTTCTGTTTTGAACATATAAAAAAGTCAATACTATTTGTGTGATGTGGTTTTATTCCATATCCCAAATTTTCTTGCTACTCTGCTTTTGCATATTAACATAGCATTGGAAAGACAGAATGTGGGTCATGAATTAAATTACAAGCTGAAATGTGATAAGCTCTTTAGCTCTTTTTTACTCACCAAGTACTGCCTTGTCCCAGATGGTCTCCTTTATCCCTCTTGTCCTAAAAATACAAGTCCTGTCTTTGGCATTTTCCCTTGAACATATCCTGTCCAAATCCTTGTGGCTCCCCACCTGAAAGTACTCATGACTGTAACTAGAGTTGAGTTGGTGCATTCCAATGCAAACTTTAATCATATATTTATAAAGCAGTTTTATCAAGACCTCAACATTATTGCTCTGGTGCATCAAATGTTCCTAAGGAAAATGCAATTAAAGTTTACTAACACTCAGCTTTTGTAAGTACGTAACTTAACTGTGGTGGGCACCAGAGACACTAAAATTCTTTATTCAGCAAATGACCAATCTGTGTGGATGAAATACATTCTGGGCACGAAACTCTGATTTTAATTGTTAGTTGAATCCACCAACTTTCCATTAGCAACACTTTAACTGGTAGTTTTAGATTCTAGATTTTACAAAACTTTTGGCTAATTAAGGGTGAATGAACTCACACTATGTACGTTATATCAATTAAAAGACAGAGTGTAGTTCTGATGGTAACTTTAACATCTAAATAAGATCAACAAACTCCTCTGAGCAGGATTTTCTTTATCATCATTTTTCTCTGTTTCATCCAAAGCAAATGCCACACTGTTTTGTAACATCTTATAATGGAATCACCTTTTCTTTTTATCGGAATGCACGCTCTAATTGCAGAAAAGTTTCAGGTTCATTGCAATTGCTCAGGCCTGAAGGACTCATTTTTAATGATTTTTCTGTTGTTTTTTTCTGCTTTAGTTTATATCTCCCACCACACAGATTGGTGCTGCTCTCTCATCTCGTGCACACATTGTCGATCATGCCTTCTGCAGCTGCTTGAGACTGTTCTAGAAGAGAAAGAGGTGGGCATGCCAATTACTTTCTATATAGAGAGACAGAGAATAACTTCCTGGCTAACTTCTGCTTCAGGATGCATGCCTCTAATCTTTAAGGCAAATGAAAATGAGTGGCACAGGTATTAACCTAGCTGGCACAAAAACCATGATCAGACTAAATAGCCCATTAATTGCCTATAATCAGTATGGAGTCAGCTTCACACATAAACACTTTACAGAACCAACTGTCAACTTTGTATCAGCAACTAAGTGGTCAGTATGAAAGCAACCCCTAAAACAACAACAAAAGCTAGCAACTGGCAAGTACTGACCCGGGCAAGTTAGAATCATGTGAGAATGGTAACTTTTGGGGCAAGCTGGATAAAAGGAGCAGGAGCAGATGAGCAATTTAAAGGTTCACATATTTCATCTTTCATGCAAGACATCCATCCACATGGAAATGGAAATCTTACTTGGCCGTAAGATAGCCACTGGAGAATCCCAGCTCTATTTTTCAAAATTCTGGAAGTTCTGAAGTTTCTCCAAATGGAGGAGAATACAGATAGCAGCCTGTTAATTGGTTTAAGTTTTCAGTTCACAAGGTAGGAGGTAATATTCACCCAACATCTTCCTCTTTATATATCTTGAATGCACACTGGCTATTCTTCAGAGCTGTCACAGTGCCTAAGATTAAGCTTGTTGCTGCGTTTTATGACCAATCAAGAATTGTCTGGCACTCTGGAGTCATGCAGGAAACTATTCATTGTCCATTTCTTTTTGTCTGCTAAGCCAATGTGTCTCACTTCCTATGTCTAACTTTGCCTTTATTTGTTTTCTCCAATGTAGGAAAAATTCCTCTTGCTAGCCCATTGTCTGTATAGTCTTATTAGTCTGTTTTGTCATTGAATCAGATCATTAGATTACAGAGAAAGCAGAAATCTGAAGAACATTACTGTTAGCCCAGCGCCATGCACAAGTAAGTCTTTGTAAAACATACTGGACAATTAAAAGTAGTCAAAGGGCTCTGTAAGCCATGCCTCACCAGACAGCACAGAGAACCCAGATACTCTGGACTTAGGGACATTTGACAACTTGCTTATGATTATATATTTTTCAGGAGAGAAAAAGAAATAATAGGCAGGTGTCACATAAAGAAATAAATGGTGCTCAACAAAGAAGATGGCTAAAAGAAGATGATCACTATCTCAAGGAACCCGAAAATGAGGATTCAATGAACCCAAAAGAAACGTGAGTACTTCTCGTGGGATTGAAACAACCTGTAGCCATTGTGTTTTTCTTTGCCTTAAGAGTTCAGATATTTTTGTTTCTATGAGACTGCTGATATACAATGCAGTTGTTGAGCCTCCTTCATTTAAAGCAAAAACTGGCAGCCCATTGATGTCAAGAATTGACATGCCTCTCCTATGAACCTCTAAGTTGAGAGTCATAGATTTATTCAAGCTGGGAGGCATCTGGGGATCATTGAATCAGACTCCTCGTATCACAGTCATTTATCCAGGAAGAGGAAATGACTTGCCCAGCTATTTGGCCAGAGACGCAGATCTCACACACAGAAACCCAGGCTCCCAGGTCAGTGCTCTCATAGGGCCATTATGCTATTAATGTGCTCTTTTATTTTTTTTTTTTTGAGACAGAGTCTCACTCTGTTGCCCGGGCTAGAGTGAGTGCCGTAGCGTCAGCCTAGCTCACAGCAACCTCAAACTCCTGTGCTTGAGCAATCCTACTGCCTCAGCCTCCTGAGTAGCTGGGACTACAGGCATGCGCCACCATACCTGGCTAATTTTTTCTATATATATTTTTAGTTGTCCAGATAATTTATTTCTATTTTTAGTAGAGATGGGGTCTCGCTCAGGCTGGTCTCGAACTCCTGACCTCGAGCGATCCACCCTCCTCGGCCTCCCAGAGTGCTAGGATTACAGGTGTGAGCCACTGCGCCCGGCCAATGTATTCTTTTAAAAGTCACTTACACCTATGACAGAAAAGAAAGAAAGAAGGAAGGAAGAGGAAAAAAGAAAGGAAGACAGGAAGGAAAGAAGGAAGGAAGAAAGGGAGGAAGGGAGGCAAAGAAGAAAAGAATAGAAAAGAAAAAGAAAAAGAAAAAAGAGCTTCACTGAAAAGAAAGAACACTGAAGGAAAACTATATATATGCATACTGAGTGATAACCAAGGTCTAACAAAATGCATCCGTGTCTCACACTTGAGGTCTAGACAGACTGATCCTCAGTTTGAACAGACTCCTGGGCATACATCAGAGCTCCTGGCAAGAACATACCAGTGAGCCCTCGCAGTATGCCTTATCCTGCCTGCTGAACTCTTTTCCTGCCTCCACATAACACAGTGTGTGGTCATGTATGTTCTGTTTTGTTTTTTTTCCTAATATGACACTTCTCCATAAAAAATATTTAAGTAAAATAAAACACCTTAACCCTCCTAAATTAATTAATGTGGGATATAGAAAGACAAACTCATTTTCTTCTTTACCCAATTTCTTTAGTAAAATATGAGCACAAGCAGCAGCCCATAGACCTATGCAAGGGCACTGAAAGGAAGAAAAAATGATGGATTTTTCCAACCAATATCTTCTTAAATCCTGCCCCCCCCACCTTACCTTAAACACAGACATAGATTATCTAGAAATTCCAAAGCATATAGTAGATCAATCTATTTTCCTATTTTCTCCATCTCCACAACTGCGATCATAGCTCTCACGACATCTCCTCTCTCTGAGATCATTTAGCTTTCTAATTGATCTTCTGCCTTTTTCTTTTATCTCCTTATCATCATTAAACAGTCATATTCTTTTCTTTTAAACATAAATTGAACCTGCCCTTCCTGGCTAAAACCCTCTGAAGGTTTCCCAGTGCACTCAGAATAAAATTCAAACTCCTTAGCCTAATTGGGAGAGGGGGTTACAGTGCTCCAAAAAGAGTTGGGAGAGAACTAATTACTACAAAAGGAGAATATATTACTGATCTCCTTTGTTCTTGAGATCTACCTTGGATAAAATGAAGTTTTTGAGCCCAGAAAACAAATCCTATTTTTAAGCAATATTTTCTAGAACCATAGAAATTTCTGTGCTTTTCTCTCCTTTGCTATCTTGGATTTTATCCAGTCCTTGTTTGACCACTCTAGATTCAACTCTGTTCAAATGAAAAGACCCTTTTTTACACTTGATCTTGGAAGATTATAAAAAAAAAAGTTACACACTTCTAAGTCCCAGCAAAATGAGAGGGTGGTAATTTGCAAGAGACTGTACCTCAAAAAAGAAAAGACAAGACTGCATATCTGAGACAGAATCAGGACTTTGTGCTCTAACTGCCATCAATGCTTTTAATGCAAATATTAAACGTTTAATAAAGAGGGAACTACAGAAGGAAGCATTTTCTTATTTGAGGGAATACTGAAATCACTGGCTGAAGTTAGAGGCATGGGAGAAACTGCAATTAGATAGGAGAAAAAAAGAATCATCAGAGCTCTTTTTTGGTCAACTTTTAGCTCTGAGACAAGCGTAATGAACTTATTAAGCTCAGTGGGTATTTCCCTATCAGTTAAAATAAGAGGCCTTAGGAGACCTCAGTAAAAGAGTACAGGCTGTTTCACCTTTCCTCCTAGCATGTGACTAGAGACTCTGAGACCAAATATCCCACAGATAAGTTCCTTGAAAACCCTGTATCTCTGGTCCATATGTCCCCAGTTCCTCCGGTCAGCCTCTGGGAAAGTAGCCATTCATCTTGGGGATCAATAGTTTTCTCTGCCCACTGCAGAGAAACCACCTCCCATCCTCTTCTCCTTACCTGTTCTCATGTATGAGAATAACCTGTAGCTTTTGGAAACTAGACATGCCCTGGCCAGTCCCTCAGAGATTATGATTTGATACTGGCATGGGTCCCAGAATTTAAGAAAAATAAAAAACAACTCCCTGTGCCATTCTGATCATCACCCCCAGCTGAACCGCAACCCAGCAGGAGCGGAGGAGCAGCGCAAGGCCGTACTCACCTTAGCTGGTAGAGCCACTGCCATGTCTTGAGATCCTGCAGGCTCTGCTGCCCCCTGGTGGTAACTATGAAGCCTACCCTACCCCCTCTCTAGTCTACTTCCCCAATAAAATCAAAGAAATATCTGCTGAGAACCAACCGTGTCAAAAGTATTGTGTAGGGAGCTGTGACACAATGCCATATGACATATTTCTTCATCCATATTTTAGAATTCAAGAAAAATAGTCATCCTCCTTGAAACATCTCCAAATACCTAACCCAACACTTACATATGAAACTGCCACTACCATTTTGATCAGAAATGCAGAGTAAGCAAAAATTAGTCTGTGCTAATAGAGGTTTAAAACTAAAGCTATGCAATCAATAATAAATATTCTTAAAGTAAAATTGATTATTTTCTTATTAATTATAGTATTTTTTCCTCTTTTCAAAACAGGTTCTATTTAATTCCTTAAATAAAAGTCTTTTATGGTGCTTCTGACCAACCAAAAATAGGTACATTAGAGTCTGAAACTACACTAAAAAGGATGAAAGATGGGCCCTCTTTTAGATATCTAGTCTTTTCATCAACCATTTCTAGTTGTTAATCAAAATGTTCACCAAAAAATGAGTTATAAGTGAATTCCAGAGGTTTTTTTTTCTTTTGAGCATCCCTGAAAATTGCCTCTAAATTGCTACTTTCTACTTCTGAAATTGGAAGACTATGGTATATTTTCCAACTTATCTAATATTTCTTTTCCTTTGAGTCTGCTAAAGAATCTTTTTTGTCATCATGTGTTTCATTTAAAGAAGCATTTACTAATAAGATCATTTTCACTTTGTGGGAAGACATCTGTTTCCAATTCAATTTCTGGAAGCAAGGCAGAATTCTGAGCAATTCACAACTATTTGACAGTTTTCCATCTTTGTTTCCACTGGTAGAAACAGCCTTCTTAAATGTTCAACTGTTCCAAATGAATTAATAATATATTTAATTTATGTTCATGTCTAATCTCATGTTCCCAAACTGGGATAATTTCTCCTCAAAGACTTCCCTACAGCTGTTTTGTAGTACAAGGTGTTCAGCATATTATTTTTTTATATGGTCGCCTATCATTACAAACATAGAAACCACATTTTAATGTATCTAAATCTGTCTTTGATACTTATCTGTGTTTTGATGCTCATAAATTAAATATGCATTCAGGGCCATGTGGTTGTTTTTTCACTGTAATAAACTCTAGTGAGATCTGAGGAGTTATGAGATATAACCTTGGGCTACAAGAGGGTAATTCTGACATACGGATGTATCTGAGATGCTGGAAAATTTAATTTATTTATTGCCTGCCTTGAAAGTTCTAAAAGTTTCAGAGAATTTTAAAACTGCCCTATATATGTCTTGGAAAACTTAAGATCGGTGACTGCTAAGAGTTAAAATGTCTAGAACGTGTACAATATATAAAGACACTATGAATAAATTACTTGGAGTTGGAAGCCAGTAAGTATGGCTGGCACTGCCACAAACAAAAAGCATCTGGGTGCTCATCAGTTAATTGCAGTTTAATAGCGAGTACATGTCGCATTTGTTTTTCCATTCTTGTGATACTTCACTTAGGATAATGGTCTCCAGTTCCATCTAAATTGTTGCAAAAAGCCTTAATTCATCCCTATTCGTGGATGCATAGTATTCCATAGTATACATATACCATATTTTGTTAAGCCATTCATGAATTGATGGGCACTTGGGTTGATTCCACATGTTTGCAATTGTGAATTGTGCTGCAATAGACATTCAAGTGCAGGTGTCTTTTTGATAAAACTACTTCGTTTCCTTTGCACAGAAGGAAGTAAAACAGAGGGAAATCAACTAGTGGGAGGGGAGAAGGGGATGGGCGAAAACCTACCTAACAGGTATAATGAACATTATCTGGGTGATGGACACACTTATAACCCTGACTCAAGCATAACAAAAGCGATCCAGGTAACCACAAACATTTGTATCCTTGTGATATTTTGAAATAATAAAAAATATTTAAAAATCACTAAACCGAGGCCCTGAAACTTTCCTACAATTCCCTAATTTTTAGCTTTTTTGAAATACAACAAATTTAATAAACTCATCTTTGCTTGATTAAAAAAAAAAAGCAGCTCAGCTTCTGACTGTTTTGAGGTCAGTTCAAGCTAAGGATCAAATTCCCCCGGGGCACCAAATGGATTAACCATTATGTTTACTTTCTGAATCTCAACATAAGCGTATTTTTGGGACTGAATTTTTTGCTTTGGTTAATGAAGGACTTTATAGCTCTTCCTGCCTAGAATACTCTACCACCTGATAGTCATTCCTGACCCACTATGAGCCCCTGTTCCCAGACACACCTGATAAATTCCTAATCATTTCTAAGACTCAGCTGGGACACACTTTGTGAATTGTTTGTTAGCCTGAGCCCAATTGTCAATGATTCAATTTTGTATAACTTGGTTAGACTGAACTAGAAAAGGGTAACTGTTCACTTTTCTATCATCCCCAATTAGTCTAATAAGCAACTTGGTAGCACAGACTTTGTTTAATTTTTAAATCCTCAGAACCAGGAATTATGCCTGACACATAATCAGTGCTAAAAAATTATTGGTTGAATGAATATAGATAGCAACACCATAAAGACAAAGTCAATTTCCTCTGCACATAAAATTAAAGATTATTTCTATGAAGTTTGTGCATTGTTGCAATAAGGAAATATGCCTCTTATTTGCTTTTACAAGTTTAATTTTGGGAACAATTTCATTTATGCAAATATTTGCCTCTATTGTTAAACTCTAGCTGGAACAATTTTTGTTATCTATGGTTGATACACAAAACTTGTAACTTCTGGTAGCAAAGTTAAACAGAGTTGAGTAATTTTTTTTTTTAATTTGTAACAGGTTTAAGCCTGATTAATAGGTTTTGGTCTATTGTTTTTACTAAACTTAATTCTCAGAACTTATCTCCTTAAATACAATGCTTTATATACAGTAAATGTTCAAATGTTAATTAAGTATTTAAGTTTAAGGCAGTAGAAAAGAATAGCTTGGGTAAATTAGTTCCTTGCTACCTTATCTACAGCAAATTTTGCCCTACTCCACTGATTCTCTATTAGATAAAATTCCTCAGTACCAAATCTTATAAATTCTGTCATATTATCTATCTTTCAAGATTCCTGAGAGACAGAGTATTGGAATCTAACATTCAAGTCTTGCATCTCTGCTACAGGTTCACATTTATCAAAGGGAGTAAGGACATAAAGTACCTTAAAATAAACTCCACTACAGCATGGGTTTTAAATTCTGACCATTCTACACATGAACCTGATTCTCATCTTGCTTCCTTCCTCTAGAAATTCAAGAGGCCAAAGTCAAAATCAGGTGAAAAGAATGCAAATTACAACAGGAGGAGTGGAAAGGGGCTCAGAGACTATTTGTCAGAGGGCCGTTCAGCTTTTATGATTAGAAAAACATTTACCTCCTCTAACAGTGAAGATTACATGGGACCACTATGTGATCTGTTGGTCAAACTCAAGTTCACTGTTTTCACCTTGTATAGCTGACTGGAATTGGAATGGCCATTGTCTGTGTTTCATGAGCTGCCACCTACTACTCACTGTGACTTAATACTTTTCTGTGCTTGATGAATCAGAGTATCTCTCCTGGATTTTAGAAAATTGGAATAGAAAAACACAGGGACTAAGAGCCCCTTGCACAGAGCTATATTCAAAGCTCTACCTCAGAGAGACCAGTCCACCTATCACCGCTGCTGGTTGTTCTGGCTCTATCAGTGTTCCTGCTCAACCTCTGTGGAAAGTAGTATGGAGATACCTCCAAGAACTAAAAGTAGACCTACCATTTGATCCAGCAATCCTATTACTTGGCATCTACCCAAAAGAAAAAAAATACATTCTATGAAAAAAACATCTGCACTAGAATGTTTATAGCAGCACAATTCACAATTGCAAAGATGTGGAAACAACCCAAGTGCCAATCAATACATGAGTGGATTAATAAAATGTGGTATGGAGGACTTACTCAGCCATAAAAAAAATCATGAACTACCTCTCGCATTATCCTGGATGGAACTGGAGCCCATTCTTCTAAGTGAAGTATCACAAGAATGGAAATACAAATACCACATGTACTCACCATTATATTGGTACTAATTGTTCAACACTTATGTGCACATATGGAATTAAAATTCATCGGGTGTCGAGCAGGTGAGAAGGGGGAGGAGGGGATGGGTAAACACACACCTACATGTGCAGTGTGCACTGTCTAGGGGATGGGCACACTTGTAGCTCTGACTCGGGTGGTGCAAAGGCAATTTATGTAACCAAAGCATTTGTACCACTGTAATATTCTGAAATAAAAAACATATCTATTTTTACCAAAGGTTAAAATGAAATTCAGGGGCTTGTTATTAAAAGAAATTTAGTATGTAAGAATTAAATACATATTAGTGAGAATGGTTGTGATGATGGCGATGGGTTCATGCTGCAATCCTGAGTTGAATTGCTATTATTAATATAATTAGACTATAATGTGGTCTATAGAGGACAAAAATCCTGTTTCAACTATCAACACATGTCAAATATGATATATGGTTAAAAAATCTGACAGTGTAGCCAGCCATTCCTACCAACTTAGTTGGTCACTTATTTATTTTTTGTTTGGTTTTATTTTTCTATTTAACTCCTTTCCCTTGTTTTTGAAATGATTTCTTAGAGTCAGTCCCAACTTCTTTGGTTTCTTTCTATTTACTAGGCAGTATTTATATATTTGAAATTAAATATATTTGCATATATACATATTTATCTACATGTAATTTACATATACATGTGGAGACATCTATAAACTGTGCGGCAACTTCTGAACTAATTTAAGAACTAGAACATCACCAATATTGTGTAAACTACCTGACCCAAAGAAAACCACCTTCCAAAGATGTGCATTTCATTCCGGGTTTTTTGGTTTCACCACAATGAATCCCTAAACTACACATTCCTTTTGTTTGATTTAAGCCTCTTAGAAATGGTCTTACACTTTACATAGTCTAACTAAAATTGTATCATACAAGCTAAACAGGCAAGGAAGATTTTATTCAAGACTACTGCAATAGAGTAAAGACTACAGCAATATGGAAGAAAGAGTGAAACAAAAGGAAGAAGAGTTTTTCAATACTGTTTTCCACAGAACTAGTGGAAAAGTTCTGAAGATTAGTAAATGCAATTAGGCCATCTGTGTTTGCTGATTAGTCTAAATTGGGGGAGAGTAGAGGTTAGGCTCCTACAGAGACCTAAGAGGTAAGGACCCTGTCTTTCTTGACATTACATTTCAAAGGATGACTCCCCAGGTCCTTGAGAAAGACCTTCATTGATGGGTTGTAAAACCGACTAGAGGCTGAAAGATTTACATCTCAAAGGGGAAGAGAAAGAATTTATAATTCCAAGTTTTCTAAAATAAATACCCTAAGGAAAGGGAAGCCAGGGGCTTGTCGGGAACAAACCTTTCTAAAGTTTAATCAAGCTGAAAGAAAATGTTAAGGTGATCTTGCTCAAAAATATACTTCCAAGTTGCTTGTTTTCTTAATGTTACATTTCAAAGATTTACCCATGTAAGTGTAATTGTAGTTTATTCATATTCACTCCAGTATAATATCTCATTATATTAATATACAACATTTTAAAATCTATTTTTTTGTAGATGAATATTTGGATTGTTTCCATTTTTTTCTGGCTCTATGGACAGGGTAATTTTATTCATTTCCTGGGGTTGCCATAACAAAATACTACACAATGGGTGGCTTAAATGATCCTGGTGGTATTAAGAAGTGGGGCCTTTGGGAGCATGATTAAGTCATGAGGGCTCCGCCCTCACAAATGAATTACTGCCTTATAAAAGGGCCAAAGGGATTTAGCTGAAGCACTTTTCCCTCCATCTCATCCGCCATGTGAAGACACAGCAACAGGCATGCCAGGGCCTTGATCTTGGACTTTCAGCTTCTAGAACTCTGAGAAATAAATTTCTTTGTTTATAATTACCCAGTTTCACGTATTTTTTTATAGCAGCACAGATTAAGACAACTGGTAAGATATAACAATAAATTATTTGCATACATGTAATAGCATGATCTCAAAATATGTATAACAAACATTGACAGACTTCAAATAAGAAATAGACAAATTCAAAATGATAATGGGGGATTTTCAGCACAAGTCTTCCAATAACTAATAGAACAAGTGGAGAAAAACTAAGTAAAAACTAAAAACTTAAATGACTCATTAATAGACTTAACCCCCTCCACACACATACCCCTTCACGGAACGCTTGTAGAATATGTTTTCTGAAGGACAAATGGGGAAGTTAAAAAAATTGATCATATGCAGCCACACAAGTAATGTCTCAACAAATTTCAAAGAAATGAATTGATAACAGGTGGTATTTTCTAATTAATCTACAATTATAAAAAGAAATCTATTTGAAAAATCTCCTTATATTGAGAGGCAAGGAATATATTTCTAAGTTACCTATGACCACAGAAGAAATCACAATGGAAATTAGAAAATATTTAAATTGAATGAAAAAATATTATGCTACTTTCAAAACTTGCATATGTCTGTTAAAATATGCTTAGAGAGAAATGTGTAGCCTTAAAAATGCATATACTAGTAAAAAAAGAAAAGCTAAAAATTAATCATCTGAGTTTCCATCTCAGGAATTTAGAAAGAGAATGGTAAATTATATTCAATGAAAATAGAAGAAAAGAAATATTATAGAACCATAAGTAAAGAAATATAAAAAGATTAATAAAACTGATAAATCTTTGATAAGATAATAAAAATTAAAGAAGAGCAGACACAAATAATCAATATCAGGAATTAAAAAGGAAAACATTAAATAGGTTAGAAAAGCACAATAATAAGTTGGTAAAATAACAACCTATGGTATTTAATAAAATAGGCATATTTCTAAAATGATACAACTTACAAAAATTTGCATAAAATAAAAAACCTTTGTAATTTTGTACTTATTGAATATGCATATGATTTATGTCTTTCCAAGAAGAAAATTATGTCACATATTGGTAATTCTTGAAATATTTTAAACTTTTTCATTATTATATCTGTTATGGTTATCTGTGATCTATGATCTTTTGTTACTGTTGTAATTATTTTGGGGTACTATGGACTGTGGCCATATAACATGGGAAACTTAATCAATAAATGTCACATGTATTGTGACTGCCACACTGATCATCCATTCCTTCATCTCTCTCCCTCTCTTCAAGCCTCCCTATTCCCTGAGACACAACAATATGGAAATTGGCCAATTAATAACCCTACAATAGCCTCTCAAATGAAGAGTTGCATATCTCTGATTTTAAATCAAAAGCTAGAATGATTACGCTTAGTGAGAAAGGCATGTTGAAAGCTGAGACAAGCTGAAAGCCAGGTTCCTTGTGTCAAACAGTTAACCAAGTTGTGAATGCAAAGGAAAAATTTTCCAGAGAGATTAAACATGCTACTCCAGTGAACACGTGAATGATAAGAAAGTAAAACAGGCTTGTTGCTGATAAGTAGAAAGTTTGAGTGATCCGATAGAAGATCAAACCAGCCATAGATTCCCTTAACCAAAAACCTAATCCAGAGAAAGATTCTAATTCTCTTCAATTCTGTGAAGACTGAGAGAGAGGAGAGGAAGCTGCAGAAGAAAACTTGGAAGCTAGCAGAGGTTGGTTCATAGAGTTTAAGGTAAGAATCCTTTTCCATAACATAAAAGTGCAGGGTGAAGTAGCCAGTGCTGATGTCGAAGCTGCAGCAAGTTATCCAGAAGATCTAGCTAAGATAATTAATAAAGGTGGTTACACCAAACAACAGATTTTCAATGTAGACCAGACAGATTTATATTGGAAGAAGATGTCTTCTGGGACTTTCATAGCTAGAGAGAAGTCAATGCCTGGCTTCAAAAGACAGGCTGACTCTTGTGAGGGGCTAATGCAGCTGCTGATTTTATGCTAAAGCCAATGCTCATTTGCCATTCTGAAAATCCTAGGACCCTTAAAAATTATGCTAGATATACTCTGCCTGTGCTGTATAAATAGAAAAACAAAGCTTGGGTGACAGCACATCTGTTTATAGCATGGTTTACTGAATATTTTTAGCCCAATGTTGAGACTTACTGCTTAGGAAAAAAAAGATTCCTTTCAAAATATTACTACTTATTGACAATGCATCTGTGCATCTGGTCACCCAAAAGCTCTGATGGAGATGACAAGGAGATTAATGTGTTTTTTTTTTTCATGCCTGCTAATACAGCATGCATTCTTTAGCCCATAGATCAAGTAGTAATTTCACTTGTGAAGTCTTATTATTTAAGAAATACATTTTGTAAGGCTATGGCTGCCATAGATAGCGATTCCTCCGACAGGTCTGGGCAAAGTAAATTGAAAACCTTCTGCAAAGGATTCACCATTCTATATGCCATTAAGAACATTCATGATTCATGGGAGGGAGTAGAATTAGAAGTGAAGCCTGAAGATGTGACCTAATTGCTGCAATCTCGTAATCAAACTTTAATGGAGGAGGAGTTGCTTCTCACGGATGAGCAAAGAAAGTGGTTTTTTGAGATAGAATCTATTCCTGGTGAAGATGCTGTGAACATTGCTGAAATGACAACAAAGGAATTAGAATATTACATAAACTTAAGTTGATAAAGCAATGGCAGGGTTTGAGAGGACTGACTCGAGTTTTGAAAGAAGTTCTACTGTGGGTAAAATGCTATCAAACAGAATCACATGCTACAGAGAAATCTTTTGTGAAAGGAAGAGTTGATTGATGTGGCAAAATTCATTATCTTATTTTAAGAAATTGCCACAGCCACTCCAACCTTCAACCACCATTACCCTGATCAGCCAGCAGCTATCAACATCGAGACAAGACCTTCCACCAGCAAGAAGATTAGGATTCGGTGAAGGCTAAGATGATTGTTAGCATATGTTAGCAATAAAGCATTTTTTAAAATTTTTTTAATTATAAAAGATCCATAATAGTTGTGTATCTTTATAGAATACATGTGATGTTTTGATACAGGCATACAATGTGAATTAATTAAATCAGGGTAATTGAGGTATCCATCACTTCAGGCATTTATCATTTCTCTGTGTTAGAAACATTCCAGTTCCACTCTTTTAGTTAGTTTAAAGCATACCCTAATTATTGTTCATTATAATCACCTTATTGGGCTAATAAGCAAATATTGTTCATTCTATCTAAATATCGAACTATATTTTTGCACCCATTAACCATCCCCACTTTATCCCCCACTCCCTGCTACTCTTCTCAGCCTCTGGTAACCATCATTCTAGTCTCTGTCACCATGAAAACAATTGTTTTTAATATTTATCTCCTATGAGAACATGTGAGATTTGTCTTCCTGTGCTTGGCTTACTGCACTTAACATAATGTTCTCTAGTTCCATCTATGTTGTTGCAAATGGAAGGATTTCATCCTTTTGGATACATACCTAGGAGTGGCATTGCTAGGTCATATAGTAGTTCTATTTTTAGTTTTTTGAGAAACTCTCATACTGTTCTCCATAATGGTTGCACTAATTTACATTTCCACCAAAAGCATAGGAGGGTTCCCCTTTCTCCACATTCTCACCAGCATTTGTTATTGCCTTTTTAATAAAAGCCATTAAAAGTGGGGTGAGATGATATCTCATAGTAGTTTTTATTTGCATTTCTCTGATGGTGAATGATGTTGAGTATTTTATCATATACCTGTTGGCCACTTGTATGTCTTCTTTTGAGAAATATCTATTCTGATCCTTTGCCCATTTTTAAATTGGAATATTTGATTTTTTCCTATTGAGTTGGAGATTCTTATATATTCTAGTTATTAATTAATCCCTTGTCAGATGGGCAGTTTGCAAATATTTTCACCCATTCTGTGAGTTGTCTCTTCACTTTGTTGATTGTTTCTTTTGCTGTGCAGAAGCTTTTTAGCATGATGTGACCCCATTTGTCCAATTTCACTTTGGTGCCTGTGCTTTGGGGGTATTACTCAAGAAGTCCTCACCAGGACCAATGTCCTGAAGCATACTCCCAATGTTTTCTTTTTGTACTCTCATAGTTTCAGGTCTTAGATTTAAGTATTTGATACCTTTTGATTTGACTTTTGTATATGGCAAGAGAGAAGGGTCTAGTTTTGTTCTTCTGCATATAGATATCCAGTTTTCCCATTGTCATTATAGGAAGAGACTGTCCTATCCCGACTGTATATTCTTGACAACTTTGTCAAAGGTAAGCTCACTAAAGATGTGTGGATTTATATCTGGGTTCTCTATTCTGTTCCACCAGTCTACATGTCTGTTTTTATGCCAGAACCATGCTGATTTGGTTATCACTGCTCTGTAGTATAATTTGAAGTAAAGTAATATGATTCCTCTAATTTTATTCTTTTTGAACAGGATGAATTTAGCTATTCTGGGTCTTTATAAATTTTAGGTTTATTTTTTCTATATCTTTGAAGAATGTCATTGGTATTTTGATAGATTTTACATTAAATCTGTAGATTGCTTTAGGACATTTTAACAATATTGATCCTTCTAATCCTTGAGCATGGAACATATTTTCAATTTTGTGTCCTCTTCAATTTCTTTCATCAATATTTTGTATTTTTCATTTTAGGAAACTTTCACTTCTTTGATTAAGTTTATTCCTATGCATTTTGTATTATTTGTAGCTATTGTAAATGGAATTACTTTCTTGCTTTCTTTTTCACATTGTTTGCTGTTGCCATATAGAAATTCTACTCATTTTTATGTTGATTTTGTATTTTGCAACTTTACTGAATTTATCAGTTTTAATAGTTTTTGCATTGAGTCTTTAGGTTTCTTTACATGTAAGGTCATATCATCTGCAAACAAGGATAATTTGACTTCTTCATTTCCAATTTAGATGTTCTTTATTTCTTTCTCTTATCTGATTGCTTCAGGTAGAAATTCCGGTACCATGTTGAATAACTGTGGTGAGAAAGAGCATCCTTGTCTTGTTCCAGATCTTAGAAAAAAGGCTTTCACTTCTCCATTTAGTATAATACTTACTGTGGGTCTGTCATACATGGCTTTTATCATGTTCAGGTAAGTTCCTTCTATACCCGGTTTTTTGAGAGTTTCTATCATGAAGGGATGTTGAATTTTACTGAATGCTTTTTCAGCATCACTGGAAATAATCATATGGCTTTTGTCCTTCATTCTGTTGATATGATGTATTGCATTGATTGATTTGTATATATTGAACCATCCTTGCAACCCTGGGATGAAGCCCACTTGATCATGATGAATAGTCTTTTTGATGTATTAATGAATTCAGTTTGCTAGTATTTTGGTGATTTTTTTTTCACCTAAGTGCACCAGAGAAATTGGTCTATAGTTTTCTTTTTTTGTTTTGTCTTCATCTCGTTTTGGTATCAGAGTATACAGGCCTTGTAGAATGATTTTGGGACTATTCCCTCCTCCTTGATTTTTTGGAATAGTTGAATTGGGATTGGTATTAGTTCTTCTTTAAATACTTGGTAGAATTCAGAAGTGAAGCCATCAGATTCTTGGCTTTTCTTTGATGGGAGACTTTTTATTACTGCTTCTATCTCACTAGTTGTTATTGGTTTATAAAGGTTTTGGATTTCTTCCTGGTTCAATCTTGGTAGGGTGTATGTGTCTAGGAATTTATCCATTTCTTCTAGGTTTTTCAATTTATTAGCACATGGTTGCTCATAGCAGTTGCTCATGATCCTTTGAATTTCTGCAGTATCAGTTGTAATGTCTCCTTTTTTATCTCTGATTGTATTTATTTCAATATTCTCTCTGTTTTTTCTTAGTCTAGCTAAAGGTTTGTCAATTTTGTTTATCTTTTAAAAAAACCAAGATTTTTTTTTTTTTTTTTTTTTGAGACAGAATGTCGCTTTGTTGCCCGGGCTGCAGTGAGTGCCATGGCGTCAGCCTGGCTCACAGCAACCTCAAACTCCTGGGCTTAAGCGATCCTACTGCCTCAGCCTCCCGAGTAGCTGGGACTACAGGCATGCACCATCATGCCCAGCTAATTTTTTTCTATATATATTTCAGTTGGCCAGATAATTACTTTCTATTTTTAGTAGAGACAGGGTCTCACTCTTGCTCAGGCTGGTCTCAAACTCCTGACCTCAAGTGATCCACCCACCTCGGCCTCCCAGAGTGCTAGGATTACAAGCGTGAGCCACCATGCCCGGCCAAAACCAAGTTTTTGTTTCATTAATATTTTGTATTTTTTGTTTCAACTTCATTTATCTCTGTTCTGATCTTTGTTATTGCTTTTCTTCTACTGATTTTGGGTTTGGTTTGCTCTTGTTTTTCTAGTTCCTTGAGATGCATCATTAGGTTGTTTATTTGAAGTTCTTCTACTTTTTTGATGTAGGCACTTATTGCTATAAACTTTCCTCTTAGTACTACTTTTACTGTATCCCACAGGTTTTGATATCTTGTGTTTTTATTTTCATCTGTTTTGAGAAATTTTGAAATTTCTTTCTTCATCTCTTCATTGACCCACTCGTCATTAGGGAGTATATTGCTTAATTTCCATGTATTTGTATAGTTTCCAATGATCTTGTTGTTATTGATTTCTAGTTTTATTTCATAGCGGACAGAGAAAACACTTGATATAATTAGAGTAGTTTTGAATTTTTAAGACTTGTTTTTTGACCTAATATACAGTTTATCTTAGAAAGTACCCTATGGGCTGAGTAGAAGAATGTGTTTTCTGCACCTGTTAGATGAAATGTTCTGTAAATATCTATAAGGTCCACTTGATCAATTGTGCAGATTAAGTTCAATGTTTCTTTGTTGGTTTTCTGTCTGGATAATCTGTCCAATGCTGAAAGTGGAGCATTCAGGTCCCCAATGATTATTTTATTGGGGTCTATCATTCTCTTTAGCTCTGATAATATTTGCTTTATATATCCGGGTGTTCCATTGTTGGGTGCATATGTATTTAGAATTATTATATCCTGTTGCTGAACTGACCCCTTTATCATTATGTAATGATCTTATTTGTCTCTTTTTACAGTTCTTGTCTTGAAATCTATTTTATCTGATAGAAGTATAGCCAGTCCAGCTCTTTTTTGGTTTCCATTTGCATAGAATATCTTTTTCCATCCCTTTATGTTCAGTCTAAGTGTGCCTTTATAGGTGAAGTGTGTTTCTTATAGACAGTATATAGTTTGCTCTTTTTTTTTTATCTCAGTCACTCTATGTCATTTAATTGGCAAGTTTAGTCCATTCACATTCAATGTTATAATTGGTAGGTAAAGACTTACTATACTACTTCCATGTTCTTATTTGATTTCTGGTTGTTTTGTCATCCTCTTTTTCTTTCTGCCTTCCTTGCTGTCTTCCTTTGTTAAAAGTGATTTTCTCTGGTAGTGTGTTTTAATTTCTTATTTTTCATTTTTTGTGTATCTGCTGCAGGTTTTTTTGATTTGAGGTTACCATGATGCTTGCAAAAAGCATTTTATAACTAATTATTTCAAACATATGACAACTCTGCTTACAAACAAACAAATAACCAAGCAAAGAGAAATCTAACAGAAATTCTACACTTTAACTCCATTCCCCTCCCCAACTTTTTAACTTTTTGTTGTTTCCATCTATATATTTTTATACTATCTCTCAAAAAGCTGTTGTAGTTATTATTGATAGGTTTGAATCTTAGTCTTCCTACTCAAGACATAAGTGGTTTATATACCACAATTACAGCAATAGAGTATTCTGTATTTGTGTACTTCTTGGTAGAAGTGAATTGTACACCTTCAGATGATTTGTTACTGTTAATTAATGTCCTTTTATTTCAGATTGAAGAACTCCTTTTTGTATTTCTTGTAGGATAGATCTGGTGTCGATGAAATCCTGCAGCTTTTATTTGTCTGGGAAAGTCTTTATTTCTCTTTCATGTATGAAGGATATTTTTGCAGAATATGATATTCTAGGGTTAAGATTATTTTTCTTCAGAACTTTGAGTATGTCATGCCACTTTATTCTGGCCTGTAAAGTTTCCACTGTGAATACTGTTGCCAAACATATTGGAGCTCTTTTATATGTTATTTTTTTTGTTTTGTTTTCTCGTTTCCCTTGGGACATTTTCTTTATCTGTGACCTTTGGGAGCTTATTAAATGCCTTGAGGTAGTCTTGTTTATATTAAATCTGCTTGGTGTTCTATGACCTTCTTGTACCTGAATATTGGTATCTTTCTCTAGGTTTGGAAAATTCTCTGTTATTATTTCTTTGAATAAATTTTCTTCCTCAATCTCTTTCTCTACTCCCTCCCTAAAGCCAATAACTCTAAGATTTGCCCTTCAGATGCTATTTTCTATATCTTGTAGGCATGCTTCATTCTTTTTTCTTTCTACTCTTCTATGTATTTTCAAATAATCTCTCTTCAAGCTCACTAATTCTTTGTTCTTCTTGATCAATTCTGCTGTTAAGATACTCTGATGCATTTTTCAGTTTGTCAATTAAATTCTTAAGCTCCAGAATTTCTGCTTGATTTTTTTTTTTATTATTATTTCAATCTTTTTGGTAAATTTCTCTGGTAGGCTTCTGAATTCCTTCCCTATGTTGTCTTGTAGTTCACTGATCTTCTTTAGGACAGCCATTTTGAATTCTTTTTCTGGAAGGACATATATTGCTATTACTCCAGGATTGATCACTGGTACCTAATTTAGTTTGTTTGGTGAGGATGGTCTTCATGTTTGTGGATGTTTGCCAATACCAGGACATTGGAGATATAGGTATTTATTTTAATCATTGCACTCTGGGCTTATTTGAACCTGCCCTTCTTGAGAAGGCTTTCCAGATATTCAAAGGAAATTGAATGTTGTGATCTAAGTCTATGGTCACTGCAGCCATATTAACACTGGTGGCACCCCAAGCCCAATAATGCTGTGACTCTTGCAGACTCCTGTTGGTACTACCTTGATGGACATGGGTAAGATACAGGAGCATTCCCTGGCTTACCACTGAAAGTCTCTCACTCACTCCTCTCACTCTCTGTGCTGTGCTTCTGGAGTTGGAGGAGGAGTGATGTGGGCACGACCTCATGGCCCCCATAGCTAGGACTACGCCAGGTCATACCTGCAGCCAGCCCAGTCTCACTCAGGGCCCGTGGTGACTGTTGTCCGGCCACCTCTGATATTTATTCAAAGCCCAAGCACTCTTTAGTCAGTAAGTGGTGAGTCCTGCCAGGAGTGGGTCTTTCCCTTCAAGGCAGCATGTTTCCTCTGGCCCAGGGTGGATCTAGAAATACCGTCCAGGAACTAAAGCCTATAATCAGGGGCTTCAGGAGCCTCTGTGGCTGAGCTGGTACCCACATTGCAAAACAGTGTCCTCTGAACTCTTCGCTTTCCTTTCCCCCAGTGGAAGAAGAGTCTCCCTGAGCTGTGCAGCCTATGATTGGGAGAGAAGTGTCACAGACACTGGCTTGGCCGCCACCGCTGGTGTCTTACTGGGTCACGTGCACCCCAAGTCCGCTGGCTCTGAGCCAGCATAGGTGCAGGAATTGCCCACTCAGCCTTTGTGACCTGACAGCCTTACAAATTTATCCAGGCCCCAGGCCACGTTTTGTGGCTAACTGGAACTCAAGTTTCAGGGCAGAGGATTTCCCTGTAGCCAGGCTGGTCTAAATGCTCCCCCCGTGGGTACCGGCAGAATTCTGCCCTGTGCTGTGTTCCCCTGTGACAGGGCAGCCCTGAGCTCCAATGCAAAGTCCCACACTCACTTCACTCTCCCAGGCGCACAGATTCTTAGCACTGCTGGGCGATGAGGGAGGGGTTGTGTAGGCAATGCACAGCTGTCTTTTCTGCCCTCCTCAGTGTCTCTTTGATAGAATGTTAAAACCACATACTGTGATCACTCATCTGATTTTGGGCTCTTCTGACGGTGCTTCCGTGTGCAGTTAGCTGTTGTTCGGTATTCATGCAGAAGGACAATCACTGGAGGTTTCTGTTTGGCTATCTTGCTCCATCCCCTCTCTCTCCAATAAAGTATTTTTATATTAAGGTATGTACATTGTTTTTGTAGACATGATGCTATTGCACACTGAATAGACTACAGTTTAATGTAGACATAATTTTTATAGGCACTGGGAAACCAAAAGTCTTGTGTGACTCACTTTATTGTGGTGGTCTGGAACACAACCCACAGTATCTCAGAGGTATGCCTGTAGTTACTTTATATTTTTATTTGATAATCCCAATATCTGAAGTATTGTGGGTCTAAATATTTTTGTTGTTTTTTTCTCACTGTCACATATGATGAACTGTTTTCTTGAATTTTATGTCATTTTTAATCTATGTTCTTATTTATTATGGAACTTATTCCATAGATTCCTAAAAGACTAAAATCAGAGTGCTCTCCTAAAGGAATTTACATTTATTTCTCCTGAAAGCTCCTTGAGTCCCCTTTGAAAATTCTACTTTATATTAGAAATGTCAGAGTTACCTCAAATCCCTGATATTGGTCCTAACATCTGAATTCCTGAGTCTGTTGTTGGTTTGAGCATTTGACCCCAGAGTACATCTAGCTTTTAAGTTTGTTTCCTATTGCAGACTGTTTTAGTTTTTAATTTTCTCAAGATCCTAGGAATATGTATAGCAAACATACATACATTTTATTTTATTTATGTATGATTTGGTTTGTCAAATAGTTTTTCAGAATCAATTGTCTTCCATACCACTTAGAGCCTCACCCTCTATTCTCAGTCCTCCACCCTGGGCTCCTTACTCTCTTATTAACAGCAGATAGATCCATATTTCTAAGGAAATCCCTGTTCAAAGGTGATCAACTCCTTCCTAATTCTAATGAACCCCAGAAACTTTCATTTACTAATTTTGAAAATATATGTGCTCCTCAATTTGCAATGGAGTTACATCCTGATAAACCCACTATAAACAGAAAATATCATGAGTTGAAAATGCATTTTATACACCTAACCTGCTAGACATCACAGCTTATCACAGTCTACCTTAAACATGCTCAGAACACTTATTAGCCTACAATTGAGCAAAATCATCTAACACAAAGCCTATTTTATAACAAAGTGTTCACCATCTCACATAATTTATTGAATACAGTAAACTGTAGAATACAGTGTCTGTTGTTTACCCTCATGATTGCATGGCTGACTGGGAGCTGCAGCTCACTGCCGCTACCCAGCATCCTGAAAGAGTATCGTATTGCATAGTGCCAGCCCAGGAAAAGACCAAAGTTTAAAATTTGAAGTATGCTTTCTGCTCAATAGGTATTGTTTTCGCACCATTGTGAAGCTGAAAAATCGTTAAGTTGAACCATTGTAAGTTGGAGACCGTCTGTACTTAAAAAGCCACTTGTACTATTTCATGCAGAAATAGTACATTCCCACCAAACACACCACCAATTGCCTCTCCAGTTTAGGGTGGAAGACTGAAAGACTGGAAGGGTCACCATTAAAATGTGCTGATGATTCACACTGGACGGGTGCAACAAAACGCAGAGGGGGAAATCAAGAATAAGTTCAATGCAGAACCTATTTTATATTATTAGGCCCCCTCTAACAGGAAGATGAATTGTTCAAAAAAGTGAGTGAATTGGTAAGATTTTTAGATTTATCTTCAAAGGAAAAGTACCATGACCATCTGCTTTGAAATCTGTGTGAACACTAGAATCATGATTTGAGCTAATATATTCCAGGTTCCAAATTCTCCCAGTGAGGGGAGGCTACTTATACATCTTATTTTCTTGTATATATAGAATGCAGCTTTGGCTTTTGATGAAAAGCCCTGGGCAGTTTTCAGAAAAAAAAAAAAAAAAAAGCTAGTTAAGATGATTTTTGCAAAAGAGGTCTCTTCATTAGTAACCAGCATCACTGCAATGCTTATTTATATCTGTCTTCTGAGTGGTTGGAACCGAATTCCAACCTAATACCATTTCTGCTTTCAAAGGACTCTATCTTCTAGACCTCATTTAGCATGAGGATAGAGAAACACAGATAAATGTCTTATCAGGCGAAAAAGTAATTTCATGTTCTTGCAGTTCTTTTCTCTGTCTATTCAAATGCAAGATGCCCTTTCATCTTCTACAAATGATTTTCTCTTAATCCGCAAGAAACTAGTTCATTCTTTCTAACAACATCATTATATTTTGAGAGAATTATCACAGAACAATTAAGAGCTGTTCTCATGTGACACACTTATCTTTGGCTGTTTGTTTCAAAATTTGATTCAGCTGTGCCCTCCACTATTTCCTCATATTGTTGGATGCCTTTGTCAATTTGGAAGAAAGAAAATAACGCAGTAGGAGGCAGGGCAGAAGTCACTGTATTATAAGATATTATTGCCTTTGGAAACAATGTTCTCCATTATAGTCCAATGAGCTAATAGCTGTGCATAATTTTATTAAAAGGCAGTTGTTATTATCACCACAGCAAAACATCCTATAACATTAACCAACTATATCTCTGATATTTTTGGATATAAAGAAAAAATTTCTTTCATAAAATTTTATTTTGTCATGGGTTACATTTGCATGCTTTCCTTTAGAAATTTTGTGTCTTCTAAGAGACACACTACAAACAAAAGTTTGATGACTTTGGAGTCCTGAGACTGAATCTTTATTAAATACAAGTGGTGTTACTTTGGAGAATATAAATTCTTTTCTCTAATTTGCAACTTGTGTGCCTACAGAAGGAAGATTTGTAAAGGGTATTAGGACTAAAACTAATGTGGCTAGCTCAAGGCTTCACACAAGCAGACAACCTTAAAGAGGGAGACATTATTACTACTATTAAACAATCTTGGCTCAGATTAATTTTTGTCCCAGAATTCCTTTAAGCCATGGCAGTAAATAGATAAGATAGAGGAAGATAAAATAAACCTTCAGCTTATGCGGGATGCTTGTTGTTTCATAGTCTCACCTATTATTAGAGGAGCAAAATTTTTCATTTGATCTTTTCTTAAGAGAAGCCTCGGGCAGCATAGGGGTATATAGACTATTTTCTAAAATTTATTGAGAAAATTCTTTGCCCACTCAGACATTCTCTGACGCTTATGACATGGCAGCATGCAGCATTGCTGATATCTCTTCCTGACACTTTTTAGTTGCATGCAGGGGAGATCACACTCAAGGACATATGTGAAGTCAGCTATCCAAATACAGAGAAAAAAAGTCACATTTTTACAGCGTTGGACACATCTCTAATCTGGCTTTGTTGTCACTGCTAAGTAACATAGCACAGAAATCTCCTGTTCACTGTAGTAAAATATAGTTAGAGAAAATTCTGTATATTAATTCATTAACACTTATTTACTAAGTGTCTGCCATGTGTCAGAACTGAATTAACCACTGAAGACACCAAGTGCGACATGGTCCCCATGCTTAAGTACTCAGAGCTCAGTCAAGGAGACACACACATTAAGAGATAATTAGATTTCCAGTCCAGGCAAGAGGGTGTGGATTCATTTCTCCCAGCTCCTCCCAACTGAGCACAATTATAAAGCCTGGAGATACAAGAGACAACTGAAGGAGAACTCTGAAACGTGGAAAGAAGGTAAACTGGTTAGCGATCCCAAGACTGGAGGACAAACATAGTAGCAAAAGGCCTTACAGCTCTCTACCCAAAGGAAAAAGACTATGCAATCCCAGCATGCCCAATACCCAACCTAGCAATAAAAGGCAGCCCGAGTAGGCTCATTCCACCTTGGAATCAAACAGGAGTCCTGTCAGCAGTCCCAGGCAAGCAAGGCAACGTGTGCAAGGGAGAGTGACCAAGACTCATGCTGAAAATAAGCAGCCAAGGCATGTCAGCGCCTTGTGCATCGGGCCTGAGACTCTCCTCCCCCACACAGGCACTGGGCAGTCGGGCAGCACCTGCTGTGGGGAGCCATGGCAAGCGGCCTGGCTGGGACAGTCTCTCTGTCCCTGCAGATGTGTGATTCCCCCTTATCAAGAAACTGGGTGAGTGAGTGGCACTGGCAAAGGGGACCCAGCTACAATAAGAATCTCCCCCAGAAGCAGTCTCTGTCCTCTGGAAAGAAGAGACTCTCTTCCCCACCTAGAGGCACCAGGCAGCCCAATTTGGGGACACTCCTTACTCCTTCCCCAGTAGCACCAGCTAGGTCCAGTGAGAACCCCAGTGGCACCAAACCAAGCAGACAAATATAACAGTGGAAAGGCTCTGAAGGTTAAATTGTTTAAAAACAAACAAAAAAAAATTAAAAAATAACAAGTGCTGGAGACAATGTGGAGAAATTGGAGTCCCCACGCATTGCTGGTGGGCATGTGAAATGGTGTGGCTGCTGTGGTGTACAGTTTCATGGGTCCTTAAAAATTAAACATAAAATCACTGCATGACCCAGCAATTCCATTCCTAGGTATATACCCCAAAGAACTGAAGACAGGTGTTCAAATAAAAACTTGCACACAAATATTCATAGCGGCACTATTCGCAGTGGCCAAAAGGTGGAAGCAACCTGTATGTCCATGAGCAGATGCATGGATAAACAAAATGTGGTGTATTCATAAAACGGGAAAAAAGGAATAAAAACCAACAAAGTACTCATGTGTGCTACAAAATGGATGGACCTTAAAAACATTATGCTAAGTGAAAGAAGCAAGTCACAAAAGATCATGTATTCTGTGAATCCATGTATGTGAAATGTTGAACAGGAAAATCTATAGACATAGAAAATAGACTAATCATTGCTTAGGAATGAGTAATGGGGAAACAGAGAGCTGATTCCCAAAAGGTACATGGGTTATCTTTGTCATAACAAAAGTGTTCTAAAACTAATTGTGGTGATGGCTGCATATATCAGTGATTATACTAAAAACCATTGAGGTGTACACTTCTTTAAAAACTGAATTGTTGCTGGAACCACAGCCCACAAAATAAGCCTGGAACTATGTACTAAACCTAAACAGATAACTGCCTATTAAAATAAAATATTTAAGTAGTATCTAAAGTCTCCTAATATAATTGTCAAAATGTCTATGATGCCATTAAAAGTAACTTATCAAAATAAGAAAAGACAATCAACTAATGCCAAAGCCAAGGTGGATCAGATACTGGAATTATCTGACAAGGGTTTAAAAACAACTTTCATAAAAATGCTCTAGCAAGTAATTAAAAATTATTTTGAAACTAATGACAATATAGAAAAACTTAGCAAAGAAAACCAATCACTGCCTGATAAGTTCTTTAATAACTTAAAAAAAGAATATATAATAGTAACTAAGCTTAAACTCCGGGAGGTGAGTTAATAAAGGAGTAGATACAGATTCTCACTTTCATCTTATAACTTTTTGTATTATTTAAATTATTTTTAATGAGCATGATGCATTTTTTAATAAAATTAAAATTTAATTTCCATAGAATTACCTAAATTCTGCTTAGAAAAGCAAGAGAAACAATCTCCTTATTCTCTAGTATTAAAATTCTTTCATTTTCTGGTAAGTAGCTGAACTATTTTTTAGTGGTTTCACATTGAAATCACAAAAAATAAAAAAGAACTAGTGGCTTCCCTCATAAACAAGTTTATGAACCACAGTTTCAAAAAGAAAAAAAGGAAAAAAATATTAATAGCATATCAGTTTCTAGGAACAAATTAGAGCTCCTACTAAATTGACTGAGTTGAATTCTGAGAGTGTTCATATACTGTGCTGAATTACTGTGCTCGGTGTTTGGGGAAATGGAGAGTTAGATACTTTTCTATCTGGAGTTGTAAATATTGGGTTTTTGCTCAACTACATTTTTATTTTTCTCATTTTATTAGAAACACTGAATATTATGATTGTAAGTTGAAATTTTTTATGTCCTCTGCATCCTGTTGTCATTTAAACAACAAGCAAAAATGTGGCTGTAAACAAATCACCGTATACAAGGTTCTGTGTCTAAGTATTATTGCTAAATTCATCTTTAAGAAATTATCATGTTTTTAAAAATTACCACTACGTGGGGAAAATTATTATCTATTTAACGATGTGGAATTCAAAGTAGAAAACATGGCTAGAAATTATCAGTATTTGCCCTGTTCTTCTCCCTGGGGAGGGTGGATGCTGAGCTCCACTCTTTTGACTTGAGTAAGTAGAATTGACTGAAATACTGGAAAATGGTGCTTTTGGAGAATAAAAAGACAAGAGAAAGGATGCCCTCCGTGTTTTTTTTTTCTCATTTGTATTTGTTACCGTCACACCTTCCAAAAATTCTGACCAAACATGATATTCACAAGAGTCACTCACCTAATTAGTTGTACCCATAGTTGTACTGTTTAGAGCCAAACTTCAGGTTCTGCAATTAGACCACATAGAAAGGCAATATTTTTAACCTCTCATTTTCACCAGAAACCTACTCAGAAAATGGTAACTTTGTGAAATCTATTTTTCTTCCAAACCCAGAGAGGAAAGTGCAGAAAGCAAAGGACTGGGTGAAAAATATCATGCACACAATGCCAAAATAAATGCAGTTGTTCATCACCAACATGCTGCCACTCCTGTTGGAGGTATCCATCCTTTACTGTAGCAGCAAGAGCCTCTGTTTGTGCCAAAATCATGCTAGCTGTGACATGCATATGCAGATTTCAATATTTCTGTCGGAGCAAACTATAAATATAAAAATTAACCCCAAAAGGGATTTGTCACATCAGTGAGCATGAACATTGTAATTTTTGGATCCATCACTTACCAGGAAGACACATAGTGTCTTAGAACAAACAAGTTATTTCTGGATAATTGTCTCAGTCTAAAGTAAGAGAGGTAAAAAGAGTTGCCATTTTAGGAAAAAATTAAAATCAATTAAAAAGAATCTTTGGTTAGGTTTATAAAAATGATTAAACAATGCAGAAGCGCATAGGGTGATATTATCCTCTTCCCATCTCCCTTCCCACTCAGTTGTCATTCCCCAGATTTAACCATATTAACAGTTTCATGCCTATCTTTCTAAATATGTATACACATTAACTGTATATCCCATTTATTTGCACAGACCTTTCTGGTTGCAACATATTGGTCAACTTTCCATTTAAATACCTAAATCTACCCATTTCTAATCATAATTGCAAAATAGCACAATGCATGGGTATTATTACTTTTCCTACTGATGAACATTTACGTTGCTTCTGGATTTAGGCATCAGTGAACATCTTTGCACATATATATTTGTATACCTATGGGAATAAAACAGTTAGATAAACTCCTGTGAGTGGGAAGTGGGATTTCTGGATCACAAGAAATCATGATATTTTCAAATTGTCTTTCAACATGACTTGAAAGTACTTGTTTCTTCTAGTTACCTCTGGCTACTATAAAACATTTTAGCATTTCCAATCTAATAGAAAAAATAGTGTCTTATTTAAATTTGCATATTAAGTTATGAGTGAATTTTAACATCATACGCTGGTGATTCATTATTTGTAATTTTTTTCTGTGATGTGTTGCTCGAAGTCTTTGTCCATTTTTCTATTGTGAGAACTCTGTGTATTGAGGAAATGTGATACTTGTTTTGCATACATCTCATATTTTGCCAATATTTTCCACAGTTGTCATTTTTTGTGACACTGTGAAATTTTTTTGCAATAGAAAAATTGTACTTCTTTATGTGGTCCAATTTATGACTTTTTCCCTCTTGGTATCTTAGAAAAAAGTCTTTTTTACTCCAGAGTTTTTAAAAAATAAAATAATAATCTGGTACTTTTAGAATTTCTCTTTTTATATTTATATACTTACATTTCTGATATTTATTTTAGAATAAAACTTCAAGTAGGATTCCAGCTTTGCTTCAAAAGACCTACCCAAATAGCCCAACAGAACTTCCTGGATAATCTAACAGTTCTTCGACAATTTTCAGTACCTTCTTTACCAAATTCTTGATTATATTTATGAGTCTATTTCTGACTTCCTTTTAGTTTCTTTGATTTTTTTATGCACATACAAGCATGAAGTTATTTTAGGGTATCTTCATAATACTTTTAAAACTATAAAAATTGTTTCTTGTTAATTACTTTTCTATGTCAAAATATTCCAAGATATTCTCATATGTTGATTTTTCATCTTATTTTTTGTCAATTTTTTTTTCAAAATCTGCTGATATTTTACTCGATTATAAGTGAGTCTATTGTTCAATTTTGAGAAAGTTGTCAATAAGAGTTCTGTTTTCCTATCAAAAACCAAAAGCAAGCAATGGCTTTCCATTTAATTTAAGAGTTATTTCATGTTCTTTAGTGGAATACTAAACTGCTCTTTATATAGTGTCTGAACATCTTTCATTGGGTTTATTCTTAGATATTTCATCTTCGTTGTTTTGATGGTGATATTTTTTCCCAAAGTGCTATAAGAGAAAAATGGTAACGTTATGATTTGTGAACTTGAGGAGCTCAGAGTCTAATTAGGAACTTGCAAACATGTAAAACACAATACCATTTAGAAAATAAACATATGTACAGAATGATATGGGTGTTCAGAGGAGATAGTGGCCAACTCCACAAAATAGGTTTCCTCATAGAATGTAACATTTGGTCTGGGTCTTTAAAGATTAGTGGACCTAGGCCTCCACCACCAAGCACCTGAACATCTGTTCCCTGGGCTTTGACATCCTTCTAACCACTAGGTTCATCATTCTTGTGGTTGCTGGCTCTGTCCTGAGCTTTCAAGTAATTTCACAGATGATAAAGGATCTTGTAGGCTACCACCATCCGTGGCTGGCCCTGCATCCTGGTGCTGTTGGCCCTGCTCCCTTGATACCACCCCTTTACACAGCAGTTTAAAAACAAGTATTAATATTTGTCTAGGCCGGGCATGGTGGCTCACACCTGTAATCCTAGCACTCTGGGGGGCTGAGGCGAGTGGATAGTTTGAGCTCAGGAGTTTGAGACCAGCCTGAGCAAGAGCGAGACCGTGTCTCTACTAAAAAAATAGAAAGAAATTAGCTGGACAACTAAAAATATATATAGAAAAAATTAGCTGGGCATGGTGGCGTATGCCTATAGTCCCAGCTGCTTGGAAGGCTGAGGCAGGAGGATGGCTTGAGCCCAGGAATTTGAGGTTGCTGTGAGCTAGGCTGACACCATGGCACTCTACCCTGGGCAACAGAGTGAGATTCTGTCTCAAAAAAAAAAAAAAATATTAGTCTACAGTGGACTTGAATAAAGTACACAAGTTTGTGAAAAAAAAAAAAAAATGAGTACAAACTAGTACAATCTTTATGGAAAGTAGTATGGAGATACCTCAAAGAACTAAAAGCAGAAGTGCCATTTGACCCAGCAATCCCACTACTGGCTATTTACCCAAATGAAGAAAAAGATGTTCTATAAAAAAGATACCTGCACTTGAATGTTTATAGCAGCATAATTCACAATTGCAAAAGATGTGGAAACAACCCAAGTGCCCATCAATACATGAGTGGATTAGTAAAATATGGTATATGTTATACCATGGAGTTCTACTCAGCCATGAAAAACTGGTGTACTAAGCCACTGTCATCTCTTACATCCACTATAGTAATAGCTACCTAACATTTGCTCTTGATTCCTTTAAATCTATTCTCTACTCTGAACTGGAAGGATTATTTAAAAAACCAAAGTGTAAGCACATAACTCGCTGGCGAAATCCCTTTACTGACTTCCCATTGCTCTTAACATAAAGTCCAAACTCCCTAAAAGTGACCCACATAAAATGAATGAACTGAACCTGTCCATATCTGGTCATTCTCTTTCACAGAGCTTTCCTTCATGTGTAAATGACCCAAGCTCCTTCCTTCCTCTATTCCTGCTACACTCCTGTGGTAAAGATATCCTTTTCTGTGAGATTTTTTGGTTTCCTTTTTTTTTAATGCTGACTAACAGAGATATTTGGAACTTTGAATGAAAGGTTGAGGCAAATGCAGGGGAAAAGTAGAGGAGAATAAGCAGTTAAGAAAGACAGAACTGTGGTCTTATTTAAACATTTACAACTTTACAATTTTTATCCCAGTCTTGTATCCAAGCCTTCATTATTTATTTACTTAACAAACAGTTTTTATCAGCTGGATAGCACTTAGTTTGTGCAAAGCAGTGTCCCAAGTGCTTTGAGAACATTAATTCATTTACTTAATTACTGCTGTGTTGCAGAAAAGAGCTATGTTCCAGATTCTGGTTCCTTAATGTTGCCATACTCATTAGGCAAAATACTATCCCTCTTGGAAATCTTGTGGTTGAGTAGAATGAGTGCTTTAAACCTTGAGATGAAGCTGTTACAAATTATGAACATCTGGAAATACCTGACTTCTAAAAACTCTTGCTTTTTCATTTATTTTTCATTAATTCATTCAATATTTAATGAGAATCTTCTACATGATAGAAGCTGTGCTACTGTTGGGATGTACGGCTAGAACCTCAGGTTCCTTATGCTCAAACCTTACATCTCCTCCCCTGCTGACATTCCCTGCCAGGTGTCTCTCCCCATTCTGGATAAATCTCTTCACAGCTACCTAAGTCAACTTACAATAAAAAGCACATTTAATTTATTTCAAATTTCTCACCTTGGCATGCAAGACCATTTACTATGTGTCTGTGGCCAAGGCTATTTCCCTAGGAGCTAAATTCTAACCTCCTTTCATGCATATTTCACCTCCAGCCAAGCTGAAATCCCAGCAGGAGCATCACACTGCAAGTGCTCTCTCCTTTTACTGCCCCTGTCTTTGCATTTGTCCTTCCTTCTACTTGCAAAGCACTAACCTCTTTTATGGCCCAAGAGGTTCCACTCATTCTTTTTTTTTTTTTTTTAATTTCAGAATCTTCTGGGGGTACAAATGTTTTGGTTACGTAAATTGCTTTTGCACAGTTTGAGTCAAAGTTATAAGTGTGCCCATTCCCCAGATAGTGTGCATTGTACCCATTAGGTGTGAATCTATCCATCCCTCCTCCCCCCTCCCACCTGCTGGATTTCTGATGAATATTATTTCCACATGTGCACATAAGTATTGATTGATTAGTTCCAATTTAATGGTGAGTGTATGTGGTATTTGTCTTTCCATTCTTATGAAACTTAACTTAGAAGAATGGGCTACATATCCATCCAGGTTAACACAAGAGGTATTAGTTCACTAGTGGCTGTGGAAATGGAGAGAAATCACCAAGAGGTTGAATGGGGATCAATTCATATGGAGAGTTAAAGAGACTGCAATGTCAAGAGTAACGACTAGGTTTTGCGACATGAGAAACTAGGTATCATATCTCAAGACAGAGAACTTTGGAAGTACAGGTTTTTGGGAAAAGAGCATCAGTCAGTTCAGCACATGTTAAGCCTGAGAAGTTATATGGATCTGGAGCTCAGTAAAGTCTGAGTTAGAGAAAAATATGCTTGGGAGTGTCACGAGGCCCCTTTATGCATTCCTTTACAACATTTCAGCCCTGCCTCTCACTGCAGTGAAAGCTACTACAACTACACGTGGTGTATTTTATCCAAGTTTCAATCCCATTTTCACAGGTCTAAACTGATAGTGTCTCTATAAGTCCTAATCTCTTGTTTGCTGCCTGAGGCTCATATATATGCATCCCCAAAGTGTGAGACAGTAAACTCATATGTGCCACCCTTGATCAACGGGAAATAGAAGCTGATGAATGCACATTTCTTGTTATTCTCCCCTGGGCAGACATCTGAGATGCATTTATTAAAGCTGCTTAGAAGCTCTTGGAGGGATCCAGTGCCAGTTGCCTGCAGAGGTGGTCACCTTGACAATGCATTTTTCTGCTGGCTTTTCCTCCTTCCTTGTCTCATTTCCTGCATGCCTCACTGCCACTGCCGGGGATAACATTCCAAATAACTACCTACATGCAAGCCTTTGTCTCACTCTGCTTTGCGGGAAGCTAGGATAAAATAGGAGTTATTAGGAAGTAAGTGGTAATTGAAGTGACAAGGTTAGATAAGATCATGGAGAAAAAGAGAAAAGAATAAGAAGCCTTTGAAACTCCAAAATGTAATGATTGGACAGAGCCAATAAAGAAAACGAAGAAAGAGTGTCCAAAGAGGATGGAGAGAGAGAAGGGATGGATGGAGGGAGAGAGAGAGGGAAACAGGGGGAAGAGGAGAGGGGGGGAGAGAGAGAGCGATGTCAAGGAAGCCACAAGAAGAGAATACTGAAGGATAGAGTGGTCAGTTTTGTCAAATGCTTCTGAGGTCAAAAAAATGAAGACAGGGAAATATACAGCAGATTTAGCATCATAGAGATCAATGATGCTCATAGCCTATTCTCTGAGCAGAACACATGCTTAAAAGAATCCATGGAACTGAAATCCACTACATTCTCAGATTAGAACTCTGGGCATTGCTAAGCTGGATAAACAAAGGGCCTTTAAATACTCCCAGAATCACACCATATTGGGGCCTTTGACTCAGCAGTGCTTGGTCCCAGCTGTGGGATAGGTAAGAAGCTGGACTGATGAGCCTACTGCTAACATAGATGTTTCTCAGGATGCATTCACCAATAGCTGTACCAAATTAATGATTATTTTTTAACTCGGTTGTCATCGGTGAGCTCTTAAAGTAAACACATGCATGAGTTTTCATCTTCAAGAGATTAGCCTGAAGTTGAGTCTCTAATGCTATCTTAAAGGTAATGCTTGTACACCTTGTGTCAAAATAAAAAGCATTTTGTGGGAATTTACCTAGCATTTAAATCACTCCCCATTTTTATGTGGGTTGTTGATACCTAGCACTTTCCATAACAGCAAAGAAATCTAATTTTCTGGAATCTTTCCATCCATGCGCCTTTATATCTAGGATTGTTTAAAATTCAAGCCTGGCACTACCACAAAGATGCCAACTTTTCTTTCCCAACAAAAAAATCCTCCCTGAATACCATTTCTAACTGTTGGTGGTAATTTTCCCTTGACTCCTACACACTGCTGACAAAGCATGGATGAGAGGCTCACAGAAATGAAGGCAAATTTCAAAATGCAAATATCTCTCAGCGTCAAAACTGAGAGAAGAGCCAGTCCTGTATTCTAAGTCCCACAGTTACAACTTTTGGTAAAATAGAGTGCAAATAAAGAAAATTAAAGTTTGGTGAAAGAGAAAAGTTTTTTTTTCATATGTTTCATGAAAACATTAATAATGTTATCTAATTCTTGAATTCCAGTGCTTTGGTTTCACACTAAAGTGTGTATCAGGATAAGAGAATATACTTAAGAATAACTAACACACGTGCCAGGCATGAATTTATCGCTTTATGTATACTAAATCTTTTGAATAACTGCCTGAAGTAGGCATCATTGTCTCAATTTCACAGATGGGGAAATATAGAGAGTTTGGTAACTTGCTCAGGTTGACAGAACTGAAAAAGGGTAAAGGCAGGATTCACATTCTGTTAACCCTGCCTCAAATCCATTTCCTAAACCCCTAGAATAAAAATACTCTAAAAATATAATTAAGCAAATAAATCACTGAATTCATCCTTTTTATGTGAACTTGCTGGTACGGCACAGCTTTTCACATTCTTACACTGCCAAAGTTGACAGTCAGAAGTGAGAGGTGTCCAGAAACCAGTCTAGAGTAACCCAGCCCTGAAAACATGGAACTAACGCCTCCATGTGACTATTGGCGGATGCTTAATTACAGCTGATATCAAATCTACATGGCATCACAAAATCAATAGACTAGAAAAGTCGAACTTTGTAACCTAAAATGCACTCTTTTCCCTTGTCATTCTTCATTGGATTCAAAAGCCTCTAGTGAAAAAGAGAATCTATGCAGACGAGGAACGCGACAAAGAGGAGAAATTACCAGTCAGAAGGAGTCGTGTTTGTTTCTGCGATTTCAGCACGGCTGCTGAAAAGTCCCGTCGTGGAGGCTGCCTGAACGAGCCACCCACACTTCTCCCAGGCTGCAGCCCGGGCTGACGGCAAGAGCTTCTCAATTGTATTTTACTTTCTTTCTCGAATTTGAAAAGGCTATTTAAACGTTGTCCTAAATTGCAAAGCGGTTTCTAACAATTAAAACTTGGCTATTCTGAAGTTTAGAAAAAGAGGGGGAGAAAACTTTTTACACTAAAAGATGAACATTTAACTGAGCACAAATCCAGTTGCCTCTCATTTCAGAAAAAAAAATATTCACATTGAATATTTCCATTTATTTTCCTTTACAAGGCCAGAGATTTTTGAAATAAAATACCACATTCTTCTCTACTTCCAAAATTGGTTTCTTAAATATGTTCTCTTTGTGCCCTGCCCCGAAATTCAGATGTTGAATTTAACCCCTCCAAAGTGATGATATTAGGAGGTGGGGACTTTTGTGAGGTGATTAGGTCATGAAGCTGGAGCCGACATAAATGAGATTAGTGCCCTTATAAAAGAGGTCCCAGAGAGGTACCTTGCCCCTTCCACCAGGTGAGGATACAGGGAGAAAGCAACATCTATGAGATATACACTGAATCTGCTGGTGCCTGGATCTTGGACTTCCCAGCCTCCAGAACTGTGAGAAATAAATTTCTGTTGTTTATATGCTACCTAGTTTATGGTATTTTGTTATAGCAGCCTGAACAGGCTAAGAGATAGTTCATTTATACAAAGAATACTGGTCTTGAGATAGAAGCATGAATTCAAATCTCAACTAAACTTGCATGCCAACATCACATTTTAGACAACTAACTTGAGCTTCAGTATCCTCACATGCGAAATAAACGTAATAGCACTTACTTTATGAAGATAGTTGAGACTACACGTGTGAAAGTGCTTGCACAATGACTGGCACATAAGAGAAACTTAAAAAAAGTGATTGCTTCTCAAACCCAGTCCTTCACAGACCAATTCACTGGTTTTGATAAATTATTTCGTCATTCAAAAAATGCTTATTCAGGGATCCCCATGGGTCACACAGGCACTGTGTAAGATTCTCTGGTATAAATAAAATTCGTGGCTCTTGAGAGATCCAAGTGCTTCACTTCCATCAGGCAACAATGAAGAGAATTATCTGTTTAAGATGCTCTTCTTGGTGTAAAAGCCTGGTTTAGTAGTCACAAGGGACATGAGAAGTCCATTGGCAGATGGGCAAAGGAGTCCTTTCTCTTCTAAAAGTTCCATAATTTGGACATTTTCTTGCCTCTAAATATCCCATGTGCCTGTTGGCCTCTTACAGAGCAGATCTGAGCCCTCTAAGGACCCGGGATAAATGTATGTAACCTCTTCAGGCCATTTGGGGAAGCTCCCTTAGGGCACCTGACCCACATTGTTCAGGGCTGGACTGAAACCAGTCTCTGAGCACATAGGATGTATTCCTTTCAGACTATGTGAGACTTAAGATTGTTAAAATTATTCTGTATTTCTCAGGGTATATGGAAAGTAGTCCATGGATTCTAGGCCATTCTGAATCTGCTATATTACTTCCATTGAGTTGAGCCTTTGGTACAGAGATAATAGAAATACATTTAGTTTACAAAAACAAAACCATGTACAAAATGAACAGCTCTCCATTTTCAATTGGTTTCTGGAGTAGTGGAGTCTGGAAATTGCATTTTATATATCAGTTCCTAAAATTCAAGGCAAATAAAAAGCTTGTGTATGACTATCTCATATAAGAAACTTTGCTGTGTGGTTCAATATTCTTAGCTGGTATGTGAGTGAAGGTTGAGTCTTTTAAAGTATCATCCTAGGAAGGAGATTATTTTGTCAAATACAGAGACTATTTTCTGTTTGTGTTTGTGTTTCTCAGAATGTCTATTTAATGTTCAGTGCGTGTATATGTGGACATCAAAATATAACTATCGACAGCTTGCACATGTCACCTTGATGGCCTTGAAATATAGTTAAGAACAGAGTAAGATTAAAGCAAAGAAGAGGCATTCTATGATTTCTAAACCTAGCTATGTGAAATACCTGGTTCTATTCCTTAAATATCTCAGAGACCTATGTATAAAGATAGAGTCTTGCTTGAGTCCAATAGTTAACTCGTCAATGCCATTAATAACCATAACCAGTTTTTATTAGCTAGTGCACTAAGGACTTTACACACTACCTAATTTAATCCACTTTGCAACATTTTGAAGTAGATGCCCATTTTACAGAAACATAAACTGAAGCACAGAGAAGAGGGATGATGGGTATGTGTGTCACGTGGAAGTGGACAGTACGCGCTATGGCATTGAGAGTATGAGTGAGCCTCCTGTGGACGAGTGTGCCACATCCTACAAGTAGCAGTAGTGTTGGGATGCAAACACAAGCTATCTGATCACAGAGAACATGCTTTTAAACCCTACAGTTCATCGCTGCTTTCCATCTCTGTGTCAAACACAAATAACATCACCCAGAGTTTAGAAAATAGAAATTCAAGTCATTAAGTCTTCACTTGATTATTGTCTTATCGTCGTTTCCTTTTCACCACCAAGGATTCTCTTCTGAGTGAAGATCAAGCACCAGGTTCAAACCTGTTTTCTCCAGCATCATGCCTAATCCCTTCATGGGCTCAGACCTTCCAAAACTCGCCGTGGACAAAGGTGTGGTTTTCAAGGATAACAGTGATGACATGGAAGACAGTGATGAAGCTTTCCTATTCTCCCAGCCCCAGTCCCCACATGATGACAGAACAAAACTTATAGCCCTTCCCCATATATCTTTTACCATCCTCACCATTTTTCCCCAAACCAAATACATAACAGATGATGATGGGAAGATATGAAGTTCTTTTATTGAAGGGCACAATGTGGTAGAAATGGAAGATGAGACTTTGCGCTACCCCACAAAGAGAAGCATTTGAAGAAGGCATTGTCCTCTGTGAGCTTGGCTTGTGTATCATGTCTCCCTCCAGTGGAAGAGGAATAGCTACAGGCTTCCAAGGGGCACCGGAAAAGGCTCCAGCTGCAATTCTGTTTCTTGATCAGGGAAAGCTGTGGCTGATTGCTGTCTTGGACTCTTGAAAATGAGCTCAGTTGTAAAGGGATAACTCATGTATTTCTAAAAGCACTTCCATCCCATTTGGAAACAGAACTTGCCTCCTGCTCTGTCTTTCATCCTGCCTTTTGTGAGACAATAACCCAGGTATCCTCGTGGGTGAGGAGCATTCAAATTTTTCTTTCTTTCTTTCTTTCTTTCTTTCTTTCTTTCTTTCTTTCTTTCTTTCTTTCTTTCTTTCTTTCTTTCTTTCTTTCTTTCTTTCTTTCTTCCTTCCTTCCTTCCTTCCTTCCTTCCTTCCTTCCTTCCTTCCTTCCTTCCTTCCTTCCTTCCTTCCTTCCTTCCTCTTTCTTTCTTTCTTTCTTTCTTTCTTTCTTTCTTTCTTTCTTTCTTTCTTTCTTTCTTTCTTAGCTACTAAATTTTGAAGTGGTTTGTTACACAGCAAAGGCTAACTGATACATGTACTATGCCAAGTATTTAACAAACATCTTTCTTAATCCTAGTTTTTATCATAAGAGTATAAAGGGCTCTCTCTGTGCCATCCATGATGGCTAGGAGTCAGTTTCAATTAAATGCTTTCTGATTCTAAGTTGCCACCAAAGTTAAAAGGGGAAGGCCAAGGATGGGTGTCATTTTATTGTAAAACATAATCTACACTCTTTCTAGTGCAGCATAATTTAATTTCCTTCTGTCCTATAGTATGATAGTTATCACTTGTAGTTATTTTTTAAAATGTGAAAATCATTGCAAAATTGGCCTTTTGCTTTCTTCTATTACAATAAAGCCCATTTCTTTATGTTGCCTTCACATCTTCTATTTTGAAAGTCAAAAATTTTCCTATTAGTTCTTAGGAACTTAAAGAATTCTAGCTCCCTGAAAATACTACTGAAACAAACTGTTGACAACACAAAGCTGATTTATTGCTTTCCAAAGTGATAAAAATCATTATCTTGATAGAATCTTAGTAGCTTCTTAGAGGGCAGAGGGTGAAGTTGGAATGTGTATGAGGTCTGGAAGTGTGGTTTAAAGTGCATCTTTCATTGTAGGAGCTTGATTAGTATTGGATAAGGACCATACTATAACAAACAATTTAGATTTGGTGAGCACAGCAAGGTGGAGATTTTGAGGCAAGGTTTCAAAGAGTAATGAGGAGAAGAGTAGTTTGATAGCTATTGAAAAGCTGAATGTCTGATGTTCATTTAGATGTCTTATTTTGGGAGATGGAGGGTTTTCCTGAAACAAGTAATATAGTTCTTTTCAACTTTTATCTTCCTGAGAAGAAATTTTCTGGAATCATAAATTTATATTAGTGAAGACAGCTAAACAGTATAATTTTCCCAAGGTGGACAGTAAGCTATGTGGGTGTAGGTGGTGCTGGCTTTCAAATGCATATATTAATAAATTTTAAGATTCCTAGTTCAATTAGGATTAAGGATTCCAAAACTAGGCTAATGACTTAGGCTTAAAGAAATTAAATAACTTGTGTAAGGCTAAATCATTCAGGGCTAGAATTTCCACCCAATCTATCATGCTCTTCCCACTACCTGTTGCCCCTTTCCAGATTCTTGTTACACTCATATCACCATGTCACCTCCTGCTAGAGTAAAATGTCCAGCTCATAGATGAATTCCTCATGATGTTGTTATACATTCTAGTACAGTTAACTTTATAAAATATCATGCTTGCATATAAAGTGCCCTGGTTAATGTAATTACCATTAATACATATTTATTTTTAATAAATGTTTCATCCCCCTGCAAAAAAGTAATTCAAGGAGCCTAAGTTACTGCCTAACACCTTGTGGAAAGAGCTTATATTTAATTTATTTTGGATCCCAAAGTCTAGGACAGCTTCTGGTACTAGCATGGATGAATAAGGATATGGTAAAATACTTTTAACACTAAAAGTACATTGAAGATAATTTCAATAATTTACTTGCTTAATAAGTGGGTGATTATTCTTGAGACTGTTCTGGATGGTACAATATCAAAGGGACTTCATCATAACATCAGTCACAGCTATTGCACATTTATAAATCCTCACTGCAATTTTTTGCTACATATAACTTACTTTTATCTTAACAGACTGGATGAGTGACTCAGAAATAGTTTGCTATCATATTTGCTAGGATTGTTCCCACTTGTATTTGCAAGGTTAATTTTTTCTTCTCCCATCTTTATTACTCCTGAATGATTTTACCATCACCCTAGATTTCCAGAAGATCTCTTAATTATGCTTTATTTCAGAGTTCTGTGGTGTATCTACTCCCTTGTTAAATTAGTGAGCAAACTAGAACATGAAATTCTGCATGAATCAGTTTTATAAATACTCTTTCAATAGTAGCAAGAAATTGCTGTGATGGAATTTCCAGACAGAATGAGGTTGGGAAGAAGAGAAAAAACTCTACTTTAGAGAATAGGATTTTTCATATGTGTGGTTTACTTTATTATTATGTCTTTCATGTTATTTTCACTGTTATTTTCTACAGCTCCTCTTTGAAACTCACATTGTCCTCACAGGAACACCTTTTATCTTTTTCAATATTAGCCATTAAATTACAACAGAGATATGTAAAAATCTTCTCCTCTGGGTGTGGTTAGGTTGATTTTTTAAGCAAATGATAGATAGGTAAGTAGATGGATAGATAAATAGGTAGATGGATAGATAAATAGACTGGTAGATAAACAATATCAGTGAATGTATACCTCAATAATTATGTCTTCTGTTTGTTGAGGACAAGCATCTTCATATGACCTAAACCATTACATTTCAGTTTTCTAAACTATCACTGTGTTTTTCAGCATAATATTTGGAAGAGTTCAAGTTCTGTCTTCTCTGTTGTCATTATTACTTCAGACAATTTGTCTAAACTCTTTGAGCTTCAGTTTCCTCATTTGCAGAGCTAAGATAAGAATAGTATTTTCTATCTTAATAGATTGTAATAAGGATCAAGTGAAAGTAGATAATGTAAAGTAGTTTTTAAAGGGTAAAGATTTTTCAAGTATGAAATATTATTATTTTTATTATTGTTGACTTTAAAGTTTCAAACCTGTGGCTGATATTTTTCTAAGACTGCAATTGACTAGCTGAAAAAGGTAAAATCTGAAGTCTGAGAAAATTTTTCAATTTTTATTCTGAGGACAGGTATTTGCTATGCACCTAGACAAAGCGGTTAAAACCATGTCTATATAACTTTTCAATAAACATTCACCTATAATGGATGCTAATTCTTTAGCTTTCTCAACTAGTTAGTTTATTAAACTATTTTATTCACCAGAGTATTAGGGAAGAAAAGACAAAATGCCACTCTTGCCTTTAGGAATAAATTCTGCCATTTTTTACAGCTAGAGCATCGAACATGAATCTTCTTCAAAGTTCATTTTATCCCCTAAATTAACTTTAGTGTGTTTGTTTTAGAACATTATGCTCTTATATGTGAGTCAAGGGGCATATGGTCCCTTTATTGGAAAATAAAGAACAGATGTGTGGTTTAGATAAGTACACACAAACATGTGAAGGTTAATGGCAGGTGACTCATCGCTTTCACCATATTGTAGAAGGGATATGAATAATTTCCTTAGAGGAAATTTAATCCTTGATACAGTGACATCAAAGAAATCATTATTTTATTTATTTTACTAGATAAGCATAAAAGGATATAACAAAATCTGCAGATTTCTTCTTTGAATTGCTAATACTTCTCTGTTAATCCAGATGATGGATTTAAGAATATGTGTTGAAAGTCAATCTCAGTACTTAGCCCACATGTCAACACAGACTCATATTAACTAAGAACAGGAAGTTCTTAAATATACTTTCCGTTTAGTTTATTGGAATATTCAATTCATTTTTCATGAGAAGATTATGGGTAACTTGGCATGGTAGGGTGTTTTAGTCATTTCATCTTTAAATTTCAAAATCCTTTATTGGAGACCATTAAAATAGAAGCAGAGCATCTAGCCTTTAATAGGGCAAAAAAATGAAACCACAAATTCTTGAAAAACCTTTGAAATCTCTCCTCATTTTATCCTTCTTTCTTGTAAACTTCAATTTTGATCAATTCAAGAGTTTTCTGGATGGCAAAGCAAGTCTTAATACTGAAAGGCTGCATTCCTCTAGGCCCTAGAAAGAATCATATTTATTTTTTCCAAACTGAGCAAAATCTTTTCTGGCTCCCCTACATTTATTTCTGTAGCTGTTAGAAAATCAGTCCAGACTTTAAACCCTTGAACCTAGACTCCAGAAACACCTTCCTTATCAGTTCCCCAGTACCAACTTCTAAATGCATCAAACAATAATATAAAAGTAGTGAGAACCATATTCTTAGATTCATCTATTCACCTCTCATTAATATATGCATTTATTAATTAATTTAATAATCCATCTCTTAATCATCAAATATGTGTTAAGAGTCCTGATAGGCACCTGGGGAAATGGAGATAGTGCTGTTTGAAAGACCTGCTTGGGGCCTCTGGAGAATCTCAGATCATAATGGAGGAGGAGATGTACCCAAACTATTACCAAATAATGTGTTAAGAAATTAAATGTATGTATTCCTGGGGATGAAGAGAACAGCATAGAGGGAATTCAGACTTGTATCTGCCTTGGCAACCATTGTATTTCAGAACCTGAAACACTGTCTGAGACCTGTGGCACTTGGTGAATATGTGATGAATGAATGGGAAGAAGGAAGAAAGGATGGATGGATGGATGGATGGATGGATAGATTGATGGGATGGTCAAGGGTAGCGTTGTAGAAAGATCAGTCCATTTGTAGATTGAAGACTATAAGGGTATACATGAAAGACATATTTCCATGTGGACAGAATGATATAGAAAAATTAAATAGCATTAGCATGTTCAGGGCACAGTCAGATATGTTTGTATGATAGAGCAGAGTGTTTATGGTAAAATGACAGACAATGAAATTTGGGAGATTAAAAAAATGACAACCTGAAAGGCTTTTTTTTTTTGAGACAGAGTCTCACTTTGTTGCCTGGGCTAGAGTGAGTGCCGTGGCGTCTGCCTAGCTCACAGCAACCTCAAACTCCTGGGCTTAAGCGATCCTCCTGCCTCAGCCTCCCGAGTAGCTGGGACTACAGGCATGCGCCACCATGCCCGGCTAATTTTTTCTATATGTACTTTTAGTTGTCCAGATAATTTATTTCTATTTTTAGTAGAGACGGGGTCTCGCTCAGGCTGTTCTTGCACTCCTGACCTTGAGCGATCCACCCGCCTTGGCCTCCCAGAGGGCTAGGATTACAGGCGTGAGCCACCGCGCCCGGCCTATGAAAGGCTTTTTATGCATGACGAAGAAATGTGGTCTTGGTAGGTGATTTAAACACACTGAAAGGTTTTAAGTAGGAAATTGACATGATCTGATTTACCAGGTGAGAGGACAGAGCTACAGAGAAACAACAAGCATTTGAGAGTGGTAGCAAGAGAGTGGTTAAAATTACAGACTGAAATGCAGATTGATAAGAAATATACTTTCTCCTTTTAGATTTCCTGAGGGCTTCCAGTACCTTGTGAAGAAGTAGAGCATAATGGCATAATGGCTAGGACCAATCATACTGGAGCCAGACCAACTAGGTTTGAATCCTGGCTTTGCCACTTACCTGCTGTGTGACCTTTGACAAGTTACTTAGCCTCTCTGGCCTCAGTTTACTAATCTGAAAATGGAGATAACAATAATAGTGCTTGCATCATAAAGTTGTTTGTTGTTAGGGCTAAATGAGTTAGTCTGTAAAATGCTTGGAAAAATAGCAACAGTGTTTGTTAAACTTGTTAAACAAAAGCCTTATATATTGATTCACAACTATTTTGTCTAAAACTATGCATACATGTTTTAATTTTTTTCATATTTGTAAATCTATACACGTTTTTATTTTCTGTGACATTAAAATTTTGTCTAATTTTTATTCTAAGATGGTAGATATATATTAATAATTCAAAAATGGTTGTGAGATAAATTAACGCACCAACAGAAATTGCAAAAATTTAGATATTCAAGATAATACTAAACACCTCCTCCTCACTAAGAATATAAAAGGTGCAGAGAGAATTTATGAGAAAGGCCTTGTAGTCAGAGTTGCCAGTGCACAGTGAGCCATTCACTACCCAGAAGGAGGAATGGGGTGAGCTGTTTCCATCACCTCAACTTCCACGGGACCACTCAGAGAGCTTCAAACGTGTCCCACGCAACTGGGGGATTTTGATAACTTGAGTCTGAATCCTGCCTGAAAATTGCAAAAGGCAAAAGATGGGCTGGCTGGCTACACCAGTGGCAGAAGTAAGAAAGGGTGCTCCTATGTTTAGCTGAAAAAATGCATCAGGGCAAAAGAAAAATGACTACTTCCCAAGGTCAGAATAGGGACCGCATGTGTGAAAGGGCCACAGCGGAGGCATGCTGAGGAATAGACCTCTAAAGAGGGAAGCTGAAGATTCCTAGGGACTGTGGAAGCAGAGAAAATTAGGAGCCAGAGAAATGTTCCTTATTTGCAGCAGGGAACTGCCAGTAAAAGGTCTCCAGCAATGAGGAGGCAGGGGCCCCACCCCTAAGAGAAAAAGGGGGTCTGAACCTGCCTGACTGAGACCAATGAAGATGGTTCATGAGACCAAAACTTTCGCATCCCCCTAGATCCCCTTGCTCTCCATATTCTAATTCCAGAGCCATCAGACACCAGGATTGGTGATCTGGGGGAAGAAAATCCACACAGGCTGTAGCACACGTCCCCCTCCCTGTCCTCCTTCCCGCCCCACAGCAGAAGTTGGAAGCACTAACTTCTATATAAGAGACTGGAAATTTTAAGTACTAACATGAGACTACTTTATGACTAAAAGTGATCTTAAGCCTTTGGATTATTATACATTCTGGAGAGTCCTGCAACTGCCCTTTTTCATGCATAGGCAGGGGAAAATCTAGCTCACTGAGCAGCCTACGAGACCAGTGAGAGAAGGAAATGAATTTGCTCTGTGAATTGCATCCTGCAAACTGTGCTTGTTCAGGGTGCTGGTTACAAGTTTTTGATTTTGTCTTCTGTTTTATTCATTTGCACATTTCATTCCAGACAAACCAACTTGCTCTAGACACCACTCAGTGATTATATTTCCAGATCTTGTCTCATGCCTTCTCTCTCAACTGACTTGAAAGCACTTGTCACATTCAGAACTTCTAACAAATGCCTCATTATTCTAATGATGCCAACAAACCCTTTCATCAGTTATTCTTAACCTGCCATCTTGGGTATATTTCAGAAAGTCTTTCAATCCCTGAAATTATTCCCCAATTTCTGAATGAATGTGCATATGTACATTTTTTTTCCTGGTGGCAGAATTTATACCTTTGCTAGATTCTCAAACAAGGAATAGAAGAAAACAAAAGGTAAAGAAAACCTGTCTTCATTCTTCATTCTTCAAACCTTCCTTTCTTACAGCTGAGATAAATTAGTAATACACATGTCTAGGTCTGTACAAAATTGGGAAGGAGGTGAAGTTTCCTTCCCTGAACTTACTGGTGCTATGGGCTCTTTGTTATTTTCTTTCCTCCCACATTTTGATCCTCTAGTAGTAAAAAACATTAGTGTCACCCATAGACTAATGAGATACCTCTCTCCAGAAGTTCTGATTTTAAGCAATTAAGGTTATGCTTTTATAAATCAATTTCCAGATGTAGTAAGCAAGGAGGGAGAAACTCTCTTTGTTGTTAGTAGAGATTTCTTTTTTTTTTAATTTTTTTCTTTTTTTTTAATTTCAGCTTATGATGGGGGTACAAAAGTTCAGGCTATATATATTTATATATATTGCCCGTGCCCCCCCGCCCCGTAGACTTTTTTTTTTTTTTTTGAGATTTCTTAACCCTTGAAATTGCATTATGTAGTCAGTGCCTAAGGCAAATTATAGAATATATTTATGTTTTCAAGTGTTATTATAAATGTGCCTATATTATGTTTTTTTCTCTCTATATATATATGTTCTTGCTCATTTCCTCAAAAGTCATACACAGTGTTCACCATAGAATTGCTGAGTAAATTTCTGATTTCCAGGATGCTGGTTGGTTCACAGAAATTGAAACTAAAGAATGGAGGTGATTGATATCCACTGATGATGGGTTTTTGCAAATTCTCCCTCTCTCTTGCCCCTTTTGAGTTGTTACTCTGAAACTTTCCTTCATTTGCCTGTTCCTTTACCCCTCCTCTAGGATTTCAACTATTATTTGGAGTTGGAGCTGTTATCCTTGATGGCCTTTGATTATAAGACAAAATAATAAACAGTTCTCAAGATGCTTTATGTTCCAATTTCTGACTATTTGTCTCCATATGAAAATAATGGAGGTAACCTCCCCTTGTTTAATAAAAAGTAGCTGAATCTATTAGCTCCAATTTATAATTTTACACAAATGCCAATAAATGTCCATTAATAAGGGGCGGGGTGTCTAGGGTGAGCTGAATAGAAAACGTAAGTGATTATTTATAGATTTCCAAATGTTTTTGTGACTATGTCCCACGCATGGAGTGTGAAATTATAGTGCTGAGACAGTCCACTTTCCAGTAGTGCAGAGTTCCTCTTATGGAGAAAATCGTCTTTTCTGCTCCAGTGAAGACTCCTTTCACGTCCAGGAATAGATATCTCCCACTGACAATATATAGGGAAAATGAAGAAAGAAGGAAAACTTAAGGGAAAAAGTTGATTTTGAAATATAATTAAATCGTGAGTCCACAACCCAAATTAAAGTGTTCTTTGTTTGATCTGTTAAAAATCAGTTTTTTAAAAAAGATAATTTAAAGTGCAGTAACTAGTTCTCTTACCATCAGCCCGATTATGGAATTAATAGGATTTGTTTGGAGGACACAGACTGGATGAATAGGAGTGGTAGAATTAAGTACTTGAAGGACTTGATGTTTGGTGCATTTAAGAAGTACATTTGGCCAGGCGTGGTGGCTCACGCATGTAATCCTAGCACTCTGGGAGGCTGAGGCAGGTGGATTGTTTGAGCTCAGGAGTTCGAGACCAGCCTGAGCAAGAGCAAGACTCTGTCTCTACTAAAAATAGAAAGAAATGATTTGGACAACTAAAAATATATAGAAAAAAATTAGCCGGGCATGGTGGTACATGCCTGTAGTCCCAGCTACTCGGGAGGCTGAGGCAGGAGGATCACTTGAGCCCAGGAATTTGAGGTTGCTATGAGCTAGGGTGATGCCATGGCACTCTAGCCTGGGCAGCAGAGTGAGACTCTGTCTCAAAAAAAAAAAAAAAAAGTACATTTACTGAAGCGTGTGGCTATGAGAGGCTCCACAGATGTGATGAGGCTCTGTGATTATTCCTGAAACACCTGCCTTCTTGGTTGGCCTATACTTTTACCTGTTTCCTGGGGAGCAGAACTTAGCATAAACCCTGATTTTTGCTTAGCCTCTAGGATGATGTTCTTTTTTTCAAAATTATTTATTATTGTATATATTTAAGGTGTACAACATGATATTTTGATATAAATATCTATAGTGAAATGATTACTACAGGTAAGCAAATTAACACGTCCATCACCTTCCATAGTTATGTCTTTTTTTATGCGGTAAGAGCACCCAAAATCTACTCTCATAGCAAATTTTCAATGTATAATACAATATTATTAACGATAGTCCTACTGCTACACATTAAATCACTAGACTTATTCATCCTACATAATTTAACCTCTCTGAGCTTCTTTTTTCCTATCTATAATTGAGAAATTGATAACGTTGTTTTGGTATCAATTTGGAAAAGCACACAGAAAAGTGGCCAATACATGGTAAACGATGTGTTAATATTAGTCATTATTGTACTATATAATGTCTCTTAACAGCTTTGTCATTTATTCATAATTCATAGACCCCTTCCCATGATAACATATAGAGATTTGTACTAGCTTTTAAGATACCTGTTATACTCTATTTAAATAAATCTATTCCATATTCTATTAGCTGTCCATACCTAGAATTTAGGTATGGCATTAGGTATCATCTTGTTTTAATGACTGTGCCTTTTTACTGTGTTTTAAGACCAGATTAAGGCAAGTAATATGTATTCTGTCATGCATTCACGTAACTAATAAGTATAGCACACTTGCTTTGTGTTGAGATTGCTCTTGTCACTGAAAATGCATTCAAAGAAAAAAAACCTTATTTTTTATAAAGGTTCATGATTGTTTTCGCCTATTTATTTTTCCATTGGAAATTTGAAAACAATTTACAGTTGTATACAATAAGAATTACATCAAAATTATGGATTACTATGAAGGAATATTGACTTTGCACTATTGCTCAGAAATACTCTATATCTCTCCATTCTATCTATACTTTCAAATTTATTGCCATAAAGTTATCCAGAAAGAATGAAGTATACACTTCACTCTTTTCACTCTTCTCTACATCTCTAGTTATATACATTTTATTTACCCTAATGTTTTATAATTGTGTTAGTTTAATTTAGTTTTGGTCTCACTTTCCAGTGGTTTCTCTATTTTCAAGGAGCTTGTGTTCTGTTTTTCAACACACATTTCTTTTTTAAAGTTTAGGTATTCTACCATATTACTCCTTTTCTTGGTAATGATTTTTATCATTGTTTTTCATTAGCAGGTATTTACCTAGTCAAGGATTGGGTACATACTCATTAATATTTTCTTAAGTTATGAAAACAAATTTTAAAAGTTTATTATGAAAACCATGTACCAGGATTAAGTTTCTAAGTATTCCAAATATATGTTGTTTTAAAGAAGCACTTAAAACAAAAGGCTTCAGTAGTTTAAAGTAAAAGAAATAATGAAGGTATGTAAAAAAAAATACAGTATATGATTTGTTGTAAAACACACTAAAGGGACCAAAGAGAATAATTTAAAGTTCATAAAAGCTTACATAGTAAGATAAATGTAAGCTTAGATGCAACAAATAACACTGCATTAAGATATATGGAACAAAAACTGAAAGAGTTATAAAAGAAATAGACAAAAACATAATATACGCAAGCTATTTCAATATAGTACTCTCAGTATGTAAAAGATCATGGGGAAAAATGTAAGTATTACTTATCCAAAATTACCCTAATTTAAATCATAAAAGAACCTCCAAAAATTCTAAAAGGTACAGATTTTCAGACTATGCTCTACCTACGGCACAAAATACCTAGCAATTAACAGCAAATGTGTAATTTTAAAACACATCTAAAAATTTAAAAACCCTTTCTTACAAACCAGTGGGTTAAAGAGGAAATTAAAACAATAATTACATTGTATTTAGGAAATGAGGGTACTGTAGTTAATATGAAAACATAAAATATATAGACAACTCACAAAGAGATACATTCTTACACTTAAACATTTTCATAGTTTAAAGAAAGAAAGAAGGAAAATAAACGAAATACACCTCTGTGCTGAACAAGTCAATCTTCAAAATGTCCATCGTGCCCATGCCCTCTAGTGAGGTGAACGACCTGCGCACATGCCCTACTGCCCACACAGTGAGGCTCTGTGTCCTACGTCCTTCCTCCAGACATGGCTAACTAACTGGACCTGGTCAGTTTGTGATCCAACAGCGACACATAGGCTGGGCAGCAACCAACAGAAACCTCATGTGAAAAGATGAGCAGAGCCAATGAAACTTTTCTTTAGGTATCTAAGCATCCAAAGATGCAGTACGCCCCCGTCCCTTGCTACCTACTGGCTGATGTAGTCTCTGAATGGATTAAGAAACAGAAAAGCTGAAGGCCCCATGTGTTGGGAGATAGGTGGAGAGAAATTAGAAACCCAGGTTCTACTGGTGCTGCGTTGCTCAGAAAAATTGATCCTGAGCAGTTATATGGTGACTATTTTCCAACTCAGTGATCTCCTAGTCACCATTTCCACTAATTAGCAGCCGACCATGAGGGGCCAAAGTCCTTTCCTATCTTAATAGTGTATTTCTGTTAAGAGAGTAAAACACATGGCATATTGTCTAGCAATCTTAACATATGCCTCTCAATGATACACTATTAATGCAAGTTCTTCTGGCCCAAGGACGAAGACATCACACAGGACTTTTCCTTATCTTTAACTTAATGTGCTATTGCTAGTTTCTGTCTTTATGAGATTTCAGTCGTATTTAGTGGAAGTTTGGAAAAAGCCATGCCAAAGCTACTCCACTTTAATACGAACTGTTTATTTATTAATAGTTACCCATTATTTTATTTCATTTATTTATTTTCTTTTTTATTTACAAAAATTCATATGATACAAAAGGAGTGAAATCAATGCTTGATGACAAAAGGAATAAATGCACAAAATATTGATAAAACCAGAGGTTAGATGGACAGTAGAAAGTATATACCATACAGTTCTGTGTAGTTGCTAAAGGTAAGCTGAAACTATATCTGCTTGTTCTACCAGCCAAATGAAAAGGGAAATAAAATTAGCTTTAACATGTGTAATGTTTCAAGCTACCAACTATTTATTTGGGGGAATCTATGTTTTTCCCTTATATTGACACGTTTCATTATCTTGATATGTGAGAAAACACTTTCCAGCTAACCTTCCCCCAGTTACAGGTGGAAAGACTGTACCACATTAATGAAGAGCAGGCTAAGAGATCCTTAAGTCAAAATAAGGAGAATTTTATTCTATGACTTCTTTCAGTTTATGCTAGTGGAACAACTGAAAGAGCAGTTGATAGAAACAATTCTAAAAGGGGGAAAATAGAATACATTTTAACACCTCCAAAAAGTCACTTATGTTTACATGATTTCAATTTCTCAGGTTTAAACTGGGAATCAGTATTGTATCAACTTGTTTCAGTTGTATTAATGGCTTGAGCACATATTTAATTGGCTCATGTAACCAAACTGCAGGTGGGGTCTTTCTTTCTCCATAGTTTAACTCAGCCTCTCTCTGCATACAGATTTCATTCTCTGGAAGAAACTTATGCCACACTCTTGGGAAATGGCTATCACCAGGTCTAGACTTACTTTATATCTACTTATTGACCTGCCACCATAAATACACTTGATATTAAAAATAAAACTCCAAGGAAGGACTTTGATTGGGTTGGTCACATAACCAACCATTAACAACTACCAAATCAGAGAGTCTGAGTCATGAAAAAAACGGATCATATGGAACACTTCTAGAGATGGAAAAAGAAAGCAATTCTCCAACAGGAGGGATGGGGTTAGTATAGATATTGCCTCTGGAAGAAGAGTAAGCTCTATAGCCAACTTAAATGGTGCCTGATTATGGCATCTAGTTCATCTGTGATAAGAATTAAATGTGAGTATGTGTTTTGCAAATAGTAAAATGATACATAAAATGCCAAGTACTGTTTCTTCCAATATGATATTCCTTGAAATTAAAAAAATAAAAGCTCAGAAAAAGATTTCACAGGAGAGAAGACTACCGCTTGCCTGGGAAGAAACTAAGCTGCTTTTCTACAATGCCTTGTCACTTGACAGCAAATCACCAGCTGTTAGAAGTCTGAAAATGAAGAACCTCCAGGTATATACTCGGTCTGGCCCATTAGGAAGATGATGCCTCAGTGACTCTCCTCTTAGACCAGCAGACCACTGTCTGATTTGCAGTCCTCCCCAAAACCCATGAATGGCATGAAAGTAATAGCAATGACACCACATAGTTAGACTCTTACTAAAAAAAATTTGTGTGTATATGAGTTGGTATTCTTTGTTAATTAAATCTATCTTTGAAATTGTTCCCTAAGAATTCTAGGAAGAGATTGGACCATTACCCTCCCATTTCCACGTAGCGATATTCCCAGGGGTGCTGTGAAAGAGGAAATATGCCAGTAAAAGTAATTTTCTAAACAATGCTCTGAGGACATCAAGGCAAGAGCATACTTAAAAGTATGCCATGCCCTATAATGTAAAAGAAATTTTGGCCTATATTTTAAAGACAGTTTAACGGGAAAAGAGCTATAGTCTTACACAGTGCAGAAAAACACACTGAAATATCTTTCTCTCCCCTTTGCAAACAAGAAAGAACTCCAGCCTGGTGCAACAATTAAATATGAAAATAAACCATTTTAAACTTGAGCTTTCATTGTAGTTTAATGACAAAAAGTTGTAAGCACAAGTAAGTAACCACAATTTGTATGAAGAAGATCGTTAAAGTCTTTATGTGATGGTAGATTCATATTACACCTAGAAATATATTTTCAAATGTTCTGCAATTTCTTTTTTTTTCCCGTTTCTTTTTGGAGCAAATCAATTTTCAAGTATCAGACCCATAAATACAACTAATATATATACAATTAACCCTTGAACAATACAGGTTTGAACTGCAAGAGACCACTTATATGTAGATTTTTTTTCACAAAAGTTACACAGTGTGCCTGCCTCTCCTGTCTCCCTTTTCACCTCCTCCACCTCTTCTGCTTCTGCCACTCCTGAGACAGCAAGACCAAACTCTCCTCTTTCTCCTCCTCCTCAGCCTACTCTATGTGAAGACAACAAAGATGAAGACCTTTATGATGATCCACTTTCACTTAATGAATAGTAAATATATTTTCTCTTCTATATGATTTTCTTAATAAGATTTTCCTTTCTCTAGCTTACTTTGTTGTAAAAGTACAGTATATGACACATATAATATAAAAACTATCTGTTGATTGTGTTATCAGTAAGGCTTCTGGTCAACAGTTGGCTATTAGTAGTTAAGTTTTTGGGGAGTCAAAAGCTATATGTGTATATTTACTGTGTGGGAGGTCAGCCCCCCAACCCCCTGTGCTGTTCAGGGTCAACTGTGTAGTTTACATGACGGTAGAAGAGACTCTAACCCTGGAGTGACTTGAAGGCCACAACAGTTGCCAGGTTTAGGAGAAAAGTCTCTATTTCAGTTGACCTTTATTAGTCTTTAGTTTTAAATGCTTCGTGGAAATTTTATCAAAGAAAAGAGCAAGAAGGGTGTTTTCAGTTGAGAAAATTTCATGTGTAATGGCACAGAAACTTGATAGGACATGTTGAAACCAAGGAGCCAGATGATTATGGTAATTCCCGAGTGTTTGTCACTGATAAAATAAGGAATGATTCCTTATGGTGCTCAAAATCCCATACCCCTGTCTATAGGGTGTTCTTGGAGCAATGGTTATAAATTTGTAACAAAACAGGGAAATTAGTAGCCTTTAGTGCAAATAGTGCCTGCTGAAGATCTGGCAGATTTGAGCTAATTTGTGCTTTTCTTTGAGAACCAGCAAAATTCAAGACTATCCTTTATGTTCAAACTGGACATTATTTGCCTATTGACAAATATGCAATAATCTACATGCTTATTGTCTTGGTCTGTTTTCTGTTGCTTATAACAGAATACCTGAAACTGGGTAATTTATAAGAAAAGAAATTTACTTCTTGCAGTTATGGAGGCTGAGAAGTCCAAGGTCAAGGGACTGCATCTGGTGAGAGGCTCCTTGCTAGGTGGACTCTCTGCAGAGTCCAGAACTAAAACTTCTTCAGAGGCAGTGCAGGCTTTCACACGGCGAGAGGGCTGGGTGTGCTAACGTGCTATCTCAAGTATCTCTTCCTCTTCTTTTAAAGCTTCTAGTTCTACTCCCATGATAACCCATTGGTCCATTAACCCATTAACCCATTAATCCATGAATGATTAATCCATTCATAAAGGCACAGCCATCATGATCCAATCACCTCTTAAAAGGCCCCATCTCTTGATACTGCCACCTTGGGTATTCAATTTCAACATGAGCTTTAGAGGAGACAAACATTCAAACCATAGGACTCACAAAATCACATTAAATAGGATGGAGAAAGTTCTGAATTTCTAGCCTAAAGTGTCTACAGTTGCACCTTTTAAGATTAGACTTCAAAAATTATTGGAGCTTTTTTCTTTCCTTTTTGAGTTATCATCATGAAAATGTTTGCTGAGTTAAAGGTACTGTATGTAACTTCATCCCATTAGTCATTTTAGCACCTTACTCATCTGATGCCAGCATGAGATTCTGCTCTTCTTCCTCGTCCTTCTTCATCTGCTCTAGCATTTCAGCCAAAAACCAAGAGCACATTCTGGTTCTTGGCAACCCCAAGGCCCAGATGCTGAATTATTTTTAACAGTTAACTCATCACTAATGTTATTCTAATAACAACACTTTTGAAGAAGTCCGTGACAGTGAAACCTACTCATAGGATGGTGATTGTCTCACTAAATTAAAATAGTTAAAGCAGAAGTAACTATGTGAGTGATTTTCATCACCCTGGCTATTATGTATAAATAATGAGGTCCCAGCACAGTCCTTTTATTGCAAATGGGTGATTGTTTTTTAAGTATGTGTGCCATGAAAAGGACATGAACAGAAACTTTTCAAAAGAAGATAAACTAATGGCCAAGAAACAGATGAAAAAATGTTCAACATCTCTAATCATCAGGGAAATGCAAATCAAAACCACAATGAGATGTCACTTAACTCCAGTGAGAATGGCCTTTATCAAAAAGTCCCAAAACAATACATGTTGGCGTGGATGTAGAGAGAAAGGAACACTCATACACTGCTGGTGGGACTGCAAACTAGTACAGCCTCTGTGGAAAATAATATGGAGATACCTCAAAGAGCTACAAGTAGAACTACCATTTGATCCAGCAATCCTATTACTGGGTATCTACCCAAAAGAACAAAAAAAAATACTATAAAAAAGACATCTGCACTAGAATGTGTATTGCAGCATAATTCACAGTTGCAAAGATGTGGAAACAACCCAAGTGCCTACCAATACATGAGTGGATTAAGAAAATGTGGTATATGTGTACCACGGAGTTCTACTCAGCCACAAAAAACAATGGTGATCTAGCACCTCTTGTATTATACTGGCTAGAGCTGGAACCCATTCTACTAAGTGAAGTATCCCAAGAATGGAAAAACAAGCACCACATGTACTCACCATCAAATTGGTATTAACTGATCAACACTTAAGTGCACATATAGTAACAACATTCACTGGGTGTCGGGCAGATGGGAGTGGGGAGCGGATGGGGATATTCACACCCAATGGGTGTGATGCACACCATGCTTGAAGCTCTGATTCGGGTGGGACAAAGGCAATATATGTAACCTAAACATTTGTACCCCCATAATATGCCGAAATAAAAAAAAAATTTAAAAACTGTGTGTGTCATGGAGCACTTGTATTATGAGGTGCTTTGCTTCTTTGAAGAAACAATATTTTTCCTAGAACTAAAACTTCAGAAGAGCAACAAAAAGCAATAATATTTTTGAAGTATATTTCTTCAATTGTTTATGATGTTACTCTGAACTAGTGAACTTAAATGTTTTATACTTCCATATCTTTATTTAAAGTACTATGAATTATGAACAAATTGTGTCTGGACAACCTGCAGAGGCAGAGAGAAGTAAATAATGGCCACCTCTGCAAGGCAAATTGAGGTAAACAGAGAATTAGATAGTGCTGCACATTAAATTGGAGGATTCTTTCCATAGTTATTGGAATTAAGACATTTTACCCTCTAACCAGGATGAAAAATAGCCTGGTTTACTGCTGATAACCCACTGCAGCTTCTTCCCTTTGGTATCTGGGCACAGCCTCAGAAACTTCTACAACACAACTCTCTGGGCACCAAAGCAGCCCTAGTAATCCGCTGAAGCTGGCATAGTAACTAAACCTATTTGCTCTCCCTGCCCTGCAGTGTTCACATCCGAATAGAAGAATAATGCCAGTTGTTTCAATTCTTCAGACACATGGCTGTGATCAACTGCCAGATAACATATTTATTGATTAACCCTTATCCATGTTTATTTTTAAATTGATTTCAGGGATCTGAAAACAGTTGAATTGTTCGAATTGTCAGATATGACATAAGTTATTTATTCCAATGCCTCTGTGATCAAGATCAAAATCCAGGCTCAAGTACTCTCTTCTTCTGTTTTGACTTAAAACATTTAGGCACTTTGATGGTTTGAATCGTGAATATTCAGAGACTCTTTGTAGCTACACCTTTCTTTCTCTTTTACTGTAGTCAATGTCCCCCAAATGAGAAGGCCCTGCAAACAGGTCATTGGATAAGTTCTACAATACAAGATTATGAATTTGGTAAGTTTCCTTAGTTGCATAACAATCAGAATAGCATCTGCCTTCCTCTTCTATGCTTATCCAAATTTAGCATAATTAATATTTTTAATGGTGGATCTGTCAGTGAATAGCTCCTTAGAGTTATTACCTTAAACCCTTGGACTGCAGTATTATCATCTAGGGCACAGATGTTAGGACCTGGGTATGAACTGGAACTCTGCTCCTTGACAGCTTTGGAACCTTGGGCAAGTCACCTAATATCTCTGCTAAATGGAGATAAAAATAGTACCCATTTTGTCGGTTGTTGTCAGAATTAACTGTAATAATATGTGTAAAGGGCTTCAAAGTGCCTGGCACACAGTAGGCACTATATAAGGACTAGCTATCATTAATCTGCACCTATGTGCTGCACGCTGAATTACAGCTATTTCACCAGGGAAACACTGACCCTAAAAAAGAGTAACACACTCAATAAGAATGTGAACATTGATCAGAGTAAATCCATCCCCACTTCCAAAACAATCAAATAACCTATTTAGTGATGGTGGGTTGAACTGAAGCATTATCATTATTTGGGAAAATTGCACATCTATGTTCATATTTGATGAAGATAGAATCTGACAACTAAAATTTTTGGAACATTTATCTTCATAGGAATTATTTTTTAAAAAGCAATTCTAACTTTTTCAATCTGGTGTTAGAAAAGTTGATATTCTCTTTTTAGAATGTATCATGTTTTTGCATATATGCAAATGATTATATATTTGTTTCACTTTTGTAATACCTCAGTAGGTTATGGTTCTTTTAATATAATAGATATTTATCAAATTTTTGCAGCTAAATTGTTTTGGATTTAACTTTTCAATAAACTGAACCGTTTGTGATGGAAATTTGAGTCTGAATTTCTTATTAATGTAGTCCAGGCTCATTTCAACACAAATTACCTGGAGTTAAAAAGAAATGCATTCTTTTTTTTTAAAAAAAAGAGCAACATCAATAGGAGGTGAAGTAATGCTATCTTTTTGACATATACATAATTTACAACTGAAAGAAGCATTAACATTACAATACCCGAATTAAAGTAATATATGCCATCCAGTCAACGTTTATGAAAACTGGTTCACTACACAACTGGTTATTAATATAATTCTGTGGGGGAATTAGTGACCCTATTTGATTTTCAAAATAACCCTTGACCTAAATTTATTTTTTTAAACTACATAGTTTGAAAATGGAGCATTGTGAACAAAAAGAGTTAGCTTTAGAACTGTATTCTGAAGGAAAGATAAACCATCAAAACAGTGATATTTTTTGTATGTGTACCAATTCTTCAAAATCTAACGTGTTTATTTAATAACACACTTACCAGTTAAAATTACTCCATTCATTTTGGGAAATGTAATGTCAAACTTAAAACATAAAAATGTTATTGATTGTTCTGACCATCTAAGAGAGAGAGAGAGAGAGATGGGAGAATGATAGTTAATTTTAAAACAAACAATAATATTGAGATTAAATTGAGTCTACATTATCTGAATTCTCCTATTCACAAGATTTTCATACATAATTAGAAATATTTACTTTGTCCTAATTAACATGTTATTTGGTTTCATGCATCTGAAAGATTGTTGGGGGAAAATAAGTTTATGGCTTTAGTTTTAGTCTTTTTTAAGTAATGGAAAATTAATGTCCATCTATACTAGTTTTTTGTATAAATTTAAAGGGCCCAAGTGCAGTAGTGTTTCCTGGATATATTGCATAGTGGCAAAGCCTGAGCTTTTTGTGTAACCATTACCTGAATAATATATTACTTTTAAATTAGTCATCAATATGATTATTCCATAATTTTTCTGAATTAAAAACTTTTAAAAGCATGTGATCTTTATTAAAAATAGACATAGTTATTAGTTATATAATAATACATGTACTTACATTGAACAGAAATACGTTTTTATAAAAGCACAAAAAGTTTAGTTTTAGTTGGGGCATTTTAACTTGGGGGGTTATACTTAATGGGTTAATTATTAATAATCTGTGACTTTTCTAGTAACATACTAAAAGAAATTTGGGTTCATTCATTTTACAGTCACTACTACGGTTATAGTTTTCAAACTAGAGGTAAGAAAACAGCCTAGGACAACCAATTATTTTCAAACTAAAAGACTAAAAGTGCCTCATTAAATAAATACATCATAAGAAAAGAATTAAATACAAAGTGAATTTTTACAAACATACATATATATTTTGAAGCAAAATACCAAGTCATTAAAGCAATTCTGACAAACCAGAAAAATGAATTCTTTGTAAAATGCTGCTAGGATTTTCATACTTAAAATTAGGTTTCAAAGGTTTTGCATTCATCCCAATTTGGGTAAAATATGGTGATTTGTTCATTATAGTCTTAAAGTGAACCGACAATTCCCTGGTTGTAGCCAAGTGTCATTGTCCTTATTTCTCAAAGCCCAGAGTTAATTGGGTGCCTCCTCTCTGCAAACCTACCCTAAACCAGAACATTTACATGGAAACCAATTTCTTCCAATTTGACTTCCTCTCCAAGTTCTGTCAAATCACACTGTTGCCAGGGTGCAACTATTTGTTATACCACTGTTGACAAACTGGTCTTCCTTCCCACCTTTCCCCATCTTTATATTATATTAAGTTATATCATTAAACATTTAAAATATCAAGGAATTTATCCATACTATTAATAGCTCAGCACCCTTGAACATTCTCTTCTCACTCCTGGCTTAGCTTTCAATGTCATTAGTGCTTGCTAGAACACTGCTACATTCCAAGAAAGTTCTCCAAAGTCCTCATCTCCCTCTATTCAAAGGCCCCCAAGGCTGGTCTGATAATCCTTGTTTCTATGCGTGCCTCTTGCTTGATTCTCTCGCTGCCCATAGATCCTCTGTGCCCACGCTCCCTCATCCCTGCTTGTAGTACAGGTTCCTGGAGGGGGTGGGGCATTGGGCAATTAAATCAGGTCATTTCTTGACTTTTCCCACAGTAAACTTGGATGTCAGCTTTCTTGGTATTGCTGAATCAATTAATGCCTCTGGAGGGCTTTCCGGTGTCACATATTTTTGTTGTCTTTTTCTTCTTTCCCATTACCTCATCGTGGAGGTTTCCTAGGCTTGCCTTAACAAGGTACCCCCAGAAATTTGTTGGCAGGGCTGCTAGGTAGGAATCAAATCTGCAGGCCAGGAGGGTGGTTCCCGGGGGCGGAGAATCTGGGGACCAATCAGGGGACGGGGTGCAGGAAAATGCAGAACACGTGATAATCATTCCGGACCAGGCCAATAGAATGAGACCATCTGGGAGGCTTCCACGTCCTTCTCCACCCATGGAGATTGATCTGTTCTCTCTGGAACTGTTTTCACTTGGGTAGCTTCCTTCTTTACTTTCACTTTGTATAGTTTCTTCCCTTTTCTGTACTAAACTGTTTGTGTGGGATTGCTTTGTATTTGTGGTCACTCCATCATTGCTCAACTCAGTAGCAGTACTCACTCTTGACACTGGGAGCGCAGGACCAGGGAACATCGACATAGACCTAGCACGGGCCGTGCTCCCTTGGAAACTTCTAAGGGAGAATTCTTCTTTGCCTCTTCCAGCTTCTGCTACCGCAGGCTTTCCTTGGCTTGTTGATGCGTCAGTCCAATATCCGCCTCCAACCTCACATGGTGTTCTCCCTGTGTCTGCATCTACACACGGCTGTCCTTCCTCTATGTCTCTGTCTTCTTATAAGGACACCAGCCACATTGGATTAAAGGCACCTATTCCGGTATTACCTCATATTAATTAGTTACATCTGCAATGATCCTATTTTCAAATAAGGTCACATTCTGGGGTACTGGGGCTTCGAACTTCTACATGTCTTTTTGGAGGGATGCAATTCAACCCATAACAGTCAGCCTTATTTGTTTATGCTTTAAAAAAATTGGTTTTTCACACTAGGTTTAGTTGTAGTTTCAGGAAAAAGCAGAAGTTTTATATGACCCAGAACTTTTATGTGACCTCTTGATGGTTTGGTTGAATAATAGCAGTGCGCTCTCAAACTCTGAGCCCATGAACTAAAAACTTACCACTTTTTATTGAATTCCAGTCTCCTAAATTCCCGCTCTTCCCTATTTCTTGCCATAACATCAGCCCTCAAGATATTGCCAGTTACAACTAATTGTTATGAGCAATTAAATAGCATTTAATTGATGTAGATCCGTACTCAAATAGCACTGTCATGCCAATTAACATTACATAGAATGACAAATTATTTTTCAAATGTATTAATCACTACTTTTTCAAAAAATGTTTGACATGGCCATAATATATCATGGAATCCCAGTTTTCAGAGGAAAGATCCTTTTTGTAATAATGTAACAAAATTTTCACTTAGCCAATTACTGACTTAAATACCATTCATACTGTGCACTCCTCTCAGTCTAGTTATGAGAACTATTCTGTGAGTAAGAGGTATACATTACAATAGATTTATGGGAAAGGTAATAGCACTAAAGTGCTCACATTATGAAGACGTTTAATATCAAAGATAGGTTTAGTTATAGAAGAGATATTTAAGCACATTATAAATATAAATGCTGCTAATGATCGTCCACTTCCTCAATGTCTTTATTCCAAAGTGTATCACTATATTAATTAGACACATTCTATTATCTGAACACTGATTATTGCTAAGGGAATAGTATTTAAAAATAAGATCCTACCACAGTTGTTACTGAACATCCTAACTAGAGTGCCACTTAAGGAAATTAACTCAGGGAAGTAGGGCTGTAGTTGAACAACAGACTTACAGCTGACCCATAACCTGCTAAATACATGGCATTTGGGAAGTTACTTTACCTTTGTAAGGAAGACTAGATATCTATACAAGATAATGTATATAAAACTGGCTAGCACATTGCCTACCTGAAGTAGATGTTCATTAAGAGCTACCACGGTTTTACAGCATTCAGCTAAGGCAAGTCCTAAGCACTGTTCTAAGTATTTTACATACATTTTCTTTACCAAACGGAATCTACCATTGCATGCACTGTTGTGAGAAAGATGTAATTAAACTTTAGATACATGTAAATGAAGTAATACTAAATAGATTATTTACTCCAACTAGTTCTTGGGAATATTTTTACCAAAGTGTTTCATATATGCGGTTGTTTCTCTTATTGTTAAGAGATTTCAGGAAAAGTGATATTTCTTTAGTAATATTCTATGAGCTAATGGTTTTCAATTTTAGAATGTATCAGAATCACCTGGAGGGCTTGTTAAAACACAAGCTCCCTACCCACTAGAGTTTCTGATTCAGTAGGTCTGGAGTGGGGCTTGAGAATTGGCATTTTTAGTAAGTTCTCATAACACATTTCCAGGTGAAGTTGGACTAGTAACAGCAGTTTGCGAATCAATGCTGTAGGTCAATGATTGGTAAGAGGCAAGAAATTCTTCCCTAATTCTAAACCCAAATCTATCTCATTCATGTTCTAAACTTATGCCTAAGAACAAATAATATATTTGAATTACTCTTGCCTAGATGCTTTCTAATTTCTTTTTTTAAAAAAAGATATATATATATATATATATACTTTTTTTTTTTTTTGAGACAAAGTCTCACTCTGTTGCCCTGTGTAGAGTGCTGTCAGCCTAGCTCACAGCAACCTCAAACTCCAGGGCTCAAGTGATCCTCCTTCCTCAGCCTTCCAAGTAGCTGGGACTACAAGTGTGGGCCATAATGCCCAGTTAATTTTTCTATTTTAAGTAGAGACAGGGTCTCACTCTTGCTCAGGCTGGTCTTGAACTCCTGAGCTCAAGCTTCCCAGAGTGCTAGGATGACAGGTGTGAGCTACCACACCCGGCCTCTCTAATTTCTTTCGAAATAGTTAAATTAAACTGGCATGAATATTGAGGAAAGCCTGAAACTTGAATGACAACGTTCATTCCCAAAGTACAGAAGTTCTTGACGCAGACTGGCTTATAAATAGCCTCATGGCATGAATTTTGAATGTCAGGGAAGCATGAAGCCCTTGGCACTCAAGAGGAAACAACCCTGCTATTGTTCAGGACAGACAATATACCCATTCAAGAACATTATCCTAAAGCATGAGAGTATTTTATTTTTAACTGACATTGGCTTGTACAATTGTATCATCTCAAGTTAATCCTCTAACTTCTGTTCTCAATAACATGGATTGCTTTCTTGTAAAGAACATGTTTTACTATTCAAAAGTGTAGCCTGCAATTGACCCGTCCCGTTACACAAAATATATTTTCACTGGACTCAAATTTCAAAGCTTTTTCAAAGAGTTTCTGACTCCAAATTTGATAGTATTACATTAAGAGGTGGAGCACAGGGTTTGTATTTGCCAAGATGTCAAGCATTCAGCTTAATGCTATCTCTGAGAGGGTCAGCAGTCACTGAACCATATATATGAGCAAGTTTTCAGTTCAGAAAAATGGACATTTGTAAGCATGAAATAGGATGAAAATTCACATGAGACCCCAACGTGCAAGAAACAAAAAGTCCTTTTCTTTATTGTTCACAACTTCATTTTGTTCCTATGCTCCTGTCCCTCCGACAGCAGGCAAGGTTGGGAGAATGATGTAAACTTTCTAACTAAAGGAAACTCATTCTCTTTTGGGTAAAAATGGAGCCAGGTCAAAGTTTAATGTCCCTCCCAAGCTCTCTCTTCCTTCTCAAGGGGTCTCCCATCGTTGTGTCCTCCCAAGATAGTGACTGGGTACAGGAAAAAGCTGACGTTCTCATGGTACTAGATGATCACAGGTTCAAATGCTGTTGCCTGAATGAAGGCCTTGTCCTGTCTGGCTCTGGGCGTCTGCTCATGGCCTCTCCTACTGACGTGCCCGCGGCTGATGTCAGTTGTGAATTACTTACTCAGCCTGGGCAAAGCATGCCAACTGCCTCTAAGGACATAAGCCACTTCTTACTATTGACTAATATTCCTTCCCCTTCCTCTTGTCAACACTGCAGATTTTCTTACACATAGCCACAACTTTGCTCTGTGGGTCCACCCTACAGCCATCAGCTTAATTTTATCTTTACTAGTTTTCTATAACCCACATAGGCTACAGAGGAATTTGTGGAATCCACACGGTCCACTTGAGAGCTGATATTTGCTCAGGACACTCTCAGGCCCTTTTCCTGCCTAAACACACCATCTCTGTCTTGAGTTCCCAAAGTCACCACCTGTGGTTTCTTTCTTCTCACCGCTCACACCCAAGGCAAGGCCTGGAGGATGAGGGCTGGAGAAGGGGCTGCTGTGTCCCTGAGGGACCAGGAAGAAAATTCATATTTTTCTCAAGTCCTTGCCTTCCCATACTTCTCCACACTTCATAATTACAAGGGCTCTGCTTTTTAACCTGGGCACATGTTGAGTTCTTATTTCCTATGGCTTAAAATCTCAGTTAAGATCACCAAGTTTTGTTCTTGATATGCTAAAAAAAAAGCTTTTACATTTTAAGAAAGTTTTCCCTGTAACATAGCTTCCAGAACTGTTACCCATCTATGGGCTATGAGATGCTATTTTGGCAATCAAAAGTTAATACTGAGTCTTATTTTTGCCTTCCTAATTGTTATAATCTATAGCCTCCTGAGGTGATAAATACGTCTAGTTAAAAAGAAAAAGGAAGATCAAATTCAAACAAGTATGAAACAGAAAAGCATATATATTTATACATATATAAATACACACCCCCACACACACCCCTCATATATATATATATATGTATATATATATATATATATATATATACACACGCACACACATAATTCCTTATTGAACTTACATTGTTTTAGGAATTTTCAAATAAAAAACAATGAGGATTAGGTAAACACTCTTGGTAAGATCACCATCATTTAAAGGCTGCTTTTAGCCCTTCAGAGTCAGAGGTTTAATTTTATTAGTTCACCCAAAGGCATCCTAATGAATTAACTCCCAGAATTTAAACACATAAAAAGCTAATTTTGAAACCATAAAGCTAGTAAAATAATTTATAATGTGACACGTATTTTCTTCGTTACCCAAAACTGTAATTTTATGAGGTAGGATACACAAAGACGAAAACTATGCAAGTAGATAACTATTTTTAACATAGTTGCAACAACATCTCATATTTATAACTTTTGATTTAGAATTACATGAATACTTTTAATGTATGCACAATATGTGACTAGTAATAAAATTCAAGTAATATTGAGGAATAGTTATACCTATAGAACTATGTCCTTGAGTGTTGTCTATGGGTCATGAAGTTTAATTGGGTGTCAGGCCTTTTCTATTCCATTCACATAAATGCAAACTATCATCAAGAAATCCAATACTCTATTTATTTCATACTATAAATATAGTATTCTTATTTGGTATTAAACACTTTTTATGCTACGGAATATTCCCTTTAATAAAGTAGAGAGGAAAATGTGTCTCCAACTCTGTAGATATGAAAATAGAACTTAAAGCTTTTGATGTCATTCTGCTATCCTTTATAATCTTCATACTTTTAACTGAATACATTTATTAAGGAGATAGAGAAGCCACAAGGGCGAGGGAGTAAGATGGCCAATTAGAGACATCGGTCTTCAAATCATCCCAAATGGGAGAAAAAGTTTCAGGTGAAAAGTATAGTGCAGGTGAAATACTGAGGGAAAGGGGCCAGAACCCCTACCTTTACTGGATATTTCACACGAGGAAGTTGCAGAGAAGAAAAAGAAGGAGCAAGATTTTGGCAGAGACCAACTCCTGAGGGATTTGGAGCAGGGCGAAAAGTGTAGATGGGAGTGTTTACTTTTCCTCCCCTCATGACTGTGGCAGTCTGCCAGCTTCCAATCTGTCAGAGAGCCCTTCTACCCTGAGGAATCCCAGCACTGCTGCCATCAGCAAACCGAGAGCTTCCTGGGGGCAGAGCACTGGGCTGCAGAGCCACATAGTGTCACTTCCCCCACCACACACTCAAGCTGAGATGGCAGGTGCCATATTGCCAGCACACATGCCAGGTGCCTCTGTCCTGCCAGGAAGTCACAGCCTCTCAGTCTCCCTGTCACTGGACTCACACGAACATTGCCCAGCACCCACTTGGACTGTGACAACCACAAAGGGGCAGAAAGACACAGGGCAGCAGCAGTATTCCCGCCACAGGGCAGGCTGCCCCAAGGCGACTGGGAAGCCCTGTGAATGCTTGTTGAGACGGAGGAAGGCGGAGCATGCGCTCTCCTGTACCAGAGAGCCCCAGGCCTGTGATCCAAAGTTGTCTGCACCCCTCCCAGTAAAGATGAAAGTGCAGAGAGGAGATCATAGGGTAGAAGACTGTCCCTGCCCCTGAGCAGTGGAGCACAGGAAGGGACATGGAGAGGAGAACCCCTCCTCTTTCAGCCTCCCAATACTGTGAATATTGCCACCTCTGCTCCCAAGCACAAGCTTTTGACATAGATGAGCTGCAGGTCAGCCAGTTCTAAGCTTGCAGCAGGGGAGTACACCCCCAGTAGTACTCTGCTCAGTGTGCCCAGATTGTGCACAGAGGGTGTGGCTTATTTCCCTCCCTGCATGGACAAGCAGTGTTCATGCAGCTGTCCCAGCCTAGGAATATCAGCCCCTGGGTCTTCACTTCGCTAGCTCTATAGCCAATGCCCTTTAGCACTTACTTACTTGGACCACAGCAGTCTTAGGGGACCGGTGGGTTCCTGGGGAAACTGTGGGTCTCCTGGAGCTTGGAAATTCAGGGTGGGCCACTTCCAGCTAAGAGGAGAGTGTAGCACTTCAGAAGGCCCCTTAGGAAAAAGGGGACCGGGGCACCAGTACCCCACCATTTAGGGCCCTCTTTTCCACCTCCCTCTGCCCCACTGCTACTGAGACAGCTGTGGGTGAAAGGCCATTTCCACTCAAGATGGCGGGGGGGGTGTCCATGGGGGATGGTTAAGCCAGGGCACATGAGAATGGCTGCCCCACCTCTGATGGAACACCTATCATACCCAGCCTTCCACAGAGCTTGGGGGTTTTTCATTTACCTCTAAAAAGCCACAGCAAGTGCTCCAAGGACAAAAGCTACAAAAGCCTCCCCTTAGGGAGGGATGAACTAGCAGTCCACTCTCTGAGCTGCCTGTCTTTTCTGGGAGGAGCCTACTGTCCCTAGAGGCGTGTCCCTGGTGCAACCACACCTCCCTCATCGGAACATTTCAGCCACAGCCCACAGCCAGACTTGTAGTCCTGCACACAGTGGGTTGAGCTGCCTCCATAACCTCTGCTACAGCTAAGCCAGGATGGAAGCTGGAAATTTGGGCACTTTTGTGCCCCTGAAGGACAGGGACCACTGTCATTGCTGAGAGAGGGAGGTGTGAGTGGCATGTACAGCCCTCTCACAGTTGCTTGTGTCTGCTAATCTTGTCAAGAGGGACCCACCTCTCCTGTCTTGGGCTCACAGTGCATCTGCCCTCCTCCTGCCTGAGCATTCTTTTGGAGCAGGATAGAATTCCATCCCTCACTATCACAGGCAGCAGCCGAACTCAATGAGGCTTGAGGGCAAGTTTGCCAGCCTGGTCTCAGTTTCCCCCAGGACTCAAGCATGCCATCCAGGGGCCTGGGAACTCTGGATTACCTAACCCAGTGCACTACCACTGGCATCTGAACACTCTCCCAAGGATCTGAGGTCTAACCAACCCAAATTGCCAGCAACAGCAAAGTGAGTACCTACCTGAGTGAGACAAAAGGCAGTGTACCGTCCCCTCTGTACACTGAGCAGCAGAGTTCCCAGCAGAGGAGAACAGGTGAACCACAAAGCTATCTGTTTTGAGCAGAGGGAAGAGGTTTCAGATGAGAAAGAATAGCAGCATAAGAACTCTGACAATATGAAAAAGCAGGCCGTTTCCAAAGGATCACAGTCCATTGCTAGCTCTATAGCAATGGACTCCAACCAAAAGGAGATTTTTGAAATGTCAGACATGGAATTCAAAATTTGAATCACAAATAAGATCAATGAAATTGATAAGGAAGTTGAAAACCAACACAAAGAAACAAACAAACAAATTCAGCACATGAATGAAAAATTCACTGAAGAGATAGATTTAAAAAAGTTAACAGAACTTGTGGAAATGAGTCATTTAGTTAATTTCAAAATACAGTGGAAAGTTTTAACAGATAGATCAAGCAAAAGAGTCTCAGAGCTTGAAGACAAGGCTTTCAAATTAACCCAGTCAAAAATGATGCTGCATTTCATTGCCAACCTTTTTTTCATGTTTATTCATCCAATATTTATTAAGCATCTACTGTATGTGAAGTAATATATCCAGCACTAGCAATACACTCATACACTGTTGGTAGAAATGTAAATTAGTACAACCTCTATAGAAAACAGTATGGAGATTCTTCAAAGAACTAAAAGTAGACCTACCATTTGATCCAGCTGTCCTATTACTGGATATCTACCCAAAGGAAAAGAAGTAATTATACCAAAAAGATACATCACTGATGTGCTTATCACAAGACAATTCACAATTGCAAAGATATGGACTCAGCCTAAGTGTCCATCAACTGAGGAGTGGATAAAAAATGTGGTGCATATATACCATGGAGTACTACTCAGCCATAAAGAAGAATGAAATAATGCCTTTTGCTGCAGCTTTGATGGAACTGGAAGCCATCATTCTAAGTAAAGTATTTCAGGAACAGAAAAACAAATACTGTATATACTCACTTATAAGTGGGAGCTAAACAATGGATATACATGGTCATACAAAGTGATACAATGGACTTTGGAGACTCAGAAGGGGGGAGAGTGAGAGGAGAGTGAGGGATCAAAACTACCTATTGGGCACAATGTGCACTATTTCAGTGATGGCTACACTGAAAGCACTGGCTTCACCATTATACAATTTATCCATGTAACAAAAAAAAAACGCTTGTATACCCTAAATATATTGAAGTTAAAAAAGAAAGAAAAGGAATATAAGTATCTCTATTCTTACTACTGCTATTCATCCTTATACTAGAGCTCCTACCCATTGTGATAAGGCAAGAAAAAGAAGGAATAAAAATTGGAAAGGAAGAAATGAAACATTTGCCATGAAAGTAACAAACTGTACACTTAAAAATGGATAAATTTTACCGTAACCAAATTATACTTCAATAAATTTGACTTAAAAACAAAAGTAAATGTTTTCACACTAGAAATTGTAACTCAATCATTTCGAGAGGATATATAATGCCACACTTATCTGAAGAGTATTTACATGTAAATCAAGAAATAAGTAACATTAGATTCTAGATTTCACCTCCTTCTCACTAATCTGCCTCTTCAGGTGGTGTTCCAGATTCAACTAGATGTCCATGAAGAATATTAATGGCATATACTTAACTCCTTTCTAACTGCATAGCACGCATGAGCAGAATAAGTCACTTGCAGTGCTAATTTCTCTCAGGAGAAAAAAAAAAGCAGCTACCTAGACGCAGCCGAAGAGCCCCAGGATTCTGAGATAACGGTTCTGGATGATGACGGGATGGGGGAGAAAAGGAGGAAAGTTTAAAAGTAAACTAAAAGGTGAGAGCGAAGGGGTTGGGCTAGCAATGTGGCACTTTAAACTAAATGTAAAGCTACAGATCATGCTTTTTTTCCAGTTTACCCTTGAATCTTTTCCTGTCATATATTCAGATATGAGTTGCAGCTCATTATTTTCTGGTGAGGGGAGTAGTATCGTGGTTATTGAGAAAAGTTAATAAGAAAGCATTAAAAAGTCTGTAAAGATAAAAGTCACAAACCTTTTAGGATCACCTTACACTCGGTAGGCATGTGTTTCAATACTCACTGAACACTCTCAAATCTTTTATAAGTTCATAGAATAACAAAACAGAATAGCATGTGGCCCTGTATGTTTGATTCAGAACAAATAAAATGCTGGAAATATGACTGACTAGATAGAGATTACGTGTGGTTCCCATGCCTGCTAAATTAAAGAAACACAACCTATGTCATTTTATGAAGCAACTTAGTCATTTGCTTTAGGTGAATACACTTCATTTGAGATGCATTTTCTACCTACCTACAAAAAATAACAATGAATGAACTATGGAATGAACATCCATGGAAAGCATGAGGCAAATACAGTGCCACTAGCATGACAAGGTATCGACTTAATGTTAGTAAATCCACTTCTCCCATTATATTAAATGTGTATAATAATCAAATCCTCTCTCTTATAGATAGTGCAAATGTCTATTCAGTAGGTGAGTTCAGGGACTCTAGAAATACATTGTTGCCACCTTGGGTTTTTTTCCTGTTGATAAAGCATCATCTTTAAAGCTCCATGTGGGGACATGTGCAGATTATTAGGTGCTATAATAAACTCTGAAGATAGGTTTCATATTGACTGCCATCATAGCTTGTGTATCTATTGTGACAATTTTCTGGCATGTGGCAGTACATTGTCTGACAATCAGGACAAAATGCTTTTTTCTAATGGGTAACTAGGAGACATTTAACCTAGTGAGCACTGGCCTGATCATGAGAGCTTTGGAAGCTCTTTAAAATGCAAAGTATTGAGAAGTGACTTCCAGATGGCAGTGTGAGGAGTTCCATGGACCTTTCTCTCAGGGAATAACCATGACTAGTAGAAACCATAAAGAGAAATAAATAAATAAAATAAATAAATGTAAAACATGTAAACACTCTGGAAAGTGTTCTGAGGACATTCAGCATATGGAGAAACAATTATCTAAGAGAACCTACTAAATTTGGTAAGAATAGTGAGACTCTGGGCCGGTTGAGCCATGACCTGATCCTCATCCTGTTTCGAATCAGCTGATGGAAACTCAACTCTTGGAAGATGCGGCCAAGGACACAGGGCTCCCTCCTCCCACCCTAACCTTTGCTCCCAGAGTAGGATGACAGTTTCTCTATGGGAAAGACGGCCCAACAGCAGTTTTTTTATGCCTCCCAGATCCATGTTGCAGAAGCTCTATTCCAAGCAAATCTTCTGAGAGGCCTGGGACTCCATTTCTATACTCAGCCCCTTTCACAGGGCAGAAGCTCTACACAGCCATGACAGGCCAAGAATACTGGACCTCGATCACCCTCACTTATGCTCCCTCATAGAGCAGAGGCTTCACCCTGGGAGAGGCAAGCTGAACAGAACAGAGAATACCACCCCATTCACAAAACAAGAATGTCATGGTGTCCCTCCAAGAGAAGTGGGCCACTGTCCCTGTCATCAGCTCGAGAGCAGTGGGATGGAAGTTTTTTTCTAGAGAGGCACTCTGTAAAAACAAAGTGCTCCGCAGCTCTCCCCAAGGGGACTGATTTTATTTGGAACAGAATGTATGGAAGTTCAAGCCAAAGGATGCTGTCGAAAACAATAGAGATTTTGACGGTAAGCAATTAAGAGGAGGCTAGTAGCTCCATGAGAGTAACAAGCTAAACTGTAGAACAGTTTGTAACCGAACAAAAAGAATCAGGAAAAGAAACAGCTAAGACTTCTCTTGGGATCATAACAAGCCTCAAACACTAACCTCAAAGGCTATCCCTGCAAAGAGGCCCAAATTTAATTAGATCAAACTGTGGAGTAATATATGCCCCAAGGCATTGTCAAAAATAATAGAGCAATTAGTGGGCATTACTAGAAGCTAACAGCTGAGTATGATAACAGTAGAGGTAGACAACTTGACGGAGAGATCAGGAAAAGAGAAAGATAAAGACAGCCCTTCTACAATGGCTGTCATTCCGTGGTGACTGTTTCTACGCCCACGGCTGTGCCCAGCGAGGGGTGACATAAAAGACTGCACACTGCTACAGTGTTGTCAAACAAAAACGTTGTTCACCAAAAGTCTCACACAGCAAAATTATCTTTCAAAAATGAGGTGAAATAAAGACATGTTTATATAAATAAAAACTGATAGAATGTGTCACGCCCAGGCCTGTCTTATAAGAAATATTAAAAAAGTTTCTTTGCACTGAACACTAGTGAGCCCACACTTGCTATCAAATGCACATACAATAATAAAGAATGCTAGTAAAGGTAATTGTAGAAGAGAGCATAAATCTATATCTCTTCTCTTAAAGTATTTAAAAAATAATGATATAAAGCAATATGTCTATAATTATATTATTAATTCTATAACATATGGAAATATATTTGAAAATAACAACACAAGTGGAGGGTGGTAACAAAACTGTACTAAAATAAGAGAATGATGCTACATGAATCCACACAAATGAAGAAAACTGGGAAAGGTAAATGGGAAGGTGAATATTATTTGATAAGATGTGCATGTTTCCTAAGCCATCTGAGCCCAAAAGAAAAATACATAGTTTCAGTAAAGTATTGGGCACTGTGTTTGGCACTTTGGATAAAATAGTAAGACTGGAGCCATCATCTCACACATAAATGAATAAACAGTTGCTAAATAATATGTTATTGCTTTAACAAAGGTATGTACAGAGCATGTAGCAGGAGGCTATGTGGCAGGAGGGATGGTTTTTATGCTTGTTCCTTTTCTCAGGTAACCATGAAATGATGATTAACCTATTTTCAGTTACTCAAATCAGCGATGAATAAAAAGAATGAATTTTCTAGGTCATAGATTTGTTTAATGACAAAGCATGTTCTCTCCATTATTATGTGCTTTTTCCAAAAGAACTCTCATCAATACACCAGTCCTTTGTGGCTTCTTTCTTTGTAAAAATAGATGAGAGGCTCCATGTTGTTTGAGTTTGTACTGCTGTTTGGAGCCTTCAGACAATTGGGTCAATTAACTTCAATCTTTTTACCAGTCTCATGCCATTCCTTTCTGCCCCAACTACCACTTCAAAGTGAAATTTTATATAAACCCAGACCACTGCCAGAAAGACAAGACTAAAGTCTTGATGGAGGCCCAGAAGAAACTGGTATATGTAATGGAGAGTAGAAGTCTTTCTTGCTAGATTTCCATTTGTTGTCAGGGAGCATATTCACCCATATTCGACATTCAACATATTCAACATATGGCATACCTTGTTGAATCTTACTGATCAGTTGGCTCAAGATGTTATGAAATGACCCTCTAAGTTTTGATGCTGCATTTCATTGTCAACCTTTTTTTCATGTTTATTCATTCGTATTTATTAAGCATCTACTGTATGTGAAGTAATTGTACCTAGCATTAACAATGCAATAAATATTTATTTAATGCCTATTACATTTATTCATTTAGTCAATACATATTTTGGAATGTCTACTTTGTGCTAGACACTGTATAAATTGCTACATACATATTGGTAAAGATAACAGAAGTTCTTGCTTCATAAAACTTATAGTGTGAGAAGCTGGGATGTGTGGTTAAAAGCTGTAACAGAAAATAAGAAGATCCTGTCATATACAACCACATGGGTGAAATGGAGGACATCATGCTAAGTGAAACAAGCCAGGCACAGAAAGACAAAAATGACATGATCCCACTAATAGGTGGAGTGTAAAAAATTCAAACTCATAAAACAGAGAGTAGAACAGTGGCTACCACAGACTGGGGTGAGGGAGTTGGGAAGATGTTGGTGAAAAGACACAAAATTTTAGTTAGGATGAATAAGTTCAAGAGATTTATCATACACCATGATGACTACAATTAATATCAATATATTATATGCTTGAAAATTACTGGGCAGATTTTAGGTCTTCTTATCACAAATAAGAAAAGGTAAGTATATAAGGTAATGCATAGATAGGTTAAATAGCTTGATTTATCCATTCCACAATGTACACATGTTTCAACACATCATGCTGTGCACCATAAATATATACAGTTTTTACTTGTCAATAAATGCATAAATAAATAAATAAAAGAAGAAAAGCAGTAACAGAAAATAAATTAACAAGGGTGGATGATATTCAGTAATAATAATTCATGTGATTGTCTCCAGGTCTGTTCTTTTCCTGCTTCATCCTTTTTAGGAAGTAGCAGGTTCTGTGCTCCTTAACTGATGGGTGTTATGAGGCACTGTAGAAAGATGAAGTGTACTGCGAAACTTTTTGCTTTTGACTCCAAAAGCCTATGCCCACTGATGATATTTAAAGTTGAGAGAAATAGGGGTTGCCCTCAAATTAAAGAGGGAATTTCCCCAGGCTGGTCAAGAAGAAAAAGGTTTGAGGATACTAGAGTGGAGAATATAAGTCACTATTCTGTGGGAACACTCCAAAAATCTGTGTACACACACATAAATATAATTATGTATACATATAATTTTATACATAATTAAATATTATTCAGCCTTAAAAAGGAAGGAAATCTTGCCACTTGTGACAATATGGATGAACCTGGGGGCATTATGTTGAGTGAGATAAGCCAGACACAGAGAGACATGAACTACATGATCTCATTTATATGCAGAATCTAAAATCATCAAAATCATAGAAGCAGAGAGTAGAACCTTGGTTGCCAAGGTACAGTGGGTAGGGGAAGTGGGACGATGTTCTTCAAAAAGTATGAAGTTTCAGTTATGCAAGATGAATAAAGTCTGGAGACCTAATACACAGCATGGTGACTATGGTTAATAATACTGTATTGTATGCTTGAAATTTGCCTAGAGGATAGATCTTTAGTGTTGTTACCACAAAAAGAAGAAGGGAGGAGGAGGAGGAGGAGGAGGAGGAGGAGGAGAGGGAAATGATGACTTTGTGAGATGATGGATGTGTTAATTAGCTTAATTGTGGTGATCATTTCATAATGTATACATATATCAAAATATTAAATTGTATACCTTAAATATATATACAATTTTATGTGTCAATTTTATCTTGATAAAGCTGTTAAAGGATAGCTCATACAATTATCTCTCTATTCAACATTTGTTAAGCATCTGCTCTATGATAGAAAATGTTCCAAAATTATTTTCTGAAAAGGGAAGCGATAGGGCAGCATCCCATTGAATGTACACAAGAAAAGGTGGCTTGTAAGGTAGATTCTAGACCTTCTCCTTATGAGTCCACACCATCTGTTTTTAAAACTGCAATAATAATACTGTTGGAGAGGGCTGCCTGAGCTAGTTGATTCCTTGAGACCATTTTCTGCTGTAAGATTTATGATAATAACAGCTATTATTATTGGGCATTATCTGCTAGGTACTCTTCTGAGCACTTTACGTGTATGAACTCATTGAATCTTTGTAACTATGGAGAAAGTATTATAAATTTCCAAGTGAAAAGCTGAAGCACAGAGGAATATGCCCCAGGACACTCATGCCTTGACTTTGATGTTTATCTACCCCTTTAGTCCTTACTCTCATCTTGAGCTACAAATATTGATTTTTCTCTACAGTTTTTGAAAATATTTCAACGTTATTTTTAACTTATAAAATGTCTAAGAAGAAGGCCTAGCTTTCATTAGTTCTAATATATAAATGTTGATTTCTTCACCTAGGAACCCAAAGAATAATCAATGCTCAGGTAGTATGTGTCCCTGTGCCCATGCAACTGCGTGAGTGCAAATGTCTTTGTCCCTTCCATGAATGTGCTAAATTATTAACGCAAAATCTTCTTATGGAGAAAAATAGTCATCCTGTGTTTTTCTGGTGATGATTTCATTATAGAATATCAGCAAGGAGTTAAATGTTTCAGTTAGTGATTTTATCATACTATCTGAAACTTTTTTTCCTTTTTTCACAGAGTGAATTTCTAAAGTTATCAAACATAAATACATTGTTTCCAAAGTAATCACATACAAACGTGCCAAAAATTATCCTAAGCATCATCTATTTGAGTCTATAATTAAATAGTATCTCAGTTCATACACATGATGTCATAAAAGTTTTCTTATTTTTAATGATGCTACTTATATGTCAGTGTACCCATCCTTTGCAAATCATTTCCTCCGTGATGAGCAATGTTAAGAATGTAATCTAAATCATCTTATTAGCAATTGCACGCTGTTTTAAAACTTTTCCACTTCCTCTGTTCCTGAGAATTCATGTTACAATACAAATGAGGAGAAAAAAACATCCATCACTTTCTCTTTTAATGTTTTCAAAACAAACACATACGCAATTTTCTATATAATAAATATTTTATATGCATAACATTATGTATTATATAAGATATAATTTTTAAAATACTTGTTAAATATGTACATATTTAAAACATATATACAAAAAACATCATAAATCACATTTAGATGTGATCACACTTCTGCCCCCTGGTAATTTAAAATCTAAAACCATAATCCCCTAGATAAGGCAATTATCCCCTGTAGATAATTAGAAATGGTCATATAGAGGGTGAGTCATTTTATTTAGCTATTGCAAAAAGAAGCTATAGTCATATCATTCCTGGTAGGATTATAGGAAGGGTTTTCTCTCTGTTTCAAACTGTGTCCATTTCATCAGAATCTGCAGAGCTCAGAGACAGACAGGAGCCTGAGACTTGGTATTTTCAACAATCTCATCTGGTGACTCTTAAGATCCAGAAAGCTTGGAAAATATCAGTTGGGTTAGTTGAGAATCCAGGTGGAAAAATCTGTTAATTATCTCTTGCACTCTATGACAGATATTTCAGTTCCCTACTGTTACTTGGCAAGTTACTGCTGGATGGAATCATGGAGTGATGGGTTGCAATTTCTTAAAATCACACGGTGCCTGGTTGGAAGGTAATTCAAAGGTCATCGAACCCAATCTTAAATGGTTTCCTGATCTTTCTTTAAATTTAGCCTCACTCTCTGGCTATTGCCTCCTGCTCATCAATCCTTCAGCTTGGTGTATGTGCCAATCACTTGAATCTAACTTAATCCAATTAGAGAGAGCAATATATTTTAATAGATTCTCCAATCACCTAGCCAATCATTTTTGGCCTACTTTGCTCACGTATTTTTGGATTGACAGGTGTCTATAATGATTCATGTCTAATTTACATACTTATTAGTTCCCTAAGGCATAAAAGAAATCAAGCTAGGCCTGCAGAATTTCAGTTCCTCAGTTATTATCATCAGGTGTTATCCAAGATACCATGTCTACAAAAAAAATGGAAATGATTATGAGAAAATCTAATGGTTATTGTTATAGCTATTTAAGTAGATGGTTCACATCAGTCTTCAAAATTGCATTTGCAACTAAACAATATTGTTATAATTGATGGATTTTAGGGCAAAAACAATCCTGAATGAGTTAGCCTGTGATTGAATTGTACAGTATAACTTCATTGTGTTTTAACAAAAATTTTCCTGTAATTCAGAGTCTGGGACACATTAAGTAGTTATGCATTGATTCTCTTTTCCCCCCCTCAAGTAATCGATTCAGTTCCTATGGCCTTCATTTCCCAAAAGACTGTAATATCTATAAAAAGATTATTTCTGTGAGTAGAAGATTCTGTATTCTACAATACGCCATCAGGCCATCAGACATTCTTGAGGCCCATCTGTACTATTGTCACTTTAGCAACAGAGGTAGCAACAAGAATTGACTTCAGCAGAAGAAACAGACCTAAAAAAAATAAAAAGGCTTGCTGAAAATAAAAGTTCCCAATAAATGTTTGACAGAGGTGAAATCTACTGGACCCTACATTTATTTTCTGAATAGGATAAGAACAAGTTACTTCCTTTAATTCTTAAACTATATATTGAGTAGACATTTGTCCTTGGCCATAGGGAACAATGAAATTTTGGCATTGAAGGACTCAGAGATTATCTAGTCTCAAATAGATGAGGAAATTATAGGCTACCTGATATTTGTTGCCCATTTAACAATAACTGTTTATTAAGAGGCCAGTGCCCAGGGCACTAAACTCAGAGCAATGAACAAAATAAACAAAGCCCTTTTTTTTTATTCCGGAATTTACATTATAGTGGGAGGAAATAGAAAATGAGCAAACAAATAAATAAATGCTATCTCAGATTCTGATGAGTACTGTGAAGAAAAATAAGGTAGGATAAGGTATGTGGTGGTGAGGGAAGGGATGGCGGAAAGGGTTCCTAGTAGCTGTGCCCACCATTATCACTCCCATCTGGGAGTTTGCTCCACTTATACCATTGCTGGGCTTTCTCTGTCAGATGCTGTTCCTTGATGTGCAGGTGGCCATGGGTCAGTGACTTCTGGATAGGTCATTAAGAGACCTCTGTTCTCAGAAACATGAAGAAGCATAAGAGTGCAGAGGGAAAACAGCCATGCCATAATTTTGACATATTCAAATCACCAAGTTTCAGCTATGGTTACAAATAACTGGTTTGAGTACATCCTTATTTTATACCAAAAAGGATAAAATCTAACATGATCTGAGTTTGTTTTACACTGGCTCTTAGACTTCTCAGATCACCCTTAAGTTAGAACACTTAGGGCTGGGGCGGCTGGTCTCTTGTTGTTTTTAGAACCTCCCTGGTTTGAGGGAAAAGTATTTGATTGATCATATTTTCCCTCTGATTTGTCCTTTTTGCCCTTTGCTTGCCTGTTTTGTTGAGGCAACCAACATTTTTTTCTACTGGCTTCTCAACTTGACACTTCATGAGCACAGATGTGTCAAGTTGCTATCTGATCTTTCCACAGTCATGCGCTTTTCCTGTCCAGTTCTGATGGGAAATCTGACACACACTGTGATCTCACTGTAATTTTGACAAGGGAAATCTGGCAGAAAAGACCATTGTCTCCACACAAATAACCTAGGACTTCCCCCCACCCTTCCATCCATAAAACAAATAGTTATGCCAACTTGAGATGTAGAGTCATGAAGAGAATGACACATTATGCTGTCAGCTAAGGCAATAAAAACTTGTACTGTTTTTGTACAGGACAGTGAGTCTTTGGGCACACAAACATGTATTTCCTATTACGGAATATATATTTGCACATATACTCTTTTATTGTTTTCTAATTAAACAATAGAAAATGTATAATATTCTCATACAATTAGCAAACCGAAAGTCAGGTACTAGAAGAAATGAACTGGTTCTGAGGTTTCAGATTTAGATTCTCCTAAGAAAAGTTAACAGAGTAAGGGAAAACTAATAAATATAATTGAGGAATAGATTTCACAATATGCTATTTCTTTTTCTTCATCAGTTCCATAATTTCACAATCTGATCAATGATCCCTATTACCTACAACAGCCATTTTAACACTGGCATATGGAGAATTTGGGATTATTTACTATAGCTTTGAAAAAAACCCATAGTATTTATCTTAATTTTTGTTTCTCAATAACTTTTATAAACAACAAATATTCCAGCAAAACAAAACTGAAATAGCTGTCTTTTATCTCTGATACAGCATAGCCTTTTGTTCATACTCAAGATCACCTTGAAAAATTTGTTAGATTATACTTAATGAATCCTTGTGAAGAATGACAGAGTTCAAATGTGTCAACTTTCTCAATTTTATCACTGAAAAAGCACAGTTTATTCAAGCTTATTCACCTCACAGTTATAGAGACTTTTGTTTATACATCATTCACTTTGATGTATAAGGGCTTTGAAATCCCTTTTTTATAAGGTGAATATGCCTGTTTTACCACTTGCACACTGGAAGCCAGCAACTGCAAATTTTGAACTGGTATTTCTTAATATAGAATATACATTTGAATTTTCCTGAAAGAGCATTATACTTCTTTATTGCTTCTTAATTAAACAACAGAAAGCACAAAATATTCTTATAAAAGGACTTCTATTAAACAAAAAATGACTGTATAATGTGTAAAATAAGAGTGTGGTTAAGACAAATATTGCAATGAGAAAGAAAAATTCAGGTAAATGATCTGTTAAAAAAAAGCCTTACCAAGATAGACATTGGTTGTAACCTGGAAACTATTCTCTAATAGTTTATATTGTAAAGAATGGCAAGGTGAAAGGAGTATAAGATTTAAAGAGAGGAAACCTAAGTACAGGTCTTTTGACGAGAAGCATAATCTGAGTCAGTTATTTAAATTACCTTAATCAGATTTCTCATTTGTAATAATTTGCATCTACCCCACAAGGATAAAATAAAGTGAGAAATAAATATCAAAATATTTATAATGTATAAAGCATTATAAACAGGCAAGTTACTTTAATTCTTTTTGTAGTACCACAAAACTAAATATCTTGCAACCAGAAACATAATACTAGCTCCCGTTTCTGAAGTCAAATGTTCTCTCTCATTAAATGTGTGTATAATGTATATATAGCCAGCCCTGCATATCTATGGGTTACACATCCATGGATTCATTCAACCTACCTCAGATAAGAAATATTTGAATAAAAAAATAAAAATAACAATACAATAATGAAAGTAACACAAATTTAAAAACAATGCAGTATAACAACTATTTATATAGCATTTACATTATATTAGGTATTACATATAATCTAGAGATGATTTAAAGAATAAAAGGGGATGTGCATAGGTTATATACAAATGCCATGCCCTTTTATATAAAGGACTTGAGCATTCGTGGATTTTTTTATGGAGGGACCCTCCTGGAACCAATTTCCCATGGATGGCAAGGGACAGCTGTATCACCTCCAGATAGAAAGTGAATCTCAGTACATTGACATAGTAGAAGGGATGCTATTTATCTATTTATTTTTATTTCAGGAAATTATGGGGGTACAAACATTTTGGTTACATGTTATGACTTTGCCACATCCCAACCATGATTTGAGATGTGCCCTTTCCCTCATTACAATGCTCACTGCGTCCATTCGTTGTGAGTTTACCCACCTCAAACCCCCTACCCCCAAAGAATATTACTACTGTGTGAGCACCTAAGTAAGTGTTGATCAGTCAGTGCCAGTTTGATGGCGAGTACATGTGGTGCCTATTCTTCCATTCTTGTGATACTTTACTTCGGAGGATGGGCTCAAGCTCTATCCAGGAAAATATAAGAGGTGCTAGATCACCATCGTTTCTTGAAATTGAGTAATATTCCATTGTATACATATACCAAATTTTATTGATCCACTCATGGATTGACGGGTACTTGGGTTGTTTCCACATCCTTGCAATAGTGAATTGTGCTGCCATAAACATTCGGGTGCAGATGTCTTTATTATAGAATATCTTTTGTTCTTTTGGGTAGATGCCTAATAGTGCTATTGCTGGATCAAATGGTATTTCTATTTTTCTACTTAGATCTGGAACCAGACAAGGATGCCCACTATCCCCACTTCTATTCCACATAGTGCTGGAAGTCCTTGCTAGAGCAATTAGACAAGAGAGGGGGAATTAAGGGGATCCAAATGTGGGCAGAAGAGATAAAACTCTCACTTTTTGCTGATCATATGACATTATATCTAGAAAACCCCAAGGATTCAACCAAGATACTACTGGAATTGATAAATGAATTCAGGAAAGTCTCAGGATATAAAACTAATACACAAAAATCAGAGGCATTCTTATATGCCAATAACAGTCAAGCCAAAATTCAAATAAAAAACGCAGCACATTTTACAATACCCTCAAAGAAAATCAAACAACTAGGTATATATTTAATGAAAGAGGTGAAAGACATATACAGGGACAACTACAAAACACTAACAAAAGAAATTGTAGAAGATGTAAACAGATGGAAAAATCTACCTTGCTCATGGATTGGTAGAATCAACATTGTTAAAATGTCCATACTACCTAAAGTGATCTACAGAATTAATGCAATCCCTATCAAAGTACCATCATCATTCTTTACAGATCTATAAAAAAATAATTCTACACTTGTATGGAACTAGAGAAGACCTCGTATAGCCAAAGCAATCTTAAGCAAAAGAACAAACTGGGAGGTGTCAGTCTACCAGACTTTCAAGTTGTACTATAAGGCTATAGTAACTAAAACAGCATCGTACTGGCACAAGAACAGAGACATAGACCTTTGGAACAGGACTGAGAATCCAGAGATGAAACCATCTGCATATTGTCATCTAATCTTTGACAAAGCAGACAGAAATATACACTGGGGATAAGAATTCCTTTTCAATAAATGGTGCTGGGAAAACTGAATAGCTACAAGCAGAAGATTGAAACTGGATCCCCTCCTCTCACCTCTTACAAAAATCAATTCAAGATGGATAACAGACTTAAACCTAAGGCATGAAACCTTAAGAATTCTAGAAGAAAATGTAGGCAAGACTCTCTAGGCAAAGAATTTATGAAGAAGACTCCCAAAGCAATCACAGCAGCTACAAAAATAAATAAATGGGATATGATCAAATTAAAAAGCTTCTGCACAGCCAAGGAAACTATCTTTAGAGCGAATAGACAACCTACAGAATGGGAGAAAATATTTGCTCTCCACACATGCACTAAAGGACTGATAACAAGAATCTATCTAGAACTCAAAAAAACCAACAAGAAAAAGATCAAACAATCCTATCAATAAATGGGCAAAGGACATGAATAGAAACTTTTCAAAACAAGACAGAATAATGGCCAGCAAACACATAAAAAAGTGCTCAACATCTCTAATCATTAGGGAAACACAAAGCAGAATCACAATGAGATATCACCTAGCTACAGAAAGATTAGCCTTTATCAAAAAATCCCAAAGTAACAAATGCTGGCGAGGATGTGGAGAGGTAGGAACATCCTACCTAAGTGTACATTTCCACTTACACTGCTGGTGGAACTGGAAATTAGTGCAACCTCTGTGGAAAAGAATTTGGAGGTACCTCAAAGTGATGCTATTTATTTAAACTAAGCTACCAGAATCTTGTCAGTTGGGATCCAGCTGGTTCAGCTACAGATCCAGAGCAATGTTTGCAGTTCCTTAATGTATGACTGTAAGAAGACAAGAACTGAGAATGACTAAACTGAGAATGACTAAACTTGCATTCTAACATTTAGAACTGTGGGTATCTAGGTATACATTTGACAAAAGTACAGGTGAATACAACAAACTATAAGCAATCCAAAGTTGTGTTCTATCACTAACTCTCTCTTCCTACCCCTACTTATCGAAGACTTTGTGAGGCTAGGACAATATTCTTGATGGTCTATGTTTCCATCTTTCTGACTTGGTGATCTTTCTGTGTCCCACCTGTGCTTGTCCCAATCCACTTTGCACTGAAACAATTGCACTCATATTTCTTTTCTCTTATCACCAAATAGAAAAAATTCCAAGTCTCACTGGAATTGATCGAAGTTCAGATTTCAAAGAGCAATGTCCCATAAAGTCTATTGCTAAGAAGATTGCTTCCTCCAATATATTCAGAAAATGCCACCACCATTTACTTCTATTTTAAGAATGACTTCTCTTCCCACTTGCTCTGCTCTGAATTTATTTCTATTTCTGGATACCTGTATGTGTAGCCTGTTACACTATGACATGTGAAGTGGTATTTTTTTTTTGTTTTTTTGTTTTGTTTTGTTTTGTTTATTTCTTGCCTTTTGTAGTAAGAAAAAAATTTCTACATTAGGTCTTGTCTGCAAAGGATCTCTCTTTGGGCAGAGAAAGGATGCCAGGAAACCTCTAATTGCAGTAGCCTGAGGCTGTATTATTTACCTTTTGATGCCTTTTGTTATGTAGACTACATATGTCTGATTCTTAAGAGATCATAATTCTAATGTTTTCCAAAAGATTAGTCATTAATCAATAGTTAACACAATTTAATAATGGTAATTAACCAAGCTAGACTATTAAAAACTTAGGTTTCACAAATAGAAAACTAGAAAAAGAATAGAAGAAATACTTCTCTGGTATCTGTGCACTCCCAGAGCATTTGAAAAAATAAATATAAAAATTCAAAAGAAAAAGTTAAGAAAAACTTTGCTGGAAATGCCTTTTAATTTTAATTTTATGAACTGTGACTATTGCCAGTGCTATAGCTATCTCTCTAAAAAAGAGCACCTTATATTTAATGTGAGCCAAATGAAAGGCCTATCTCTATTTTACAAAAATAAATTATTAATAGCTGCTTGATTTAGCTTTAGCTCAAGCTAAGAAAACAGCATTCTACTTTGCAGCTTCTTTTTCTATTTTAGGTTTTGTTTCCATCTTGTTGTTTTAAATTATAACTATTTATCTCCCATGCCCCATCTCCCGTCTGTACACAGTATATTGACAATTACACTATTTATCATTCTTGTTCAAGACTACAGAAAGCTACATACTTTTTATAGGCTTTAAGGACCCTTCAAGATTAAAGCCTGGCAGAAAACTCCTCTCTCCAGATTTGCATTTTACAATCCATTATTTATCATTTTTGCTTGCCCTCCCAGAACATTACTCTTTATGTACTGCTGAGAGCAATATATATATATAGTCCAAACTGATTATCTTTTTCCCTTGGTCTACTCAAACCTAAAACCCAAGATAAGACTCTTATTTTCCATACTGCAAACAATTCAAGCATGACCAGCAGTGCAGTAGACTTAAGTGCCCAACTTCTGAGCTTGCAATATCTAGGTGCATGTCATTCGTGTCAAGTCACTCATAAACCTCTCCTGTTTCTGATCTCTCAGGATCTTAGTGCCTGAATGAATTGTCCCAGAGAGAAAATAATAAATGAAACATCAGACAGACTACTTTCCAGCTCTCTTGGCTCATACTAATCCTTATTGTTTCAGAAATTCCCAACATATATCAACAGAATCAAATTCAACACAGAGCTCTCCATAGCTTTAACCATAAAGAACACTTTATCCGTTTTACTATTTCTGAAAGTAATTTTTTCCCCTCTAAGGTCCTTTTATTTATTATTGAGGGAATAACAGAGATGTACTTGTCTTTTCCAAATCATGAAATGTATAGTGTCCGACAGCCTGAAAAATCAGAAAACAGAAATAAAGGTCACAGGGTAGAAGAGGTACACAAGAAAATTGATTCTAGTAACCCGGAGTGGGGATCATTTTAGTCATTCTGCTTTACTCAGCTACTAACCAACATCACTGGAAGTCTATCTTACTTACCAAGTTAAACAATCTTCCAAATAGCATTTTGAATGAAGAATTATTCTACATTCTTTAGCTTAAATAAGCTATGGTCCAATTTAAGGATAATAGTTATGGTAGAGCTGATATAGCTGCCAAGATTAGGATGTTGCATATAAAATTAGCTTTTGGGAAAAGATTTAATATCCTTTGAAGACAGATTTATCAGCCCAGACTCAGATTACTGAATTTATGGAATCAATATTATCCATAGCAGTAAAATATTTTGGCCCCTCAGAAAGTTATACAACTATCTGAACAGCATACTCTGCCTGGAACAGTACCCAGTAGAAATAAAGCTTCTCAAACATCATCTTGAATACTAACATCTGTCATCACTCTGCTTTTTAGGGAAAAAAAAAAAGAAAATGATCATGGTATAAAATCCAGGTAAAAATAAAAATAATTATAATTTTTTCCATAAAGTAAGTTCAACACAAACAGAGATAGTTTATTGGAAAATTAAATACCAGAGACCAAGCCAGATTAAAGAGGCCAAAATTGACATGAAATTGACAGCAAACTCTGTTGCTCCTATATTTGTGGTGTGATAAAAATACCTTCTATTGAGTAATACATTTCAATAGCCTGCGTTTTTTTTTCCTTAAGCCTCAGAAAGGTAAAATAGGTACTCATTCAACATATTTCTCTCTCCTCTTCCCTGATATTGAGCAAAATACTGTCTCTTAATAGTTTTTAATAAATATACTGTATTTGCCTTCTATATTAATTATCAAGCAGTAAGGCTTTACTAGGGAGGTATAATTAGCACTTAACTTATTTTTTTCTAAAATCTTAATTGTTAATTTTTCCTAGAGCTTAGCACTTATTGTGCATTTCCTATGGACAAGGAAAGTGGTTACCACGCTAACCACTTTACTCATATTTTCCCAGTTCACCTCTCACAATAATTCTATGTGATAGGTAGTACTACTAATAGTACTGAAAGATAGAGAGGTTCAATGATCCAGAGTTAATAAGCTCCACAAGTAGGACTTAAACTCATTTTTTTCTGACTCTAGATGCAGTTTTGGCAAACAAATTTAGGCAGACTAAAGCAGCACCTGGAAAGAGAAACAAGGACTCTAGAGTGTTAGGGAGAAAAAAACAAATTGCATGAGGATTTTCTTTGGTGCTCTTATGCCTCCCTTTATGCAAATACTTCCTCCATGGAAACAAGATTGTTCACTATCTATTGCCCCAATAATTCTGTATAACTAAACACTCCAAAACTCATAGGCTTAAAACAACAGGTATTTTTTAGCTTATTGGTTTACAAGTCAACAATTTGGGCAGAGTTGGGTTGGGCGGTTCTTCCAGTGTGGACTGGGCTCACTCACATGTTTGGTGGTCTGTTGACTGTTGGCTGGAGCAGCAAGGTGATGAAGGCACATGCCTGCCTTCTTCTTCAGAAGGCTAAACTGAGGAACACAGTGAAACAAGCAAGGGAAAACCCAAATACATAAGCACTCTTCAAGTCCCCACTTGTGTCATATCTGCTAATATCCCATTAGCGAAGCAAGTCACATGGCTGATACAAACTTAGAATGAAAGGGCACAATAAAGCTACATGGGGTTGAAGAATTGGTTCTATTATTAAAATGAATATACCAGAACCTACAACTGTTAATCTTATTTCTTAATGCTCTTTTCACCTTTGGCATTCTGAGGCTATGAATCCACAAGAACAATGATCTATGATAAATATAGATGTACTCACTTAAAGTGACTTTTCATTACTTCTGGGGCTCTGCCATCAAAGAAACACTTATTACTTTGCTATTCAAAAGTGGTATCTTTGAAGAACTTTGTCAGAAATTCAAAATCTTGAGACATACCCCAAACCTACTAAATTGTAATTTATATTTTAACAGTATATTCAGGTGACTTGTATTAACAGTAAAGTTTGAAACAATATTTGTTATTAGATTAAGAATTCTATTCTCAAATGTGTTTCCTGAGGAAACAATCTAATCAGAGGAAATTTTAACTGTAAGAATGGAAACCAAAAAAGGGGTTCATGAGAAAAGTAAAGTAACAAAACATTTTATTCACTGAGGCTTCTGTAGCATCATGGTTTTCCTTAATCAAGTACCTTGTGTTTTGGCGAAATTTTGCAAAAATTTAGGTGAGGTCACTCAAATAGTTGCCTAAGTCCAAGTGCTATGCAAAGAAAAACAGACATAGACCCTGCTTGGAAAGTGAAAATGTTTCCCTTTCTTTTGCCCAAATAGGAAGCTTCAAACAAAGTCTGATAGAGAATTAACAGATGGGCATAGGCAAAGATAATTCTGAATATTCTTACATGCAGCAACCCAATCCCTTCCCAACTCAAATGCTGACAGTATCAAAAATCTCAATCCCTCAATGTCAAAAAATATGGGAGCTATGAGCTGTGCTAATCAGCAGAGAACTCAGTCTATTCTAAATTTTAGCCCAGAATCAGTTCAACTCAACTCTTGGAAGAATATTAATGGTCTCAGAAGAGAAAAAAGAGAATTACAGAAAAAAAATTGATGAAATAAATCAATATGCAAATGGAAACCAAAATAGAGCAGGAGTAACTATACCTCTATCAAATAAAATAGATTTCAAGACAAAAACTGTAAAAAGAGACAAAAAAGGTCATTATATTAATATAATGATTAAATGGTCATTCAGCAAAAGGATATAACAATTCTAAATATTAGTATATATGCACCCGACACGGGAGCACACAGATATGTAAAGCAAATATTATAAGAGCTAAAGAGAGAGATTGACCCAAATATAATAAACATTGGAGAATTTGACACTCCACTTTAATATCAGAAAGATAATTTAGACAGGAAATTAACAATGAGACATTGGACTTAATCTGCACTATAGACCACATGGACCTAACAGATATTTACAGAACATTTCATCCAACAGCTATAGAATTCACTTTCTTCTCCTCAGCTCATAGATCATTCTCAAGGATAGACCATATATTAGGCCACAAAACAAGTCTCAAAAAATTCAAAAAAATTGAAATCATACCAAGTATTTTCTTTAACCACAATGGAATAAAACTAGAAAGCAATAAGAAGAAGATCATCAGAAAATGTACAAACACATGGAAATTAAACCACATGCTCTAGAATGACCAGTGGGTCAATGAAGAGATTAAGAAGGAAATTTAACAATTTCTCAAAGTAAATGAAAATGAAAACACACCATATCAAAACCTATGGGATATAGAAAAAACAGTAATAAGAGGCAAGTTTATAGTAATAAGAGCCTACATCAAAAAGTACAAAAGCTTTAAATAAACAATCTAACAATGCCTTTCAATGTGAAAAAAAAGAGCTAAACACACCCAAAATTAGAAGAAATAACAAATATCAGAGGAGAAATAAACGAAAATGAAACAAAATACAGAAAAACCAACAAAACAAAAAGTTGTTATTTTGAAAAGATAAATAAAATTCACAAACCTTTAGCCAGAATTTTAAAAAAGAGAGAAGACCCAAATAAATAAAATTAGAGAAGAAAGAGGAAACATTTCAACTGATACTGCAGAAATAATAAGGATCATTAGACACTACTATGAGCAACCATACATTGGAAAACCAAGATGAAATGAATAAATTCCTAGATACATATAACCAACCAAGATTGAACCAGGAAGAAATCCAAAACCATTATAAAACAATAAGTAACAAGATAGAAGCAGTAATAAAAAGTGTCCCATCAAAAAAAAGTTCAGGATCTGATGGATTTAATGCTGAATTATATCAAGCATTCAAAGAAGAACTAATATCAATCCTACTTAAATTATTCCACAAAATTGAGGAGGAGAGAATACTCCCAATCTCATTCTATGAGACCTGTATCATCCAAATACCAAAGCCAATGACACAACAAAAAAAAGAAAAATATAGGGCAATATCTCTGATTAACATAGATGCAAAAATCCTCAAAAAAATACTAGTAAAGTAAATTCAACAGCAACACATCAAAAAGATTATTCATCATGATCATGTGAGGTTCATCCCAGGGAGGCAAGGATGGTTCAACATACGCAAGTCAATCAATGTGATATATCATATCAACAGAATGATGGGTAAAAACCATATGATAATTTCAACTGATGCTGAAAAAGCATTCAATAAATTTAATATTCCTTCATGATAAAAACCTCACAAAAAACTGGATATAGAAGAAACTTACCTGAAAATGATAAAAGCTATATATGACAGACCCACAGTGAGTATTATACTGAATGGGGAAAAACTGAAAACCTTTTTTCTAAGATCTGGAACAAGACAAGGATGCCCACTCTCACCACTGTTATTCAACACGGTACTGGAATTTCTGCCTAGTGCAATCAGACAAGAGAAAGAAATAAAGGGCATCCAAATTGGAAACGAAGAATTCAAAATATCCTTGTTTGCAGCTGATATGATCTTATATCTGGAGAAACCTAAAGACTCCGCAAAAAACTATTAGAAGTGATAAACAAATTCAGTAAAGTTGCAGGATACAATATCAACATATAAACATAAGTCGCATTTCTATATGGCAACAGCAAACAATGTGAAAAAGAAACCAAGAAAGTAATCCCATCTACAATAGCTACAAATAAAATAAAATACCTAGGAATAAACTTAACCCAAGAAGTGAAAGACCTCTATAATGAAAACTATCAAACGATGATAGGCCGGGTGCGGTGGCTCACGCCTGTAATCCTAGCCCTCTGGGAGGCCGAGGTGGGTGGATCACTCGAGGTCAGGAGTTCGAGACCAGCCTGAGCGAGACTCCATCTCTACTAAAAATAGAAATAAATTATCTGGGCAACTAAAAGTATATATAGAAAAAATTAGCCGGGCATGGTGGCACATGCCTGTAGTCCCAGCTACTCGGGAGGCTGAGGCAGGAGGATCACTTAAGCCCAGGAGTTTGAGGTTGCTGTGAGCTAGGCTGACGCCACGGCACTCTAACCCGGGCAACAAAGTGAGACTCTGTCTCAAAAAAAAAAAAAAACATGATGATGAAAATAACTGAGGAGGACACAGAAAAATGGAAAGATGCCTCATGTTCATGGATTGGAAGAATTAATACTGTTAAAATGTCCATACTATCTAAAGCAATCTATAGATTCAATGCAATCTTCACCATAATACCAATGACATTCTTCACAGAAATAGAGAAACTAGGTCTTTGGGGACAGTGATAGCCAAGGAGTTAAGGCCACCTTAAAGTCCACTCTCTCTCTGAACTTTCAAGTTATCAATCTATTTTCTTATAATGCAACCCACTTTGAGTCACATTTGTTATTTTCAACATAAAGAGCTCTAATTGATCCAGTAGTCTATGGTATGGCTATGCCATATTTCTATAACTAACCTCTTCTAGATGGATGGTTGAGTTGCTTACAATGTTTTGCTATTACAAAACAGGTGGCCATGAATATTTTTGTATACATGACTTTGATAACAAGCATCAGTATACCTGGAGGAATCATTCCTGGAAGATAAATTTCTACCAAAAGAAAGGCAATTTTAAATTTTAGCAGGAGTTTTCAAATTTTCCTGCATGATGTTTATAGTAATTTTTACACACATATTAACAAAATGTGAGACTACTGGTTTCCCAAACATTCACTAGCAGAGGACTATCAAAGTTTTTGGTCATCAAATATTTTGTTTCCAGAAGCAGTATTTAATGCTAGTAAAGGTATAATAGTCTAGGCACCCTTGAATATTTCTATTAAGAGTGTTTAATTAAACACAACCTTTCTGGGAAGCAATCAGGCAATATGAATCAAGAGACTTAACAAATTCATTCTTTCTGACTCAACTTTTCCACTTTGGAGACTCCATCACGAGTAAAATTTCAGAGAGTTGGAGAGTGATGCATACATAAAAGATTACTGAATTATTATTTAAAAGAAAACACTGAAATTAAGAAGAGAAAAATGATATTACTATTCAGTCATTAAATATCATGTTTTTGATATTTTGAACAATGTTTAATTGTGAAATATGCTTCTGATACAAGGTTAAGTTATAAAAAATTGCACTCATACACAAACATATACACATATGTATAGGTATTTCTCTGTACTTGACATACGCATATAAATATTATGTATCTATATATGTAGATAGGTGTTAAAAGATTTATGCACCAAAATACTAATTCTGGTTTTTCTTTCCTTGGCAGATTGAGCAGAGATTGATTCTTAATTTCTTCTTAATAATCTTCTGTATTTCTAAATTTCATGTAATGAGCACATGCTATTTTATAGTCAGGAAAATGTTACCTTCTTTTACTACCCCTTGGCATATCTTGACAAGGAGTTTGAATTCATAATTAATTGGAGGAAAGGAAGATGACTTCTGGTTCATGAAACTTTCAATGTGAATGAAAAATGAACATTTTTCATAACATTTCTGAAATATCGATCTCTCTAGACTCTTAATTTATTAAGTTGTAAGGCCATGATAATATGCATTATCTATGTCAAATACCTCTGCCCAATGCTCATTCAAAATTTTTTGAAATAATTTAACATAGCAATATGAAATTTGATGCAGAGCACACACATGAGGGGAAGTTAACATCTACAATGTATTCATATCAATAAAATAATTTGATATTTAATAATTTTCAGTTGTTTTCCTGCTTTCATTACCAATCGTATTATGTACCATAGTAATGAGCAAAACAGTTTTTCTTGCAGTGAGGAAATAGGCATTCTGAAACAATCTCACAAGTAAACGTAAATTGTAACCATGGTAAATGTCACCCAGGGAGAGAGGCAGCAGAAACAAGGTGGTTGAAAGTATGGACTTTAGATTTAGATGCCTGGGGTTGATCCCGACTGCCACGTACCAGCTTGTGTGGCTCTGAGCAAGTTACTTAACCTCTCTGTATTCAGTTCATTGATATGTAAAATGGAAATTTTAAAAGTATTTATTTTATAGGATTATTAGGAGTATTGAGTTATTTAAACTGCATATATTGTAATAGTGTCTGACACATAGTAACCTGTGGTCAAATAAACAGAAATGGTGTACAGGTATCGAGAGTATTTAATAAGGAGGTATGGCAGAGGTGGCCAGAGAAGCCTTCACTACATAACTGGTAATGGAATGACAAGAGTTACCTCTGCGTAAAACATGGGTGTGGATGTTGTATAAGATTAAAGTGGAAGATGGAGAAAAGTGAGGACAGACCATGTAGGGCACGTCTGCCCACATTAAATATTTGTTGTTGTTAATGCCCATGAATACATAAGTGGATTAAGAAAACATGATATATGTATATCATAGAGCTCTACTCAGCCACAAAAAACAATGGTGATCTAGCACCTCTTGTATTATCCTGGATAGAGCTGGAGCCCATTCTACTAAGTGAAGTATCACAAAAATGGACAAGCAAGCACCACATCTACTCACCATCAAATTGATATAAACTGAGCAGCACTTAAATGCACATATAGTAGTAACATTCATTGAGTGTCGGGCAGATGGGAGGGCGGAGGAGGGGATGGGCATATACACACCTAATGGGTGCGGTGCTCACCATCTGGGGGATGGACACACTTGAAGCTCTGACTTGGGTCGGACAAAGGCAATATATGTAACCTAAACATTTGTACCCCTGTAATATGTTTAGATAAAAAAAATTAAAAATAAATTAAAAAAATAAAACACACACACACAAATATATATATATGTGTGTGTATATATATATATATATATTTTTTTTTTTTATTAAAGTAGTCTATGGAAGGGGTGACCTGATCAGGTTTCTCTTTGGAGGAAAAAACATCACTCTGACTGCAGAGTAAAAACTGAAAGAGCACACTTGGAGATAAGGGCAGGGCTGTTAGGAAGCTATAACAATAATCTAGGTGAGAGATAATGTAGCTTGAACCAGAATAGAGACACTAGAGAAGAAGAAAAGGGACAAATTTGAAAAATACTAGGAGGGAAGAAGAACCTCCCTAGGTGGTAGATCAGATATTGGGAATGAAAGAAAAATTTCCAGACTAACTCTGGGCTTTCTGGAGCTACTGAGACACTGATCGCTGAGGAAAAGACAAGATTTGGCAGATAGAGCATGACTTTGGATCTAAATAGGTTGAGATAGAGTTCACTTTGAATCTTCCAAGTGAAAATATCAACAAGGCAGTTGATTATACTAATCTGGACCTCAAGGGGATTTCAAAGTTGGAAATATGATCAAATGCCATTGAGAGACCAACTAAGATTGAATTAAAAAAGGTCCAGATTTTGCAACACAGAGGTCATTGTTGACTATAGAAATAGCTTTTCTTTATTACATGATGGGGATTGAAACTAAATTGGAAAAATTTGATTATGGAGTAGGGCAGAGATGAAAACAAGTACAGAAAACATTACCAAGATGCTACAAAGAAAAGAAAAGTGAAATAGCTAGTGGGGATTTGGGACAAAGGAAAAGTTTCTGGTGTTTGTTTTTAATGAAGAGCTTCAAAAATTGATGAGAAAGATATATTTGAGAGGAAGATATTGAATCCATAAACAAATACTCAACAGCAAAAGATTTCTCAGTAGGTAAGTAAATGAATTAGCCTTAAATACAGGAAGGGAAGACCTGTATTGAGACGAAGAGAGAAGGAAGATAGTTTTGGTCCAGATGTAGTCCTCTAGCCTATTAGCTACCTCCTGCTCATCCTGCCTAATGAGCATAATGTCATAGACATGATGGATCAATGTGAGGTTCTGTGGGCTACCCAAACCATTCATGTTTCTTCGTACCCTATTATGAGAGAGGGAGGATGAATTAACATAGCCTTAGGTGGAGCAAGCTTGTTAATAAATATTCCATGTAAATATGAACTGGTTTTGATCCTCTTTTCTCACAAAAATATAAAAAATATATTCAACAATTTAATGCCCCAGTATCATGTAGCCGATACTGTAACTATCTCCTCTAGCAACAATGAAACAGTTGGCACAATAAGCTGTCATTGGGGTTACTATGTGGCTGAGCTAGCACTGATCTACAGATAGTCTTCAGGAGTTACCCATATCTGAAGGGGCTAGACTGGCAAATTTAAAAAGATAAGGAAATGATAGAGATCACTGCCCCACAAATCTCTGCCATGCTCTCACTACACCCTTCTACCAGCATGCACTGGCCAGTATGGGTGAGGCCAGTTCCAGAGGTTTCTATTTAGCCTTCCTCACTATACTTTCTCTTACCAAATAGGCCAAAGACCCAGTGAAAGGACCATCCTAACTACCAAACATGTCCAACTCAATTATACTTTTAGGAAATGACCAGTGAGTCAATTCATGGGCTCAGTGGATCTATTGCAAACTGGACTTAATCAGAACTCCTTTATTGCCTAACATTCATAAACCACCACCCTACTAGGTGAGCCGTGAGGATGCTTTGGTTCCAGAAATGTCAAATTGAATTCCCGCCTGCATCCAGTAGTCCTCAAAATGTCCAGGTATTTCCCTCTCCTCCATGTATAGTCATCTGAGTAAATGACATAGGATTTTGGGGGAGAAGGACTGAGAAAATCATTACAATATACAATTGCCAGAGAGTTGCTATGACTTTCCTCCTAGGAATGAGGCCACCTTTCAGTCAATGGGTTCCAGATCTGAAAATTGACTCAGGTCCAGAAATGGACAAAGGATTATGACATTTTATCATACTGACACCCTCAGCCTTCTGCTTTTTCTGTGTGCCTTCTGATCATAGATGTTAAACAACACCTCTCTTTTGACCCTAGAGACACCATACTCTATTAAGACTTCTCCACAACTCTTTATAATGTTCTTAAGGTTTCTTAAAATTCTAAACACACATCTACCATGTGTTTTAGCTATTGTGTTCCTAGGTATTCACCTAAGAGAAATGAAGCACATGTTCATACCAAAACTTGTACATGAATGTTCATAACAGCTATATTTGCAATAGCCAAAAACTAGAAACAACCAAAAATGTCCATCAACTTGTGAATAAATAAACAAATTGTGGTATATTCATACTCAGCAATAAAAGGCACTTATTAATACATTAAATCAATTAAAACATAAAATTCCACGGACGAATCTCAAAGACATTATACAAAGTGAAATTAGTCAAACATAAAAAACAATAAAATGCATGTTTCTATTTGTATACCTGCTGGAAAAGGTAAAACTATAGTTCCAGAAAGATCTGTATTCATTCTGATCTCATTCTGGAGATTAAAGGAAGTGGTTAGATTTCAAAGATGTATATGGAAACTTTTTACAGTAATAGAAATATTCTATATCTTCATTATGGTATGATAACTGCACATACTACCAAAATTCATCAAACTCTGCACTTAAAATGGATTTCACTACATCTAAATTATGCCTCAATAAATCTGAAGAAGAAAGGATGTTTTGCTAAGCACTAAAGAAAAAAAAAGATATGACAACCAGATTCCAGTATTCAAATAATATAAAATTTAGTAAGCAAAACCACACATAAATATGTTTAATAAATGTATAATGTGAGGCATGCCATGAAGGGAATCCAAAGTGTTGTGAGGATTTGCAGGTGGAAATTCTCCCTAAATGGAGCTCTGACAGAGCTTACTGGAAAAGGTAACATTTGAATTAAGTCTTAACACATGAGTTAAATAGCTAAGGAGAGAAGAAATTCCAGAAAAACTGGATGAAGAAAGTATTTATATTTATTTATTTATTTACTTATAGTTTTATTTATTTATATTTATAAAAACTGAGGAGTGTATTTCAAAAATGTTTAACTGGGGCATAAAGATCATGTAGAAAATTATTAAGTGATAAGGCAATGAAGACCAACTGGAGACTAACCATAGAGCTACAATTCTAGGGATAAGCAACAGATACCACCGAGAGTTGTGTGACTAGAACTTTGTTTCAGATAATTATGCTGGGAAGGCAATCTATAACAGGATGGATTGGACAAAAGGCATGGGAGGAAGCTAGGAGACTGTTAGGTTGTATTGAAATTACACAGCTAAGAATGCTGACACGAAAATGGAATAGAAAACAAATACATATGAGTTTGCTGAACAAGAAATTGCGGGCTGACTAGATATGGCGGCAGAAATGAAGGATGACAAAGATGACCCTCAAAGAATGTGCTGACTCAATAACATTAATACTGAACAAAGTCATTATCAGAGTCTTGGAAAATTAAGGACAAATGAGGTTTGAAAGGGGGCTGTTGAATTGGGTGGTTATCTAGTCACTCAGTGAACAGTTATGGAGTGCCAACTCTGCACCAGCCAGGATAGACAGGAGATACAGTGAGGAACCAGACAGATAAAGTCTCTGTCCTCAAAGAGTTTATATTCTTGTTTGCAGAGATAGACAATAAGCACATAAACATATAACGCAATAAGTCCTCAGTTAACATCACTGATAGGTTCTTGGAAGCTACAACCTTAAGTGAAACTAAGTATAATGAAACCAATTTTACCATAGTCTAATTGATACACACAGAAAAGTTCCTGCAGTATATTTCTTGTAATGAAAACATCACCACACTTCTAAATAAAGACCCCAAACACCTCTAAAATTAAATATTGAAATAAATGTGAACTATACAAACATTTAAGAAAGATTAATAAAAACAAGGAAGACAATGGTTTGCTCAGTTGTTGGCAGACAGTGAGGGATGGCCCTCGTGGTCATGGTGGGTTAAGTCAGGGGATGAATATTTGCAAAGTGAGAATTGTAAGGAGCCCCTCCTACCACCATGCAGCTCAGAAACAAGCAAGAACAATCACGGCCGTTTATTGTTGTGCATCTGTACAATTATAGTATACCTTATTAATTTTTATTTTACAATAATTTGTATTCAATCATTCATTCATTTTCCAGCCTGCTTATTCCAGCTCAGGGTCACTGGTGGGCAGAGCCTATCCCAGCAGCTCAGGGCACCAGGCAGGAACCAACTCTGGACAGGATGCCATTCTATGGGAGGACACACTCTCACACACACACACACACACACACACACACACACACACACAGTTACTCAGACTGCAACAATTTAGACACACCAAAACATGTACCACTTTGGGATGTGTGAGAAAATTCACACAGACATAGAAGGAATATGCAAACTCCACACAAACAGTGGCCCCAGCCAGGAATCAATTTTTTATCTCATCAACATTATAATGAAAAAATGTTGAACAAAACAAAATTATTCAAGGACCTGATCTATATAAGATGTATTTTTTAAACATCATTCATTATAATTAGGACATTATACCTTCAATAGAGTATTTCTCCCAGAATACTAGAAATCAAAATAAAAGTGTTTATGAAATCTGTAACCTATTAAAAAATGGAAGTAAAGGGCTACTATTACTATTGAAACCACTATTGAAAAGGAAAGACATAGACAGTAGCAGTTTAAAGGGAAGGTACAAGTATGTTAATTGGCAGAAAGAATGAAAGACATTGGAAACAGAATGCTTGAAGATGTAAAACAAAGGAGATAAGAAAATAATTAATGGAGTGAGTCCTGCAAAAGGTATAGAATTGTGACCATAGGACAAACCATTAGATTTGAGAAGGAAAATAATCCTTCTTTCTTCATTATAAGAATTAAGAATTTATGAGAACAAAGAATAAGATGATAGGTAAAAATATGGAGAAAATGTAAGGTGGGAAATACCTGAGGGGTTATGAGTTGAGAAATGAATTGGACTTTTTTGCAGATGACAGTTACTAATCATGGTGAGGATAAAAGAAATGGGCTATGGATGGGTTTTCAGGTCTGATACAGAGAAAAGGTTTTGAGATGGTAGCTATGAGGAGTATGACTCTAAGCTACAGTCACTGGCTAACAGGGTTTGCTGAGGGCTCAACAGTGAGAAGCCACCAATATTTGGAGCACCTGATCAGCATGACTTTCTCCAGCAACCCAAGACCAAAGAATGTAGAAAATTTATGTTGTAGGCCAAAATTAATTAATCAACTAATAATTTAAATGGGAAAATGTGGTGGAAAGTCAATGGCATTAGATATTTAAAAGTATTATTGAATTGGACGATGATGTGGTCAAAGATAGGAATGGAAAAAAATTTTCAAATCTGGGAGAGTAGTCATTGTCAGCCCAGAGAAAATGACAAGCTGGTGCAGAATAAGGCAGCTGGTAAGGTAAATGGTAAGAAAATTGTGGGTGGAAAGGAATAACAGAAACTAGGATATAGAGTTACACTAGTTCCTAGAAATAATATAGTCATGATGAGGTGTTAGGCCTTAATTAAAAATACTGTGCACAGCAAGTGTTTCAAAAAATACTTTTCTAATTTCTATCTACATTTACAGATCACTATGTGAAATCCTAAGGTGCTAATTAAAGCTTTTATAAACACTTGCACAGACTAATCCCATAATTCTTAGAGGAAATATGGAGAAGTACTTCATCTTTTGAACACTATCTATTTTTGCAAGTGATTATTATTAACGTGAAGTTATAAAAAGGAAACCTCAAATGTTTTCTTTGCACTGTTTAGCAACAGTCTCTTTTTGGCCAGAAAAGGAGGAGCATGTGATTGGATTATCGACTGGAAGTTTCCTAAATGTGCCTCATGGTATATTTATGATGATTGAATTAAATTTCTTTGCCCTTAGGGTTCGGTGATCAACTTGGGGACCAAACAAAAACTAAAGAAATAAAAAGGAACATTTTCTTCTAATGTTCTGCTTCACAGTAGAGAAAATGAATTTTTAAGAGCTACATTGTTTTGACTGGAAGAAACAAAACTCTGGCAAGGCAGCAAGTGGTTATCATTTTGAAACAAAAATAAACACAAATTTCCATACTTACAATTCAAAGTCTTTCTTTGAATTTGGTCCAAGTGAGTATCAATGTCTCTTGAGTGTTGGTGTCTATGGGTGAGCTCTGAAATGCTAATACAGCAATTGACTTCATCACTCTGGAGCACTTAGTCAAAGCCTTATGTTACAGAATAAGAAACAAAATATCTTATCCCCCTTTCTCCTATAAAAGAGGCACTTCTGAAAGCAACATCCACTGGGGATCACCCAATATTACAGTGATAACAAAACCAAAACATTTAGTTATACTAATTCCCTAAGAGCAGTTTACATCACCTGAGTAGCACAAACAGTAGTCCGAGTTCTCCCCAGAATAATCTCTCTGTTTTAGACGAATTACAGAATATCAAACTGGCCACATTGCTCAATCCAAATTGGTCACATCACTATGGGCATGAGTTTTTTTTCATTTATTTTCTTCTACAATGGAAGATTGTTTTCTCTCTCCTTTTCTAGAATGCAAAGAGGAAATTCCTCTTCTTAATGTAATTTGGAAGTTCAGCAAAATGCTTCATGGTCTGCTGTGATAGGTCCAAAATGGAAAAAGGTGTATCAAGTTGTCAAAATTACACAACACAAGGAAACATCATTCATGCAGAACACAATGTTGTGTCCCAGGTGGTATTATTCACATTATATTTTATGTCATGTGATGTGTTGGCCCTGTGGGGAACAGATGACTAATGAGTTTACCAGGTAAATGTGCATGGTCAAATATTTGCCATGAGGAACATGTTGTCTATGCATCATGAAATAATAGTGAGAGCTAACATTTACACAGGACCAACTTTTGCCAGGCACTCATCTAACCCTATCGGAAAAATAACATTATTATTTCACTTTACACATGAGGAAACCAAGATAAAGAGAGATTATGTACCTTGTCCCTGGTCATAAAGCTATTAAAGGGCAGAGCCAAGACATGAAACTAGATAGTCTGCCTCCGGAAGCTGGGCTCATCTGCTTATTAAACAGAAATTGTGTTTTTCCCCCAGATGAAAAGAAAATAACAAAAAAGCTTAGAGTTCATGAGTTCTGCAATGAAAGGAATATTTGAAATAGTACTTGATTTAATATCCCAGCTTGGTTTTTCAGATGCAAGCACTGGATGTATTTTCTAGTAACTTTAAAAATTATAAGACAAAATAATTGACAGTGGTATCTGAGTTAATTTAATTAGGCAGCGATTACTCCTTCCCTCTTAATACAATAAAATCAAATCTGCTTGAAATATAAAGAAAAAACAAAGAGAGTTTCTATAGCAGTAATTACCACAACCTACTTTTCATTTATTTTTTATCTCTTTCTTTTAAATGAAACACTTAGTGAAAGAAAAGTATGGGCTTTATTTTGTCATAGGTTTCTTCCTCTTTAACACAAGAATAAAGTTGAAGGTAATAAATGATAAAAGGGAAATACATAAAAATCTAGATTTATAAGGAATAAACCAAATATCCTAAAAGGAAGGCAACTGCTGGCATACTTGTTCTTGTACTGATTTTATTCATGTGCTTCCTGAAGATTCCACATCTGATTTCTTCTTCAATGATAATATCTAACTAAATTAAAATTTTTAAAAATATGAGAGAGAACTACTCCCAGTGTGTTATATAGAATTTTTATAAAATAATTTGGATTTATCAAGCATATAAACTATTTTCCTTGAGTTAAAATAAAGCATTTCTTATTTAAATGTGCCAGGCAACTGCATAATATAGTTTGTTTCCCAAGATGTATCTTTCACTTGACAATGTTCATATATCATTCTCAGATCCTGACAGATAACATGATTGTAAAAATTTCACAACTGAGCTAGTAAGATATGTCAAGGTTCACATAAAAGAAATTCTGGCAATTGGTAAAAGGCTTCTCAATGAAATGGAACATGCTTACACCTGAAATAGCTATTGTTAAACATTGAAAGATAAAGGCATTTAGATGGAAATTGCTGGGCAAAGTCAAAAGTAGCAAACGCACTTTAGGATTCAGCTTGGCCCTGCTACTTCAAAATGAAAGTCACAAACAAGAATAAAGATTATCTTCTGAGAACAAGGGAAAACATTTCCATCCTGAAAGCTTTTAAGATAAAAATGTTTCCCATTTGTAACTAGGCTTAAAAGTGCCAAAGAGCAAATGCATTAAAGGGAACTAAAATTATTCCTAGAAAATGTTTTAGATTTTCTGGAGATTGATACAGAACATTTTAATATAACAGACTATTAAAGCCACCTTCTTGGAAAGCTGAACAACTTTGTGGTTTCTATTGATCGGACAGAAAAGTTGAGGCTGCATGCAATTTATTTTGGTGTCTCTATGGAATATTGCACAAAAGTGCTGAAAATATTAACATTAGCACTAATATTAATATTTAACTTAGTAATTAATATATGTAGATACTTTGAGAGTGACTCCAGTTGTGGGGAACAGTATGCCCTGTGCCTGCAGCTGGTTTCTCTACCCTGAATAGCAAGTCTAGGGCATACCTGAGACAGTGCTTCCCTTATAAAAAATATAAGTATGTATATTAGAATATGTATAATATGTGGTTTTTACATAATGTCTTTTATTGACCCAACAAAGAATTCATATTGTACAAAATAAGCATTGAAAGAGAAATTTTAATCAAGACTGGAAAGTAAATTTGAGGAGCAAAAAAATGGAGTGTGTGTGTGTGTGTATACTCACTCTACTTATCTTCCTATTGCTCTAGCTAAGCCCGGGGGAAGAAGAGATGCATGACTTAATAAACGGCTATATCAGTAAGAACTTTTCCTCATCCTTTGCACTAGCTGGATTTGAAGGTCAGTATGATTATACCAAGAAATGCTGCCTATGAGAATCCAAGGCAGAGAAGAAAGGATTAGCAGCAAGGCAGAAACTAAATGGGAAATAAAGGAGTTGACAGCTTCTGTTCTTTGCTCACCTCTTTCCCCTTTCCCCACCTCCCTACCTAAACCTGCCTCCCTGAGGCTTGTAGAACAATAACCGGTTGTTAGGGTTTTGCTCTTTTGTTTTCAAACAACAAAAAGCCGCTTGGGTTATCTCACTGGGGGGAAAAAGAAGTTGAATATGGGATGCTCAGTTGAAGAAATGAGATGCTTTGCAAACTATTCTTTTTGTTTCCATCTGTCTCTCTTCATTCCTGGTTCTCTCTGCACATCATCTCTCTTTCGTTCTCTCCACCTCTTCATATCTTTTCTGTTCCCTCATAATTTCAGCTTGTACGTGCCTTTGTCTAGCCACAGTTAATCTATAACATCCCTTCAAAAAAAAATTCCTTTTTTGTTTCTTTTTTTAAATTTTCTTTTTTATAATTTCAGAATATTACCGGGGTACAAACATTTTGGTTACATGTCTTGATTTTGTACAGTTGGAGTCAATGCTATGTGTGCCCATCACCCAGATAATGTGCGTTGTACCTGTTAGGTGTGAATGTACCCAACCCCTTTTCCCCCTCCCACCTGTTTCCTTTCCATTGAGTTTTACTTGATATGGGCATATACGTGCTGACGGATTAGTTCCAGTTTAATAGTGAGTACATATGGTATTTGTTTTTCCATTCTTGCAATACTTCACTTAGAAGAATGGTCTCCAGTTCCGTCCAGGTTGTTACAAAAGGTATTAGTTCCCCATTTTGTTTTCAGTTCAGATTACCAAGACAAGGAGTGTGGTTAGCCCAATTCGTTCTTTTGTGTTTAGTCTTGGTTCATAAATATTTGATCGTTATTATCAATTTGAATTGTGTCCCCCCCACAAAAAAAAATATATTAAAGTCCTAACCTCCAACACCTGTGAATGTGAACTTATTTGGAAATAGGGTCTTTGCAGATGTAATCAAGTTAAGATAAGGTCATTAGGATGGACCCTTAATCCATCATTAATGATGTCCATATAAGAGGTAAATTTAAACACAGAAACCAGAAGGAAGATGGCTGTGTGAAGACCGAGGCAGAGATTAGAGTTATGCTACCACAAGGTAAGGAAGGCTTGGGACTCCCAGAAGCTGGAAGAGGCAAGGAAGGATCCTCCCTTAAAGGCTCCCTGCCAACACCTTAATTTTGGACTTCTAATCCCCAGAACTGTGAGGGAGTATCTTTCTGTTGTTTTAAGCCATGTAGTTTGTGATACTTTATTACAGCAGCCCCAGAAAACTAATACAGTCACTTTAGTCAATTGTCCAACCCTGAGCCAAATATTTGGAGGTGTCATGCATCCAAAATATGACACTTTTGCCCTTTGGATGAGTTTGGCTGAGTGTGTGGGAAGACTTTTTCCCCTTGAAATTGTAGGAGTAGGTAGCAGATGTCCATATCTCTTGTCAAGAACATACCTAGTGGCTGTTGCTAATAAAACCCTCAAAAAACAAGAGCAAAAACTTTTTTTTTTTATCAGAGGTACATAGTTTATTGTCCATTGTTTTAGAAGAGGGGAAAATTTCAAAAGGAAGAAAAATCAGTTCTTTCTTCTAAAAGTGGAACTAATTAAGTTCTTTTAAATGTCCTTCCTGCCCGCCCCCCTCTCCATTATACAGGTTCTCATACTTTTCATAAGATAATTTAAATACAGGAAGGATGTCATACTTAACATTGACCATGAGTCATCATTTCTTGATGTTTTCTGCTCTCATTAGCATCATAAAGGGTACTAAAACCTGAAATAAAGCCAAGAAGGAAGTAGACAAACTATGCCACCCAACATAGCCCACTCAGTCCCCTTGAATAAACCAGCAGGGCCATGCAAACCAATGAAGAACCTCCTTAGAAGCCACCACAGCTGTTTGCACTTAGCCCCTAGAATAGGGGTTGGTAAACTATGGCCTGTGGATCAAATTCAATCCCCCTCCTGTTTTTGTAGAGTTCTATTGTAACACAGCCATGCCCATTCATTTGCATGTTGTCTGTGGCTGCTTTTGTGCCACAACTTGTGACAGAGATTGTACGGCATGCAAAGCCAAAAACCTTTACTATCAAGAGAGGTATCTTGCCTCTACTACAAGACAATGATGGACTCTGAGGGATTAGGTAATTTAGAGAACTAGCCCCTGGTCCAGGGTCCAAATGTCCACTTGCCCAAGGCCATTTCCTTTGCATGGACTCTAATGAAGGGATTCTTTCCCCTGGGGAGAATCAACCACCCACTAGGATCTCCTCTGAAAGTCCCATAAAGAGCAAAGTCAATAGTTTGGTATCATCTGACACTTCTCAAACTCCCCTCAAAGCCCATAACTATATTGCACTGGATGAGAATTCTTGCACCAATCACTCCAGAGGTGACCACATACACACCCCACCTTTTAGGAGGTTTCAGACATGGAGTTGGCACCCTTGCCCTCAAAACACAAGGCAGCCACAGTGTATCCTGGTGTCTACATTTCAGTCAAGCCAGGTGTTCTTCTTTAAGTCTAAAACCCAAGGTCACCATGACCCCAAGAGATGAATGCCAATCAGCTCCACAAATCACAGGTATTCACTGAGCTAGACCTCCAGGTTCCTTCAACCTCAGAAAGCCATGGGAGGGAAATGTCCTCCCAGATACTCTTAGCAAAGTGTAATATCCTCCAATTATATCTGACCTGCCATATGTACCTAATATCTTTCAGAAATTAATGAAGAGACTCCTGGATTGTTTTCCTGGACAGCTGCCCACATGACAGAGTAATGTATTCTCCTAACCTTACCATCTGTTCACCTCTGGTCAAGTGAGTTCTGAACTGGCTACAGTGGTTTTGTCTCCAGGCCAAGACCAAGAAATGCCTTTGAAAGAGTTGCTGCTAGTTCTGAGGGCAGTTGTCCAGAATAAAGACATCCCAAAATTACTGGGTATTTTAGATCATCTGTATTCATACTCCTAATCCAACTCTTTATTTGCCCCAGTAAAAGACCTGTTTAAGCAAAAGAGGCTTGATTGGTGCTTGATGAGTCAGATGGTCTTGTGGAACCTAAAGATTTTATTCACCCCTGCCCTGAGCATCACCAACCCAAATCCTTCGATAGTGGTACACTATCAAAATTGACAACTCAAAAATAGCAGTGTAGATCATTGTACCCACAAGGATATTGGCCCTAAAGACCTCGTCCCCTCCCTGTTTCTCCAGTAAATGGGTCTCAGCTGTAGTCAATTATAGTAGCTAATACATGTGGTCAATTACAGCACCTTCAAGGCATGGGGACGTTACCCCAAGGAACCTGGTGCCTCTTGAATGTGTTAAGACCTTTCTCTGCCACCTAGAAAAATTGAGAAACTCTCAGAATTTCAGTGTGTGCTGGCACTCACATTTCACCATTTGCTGGCAGACTGCCACACAAATATCCTTTCTCAGAAGTAAAAGTAGCTTTATAAGGAAGAGGGAATCCCTTCTGCAAATATATCTAGGTACAGAAACCAGCGTAGGTCTACAGCCCCACAGCAGCTAGACGAAGTCTTATGTCACAGCTGAACAAATGCTTAACAACAATGCGGTGAATATGAGTGTTTCCTGGTATCTCTGGAGGCAAAAAAGAAGCTGGTACCCTGTTCCACAAGGACAGGACACGCTATACTTTGTCACTGGCCACAGAGACACATGCCTCGTGATGCCATCCTGCTTAGTCCTCAGAGCCATTCAGATGTTCCACAAAACTCACATTGACCCTGTACCCACAACACACGCTCAGAATGCCACCGTCTGCAACAACTCATGCATAAGGTCAAAGACAGGCCAGAGACGCTCCCACAGTTTCCTGACCTACCAATGTCCAAATATCCCCCAGAACTCTATGCCAGTACTTTTCCTATTCCACTAAACCACTTCTATTTGTAGTGAAGAATTCCAGTATGAAAAAAAAACAACAGCCCGTTTCAGCCCCTACCCTTCCAATGGTGTGCTGGATCCAGCTTGTACCAGCTTGCTACAGCCAAATGTTAGATTCTCAGAAATTTTTTGAGCCAGTTGACATCACACTGGAAGCTTAAAATCAGCCATCTTGGGAGTATTTACTGAACAAACATCAGCAAATACTACAAAGCAGGGTCTTTCTTTTTCCAGGGAGAGGCTGCTAAACATTTATCAAAACACCGCTGACTCTGTTCTACCCCTTTTGCACCAGCCAAAATTTCCTTCTTTTTTAAAGAGATATTCCACATTTATAATTGTCTAGCCACGTTCCAACTTCTCATTGCTTCCCATTTCTTAATCTACCTGTTTATAATCCTCCCTCTGCCATAAAACAACAAAGAAACAAAGGAAACCAGCTGTCATACCTCCCACCAACAACACATCTGGTCCACACATCAGGGAAGTCATTTTTTATCACTCATAATGCTCCTATAGTAGTAACAGCTATTGACACTATGATCATTTGGCAACCCAACCCAACCTCCTACAGATCCTCCAAAAGGAGTCATAAAATGTTTTTAAAAGACAGATTAAGTTTAAAAGTAGGCATTTGAAAATATTTAGCGATAAGTATTTGAATTCCAGATTAAGTCAAAAGGAGCACATCTGCCATTGGAAATATAGATGAAGACTGATTCCTTAAACAAGCTGCTCCTGCAAAGTTGAGGAGAAAGAGCAGCTGTGAATGCTGGCCTCAATCCAGCGTGGTAAATTGGGGATGGTCTGTTGCTGTTCGCGGAAATTTTAGTGTTCACTACTGCACTCTTTAAGATCTTTAACTGAGATTGTTTATCCCTCATGTTTTTCAATTGATTTCTCTCCCACACAAAGGGAAATAAACCTTTTTCTAAATGTGATACCTTCTATGCTGCAATACCATAAAAGGATAAATCCTATTTTTTTCATTATTTTGATAATTGCATTCCTTTTGCCCTCTCCCCTATGTTTTCTTTTGTGCCTAATGAGACAGAAAGAAATAGACATAAAAGGGCTGATTTATCAATAAATTGTTCCTGAAAAGTACACATACAATGGTTTTATAGACCATCTGAATGGCTCTGAGATATTCTGACTAAAACATCACCTTCACTTACTAGCCATAATGTGTAAATTTCTACCATCAAGATTTATTCCTCTGGTTTAAAAAGCACCACGTTAAACTATTCACATTTTAATATGAATCGAGCTATCCAAAATTCAAAAAACATACATACTTCATTCTACAATCTTTATTGAGTGCCCAGAGTTTATGCGGCCCCAGACTGCGTTGAAGGAATACTTATATGAAGCTTAGACTTGATCAAGGAAGAGCTGCATGACGATACATGGTTCCTTCTAAAGTGTCTCTGACGATGGGACCAGGACAAGTTTATGTCCATGTTGCAAGGTAAGAGCTTAGGTAGTGTCCCCAAGATCACAGTGATAGGGCTGAGAGTTAAGCCAAGATCTAATTGCAAACTGTGAAGGTTTCTATCTATGATGGTGCTTACGGGAGTAGAAATGAGGGCTAGTCACTGGCACCATGCACCAATCCCAGGAATTATGGCATGTCTTTGTCCTGAATGACACCCACTCCAGAATATTAAAAAATTTTACCTGATACTCTACAAAAATCTTTGGCCAGACAAAACATAACCTAAGAATTCCACTGTCTGTTTTTTGAAACCCCTGGATTAGGGATTGAGAGGAAGGTGATACTGATAGTTTTCATTTAATAGCCTTAGATTAGTCTCCCATGGCTATAACAGATTACCACAAACTGGGTGGCTTAAAACAACAGAAATTTATTCCCTCATAGTTGTGAAGGCAGAAGTCCAAAATCAAGGTGTCAGTGGGGCCACTAGGGGAGAATCCGTTCCTGGGCTCTTGGAGCTTCCAGTGGCTGTCGACATTCCTTAGTCTATGACCATATCACACTCTGCCCTGTCTTCGTATTGCCTTCTCCTCTGTGCCTCTGTATTATCTCCCTTTGCCTCTCTCTTTTAGGGATATTTACAATGGCATTTAGGAGCCACTCAGATAATCCAGGGTAATCTCCTCATCTCAAAACCCTTAACTTAGTTGCATCAGCAAAAACCCTTTTTCTAAATAAAGTACCATTTACAAGTTCCAAGCATTGGGATTTAATATTATAGCTTTGGGTATTATCCAACCTACTACAGTACTATATTTGGTGGAGTCTATTCTTCACTCACATAGAGGAGAACCACATATAATGGTAGATAAATTATCAACCTGTTGTTGTTTTCTTGGAAAAAATGACAAGATACTACTACTCTGTCCTTTTTCCCCTCCACACCGACTCCCTATCCTCTTCATCCATGTTCACTTGGGCCACGTTTGGAGGGGAGGCAGATTGCTGCTTCATTCCCATGGTTGACTAGGTCCCATCATACTATTTTCAGAGTACAGACAGGTTAGCCAAAGGTCATGCTGCACTTTAGACACAGCCTACAAGGGCACCACCGCAGCTCCTGCATTTTAGAGCCCCCCACTCTGGCCTGACTACTATTGTCCTCTTTCCCATAGGCAGACTCCATGGGACAAGAAGTACCTCGCTTAGAGCTCATCCCCTTCCCACCCCATCCTAGGACCTGCAATCTTGAAATTCCTTACCCAAAGGACCCCCCAGTCTTTTCTCCCAAAGGTGGAGTGAATTGCCAGTGTGAGCATGCCCAACTCTAAGAGATGCCCAAGATCAGGCTATTTAAGGTGTGGAGTCACTTTGATAAAGAGACTGAAACATCTAAATATATGCACTCCAGGCCAGAGCCAAGTGTGGGAAGTGAAGGTAATGGTCTATGAACTGGGAGCCTCCATTCATTCTCTGACCTAAAGTCCTGAAAATATGAGAGGTAGACTTGGCCATGAGGACAGGGATGGAGGCAAAGACATATGTGTGTGGCATGAGCTGGCCTTTGGGTTCTCCATGACATGGTAAGAGACAAGAGAATACCAGATAATTGGGAATAGCTAAGTACTATTCTGCCAATTTAATTTCCAACAAATGCTAAAAATATACAATAATTGCTTTAATATGTATTAATGGCCTTAATACTGTTCATACTTTTTAGCTTAAAAATTTCACCTCCTGGAATTTAGTCCTTGGAAATATTTCAAAATACAAGAAAGGCTTTATATAAGGATTTTCATTCCCAAATATTTTTTTTCTTTTAAGAAGATAAGAAAAGAAGTGTCCCAAATGCCTAGTAATAGACACAGGGATAAATAAATAGCAGTATATTGAAATCAGCATAATTAAGCTTACAGAAATAATATTTACAAATTGTTTTAATAACACAGAAAATCTGTATAACATTGAGTAAAAATTAAAAGAAATAGAATATAAAATTATAACTACAAAATGGTCTCAACTATGTAAAAATCAATTCTAAAAAATACTTCAAGGAAATAACCAAAATGTTAATTGCCCACAGAAAATGGGTTCCTGGGTTTTTTTATTATAATTTATAATTTAATTAATAAATTGTCTACAATAACATACATTACTTTTACAACCAGATGTTTTAAAAACCAACACTAAAAATAAAACACTGAGACCAGTTACACATGGCAGATTGAACACATATGTTTATCAGTTCCTTCCCAAACCCCACTAGATGATAACAAAGAGATTTTTTAAGGGCATAAACCCACAAAGAAAAAGAACAGGAAAGAAGACGGTGGTAAAATAACTTTCAAAACTAGAAAGCTAGTGAGTAAAAGGTAATGAAGAAGTAGACCTGGGAGAGGTGACCTTACTACCGGCAGTGAGGAAAAGCCAGGCTAATTGACAGAAAGTTCAGGAATTGGGGGCACCCTATTGTATGAGAGTGGAAGAAAACAAATGGGCTCTAAAAACAAGGGTATCAATTGAAAATCTTTACAAAATGTATTGAGAACCTAGAAATCTCTCCAAACATAACAGAAGACAGTTTACCCTCTGAGCAGACTAAATCAGAGAGATTCTATACTCAACCTTCAGGCAGAGTGGAGGGTTGGTGTGTAATATATTATTAAAAATATGGGCATTAAGTAAATGGAAATTTCTTCTCACATTCTCCAGAATTCTAGTATAAAGGTTTACACTTTCAGATAGGAAATTGACCAAACCAAGAGAAAAGACTTACGTATAATAGCAAGTGTGTGTGTGTGTGTGTGTGTGTGGTGGGGCGGGGGGTTCTGACACCACACACCACCACTATTCATTGATAATCTTTTTCCATTATACATGGTAATTGACCAACATTTTATTGTCTCATTCTTAAAAATGAGTAGAAGCCAAGAATCACAAGTTGTTTGAGGAAAGTCTCTGATGTGAGAGAATCAAAGAGATCCAAAAAGTTAAAAAACAACATAAAATGAAACAAATCAATAAAACTCCAAAAAAAACAGAAACAATGTTGTAGGCAGCCAGAAAGTTTGACTAAACAATAATTGAAACCCTCCAAGAGGTAATGTTGTAAACTAAATCCATAAAATAAGAACCAAAAGCTATAAACCTAAGAATGATGATAGAAAAAAAAAGAAAATCTGTGAAACTTAAAAATAATGTGACAGCAAAATAAAAATCTCAAGAAAAAGTTTGGAAGCAAAACCGCCTTTGCAGGATGAGCAGTATTGCTCATCCTCAAACCTAACTTTGAGTTCAAGACTAGTTATTTTTCTCCCTGCCTTCCATCCTTGCCTGCCCCTAATATACTTTCATAGATGATGGCTGTGGTTTGAAGAACTCGTCTGTGGCATTCTGCGCCTCTTTTGGAACTGTTATATCAAAGCACTCTAACTTCATGAACAATGAAATTTTATTGCCAGACTCTGCCATTTATCTGGAAATGAAGGAATAGGTTTCCCCTGCCTCCTATTTTCCCCATAATTCTCCAATACAGTCTATATGATAATTTTATAATACCAAAGGCCCACTGGGTGTTTTCCTTTCTTTTTTCAGGAGGCCCACACCAAATTGACTCTCCTTTTATGGCTTTTAGAAATAGTAACTGAAATTTGGAAGAAGTATTTAACATGTTCCCAGAGGCAATCCAAAGACTCCAGCAGTAACTTTTCTTATACTAACACCAGTTAGTGCCATCCAGAGATACAGCCCCATCATGAATTTCTCTGTGCTTTGTGCTCTAATCTACCCAAGATCATCAGTTGCCCCTTCCTTTAGCACATTTATGATGCAGTTACAGCTGTCTCTTTTTATGTGGTCATTTGACATTTTCACAGCAAGTCAAAGCTCAGATTTAATCATTTGCTTCTGACTCACTTTCTGTATCAAATTGTAATGGTGTTTAAGTACAGTATGACAGATGGGGGACTATGACAATACTGCTGACCAGTGTTATTCTCATAGCCAGGGGTCTGGCTTTGTGGAAAGTGGTTTTTAAAATGTTTTAGACATTTAATTTGGCTCTGCTGAAACCTTTAAGTTGTTTTGGTTGTCATTGTTTGAAATATACTTGGGTACTAGAAAAACCAAATATATACTTATGAAGATGGATTCCAGTTACAGTGAATCAGAATTATTATTTAAAGCATTAGTTAATGAAAGTACATATGCTTTAAAAAGGCAAGGCAATGTATCCTGCTATAAGAAAGTTCAACATTGGAATCTATAGAACAAGTATGCTAGAGCAAGTCATTCATACCACAAAGATGTCTAATTAGTTAGAATTTATTTCAAAAATGAAATTCTTTAGTCCACCTAAACCACAACCATATACTTTGCAATGTATGATCAATATACTTTGGAGCACATAAGTTCACTTTTACAACAGCTACAATATCTGATAGAGTTTCCAAAATAATTTTGCCTATATTATATCATTTGATCCTATTTACAGCCCTGTGAAGAATGCAGAGCATCTACCTACAATTTATAGATGGTGAAATGACTCTTAATGAAATAAAACAGGTTTCCTTCAAATAAATGTTCATCCCTTGCATATACCAATCCTTCTAGCAGTACTGAAAGCTAGTAATGGAGTATGTTTTTGAGTACCTGAAAGTAGCTAAATACATGTTTCTGGAAAAAATAAAAATCAAAAGAAAATGTTTACTTGCAAAGTTATATCTTTCTTAAGGGGCTTCAAAGAACAATGTTTGCAATAAAAACAGACATGTCCTGCTTAGAACTGGAACCAGACAAGGTTGTCCACCATCTGCAGTTCTATTCAACATAGTGCTGGAAGTCCTAGCCAGAGCAGACAATGGAGGGGAATTAAGGGTGTCCAAATGGGAGCAGAAGAGATCAAACTCTCACTCTTTGTTGATGATATGATATTGTCATATCATTAGAAAATCCCAAGGATTCAACCAAGAGACTCCTGGAATTGATAAATGAATTCAGTAAAGTCTCAGGATACAAAATCAATGCACACAATAAGTGGCATTCATATACACCAATAACAGCCAAGCTGAAAATCAAATCAAACACCCAGAACTTTTCACGATAGCATGAAAGAAAAATCAAATATTTAAGAATATATTTAATGAAGGAGGTGGGAGACCTATATTGGGAGAACTATGAAACACTGAGAAAAGAAATTGTAGAAGATGTAAACATATGGAAAACCCTACCATGCTCACGGATTGGCAGAATCAATATTGTTAAAATGTCCGTACGCCTAAAGTGATCTACAGAATTAATGCAATACCTATCAAAATACCATCATCATTCTTTACAGATCTAGAAAAAATAATTATGCTTCATATGGAACCAGAGAAGACTTTGTATAACCAAAGCAATCTTAAGCAAAAAGAAGAAATTGGGAGGCATCAGTCTACCAGACTTCAAGCTGTACTACAAGGCTATAGTAACCAAAACAGCATGGTACTGGCACAAGAACAGAGATATAGAGCAATGGAACAGGACTGAGAACCCAGATGTAAAACCATCCTCATATTATCACCTAATCTTTGACAAAACAGACAAAAATGTACATTGGGTAAAAGAATCCTTATTCAATAAATGGTGCTGGGAAAACTGGATAACTACATGCAGAAGATTGAAACTGGATCTCCACTTCTCACCTCTCACAAAAATCAACTCACAATGGATAACAGACTTAAACCTAAGGTGTGAAACCTTAAAAATTCTAGAAGAAAATCTTGAGAAAACTCTTATAGACGTTGACCTAGGCAAAGAATTTATGAAGAATGCCACCAAAGCAATCACAGCAGCTACAAAAATAAGCAAATGGGACCTGATCAAATTAAAATGTTTCTGCACAGCCAAAGAAACTATCATTAGAATGAATAAACAGCCTACAGAATGGGAGAAAATATTTGCATTCTACGTATCCAATAAAGGGCTGATAACAAGAATCTATATAGAACTTAAGAAAATTAACAAGAAAAAATCAAACAACCCCATCAAAAAGTGGACAAAGGACATGAACTGAAACTTTTCAAAAGTAGACAGATTAATGGCCAGCAAACATATAAAAAAGTGCTCAGCATCTCTAATCATTAGGGAAATGCAAATCCAAACCACAATGAGATATCACCTAACTCCAGTGAGAATGGCCTTTATCAAAATGTCCCAAAACAACAAATGCTGGCATGGATGTGGAGAGATAGGAGCACTCATACACTGCTGGTGGGATTTCAAATTAGTACAACCCCTGTGGAAAGTAATTTGGAGATAAAGAGCTAAAAATAGAAGTACCATTTGATCCAACAATCCCGCTACTAGGCATCTATCCAAAGGAAAAAAAGACATACTATAATAAAGACATCTGCACTTGAATGTTTACAGCAGCACAATTCACAGTTGCAAAGATGTGGAAACAACCCAAGTGCCCATCAATACATGAGTGGATTAATAAAATGTGGTATATGTAATACCATGGAGTTCTACTCAACTACAAAAAATAATGATGAACTAATACCCCTATATTATCCTGGTTAGAGCTTGAGCCCATCCTTCAAAGTGAGGTATCACAAGAATGGAAAAACAAGCACCACGGGTATTTGCCATCAGATTGGTACTAACGGATCAACACTGAGGTGCTCACATGGTGCCGGTCAGGTGGGAGGGGGATGATGGCGGTAGGTAAACTCACAACTGATGAATGTGGAGTGCATTATTTAGGGGAAGGGCATGCTTGTAGCGCTGGCTTGGGCAAGGCAAAAGCATTATATGTAACCAAAATGTTTGTAACACCAAAATATTCTGAAATCAAAAAAGAAAAAGAAAAAAAAAATAACAACACACATGGTGAAACACTGATGTAGCAAAGGTACTGTTTCCCTGGAAGAAACAAAAGCTCTCTTGACTGACTTAAACTCTGCACCTAAGTCATCCTTTGGATGAAATGTCAGTTTGGGCAAGAAACCACTAAGGTAGATAACTAAGGTAAAACCTAACCAGTATTGGGCTACTTGGCAGATATCCAGCCTCCATTATTCTGATGAACTGAAAGCTATTAAAGAAACAGTTCTACTATTTTGAATTACACAAAGCAACTTGAAGAATGCCAACAAAATGACTTCAGTGGAGAAATAAGTAAAATGTGTATCAGCAAATGAAGTGTTTCTTATAATGGTTGGTTTGTGTACATAGCTCTGTGACAGTGGTGGCTACTTTGTTTGGCAATCATCTGTTTCCAAGTATACCCCTCTCCATCTCCCACCCCCGGAGTAGGGTCTGGATCTTATTCATCTCTGTACTGCCAGAGCCTGTCTGGTACATGTATTGTGGGGACTTGATAAATGTTTGATGAATAAGGTAATTAATGAATAAATAAACTGCTGCTGAGTGTTTGCTGGATGTATCTTGGCAGAGAAAAAAGCACAAGCCATAGCGTCAGAAACACTTGAGTTTACTTTCCAGCCCAGCCAAGGAATAGTTGTATGGGCTTAAGTCTCTCAGTCTCTCTGAGACTCTGTAGTCTCAACTGTAAAAGGAAGGTAGTCATGAATGATAATGCCTATCTGATAGGGTTGCTTTGACAAGGAAATGGGAGAATTCATGTAAAGTAACTAGCACATTCAATTAATGGTAGGTAAGCATTTTACCTATTTTCCCTGACACTTACACTTTGACAGTAAAAGTGATTGTCAAGTAAGGTGTCTTAGGCTGTTTTGCATTGCTATAACAGAATACCACAGATTGGCTAATTTATAAAGAAAAAAAGTTTATTTCTTACACTTCTGCAGACTGGTAAGTCCAAAATCAAAGTGCTGACATCTGGCAAGAGTCTTCTTGCTGCATCGTCCCATGACAGATGGCAGAGGGGCAAGAGAACATAAGAGAGTAAGAGAGAAAGGGAACTGAACTTATCCTTTTTTCAGGAACACACTCCTGTTTGGTAACTAACCCACTCCAGCAATAATGACTTAATCCATTCGAGAGGAAAGAGCACTCGTAACTTACCACTTTTAGAGGTCCCATTTCTCAACACTGTTGCATTTGGGATTAGGTTTTCAACACGTGCATGAACTTTGTTGGGGGGACACATTTAAACCATAGCACAAGCTAAATTTCAAACCTCAAAATAGCACAGCCCTGATTTATCAAATCCTGAAATTGTTTAACTACATTACTGTCCTCTTTCAATACACAAGAAAAGGAATGATTAGTTACAAGTACATACTATCTACCATTAATTGAAACTAGCAAAATGAATAGTGTATATAAATCACCATCCATTAAGACATCATTATGGATATGGGTTTGTTGTCAGTTTGATTAGTGATTTTACTGAGAGTGAATATTCATTTGACTTCTTTAAAACTAATAAATTTGTCCCAATAATTTGTTGAAATTTGAATTCTGGGTTGATTTAATGACAGCAGGTTCTACATAGGAAAAAAGTATAGTTCATGAAATAGCTTGGAAGCTGCTCTAAAAGCCAAAAATGATTGAAGGAATTGAAAGCAAAATATGTGCAAGACCTCAGTGGGAATTCCCTATTTCCATCATTGCAGAGGATGAAAACCTGGCCTGGTGTGATTTCTAATTCCCCTGCAAGCCCTTCCACAATGCAAATGTCATGCTGAAAAATCTGGCAATTACTTTGGGGAAAGGTAAGTCACCCAGATCACTGGAAAATGTTTTGACATTTCAATGACCCTTCCATTCTGTTTTATAAAAGAAGCTCCAATTAAGCTTGGGGCTTTCATCTTATTTACTATACTGACCCCCGAAATAAAGGCTGTGAAGCTGAATGCTATTCTTGCTGTGGGAGCAGGGCCAAAAACTCTGCAGGAAAAAGCTAGAACTCCAAGCCACCTCCCAAGAAGATGAGAGTTGATGAAAATTGCTGTTTTTCATGAAGTTTATCACCATTTCCCCACAGCACTGTTTTTTTTTTTTCCCTTGGCTGTGGCCCAACACAGATGTTCACTTTGGCTGGCAGTATACATGGAAGAATCTAATGTTGGAAGGTTCTGGTCATGATTTTGCTGCTAATTTATCATGTAACCTTGAATAAACCTCTTCATCCCTTAGAGCCTCTGTTTTCTTATCTGCTAAATGAGGAGGCTATACAGGTAATTTCCAAGGCCCCTTCTACCTCCAATATTCTGTGCCAAGTATCCACTGCTTTCAGTGGAAATCAAGTGTTATTAATAGAATGAAATAATCGAAATGATCTGAGTCTGGGGGTGGCAGACTCCACAGTTACCCAGAGTCCAGAAATGAGGCAGAGACCCCAGCAAACACAGGGGTGTTCTGTCAATCTAGACACTGTTTGATTTCCAGACTTATTTGAAATAATACTGGACAAAGACACTTCTTCTTCCTCTCTGGTGCTAATTAGGACTCTTTCCTTGCAGGCAGTAGAAATTATGCCAAAGTAGCTTAAGGAAAAGAAAGAAATGGTTATACAAATATGATCTTGACTCAGAAAGGACCTGCAACTGTGAATGCCTCAGAAACCTAGGCAATATTCTCTTACTGCATTTTATCTCTGCTCCTTTCTGTGTATCTGGTTACTCCTATACCTCCTGTCCTTTTCCTTCCCTCTACTTTTTCTTCCTCTCCTCCTCCTTCTCCTCCTTCTCCTTCTTTTCCTCTTCCTCCTCCTCCTTCTCTTCCTCTTCCTCCTCCTTCTCTCTCATTATCTCTCCCTCTCTCTCCACCCCCCACCTAATAGGCTTTCTCTACTCTCAATCCACACAGAGAAATACAGACTCACCACTACTCCTGTCCTCAGATGTTACAATTCTACTTATATGTAGAGAACTGACCATCTCTAAATCCAATTCCAAATCTCAATGTCACTGGACGTTTAAACTGAATTGACCAGGTGTCTATGCTTGTCCCAATGACTGTGGGGGAAAAAAAAAAAACTCTCAGGGCATCAGGGACATGTGGAATATGCATAGACAATAGTTCTAAAACTTCAATTGTAAGGCCTAATCTTGTTAAGTTCTCTTTACATATAAACAAACCCCAATCTTCAGGTCCCATCTGCTCATTTTAAATTGGTTATATGAATCTTCAAGCTCACTAACATTTATAATGTAGCTAATGGCCAAAATATTTGTTAAACTGTCAAGGTTGGTATTTGAAGGAGCGCTATACAATTAAGCATGATCACATTTAAAATGATAGATCTTTAAGTGCCTTTCAAGATCGTACTTGATTTAATCGCTGCCACGGGGTTGACATAATTCAGAATATTGGACTCCAGAGACAATTTCCTCTGGAATTTCTTCTTGATATAATTCATTTCTAATCAATATGAAATGCTGTGCTTGTGTTCCCTAATAGGTTATGTTTATAGCTTGTATTATACAAAGATTCCACATTGATGTCAGGACACTGAGGATAGCTTGAGGAATTGCAAGAAGGGGAAAAGAAATGGCCGGAGATATTTGAGCATTTCTTTCTTCAGGTACTGTTGAGGAAATGATTACTAGATCCTATGAGAAATTTATAGAGCCCTTCCTTTCTTAGCTACCAAAGCAAATCAATTTTTTCTCTATTTAGTTCTTTATTCACTCAACAAGTATTTATTTGTTGTATGCTTGGCAAAAATAATAATTTCCTAGATTCTTTCTTCCACAGATAATCAGATTGGTTGCTTGTTACCATGAGAAAAATATTCTCCACTATGCTCGACTAAGATTTGCCTATGAGTCATTATGTATCTACCATATTTTCACAACTTTTATATAGAGTTTTTTTATTCCTGGATTAAAAAGCATGTATTGTAAAACCTTTCAAGTGCTGGAGAAATGAATCAAGCAGAACATAAAAGTCTCCTATAATTCCCAGCCTTTCTCTGTTAACATTTTGTTTGTAAATTCTACCAGAGTTTTTCTATGCATATGCTGATATGAATTATATGTGCATGTAATTCACTGACATATATGTGCACATATGACACACATATCTATTTTACAATAGAATCAAAATGTATATGTTATTCTACAACTTACTTTGTTATCAATGTATTAAAAATGTCTGTTCTTATCCACCTCAGTCTTTTAAAAGGCAGCATAATAGTCCCTTATTTGGACATAGCAAATGTCATTCAAATAATCTCCTACTAATATCTATTTCAAGAATTTTCACTTTTTTTCTGTACAAACAATACTACTATAAGCATTCTTTTTATTTCAAAATATTAGGGGGTGCAAATGTTTTTGTTACATGGATATCTTGCTTGATATTTAAGTTGGGACTTTTAATGGATCCATCACCAGAATAATATTCATTGTACCTGATAGGTAAGTTTTTACCCCACACCCTCTCCTACTCTCCCCCCTTCTTGGATTCCAATGAGCTTTACACCATTTTGTGCCCATGTGTGCCTACCAATTAGTTCCCAATTATTAGAGAGTACCTGTAGTGTTTTTTTTTTTTCATTCCCAAGATATTTTGCTTAGGATAATGGTTTCCAGTTCCATTCAAATTGCTGCAAAAGACATTATTTCATTTCTTTTTATGGATCAGTAATACTCCATGGTATATCTATACACCCCAGTTTCACTTATGAATTTATGGGCATTTAGGCTACTTCCACATCTTTGCAATTGTGAATTATGCTGCAATAAACATTGACTTAAACATTGATTTACTGACATTGCAATAAAAAATGACTTCTTTTCCTATGGGTAGATACCCAGTAGTGGAATTGCTGGATCAAATGGTAAGTCTACATTTTTTTTTGAGGAATTTCCATACAGTTTTCCATAAAGATTGTACTAATTTGCAGTACCACCACCAGTGTATCAGCATTCCTTTCTCTCTGCATCCATGACAGCATCTATTGCTTTTTGAATTTTTAATAATGGTCATTCTGACAGGTGTAAGGTGATAGCTCATTGTGGTTTTAATTTGCATTTCCCTGATGATTAGTAATGTTGAGCATTTTTTCATATGTTTGTTGGCCATTCGACTGTCTTCTTTGGAAAAACTTCTGTCCATGTCTTTTGCCCACTTTTCAATGTGGCTGTTTTTTACTGATGTTGATTTAAAGTCCATTTTATCTGATATGAGAATGGCTACCCATGCTGGGTTTTGGTTTCCATTTGTGTGGAATATTTTTTTTTTACCCATTTACCTTGAGTCTGTGTGAGTCCTTGTGAGTTAGATGTGTTTTCTGGAGACAGACTATACTTGGGGTTTGTTTTTTCATCCATTTAGCCAGTCAACATCTTTTAAGTAGAGCATTAAGACCATTCATGTTCAGTGTTAGTATTAACATGTGGGATACTGTTCTGTTCATCATGTTGGATGATACCTTGTTTTGTTTGTTTGTTTGTTTGTTTGTTTTCCCTCTTCTGCTATTGTTTTATAAGAGCTATGAGCTTTAACTTTTGGGTGGTTTTACACTGGTGGTTATCTACTGTGCTGTTCCATGTATAATGGAGTTCTAAGTATTTCCTGTAGGGCAGGTCTACTAGTAACAAATTCCCTTAGTATTTGCTTGTCTGGAAAAGTCTTATTTATGAAACTTAGTTTTTCAGGATATAAAATTCTTCGCTAACAGTTGTTCTGTTTAAGAAGACTAAATATGGAGCCCTAATCTCATCTGGATTTTAAGGTCTCCTCTGAGAAATCTGCTGTTATCCTGATGGATTTTCCCTTGTAGGTTTGTTGTTGCTTTTGTCTTGTTGCTTGTGGAATTTTCTCCTTCATTTTGACTTTGGCCAAGTGGATGACTGTGTGTCACGAACATGTCCTATTTGCTATGAATCTTCCTGGTGTTCATTGACCATCCTGCATCTGGATCTGTATCTCTGGCAATATCAGGGAAGTTTTCTCCAATAATTCCATCAAATAGGTTTTCCATGCTTTCTACTCTTTCTTCTTCTCCCTCAGGGATACCTGTAATTCATATATTGGTTTGCTTATCATAGTCCCATATTTCTCTCAGTGATTGTTCATTCTTCTTTTTTCTAGATCTTTGACTGACTGGGTTAGTTCAAGAGCCCTGTATTCAAGCTCTGAGATTCTTCTGCTTGGTCTAGTCTGTTACTGAAGCTTTCTGCTGCATTTTGAAATTCCCTAAATGAGTTCTGCCATATCCTTTGTTATGTTTTCTAGCTCTTTGCAACTTTCATTTTTTTGTTTGTTTGTTTATATCCTAAAAATTTTTTGGCTTGTTTGTGTTGGTTTTTAACTTTCTCCTCAATCCCATTCATCTTATTTGCCATCCATATTCTGAATTCTATTTCTGATATTTTGACAATTTCCTTTTTTATTGGGGTCTATTGCTGTACATCAATGTGATCCCTTATGAGTATTGAACTAGCTTGTTTTTTCATGTTGCCAGAGTTCTTGTGCTGGTTTCTTCTCATCTGAAATCTCTTTTGACAGCTCAGGGCAGACAGATTTGTGGCACACTTTTTCTCCTTTGCTGGAAACTCTCCTCCTTAGTGAGAAGGAAGAGAGGTCCCTAGATAGCACTTTTATGACCTACTCTGGAAGACTGACCTGTCAGGAGAGGGGTGGGTGCACTGAGAGCCTACAATGCAGCTGTTTTGTATTGTCCTGTTCCCCTGTGATCATCACCATCCATGCTGGTGCTGGATGATCTTTGTGCAGAGTGGTAGATTGTTCCCCAGGCCACTGTTGGAAGCTCAGGTAGGAGGCTGAGTGGGTCCTTTTCCGTGAAGGCTGGCATCGTGGGAGATTGCTCTGCCTAGGCCACAGGACTCAGCAACAGCACCAGAGGATTAGAGGCAGGGCCGTAAGGCCCAATGGCAGTGGAGAAACCTCAGAGCTGAAGTCATGGGGCTGGGCAGCAGTGTGGGAACCAAGGAGGCAGAGCCATGGGCCCAGTAGCTTGGGGGTCACAGGGTGCATGGCCATGGAGCTGGGCCGCTGGACAGCTGAGGCTCTCTTCCTATCCAGGCCTTGCAAACGCAGTCACCACAGGGCCTTTCAGGTGGCATGTGTGGCACCCATCCTGCTCAGATTCCCTGTGGGGTGGAGGGGTGCTCAGCTCCCAGTTACAGGGCATATGAGAGTGTCCACTCTCCCTGCTCCCTTCTTGGCCCAGGTGGAGTGATAGAGAGGCAGCTGGTGCAAAGCTGAGCCCAGTGTAGGCCTGGCACTCTGGACCTGAGAGCTCAGAATGGCATCAGTTGCAGCAACTTGAGAACAGGAGCCATCAGGTCCCTGCTATGCCCGTTCTCCAGTGCAATGTTGCTGCATAGACTCCAAGCAGCTCCCTGAAGAGTCCAGAGGTCTATGGCAGTGGGGGCCCCTAACAGTTTGGGCCACAGTGTCCACAGGGGCAACACAGAGCCCCAGTGTTCTCTCCACCTTCCTTCTCCATGTGTGGATGCCTCCCCCAGGTACCTTCTGATCTTGCCAAGTGGATCATCCCATCACTTTCTCCTTCACTCTAAATGTCCCCCATCACTTCTCCGATGATGCACAATGCTCTCTCCAAGATGGCCCATCCGTAGGTGGGCATCCACCCACAACTTTCTATCCTTTCCTTAAGAGCAGTGCACATGGGCTGCTTCTAGTCCTCCATCTTGCCCCCTTCTCCTCTATAAACACCCTTAAATGTATACTTTTGTGAACTGGCATCAGTATTTCTAAAGAATGAAATCCTAGAACTGAAATTGCTAAATCAAAGGATATGTACAGGTACCATTCAAGTAATAACTGTCAAACTGCTTTCTAGAAGGCTTTTGCCAAATTAAAACCTCATCTAGAGTTCATGGCAATGCCTATTCCCTACACTCTGCCCAGCAGTAAGTGTCTAATAAATCATTGCTGCTTGTCCAGATGAAAAAAAAAAGAGCGTATTCATTGTTTTAATGTGCATTTCAAGGCAAAACATATTTGTCTATGTTATTTGGATTTCAGTTTATTTTTTGCTCATTTTCTATTGAATTATTTTAATACTGATTTTGGTGTGCTTCATATAGCATTATTATTAACCTTTTGTTGTCTGCGCATATGTTGCCTTTCATATAACCTTTCATGGTTTTCATTTGCTCTTCAGAAGATCTGTGATTTGAAAATCATACCAAAAATATAAATGTTTTAGGGAGTCAAATCTGTCGATTTTTTCCTTGATGTTTTCTGGTTTCCATGTCATATTTTCTTGCATTTGTTTTCTTATTCTGCTGTAACAAATTAATACAAATCTAGTAACTTAAAATAACACAAATATATTAGCTTAGAGCTGTGGAGGTCAGAAGCCTTACAATCAGTGTTGGCAGGGCTGCATTCCTTCTGGAGGCTCTAGGAGAGAATCCATTTCCTTGCCTTTTCCAGCTTCTAGAGGCCACCTGCATTCCTTGGCTTATGGACATTTATCTTCAAATCCAGCTGTGTAGCATCTTCCGTCCCTCTTCCTCTTCCTCTCTTTCTCTCCTACCTCTCCTTCTGTTGTTATATCTCCCACTCTGACTCTGGTCCTCCTGAGTTCCTCTCATAAGGACCCTGTGATTGTAACCACCCAGATAATCCAGAATAATTTCCCTATTTCAACATCTTTAACTTAGATCTGCAAAGTTTCTTTGGCTACATGAGATAATAAATCAATTGGCTTTGGGATGTAAGACATGGACATCTTTGAGGGGCCTTGATTCTGTCTACCATTTCAACCAAAAGATTTAAACATCATTACCTACAGAAGCTTCTACCATTTGTGATTTTGATTTTTGTAATTAGAAAAATCTGGATTTGATTTTAATACAGCACATAATTTACTTAAATTTCATAAAAAATAAACAAATAAACTTTCATCTCTTATATCTAGTGCTTTTCTTTTCTTGTTTCTTCCATTTAAACAACAAGCTTGCTGAAGACTCACACATTAAATAGATAAATAGAAGATAGATAGATAGACAGACTGACAGATGAATGGAAAGCACTCATGACCCTGTGCCTCTCTCTAGTTACTGCCATCACCTCCCCCTTTGCTTCACAATTAAGTCCCTCAGTGGAACAATCTGCACTTCTGAAATCAAGCTTTCATCATCTCAAATCATCTCTCACTTCATTTTTTAAGTGTTTTCCTGCCTCTAGTCTCATTCTCCATCCTTAATGTAGCGAACAGGTTCTTCCCAAAATTCACCAATCAGGTCATTTTCCAGCTTAACACCTATTAAAACTTCCCCATTACCTACAGGGTGAAATACAAACTCCATAGTGAGATGTACCTGACACTGCAGGTCTGGACCAGTGAAGAGAACCTCTCTAGGTTTATCTCTGCCAACTCTCTGTGTTCTAATCACACTGAATAACTTGAAGTTTTGCCAATTGCCAATGCCTTCTTTATCTTCAGGTCTCAGACCCTTGTGCTTCTTTACCTGGAATATCTTTCCCTTCCCCATACCTGCCAGACAAAGGGCCACCATCTCCCAAGATTCAACTTTCTTTATATAGTCTTCCCTGACCAACCTCCCTACCTCCAAACCCACACTTCGTAGACCAACTGCCCCCTCTTCAGTATCTTTCTCATTCTCTCTAGATTACAGAGACTGGAGACACAGTGCAAAGGCTTGGTCAAGGTGCTTTTATACTCTCTCAAACTTGATTAGCTTCTCCACTTTAAGCAGATCAAAATTAACATACGGTTGCAGAAACACAAGGTGCTTGCCATGCAAATGATTTCTCAAGTTAAGTTCTCCTTAGTACCTCCCCCTTCCAGCTAAGTTCTTTCACTAGACCCTTTTGTATTTGTCAGGCAGATGAGCAGGGAAAGATACTACTCTACATATATACATAAGGGACTGATTATAAGAATTAAGTGCTTATAAAATTGTTAGAAGGGCTAGAAGAGAGGGAGCCAGCTCATGTCTTGAGAATTACTGGGTTCAAGAACACTCTTCTACAGGGCTCGGAAAGACTTTGCCATCAATCCAACTCTTGCAGCTACCACAACTGTCATAGGACTCCTACCATGCCAGTGATTGGTAGGCTCACTTTAGGTGCTATAACTGCCCCTCCACATTCATAATTCTGAGCTTTGCTTGCCAGCAGGAATGGCAGAAAGATGGCCTCTGCCTCTCTCCTGCTTTCCAGTTTCATGCAAACACATCTCCTTGATGGAATTTGTTTTGTGATGAGAACATTAGCTGCAAGAAAGTCTAGGAAAACTAGATTTTTGCTTTCAAGCCTTTTGCAACACAAGACAGACATAGAAAGAGGCACAAGACAGGCCATAGAAAGAGGTAGAAATGGATGTTTGGAGCCAATGGACAATTTAAAATTCTCCCTCCTATATAGAAATTTTAGAACTACACTGTTCTGTGCGCATCTGAGGATTTACAATATTTTACTGCAGTCATTTATTATTTGCCTCCTTTTACAAGACTCTAAGGTCCTTGAGGAGAGGACTGTGTCAGGTTCATCTGCTTATCTCACAGTGCCTCGAGAGTAGTCAGCAAGCAAGCCATGAAAGGATGAATTAACAAATGTGCAAAGAGAGCCCACCAATCTGGTGTGTATGGCCCTCCTTGCCTCAATACACACTTCTTGTCATGCTAACTTTTACGATGCATGCACAAAGTAAGAGACGAAATCAATCTATCTCAAAAGGGCTGGTTTTGGAATTAGAGAGGTTTGCATTCAACTTCAGGTTCTGTGTGATCTTGAGAAACTTAGCCTCAGTTTCATCATTACATTTTCCTTTTTGGAGGGGCTTGTTAGAAATATTGAATGAAGTAATGTGTGTTTTCACACATTAAAAGATGATGACAAAAACTAGGTTTTTGTCCCCTCTTGTCTCACCCTCACTGTGTCTTTTAGTTTATCTCCTGCATCTACAATGGGGAGGATAAATAACAAGAATAATGTAATGTGAAAGAATATGTACAGAAAGAACATTGATTTAAACTTTTTTCTGACATGACCAATAGTCTTCATTACTTTGTCCCTTTAGAGTCTTGTATCTGAATATTTCAGAGGATTTTACAAGCAAGAATTAAAATACATAATTGATAACAGCAGTAGCTGAAGCTTAGGGGTTGATTTGTCACTTTCTTTGTGATCCTTATAAAACCAGCAGCCTACTAGATTTTTTTACTTTTTTGTTTTTGGTGTTTTGATTATTGCTGTGTAAAATCTGATTATCTGCAAAGGCCCTTTTAAATATGGATTGTTGGTGAGTGCTCTGACAGATATTACATGTTTAAGGTCAGAAAAGGGTAGAAACTGGGGAGACTGAACCTGAACTACAAGGTAACTTTCTTGCTTCTAATCTGGTATAATTTAGGAATCACCCTTGCATTTTATTATGTAGTCTATTTTTCCTCTGATTCCCCAAGCATCAGTCTACCACCAGTCAGCTTTAGGACTGGGTTGAGTAAGTCTAAATCTCTGAGTTTTGATGCCTCTCATCTCTAAATTGATTGAACTGGGTAATCTCTGTTCCAGCTCAGTGGTTCTGTGAGTGTTTATGTACAACTCTAGGCTTCTGAACACTGAGGGACCAAGTGCACTTTTCATCAGTAGCTCATGAGAAGTCAAAAATGGAGTCTTTTTGACTTTCTTTCTGAATGCAAGCAGCAGCAGACAGCAATGAAAGGCAAATCACTACTTTTCCTTTCCAGGGCTAGGAAAGAGAAGCCATAGGGTGGGGGGTAGGGAGTGGCATGCAGGGGCCAAGCAACACTAGGGAGGAAGCTGGGAAAGCAGCTCACAACCGAAATGTTGAGAGGCTCAGGGTGCACACTCCCAGCCCGCAGGCACCAAATACACACACTTGAGCAGTCGGTGATTCTGTTTACTGTGCAATCTAAGGATCTTTACACTAACCAATAAAATGCCAAATAGTTAAAATGACATTTTATGCAGAATCCTTCTGTATAACAACCTGGCTCTTTCTATGGGTACATCTAAACTGTGTAGGCATGCAAAGAGCTAAAGAAAAATGTAGAAAAGATCATGGGACAATATCACTGATAAAGGGGACCTTTGAGAATGGGTACTCCAAAGTGTATTCACCTCTCTCCCCCTCCAGTTTATGGGTAATAGAAATGAAGAGGAGAAGAGAGATTAGCAGTTTGCTCAAATATCTGAGTTATTTTAATCTGACTTGAGTTATCAAGTATCTGAGTTGATACTAGCATCGGATATTTGATGACCCAAGTTATCAGTATCTGAATTAACATAAGTCTTTTGATTTCTAGACAAAAGCCCACTAAAGTATGGGTCACATTTGTATATGCATTTGGGAATCATACTTGGCTACCCCTGGGCTCAGTTAAAACCAAAAACACCTGTGCCATTCCAAAGTATATATTCAGACTGGCTCTGAGACAGTCATTGTCCATTTGCTTGAACTTCCCCCAGGAGGTCCAGGCTGGAAGTTCCAGAGGCTCCAAGGACTTCTATGTATGAAATCTTCATTGGTCCCATTGTCTTCTTTGGGCTTTTGGTCAACACCCTTTCTACAAGTGCCTCTTGCATCCCAAGCTCCTCCCCATGCAGTTTCTGACCCTGTGAAGCAGTCCAGCTCAGGAATCAGACATTCTCTTAGTCAAATTTTACTATGGTGATAATTTCTTAAAAATTTAAAAATTCTGAAAATCCCAGAAGCTTACCCAACAACAAGAATTTATTTCTCACTTATGGGTCTGCAGCTCAGTTGAGACTCTGCCTGGCTCTGTTCCATGTGTCTTGTCATTCTGGGACACTGGCTTCCAGGGTGGCACCATCTACATGTCCTGTTCTCATGGCAGACAGCAAGAGCAAAAGACTGCACCAAACCACAAAGCATATTTAAGTTTGGAAGGGCATACATCACATCTATCCACACTCTATTGGCCAAAGAGAGTCACAAGGTCCATCCTGACTATGGGACAGAAAAGAACCATCTACTCGGAGTCACGGCAAGGGTAGGGATGTATGACACTCTTAAAGGGGAAGGAGCAAATAATTGGAAACAATACTATAACATACCTGTGATGGGTAATTTTACGTGTCAACTTGATTGGGTTAAGGGATGCCCAGAAAGCTGGTAAACATTATTTCTGAGTGTGTCTGGGTGTGTCTTTTGGTGTTTACAGAAGATATTAATGTTTGAATTCTCTAAGAAACTAGTTTGCCTATAATTTTAAAGGAGTAATGTTGTCCTTTAACAAAAATGGGATAGATCTCATCCTGAGTCAACAGGCTACATATTATGTAACAGTGAGAGCCCTTTCAAAAAACAAAATCTCTTTTAGCATTCTTCCTTGGCATTGAGATTGCAAAATCATTTTTTCCACTTCATTCAAATGCATCTAAATGTTTTCTTGGTGTCTGTAGATTCTTTCCAAGCCAATAAGAAAAAGTATTCATTGGAGTCTAGGGGAAAATTTAGATTTTAGTAGAGGGGCTTTCACAGTGGTAAATACCAATAGCTTGGTCCTGGAAAGAGTATGGGCTTGGGAGTTAGATTATCTTTGTACAAGCAGTGGCTTTACCATGTTGCATGACCTTCAGCTTATTGCTTAAGCTTTCTGTGAAACAGACATAATAATATTAATAATACCCGCCATCACAGGCTAAAGATAATTGAGATAAAAATAAGAAAACACTCTATAATCTCTAGAAGCACTTAAACACTAGTCATTATTGTTATTATATATGTAACACGTTATTCTGTTAATTAAAAGTGAATCAGTGATGTCTTAGATATGAGGATAATGATGTAAGCAATAAATAAATCATATTAGGCCATCCCTTTTAATTAGGCATAGAATGCTTTTGATTTCAAAAAATCCTCTAAAATTCAAAGCAGGTTTATATAAGATGTTTACCTAAGGAAATATAAAAAAATTCTCTGAAAGTCATCTAATCTACTATCTAGTTGGCTTAAAGCCATTAATGTAATTCTAAAATAATTGACCCACGGCACCATATTGATTCACTATTTCATCTTATAAAAAGCATTCCAGTCCTCAGGCCTCTAAGGGCATGTAATTTTCAAAGAAGAATCATGAGACTAACTTGAAATTAAAAGCATATAAAATGGCTAGATTGTGTGAAAGAGTAACTGGTTAAATAAATAGTTCAGTCAATATGCGTATATAAACAGTAAGTTAGAAGTGGAAATCTCTCCCCAGCTCTTAAGGTGCAAAATCCTTAAAGAAAGAAACAACTCAAGGAATAAACAATTGATTTACAGGAACAGGTGATAATCAAGAGTCTAAAAGGGATTCATTGGTCTGTGTTGAGGAGGCAAAAATAAACACATGAATATTGGTGGAGCTTCGGACAAGAGGTCTCATTGTGCAGACTGAAGCCAAATCAGGAGGACGTAGAGATGGTCCAGCCTCTACCCAGCATTCCAGGCCATTGCTAACACCCAGAAAAGAGCAACATGGATGCAGAGTGAGAGCAATAAACCACCCAGTCTCCACTCACATGAGTGATGTTTGCACCAAAGAGCCAGGTATACCAGCCGTCCTTCCTGCTGGTCTTCAGTAAGGACCTCCCTTTGACAGCAGCTAGTGTTGATCAATACCTATTGACAGCCAGCATGAGTGACATCCACTGGATCCCCCAAGGCTCTACTTGGTCTCTATCAACCTCACTTCTATATAAAATCTCCTTGCCTCAAAGAACCCATAAGCTCCAGACCTGTGTATATGGGAAGCTGGAGACCTGGTGAAGTGGTAGGAGGCACAAGAGTAACGCTTCCATGTCTGTAATTAGCTGAAGCTGAACAGGTCCAGCTTGGGATCTCTCCTACAGGTAAATATGTATGTAAAACTAATGAGAGAATTTTCCTTCTCCCTCAAATATCCTTGAGAATCCCAGAGTTCCAAGATAGCCCTTAAACTAAAGATATCTCCACACCATCTTAGCCATTATTTATAACACTTACTGAGCCCCTTGAGAAGGAAATCAAGAGTGTTGTCATATGAAAATATAAAACATAATGGAGTATCCATTCAATCAGCCTCTGTGGGTAGTTAATTTTTTATGGGAAGATACACATTTGATTGACTGTCCAGTGTTGATTCTACCACTTCTCGCTGTGCTTCACCAAAAGGGATTAATTCCAACCATTCATGGAAATGTCTTCACCCACAAAAGCATCAGGAAGCCAGGCATAGGCCAGCAGCTCATGGGATTTCCTGGGAAACAGCCGTGGGTTCAGGAATAGGCATGTGATGCAAATCAGGTCAATGAGACACCAAGCAACAATTTTCAGAGGCTTCCCAGTAGTAAGAGAGAGACACAGAAAGAAATGCTTTCTCTCTTCTGTCAAAATGATTGAGAAAGCAGGTAGCTTCATTTGCTACTTAGTGACAGAATTTTTATTATTCTTAGGGTCCAGCTTTAGTATGAAGTTTACATGAATGGCAGACAGACATGGAAAGAACCTAGATCCTTTATGATATCTTTGAGCTGCTGGATCAACCACGCCTGATGCCTACCCTGCTTCTGCTAAGAGATCCCATGCACTTCCTCAGTGTTTTAGCCAGTTAAATCAGGTTTCTGTTCCTTGTGACTAAAAATGATCTAATTGATATACATGGCTATGATTCTAGTTTAAGGGAATATGATCTTTTGTGGCTCTAGGGACCAAGCTACTTCTTATACACAGAGCCAACTTTCACCTAAAATGTATCCAGTTCTGGCATTCTTCTGGGGTAAAGCCTTACCCCTCACATTAAAAACTAAGCGTTAAAAGACCTCAGGAGAGGAGCAGAGTTAAAATATCTTTCTTGACTCTTCAGTAAAGGGGCCAAGTGGATAAAGGCACTTCCTGAAAACGGTGAGATACAATCAGAAAGCTGGGAAAGGAGGAATCTGTCAAAGATGTTCTTTTAGTACAGAAGGTCAGGTTAGCATAATAGGAAAACCCTAATACTGTATATGCAGGTTGTAATTTTCTGCCTGTAACTTCTGTATTTTATACCTGTTTACTTTTAGTACTTAAAAAAATTTTCGAAAGCTCTAGCCTATCGTTGTTCTATAACAAAACCAAGAATCAAGTGTGTGCCTAATGGTAATAGGAACTAAGTGAGAGGACTCTAGCATAAAAAAGAAAAGCTAAGGCACTTGATGTTGACTCTTCCCCTTTGGAAATTATCCTCCCATGGCTTAACTCAAGAGGAGCCGGGTTTTCTGCTGATGAATGTCACGTTCCTTACATCGTGGTGTCTTTGTGGCCATGTTGGATTAAAACAGACCAAACTCAGCATGCAGATGGCCTGAGTGGGTCACATTGCTGATGGATGCACAGCCCCAGGTGGTGTTCACTCACCTCGGGGATGTTCAGGTTAACAGAGTAGCTGTCCAGCGTGCTCATAAAATCCTCAGGCACTAGCAATACTCAGTCTGCAGTGTGGACCCACTTCCTTCTGTGTGGCACTTACAGCTTGAAAACTGAAATTTCTCTGAATCAGTAGCAGCCACGACTTTATAGACACTAAGACCCTGCCCATCCATTTTGGAGCACGTTGCAGATTCTCATTTCAACAGAAAATCAATATATGGAAAGTAATTCGTGTATCAGCACAATCAGCAGTGCACAAAAGCAGTGACTAGTAAAGTAAGCATTTTTTTTTTTTTTGGTGTAAAAAAGTAAGTTAGGGAAATTTTTCCTTCCAATATCTCAGAAAAAGGAAAATACAGATTTTGTGTATCCACCTTTACTGGCTAATTGTAGATCTATTTGACTTTAGTAATCTTTTTTTTTTTGGAGCAATTTTAATTTGTTATATGCATGCACTGGGCTTACTTACTAAAGAGATTTAGAACCATTTCATTGGGAATACAACCAAGTTCCTGAAAGAAAACAAACCTAAGAAACAAAATACCATAGAAATTCTTAACAATGTAATTAATGTTTTTTAATTTTGCTGGGTGTTTTTGTATGTCCCCAAGCAATTGTACACATTATCAGTTGCTTCTTGTGCCATTTTAACTCACAGTGACAAAACTATTTTTGAATTCTAAATAGAGAGCAATATTAGCTTTCTGTCTTGCTTTTGCAATTTATTTGAACCCCAAATATGTGCTTTTTTAAAAAAAATTATGCCAGGGCATAAAATCTCTTTCTTTGCCCTTGAGTTTTAGTTCATGGTTACATTTTGTTGTTGTTGTTATTCTGAAGTGATAAGCCACTCAAGAAAGCCACAGCAGCACCGTCCTTTGAACATCTCAGCTAGGCACTGTCTTTTAACATGATCAATATTACATAACATTTTTAACTTAAAAAATAGAAAGTCCAAAATATGAAAAGGGAATTTCTGAGTTATGCACCACATGTCACTCCTTTGTTTAAAAATGAAAAGCTAATCTTCGGAGCAGAAATGTGTAGTTATATTGGATCTGTGCTTCTGGTTATTGTTATTTTCATTATTCCTCAGTAATTTGGTTCGTAGGGCAGTAAAATGTAGGACACCGTGAGACCCATTTTCAGCACAGCAAGCAGTTATAGGATTTCACCATGAAGCTTGCAATAGACTTACGGTGCTATGAGAAATACATTTCTACCCACCATGCTGAAAGTGATGCCAGGTAAGACCACACTCAGGATACAGTAAAGCTGAAATAGATAGGCTACACTATCTATGGCTGGGTGGGCAATGCACAAAGAGAGTTAAGAATCTGACAAAGATCAGTTAATTTGGACAACAGGGACCACCTACATGAGGTAATTTACAAACTAAAGTGAGTAAAAGAACTACTGTTCTTATTGGTCCAAGCAATCATATAATTGTTAGATATTGTTTGCTATTGTAGGCCATTCTGGTGGCCTACCATAGATGCAAATGAATGTGATTCAGATACTGGTTTGTTTCTGATTTACTAACATTGCTAAGATGGTTTGTAAATAGTGAATGTGGAAGTTTTGCTCTCTAATACTTCTAGGGCCTTTCTGACAATTAAAAAAAATCCAGCCAACAGAGTCATTAGTCACAACTCATTCGTTGAAGAAGGTACAAAGTTGAGGTATGCATTCACACATCCATTTATTCTCCCCACAAACATGTAGGGGGACCCTGCTCTGCGCAAGGCACTGTGCTAGGAACAGAGGGTGGTCACAGGTAGATGCAGACACTGAGCCTGCAGTCCTGCAGCTGACACTAGGAGAACGAATGATGTAAACCAGGCAGCTGTCCCTTCTATTTCTATAGTGCTGTGTCTAGTGATTATAGCACTGCCTTCAGAGGCAGATGGGCCTGCATCCCAACCAGGGTCAAATCTCGAACACTTGCCACTCGTGTGCCTTTGGCCTAGTGGTTTAATTTCTCTGAGACTTGGTTCTCTTGTCTGTAAGGGGGGAATAATAGCACCCACCTTACAGATATTTTTAGGATTTAGATAAACTGTGCAAAATGCCAAAGAGGCTCAAATAACAGTTTGTCTTCTTATTTAGATGATAATGATGATAACGATGACTACAATGACAAGTTTTAAGTGGGTAGGGAAGCTTAATTATTAGACTTTTAATCATGGAGGGTTGACCACATCTATGACTCGAAGGTTGTCAGAAATATCCTGGCACCAACCACCAGTGGACATATATCCTATCTTGGAGCCTGCCCCCTTTGAATGAAGACCCTGTGCCCTGTTAAAATACAAAGTCAGGGGGAAAAGAACATGGATAGAGATTTTCAATCATTAACATCTTAAAATGAATTACTTCATTGTATCCTAAGTGGAGGGCACACTTGACAAGGCTTTCATTTGTGTACAAGAGAAAGAATAGGTACAGACTATATCCCATGTATATATGAAGTCAGCAGTATGAAGATCCAGCAAATATGGTTAAGGAGCAAAAAAAAAAAAAATGGAGAGGTGGCAGCAAGTGGGAAGATAGGTAATTTAAAAATAAAAAGTAGCACATGACGAGGACGATTCTAAAACTCTTCCCTGCATCTCATGTGGTGCTTTGAATAATCTTATTAGGTAAGTACTATTCATGCTTCCAGTTTATACTTGATGCATTTGAAACAAAGAGAAGTTAAATATAATAACTGTCCCACGATGCACAGGTAATATGAGTGGCAAAGCCAAGACTCACACTCAGCCAGACCCTAAAGCCCTGTCTTAAACAGTGTCCTGCACAGGCTCATTCAGCCCTCGAATCATAGTACTGGCTTGGACTTCATATTATGACATTTAGCCAAGATTCTCAAAGTTCTTTGTATGCAGAAGTCCACGCTTTGAGTCAATGAGAAGGCCCATTTTCACATCAGGAACTTCACAAGAGTGCAACACAAAGAGCAGTAAAGGAGAAATGAGAGCAAGGGTTGTGTGTCCTAATACTTAACAGGGAATGTCTAAGAGAGTACAGTATGTGCTGACACCTGGGTGAAGCATTTTGGAAGCTCTCTATAAGGAAGAAACGATTGCTTACTTTTAAGCACAGCTGTTAGAGTGGAGTAAAGAGTTCTCTTTTGAGACAAGGCCAGACATTGCTACTTAACCAAACAGGGCTCCCAAATCCATTTACTTGGTAATAAATGGAGAAGGAACATTACAACCTACCAATTTACTTTCTGGCAGGAAGTGCAGCTTGTGGTGATATTTGAGGTTGGAAGCCCAAACGTGGCAAGAATTTCCATGATGCAGGGATTTGGGGACAGGGGTAGGGGGTGGAGAGGCAGGGTGCATGTGAAATTTCTTGGCTGAACACAGGGGCAGCTGGGAAACATATTATGGTGTGGGAATTGAATTTTTTTTGTCCGTATTATTTTAGTTCTCTGGGGCTTGCGTGAGTTATGAATTCCTCACCCTGGAGACCCATATGTCATTTATAAATTCTGGCTTCAGCTTGGGACAACTTATACATCTTATTAATACTAATGTTCCTCCTTGCCCTCTAATAACTTGAATTGGCAGAGATAGGATGTTAGCTCCCCTGTAGAAGAGCATTGGGAAATAAAGGACAGGGATCAAAGAGTAAGAGAGTCCTTTTTCCTCCCCATAGACCAGTGTTGCCATTCAATTTTCATCAGTGTTCTGACTGTGGACAAGGGCATGGATTCAGGAAAATGAATGAGGAAACTGGCACTTCCAAAATGACTTCCAGACCTATTAAAACACCAAAGCCAAAATATTCCCCTAGAAATGAACTCCAGATGACAGCTTAGAAGAAGATATACCAAAGGATGTTTTTCTTCATGTTCACAAAACCTAAGCCTCCCATCTCCATACTGTTCTATGTTTTTATGCGTTGAACAGCTTGTAATGGCTTCAAATAAAAAGAGTAAAAATATGAGCATGTGGCTTCCACATATAGAGACAGAAAATCTAAAACACAATTCTTAATCATTCGGTATCACTCTAGTCTTTTCCAATACAGACAGGATAAAAGTTGAAGTTGTCATGCAAATTAGAGGAAGAACAGTTTTACAAGACTACTGTTTATGGAAATACTTTTTATTGTCATAAAAATGTCTCCAACCACTGGAACACAAAAGGTACACAAACACATAAAAGCATGAAAGGAACTGAGAACCTATAGTTAAGAAATCTGCTTGTAGAAAACCACACACTATTTTTTTTTATAATAAAGACTTTATTTTTTTAGAGCAGTTTTAGGTTCACAGCAAAATTGAGAAGAAGGTACAGAGATTTCCCATTTACCCCCTCCCAATCCCCCCACATGCACAGCCTCTCCCATGGTCAACATTGCCTGCCAGAGTGGTACACTTGCTGCAATTGACGAACCCACATTGACACATCATTATCAGCTGGAGTCCATAGTTTACAACAGGGCTCACTCCTGGTGGCATACACTCTGTCGGTCTGGACAAATGTCTAAGGACATGATCCACCATTATAGTATCATTAAGAGTAGTTTCCTATCCCTAAAAATACTCTTTGCTCCCCATTTGCCTGTTTTCAAATATATAGTTCTGCATGAATTTCTTTCAAATAGAAAGAGCATAGTGATTCAGTAAGAATCATGCCTGGTTTTAGTCAACTTTTAAGTGCACAGTTAATGTGAAATAGCATATGCAGTTTTGCACTCTTGGAGACCTTACGGATGCTTTCTTGACATTTTTACATTAGAAAAACCCAGTCCTCCCAAACATCTGAACTTGGGTAGAGATTTTGCTCTTCGAAGCCTGATGATGCTTTCACAGGACTGGAAGGACAAATATTCTTTCTCTGCTAATATCCCCTTGAGAGCAAGAGCTGAAGGTCTAACCCTCTCCAAGACATTGCAAATACACATTCCTTATTCCAAGGCCTGCATGATACTAGAAACTATTCATGACAAGTTGTTAGGAATACTGTGCATATAAAATATTAATGTTATTGTCCCCATATAGACAGTCACTGGTCAGACCACGTGTACTGATTTTTCACGCAGAAAATATGGTCACCATATGTTCAGATTTCTGTGTTTTACTAATTCTATTTTCTCCCCTCTCCCTTTCTTTGGCAGTGTATGGTTTCTTTTCACTGACAAATTGCCAAGTCTTAATTCATAAAACAGACTAAGTATAAAATAACCATAGTGAAGAAACCAAAACAAAAACATAATAAAACAAAGAGAAATAATATATCAAAATATTTTCCATCACAGAGGTATAATCTGGTCTTCGACCTTCACAACGTAAGCCCCTAAAATATTCACAAGGAGCAAGAACTCCTTAGAGGTGACTGACCTACGAGATGTTCTCTGTTTTATATCTATTTTGTGAGGAGGGGAGACTTGTTCCATTTTCAAGCAAATCAGCCTCCTAAAAAAAAGTGCAAAGGAATGGAGCATTTGTAGAAAACACATTACTTACTCTGGTTTTATCAAAATAAAAAGCAAACATCTTGAAGTAGAAAACCCCAGGAAACTTTCAAATCTTCCCTGGTATTTAAGTGTCTAAACAGGATTTCACAGAGTGATTCCCCTGGGTCATTTCCCTTTCCTTTGTCTCGGCCAAGTAAGAGGAAACGAAAATCTCCCCCTCTGTGGTTAGCTTATACTTTGCATCGTCCTATTTAATGAACAGGAAGAAAACAGAAACCAGAGCATCCCCCTCAGGTTCCTTCCCCCTCATTCAGCTACCCAGATACTTACAGATCTTCCCAGACTGCCCTGTGTTAAGTCCGACACCTGCAAAATCTGCCCAGAACCCTCCCCTGGAGGCCCCTGCTGAGGTCAGGTCACTGACCTAATTGAGGAATACAGATTTTCTGTCCAAAGTAAAGTACTTGCCTATTTTGACTCAGTAAAACTTCATTTATTTGCCTAAATCCTACCTCCCTAAATTGAGGAAAAACTTGATCATGACAATAGGAGGAGAGAGAGTACTTGCTGTATCCTAGGAACTGTCTTCTTGCCTCTAGCTTACCAATGATGCTAACCTACCTGAGAATGTGTGCATGCAAGGAGATGGCCAGCATGAAGATGTGGAACAGAGGTCACAAAAGTAACCTTTGGCAGGTGTGTCTGGCACGGTGCAGGAGAGGCGGGTGCTATTCACTGGATGCTGGCAAGAAAGGCGCTAATTCATTAGCTTTTGGGGTGAAGATGGTAGGAGGAACCATCCTCTTCACTTCCAGGCTACTTTCTCTTCTTACTCTCTCTTCAGGCTCACAAGGTACTCTGATGACTGGATTCACTTCCAAAGCGTCTTTATGCGTAGGGTAGTGTCCCACATAGGGGACACACACACATTGAAAAGGCTCCTCCCCCAGCCTTAATTTCTACTTCTAGTTCTCATGATTGGCTTATGGTGGTTTGATTGGTGTCAATCCATCTCTGAGAGCCTCATGGTGTCTAGAAGTTCTGATAATGCTGAGGTCCTGGAATTGTGGGAATGAAATTAAAGATCACATCTCACTTCAATATATTCCCCAATGTCAGGCTGCCCTAAAGATAAGAAGCCTATTGACAAAGCCAGTTAGTCAATAACACAGTGTGGCCCCATAGAAAAAACACTTCCCTTCAAAGTTCAATAAACTTTACTCAATCAACTTATTCTAATCCTTCTTTCTTTGCTTTGTCCTTTATTCCTTTGACCCTCTAGGGTACTCACCATTCCCTAACATGCCAAGAACATGTATATGTCTACCCTCTTCTCAAACTCTTCTTTCTTAGTAGAATTCCCTATGACTGACTGTATCCAAGAAGTAAGGAGGAAAGGAACTTCGGAGGCTAGCTCCAAGTGGATGGAAGGAAGGTGCTACCATTAAGTGAAGTGAGGTGCAGACACAGGGTGAGGAACAGACTTGGGGAGGAGCGCATAATGGGGATAATCAATTTGGGGGCCTGTTGTCTTTAAAGTACCTATGAAAGATTGCAGAAGAAAAAGAGAGATGTAGCAAATAATCCAGGCAGAAGTCGGAGACACTGACAGATACGTGAGAATCATTTAAACAAAGCTGTAATTGATAAGATTTCCAAAAGAATGATCATAGAGAAAGAAAATAATTAAGAAGAATGGGGACAGAGCTTTGGTAAATGTACAAAAATATGGCACAAAAAATATAAACAGTATAATAAAATCCACCAGAAAAGCAGACAGGCAGGAGACCTAAGCAACTTCACAGCCGCAGAAGTCATGGGAATATCAACAGTGTCAAGTAACACCAAGATGCTAAGTGACAGGAGAACTGGAAAAATATTATTGCATGTGGTAATTAAGAGATCAAGGCAACCTTGAGTGGGAGGCAGCCTAATTAACTGCAGAGCTGGGCTACCCGGGTTTGCATCCTGACACATCCTTGTTAGCACTGTGACCATGGGCAGATTCTTCACTCTCTCTGCCTCAGTGCTGCATCTGTAAGATGGAGCGAAGGACAGTGCCCACCTTAAAGAGTTGACATGAGCATCACGTGAGTTAGCATATTTAAAGTGGTGACACCACCGCTTGACACAAGCTCTATGTGAAAGTTTGCTGCTGTTATTTAATATTACAACATTTCAAGGAACCAAAGAGCAATGCCTATGTGGCACAATATATTAACCTTTTAAAAAGAGTAGCAATAAACTGAAGGGAAGAAACAGGACACTATTTATAGTAGGAAGATAAGTGCAGCCACTCTTCCTTTGGACTTTCCCCCACACCAACATTAAGGGTAGGAGGAAAAAATATATCAAATCCATGGATAGTTACAACATAAATTCTAGTAACATGGAAACCACGGTTCTTGTCAAATACTGGAGAACCTCACCAAAGTCCTTATGGATACTCCTACTCAGCTATTTTAAAACAGGGAGTCAACACCTTTCTGTCTGATGTGCGTACAGTACATTTTTTTTTTATTTCTTCCAGTTGTGTGACTATGTAACTTGGCAAATCAAGTATCTATGGAGTTTAATCTTTAGCCTCACTGTCTCTAACATGGTTTTAAGAAGTAAATGTTGCATTAAAATACATTTATAAATAAAGTATCCACTCTTTACAAAGGAACATTACAGAATAACAAATCTAAACAGCCCAAGTCATGACTTTAAGACCAAATTATTCTTCCCCCAAATAATTTTGCCCCAAATAAAGAAAATGATTCTTCTCTTTAATTATGTAAATCTTTACATCTATGAATAAAAAGTGGAAAATAATTGAAGGATTTATTATAAAAAAATGTATGGTACTTTTTTTAATTTAAAAATTGCTACAGTTTTTAGCTTTCCCAGCATTTGATATTATTCTGCTGACATAGTATTCCATTGTATTCTTATTCCGTAGCCTTACAAAGCTTCCATTCACATCAAAAGTATGTTCAAGACCCTAACCTTGACCATGAAAGTTCTCTTTGTCTTTATGATTACAGCTGGTAGAGCTTAGCTGGCCATCTGTTATCAATTATTTTATTTAGCATTGTAGAATATATTGGCCTCCTCCATAAAGCCTTTCAAGTAAGGTTTAGTTGAGATTTTTTTTTGTTTCTTTTTTTTTTTTTTTCTCAGTTTGAACCAAGAGAAACTAAAATAACAGTAAAGGATCTTTTTTGTTTTTGTCAGACAATTAATTAGTTATATTTGGAAAGTGAAACAACCAGAATTTTACAAGCAAATTATCAATTGGCCATCACATTCCAATAGATGCCTGATGGGTGTGCTACACAAGGTGCTGTAAAGTTGTGGTTTGCCAATTTATCTACGTCATGCTTCACCCGCCACCCTTTCAAAGAATCGTAGTGCTTTCATGGGCTCCATTTTTAATGAAAATTTTTGGATTTCTAAAAATTTGTGTCAAATTTTAAAAACTTAAATAAAATGAGTAGTAAATGAACCTGCTGTTTGAGAACCACTGATGTGAGGAAAATAAAAACTGTGTAAGACTCTAAGCCCTATTTTCAAGGATACAAATTTAACTTGGGAGGCAAAACTAATAAACATGGAATGATTAGATATTAGCAGAGTATTAAGCAACAGGAAACTGTCCATAAGTGCAACGAGAGTGGGAAAAAAATGATGTCAGCCATGAGGGCCAGAAGTGAACATTCACCTTACTGGAAAGGAATTAAAGTAGAGAAGGAGGGTTTCCCGTGGTGGGAAAACAACACAAGAGAAAAATCCCAGCAACCATCTCTGCCAAGGGAGAGCAAAATCAGGAGCCTGGGAGGATTCCCAGGAACTAGTTCAAGTAATAACCTCCTCTAGATGGATCACCTTCAGTCTACAGGCCTCTCTTTTCATCTAGAACAGTAGAGTTTAATTTATAATTTTTCATTTTATGTCATTTTATAGGTCTACTAAATTTATAAATTAAATGAGAAATTTGTCATATGGGCAACCTAATTACTGGACTAAAAAAAGAAAACTTAAAAACGTTTGTTCTCCTTAGAAGGAAATTCATGTTCTTTTATGGTTCATTGTATATGGTTACAGACTATTTTCAAAAAATGTTTATGGTTCAGGTTTTATTTTCGTGGCAACGCGCTGCACATAATACCAAGCCCTGCATGGCCTCAAGGAAAAGCTGCCCCCAGCCTCCTTGGCCAGGAGTAGCCGCAGGTTCTGCCTGCTTAGCCTTATCTGGGAAGCAGGCCTGGCTCTGGCTGTGCATACTGACTACAGACCTGAAAGGGACATTTGCCTTTTAAGACACTGTAGAGGCTCACTGCAGGGTGTTTAATTCTATTGGTAAAGTTGACTTTAAATGACATAACTGATAAGAGAGGGGACTCTGTTAGGTTGTAGGGTCTTTGTCCGTATCCTCAGCCCTAGCTTGGAGAGCTAGGAAGAAGGTGGAAAAGAGGATGCTCTGTCCTGAAGGACACTCATAAATTGTATTCTACGCCCCATCAAATAGCAGGGTAGTTCTATGCTATTGGGAGTCAACCACTGAGGACTGGTACATTTTGACAGTTGTTTTTCCCCAAATAAGTCATATGCCTTTTTTTAACAAGGACTTTTAAAAAATCATTGTTATTTTATTTTTTAGTAGATAATATATTCACATGACTTAAAAAATCAAACTATATAAAAAGTATATAGAAAAACGTCTTGTTGTCATTCATCTCCCCACGTATCTTACTCCCCAGTACTCTACAACTACTTTGTTCATTTCTTACATGTTCTCCAGAAGCTTCAAGTCGAATCCAAGCACATTCAAAAGCACTGCTTTGCTTTCTTCTGCCCTTTGTTACATAAAAGTTAGCACACTGTTAAAAAAATGGCATAGCTGATTAAACCAATTCCAGAAAATTTATTAAATAGCATTGGTTGAGATTAGATTGAACATCAGTACAAAGAAAAGGTGCCCAGCATTACTGCCAGATTTGCCAAGGATGAGGTCTTGTCGCTGGAGGCTGGATGGAGGAGCGGTTATCCCACTTCTGACACGGCTCACCCGCTGTCCGAATCACTCACATGTCTGTAACAGAATCTCCTCCGTGCTCCTCGAGCCTGTGACTCCTAACTCAAGGACCCTGAAGGACACTCCACAAGTTATATTTTGCTCCTCATCAAATACCAGAGTTGACCCATGTGGTTCCTTTTTGATTATTGCTTATTGCAGTTTTCTTTACAGTCTTTCATGCTATGACCCAAATGATGAGTCAGCAGAAATCTCACAAAAGAATACTGTAACATTTTAATGTATGTTGCCAAATTCAGTAAAGTATATTGGACAACTGCTTAATATGTTTCCTATAGGAAACTGTGGTACAATAGTAGTCATTTTTTAAAAGGAAAAGGAAAAAGGGTACTGTTGATTGAAATTCTGTTCCTTGATGCAGAACGGACACTAATGACTTACCAGGAAAAATTCAATTCATGCACAGGTAACTCAAATTCCTTTAAGTAAATATGCATGTCAACTTTATTACTTTTTTATCTTGAACAATGGCACTCAGGAAATAACTTTTCTAATCAATGAACACCAGCAATTTGAAGTATGACAAATAAAGATTTTTGACTAAGTTTACTAATATTAATAGATTTCATTACCAGACTATAGCAAATAACAATATATATTTTACATAGCTGACATGTTAAGGAAACATTTACATGCACATTACTTTTGTGTACTATATTCATCAGTAAATGTAGGGCCACAATGCCTCATAGTCATATAATTAAAAATATTAATAAAAATTCTGTCTCATTATCAAATTCTATCCCATAATAAAAAATTCTGTCCCATTATCAAATCTCTTGTACTTACATTAGCATTTGTAGTTTAAGTATGTGTTTATTCTCAGTAAAATTGAAGATGATAAAATTGGTATGTAATGTTTTAGGTGTCCCTGTTATATTTAAAGAAATACATTTTGGCTAATGCTATTCCTCTGTCAAACTTACTACCTATATGAAATTTTATTACAGGTTTGGTTCCCATTTTACTTACAAAAAAGCTAAAATTTGGACAATATCAATATCAAGTCAGTAAAATTAACAACTTGCATAACTAGTGTCAGTCCTCACTGTATAAAGAAGGGTAGCCATAATCCCTATGACCTTTAATGACTAAGATGCCCATCAATGAGTTTCTCATCAATGACATCAATATGTATTATCTACTCTAGGGACAGGTAACCTTAGAGGAAAGAGATAGATCCCTTTGGGGACTGACACTCTAGTAGGAATTCAAATAATTATGGCATCACTGTACAATAAGAATAACAGAAGACCAAGAGTTTGGTTTGACACAATCCTAGTCTTGGCTCTTCCTTGGTATGATTTTAGCCTAATAGTTAATCTCTAAGCCAGTTTCATATTCTGAAAATGAGATTACACTAGATATGCATGCCTAGATCACTCATAGCTCTAAAATGTCAATGAGTTTAGATAAAAACATAAATATCTAGATAAGTAAGTTATGCTAGATGTTGAATAACAGATTCTAAGAACTAAGGAGATTCAGAGAAAGGATCAGCCACTGCAGGCTGGCCAGAAGACTCCCAGCCTCACAGAGAAGGCTAGGTTTGAATGATTGTAACTGGATAGGCACTCAGAACCTAAACCTGCCTATCGGGGTGAGACTAGCTGAGCAGCTACAGGGACTGATGCTGAGTTAGCAGCCCTTAAGCCTAACTTAGCCATGATCAGGCTGTGCCCTGGTACTGGGCCCAGGCTCATTGTGCTGAGGGGACCAATGACCCCAGCCACAGGGAAAGAATTGCAGAAGCTGAGATTGAGTAGTTCTTAACAGGCTATTTCCTTCACATCATGCTTACTGCCTGAGTTACTGCTACATAATTTTAAACCGAGTATAAATAAAAAGCCAAAGTCTATTTCACAATAGAGTATATAACCTTCACATTTTATTTAAGCAGTTACTCATGCTAGATTCTTCTTAGTAAGTAACTGATGAAATATACCAAATTCAGGGCAAATACTGATTTAGACATTAGATGAAGGATCTAAGGATCTAAGCAAATGGCATGTTTGTGCTCCTTTTCAAGGCCCAAACACTTTCCTAAGAAGGTAAAAAAAATGAGTATCAGATTCAATTCAAAGATCCTGCACAAATACAAGATTTCATCCAGGATTTCTGGGTCTGTAACCATCTCAGTTCACCTTCCACATGTTCGAGCTACTGCTTAAGGGTGAGTATTGAAGATGTCAGTGCTGCTTGGCTGAGCCCTAGCCAGGCTTTCAGTGGATGAACAAGCCCTGCCATGTATAGGAACTTCATCCCACCCTTAGTCTGGCCACACCTTGGATGTCAACCAGATTGTCCCATGTAATCCCTTGAGGATCTCTGTTCCCCAAAACTACAGGTGTATGTTGAGCTCTCTTGTGTGTGTCCAGTTCATATAATAGGACTACTTCTCTTGTCCTTGTTTGGAACTTGAGTTCCTCCACTGTCTCCTGAATTTTGCCCTAAACTCCAGCTTGGTTGTTAGGGGCTGTATTTACCTGATGTGGCAATCTCTGATTGCTAGAAGTTTCCAATTAAAAAGGTCTCTTCTGGCCTACACCCATTGCTTTCAACAACAGCTCCTACTGATATGCTTATTCCGCCACTACCAAGAAGCAGCTTTTAGCAGGGCTCAAGGGTAACTTCAGGTGCCCATTAACAGCACATAAAATTCATGGAATTGTCCCTTAACTCTCAGCAGCTGCCAGAATCTTTTTCTACTGTTAGTCATAATCTGTCCCCAAAATCTGACTGTGTCAGCAGCTCTTGCAGAGCTCTGAATCCTTAACATCAACTCAAGAGAGGAGCTTTTGGCACTTTGTATTCTGTTTTAGTTGTCTATGGCTATAGAAAAAATTGTTACAAACTTAGTGACTTAAAACAACAATCCATTTATTATATCATAGTCAAAAATCCAGGTTGGATGCAACTGGGTTTTCTGCATAGGTTGAAATCAAGATGTTGATTTGGCTGGGCTCTTATCTGAAGGCTCAGAGGAAGAATTCACTTTCAAAATCATTCAAGTTGCTCATAACTCATTTCCTTGCAGCTCTTGCTCTGAGATCCTTTCTTTGCTGACTGCCAACTAGAGTCCACCCTTTGTTCCTAGAAGCTGCCCATGTTCCTAGATTCATGTTCCTCTCCACCTTCAAGCCAGAAACAGCCATAAAATCCCATTCATGCTTTGAATCTCTCTGACTTCCTCTTTTGCCACCAGTCAGAGAAGGTCCTCTGCTTTTAGAGGATCATGTGATTATATTGGGCCCACCCGGAAAATCTCCCTTTTTAAAGGTCAACTGTGTCATCTTTTATGGATTGAATTGTGTCCCCCCCCCAAAAAAAAGATGTTATAGTCCTAACCCCCAGTCAAAGGGGTTAGTAACAATATGACTTCATTTGGAAATTGGGTCTTTAAAGAGGATTCAAGTGAAAATGAGGTTAAAAGGGTGGGCCCTAATCCAATATGGCAGGTATCCCTATAAACAGTGGAAATTTGGACACAGAGACAGACATATAGAGGGAAGATGATGTGAAGACACCCAGGAAGAACACCAAGTGAAGAGCAAGGCAGAGATTGAACTGATGTAACTACGAGCCATGGAACACCAAATATCAGCCTGCCACCATCAGAAGCTAGGAAGGGGCAAGGAAGGATTCTGTCCAAATTCTCAGAGGGCGTATGGCCCCCCCAACACCTGATTTCATACATATATCCTTCAGAATTGTGGGGCAATAAATTTCTGTTGTTTTAAGCCATCTATTAGTAGTTGGTGGTACTCTGTTACTGCAGCTCTAGCAAACTGGGATACTATCTCATAACACCATTAAAGAAGTGATACCTCATTATATTCACAAGTTCTGTCTACCACATTTACTCTATGGCTCTTTCAAAGAACTTGTTCAAAAGCCCTCTGTACTAAGTGCTCCCAATGTGCTCTCCTCAGACCATGATTCTTTCTGCTTCTGAGGCAAGACAAAAATACACTCCTTCTTCCTTGGCTCAGTATATTTTCTTAACTTTATTAAAGGAATTTCCTTTTTGATGACTAAACTGTTGCTATTGTTCCTTCCCAGAAAATCCATGTATAGATGAAGAAAAGGCTCCCAAACTCTTCAGGGGTCCCATCACCACAAGTTGGAAAGGCAACTGTGCAATTCAGGTACCAGGAGGACTTCAGATAGCTCCAAAGTGTCCAAAGTAGTTTTGTGAATGAAACCTTAAAGATAACTCTGGATTACACAAGAGTAACATGTCTATGACTGGTACATTAGGAAACCACCTCTCCTTAAATAGCCTGCCAGGTGCACAGCTCCTGTATTTGCCAGATACAATGTTTTCATCACAGCAAGTTGTTCTTAGTGATCCTGCTTGTTTAGAACAAAAATCCTGGAGTGTGAGCATTGTCTCCCAAATTTCGAGACCTCCCTGTTACTCTGCCCTACCTCTCTAAGAAGGACGTGGGGTTTCCTGCAGTCACATAAACTTCTGTAATGAAGAAAGCAGATTTTTTGGGAGAAAACTAGGACTTCTGTGATTCCTCCTGATCTTCACACAGACTATTCTACCATTTTCAGTCTAAACACAGATTGTTATTCTTTTTATACTTTCCTAGCACTTAACAGCACTGCCTTCTCCTTCTACATGAGAGTCTCTGCTAAACATTTTCCCTATTTTGGACAAGGCATCATTCTCTCTGATAGCTGCAATATCCATTCATGATCATAAATTACTGTGGGATCAGGGCCCAGTAATCAGCCTCTGAACAAAAAGCCTTCTTTAATAGACTAGGTGGGAAGAGAGCCAACAGCCTCTGTGGGTCATCAGGCAGGAGAAGCTTGCCAAGCCCTACTGCTCCATATTGGTGCATGACCATGGAATCTGAGCTGGTCTTCCCAGGGACTCAGAATACAGAACATACTCTGAGTAGAAGCAGAAACTCAGTCACCCAGGTAATAAGCAACAGTCATGATACAGAAGAAGTTATGAGTCTGTAAAAGCCACAGGTTAAGAAATATGAGTAAATAAAGGTAGTGAGAGTAGGAGAAGGAAAAAGCAGAGACAAAGAGAAGTTGAGTGGGCAAGAACTTCTGGCAAGTAGAAGAGTGGGCTTCATAAAATGTCTTGTAGAAGAGTTGATATTAAACCTGAGATCTGAATGATGAGAAGGAGCCCCAACATAAGGCTCAGAGACAAGAGCACTCTAGGTGAAGGGAAGAGTCTGTGCCAAAGTCCTGAAGCCAAAACAGCTTGGTTTCTTCAAAGAATAGCTGGAGTACAATGGGTAAAAAAGGGAGCATGGTATAAATGAGGCAAGAGTGACAAACTTTATCTACTTGATCACAAGGATCTACTTGGCTTTGTAAACCAGTATAAGGAGCTTATATTTTATTTTCATTGGGATCAAACGTTTTTTAAAAAGATTTAACTAAGTTTGAGAGGAAAAGGGGAGGTGGAGGTGACAAGACCAAAGTTACATTTTTAATGGATTTCTCTGGCTTCTATATGGAGAATATATCGCATAGGGATATATCAATCAGGGTCAAGTAAAGAAATAGAAATTACTTTGTATCTTTTAAACAAAGGAGATTTAATACTAGGAATCAGATACACAGATAATAGATAGACCTAAGAGTTCAAACATGGTATGATGAAGCAACCTGAGATTCGTCATAGACACAAATACTTCTAGGACCAAAGGAACTGAGGGAGGAGGTAGTGTGAGCAGGACCAAGAAGCTGGAGCCACCCAGTTGGCGTCAGCATGGCCAGGGCTTCCTAGAGAAGTTAGGTCTACAGAAGGTGGGACTATCTAGCGGGAGATGGAGCCACAGGGAGAAAAAAGCAGCTGGTGTAGAAGACATCACAAGAACCAATCTTCCATCAATGCCTCCTATAGGATGAATCTACCTAGAAGGGCAAGAGAGGCTGGGAAGTTTAATTCTCTGAGGCTCAATGCTGCACAGGAGATCAGAAAACAAAAAGACAATTGGCCAACTCAGAGGACAAAAGTAGAACAAGGAGACAAAGAGGAGGCTAATGCAGTAGGTCAAATGAAAATTATGGTATATTAGAGTAGGAGGGTAGAGGTGGAAATGAAGACAGATGAACGGAGTCAGTGTATTTGAAGTATAATCAACAGAACTCATTTAGGGACTGGATGTAACAAATGAGATAAAGTGTAAACTATGTATAACTCCTAGACTTCTCTACCTGAGCAACTGAGACAATAGTGATGTCATTTACTAGGATTAGAAAGGCTAAAAAAATCAATGGAGTTCAGGTGTATAGGGATAAAATTTCTGTTTTGGCTATGTTAAGTTAAAGGTGCCAATTAGATATCCAGGTGGAGATTTTCAGTAGTCACCGGATATGTGAGTCTGGAATTCTGGCATTGTGTGGACCTAACCATATAATGGGAGTCTTCCTTTTTTCTTTCAACAATTTAAGCATCTGAAAAACTTTCCCAGCTACATAAATACAAACAATATTCAATCATCCGGGCCTTATTTTTCTCTTCTTTGAAGTGAAAGTTTACTTTCATATAATCTCAAAAATTTCTTCTTATTTTATGATTCTGTAGCTCTGACCAAGAATCAGGGGCTGAATTTTTGATGAAATAATTCATAGCTGGGAGCAAGAATAAGCTCATTTAAAGACCACGTCCTGCATATATGCCATTGTTAAGAGTAGTTGTGGCTTTATTTGCAGCAGGTGAGCCTAATAGTAGGAACCATAGTGCAAATAACTCTAACGGAATACATCAGTCAAAAAAAGATGCAGATGACTAGGAAGAAGGAAGCTATTTTAATTTGGTAGACAAAGCCATGATCTCACTACCTAGTCTATAACCAACCTCATACCACAGCATAATGAATAACTTTCAAATTCAGATTGAAAATATTTTAATAGTCACAGTACTCTGTTGTATTTCATACCTAAGACCCAGTGAAAGAGCAAAAGCTTTGTGGTCACAGAGCTGCAATCATTCTCCCACCCTTCCTCCTACTGTATTCCCTTGGGCAAACTACTTAACCTTGCTGATCCTTACCATTCTTGTACCTCAAAGGCCAACATTCTTATAATTGTTGTAAAGGTTTAATGATGTGAATTGATGTATGATGTGCATAGTGCAATACCTGGAACTTAATAGGGATGAATAGACAATAACTATTATCAGAAAATAAGAAATAATACAGTGAACCCTGACTACTAAAGTGCTCTGAATTGTATCAGCACATTGACTACCACATTTGAAAAAAAAAATTTTTTTTCCCTTGGGGCCACAGTGTTTTATTACGAAAATAGAATAAAAAGTTCAAAAACAAAATGATCATTTCTAATTTAACAAAAAATTTAATGAAAAATAAAATTTATTGACTTCTATTCATTTAATCCACATTTTTAGAATTAGTTTGTCACTATTAACTGTAACAATAAGAACATCAACAAGAAAGATTTTCACAAACCAACTGCAGGGTTTTGCCCAGGTTTTGTTTCATGAGGCCCTGGGCTCAAAACTAGCATGAGTTAAATACAACTCACGTGGCAGTTAATGTGTTAATACAGAATATTGAAAAGGAATCATATAGAAAGAAAGTCAAGGGTTCATGTGAGCAGGTTGAAAATAGGGGCCAACCTTACCAAAGAAGGTAGAGTTTCAATTATTCTTGGTTGTGACATCTTTTTTTTTTTTTTTTTTTTTTTTTTTTTTTTTTGAGACAGAGTGTCACTTTGTTGCCCGGGCTAGAGTGAGTGCCGTGGCATCAGCCTAGCTCACAGCAACCTCAAACTCCTGGGCTTAAGCGATCCTACTGCCTCAGCCTCCCTAGTAGCTGGGACTACAGGCATGAGCCACCATGCCCGGCTAATTTTTTTGTATATATATTTTTTAGTTGGCCAGATAATTTCTTTCTATTTTTAGTAGAGACGGGGTCTCACTCTTGCTCAGAGCTGGTCTCGAACTCCTGACCTCGAGCGATCCACCCGCCTCGGCCTCCCAGAGCTAGGATTACAGGCGTGAGCCACCGCGCCCGGCCGGTTGTGACATCTTACAAAAGAAATCTAAACTCCCAGGAGGCTCATAGAAACACTTTATTTGAAGGCTTCTTATCTAAAAAGTAAGAAGCTGGGAGGCTATAAACTCTTTTTTCTCTATCATATGCAATTTTGCTGGCTAAACTGGCAGCATCCATGATGACTCACTCAGCCTACATAAAACCTACTCCAAAGGAGTTCCAAAATGTAAGAAATACGATTTCTAGTAGATGTGAGGGTTAATGGCTCTAAGGCAATGATTTCTTGAACCAACCAAAGACTATTTCAAGGCTTGTCAGAAACCAGAAAAATAATTTCCCTCACTTTCAGAGAGCACACGTTGCAAAACATTCTCATCTAGAAAAACAATAATGTGACAAAATAGTTTTTGTTTTACTCTAGATAGGCAATAAACACAATGGCAATGTTTTAGTAAAACAACATGAATTTCTTTCTCCTTTACTGATACAATATAGGCATCCTTTGTCATCTGTCAAGCTGGCTGTTATAAATGTACTGGCCTTGTACTCTTTAAAATAACCTATTTGACATAATTTGTATGATATACCCATGCATAATGCATTTGGCATAGATACCAAACAATCATATAGAGTTTACTAAAGGAATCCATTTGGAGACTGAAATTGCCATTGAAGCACTTTAATCAATTTATAATCCTGAGATATTGGAGCTATAATGGATCTCAAAGACTATCTAGACCAACACAAACTGAATCCCGGAAAGGATAAGTGTTTTATACAGGGTCACACAACTAGTTAAAAGCATGACAGGGACAAAACCCCAGACCTCCTGGCTCCACAGATGGTGCTCATGACAGTGGGATGGCAATCAGTTTAAAGGAGACAGACCATTATAACAAATAACAGATTCACAGAATTTGTATAATTCATACAAATTATAAGGCAACTCAGTAACCAAATAGCCAGAATCTTAATGAAATCAGGATGAGCTTAATGAAAATTAAAAAGCCAGGCTAATGAAGAGAGGCAAAAATTAGTAAACAAATAGCTAATGCATGATAATCCATTTCCCCCACTTGCTTTGTATTGGATTACAGAGGAATTTGACATTGTATGAGAGCTATATGTAAGTGCTCCATCTCTTTCAGGTTAGGCCTTAGAGGATTTGGAAAGGAACTACAAATGCCACAAAGCAGAAGAGGAATGAAAATAAATAAAAATGGGAAACCATATTAATTTGAGGAAACTTAGGCAAAAGCTCGTGCATCTGAAGTGATTTCCAGAACCAGGTGTTTTAGAAACAGAACAAATTTAGACCTCAAAATCCAACTTTATCAATCTGCTTTGTGCAAACCAAAAAAATTGTGTGCAAGGCAGTTTGCAATGAGGTTGTCTGTCATCATTGAGAACTTTAAATTTATACAAGGCTCATAGACAAAATCATGCCCAGTATCACCATCTTTCTGGATGGTGTTGTTGAAAGAAATAGCTACAAAGTCAAGGAATTCACCATAATAAAATATTCTATCTAATCTATTTAAATATTGAGAAACAACATTTTAAGATATAAATTTTAACTTCCAAATTCAGAAATTCAATGGACTAAACGCTGCAATAAAGGGGATTGAGCCTATGACTATATTCAGTACTGTATTCAGGTACTAAATGGCATCAGCAGAACAAGCCCACCCACAAGTTTCAGTTTCTTAGTGGCCAATAACAATGTCCATGGCTGAATTCATTGTGATGTGAATGACACATATTCCTGAGAGAGCCAACAAGACTATTTCAGAACTGCCATTATCTATCTGTATCTACTTTAATCTCATAGTAACAACCTACAAAACCTAATTTCAGGACTTTCTATATAAAGCTACAATTGTCAAAACAGTGTGGAAGTTGTACAAAAATAGGCATATAAATAAATAGAACACAATGGAGAATCCAAATATAGATCCACGAGTATATGCTCAGTTTGGGGTTTTTGTTTGCCTGATTGATTCGTTGGTTTTTTTATTTGTTGACAAAAGCACCAAGGTAATTTGATGAGAAAACAATCACTTTTGTCAACAAATGATACTGAACTACCTGATATCAGTGCAGAAAAAAATGAATTTTGACTATTACTTCACATCATACATGAAAATAAATTCCAAATGAAATATAAACCCAAGTATTAACTTTAAAACTATAAAACTTCTAGAAGAAAACACAGAGAAAACCTTTGAAACTTTGAGGCAGGCAAAGATTTCTTAAATAGGACACAAATAAAGAACTATTTGTAAAAAAGTGATTAATTGGAATTTAGAAAAAATTAAAACTTTTGCTCCTTAAAAACACCACTAGGAAAATAGAGAAGTCAAACCAAAGACTAGGAAAACTTTTTGTGATACACATATCTGACAAAAGATTTGTATCTAGAATATGTTATATAAAGAACTCTTAAACTCACTAAAATGATAAACAACTCAATTAAAAAATAACATGGGCCAAATATTTAAACAGACACTTCTCAAAAGAAAACACATATATGGCTAATGAGTACCTGAACATCATCAGTCATTAGGAAATGCTAATTAAAACAAAAATGAGATACTACTCCAAGCCCATTCTAATTGTTCTAAAGACTGACAATACCAACTGTTGGTGTGATTATGGAGCAACTGAAACTCTATCAATAGATAATTCATGGCAGTGTAAAATGGTACAATCACAATGGATAATGTTTTGACCTAGAAACTATGCATTTAGGTTTTTATCAAAGAGGAAAATGTGTTTATTCAAAGGATTGACATAAATTTTAATAGAAACTTTATTTATAATAGTTAAAAGATGGATCAGTCCAAATGTCTATCAAAAGATGAAAGAATAAACTAACTGTGGTGTATCCATACAATTGTATAATGCACTACAATAAAAAAAGAATGAACTACTGACATGTGCAACAAGATAGCTTAATCTCAAAATTTCTATGCCAAGCAAAATAAATGAGAACCAAAAGAGTATATACTAAAGGACTTTATTTATATAAAACTTTATATGGGAAGGAGGTTTAGCTAGATGGCCAAATAGAAAGCTCCAACGATCATCCCTCCACACAAACACCAAATTCAACAACTATCCACACAGCGAAGCACCTTCAGGAGAACTAAAAATCAGTTGAACAATCACAGTACCTGTAAGCCAAGCACAGAAAAACAAATCTCACATGTGCTCACTCACACAGGGGAGCTAAATACTGAAAACAATTGCTCCCATGGAGACAGAGAGTAGAATAATGGTAACAAGAAGCTGGGAAGGATAGCAGGGAGGAGGAATAAAGTGGGGATGGTTAATGGGTGCAAAAATGTAGTTAGTTAGAATGAACTATATTTGATAGCACATCAAAGTGACTATAATAAACAAAAAGTTAGAATATATTTTAAAATAACTAAAAGAGTGGAATTGGAATGTCCCCAACACACACAAAAAAGATAAATGCCTATTGGTGATGGATAGCCCAATTACCCTAGTTTGATTAATACACATTGTATGCCTGTATCTAAATGTTGCATGTACCCTATAAAGATACACAACTATTATGTACCCATAATAATTAAAAATTAAAATAAAATTTTTAAAAAACTTTATAATATGCAAAACTAATCCATAGTGACAGATAACAAATTATTGGTTACCTGGGGCCAGGAGTCAGCAACTTAAATGCAAAGGAACATGAGTAAATTTTGGGGGGATGATGGAAATGTTCTATGTCTTCATTGTGGTGGGGGTTACATGGGTTTATAGAGTTTTTAAAATTTAAAAGTATAGTAGAACTTCCAAACTGAAAATCAGCTAAAAAGAAAAGAATGAAAATTTTACCAAGCCAGCAAAAGCAGAGAAATGGGGAGGGAAAAATGAATGATAAATATGAAAGTAGGTGTATAGTTAAGTACATCACATGATGTGATTCCTATTTTTCAAGGACATTCTGGCCTCTGTTTTGAGAGTCTGAAAACGTAGAAGCAGATTTTCTTGTAAGTGTTCTATCAATGAGGAAGTCTTCCATAGTTCTCTTACATAAAGTAGTCACACACATCCCATTTACAATATGATTGTATACATAGAAAAATTTGTAAGCAAACAGATAAATTATTAGAATTAATATTAGCAAGAGTTTTGAATACACATGTCAATATACAAAAGTAAATTTTGTTTCCATATAATAGACAAGTAATTTAAAATATTTTTTAAAATAGCATTTACAATCATGTGAAAATATCAAATACCTAGGAATCAACAGATTATAAAACATTATTGAGAGAAATTTTAAAAGACTGAAATAAATGGAGAATAACCATCATTTTCATAAATTGGAAAACTCATTATCATAAAGGTATCAGTTCTTCCAAAATTTGTCTAATGGATTCAAATTTCTACAGTTTGGTGGGGGTTTTTATGGGGTTTTTTTGAGACAGAGTCTCACTCTGTCTCCTGGGCTAGAGTGCCGTGGTGTCAGCCTAGCTCACAGCAACCTGAAACTCCTGGGCTCAAGCCATCCCCTCCCTCAGCCTCCCGAGTAGCTGGGACTACAGGCATGCACCACGACGCCTGGCTAATTTTTCTATTTTTAGTAGAGACAAGGTCTCACTGTTGCTCAAGCTGGTCTCAAACTCCTGAGCTCAAGCGATCTTCCTGCCTCAGCCTCTCGGAATGCTAGGTTTACAGGCGTGAGCCATCGTGCCCGGGCTATAGTTTGGTTTTTTGTGGCTTCTTTTTGGGCAGAAATTAGCAACCTAAACACCATAATAAAATGCAAAAGACAAAGAATAACCAGGATGAAGAACAAAGTAGGGGTACTTACTCACTAGAGATATGGCTGCAGTCACTGGAATAGTGTGACATTCCCAGAAGGGTAGACGAGTCGACCAACACAACCAAATAAAGAGTCCAGAAAGGAGCCCAGACATACATGGTCATTTTATCCGTGGCAATGACACTGAAGAGCACTGGGGAAAAGGCTCCCTTGAAAGACCTATACTGTAAAAAAGAAGAAAACAAGCAAGTTAGAGAATTGAAGAAGATATCAGTAACACTTATAACCAACAAAAGACTCGTAAAAAAACCAAAGAGCTACTATAAATCAATATTGAAGAGATGACCCAATAGACTTGAATAGTCAATTCACCAAAAAAACATAACCAACTGGCCAATGAAATTATGAAAACTGCCCAACCTCAGTAGTAATCAAGGAAACACAAGCTAAGATAACAAATAAATATCGCTAAACCCAACAGAATGACAGAGATTAAAAAAACTGATGATATCATTGTGGTAATTCACTAACCAGTGTATTATGATTGTATACATAGTGTCCTTCATAGTAAAAATTAAAACTAAATTTAAAAATAGGTTGGGAAGGAATCAACATTAGAAAGTCATTTAAGAAAGCAAATCCTTCTCCACCCCCACTGCTTCACTTGACCAGCCTTCAAAAAAAAAAAAGGCAAACAAAAACATTCTAATGAATACACAAATGTCCAAATAATGCTTATAAAAAGTTGAAGCTGTTGCCAAAAATTCAATTTGGTCAATATTAATTTATTAATATAATTTCTATTTTGATTATTCTATTATTTTGGAAGAGAGATGGATAAATTGTTTTAAAGTTTAAAGTTTAAAAAAGTGCAGATGATAGAAAAGAAAATTATGAACAAAGAAAAATGGTATGGTAAATATATTTCCAGATATTTAAATTTACTACAAAGCTATCTTAATCAAAACATTCTGGCACTGACACAAAAACAGACAAATAGGTTTATGGAACAAAATAGATCAGAAATAAATCCATAAAAGTGGCATTTAGATTCAGTGGGAAATGATTAGTTTATTAATAAATGATCCTGGCATAATTGGCTATCTGTCTGGAAGAAAACAAGCCAGATCATCTACCTCATACCATATGCCAAAATGAATTCCAGATGGATAAAATTTAAGTGCAAAAATGTTTTTGAAGTTTATAAAAATTAGAATATTAAGATTTTTCAGAACTTTAAGGCAGAAGGAACTTTGCTATGCAAAACAGAATTGTCTTAAGCCATAAATTTTAAAAAGAGACATATTGACTTTATAAAATTAAAACATGTAACATAGCAAATTCACTATAAACAAAGTCAAAATAAAAATGGTTAACTAGAAAAACATTTGCATATAATGAAGGGTTTCTACACACAATAAGCAAAAAGAACACCTCTAACTTGAACATAATGAAAGAAAAATAGGCAAAAGCTGTGACTTTTACAGAAGATGCAGTTCAATTGGCCAATAAATGTGAAAAGATGCTTAGTTTCACTAATACGTAGAAAAGTGGAAACTAAAGTGGCATTTTTCCACCCATATCAGAAAAAATAAAAAAGATTTATGACATTCTGAACTGATGAATAGATGAAGAAATGGACACTCTTGTATTTTATTACTGGGACCACAAGCTACCCAAGCTTCAAGTTGCCCAAGCTTCTCATCATAAGCTAATGTTAAGAGGTCTGGCAATTGCTGTTAATATTCTAAATATACATAACTTTCAACCAAGTAATTTCACTTTGGAAAATCTACCCTACAGAAACAAAAAGCACCTTTGCATAACGATAAATACAAGGCTGATTGTTTCAATAATTTTTGTGGAGACAAAGGAAAAAAAAGAAAAAGAAAAAAACCCTAGAAACAAATGAATATCATTGATACAGAAATAGTGAAATGGATTTTATAGTATCCATTCTACAGATGTAACTCTTGAAGAAAAGAAAAGAAAAGAAAGAGAAAAGAAGGGAAAGAAAAAGGAAAGGAAAAAGCAAAAGGAACAAAAAATAAAAAGAAATTAAAGAAAAAGACTTAGGTCAGTATCTACTCACCTACATGGATGTCAAAGATGTATCAATAACTTGCATGTGATTGGGTACAGTATGATGCAAATTTTGTAAAAGAGCAAATCAACAAGATCCTGTATATGTATTTAGGTTTGCATGAGCACTGAGAAAGTCATATAAATTTAACATCTAACATGCATAAAATGTTAGTTTGGAACAACTGGGAATACAAGGAATGAGAAAAAAAAATAAGTTTTAAAGATATCTTTGCATTGTTTTACCAATTAAAATGAGCACATATTTTGTAATTACTGTATCAATTTTTACTGAAGTACTTTTTATAGAATCCTTCTTGACTGAGACCATTCTCAGTCAAGAAATTGACTGACATTTGACCCTATTGACTTCACGCATACTAATATAAAATCTTTCCCTATCTTCTCTAGCATGTTTTTCCTAGAAAGAAATCATTATATCAAAAGATACCTGTACTCTTATGTTTATCACAGCACATTTTACAATCACAAAACTATGGAATCAACCTAAGAGCCCATCAACTGATGAGTGGATAAAGGAAATGTGATATATATATATATATATATATATATATATATATATATATATATATATACACACACACATACACACACACACATACACACCCCATGGCAAACTACTCAGCTATTAAAAAGAATGAAATAATGTCTTTTGCAGCAGCTTGGATAGAACTAGAGACCATTACCCCAAGTTAAGTATCTCAGGAATGGAAAACCAAACACTGCATTTATAAGTGGGACCTAAGCCATGGCTACATATAGTCATACAGAGTGGTATAATGGACACTGGATACTCAAAAGGGGGGTGTTTGGGAGGAGGGTGAAAGATGAAAAATCACCTATTAGGTACAATATACACTATTCGGGTGATTGGTACACAGCCCAGACTTCACCACTATACAATGTATCATGGAACAAAACCCCACTTGTATCCCATAAACCTATTGAAATTAAAAAAAAAAAAAACATCTTTCCTAGATTTTACTTTACCCTCTTTCTCTTCTTCCTCTCTCTTGTTCTCACGTTTTCCCCATTCATTCTTGGAATAAACCATCTCTGCTAATTCCTTCTCTTAGCCATTTCTTTTCTAGTTGTTCATGGTGTCTAATCATTTATTCACTTATTCATGGTACCAAATCTCCCTACAAATTCAGAGAAGTGTAGGAGACAGATACGGAAATCAAAAATTTAAAATAATGTGAGATAATCTCTTAATTTACTATACACTGAATCCCTAGAGGTAAGTATGCAAAAGCACATTTTGCTAAGGCTAAGCCTTTGGAGTAGAGTCCTGGAAAGAGGTCACTTTGCCAGACAAACAGGGGAGCCGGTTTTCCAGACATTGTGAACAGTGGTTCTATCTGGCCACTCATTTGTTCTCTCTTTCTTCCCAACAATATTAAGTTTTTTGACAAACCATATGAATTGCAGAGTAGCAGCCCCCAACTGTTTTGGCACCAGGGGCCGGTTTCATGGAAGACAATTTTTCCATTGATTGGGGGTGGGGATGGGGGGCGGGAGCTCAGGCCGTGATGCCAGCGATGGGGAGCGGCTGTAAAGCTGTAAAACAGATGAAGATTCTTCACTTGCTCCCCTCCACCCCCGCCCCGTTCACCTCCTGCTGTGCGCTGCCCACCCCACCTTCCTAAGTTTCATGGAGTTCAATTTTTCCACGGCCTGGGGTGTGATTTCTTCGAGGAGCTCTGCGGCCCGGTCCCTAACAGGCCTAGGACTGGTACTGGTCCATGGCCCGGTCACTGGGGACCACAGTTGTAGAGGACTTCCTATTAGACTAAAATTGTGCTTAAAATAAATTTCCTCCTCTAAAAGTGTGGAAAAGAAGATACTACCTACCTAGTAAGAATCATCAATAAAAAGAATAACTACCCATACTCATATTTGGGATATAATGGATATAAAAATAAAGAGCACAGCATGCTGTGGTAGTACCTACACTTTTTTATTCCTTTGATTGATTAATCGATTATAAAATATTTTGCTATATACATTGATTCTCATTTGTTGGGGGACTAGTTTTTCTTTAAAGCGGATTGGTCGTTTTTCTTTAAGGAGAAATGAAGGTATTTGAATTGGGGAGTGGAGTGGGAAGAACTATTGAAAGATGCCTGATACTTGCAACTGCGCTGTTGGAGCAAAAGAACTTGGAGGGATCCTGTTATAGCTCTACCCATTTCTTTTTTTTTTATTCTTATTTCAGCATACTGTGGGGGTACAAAAGTTTAGGTTACGTATATTGCCCTTCCCCCTCCAGTCAGAGCTTCAAAAGTGTCCATCCCCTAGACAGTGTGCATCACACTCATTATGTATGTATACACCCATCCCCTCCCCCACCCACATCTGCCCGACACCCGATTAATGTTATTCCTAAATGTGCTCTTAGGTGATGATCAGTGAAACCAATTTGATGGTGAGGGTTCTACCCATTTCTCATTGCACCACAGGGCATGACTGCTACAGAGACAGCAACCACAGAAAGGGGAAAATGTGTTAGAGCCAAGTAAGCAACAGTCTTCTGCTCTTTGGCTTCGGTCATCTTCTAGTACATAGAAATATATTCACACAATAATGCAACAAGAATTTTATTATTCAGGAAGCTTTGTCTCATATGTAGCAGAATTATCCACCTATAAAGTAGTATGTAGCAGAATTATAAACCTCCTTTTACAGATTAGATCCCAGTAGAGCAGGTAAATAAGATGCCTAAGATCTCATAGCTACTAAGTAATCTTTCCTCTCTCTGATTTTACCTCCCTAATATAAATCCTTTGAATAAGCAGCAAGCAAATATTTGTGGAAATTCTGCAAGTATGAATTAAGGTCTTTCTGAAAATTTGTACAATAGGAAGGCTCCTTTAAATACACACAGGAAATTTTCTATCAAAAGAGGCTCTGAAATGAATTCTTTTTAATGCACATAAATATCTTTTCATCAATAACAGTATTACATTGGAATTTTTAAATACTATTGTATTTTTCCAAGAAAAGGAAGTAACTATATTATATTCTTAAACTATGACCATGAAAAATCAATGTTCTTATCAAAATAGCTAGATAAATCAGTGCAATGATCCTATCAACTGTATCATTAGATAATTACTGAGAAATGTATAGCATTTCTATTCCAATATATAATGTGTTTAAGTGTTTTTCCCAGTGAGAAAAATCTCAAAATTGTCTAACTAGAATAAGATCAATCTAATTCAACTCCTCCTGGAAGTCCCATTAATTCCAACTTGCCCTTTGCTTCTCTGCAGACACTTGTAGACCTTTCTTTTCTTTCCTGGGTTTTTAATTATTGACCATACTTTTTATCAGCCGCAGGCACCACCTGCTTCTAAACACTTGGCATTCATGTCTGATAAACTGTTGTACAAATACTTTGGGGCCTTCCTTTATACCCCTTGTCAGCCTTTTCCAGCTACATTTTTATCTTCAGTGTTTATATTTTCAATCATACCTGAAGTAAAAGAATATTCAGTTATGGTCTGAGAGAAGACACAAAGTTTATAAAGTAAGATGAGTGAAATTATATTAGTTATATTTTGGAGAAGGGGTGTGAAATATAACAACATATTCCCTTCCTCCCTATCTTTATCTAAGGTCTTGGTTTTCCATTCAGAGGTTATAGCTCGGCTTCAACAACACCCTCACATCAATGTAACACTTTATTTCAGCAAATATTTCAGTGCCCAGTGTGTTGCAAGCACTGGAACGCCACAGACAAGTGGGACATGGTACCTGCCCCTAGCAGCACACAGTCCAGAATAAGGGAGATCATCCAGCTACGTTATTACAAGGTGGATAGTGATGTGTAAGAGAGGTATTATCATGTGATGAAAACTTTTAAGTTGCTCTTAAAATGAATATATGAAGTAAAATCCATGAACATGCATGGGTGAGAATTAGAGTCCAAGTGGGAAGATAATTTGCAGAGAGAAACTTTGCTTGGAAGACTCTTTGGTTGTGGCTGTCTTTGACCACATGAACACCAGTCTGTTTTTGACCTAGATCTTCTCTCCTTTAACACCTCAAAATTTCTGGATTCTCTTTAAAATTCTAACCTATGTCTACCCCTTGTATGGGCCAGGCAAGCCATCTCATTTAGGAGCACTGTTAGAGATATATACCTAATCCAGTCCTCAACTCCTTTTTCTATCCCAAGACCTCTTTCCCTGGGCTGCTTCCCACCACAGAGCTTCTCCAGTTCTTACAGACTGTAACTCCTCACTCTCATCTCTAAACATCCATCTGGTTGCCAGAATTCACTTTAAAGTCTGGAACTAGAATCAATCACTACTTTCAGGGAGCCTCAAAGCATCTCCTGGTGTTCACCCCCAAACAATAACTGACATTAGCAAAACTAACAGCCCAAATGATCACAAACTCAGGAATATGAAACTTGCTAAAAAAAATAAAGATAAAAGATGTTTTAAAAAGAGTCTAAGCCTATTAAGACAGGGCACAAACAAGATTTTAAATGGACTAGCAAAATCTGAGTAGGCAGATTTTCATGGGGTTCTTCAAGGTCAGGAGGTCGATTGCTTCCTTTTCTCCTGATTTGAGGTTTTTGTCTGAGCTTTCTGTTGTTTTGTTTTGAACGCCTGCAATAGCTCCTTCCCACATCTTGATCATCCAAAAGGAAATCTGTAGTTTTCTCATCATCCAAAAGCTACATTTAGCCGCTTCAACACATACTTAGAGCACAAGAATTCTGTCTGGGAGAACTGAGCCGGGAGAAAAAGGTACGGGCTCTGGTTTCATCTGAGTTCAATCAGTCCCAGTATTCCAGTGGGCACTTAAAGCAAGGAGATTTTTAAGCCTCACATACTTTAAAGAAATCCCTGAAGCTTTAAGGGAGTGTCAACGAGAACCCTCCCTGAATATATTTTCCAGCTTCCCTATGGATCTAAAATCTCCCCCGCTGAGACTCTGAGGTGGGACCTACCACCTATAGACTTCCTGATTCCTCTTGACCTGTGAAACACACAATTTGGGTTCTTACAGTAGAGGAAGCTGAGTTTTTCTTACTTGTTTTGGACTCTTGGCTGGTCACATGGTGCATTTTTTGAAATTATAAACATCTTTGTGCAGAGACTTTCTACATGTTTTTTAGGCAAAAATTTAAGATTAGTATTATCTAGTGGCAAGTTCACCAAACCTGCTTTTCACAGAAGATGTAGTGTATATTAAGATATTAATAGATAATATTTCTCATGTAAATTTGTGCCAAGAAAATATTAACTCATGAATATTAAATAGCGATTATGGAAAGATAAAATTAGTCAGGATTTCCTCACAAAACCTTAACTTCCTGTATCATTTCAATGTATTTAAACTGAAACTGCTTGAATTTAAATGAGTCGTACACTGTTCAGACAAATACAGAGTAGTGTTAGTCCAAAGGTTTGTTGTAAATTATTTGAGAGTCAGTGAATTTCCTCATAAAGACATTGATATAAGTGGTACTTGAATGATTTGTACCAGTCCTCATTAGCACATTTGATTCCTAAGGCATTCAGTTTGGCACTAATTGTACTATTGCCATTGCAGTAAACCTCCATGTATACTCAAGAACCCCAGAACACATAACATACTTCAGCATACCCCTCCTCACACATTCTCTTGTCCCACCTCCAGAACTGCACAGAGGGGGAGAAGAAAACTAATAATGTTCATTTAGCAACTACTAATTGCCAAAATGGGGTAGTATGTTAAGTCCTACTTAATTTCCTATTGACAAGACATTTGAAAATTCTGTCAGAAGTCTGACAGGGCCTATAATTATGTAACCATATGTTAATGTTGGAATCTTTCCAGTTATTACAAACCAAGAGTATTCCTCAATGCACCAGGGGATAATGCTTGTCATATAGAGATGAATAAGACAGTGTGTCTATTCTCAGTGGAGCCTATAGAAGAATGCGCAAGGCAGACACCTACACAGGTAAGCGCTCTTATAGAAACACTGCATTCATCCTTTACTTCCATAAGCATCATGGGTCTACTAAGATTGACCAAAACATTTGCAGTCAGATACAGCTGTGCAAAACAGTTTTGCTAAGTATTCATCCCAGGACTTGAACATATTATGAAACCTAACTTCCACAGTTGTCATGATGTTTCACGGGAGAACATATGGGAAGAACTACTTGCCGTGTCCTGTGTGAAACAAGAACTTTAAAAAATACTGGCTTTCTTCCCTTTCCTCCTTGATATCACACGTCATATGTAGAATTCTAAAACATTTTTTTAAAAGATGAAACTCCATATTTCTGAACCACAGAGGAAAATGTCCAAAGCTTGGAACATAATTGCTACTCTGTTGGGCAGCCTACACAGTAATTGTATCTTACTGGTATTTTACTTTTTCCACTGTAAACAGTTTTCCATAAGCAAAGAGCTGTGAGAATACAGATTATCTGTACAAGATGGATCTTTTATTATCACTTAACATGGACCACAACTTGCTTCACAGTTGAATCCTACTTATATTTGCAAACACTGTGTTGCTGCAAAAGGACATATTTCTAAGCTAATCCAATGCCATCATTTAGAAGTAACCTTCTATTATTGTTCCTGTCTTTTCTTGTTTAGTAGGTCTCCCTTTGTTTAGAGTGACCTGGCAAAGTATGGTTAACAGGAACTTTCAGCAAATGTTTAAGGCTCAGTTGAGGGAAGGAAAAACTGAGATCTATGAACATTTGAGGAAATGCCAGGGGCTTGTTCAGAACTTGCTTATTAAACCTCAGATCTAGCTAGAAACAAGTTCTTTCCTTTTAGGTGAATAAGAAATGATCTCTAAGGTGCTTTCCAGCTCTAAATTTCTATGATTTAAAGTGAATGGGGTTTCCTTAAGAGAGCAGGTTTTTTTAATGATATGAGAAACGGATCTGAACCCATAAGCTCTTCTTTAGAAATTCATTTCAAGGGACTGATTTATGCTTTCAGTATTCATCAAAGCTCAAGCCTGTTTTTACTCTGTGGAGGTCAGCTTCTTTAAAGGAATGTGCCTTTGTGTAATGCACAAGGCCAAGTCAGCATGCAATTTTAAACTAGATTCACAATATTGGGGTAAAGTCCACAGGAAATATTTCAAGCTGATCAAATGTTGCCTAACCTCTTCATTCCAGCCTGGAGCAAGGAAAGAAATAAAATGTTCTAAGAATTTTAATTGTCATTTTAGTTAAAATTCTTATTTGTCCTCTGTCTGAATTCTTAATCTAGGCTCATCTTAAATTCTTTCCAATACAAATCCTTGAGCTGTTTTGGATAACCCAATATGCAAAAATTACCATTCGAGTTTAGACAGTCTTCTCCAAGCAGCTTAGTTAAGAGGAAGAAACCAAGCTCTGAGAGAAAAATAATAGTTACATGCCGGGCATTGAGAGCTTTCCATAAATTCATTGAATCTGCATAATTACCCTGTAAAGTAGGGTCAATGAATATCACCATATTACAGTTGGAGAAAATTGAGGCATAGTAAGTCTCCCAAGGTTACAGATATATTAAGTGACAGAAGCAGGTTACAAACCCAGTGGCCAAACACTGCCTTAGAAGGGCTTTGCTGTGAGACAAATTTACCTTGGACTGATCTCCACAGATTCTGATTCATTTACAGTGGGATAGGATGGGAAGGGGCTGGAGGCAGTGGTCTGTGAGAGCCAATTATAAGATTTTCAGAAATTCTGACAGCCAGTTAATTTCTACAGTTTCTTGTTGGCAGCTTGAAATTGTCCTTAATGGTAGTATTCATGAATAATCAACAATTGCTACAAACTAGACCCTGTTCCATACCCTTATCCCCAGGGAGCTGGTTGTTAAAAATTTAGTAGCACACCACCGAAGACAGACAAGGTATCTGTATTTTTAAAACTCTCCTGGTGATTCTGACATGCAGGTGGGGTTGATAATTATTCCCGATAGACTGTTAACTCTGGTTTCTTTGAGGAGTACCATCAGAAGAGAGAAAGGTGGGCAATTCATTTTTCACTACATAATATGTTGGATATTAGCATGCACTTATTTTATAAAATAGCATACCAAATTTAAAGAAACCAATAAAGAGATATTTTTGGTAAGGTTGCCTGTCTTTTATTTGTGGATATAGAAATAGTAGTTGATGGATATAGAAATAGCATTCTTTGTGCTTGGCAATGGATTGGATGCTATAGGTAATGAAGAAAGATTCTTAACCACACTCAATAGGGAAAAGTTAGTTGCAATGAGTCAGAGTCTTTTTTTTTCTATTTCAGCATATTATAGGGGTACAAATGTTTAGGTTACATGTATTGCCTTTGCTTCTTTTGTGTCTATTGAGAGGATCATATGTTCTTTGTTTTTACTTCTATTTATGTGGTGAATTACATGTATAGATTTGCATATGTCAGACCATCCCTGCATCTCTGGGTTGAAGCCCACTTGGTTGTGATGGATTATTTTTTGATAAGCACCTAAATTTGGTTTTCTAGGATTTTGTTGATAATTTTTGCATCTATATTCATGAGGGATATTGGTTCCAGTAAAAGAGAAGAAATAAAGAAGATCAGAGTAGAACTAAATGATATGGATAATAGAAAAAACTGTACAGAAGATTAATAAAACAAAAAGTTGGTTCTTTAAAAAACATAAACAAAATTAACACACCTCTTGCTAGATTAATCAGAAGCAGAAAAGAAAGGACTCCAGTAAGCTCAATCAGGAATGAAAAATGAGAAATTGCAACTGATACCACGGAAATACAAAATATCATGTATGAATACTAAAAACCTCTATGCACATAAACTTGAAAATATGGAGGAAATGGACAAATTCTTAGATACACACAGCCTTCTGAGGCTCAGTCAAGAAGAAATAGAATTTCTGAACAGACCAATATCAAGTACCAAAATTGAAGCAGCAATAAATAGCCTTCCTAAAAAAAAAAAAAAAGAATTCTGGATGAGATGGTTTCACACCTGAATTTTACCAGACCTACAAAGACTAACTGGTGCCTGTCCTGCAGAAATTATTCCACAACACTGAAACACTGAGAAGGAAGAAATACTCCCCAACACATTTTAGGAAGCCAACATCAATCACCTTGATACCAAAACCAGGAATGGATGCAACAAAAAATGAGTCAGAGTCTTGAACAACCAAGACTATAAGAGTAGATTCTCAGCAGACAGAGAACCGTTTCAGGAAGACTTTGGATGGCTCTGGTACCAGATAGGGGGTGAAGATTGAAGAAACTACCAAAGAAGACTGACACCAAATAACTGGAGTCCATTTAGTCTTAATGCCTGGGCTTCAGAGACAAGAGTAGAGTCCAAACCTCAGAAGATTGTCAAGAACCAGGGGAAACTGGTCACGGAGGAATTGGGGCCATAGGTGGGATTCCCCAATGTAAACACAATATGGACAAGTATGACTGAGGCCTATTTCTCAAAACTAAAAGATGAAAGCTCAGTTAATTATGTCAAGGTTAGGGAGGACCAGCAGCAAAATTGGCCAGACTATGAGCCTGTACCCGAGCTTGCTAAATGCCCAGGGCCTTGGCCGTGTCCCCACTATGTACACAGGACCAAAGATGATATGGCTGCCAGAAATGAAATTCCAAGGGGGTAATGGACCAAAGTTTGTTACATATAACCTCACTTCAACAATTGTGACACTCTATGTGAATTGCAGTTTTTCTTGCTATACAACTACTTCAGTTATATAGTCCAAACAAGAAAATAAAATAAAATCAGATGCCATTACAATTGACCCAAATAATGAGCCCACACTGCCCCCATTACACTCTTACTTTTATATGACATGAATTGCTTATCTTGGTCCAGCTTCATTATTTTTAGCAGAAACCAACTAGTGTAGTAAAAGTGAATAAATTAACAGGTAGAAAAAACTGTCAACAGAACAGCATGAATGTGAAACATAAGGATGTATATCAGATAAAAGCTAAAATATAGAGGGAAGGTGTGGATCCATTATGTTCATATAATGATTAAGTTATACTTAAATTTTCATTCAGTACAAGAGAGGAAACTTTAGAGAATGAAAAGCAGCTCCTAATGTTGAACATTACAAAATATGTAGCTAGACCAAAAAGGCAAACAAACAAACAAAAAAACCCCATCAAACTGTATTGGTGAAATGTTTTCAGTAGCCTATTCAAATGCTTCCTTTGACAACAGTATTATCCTTTCTATCTGACCCTTTTGCTTGAAGGTAATAATAAGTGAAAAATAAGAAGTAGTGATGAAAGATCAGATAAACTTACTGTCCACAAAACCTCAACTTCACAGAGTTCCTTGGTGATAGAAACTCCGTTAGTGGCCACCATGTAGCCAGATAGTCAATGAATACTTATTGGCTTGAAATAATGATATGTGATGATCTGTGTATTGCAAATCACTGAGGCAGACCTTATATTGCCAACGTGGATACTTAAAAAGGAATTTAGGTATCCTATCAGAGTGTTCTTGATGAAGCCTTTTTTGTCACGTAATTGGAGTAAAATAGGGGTCTTTCACTAGGTCACCTGTGGTAGAATGATATGTGACACAGCCATTTACAGTCTTTAAGTATAAGAATTACTTTATACCACACATGAGAGTATATGGACTCATTTCCTTAGTAATCTCTCTAATGTCATATTTACCTAAAATCCATTTTTATAAAAATTTATTATTTATGCTAGATCAGTTTAACTTCCCCTGAGATTTTTTTTCTATTCTTTTAGTTTTATTTTTCTATTTTGATAAATACTTCAAAAATGTCATTAGTCAACTTGGAGACACATTTGTTTTAAATTCTTATTTCTAAAAAAAGTTCAACAAATTAATAGCATTCCACACATGCTAGCATATTTTCAGCCTCTTTGACATTTGTTTTTCATCCTTTCAAAGGCATCATTTTCTATTTTGCTCATACTCAGGATTTTTTTGGGCAATTTATCTAAGACAATTTTCATTTTATTTGAAATGTTTGCTAAGTATATTCACTTCTGTTGCTTTCCAAGAGGCTCAACCTTGGAGACTTTGAAGTTACACATCCAGAGAGACATGATTCATTCTTTTTTGCCTAATAATCTCTAATTAGTTGGCAGGTAAACTCCACTTAAAATAGATGGTCTGACAAAAAAGTACAAGTTGTTAGACTGTGACACAAAGACTGGGAAGAAGCAGCATCCAGGGGTTCTGCCCCAGGTTCTCCATTCACTTGGGCCTCCACACCAGAAAGAGGTACTAATCAGGGGGGGTCTTCAATTCTGTAGGAAGCTAGAGCCAACTCCCATATCTTTTAAGGACTTCCTATAGGTGCTGTCACAAATTCCCAAAAATCTGGTGACCTAAAAGAACAGGTATTTATTCTGTCATGATTCTGGAGTCCAGAAGTCTGAAATGTCTTCACTCGGCCAAACCAAATTTCAGCAGTACCATGCTCTAGAGGACAATTCATTTTCTTGCCTTTTCCAACTTCTAGAGCTATGTCCCTTGCATCCTAGCTCCACCTTTTATCTCCAAAGCCAGCATTGTAGAATCCTGCTTCAGTGGTCACATTGCCTTCTTTGTCTGTATAAAACTTCCTCTGCTTCCCTATTGTAAGGACACTTGTGATTACATTTAAGGTCCACCCAGATAATCCAGGATAATTTACTCTCCCAAAATCCTTAACTGAATAACATCTAAAAAGTTTCTCATATCACATAAAGTAAAATTCACAGGTTCAAGAAATTAGGGTCTGGATATCTTGGGAGCAATTGTTCAACCTATCATAGTGTGTTATCTTTCCATTTTTAATCTACTTTTACTAAGCATATATTTATGTGTTTTTTTAAACTTCTATACCTTTGAACCTCAATAACAGAGCTTTCTATTATCCTTATGTATCCTGTTTTTCATCCATTTATTTCAGGATGGCCAAAGCTGGAACAATTTGAGCAACAAAATAAGGTAGTATTGTATTATAATCCAGAGCATAAAATAAATATCTATGAGACTTTACTGGTATAAGTAAATTATTGGATAAATATATAAATAAATGAGGGAGAAAAGACAAACTCCAATGCAGAAGAATTCCACATAAATTGAATAGTATTTCCTATAGAAAGAATTCAACTCTGTATAGTTCACAACAATGTATCCTATTCATAAAAATCTCTGTGAGTAAATTGTAAGTGTTCTCACCATAAAAAAAATGAGTATGTGATGTAATGGAGATGATAATTAGCTCTGTTGAGCCATTCCACAATGTATATATATTTTAAAACATGTTGGGCATGATAAATATATATGATGAAATAAGTGAATAAATTCTAAACTTTTTAATCAACAAAAATACTTCCAAATTTATGTAGGCATACAGTCCTCAAGGAGGTAGAGAACAACTTAAGTGTGGGCTGCACAAAGTGACTTCCTGATAAAGAGGATAATATGGAAAGGAGGAAAAACAGTAACTGTACTGTACAGTGGAGAAACCAGGCAAAAACTGTGACATTCAACGCTATGTCATATTAGCATTCACCAAGCCTAATATAAACAGGAATAAGTCATGGACACCATTGACACAATGTGATGAGAATGGCCCTTTGCCTCTGTGGTATCCCTTCCCCAAACTCATAACCTCAGTTTACTCGTAAGTAAAACATCAGCCAAATCCAAATCAAGGGACATTCTTTTTTTTTTTTATTTTTTTAAATTCAGGATATTATGGGGGTACAAATATTTTGGTTACGTGAAATGCATTTGCCTTGTTCAAGCCAGGGCCACAAGGGTGTCATTCTTCCATACAGTGCCATTCTACAAAATACCTGAACAGTACTCTTTAAAACTGTCATCCAAAATAAGGAAAGTCTGAGAAACTGTCATGTCCAAGAGTAGCATAAGGAGAGACACAGCAACTAAATGTAATTTGGTATCCTGGATGGGATTCTGGAACAGAAATAGGACATTAGGTAAAAACTAAAGACATATAAAGTATGGACTTTTGTAAAAAAATATATAATATGTAAATTATATATGTGTGTATATATGTGCTTTTATATAATTAGAATTTTAATTTTAATGTCTAACTGTGAGTGAAATTGAGCATAATTTCATATGTTGTGTTCTTTTTTGTAAGGATAGAATTTTTTAAAAAATTGGTTCTTTGTCATAGGAAGGAAGGAGGAGAGGGAGGGAGGGAGGAAGACATAGGAATAGGGAATGCTGAAGCAGGGAGTGAGTTTCCCATTTTAACATTTTTAATTCCTTTTATTTATGTTATTCCTAACTTTGATTTTAAGTTCTATTATAGTCTGGTTTTTAAATCTTTTATTTTCTTTTACTTGTATTCTTAATCTTTATAATTTTAATTTATGTTAAAAATATGTGTTAATTTTCAATCACTTCACTTTTTAAATTACTGTATTTACAATTTTCTCTTCTTTTATATAAATTTAATGTATTGACTTCGAAAAAGCATTTTCTGGCTGCACTAAGAAAGCCAGCATCACGAACATGAAAAGGTGGGTAAACTACTTTGCTTCCTGTGTTGTTACCTACTGCTGCAGAAAAGCACCCCAAAATTGAGAGGCTGAAAACAACAATAGTCATTTATTATCTCTCATGATTTCAGTGACTCAGGAATCCATACAGGGTGACACAGGGCAGCCTGTCTGTACCCTGTGATGTCTGGGCCTCAGCTGGAAGACTTACGGGCTGGCACCTGGGATCATCTGAGGACTTATTCGCTAATGGCTTGTTGAGAGCCTCTGAGTCTGGCTGTCAGCTGAGACCTGAGCTAGGACTATTGGCAGGTGTGCACGTGCACACACACACACACACACACACACACACAGCCTCACCATGTGGCCTGGTCTTCCACACAACCTGATGGCTGAGTTCTAAAAATAAGGAAGGTGAGAGGGAGGGGAAAAAAAGAAAACTGAGGTGGACTCCATATTCCCTGATTATAACCTAAACTCCAAAGTCACACAGCATCACTTCTGCTGCATTCTATTGGTCAAGGCAGTTGCAAACGCTTACCCTGTTTTAATGGGGAGAAAACATTGTCAGTGTTATATTCTATGAAGAGCATATGGGACAGGATATATATTGTTGAAGTCATACTTAGAAAATACAATTTGCCAGATTGCCAGATGCATCTAAAACAGTCCCTCGAGTTCCTCCTAAATAAACGTCATGCCTTCCAAGTTTCTCTATAAAAATAGACAAATAAGCAGACTTCACCTGGTTAACTCAGAATGATTTGGGATAATACATTTTTCTACCCTCCGTTTGGTTCACTGAAGGTGGTTTCTCCCAGATATTGTCAATCACTTCACATGTTTTACAGATATGTTAGAGTGCCTGCCATGTCCCAGTCACTGTGTTAGGATCTGGAGAAATAATAGTAATACTAATGATTCCCTGCCCTGATGAGTTACAGTGTTGTGGGCAACACAGAAAGTAAGCAGAAAATTAAAACTCAGTGTGTTTTGTGTAACAGTGTTAAGTACAGGGTGCTATGAAAGCACTTGGCATAGACACATTACCTAGGCCTGGGAATTGGAAACAACTTCCCAAGGGAAGTGGCATATTAATTAGACAGAATGAATAAATGGGATTTATCAAGGAAATAAGTATCCATGATGGAGGAAGGGGAGAGCATAAAATTATTCAGACAAAGGGCAGAGCAGGTTCACAATTCCAGAAGCCAGAGAAAGTATGGTATAGTCCCAGAATAGTGACTGGCTCCTTATGGCTAGAATGTTCATTTTGAAAACAGGCATGGACATTGTTGAGGCTAAAATGTTAAATGAGAGCTAGATCAAGAAACGTGTTTAAGTCATGTTAAGAAGATTGGATGGACTCCATCAATCAAACTTTGTAATCCCAAATTTCTCTGCCCAGGGCTTCAAATGTCCCTTGTAAAATGGCGGGGGTACGCTCTCCAGCTCAGAGACCCCTTCAGGTCTGCTATATCCTCCATTAGGGTGATTTTTGTCAGGTTTGTGTGCTAGCATACCAAGCACATAAGGCTGCAATAAATGTTCATTGAATGAGTAAACTTCTTTTTCCTTATCTTTGTCCTCTGGCTTCATGCTTGGATTTCCCCTTCTGAGTATTGACTTTGGATGAAAATGCCACTGGACAGCCTTGCTAGTTTCCAGCCTGGATTTTGCCTTTTGTCTCAGGCTCAGCTCCATAAACTGTGGTCTGAAGACAAGACCAGCTGTTCGAGGCTTTCCTTCTCCAACCCAGGCCATTAACCAAAGCCACTGCTCCTCTGAAAGTTCTATGAAGCAAGTAAAGAGAAGACAGAGCATTTGAAAATTCATGCTCTCCAACATCTTCAGCCAAGATTGACAGAGTCATGGCAGTAGACCCCGGAGTTATTTATACTGAGAAAATGATATGGTTCACACAAACACCTTTGGCCTGCCTTTGTAAGGAATCAAGAGGTGCTGAGCCTCCCACTGCATGCAAAATGATGTAACAGAAGGGCTGTAGTCATAAAGCTGGGCTTATTGCATCAGAGTCCATATAAAATACAAGGTCTGTCCAGAAAGTATCCAGCCATCGTTAACATAACAAGAACAGTTAGCCGGACGTCAATGTAACCTGGCAGCCAAGGCGAGTAGACCAGAATGCGCATGCGTGAACAACGATGCTGTCACTGCACAAGTCAGTAGGACACTGGACGTCGCTGAGTGACCATGTGTACTGTGTGGCCGTGGCATTTAAAATGACTGAGAGAATAGAGCAATTCATCTGCATCAAATTTTGCGGTAAGCTTCAACATTCCTCCGCGGAAACTATTTGGAAGATTTAGAAGGTTTTCGGGGACAATGCAACACGTGCAGAGCAAATAAAAGTGTGGCACAAATGCTTCAAAGATGGTTGAGAATCTGTCGAAAGTGATCCACATTCTGGAAAGCCTGCAACAAGCAGAACACCTGAGAATGTTGAATGCGTACGGGTTGGGATAAGAGACGCTGGGAGAACCGTGTGAGGTCCCAAGGTGCCTACTTTCAAGGGAACTGAGGCATCATTGTCCTATGTACAATGTTTGTTGTATCTTGTATCATTTTCAATAAATATCTCTATTTTTCCTATTACATGGCTAAATACTTTCCAGACAGACCTCCTATATATACAATGGAATGATCTTTTCAGCCTTAAAAAAGAAAGAAATCCTGCCATTTGCAACAACGTGGATGAACCTGGGAGATACTATGCTAAGTGAAACAAGCCACAGAAAGACAAATACTGGATGATTTCACTTATATGTAGAATTTTAAAAAGTCAAACTCATAGAAACAAAGAGTAGAAGGGTACCAGGGGTTGGGGAGGGTGTGGGAGGCAAGAATGAGGAGATGTATATGATAATAATGTATATTTAAAATTTGCTGAGAGTGGATCTAAATATTCTTACCACACACACAAAAAGAAATGTAACAATGTGAGATGATGGATATGTTAATTAACTTGATTACGGCAATCATTTTACAATGTATACATATATCAAAACATCACGTTGTATACCGTGAATATGTACAATTTTTATTTGTAAATTATATCTCAAAAAATGAGAAAAATATTTTAAAATAATCATCTGTAGTTGGGTTCATCTATCCGTCTCCTTTATCAGTAGTATTAAAGAAAATATTCTGGATACCCCAATGACTACCATCCAACTCTCTTTTCCTGCCTCATCCATCAAACTGCTAGAATTTGGATTCTATGACAGTAGGGACTTTCAAATTTAGAGTTTACTTGGGCAGCTTGCACTAGCAATTCAAAGAGGTCATAGAAATGAGGATCTCCAATGTATTGGCTAGTCCAGTGATGTTTAATATTACATGCTTGCAGCACACCTAGATTTTGGAACATCTGATTTCTCATACATTGAGATTTGAGGTCATTTTCTCCTTAGTCAAATAGGGAAAATAAACGGAAGAAGGTAGATGTATGTTGGGAACCCTGTCTCTTTCAACCTCAAAGGGATTGTCATAGATATTTCATCCTCCTAAGAGAAGATTACTTCTATTCTTTTCTTTCCTTCTGCTAAAGAAAACACTGTCTGGAGAATGAGAATGGACGCGCTTGGGACTCTGACTCGGGGGGATGGGCGGGACATGGACAATGTATATGACCTAAACTTATGTACCCCCATGATAAGCTGAAATAAAAAAAAAAATTAAAAAATTAAAAAAAAAAAAGAAAGAAAGAAAACTTGAGCATCTGGCTAGATTTTGATTACCTGAGTCTGGTCATTAGAACTGAAAAAGGGAAAAAATTTAAGAAAGTGTTTACATTAAGAATATAGTAGATCACATTGTGGAAGCTAAGATCCTAATGTTTACCCTAGTAATTCCTGAGAGGAAGGGTTGATGATGGAGGGATATATTTTTTGAACAAGAAACCTTTTCTGAACCTTTCAAATTACACCACAGGTCCAAATATTAATTTCTCAATTGTAGAAGTTCAAGTATGACTTCTCCAACACCTCCCAGCCTTTCAATGAGCCCCTTTTTCATGCTCTCATAGCATCCTGCACATGTGCCACAAAAGTTCATGCTAAATATTATATATTTCTATTTGTATGTTGATTTCCCCCAGGTCCAAGTAACATGGCCGAGAGTAACAACTAGTAGATGACAGAGATGGGCTTTGAACCTGGGCCTCTCTGATATCAGAGCCTATATATAATCTTCTGACTTTTATATTGTGACTTCTTCTCTGAAAATGTGTATGAAGAGTGTGTCGAACTATTTATCTGGAATCATTACTCTTGAGATAACAAATCCTATTACTTACTATGTTATTGTCCTTCTTTTAGGTGAACTAATATTATAATATATTTGGTGTGCTTAGGTCCACTATTTCTTAAACAAAATTTATTTAAACAATAACTATCAATGTACTTTTCATAGTGTATGTACTCTGAAGTTTGCAAAGTCATAAAGATTAAGGAGAAATATATACAGTACAAAAATGGCATCTCCTACACAGTCTTGGAATGTAGTCAGTTGATGCTCAATAAATGTGGAAAAAATTCCTAAATGAGAATGGGCCACAGGTTGTACCTGAAAAAACACCAACCTCTGTGGTCAAGTTAGAGACATCACTTTTCTTCTATAAGTGCCAATTCTTCCTCCATAAAATGAGGGCATTGGTCCTGTTATTTGAAACTCTAGTGTTGAATAATTTGCCGCTGGCCCTGGAACTACAAATAAAGCACACTTACATGGCTTCTTCTGAGAAAGGAACATATTTCTTTGGAATAGGTCAATAGTAGAAATATAGGAAGAGAGAAATATTCTGCTCACTCACCATATCAGTTCATATAAAAAATTAAGATCCTCAGAAAACACTAAAGCTTAATAAAGTATTTTAAATGCCTCAGTGAAAATAACATGTGTATGTAAAAACCCTGAAAGCAAAGAATAAACTTCCTTTGATATCTGTCCACCCCAGAAAAAGGTGATGGATTATGCATTTGTTTGTTTGGAATTCCATTTATATTCCATTCCAAGCTGTAAGATTTAGAACATCATGAAAATGTTGCATCTCTTAGGGAAGTAAAAGGAGAAAAGAGATAATAAAGTAAATCCTTGAGTGAAATGAAAAAATATTAAAGGAAGATGAAACAAATTTCAGAATACAATGAAAACAGATATCTTCCAAGGAGAATACATCATGAGGGTAAATGCAAGCTTAATAAAAAGAAAAATAAATTTATAGATTTGTCACACTGCTGAAGCATATAACTAACCAAATACCAGAGCTTCATTCTGTAGATTTAAATATATAATTACTTCAGAGTCCTACTAATTAAAATCAAACATATAATTGTTTAAGTCCCTATTATAAGCAAAGTTTTGCAAACTCTCAAATATGTTCGGAAAAAATTGCTACGCTCAGCTGTGGCTGGGAAAACAATCCAAAGACACTCAATAGCATTTCTCAAGTGATAAGGGAATATTCAACTATGGTTTATTCTAATTTAGGCCAGCATCCAATTAAACCCAAGTCTTATGCAGTTCTTCATTTAAATATTAAAACCTATTTTTATTAGAAACTTCAAAAAGCATTCTTTTGAGTTTTCTTAAGTATTCCCAGCTGGATGTATTATCTGTACTGAATGTATCATTCAATGTAACAGTACCAGGTGGTCCCATAGGTTTAATGAGTATTTGGTTATAAGTACAGGAAAAAAATTGCGACGGAAATATCTTTATTCTGGATACCTACCTTTGTAATTTGTCTCAATATGCTACCTTTTAGCTAAAGCAGCATCTTTATCCCTAACAGAGACCAGGCTGAAACAGCAGGTCTTGTCAGCATCAACCAGACAAAGGTGTGTTGGAATTTTACTTTTTCCCCCCTTCCCCAGACCATGTGCTAATGTAGGTGGAGAAGCTACCGAGATTATGCCCACAGATGACTCCTAATAAACAGGCAGGCTACACGCAAATGGTTCCAGATGGGTTGTTAAGCCATGGAGTAAGTTTTTAAGATAATTTGGAAGGGAGAGAGGCTATAAAAGGAAAGAGGAAGGGATTCTTTTGCCGCTGATGTTTGGGAAAGGAGAGATAATGTAGTCAAATAGGACATATGTTTAATAAATTGCTGTCTTGCCAAAGTGATTGGGCACCCTAGGAGGTAATCCTCTTTGAATTAGACTAGAAAAACATTGGACCAGCTGTTATCACTTAAATAAATTTTTGTTAAAAAATATGCACAGGAAAACATTGTTGGCCCAACAATGACCTTCAATTCTCCCTATCTTCTCTATTCCTGGGTATATTTCTCTCTCTCTCTCTCTCTCTCCCTCTTTTTTTTTTTTTTTTTTTTTGCTAGCAGTGGCCCCCAACTGCTATATAAGGAGATGAAGCCTCCTTTGTTCTGCTGAGCACTTTTATGAACTTAGTTATGCAAGTTTAGGGGAGGGGAGGCATTCAAGACTTCCTTTGAAAAAAGCAGGAGAATAATTTTGACCTTTGTGGTTGATGTGGGATAAAAGAAAGGCAGAAAAACAGAGGACTCTATGAGTGAACGTCTCCTGAAATTAACAGAAACCATGGGGCAAGCTTTAGACTCTCAAAACCATGGATTTAGCAAAAGTCTTAGGAAACAATATTTAGATATTTAGACTCTCAAAACCGTGGATTTGGCAAGGGTCTTAGAAAACAATATCTAGATATTGTTTGCTAAGTAAGAAAGGTTTCATTTCATATCTGAGTGACATATGAAAATAAGCAATGGAGCGTAAAGGGGTCAGAATACGAAAATTGAAATATCTGACACTGAACAAGGCCAATTACAGTTAATTATGGGGAAATGTCATTGAGTCTTTGATCTTGAAGAAATCCATGAAGTCATTTAGCCCATTCCCTAGATTAAAAGCTGGACATATTCAAGCTATCACAAGCAAACAAGATTCCTTCAAATGCTGCCTCATGTAAGAATCCACTGCATTCTTCAGCTATTTCCCTCGGATGTCACAGTTCAGGGCAATGTTTACTGAGGATCTACATAACTGAGTGAGGCCTTGTGCTTACAGATACACCTACCTTCTAAAACCAACAGAACTTGTCTGATTTAATGAATTAATCCATTTTCTTAGAAATATTTTAATAATTTAGCAATAAGATTAATAATGGAAACTATTGCTGTAACTACAACTAATGTGTTTCCAATAGGGAATCAGCAATCATGTCAAGATTTTCAAATACCTTTTCTCTTTACCTAAACTATGATTTCAAATTTGGTTTCTCCTAGAATGAAGACATATTTTATGGAAATGTACTAACAGAAAAGTAACTTGTCGCAGTCATTTGCAGTTAATTTGGATAGTTACTGTCAACTAAAATGGGACTGCTATGCTTTACTTAACCAGAACAGCTAAGAGGCTAACAAATAATTCAGCACATCATTAAAACTTAGGTACAAAGACACAGTTAGATAGAATGAATGAGATCTAGTAGTTGGTAGCACAGTAAGGTGACCATAGTTAACAACAATTTATTATATATTTTAAAATAACTAAAAGAGTGTTATTAGAATGTTTCTAACACAAAGAAATGATAAATGCTTGAGGTAATGTATACCCTAGTTACCCTAATTTGATCATTGCACCTTGTATTACTGTATCAGAACATCACATGTACCCCATAAATATGTACAACTATTATGTATCCATAATAATTAAAAATAAATTTCTAAAAAATATTTAATGACTCTCAGGGTTAGAAGGGGCCTTAAAAATGAGGAGACAAGGCCAGGTGCCTAAAATGTATTGCAAACAATATAATTTCATTTAGACATCATAATTAGTTCATCTTTTTTAATTTATGCTTTCTCTGGTGAAGTGACTAGAATACAGGCAGATTTTTAAAAGGAGGGAAAATAAAGGAACTAGATAATCCATGAACTCGGTAGGCATCTGTTTAAAAATGCAACATTGACTATAATATTGAAATAGCCTACTTGTTGGTTTTAAAAATGCTTATTTTTATCACATTCAGAGACATAAGTGCTACATCAGAAACAGTATCCTTTTCATAGTTCTCAAGCCTCTCTCATTCATCAAAGATGAAAGAAATCACAATGTTTGTTTTTGTGTATGAATAGCATTTGCAAAATATATAGTATACTACCTATTTTAATTAATAATTGGAAAGGTATTTTCATTCTTTGTTTATTACTCACCTATTACTAGGAATTGTCACATTCTGATGGGATGCTAATATGCATTTTTATGGCAGTGTTTTTTCCTGTGGATTTGTGCAGACCACATACCACAGAATAAAGGCATTTATTGCCTATAAAGTCCTCTGCAGCAACTTCCATCCCAATGACACTGTTAACCTCGGTTGTCATCAAAGCACTGATATAAAACCAATGTGATTTTGGAATGTTAGACAGTTCATGAAGGTGAAAACAGAAAAAAAATATTAGCCTACTTTTCAAACGACTCCAAGTAGATAAATGTTAGAGTTACATGTGTCTGAGTTACATATGAAACATCTTTATACAACTGGGTTTAAATTCTAGTTATCATTTGGCTCATCACCCCGGACTTATTCATGGAGGAATCTTCCCACCTAAGCCCAAGGATGGAGACTGACCCACACAGGTGGAATCAGTGGAGCACCAGTCAAAGATGGAGCCCATAAGAAAACTCAGCACTGTTCAATCTAATTCATTTAGAAAGTTATTCTTAGATTGTAATAACATAATTTAATAGAATTAATTTATTTATGCCAGAAAGCATTTGGTCTCATATATCTTAAACTACTTAACTATGTTAATTATGGTGGATTTTGTTGATGCTGATTCTGTTATCTTTTCTTGAACTGAATATATTAATTTGATCCATTTCTAATTGACTGTGTTCTTCTCTACTGGAAAAGCCCTATCTGGAAGCTGGTAATTGTATTTGCTTCTGGGGAATGGTTTCTGTTCTGCTTTTTTTTTTGAGGGGGGCTTGGATTTGGCTTTGTTTATATCTGTCTTTGACTTACTTGTTAATCCTCAGGTTTTCTGGTGTGTTAATGCCTTTGTGGCTTTTTGTCTTTAAGATACAGTCTAATCTGTAAGAAAGTCTATGAAGTCTTTGAAAGTCTATGAAAGTCTGTGTAGTCTATGAAAGTCTACAAAAAGAAGAGGAAAATAAGAACCAAACTGCCTTTTTAATTTTTCATAAGAGAATGAATTTACTTGCATACGAATAAATACCCTCTAAGACTGACCCAGGTGGGAGATTAATTGCTTTGTCCAGAGGTGTATCACTATCACAAGGAAAGATTCAAAGTCAAGATTTTTAATGTTGTTTTAGTTCAGTTCAGTAGATCACTTATAATCAAAATATATTTCCTGAATCCCAAAATATTAGACACTGGAACACATAGAAGATACATCCCTTACCTTTAAGAGCATATCCTCTAGTTGACGAGACGGAACAGCAAGGAAAATAGACACATAGCATATGGTAAAATGAAAAGGGCTGGGATTAGTGTCAGAAGAATGACGTTAAGTATAATCACTTTACCTTTCTACTCCTGGTTACATCTGTGAAATAAAGACATTTACATTTGCTCTACCATCCTACATGGGTGTATTAAGGCTTAAATCAAAAGACTGTGAGATGCCCAAACAAATTAAGTTGTTGTAATTATTTAATTTAAAAACTGATAATGAAGAGTCAATATTTTACTACCTATCCTATGTTAAATGTGACAAGTACCAAAAATTCTATATTGAACTTCTTTATTCTATGAAAATCAGGAATTTGAAAATCTTCCTGTTAGCAAGAAAGACGTGATGTCAATATGACACATCTCACAAAGGTACACATAACTCTTTGTTAGTGGTAACACCAGACCCTGAAGAAGTTCTTATGCCATCAATGTTGATTGCATGATCTTGGAAAATCCACCTCTCCCCTCAGAATACACGGACCTCATTTTCAGATCCAGGTGTCTCTCATTAGTCTAAGGGCAATCACTTCCTTTGTTAGTGATTGGTTCAGTGATGGTCATGTGACTCAACTCAAAACAAACAAAAATACAAAGATGTTTTTCTTGAGGATTTCTGGGGAAAGCATCCCTGCGTAACAGAAAGTTGCAAGATGGAATAGTATCTTAATTTGGGCTCCTATAACAAACACCATAGACTGGGTGGCTTATAAACAACAGTAATGCATTTCTCACAGTTTTGGAGACTGGAAGCCTGAGATTAGAGTGCCAGCGTGGTCAATTTCTGATGAGGGCTTGCCGACTGCTGACTTCTCATTTTATCCTCACGCCATGGGGAGCAGACGGGGGAAACATTCTCTCTTGTGACTCCTTATAAGGGCAATAATCCCATTTATGAGGCCTCTACCATTATGACCTCATCTAATCCTAGTTACCTCCCAAAGGCCTGACCTACTAAAACCATCATATTGGGGGTAGGGTTTTAATGTATGCATTTTGGAGGACACAAACATTCCATCTATAACTAATAGCCTCCCTTGTCCTTCTGGATTTTGTCATGTCTAGAAACTGCTGTGGCCATGTTACTACCTATCCCTGAAGCTAACGCTAAGAATTGCCGATCACAGATGGAAAGAATCTGGATCTCAACTACATCACTGAGCTGTGGACTCAACCACACCCTAGGAGAGGTAACCAATGCTGACTGCAGGTCTCACTGCTATATGTGAAAATAAAATTCCTTAGTGTTTGAACCAATTTAAGATAGGATATCTGTTGCTTTTAAGTCAAAGCACTCTAACTGACATAACATACATGTCATGATAACATTTATTTTGCTCTTATTAGGAACATGGTCCCATGCTAAACACTTCATAGAAGTGACTTAATTTTATCCTCAAAGCATTATCATTCACAGATGAGGAAACCAAGGCCCAAAAGATTAAGTGACTTGTCACACAGAGCCAGGTTTGGAAGTGAGGAAGTCTGCCTCCTCCAGGACCTATAATTTTTTTTTAATAAAACATTATCTTCTAGTATACTTGAATAATACCTTATTAGAACTATGCAGAAAGATATTCCTCTTTCAAAACACACTTGATTAGGTAAACATATAAGTAGGATATTGCATTATTTTCCAATTATCTGTTCATTTCATAAGTATGACTTAGCCAAAAGTTTGTTTAGAGACCCTACTTCTCTCGGACCGTCATGAACTTCCCCAAAGATGACAGAAATTATAGAACTAATTTTGTAGAGAAGCCAATAGGATGTGTAATTTTTAATAAATAAGCCAGTTAATATTCACAATTTAAACAATGGAAGTATAAACACTTCCATAATAGCACAGAACACCTGGAGCTCCTCACCAGAAGGCTGCGGTCTTGTACCTACTTTGTCATAAAGGACATAGAAAAGATCAAACAATACATTAATTTTTCCTCCTGAAAGGGCTACTGTTCTGACTCAACTGGGTTGATGATCAAGTAGTTGGCTGGGATCAGGACTGAATACTCTAGGCTTGAATGGGAACAGTAGAGGCTGTGACTACTACTCAGAGCCAGAGGGACAGCTGGGCCAAAAACTACTGGGAAAAAATGAGGTTCAAAAGCACAAAAGACAGAAGCAAAGTATCAGATCCAAGGGTAAAAGGCAGGAACCAATGCAAAGGCCAAAAAGCCACGTGATCTTGAAGTCAATATTCGAATTGAGCAGAGCCAGCCCATCGGCATATGAGTTTCTAGAAGAACTGTCTCAAATACTTCTGGGTATTCATGATCTCCTGCAGGGGCCAGCAGGTATATGATGGCTGGAAAGATGACAGTGGCTTCTAAGACTGAGGCTGGGCAGACCACCAAGGATCACAAAATAAAAGCCAAGATTTAAACACTTAAATTTGAATAACTAGAATGGCATGAAGCAAAGTATTCATTGCCATGGTGAAAATTTGAAAGCAGAATCTTTCTCTTGGTGCAGCAAAAGGGTCTCTAATAAGAAATACCATGAGAAAAACACAGGTGCTGTGGTAATCACAAAGGTTGATAATTCTCAAGTATACTTGAGAATGTTAAAGTTCTAATAATGTTCAATTGTTGAGAAAGAATAGGGATCAAATGTCTTTTATATAATCCTTCCATCAAAAGACATCAAGATTAACTGAAATTCAAATCTGAATTGTAGAACAATTTGCAGAAGATAACACTGCAAAGCTACTACACAGCAAGTAAGTCAATCTGCAAAGAGGAAATGAGCTATAGCCTGCTGAAGAGTATGTGAGGTACTGCAGACCACACCAATCTGTGCTTGTGAGTGACTGTCAATATCCAAACCTGAAATAATTTTAATGATGGGAATAAACATTAAATATTTACCGGTTGGTGTACCGCTGGATCAATGGGCTCATCTCTCTCCCCTGAGTACACACAATAATAAATGAATAGGCTGGAGCTTCCAGCAGCAAGAAAAGGGTTGCCTGAAAATTGGAAATCAATGATACCGCCATGGTTACATCAATAGGTTAAGCGATAAATGGAGGCTGCTGTCATTTAAAAAGAAAAAATACTGTAATAACAAGAAAAAACAAGTTAAAGGGAAATATTCTTATGTTTGCTTTATTTACTTTCTAATTTACAAAATGAATTTTAACAGAAGTCCTGGGCCATGTGTACTTTTTAAAAGAACATATTGTTCCAAACTAACAATGTCTCCTAATACTAAATCCAGTTCCTGTCAATCTGTCCCTAAAATTATTTTAGATTTAGATTTTCAGTTTGTGTCTAGTGCTAAGAAAACGTATGATGACTAAACTTTTTGAGGAGGAATGGGAGATGGAGTTACAATAAATAGTGTCATGGGAACGTGTAAAAGAAAAAAAATGTGTGTTTTTTTTAATTTCTATTTTATTCTATTAAATCTCATGTCTTATAAAGATATGCTGAACTCAAAGGGGTCCCAAGTCATGGAAAATTCTGGCGTTAATGTTGTCTCTTAGAAATAAAGATATTGGGCTCTAAGATTTAACTAGAGTCTTACAGGCTTATTTAAGGAAATGGTTGATAGTGAGAGATCTACTAAAATACTGAGTTGGTCCATTTACACATCCCTCAATAGAGCCAGTGAGGTCACCTCTGCCTTCCAGCAACATTAGTATAACACCTCCATGGATTTCAATCTTTTCATCCTAATCAAGTGGCTGTGTGACAAAACCTAATTTAAGAAATACATAAAAGAACAGTCTGGCACTTCAATCAGAAACTTTGTCCCTGACTAGTGCATTCTTCCTAGCCTGAATCAAAGAGTTGGTCCAAGTCAACTCTACAGATGAGACAACAATAACAGATGATACCAAGGGCACATTTTGGTAAATATGTCTCCTCTTTGAGAAGAGCATTGACACTAATTAAAAGGAAATATTAAGTTACAACTCGATACAAGCAAGGAGCCCTAGAAAGTAGAGGACATTTCAGAGGCCTAAAAATACTTTATTTCTTCAGTTGCTATTTTGAAAATTGCTATAACCTGTGTGATAATATTCAGTAGGATTCAGAATATCTGAGAGGAACAAAAAGCCTTGTTAGCTCTTTTATTTATCATAAAATCTATTTTTTTCTTTTGATATATTCTATCTCTGTATTTTCTTGTATGCAACATTTTTTAAAATGGTCTCTGAAAATTTAGATTATTTTTCTATAGAATCAATCTTTTCGTGAAAATTCCAAAGGCTGTAAAGCATTATTTATTCATGTTATAAAAGCACACAAATGTCAGTATTTGGAATTGGTTCAAAATGTCTTCATTATTAATCATTTAAGTTATAAATAGTTATATTAGTGTGGATTGGTTTTCCTTTCTTTCCCTTTCTCTGTTCTTCCCATCTATACAGACTCTGTGAACCCTCTGGGGAAAAGGCCCAGTCAGTGTGTTGTTTTCTGCAGTTTCTTGTATCGAGCCTTGTTAAAAATGCAAATACCAATATTCCACCTTTTATAAAAGTAGTAATTTTATTCAATAAACACTCAACATTCATTGAGCCTCACTATGTTTCTACTACTGTGCTAGGAGATGAAGAGCAACAACAGTAATCTGACAGAAAATCGTACAATCCCTGGTGTTTTTAAATTAAGTACAGTTGAAATGTGAAAACATGCATGTAGAATGATGGGAGTAGAGAATATTTCAGTTTCCAAAATTATTCTTGGTGCAAGCATTGCACATTTTTGGAAAATGAGATTCGAGATAACCTCGTGGATTTGAGGATAAACTCAAGAAAAAGATTTCTATTAAAGTTTTTTTTTTTTTTTTTTTTGGTGAGGGGAAAGGGTCTCACTCTGTGTCCTGGGCTAAAGTGCAGTGGTGTCATCAAAGTTCACTGCAACCTCAAACTCCTCAGGTCAAGTGATCCTCCTGACTCAGCCTCCCCAAGTAGTTTGGACTACAGGTGCTTGCCACCATGCCCAGCTAATTTTTTCTGTATTTTTATTTTATTTTATTTTATTTATAGAGACAGAGTCTAGCTAGGTTGCCCAGGCTAGTCTTGAACTCCTGGCCTGAAGTGATCCTCCCACTGTCCTCCCAAAGTGCTAGAATTACAGGTATGAGCCTCCACACCTGGCCTAAAGTGTTTTCTAAGGATCAGGGGCCCCAGGTCCTATTATAGACAAGCAAGCAAGCTGGGGTAAGAGTTGTGTCATATTGCGTAATAAATGGAAAAAGAACTTGAAGACAACTGTCAAGACTCAGAAGAAGAAAGAGGATCCAGAGAAGAGGGAGCAAGGGGAAATAAAGAGGAAGAAAAAGCAGTCTTGATAGAAGTGAGACCAAGAAAGAAATCCAGTGAACACCAATATCTTGTATGATATTTTTTCAAAATGCTCTGTTTCATAATGCAGAAGTCCCACTGTTTCATGATTCCCATCCATGCTCCACCATATATTAAGGAAATACTAAACACACACACACACACACACACACACACACACACACACACAAAATCCTTACTGTTTATTGTATTTCTTGACAAAACCATTTAACGCGCAAGTTCCAAATCTGGCTGATGCTAAACAATCAGGGTGTGGCTGAGACCGTGGCTGATGTTGGGTTAGTTACATATACAAAATCTATAAGCAGGACAGCTCCAGGTTTTGTGGGGCCTAAAGCTAACACAATTTGACGGGTTTTCTTTAATAAAAATTTCACAAAAGTCTAAAGTTAGACACAGAGGCTTGGAAAGGACCCACACATGTGAGGGATACAGAAACTTAAGCTTCATTGGCATCAAAGTAAATGCACCTCTGCCTATAAGTCAGTCAATTTGTGGGGTCTTTTCCCAAAAGAAATACAAATATTGTGCAAGACTATTTTTCCCATAAGAAGAGAAGCTTAGGACTCTGGATAGAGTAGAGAAGGGATGGGAATATTAAAAATAAAGTTATTTATAAAGTCAATGTTTATCATTAATTATCTATATCATTTCCTATATGCTCATCATTGACACATCCTTTTAATTAAATGCATATCTGTTATAGAAACCATCTCATTATGTTACTATAATCAGATAGGAACAATTTATGTCATTACATTTAAATACATAGTAATTCCCAGTGTCAAGGTAAATATATATAGAATGTTGATTACACCGGTTTCCAGTTACTCTTAAGATTTGCCAAGAATCTGCATGAATTATAGTGCACATTAGTATAATTATGGTATAAAATAGACAAAAGTAAATTGTTGGTTTTTTTTTATTAATTCTACTAACAATGAAGGGTATGAGAAAGAAGAGAGAGGTGTCATTGCTGTCAGTATGCTCTGACCATTGGACTTTCCCAATCTATGCTTTTCCATCGGCTCAGTGTCTTCCCTTCCAGAATTTTCCACTAAGGATGCATACAAAAACGTCAGAAAAATTGCATAAAAAACATGTCTAAGAAGCAGATTCTTAGTCTGAGTATGGTCTTTCTACCCAGTTCATGCTGTCTTTGTGCTAGGTGATAAGGTTCAAGGGCAGCAGGAAATAAATCTCCTTCTGGTGGTTCTGCTTTGCCCCAGTACCGTGAATGCTGGCCCAGCCTCCTGTTCCCCTCCCTTGGTAACAGCCTTGGCTTTTCATTTGGAAGATCATGCCTCTTCCCATTCCTCTGGTGGCATGGGGCTATCTCAAGGGCCCGGAAGGGAGGACATGTGACACAGGCCAGCCCAGTAGACTTTCTTTCCTGGGAGACAGCATCTAGAGCAGGATGAAAAACAGATGGCAGCCACTGGGGATGAGTGTTTCCAAGGGTACTGCCCAGAGAAGATATACTCAGTGAATTCCAGACAGTTCCCTGGAGCTGTGCTTCCAGAGGCATGGTGATTCAGCAATTCCTTGGAATCTGTCAGCTATCCAGCATCCCGCCTACAAAGTCTTCCTATGCTGAAGTGAAGTCTTCATATGCCTAAGTTAAAAAGAGTTGGTCTTTTTGACATGCCTGAACATGGGGACAGAAGATAGTATTATATATAACTAAATTAATAGGGTCTCACTTCTAATTTTCCAGTCCTATTCATTTCTCTCTATAACCTTGGAGCTACATTTTAAGGAAATCTGGAAGCAATTTAAGAATAAAAATCTCTTCCCCCCACCAAAAACAAAAAAAACCTTCCGTGCAAAAATTTTAAAACATTTAGTTCCTTTCGTACTTCACCAAATCTGCTATACCATATCTAAGAATACAAGCAAGATGCAATATGAAAATAGTAGTGTCTCAGATAGAAATTCCCAAAAGGAAATTCTTTTTCTCAAATGCTTATAAGGAAGTCAGATGAATTTTGGGTCAAAAAATTATTTCTTGTTGTTTCAGACCCACACCCCCCTCTTTAAGATCTAATTTAAAAGTTTACATTCACTCTTAGGGGATATTTAGTTCAGAATATTAGCTAAAAATTAGCTAACTAATTCTTAAATTAGCTAAAAATATTTTTGATTGGTTTATCTTTGTGTGTGTTTATACAATTCAAAAGAGATTAATTTTGACAAATTAAAATTGACAAGCCAGTTACCTCTATTATCAGCCTAATTGTTTCATCTACTTAAACAATAAAAACAAGTAGATATGGAGAATTTCTGGCATTTTCCAAGCTCAGCATTTCCCTAATGTTTTCACTAATTGCCAGCCTCAGAGGTTTCCACAGGACACTCAAATATGTGCAGAGAAAGTGAGCCCCCTGTGTAATCACTCAGAAGAGATCCCTACTTGCCTTTCTATATCAGATCATGGTGGAAAGCCTGGGCCTCCTCCCTCCCCTGCCCAAGACAGGACGTAAATGCAGCAACTGCAGAGCCATTTGCTGCAGTATCTTCAGTGCAAATTTTCCAGAGTTGGGCCAAATGTATTTCTAGACATGTAAATGAAATCACTTTTAAAACAGCAAAGCAAATCTATGTATTATGTTAAACATTCATAAATTGGTAATAGTTATAAAACCTTTGACTTTTTCTGCCTGTTCTTCTGAATCATTCAAATTAGGACGAGCTCTGTCAAGAAACAGTATACCTGGTGTTTTAGAGATTACTTACCAATCATACCTCAAAAGCCAGGGTGTGGGAGAGAAAAATATATGGTTTTAGCAACACCTATAAAGCTCTAGGTAACGTTTGCTCATACCGAGATTAAGAAGGTTATGTCAAAGACTACAGTGTCAAAGAGAAATACAAATGATGAAAGTCTTGGTGACACCCCTATTTAAGGTCCTCTTTAGAAATCAAAGTTGAAGTGTTATAGAATATTAATTGGGTTTCACTAAAATGTCAATGTAAGTTATGGAATAGGGAGATGACTTCAGAAAATGTCATTTTGTCTTCATATAGCAGACAGTACATGCATCCATGTTTCCATATGGATATCCTCCTTGTTTCTAGGAACCTCATCCTCAATTTCCTGACATGGGAGAGTACCTCTGGCTTGCCATTTATAGCTTCTCCCTTCATCCCTCATCATGGGGGACACTTGAGCATCTTTCAGTGGAGGTCTCCTTTCCTTGCCAATGATCACCTTGGGTAGAACCTAAGATGAAACAACTGCCATGTCCTATATCTGGTCTTCAGGAGAAACACAACATAGAAATTGTCAAAAGTCCAGTTACATCCTGTCTTAGCCTAGCTTCTCCCAAAAGCACACTCTGAGACAAAGGCTTCTGTACGAGCATTTAATTTTGGAATGTGATCCCAAGGAATGGGAGTGAGTGAGGGATGGGGAATGAAACACGGTTTCCTATTACTGCCGTATCATATCACCATTAACTTCGTGACTTACAATAACACAAATTTATTGTCTTATAGTTCTGAAGGTCAGAGGTCATGGTTCTGAAATGGGTCTTATGGGCTAAACTCAGGGTGTTGGTGGGGCTGTTTTCTTCTGTAGGCTCTGAAAGTAGGATCCATTCTTTTGCTTTTTCAGCTTCTAGAGGCTGCCAGTATTCCTCGGCTTGTGCTCCCTTTCTCACATCACTCCAACATCTTGCTTCCATCTTCACCTCTTCTTCTGTCTCTGATGCTACTGCCTCCTTCTTACAACGGCCCTGTGATTATATTAGGTCCACCTTGATAACCCAGGCTACTCTAACCATCTCAAAATCCTTAAAGTAATTATATCAGAGAAGTCCCCTTTGTCATGTAAGATAACATGTATAGAGATTCCAGAGCGTAGGACATTGCCATCTTGGGGGTGTCATAATTCAGCTTACCATAGATGCACTGGCCACTGCTATAGGAAATTTATTTATGAAATGCATCTCAGAAACATCCACCTAGAGGAAGAAAAGGTGACAAAGTTATCTGGCAGCATCCATCCTCTATTGATCAAGGTTGTCCCCAGGTATTAACCCTCCCACGAGCCCAGGAGCCGTGTGCATTATTACCAAGTGGAATCTTTTTGACATCCATGACACAGTCTCAGAGAAGCCCAGAACAGGAGGCAAGAGGTCCAAGGTAAGGTACCATCAATTTTCACCTCCCAAAATTGGTTGAAGCCTGCACAGAACTGGTTTCTATAGCAGTGGCTGGGGTAAAAGTGAAGCCTAGAGAATTTGAAGAGATTCACAATAGATGTCCAATTTCCTTTCCGACTCTCATCTGAAGCCACAGACAATTTTAGCTAGTTTGTGTATCTCTAGTTACTACCAAAAGGAACTGATACCAAAAAGAAAACTCCCAAAGATTAGACAAAAGTACCAAGAAAGTCAACTAAAGGGATTATTCTGCCTGCAGCTAGAGATAATTATTACTGAGAGTTCAAACTTCTCAGAGAGCACAAGGGAAGGAGGTGCCAGGGAGGAAGCAATTGAGCCCTGACCTGGCACAGTTCTCAAATGCAACGAGAGTGACAGAATCAGGAGACAGAAAAGATAAGCTATTCAGGTCATTCATGTCATCATGGACAACCGTCCTTTAATGAACAAGCATCAGGACTTGTTGAAAACCTTAGGGCTGAGCAAGTCACTCTTCAACCACTTATTAGAAATGAGTGGAAGGTATCCGTGTGTGGAGACTGGAGGTAAAGCAAAGAGCGATGCCACCTCACTGATAACAAAAGAATGTGAACTGGGATGGTACTATTTTAATTCTCAGATATACAAAGATTAAAAGGAAAAAAAAAACTACAAGTTTGGAGAGGGAATGAAAAAATGAGCATTTAATTGGTGGGAAAGCATAAATTGATAGATGCTTTTTGAAAGGTAGTTTGGCCTTAATGATCAAAATGTGAATGGTACAGAGTCTTTGGCTCAGAATTCTGCTTCTGGGGAAAAAATCTTACAGAAACATGTAAACAAATGAGCAAAGAAGTGCATCAAAGCATATTTATTACAACATTGCTTTGAATAGCAAGAAACAAAATAGCAACAGTCTGAGAAGATGATTTAGGGCAAAAAAAGAATGAGTTAGCTCTTTACGTACTGACATGGAAAAGGCTCACAATATGTAAAGAGAAACAAGCAAGTTGCAAAACAATAGGTGTGTTATGATCCAGTTTATGTTTTTCAAAAAAAATATTTGCATGTAAGACCTTACATGTGATGTGACTATCACATCAAATACTGGATATCACAGGCAGGATCAAGTTCACAAAAGAGAAACTGTAGCCCAAGAGCCACTTCCTTTGTGTGATTTCCTACTTTGTATATCATCATAACGGGGTAAATGGGTGATTAAAATGATATGAATATGAGTTCTATGTTAATGAAAGTGTTGACAGTGAGAAGAAAAGAAAATCCATGCTTTTGAACAAATGTTATATATAATCAAATGCTAGACATGCCCAACGATGTTTAGGTTTTGTTGCTATTCTTATACCTGTAAGAGTTACTGAAATCCCTACTGGAAAAAAATATTGCTGTAAAGTTCTAAACTCTCTAGCTCCAATCTCTTTTTTTATTAAAATAAACTATGATGTGACTTTTAAAGCAAGACAAGATTCCTGAAGAATACAATTATTGAGATACAGCAGAACAAATTTACACATGTTCATAAAAACTGAAAAAGTCGAAAGACCTCAGGTTTCAAAGCACATGGAACTTGGTAGTTACTTTCTTATAAAACCCCCTAAAATGAGGCAGGAGGAATAAAATCAAGATTTCAACCTACAAGGATCAAGAGAATGTAAGAGGACACCAGAGTGAAAAAGATGTCAACATATTTTTGGAAGATGGAAAAGTGGCAAGGAACTGAGGGCCTGAACACCAAGTGCAGGGATGGGAAGGCAAATACAAAGCCAGTCACTTCTTTTTATAAAACCCAGAAAGACTTGGGCACTGGAGGTAGCAGTTACCTCCAAAAGTTGGGCAGGGAACCGCAAACAGGAGTGTCTGAAATCCTGTACGAGGAAGTTAGACCTCTAGATCCTCTTCCCCATCTGGCACATCCAGGCAACTCCCCTCCCCTGTCCCAGCAGGAGGGAAGAGATTTATTCTGTGGAAAAAACTTAATCAAAAGGACTCCAGATCAGCCCTTCTCAACTAGTGATTAGGAGAAAATTGAGCCCTAATGCCCTAAGCCATTCATTAATGCATCAACTTCTCCTGTAGGCTTCTAAAAACAGTGCCAACCATGTGTCATTCTTGGGAGAACTGAGAAACTTGGTACTGAAACCATTTTCTGCAGGGCTTAATACTCTCATAAAACCCCCATTGAAAAAGGCTGCTCCAGACACTGACACCAGGCACAGAGGAGGGCAGGGTGAAAGGGGAGGGAATCAGAAGGGGTGAGGCACGACACAGAAAGTCTCCAGGCTAAGTGGATTCCTCTCCCCCTGTGTCTCTGTCCACAGAAAGGTGTCAACAAGGTATATTATCTTCCCTTCTACCCAGGGCCCTGGTAGGAGATTAAAGGATTCTTTCCTGTACAAACTGAAGAGCCTCAGAAAAAAGACAAACACTTACGTACTTTGGAGAAACCCAACAAAACAGCTGAGTCCCCACTCAACTTCTCTATGTGGTCTGCCAGCCCTCACTCCCACCCACGCATGCGGACTTCCATCACCTACAGATTGCCTCCCTTCTAATTAAATATGGTCAAAATAAGATCAGTAGATAGCTGAGGAAGCTATCTTGAAACTTGAAAATCAGAGAGCAAAGCATACAAACAGATAAAGAAGTTGTATTTGAGAATTGGAACTCAGGAGTACAGAGGAGTGGAGCAAGGGAACCAACCCTCTTTTCTCGGTGTTACTGAATTATTTGACTTTTGAATCGGTGTACATGTATCTTTATGATTATGATATATATTTTCTTAAATAAAGAATGTTCCAGGAATAGACATTCAACTATAGAGAACAGTCACCCTAAGCAGTAAGATTTTTATCTTTTGTATATTTTGCAACTTTCTGTTATGTTTAAATTCTTGTAATGATTGTCTTTTGAATTTTGTTAAACAAGATCCAAGTATGGAAAAGAATAAAAAGCAATAATAAATCCAAGACAAGCTGGCCTGCCTAAGCACACAGAATGACAGCATTCAGGGATAACACTAGCTCCTTAATTTTTTTCAGTCATTGAAAGGGACACCCAAGTAGGTGATTTCAAAATCGCTCTTAAAGTTGACACAGCAGCATCAGTGAGGATCTAACACAGAAATAGCCACACTACAGACCTGCAGAGTTTTCAAAGCAGGTGCTGACACTCCTTTGCAAGCCACCAAGGGGCAAGGTGCTAAGGATTTGGACAAAGGAATCCCAAAGAACCACAAAATAAATCTTCTGTGTCAGTCTGTATCTGGTGGAGAAGGTGAACAAGTACACAGAGCTACAGCCAAAAAGACAACCATCCTTATGTCCAACCAGCTACACAGTATCTGGGAAAAATTGGAAATGATGAAAGGACCTTAGGGGTAGGGAACCTGCAGCCTTAAGGCCACATGTGGCCTTCTAGGTCCTTAAGTGCAGCCTTTTAACTGAATCCAAATTTTACAGAACAATTCCTTTTATTTTTATTAATATATTTTTGTTCATCTTTTATATTTTCATTTTATTTTTAAAATGAATATATTTAAAATACCAAAGAATAAAATAAGTTTCAATGAAATAATCCTCCCAGATTGACTGGCACAATTAGAACATTAGTATGTCATAAGGGCTTAATTGACAGCTGCTACGCTCATGATTTAGTTCTAACTTCCCCCGCCTGACTGGCGCCTCTACCTTGGAGGCTGGTTGGCAAGAGTTTATGGGAATCAACTACACCCGTCTGTTATCAGCTTTTGACAATGGTGCACTACGTTTCTGTGTGAAGTGGAATTTGTAAATAGTTGCACAGCTGGACAGTATTTTTTAATTCTGTCTGCTTAATAGCCCTTCATGTCGAAGAAGACCAAGAGAACACTGAAGGAAGAAAACAGATTTTTTAATGAGGATTGGGAATTGCGATAGTATCGTATTTCTGCTAAAGATAAGATGATTTGCTTGCTTGATACTGCAATACCGCAATACCAACATTAAAGAATTCAATGCTCATCAGCATTATAACACTCATAAGGACCACAAACATTTTAAATTAGAGGGAGAGGCATGAAACGTTGTATTGCAGAAATTAAAAGATGAAAAGCAAAAGCAAAGAAAATTATTTTAAGCAGCAATAAGAACTGCAAATAATGCCACTGAAGCAACTTATAAAGTAGCTTATATACTCAGGAAAAAAGAGAAGCCACTCAGTGATGTAGAAATTGTGAAAGAATGCATTGTTAAAGTTGTAGGATGCTTAGACCCCAATAACATTTCAAAGTACAAACAACTGCCTCTTTCAAAGATACCCATAACTGATTGGCAGCATGAATTAGCTTTCAACTTAACAGAACAACTTCAGGAAACTCTTCAAAAGGAAAATATAGATTATTCAATTGCTCTGGATGAATCAACTGGTACTACTGACTCAGTGCAGGTTTTATACTTCATCATATGGTCTTTGTTTTTGCTTCTATTTATGTGGTGAATTACATTTATAGATTTGCATATGTTGAACCATCCCTGCATCTCTGGGATGAAGCCCACTTGGTCATGATGGATTATCTTTTGATAAGCACCTGAATTCAGTTTGCTAGCATTTTGCTGAGAATTTTTGCAAAGGTCACTGATGAGCAAGATGATACATGCAAATCATTTGAAGAATATGCAGCTGTTATAGACCTATTCATTGGAGAACACAATGAAAGGTTCATTGACTTTGAGAATCATGATACCACACTCAAATTAGCATGTCAGCCTCACCTAGTTGATATCACCAAGACAATTAAAGAACTACAGATGGAATTGATTGAGCTCTCAGTAGATGACATTTTAAAGCCATTGTTTGATGCTAAGAAAGACCCAACTGAAATCTGGAAAAATGCAGTAGAATACCCACACCTTCGGCAACCTATGCCCGAAAAAATGCTTTCTTGCTTTTCAACCACTTATTACTGTGAATCTACATTCTCCTACCTAACCCAAATCGAGACACCTTTAAGGTCACAAATGACTAATATCCATCTAGAGGATCAACTGAAACTGTGAACCTCCATGGGGCAAACAAATATTCAAATGTTTTCCAACAAAAACTAGACACAACAGAGTCATTAAGGTTAGTTAACTTTAAAATCAAAAAATAGTTTTCATTTTTTGAAATTATTAAGTACATAATAGTTAGATTTTTACAAAATAATGTACATTTTTAAGTATATGTAATTGAAGCTTGTTTAATGTGGACTTATTTGATTACAGCTAAATTAATGTGGCCTTCCAACATGAAAACGTTCTCCACTCCTGACCTTGGGCATATTTCATCCCATGTCCTGCAGCTAAAGTCGTCTCAAGGATGTCATAACACTGTTCCTATGGGAACAAGTAGAGCTCAGAGTTTATGCCATAATTAGGATAGAAAGGAACTTTTCCAAGTTTAGTGCTGTTCCCTGTGTTTAAGTCTCTCAATAATCACCACTCAAGCCATCTCCCATTTTAAGAATTAAAAGGATTGGGACTATACCAGTTGAGTGCAGAGACTTAGATACCAAGCTTGCAAAAAACAAGAGACCCAAGGGGCAGTCAGACAGACGGGGTCTATATAAAGTGTTAGTCTTATACTGTGAGCAAAATGCTGGGCACCATGTGTGATTGTTCTTTCCAATTGCATGTCAGCGTCAATGCAGGAAGTATCTTGAAATCATTGATGAAATGATCAAATGAACAGTCATTTGGGGCCTTAGCAACTTACTTGCTTAAGTTTGGTCATGATATGTGCTTATTCCATCAAATCCTTCATTTAAAAATGGAAAGATTGATATGTTGTAATATATAAAATGATAGAAAGGAACAAGAAGACTATAGCTTTTACCATTTGAAGTCTGATCCACAGTAAAATCTGATTCATTTGTAAATCAGAGAACTTTTTTTTCTGAACTGATAAATCACCAATGTGTTTCTGGAGTATGCATTTGGGGCAGGGGTGCCTTTTTGGGTGTAGGTTAAAGATCACTTCCTTACCTCTGTGCTTACCAAAGCAGAGCTAGACATTAAACCATGGAAGTGGGTAGCAACATTAAATGACAGCAATCTTTGCAATTTGATACTGCCATTGCTGCTCCCTCTCTTGCTTTCCCATCCACAAGATATTGAAACTCCCCCTGCAAGGAAGTTAGGGGTAAAATATTCTCCGGTGGGAGAATGGAAAAAAGCTGGGAGTGCTGCCTGCATCTTTATAATTCTGGGGAAACTGCTATTATCCCAGCAGGAAGTAGAAGGAATCCAAGAGAGTAAAAAGGGCAGAGGAAAAGCTTGAGACCTTCTAAATGAGAGAACCAGAGCCTTCTCCAGGGGAACCAGAATCTAGCTCCAAGACCGAGAAAGCGAAGTTGATTAATGAGCATTATACTGCTTGTATTATGCCCCTTTGCACCTGCTTTTGCCCCCAAAGCAGCATCGCACAATTTCGAGAACACCTTTTTTTAATGACAATGGCTACCCTGTAAAAGAAAACATGTCTTTTCCTCTTTTTTTGCTCCAAGATGGTTAAAGATATCAAATTTAAATTCCAGACTTGTACCCACTGTAGTCAGCAGAAAACCCTGCCAATACAGACAGCTTATTTGGGAAATATCCATAGCAGCAAAGTCTTAGAGCAAACATGCGTAGATTTCTTGTCCTTGGAATTAGAGAGAAAGAGACCTGAGGCATATTGTGGTGTCTCACTGCTGCAGTCAATATGCACAAATCAACCATACCATGGGTTAGAAAAACATCCAGGACTACCAAGTGTGATAGAAGGAATAATTTTCTATGCATGGATTTACTATTCAAATCCACTCAGATGAAGAAAGGTGGGTCCTATGAGAAGTATTCACTGAAGCTAGTTACAAAAGTCTAAGATCAGTCCCCAAAAGACTCACAGTCTTAAAAATTCAACAAATTTAACTGAATTTGTTGGTGACAATGCAACCCAAGCCACTATTAAATAGATGGCTGATACCAGGATCTTTCCAGACCCAGCCATATCAGTTATCTATTGCCACAATACTGCTACACAAATACAACCACACAATCTCAGTGGCTTATAATAATAAACATTTATTGTGCTCACAAGGTGACTGTTCACTTGGGTAATCCTAATGCTCTGTGACAGGATTAGATGATCTTGGCTGGACTCACTCATGGATCTGCAGTCAGTTAGGGGCTGGCAGGTCTAGTACAGCCTCAGTATTCAGTTGGGCTGTCTCCTGTCTGGTTTATGTAGTCTCTCAATCCAGTGGGCTAGCTAAGCCTTGTTCCTGTGAAGGAGGCTGGGATCTAAGAGAATGAACAAGGCTTCTTAGGGCCCAGACTTAGAATGGGCAAATCTTCTTATCTGCTGCATTTTATCAGCCAAAGCAAATCACAAGCCAGACCAGATTCTAAGGTAGGGAAGTAGGCTCCACCTCCGTATAGGAAGTGCTAACATCTCTCATTGCAAGGAGCATGCTTACAAGGAAGGATGATAAGTCTAGACCACTAGGGAAATCAGTCCACACCAGCATCATGGCATCAAAGAACTAGTCTTGTGAGTAAATCAAAAGAACTTGGTTAAAGGCAATGTGATATCCTGGGAGAAAAAAAAATTATTAGTGAGAAAACTGCAGACATCCAAATAAAATTTATGGTTTAGTTAATAGGAATATTAACTCTATAGTTTTGATAAATTCACCAAGGTTATGTAAGATATTAACATGAGAAGGAGCTGAGTGAAGGGTATACGGGAAGTCTGTCCTGGCTTTTTAAGGTTTCTATAAAGCTAAAATTAATTCACAATAAGAAGTTAATCTTCTAAAGAACATTTTAGAAAAGAACTTGGGGTATAGGTCATTTTGGTGGCAGTTCCCTAACTGGCTGCATCACTGAGTCATGGAGAATCCTCCATATTCAGAAATCCCTCTGGCCTGAGAAAAGCAGAGCAGATGGCTTGGCCGGGGCCACATCTCTGCAGACCTCCAAGGCAGGCTGAAGGCTAGGGTCCGTGCCAGCATCCTTTCTCAGTGTGACTGAAAGGGTGCTGACCCAGCTGGCTCTAGCTGTTGAGCAAATGCCACATGGCCACAAACTGCAGCACTTGGGGAGTTCTCTTTTCTTCCTTTTTCAAGCCATCTCCTTCTGACTTTGTGAGAGTGACAATGTGTGGTCTTCTTTGCCATTCAGCAATTCTGAGTCTGATGTGGAGACTAAATCAGACACATAAACACACAGTTGCAGTACAATGCGATATGTCTGTGCAGCGGATGTGTGTTTCTTGTCTGTTCTGCTCTCTTTCTTTAGGAAACCGTAACCTCGTTCCAGTGTGGCTAAGGTAAGAATATCTTCCCACTCCTACGCCTATGTGCCCCATAGGTAAGCATATGACATATGGCCCCAGACCCTCTGCCCACTGCAATCGATCAAGGGAGGTTGGCCCCAAACTGAGACAATCAGACCTTCTCCATCATATTTGATATAACGTTTCTGGGAAAAGAAGGGTCACTCTGTGATAGCAGAAACAGTTATAAAAATAAAGCCTGTTTGAAGGTAAAGATCGCCAAAGGGAAGAGCCAAGACATGGAGACAGAAATTTCTCATAATGTAGTTTAACCCTGGATGCAGCCAAGCCTGAGACCAGAGAAACCTCTCAAACATCCATACTTCCAGCTATAATCTAGTTTGAGCAAGATTTCTCTCACTTGCACCCAAAATAATCCTGCCAAATGCAGAGATCAGTACCTGGAAGTGGGGTGTTGGAATTAACAGGCATTAAAAAGTGTGCTAGTCCAAGAACACATGGGAAGCCGGGCAATTTGAGCTGCCTTTCCTCACCTGGGAGGTCAGCGGTGCTTGTTAAGTGGCAGCAAGACAGCTGGGCAGATGTGTCCTTGCTGTGTCCTGGGACTCAACTAGTTCACTTCTGTGTGTCTGTGGAAACCTATGACAATGTTTTACAGCCTTTATTTTCTTAGAAACTTTGTCCCAAGCTGTCCCTCTGACAGCAGAAAGGGAAGGGCCCACATAGACTCACCAAAGAAATCATTTCTTCCTCCATCAATCCTTATGAAGACGTGAAGTATGATTTTCCTGTTTTGCAAGGAGATAACATTGAGATGTAGGAAAAGTAGAAGTATTGGGGGAAACCTAATTTCTTAAGCTCTTACCAAAATTTCTGGCTATATACTTCCCACCTTAAAAGGCAGTAATTTTCCCATTTTAAAAGACATCCATGAGGATGCAGTCCCACCTCATCATTCCAGCCCACTGTTCCAAGGGCAGAGACCAAGAGGCAAGTAGGTAAAGACCTTATTCAGAGACAGAACATCCAAAACCAGGTTGGATTTAAAGACCATGCCATGGTGTGATCTCTGGTCTAAGTGACTAGCCCACTGAATCTCTAGCACTTGAATAGAATTGATTGTTCAACCTCTAAAGCAATCCCCACACCCCCAAACCTGCACCAAAAGGAAATGGGGTACATTTCCCCGGCAACACTTCTTGAACCTTGGGTAAGTTCGGGGACAGGATTGTAGGGGCTGCATTTTAGCCTGCCTCTGGCTCAGGCCCTAGTGCAGCATTCTCAGCAGTGAATCGGGCACTGCATTTTCATCCCCATGTGACTTGTGTGTCCAATTCATAATTGATTCACAGTGTGGAAAAGAAGAACAGTGAGTAATTAAGCTCTTCTTTTTTTTTTCTTTCCTTTTTTTTTTAAAAAAAAAAAATAGAGACAGGGTCTCACTCTTGCTCAGGCTGGTCTCAAACTCCTCACCTCAAGCAATCCTCCCACCTCGGCCTCCCAGAGTGCAAGCTCTTCCTCAAACCCCAGCACCAAGGAGTTAGTATTTTATCTTGTAGGACTTAGGGGACCGTAAGGGTTTATAACCAGTTTTGAGGCAGGTAAGACTTGTGGTGTGCTTTGCAAAGGTGATGGTGGCAGCACAGTGGATTGGTGGGAAAAGGGTAACATGGGAAATGAACTTAAAAATTAGTAAGCAACAGCAATAGGAAAACGAATAAAGGTTTGAACTAACAGAGTTGCAATGAGTATGGGGAAGCACTGAGGGTACCAGAGATTATGCAGAAGATGGAAGAGCTTGCCAATATAGGAAACACAGCAAAAAGAACACATCCTGTATGACAGCACAAGGATTAAACTTTGTACCCTTTAAACGAATGTAAGTCCCTTGTTTTGTTTTTGTTGGAGGGAAGGAAGAAGTAGACAGCTGGAATTCTGTCTGAGATAGAAGGAAAGATTTTTAAATCCTGGTTTATTTTTCACTTGAAAAGGATTTGTCCTGAAAATTGTCAAGATGTATAGATGCTCTTGAGGGATTTTGGCAAGATATACACAAAAGGATGCCTTCGTTAGCTACTGAGATGCAGCCTCCCGGGACCTTAAACTGTAGCAGGCAGTTGGGAGACTCTAAGTCCACTGCACAAGGTGTTAGGTTAGAAAAATGAGGCTAATTACATTCTTTCTGAGTTCTCTTTAATCTGAATGAGAGCATGGTACTAAGTGATTCTAAAAGACTCAGCAGACTATAGAAACATACAAACCAGAAAAATGTAAATCAAAGCACATTTTGGTGATTTATAAAAACTAGAAAAGATGATCACCTGCCCAAGGGAGTTGGCACCAGTCTCACTCCTTCAACATCCCATCCTTTACTGGGATTCCATTAAATACTGCATTCCTCTGAGTGCTATTTCTTCCCTCCTCTGTCACAGCTTCACAGAAATCCCTAAATAATGCCAGATAAATGCCCATTAGTCTCTCAGGCAAATGTAGATTCAGTTTGACAGTTATAGTCCATCCATCATGTAGGGTCTATGTGCAGACTGAATGAAATTTTGCAGGTTAAATGCTTAGCTTAGATCCCAGCATATAATAAGCACTCACATATGGTGGCTATCCCCAATCATTAATACATACAGCTTTGAAAATTCTCATGTTAGTTACAAAAGAGTTTAGCAAAAGAAAAAACCCCACTTTTTTATTGTAATTATCTGTTAACACACCCCTATTTTCACTCCAGTATCTACTTCTTCCTTTTTTCATGCCCGGACAGAATTAAATTTATCAAAAGTATTTGAAAACTTAGATGCTTAAGTTTAAAAAAAAACAAGTAATTTAAAAATAATCAAAGTACCACCCAAGTCTTCTTTGGCTAGGTAAGAAGTTGGTCGTTACTCACTAACACATTTATGCTTCTAACTCTTTGCAAAGAGCAAAATTTATTTCTCATCACTGGTGGGGAGGCTTAAAGTTCTTTCCCAGAACTGCCTTGAAGTTCTTTCCCCAACTTGGCCAGCTGCACTTGAATTCGGGGTTTCCGCCCTAGAGAGAATGTTGTTGTGTCCAAATGGGATGAGTCACTGAATTCTAAGCAGAAACAATTTCATCTTTTTAAGAAGAGCAGTGGAGAGTTTCGTTTTTATGGGGAATAGTGCTTGAAGTGGGCCGGGACGAGAGCTGAGCCATCTCATTTCCTCTTTTCCATGCCTCGCAACTGAGAGAAAGACTATTTGAACCCTGGCAAAAGGCCACTTGGCTTTGTAGATTTACCAAGTAATCTTCGCCAAGAAGCAAAGGTACTTGAGTGAGGTATGGAACATTAAGCCCCTCGGGGATGCTCATTAAACTCTTGTTGGCTGTCTGTAGAGAGTCCTAAGCCTCATCAAGCCATACTGCCCTATTTGTTGCTGATAGCTCCGTAGATAGACTGCACCCCCACCTTCTTTGGACTCTATCTATAAAGCTCTGCCACTATTTTTGAAAACAGCAACAGTGTATCAGCTTTCCAACATTAACTATGTGAAGAGTTTTTTGTTGAGTAGTTTGTTGAGAGAATGACACTTTCAGATGCACATATGAATATGTGAACTATCCAGGCTTTCTTTATGAAATAACATTGCTGAGGATGGGCCAGTTTAATCTTGTCAATGCTCTTCTACATATTACTTCATTCAGTCATCACATCCACCCTTAGGTATTTAGTGTAGCAGGCATTTAGTGGACACCTACTATATGCAAGCTCCTCGACTAAGTGATCTGGGAAATACAAAGCTCAGAAACACACAGTCCCAGCTCTCTAGTAGCTTTAAATAAAAGAGGAAAGACAAAACAAAAGCACATATCACTATAATACAGAGTGGGCTATGAAAAGATTTTGGTCGTTACCTGTAAAGTAATGGGAAATCATCGAAGGATTGTATGCAGGGGAGTGACACAATTATAACCACATTTTAGAAAGTACCAGCAGGATGGACAGATTGAAGGGGAGCAAGTGGGGCAAAAAGCATTAGCAGATGTGAAGTCCCATGATCTGCCATCTGCAAGCTGGAGACCCAGGAAAGCCAGTGGCGTATATTCCCAGTCCAAGGACAGAATACTAATGTCTTGGCTCAAGCAGTCAGGCAGAGAGAGAGAATTCAACCTTCTGCCTTTTTGTTCTGTTCTGACCTCAGTGGGTTAGGAGATGCCCACCTACACTGGAGAGGGGCACCAGCTTTACTCAGCCCACCAATTCCAATGCTAATTTCTTCTGGAAACAGACACCTCCAGAAATACTGTTTAACCATATATCTGGGCATCCTGTGGCCCAATCAAGTTGACACATAAAATTAACCATCACAGGAGGTTACTGCAATAATCTAGGCAAGAAATGAAAGAGGCCTAACCTAAGGTAGGGAAGGCAGAGGGAAGGCAGAGAATGTATAAAAAGACTTTAATGAGGGGAAATGAACAGGACTGGGTGGCAAATGATTGATTGATGAGGAACACTGAGGGGATGTGAAAGAGAAACCAAGACCCCTGCCCTTGGCAGCTGGGTGGGAAGCAGTGCTGTTCCCCGTAGGAGAGCATGGCAGATGGAGAAGGCCATTTGGGCCAGCAGAGGCAGAGGGGCATGGGAGCACTCGGGGAACAAGGACAGCACTCTGGTGGAGAGTGGGGTACATGCAGCAGCCACATGGCAGGCGAGGTTGGGATAGCAGGCACCTGTGATGGTCGATGTTAGGTGTCAGCTTGTCTGGACTAAGGGATACCTAGAAAGCTGGTACAGCATTGTGTCTGGGTATGTCTGTGAGGGTGTCTCTGGAGGAGATTTGTGTGTGGGTCAGTGAATGGAGTGGGAAATACCGCCCCCCCTCAATGTGGGCAGCACCACCTAATCGGCTAGGGGCCCACATGGAACAAAGAGGTGGGGGAGGGGTAAATTCTTTCTCTCTCCTCTGGAGCCAAGACATCTTTCTTCTCCTGCCTATGGGCGTTAGAACCCAGGATTCTCTGGCTTTTGGACTTTGGAACTCACACCAGCAATCCCCTGAATTCTTGGGCCTTTAGCCTCAAACTGAGAGTTGCAGCATCAGCTTCCCTGGTTCTGAAGCTTTCAGACTTGGACTGAGCCATGCAACTGGTCTCCCTGGTTCTCCAACTTGCATATGGCCTATGGTGGGACTTCTCAGATGCCATCATCATGTGAGCCAATTCCCCTAATAAATCCCCTCTCATCTCTGTCTCTCTCTCCTCTCTCTCTCAACCCCTGTCTCTCTCTCTTTGAAAAAGCCTAATACAGCACTGTGAATGCCAAGCACAGAGTTTGGACTTCAATTCAGTGAGTAGTGGAGAGGCTTTTAAACAGTAAAACATGATTAAAGCAGTTGTCTTAGTAAATTAGTCTGATCAATGAAGAGATCTAGCTTTCAAAAGGTTAACTGGTAAGACACCTAGTTAGTGTCAGAGATGGGACTAAAATGCAAGTCTTTAGACTCCTGGCCCATTTTGTGCAATGAGGAGGAACCTTGCCTGCTTCTTAGAATTCTAAGTATGTACTCCTCTCTTCAATAAGTCTTCCTCCCTTGCTGATTTCCACAGCTTGGGCCAGTTATTTAGCAAATTAAGAGAATGGGTGAGTGCTCCAGTATTTTTTTAGTGAATTAAGAGAATGGATGTGTGCTTCCGTTATTTATTTATTTTTTTTACTGACACACAAACAGCCCAATCCTATATTGTTCCAGTCATAATGCTTAAAAAATAAAAAATACCTGTGATTGCTAAATGTAGATGATGGCAATGGTCTTGTAAGACTCCTTCAAAGGTAGGAGTCTAGTGGGAATAAAAAGGAATTAAAATAACAAATAAGTTAAAAAGATTAAATAAAATACTTTAAAAATAATGAATTGCCTTGCAAATACCAATTAGCATTATTAAGACAACAATATTACGAGGTACATTTAACTGAAGTTTTATTTCGTGATAGGGATTATTTCATACATTATTTCATTTTTGTCTTCACAAATACCTATTTGACATATGAGGAAGCTGAGTCTTAAAAAGGTTAAGTAATTTACTCAATGCCACAAAGTAAATGGAGTCAGGGTATCAGCCCAGATTTAACTCCAGAACCCATTCAGAGTAGTTTTCTGGAGAAAGTACAAAACAAGCTAGAAGGAAAGCAGTAGAGTTTATTTTTTTATAGGACAATAAACAGTGATTTTCTGTTTTCTTGTGGCTGGGCAGGGCATTATAGCAAACAGTTATCTTTTACTCAGAGCCGCAGAGAGAATCTACCAGCTCAAATTGCAACTCCCAACTGCAACTGAACTATTTGGGAAGAACAATAAGTTCCCATTGCACTGAAAATAAAGATTGGGGAAGAGAACAGAATGAGAGGGAAGAGAACAGAATGAGAGGGTAGGGAACTGCCATGAACCTTACTTACTTTAAATAAGCACTTTGATGAACAAAAATAAACAGGAAATTAAAGTAAACCAAAGTCTAATCAGCATGTGTGCTTTATGTATTTGTGTGCTTGAGTGTACATACTCACACAGAATGTGAGAGGAACACTGGAAAACCAAACAACCAAAGGCAACAAAGAGCAGTGATCTTACCTGTTAACTCCCAGACTATTATTTTCATGACACGAAATGCTATGCTTGTCTCTTCCTTTTTGTTAAAGCCCTTGGGTAGCTTTTTTTAATGAATGTCATTATCCACTAAAGTAAATTTAGTAGAGAAAGCCCCATGGGAGAAAAATGATGAGTTTTTTAAACAAACATTTTGTAATGTAACGTTCCATTGACATCTCTACTCATTGTGTTTATTCATGACTAGACAGTGAATTTTAAATCTGCTCCTTTTGTAATCCATCTCGAGAAGAATGAAGGTAGATCTTGAAGAGGGATAAAACTCACAGGAGAGAAATTCCAATGCTGGGCTACTCATTGACGCCAGTGGAGAAGAAATTGTTGGAAAGAGAAACCATTAAAAAACCCCACAATTGAAGCAATATGTGGAGAAAGGAAAGAGAAAGAGGCATACTGACAAAAGAAAATTTAAAAAACATGAGCAGAGCATGCAAAAACTAATTTTTTCCTAGTTCTGATTCTTTCATTTTTTCCAACATGATTGACCTACATTCTCAGTTTCACAGTATTGTCCAGCTTATATCAAAGTGTTGGCCTATCATGATAGCAAATTAGGTAGCCATATGGTCAATGCAGTTGGTTGCAAAGCAATTAATTATATATGACTATTCCAAAATGAATTAGCATTGATTCAGAGGAAGAGTGTAGACAAACATAAAGGATGAGAATGAAAGAAAAAGGGCAAGGACCAGGGAAAGGGGACCACTCATAAACACAAGAAATTGTTCTTTATGTAACAAAGTGCATCGTTAAGTTGCTATAAACAAATACAACACTGAAGTAGTTTAAGAAAAAAGAAAGGAGTAGTAAATCTCAAAGATGCTGTTACTATAGATATTTAAAACTACAAATATAAGTAGATATAAAAGACTGTGAATATGAATGCATTTTTAAAAAGAGGGGAAATGGAAAATATCAAATAAAGTGACATGATAATCTCAATAACGTACTGACCCTTAAAATGTTGTAAGTCTAGATGAAGACTTGAAAGCAGCTTGTTCCAGAATACCCAAACCTAAAAGAAAATTACTTATCGACATGACAGAATTATCTGAGATCACATGAACATTATTTATTTCATGTTTTATAAGTGAGACAAAGGTCTTTAACAGACAAAATAAAAGAATGTTTACTCAGTAAGTCAGACAAGTTGTTGAAGAAAATAAAAAAGGACTGAGTAGGATCACCAAAGATATTGCAAGAAATTATTTACAATAACTCTTCTTCCCTAGTTTTTCTGGAAATAGTAGTTTTGCATTGGGAAACTGGAAAGAATTTCCCTCCAGCAAGTTGTGTAAAAATCTACATTTTTTTGAGACGGTGTTGATTTCAAACCAAGCAAAACTTATTCCTATTTAAACTTTTCTTACAAGGCTCAGAAGAGGAGACAGTGTAATCAGTCTTAAAAATGCCTATCAATCAATTCTAAACAACCTTGAAAGATCATTTTTATCTCTACCACGGGACTAGTAAAAACAAAGTAACTTGCAAAAAGGACATTTTTTTCCCAAATACCATTGTCTTTTGAGATATATTAATTTGTTGCATTCTTTTTCTGATTAAAAAATATAAATTAAATTATTTATAGGCTATTTTGCTGCAACAAAAAAATTGTTTAGAATAAGTAACGAGGTCAGCTGGTCCACGGAGGAGCCTGGGAAAGACCCAGACAAGGTTCACTCTGGCTCCAAGGAGACAGAGTCAGCTGTAAGCAAACTGTGAAGTGACTGACCCGCTTGGTGGATCACCAGAGCTAATCTATGTCTGGAAATGACCATGAAGGAGTAATTAACACTCATTTGCATGATGGATAGTGGGATCTTCAGCCCTAGTCTTGGAAAAAGCCCTGTAGCAGCTTTGTAAGAAGAAGATGAAAGGCTAAGAGAAGTCTCCCTCCCTTATTAATCAATGCCCCTGAAGATTTCTGCTCCAAGGCCACTGCAGAAAAGGCAGGAGCTTGTGCCTTGTGGAAGCCACGGTCTCCACAGCAGCAGTGCCCCCTTCTGAATCCTTCACACCTCCTTTCACACTCGACCTCCTTTCACAAAGTTCTTTCCCAGATCTTCCCACCCACAATGAATACATAGTTACTGGGTATCTACTGTGTGTCTGGGAATACGCTGTCATTGGAGGTAGTATAAAAGCATTTTTGTTCAGCTTGCCACCCTAAAAACTCACAAAAAGCAACTAAAAATATCTCAGACTGTACAGAGAGAAAATCTTCCACTTCACTGACATACGGAAACTGTCACAACCACAAGCCACACAGTGGGAGGCCAACCTGGGAGCCAGTGTGCAGTGTGGCTTGAGCAGGTAGCCTGCCTAGGAGCGCAGCTCCTGAGACCAAGGCAGGATGAAGAAGTTCACTGCAGTAAGGGAGGGGCATGGCCAATGATCTTTGCACTGAAACCTTGAGTTCTTGCTTGGCATGAGGATGGACCATGGGGGTGGTACGGAATGTTCCTGAACAGCCACAATGCAGCATCACAATACTGAAGGGAGCAGAGGGAGCTGCAGGAGGAAACATGACATCTTCTCTTTTCTGTGGGGTGATCCAGCCTCTTATGTAAGAGAAACAGCCAGGGGAGGAGCAGAGTGGAGGGAGGGAAGGAAACGGTGAGCGCCTGGGATTTAAATGGCTTCGCTGTTAACTACCTATCCTCCCAATGCTGAAAAACAAAGGGAAATGGTGCCCCTAGGCAAAAGGAGAGTAACTATGGGGAAGGAGAAAGTTCTATAGAGAAGAAAGCCACTAGATATCTTGGTTCACTTCACCACTACCCACAACGTAATGAGCATCTGCCCCCAGCACCCCTTCTATACAAACACACACACATATACACACATGTGCTTCTACACACACACACACACACACAGAGGCATGCACACATGCTACTACACACACTTGCTCACACACACATACACACATACTCCTACACACATACGCATGCACACACATACGCTCCCATATACATACACACAGATGCTCCTACAGACATGATCCTATATATATGCACACACATGTGTACACTTACATGCTCCTACACACCCATGCATTCCTAGACACACACACACACACACACACACACACACACACACACCCAAGGCCAGGAGTAAGGTGAGGCAGGCAAGAAGCCCAGGGAAACCCTAAAAGTGAGTTGCCTCCTTAAATTTTACACCCTAAGAAGTTTGTTTGCTTCACCTTCAACCTGGTTCTGACATACGCAAACATTCCTATTCATAGGTAAACAATCGGTCCCGTTCAAACATGGAGAATGAATGTAGGAAAAGAAAAATAATGCAGATAAGAGACAAATAGCTTCCCTTGGTCTCATAGAAAAGACAAGCAAAATTATTTTAGGGGAAAAACCACCTCTCCCCAACAAAAAAAATAACCAGTTCAAAGAAAGAGCTTGTTAGATACCAAACATTGAGCTTGGACCACGTTCTGAAGCCAAGGGGCGGAATCAACCCCACTCAAACCTTTCAGACTAAAACTTGGGGAGGGAGCTTCCCCAAAGAGATGCTAGGGGAACACATAACAACCTTGGTTTTCATAACTGGGTAACTGTTATTATTATGAAAGAAATACTTCTCTAGGTATGTTCTGCCATAGAGCAAATAAAAAATACTTTTCAGACTTTTCAAGTTTAGAGAAGACAGTAATTGAAATTAAAATCTGAAGTTGCCTCTAGACATTTAGCTAATAGCAAACCTTTTACTGAGGAGGTACTATGTGTGCTGTAGTATGCTTTGAATTTTACTTGTACCATCTTAGTTAATCTTCACTGAAATCCAATCAGAAAGGCATCATTTTTCATCTGTTTTAAAAAGAGAACATCAAAGCTCTAAAGTTATTTAATTTGATAAATTTCACACAACTAACAAGTTCCATCACTGAAATTTGAACTCAGATCACTTAAACTCTTAATAACTAAAAGATGTGGGTATTAGGGATTCAAGGTGGGGTTTGGGGCCCATATCCTGTTTCTCATTTGGAGAGTAAGAACCCTCCGGGGTTCTAAAAAAATGGCACAAACACACAAATAATGCACATCTAAATAGAGATTAGCATCACCCTTCTTGGTGGTTGGCAAGTGGCACCAATGTGGGATCTCTGGGAAGAGTGTGGGAGAACTAAACTGAAATCTGAAGACCAATGGGGCCTCCTCTCCGATTCTGAACCAAGACTTCCGGGTCCACTCTAGAGAGAGTCGACAAACAATCAGGGCCTTGACTAGCTGCTGTGTGCAGGATCATGGCCAGCCTCACACAGTCAGATGCCAGTGGGAAGGCAAGAGCAAGAGAAAAATGGCTCTGGTTGCTTCTAGAAATCATCTACAGACTCACCACCAGGTCTGTGCTTACCTCACAGGAAAAGAGAAGCAAGGAAAGCCCTGGCCCTCTCACCAACATAGATGGCAAGCAGGAAAAAGGGCAATGCAACAAAATGCAGGGACCCTGACCCCATGGCCCAGCCTACTCAAAGGATATTAGGCTTTCCACCGACCAATTAGCTACTTTCCCTCACTTGGGACACTCTCAGTAAAGAGTAGAAAGAGACAAGAAGTTCCCTTTTCAAGCCTTCCCCAAGAAGGAACAAGCGTTGGAAGGCAGAAGTGTGGGTGCACATGTGTTCCTTTTTCTGTGGGCTAAAGCAGGAGCGTGGGCCTGGTGGGAGAAGAGCTCTCTCCTACAGTGGGAAGAAGCATGTGAGTAGGAGGCTCCAGACTCCCCTGAATTGGAGGCTGGGCAGAGCCCATTGGCGCCTTCCCATATCATCTCTGCCCATCCAGAAGGTGACTAGGGACTATTGGTGCTTCAATGCCTTTCTGCATCTCTCTGCCCGTGCAGGCAGTCTCTGACAGTGGGAGACGCTTGGCACTGGAAGATGCCCCAGGAGAAACCCTCAATTCCTGAGGGGTAGGAGTGGGTGGATAAATGGACTGCAGTAGGAGGATTCCGAAATGTGTTCCACAGTCTTTCAGAAGGTCCCTAGCAGGACTGAGCGCCGTTCCTCACAGCAGTAGCTCACTCATTACCACAATTTGTATTGGGTTTTTTTCCCCCTCTTGTCTCTCTTCACAGTGCTTCCTGGGATCGGATCCCAAAGAACTGGTTGTACTCAAACCCTTGACTCAGGTTCATCTTTTGGAGGAAGCCACCCTAAGATAGGACTTTCCAGGAGGGAGACGTCAGTTCCATGCTGCTACCCAAGGGCTCTCCATTACAACTGCGAGGGCTGCTCAACCTGCGTCAATAGAAGGTCAAGCGAGTTGTCCCCCTGTCTGGCTACAAGGCTCATCCAAGTTTCAACAGGTGTTGCCACCAGGAGCTGCAGGTGAAGCTTCAGGGTGGGAAGGCATTATGGCTTGAAGGTCTCTTACCATCTCAGTGAGAGGAGTAGTGTCCGGGTAGTGGCAATGGTAGGAGGTATAGTGTTTCAATACACTCTCATAGAAGAGTAATGGCAGTTTCTCAAAAGAAATCTCATGGACTTGAAAAGCAGGCTATAGAAACCTTATGTTTGAATCTAAGCCCTAGATACCCACTGGATGTAGAATGTAGTTCAAAAACTTATAGTTCATATTTATTTTTTCCTAAGTGATAGGACCACAATTTTCTACTTTGCATCACAGTAATAATAATACTTAATTTGGAGGTTGTTAGGAATAAATTAGATGGTAGATATGAAGTGCTTAGCCCCGTGCCTGACACCATGTCAGCCTTCAAACAAGTGTGACTTTGCTTTACCTTCCCATAAATGTGACTATCTTTCCCTCTCCCCAAGAAACTGGGACCTACGCTGGTCTCTATGCTCAACCTGAAGCATAGAGCATATGCTCAATCATTCACAGGCAATTTATTATCATCACTACCAGTTTTTAAGAACCATCTCTAGGTTCTTATGTTTCAAATCAAATTTTGTTGAAATGAAAACCAAAAGAATCCTGTCTTTTTTTCACAGATTAAGCTTTCTACCAACATGAAATTTTTAGGTACAAAGCTATCTTTAACTGATTTTTTTTAATCAAGTCTACTTTGAACACATATCACTGTGATTTGTCCATCTGGTTCCTTGTTTGAAACAAGGAATATCACAAGTGCCTACTTCTAGAGCTTGGAGGGTAGGCCAGATAATACATCTTTCCCCAAAGGAGAGTCCCATTCCACAGGAACGCATCACAAGAAGAGGTGCTGACTTCTATTTTAGAGGAGATGGAATTATTTCCATTGCTTCTCCTCTCATTTAGTCACTATGGACTTCTGTTTCTATAAGCGTCAATCTCATTTTCTAGTTCTAGATCTTTGCTTTGTTGCAAAGAAACAAAATCCATTCTTTGGATGCAAAGAATATCTATTTTTCCTTTCCCATTTCTATGTTTCAAATTCCCAACCTACAACGATTTCTTCCCTCTCCATACATTCACGTATTTCTCATACTATTTCTCTCATTCTCCCAAACCCACCTTGCCTTTTCTTTTCTTAGCTTGCTACACCAAAGCCATTACAGGAATAGGCTGTCTCTATAGTGCTTTACTGAACATGCAGTGAAAACCTCCACTGCAGACATGTCCCTGGATGAGACACAAGGTCCCAACTGCTGTTTTGTATTCAGTTCACACTGTGCTCAGGGCCTCACTAAGAGGCTCTGTAGCTTTTATAAGTGTGTTCTTTAACAACCTCCACAAATAGTTTTACCTCTCACTCTCCCAATTTTTCTAAAATTAACAAGGGGAATATCCTTGAGATCCTAGTGGAAGCATAATGTAGACTTGGTAACAATAAACAAATTCCCTCACCAGTTGACCAAATGAAATATTCATCCCCAAGTTGCTGAGCCCAGCCTGGGCGCTCCCGTCCCCGGCTCCCTTCAGCCCACTCTGCAGGTGCAGGCTTGCAGACTTCCCTAACAACCTTTGGGGACCGAAACCTCACAGCTCACAGCAAACAGGAAGCAGGAGGTGCTGTCACATGAAATAGGGTCAGAGCTCCAAGCCACCGGAAGAGCTCAACACCAGATATCCATCATCTGCCCCAGTGATAATCCTGCACCTTTCTTAACTATGCAACTCAGAATCCTCCCTGTTTCTCATGGACAGACCACAGATATCATCTGCCCCACACTCTCACCCAATGAAAGAATTCTGTTTGCAACATTCCTGAAGTTTAGTCATCCAACGTCTGCCAGATTATTTCTAGAAGGCAGCAGGCCTTGAGGGACAATGTGGACAGGGTTTGCTCTATCTTTCACATCTCATGTTTGTTTCCTCTTCTGCAAGTGAAACTGGCCTGGCTCCTTCCCTCACTCCCAGTTTGACACATCTCGTAGGTCCTTCCCTCTTTTAAATTGCTTTACTTTTAATCACACTTGAGTTCCAAAGCCAGTTTCAAAACCAAGGGTGTTCACAACACCAGCTAATATTATTGATACAATGTTACAGATATATTATTATTTGCCACTAGTCTTTCTCCATCATGGCAGACAAATGCCAGGGGCTTTAGGGGTAATTATTGAATATTCCTCATTACATACTAAAACACTTTTAGTCACTATTTAGCTTCCTCCTTCTTAATTTTTCTCAGATAGTTGAGCAGAGAAATGAGGGGGAAAAAAAGCACACCCATTTCTTGCAAAATCAAAACATACCTTATAAATGTCAAACTATTCTCCAGAATTTTTAAATTTAATATGATACCATTCTTGAAAAGAATCATCAGCAAAAACTAAAGAGCAATGAAATAATTCAACAAGTACTGGAGGAAAATGCGTATTAAAATACGTGGAAAATTTATGTGACACAGTAAGACAGACATTAAGTGTGGTTAATTACATTGAGTGTGGTTAAACATGGGAGCCAAACATTTTCAAAATTTTGATTCCAATAGCTAAAATGCAGCTGTATAAGTAAATATTAAGAAAGCAGGAAATTCAAGCTGTCTTGTACTTTTTTCCATATTAAGTGGGCAAGAACTAGATGCTGTGAGGTCATTACATTTTAGAATTGCTACATAGCAGGCTGAGAAAAAAGAAGGAGAAAGAGAAGGAAGGAAAAGAGGAAGCATTAAATCAGTAACAGAACAAACCAAGCCCAAGTGCTTCATGCAACTACCATTTCTGCAAGAGAATAGAAAGGGGTGATAGATTTCTTCATTTTCAATAATTCATCTATCAATAACCTCTGTTGTATAGCCATTGTGATGATTTGCACAATAATTAGCAGAAACATCCCCGCCCATATTATTTGTTGTGGATTTGCAAAACATTATGTACATATATAATATATATATGCACTCTCTAAAATGGTAAAACTGTAAGAAATATAACCTACCTACACCCAAACCTACCATTGAACATAGAAAAATACAAAGAAAGAATTACTCTTCCCTGATTTCAGGGTATGCCTATGCCTATTTTGGTATGAGGAAGGAGAGTTATCTGTGGGTTTGTATTGTTCTGTTTTGTTTTTTGTTTTGTTTTGTTTTTTTTCTGTTCTGTTTTGTTTTGTTTTCCAGGAGATAGCATCTGTTCAGAGACTTTTAAAAATGGAAAGAAAAGCTACTGCAGGTTTAGCAGAGACAACATGAAGAGCTGTCTTTCCTGAATCACAAACAGCAGCAGGAAAAAAAAAAAAAAAGGAGAAACTAACTAAAAGGTCATTTCGCACTCAGGGCATTCTGGGTTTGGGGTTTTCCTTTTTCCTTTGGCCACTAAATTGCATTCCATTTACATGTTGTTTTCTTTGTTGAGTCAAAAAAAACCCAGGCAATTCAAAAGCGATTACTTGCCAGAGTTCCCCTAGCTTAGCATCATGAGAATTTGAGGCTGTTTTCCATTTAATATGAGATGGTTGTTCAGGCTATCAACAAAACCTCTACTATGCTTATGAATTTATTTTTGGTGTTTTGGCAACCTTTACTCTTCCAGATGGATTTCAACTGCACCTCTCTATCTTCCCTATTGTATATAAAAGTACACCTGATGTTCACTGTCTGAAGTTGGTCTGCATTAATACAAGAATAAAATGAGCAGAGACGTTTTAAAACAAAAAAATACAGGGACTGGACATGCTTTGAAGCAATAAGAGACTTGGCAAATTTTTCTTGTTTTCTGGCCGAGTAAAAAGAAGGTTTTTAAATAGTCAAAAAATGTATTCAATTCATTAATATACCTTCTATGTGCCCAGAACTATAACCAGGCTCTGCAAGGGATATGGCATTGTTAAGGACAAGACTTGATCCTTGATCCTACACAGTTTAAAATTTAACTGAAACCATTTAGCGATCACTGAAGAGGCCAGCAGGTGGCAGGGAGGCCTCAGGAGGACCAGAAATGTGAGCAAGACCTTGAACAATCAGGATTCCTGGAGAGGGGCAAAGACAGGACTCCAGCCTGGGAACACAAGATTAAAGGCGTGAGGGAAGGAATGCTTTGAGAATTTTCAGGAACACAGAGTAGACCTAAGAGAAAGCAAGCAGAGAAAGCCAATTAACATGTTAAAAGAGTTCCAATTATTTCAATTCTATGATAAGGTCATTTTTCTTCCCTTTAGGACATCAAATACTTTGAACAGACATTGAATTTTTTCTCATTTATCTCAGGCTCTATTTTCTTTTTTTCTTAACACTTTTTTTTTTAGAACAATTTGAGGTTCACAGCAAAATTGGGAGGAAGGTACAGAGATTTCCCACATTCCTCTGTGTCTCCCACACACGCACAGCCTCTGCCGACATCAATTTCCCCACCAGAGTGGTACATTCGTTGTTATGGGTGGACTCATATCGACACATCGTGACTACCCAAAGCCCCTAGTTTACATTAGGGCATGCTCTTGGTGGTGAATATTCTATGGGTTTGGGCAAATATATAATGACATGTATCCATTGTTACAGTATAATTAAAAGCATTTTCACTGCCCTAAAAAATCCTCTGTGCTCTATGTATTTTATTTGAAGGCACAATTTTTTTTTTATAGTACACTACATGCAGGACCTGAAGCAGCGTTTCCCAACATTAGCTAATGACCAAGGCATGACTTCTCACTGCAGAAACCATGAGGGAGCAGCACAGCAGCGCCTGCTGCTCAGCCTAACAACGGTGGCATTGCTGGTTGGGAGGAGAGCGAGAGGGCCAAAAATGGACTGGGCTTGAGTTTTTCTGTTTGGGGAGTTTTATAGGGATTTACTAGCATTTTATATATAGATAATATTCTAATAATTACTTGATTTGAACTTCACTGGACAATGGAAATAGCACCAAAGATCCACATGTGGCGTGGACAATATGTACTTCATTGAAGTTGGGTAACATCATGAAAGAATCCCCCTCTTCCGTAAGGCACTATGTCTCTGAGAGGACACCCCTATTTCTGTGTGCTCGAATGGAACCCTCCAGGCTATAGCTGTGGGTTCTGTTGTATACATTCAAATTCTCCTGCAAGTCTCACCCTTCAATTGAGCCAATGTTCAGAAACAGCTGTCAAACAAAATGAAGGCAAAAGGGAGGGACTTATAAATAAGAGAGGTGCCATTTCTTCATCATCTTGCATATGCTAGATCTCTGCCAAGCGATTTACCAGCATTATCTCATTGAATCCTTCCCACCATCCCACAAGACAGGCATTGCAATCCTCACATTATAAATGCAGAAACTGAAGCTTAGAGAGGTTGTGTCATCTTCCCAAAGTCACGTTCTAGCAAGTGATGAAGCTAGGATTGAAGGTCTAACCTTAACTATCATGTGTAGGTCAATATGGGGATGAAGACTGTGAAAGAGAAGGGAGGTAGGAAAGTAAGACATGAGGGAGAGCTGAAAAGAAGACACTAGTGTCCAGATGACTGATCTAACACTCTGAAGCAATGGAGTGACGGAGAAAACCCCAGGACTGAAGAACTGTTGACAGATACCTAGAAAGTTAAATGTTTGGCCTCAACTATTAATAATCTGAGCCCCTAAATTCTGTATTTTAATTATAAATTATCTGTGTGGGCTCTTCTCTGCATGGCTATAGGCCAGCTGGGGAAAGTGACCTTCTCAGAGAAACCAAGACTAGAAGTTCCAGGGATATTGCCCAGGAAGGGGAAGTGGTCTCTATTTTTACATCTGGGTTTGTCACCTGGGTGGTGACAATCTCCTCTGAGGAAGTAAAATCAACAGAAGAACCAAGGAGTAATGCAATGAATCACTCTCAACAATATCATGCTTATCTTTAAAACACATTAAATATCTGGAATATTTTGTCATTTTTTTAAACCATCAGTATTAAGAAGGAATCATTTAGAATGACAACACTTTAAACGTAACAGAGTGCTTCTGTAGGCTGGATCAGAGATTGTGTTGTCAGTAAATGTTATTAAGGGCTGTGCAGATTGACCTCCCTTTCAGTAGGTGGCACTTGCCAGAAGGAACAAGCTGCAGTGTTGTTTGGGGACCCGTGACCAGATCTAGCCCCGCAGGGGTGGGGGGGGGGGGCGGGGGCGGAGAACTTGAATGCCCCAGGTGGTGGGTGGGGCGAAGGAACTTCCAGGTGAATCCTTATTCTTCAGACAGCAGAGGTGGGGGGCGGGGAGTGAGCCTGGGCTGGGCTGGGGGCCACCTTCGGACTCCACAATAGCTGGTAAGGTAGCTGTTTCAGCGGGGGTCAAAAGTCCACTTCCCAGCACCTGGGGAAAGCTGTCAGGGAGGGGATGAAGTGGCCCCATACAGCCAGAAAGTCTGGTTGTGGGGGAAAGGCCGTCTAAGATCCACAATCTAGCTGTTGAGAGTGGGTTTCGCTCTTCTCTCCCCTCCCCTGCCCTGTAATCTCCCTCCAGTATCTGCTGGCAGGCAGGAGCTGGAACTAGCTGAGCTCCCCCATGATGGCACTGTGGTCTGGGAGCTTCCCTGTCCAAGATCCCACCCTGGGCTGAGAGCACGGCCTTCCTGTGAGGGGAGGGTGCTCCATAAGTGTGCTGTGACTGGGACCCACAGTGAGTTCTCTTTTCAGTTCTGCCCGTGCAGCTTCCCTTGCCTCCTGAGATTAGTTCACAAATCTCCCCTCCTGAGTTGCCTCTGGGGTGCTCAAGCAGATTTGATTTCCCTCCACTTTGGTGTGTGCCCTGTTCTGATGGAGCAGCCCGGCAAGCAACACCAGGGAGGGCTGGTGAGCAGGGAGCTCACAGTCTGAGCACCCTTGCTCCTCTGCAGGTCTTTAAGAGGAAAGGTTTGAGCCCCACTCTCTGTGGAAGCCCCAGCTGAGGGGCAGCAGCAGGTCCTGAGAGCCTTGGCTCAAGTGTCTCTCTTGACAGCCATGGGTGGGGGAGGGAATTAGGAGGAAAAGAGTCTGAATGGAGGAAAGCTAGCACTCTGATCGTCTCTGTCCCTCTCTCCAGAAGGCAGCCCGACCAGAATGTCCAGGCTCTGGGGTCAGGCAGATCCCCTGGGACCCAGTAGCACCCCTTGTGGCACCCACAGTCTGGGCCAGAGTTGGGAACTGTTTGTGTGGGTACAAGCAGGATGAAAACTGAGGGGCTGAAACCTCACGGGGAGGGCAAAGGCGCATGGTGGGTGGAGAAGCAATATGGTGCCTGCCACCTCATGTCGGGTCTATGGTAATAGGAAGCACGCCAGTGGGGCTGTCAGCCTGGTGCTTTGTCCTCAAGAAGCCTCAGCTCACTGGCAGCAGCAGGCTTTGGGCTTGTAAAGGTAGAAAGGCTCTCCAGCTGCTCAGGAACCTGCTGACTGCCAGAGATGTGAGGGAGGGAGAAACCAACTGTTCCACCTACACTTTTCACTGGACTGCAAGCCTCTTGGGGGTTGATCTCTGCTGATATCTTGCTCCTTCTTGTTCTGCTCCACAATTTCTTCCCATGGAATCTCTCTGGTAGGTTCTGGTACTTTTTCCTCGGAATTATATCTGATCTATGATTATTTGTTTGCTTTTTCTCTTTTTACCTACAACTTTGCCTTCTTTCTGAGACTATGTGGCAGCTGGTGTCTCTGGTCAGCCATCTTGTCATGAGTTATTTCTTTACATTAGTAACCAGAGGGACATTGGAGATTAGACTTAGTAATAGTTTTATTTTTATAGATATATTTAAATGACTTAATTTACATTCAGAAAATTAAAATCCCAGCTCTACCTAAATAATTGAAATTTTTGAAATTCATTTATTATAATTTGAATTTTCTCTTTTTATTTCAATAGATTTTTTAATATTTCAGTAGAAAATTAATCATTTGAAAACATGAGAGGATTTTATTTTTCAATCTTTACATTTATTTTAATTTATACTTTTCAAAGATGTATTCAAATGTTGTATATTCCACATAAAATTACACTGTGTTTTTTCATTCCTTAGATAGTTAAGGTTGAGAACAAACCACAATCATGATAGAAAATATAAAATGCAGTTTAGAGAAGTGAAAAGGCTGAAATTTTAAACATAGAAATGTTGTAATGAAGGGATATTTGCCAAAGTCAGAGGATAAGACATCTTATATAACAATATATTCACCTGATTTATACTATGAAGTATTTAGATCTTTTGTATGTGAACATTCTTCCCCTAGGCTCCAAATATGTTAGGGCCAAGACTGTCTATGCACTCCAAAAAAGAGAGAAACATGTAGAAAAATGTTTTTAAATGTGCAAAGCTGTATCTCTGAGAACCTAAGCACTTTGTCGCGGAAGAGCTTGGTAGTATCACTGAAACAGCTATATCCCTTGGAGTCTGTCTGACTAGACACCTCCCACCCAGGTACATGCCCAGGAAAGAGAGAACTGGGTCCTGGAAGGGGAGGGCATCTTCCTACTGACTGAAGAGTGAAGTGAGCACCATAGGTCAGGAAGCAGAATTCCAGGCCATGGACCTTGGGGCATAAACAGCCCAGGTCACTAGAGATCAAGGGCAGGTTGGCATGCCAAGCAGAGCAGCAGTAGCCACTCTGCAAGACCAGAGAGACCAAGACAGCTGGTATCATGAGGGTACCAGGGTCAGAGCACAGGGACAGTGGCCCCCAAGGCAATGACTACGACTGTATACACAGACCCCTCACCTCTTCTGTCTTCTGGATGATTCCCTGAGTAACACGGCTATCATGATAAATCACGGCCTGCCCCTCACAAGAAGCTGCTGTTGATCCATCGGACCAAGAACTACAACTGTGAAAGTCACCTTACCCAGGTGACTTCCACAGGCTGGTGGTGTCTAGGGACTATTCAGGTCCTGTAGACACAAATGAAAATATTTTGCATAAATATAATTAATAAATGACAGTATCCCAAAGCTGCCCCTTAATATTGTAAAAATTAGAAATAAAGAAATTATTAAGTAAGACTAATTCATTAAAATTTTTTTCTGAATACAATAAAATACTACTTTAAGATAGCTAAAAATCTGGAGTTTTCAACTTTTTTCTTTCAAACTTAAAATATATAATATGACATACGAGGTAATTTAAGAAGCCAAAAAAATATTTTAAGAGAACTCGGTATGCTTCAGGTGGTTAGTTTCTTCAAGACATAATAGATAATGTTTTATTCTTCTAGGCTGTAAATGTCATAGTCACCACTTAACCAAAAGGAATAAACACACTTGAGATAGATACCATCTGCTGTAAATCAAACATAGCAAAGAAAGAAAATGCACTGGGAAAGGCTGGCTTCTCAAAGAATCATAAAGCTGTTATAATTCATTTTTTTCTGGGGGGATGATTCCTTTCTTTTGCAATAGACAACATTTCCTAGAAAACAGATGGGAGTTTCAGTCTCTGAATAGGACTTTTGCCTCCAAGGAACAATCCCACTTGGATACTTTTCTGTCCAGTCATTGGTGAAAATGTGAGAAATTTGCAGAAGAACACATTCTGTAAGTCTACTATCAAAAGGAACGTCTCCCTTCAGTCAATCTCAGGACCTTCCATTGACTCCAAAGTTCCACACAGGAGAGTGTTCCTGGATGGGTCCACCCTAGACAGACGGAGGGAACTGAGGTAGACATAACACATTGGAATTGTCTGAATGGTTAATGTTTCTCCCCTACTACTTAGCAAAATTTTCTTCCAACCATTTAAATTGTTGTACTATTTATCACATTTGTTAGGTATCTTACAACTATGTTAACAGAGACTCTTCCAGCTGATCGATTTTAAATAAATCATACCTGCCTATGTAGTTGAAGAAGAAGCTCACATTCAAACGCCAGTTTCCCACTTAGAACACACAGGCTGGGGAATGTCCCTAGTCCTCTCTGCATGTTGTTGCCTGTCTTATGTTAGTGGTGTCTCCCATTAGAGGGCAAGCCATTTTGAGGGCAGGAACCCTTACGTAAAAGCACTAAAAGCCAGCATATAATGAGAGTTCACGGTATGTCTGACACTGGGCTATGACCTTCATGTGAAGTATCTCATTTAACCCTTAAAGAACCCTAAGAGTTAAAATTATTATTCTCCTCATTTTACAGATGGGGATACTGAGGTTTAGGGAGATTAAATAGACCACCCCAAAAATCTGATGCCAGAATCTGCACTCCAAAGTACTTAATTGCGCTAATTCTAGGAGGCATATTTTTTCCCATTTGAACGTCTCTGAAATTGTTGGCATATCTAAAACAAAAGGTTTATTACAGTTAAAAATGGCAGTGGTTTTCTTTCTTAACAGTGCATAAAGAAGTAAGAAGAATTCATACCTATGGCATCTTCATGTCTATGACCTTATGTAGCCTTCTGCTTGGTCATGTTTAATTCCCTCATAGGACCTGACCCCATCCTGGTACATAGCAGACATTCAATAATTCTTACATTTATATACATATATATATTTAAATATTACCAAGTAACACATATTAGAAGGTGCTAGGTGTCTAAAATATCCATTCTCCCCTACTTCCTTAGTCACCAAGCACTGATGTTTAGCTGGGGCCATATTTCCCAGCCTCCCTTGCAGTTCAGCATGGTCAGGTGATTAAGTTCTGGCCAATCAGAAGTAGGCAGAGGTGTTATGTGTGACTTCTGAAGCGTGTCCTTAGAGGAGGGAGCATATCCTTCTTCACCCTTCCTCCATCCTGCTGCCTGGAACATAGCAGTGATGGCTAAAGCAAAAACAGCTCTTTTGGACCATGTGCAAAAGGCTGCACCTTATGAAATTGTGGAGCCAAGAGCAAGCAGGTGCCTGAAGCCCTAATGACTTGGGATATCCCATACCAGCCATAAACTGCTTCCCTCTCAACTTTTTACATGAGAGACTGTATCTTGTGTGTTTAAACAAATTTAGGTTCTCTGTCATGTGCAGCGAGATGTAATCCTATCTGACACAGAAATTAGTACTGGAAGAAGTTGAACAGCTACATGACAACATTTAAAAATATTGCATTGTTTTAGCAGATGTGATCAAATAGTAGGCATTGAGGGTTCGAGCACTGAAGATTGGAAAGCTGATGGCATTTATTTTGCAGTGGCAAAACTCTGGGTCAAAATGAAACCCTCTGACCTTAAAAAGCAGTTCACTGACTGAGACTGCAATATGGGGAAAATGTAATGTTTGCTAGCTCCTTCCTGCCACCTTTAGCAAAATTACTCAAGGTAAGAGCTAATGAGTCTCCAAACGAACAGAGATGGAAGGAAACATCACTTGGCTGAGGGAGGCACTCTCTGCTTGTGGCCTCCCATACACGTCGACAGAAGACTCTTAATCTGAACTCTGGCAGGGTTGAAATGGTCAATATGTGTACCACAAACTGAGGAGGGATTTCACAGCTGCAGCAAAGCCATAGCCTTAGCAAGAGATAAGAATGGTGTCCTTGGAGTATTACTCAGCTATAAGAAATAATGGTGATATGGAGTCCCTTTTGTTCTCCTGGATAGAGTTGGAACCCATTCTATTAAGTGAAGTATCCCAAGAATGGAAAAACAAGCACCACATGTACTCACCAGCAAGTTGGTTTCCCTGATCATCACCTAAGTGCACATTTGGGAATAACACCAATTGGGTATCGGACTGAGGTGGAGGGTGGGGAGAGGGGATGGGGGTATAACTACATGATGAGTGCAATGCGCACTGTCTGGGGAATGGACACACTTGAAGTTCTGATTCAGGGGGATGGGCGGGACATGGGCAGTGTGTGTGGCCTGAACTTTTGTACCGCCATGATGATAAGCTGAAATAAAAAAAAAAAAAAAAGAATGGTGCCCTGACCTACAAATTTTATGAGCCTGCTAGCCAAAAAGAAAAGTAAAGGTGTTGCTTTTCCAAACAAATCCACTATTAAAGCCAGCATTAAGTTGGGTAGGAGGATAGGACAGGCAGAACAAAGAGCTTAGTAAGTTAAAGACCAGAGACTTCAGGGTTACATATGATCTCTCAGGGAAAAGGCAAGGGTGAGACAAGAGAAGTGCCCCAGGCACAAAATTTAAGAAGGTCTCATTCTCAGGCTCCGGCAAGGGCAGGCTGGCACCTGAGGAGTGTAACTCCTTAAAATTTGTGCTCTGGGCACCTCCTTTGCCTCAGCCTACTCCAGGCCCCGTCATCTCTAGAGAAGATATTTTATTGTATGTTTTCTACACATGGAACCGATCAGAAGGAAAATGACTAGAAGCCTTTTTGTGCTGCTAAAACAACCCCGGGCCTAACCTACAAAAACCAGTGATATATCAAGCCTCAAAGCAATGGGACTATACCAGCAGGACCTACGCCAGCCAGAAGGGCTGTGCAGTGCTCAGGTTGGCATTCTCTCCAGTGCCCACCTCAGTGTCAACATGGAGACAAATGAACAAGGAAGAACGAACCAGAGGCAAAGCCAGTGGGCACAATAAACACTGGGCAAGAGATATCCTCTCATGGAATAGATTCAGAGCTTCCAAAGGGGAGTTCAAATGTCCAAGGCAAGGAGTGCTCAAAAGTTCTGCCCAGCAGGATAAGGCAATTACTGTGGAACAATTACTACCCTTTGATTTCCATTCATTCTTTTTCTGAATAGGGCTTTTTATCACAATATGCACAATTATGCCTTTCTTACTCTACCATGGTATATTGGGTGAATATGGGGAAAGGAACCTACCTACATTGTTTAGTTTCTACGTTGCTATAACACACAGAGCTATATCTAGACCATCTACCAGCATCTAAAAAGATTTTCTAGTTATGGAGCTCAATGCAGTTATTGGATGATGTTATGGGTTAAATTGTGTCTTCCCCAGACAATTGAAGTCCTAATTCCCATTATCTCAGAATGTCACCTTATTTGGAAATAAGGTCATTGAAAATGTAATTAGTGAAGATGGGGTCATGCTGGTACAGGATGGGCCCCTAATTCAATATGACTGGTGTCCTTATAAAAAGGGGAAATTTAGACGCAGCCCACATGGAGAACACCATGGGAAGATGAAGGCAGAGCTCAGAGTGATGCTTCTACATGCCAACGAATGTCAAAGATCGCCAGCAAACCACTAGAAGTGATAAGAGACGCATGGAACAGATTCTTCCTCATTGCGCTCAGAAGGAACAAACCCTACCTACGTCATGATCTCAGACTTCTGGCCTCCAGAACCATAAGACAAATTTCTGTTGTTCAAGCCACTCAGTTTATGGTGGTTTGTTATGGCAGCCCAAGCAAATCAATACAGATGGTATTTGGAGGTTATCTGCTCTGAGGAGAAAGTATGTGTGTAAAGAAGGAATAGTTGAGTGACCAAAGGACAGACTGTAGCAAAAATTGTTAGTGTTTCTAGTGTTCATTTTCCCCTTCTTTCTTAGTAGTATAATCATTGATTTCGAGCTAAGTGCCTAGGTCTCTTTGCAACTAGGTGTGGCCATGTGACCACATTTTTGCTGATAAGATGGAAATGGAAGTCTTGTATATAACTTATGGGATGCGTTTTTAAAGAGAAGGATACATTCTTCCTTTTCAGATTTTTGTTTATTTGTTTGTTTGTTTTACTGCTGGCTGGAAGACATATGTAATAGGTGGAACATAAGCAGCCATCTTGGACCATGAGGTGAAAACTACATTCTAAGTGTGGTAGAAGAACCTAATATAAGGACCCTGGGTCCCTAACAACTATGAGAAGCCCATTCTGAAAAGCCTTTCTCTCAATTTTTCCAACAGTATGGAGGGAAAATTACTGTCTTCTGTTTAAGCCATAATTAGGATTTTCTATCACTAAGAGTTCAATTGTAGCAGAGAAAGTAATCATTAGTCATCACCCATTCTCCACTTCCTCCTTTTAGCAATAAAAGCTCTGAAAGTTTAGCCCAGTTAGAGACTGACCCTTGCAGCTAATAGTGTCCACATGACTATGTCTGGGCAACAATGGAATATGAGCAGAAGTGACATGTGCAATCCCTAAGGCATACATCTAAACCGTTGCTCACATACCCCCCGGTCTCCTCTCCCCCACTTTCTAGGAGTAGTGAGTCGGCTTTGACCATGTGACTAGGGCCAGCACCCTTGGAGAGGGTGGCACAAGAAGAGAGAAGGAACCTGGGTCTATGGATTACCCTGACAGTAGATCTGTCTACACGTGAACTTTTATGTGACAGAGTAATAAGCTTCGCGACACTGAATTTTCAGACCTCTTTGTTTAGGCAACTTAGCCACTGCCCTAATACATGATTTCAGTCTTAAGAGATACAACTTCAAAGCCAATATTTGCAAATCCACTATAAACTTTGCCTTAAAATCATGATGGGATTGAGGCTTTTTAGAGAAATGACCTGAAGAGCAGGGTTTTCTGGAACTTCTCACCACATCTTCAATTGGCTCCAAGTAACCTAGGAGAACACGACTTCTAGAGACCCTCCCGAGTCCTGGGACTAATCTTTAGCCTTGTGGTCTAATCTGATCTCTAGATCAAGCCTGAATCTAGATTTATGGGCCACAATGGAGCTCCCCTGTGTGCCTGCCCTTTCAGGGTGATACCAGTTCTCCATTTCCAGGGGCCAAGCTGGCCTGTGATCTGGGTGTCAAAGCCAGAATAAGCCCAGTAGCTTATAATACTAGCTTGTTAGCTGACAGAAGGGCAACTAGTGTATAGTCACATTTGTAATTCAGACTGTAGGAAATGTAATATACACCATGCAGCTCAAACTAAAAGGACAAAATAACTGGGTGACATGTTGTCTGATAGATCAAATGGGCTTGTCACCTGTGCATGATTGGTCTGCATCTGCTCCCTTTCTGAAGCAATGGAGGTGACATCAACTGTAGTCCTTTCTATCACCAGTTACTCAGCCCCCATGTAACTCCCGCCCGGGCAGAGAGCCCACACCAATCAACATTTTCAGCTCCCTAACACCATCTTGTCAAATAGGCTCGAGCAGATGAATTAGTCTGTTCCAGAATCTTTTCTGGCCCCACAAAACTTCCCAGATGCCCCACTGTCTCTTCCCTTATAAGCCACTGATGACAGCTTTGGTATAATCTATGTAACTTTGCTCTTGTAAAGAAAGCTAGATTGAAAATTCAAGTGCAATATAAATGTAATGAGAATGACCTGAAGTGCCTCTCATTTACATATCATAAAAATGTCTGAGGGACAAACAAGAATCATTCTAACTAATCTTTAAAATGATATTGCAATGTCTATTTGGAGTAAGGTAGTAATTGCAATCATTTCGAGTTGAAGCCAAGACATAAATATCCCGTGGTGCCACAGTGTAAATCTGCCATGACTATGGGCAGTTCATGTTCCAGCCCTAGGTGATAAGGCTTTAAAAGCATGCAGTGCACACATACCCGGCACCTCCAAATTATCTGGCTAAATTCACATTTGTAGAGGTTGTTTTTAGGTGAAATTTCTGCCAAAACTTAAAGACGGACAAATAATTTGACCAAAGGAAAAAAGTGAAGAGAAACACAGTCCCTGAGGGGAATATGAAAGGATTCAATCTCATTAATATAAACCTAAATTACCTACTAGGCATACCTCGAATGCATGTGGCGGATTAAAAAACATTGTAGACCTCTGTGCCTTGTATCACATTCTTGCGTCATTATTTGAAGTTCCCCCTTGCTTCCTTCCTGGCTTAGTTTTTGAGACTTGCAGTCTTCATCTCTCTTATTACAGGTTCCCCTTCATCCTTTAATTGGTAACTTCTTACAACCCACCAACACCATCCCATCTCTTCCTGTCCCCCCAAGAGTAAGTACACTACACCTTTGGATCCTGACATACGATATTTTTCCTGCCACATCTTCCCTGCTACCTACAAGACAGACTCATTCCACCGTTGTTGAGACAGTCACTAATCCTTAAGAGACACACAGTGGAGTTCCCAAGACATTGCCATATATTCAGATTAGATGAAATAAATCTCCGTCTGTATGCCTTCATCAAAGGAGTCCAAAACTGCCTGGTGTCTGAATGCAAATACAGGTTGAACATTCCTAATCTGAAAATTCAAAATCCAAAATACTTCCAAATTTGAAACTTTTTCAGTGCTGGCCTGATGCCGCAAGTGGAAAATTCCATCCCTGACCTCATGTGACAGGTCATGGTCAAAACACAGGCACACAATACACAGTTTATTCACTGTCCCCTAGGGAAAAAAGATAGTCCCAGCCCCCTTCAGTTGCAATATATCTTTTCCATGCACACCCAGATTCCCCCACGCAAGCACACCCACAAAGAGTAATAAAATGGCACGTGTACAGGCCAGATGCACCAATGTCAGGTTCCCCATAATGCCCCATATGGGGCCAAGACTTACATACATTACTCACTATGGTTTTTTGCTTCTTTTCTGCCCTGTGGCATAACTATATTGTTGAAAATGTCAGAGAGGTCTACAGATATCTTTACAGGTAACAGTGACAAGAAAAAGAAAATGCATTTATGTTTATAGCACGGAAAGTCAAGCTGTTGAAGAAACTAGACAGTAGCGTAAGTGTGAAACGCCTTGCAAAAGAGTATAGTATTGGAATTGCTACCATATATAACCTAAAGAAACAGAGGGATAAACTATTGAAGTTCTATGCTGAAAGTGATAAACAGAAATTAATGAAAAGTTTTAAAAAATCAAAAATAAAGCTAATAATGATGATCTCAATTGCATATTGTAGCTTTGTCAATGTTGCAGTGAACACAAGCCCCTACTGGTATGCTGTCATGGAATAAGCAAAGGTGGATCACAATGAACTGGAAATTAAAGGGAACTAAGAATTTCAACAAGCTGGATGCAGAATTTTTAGAAAAGACACCATTAAACTTTTAAAGATTTGCGATGACAAAGCATCTGCTGATCATGAATCAGCAAACAAATTCATTGAAATTTTCCCAAAGTCATCGCTGATGAAAATAACACCAGAACAAGTTAATAATGCTGATGAAACATCATTGTTTTGGCATTATTGCCCCAGAAAGATACTGCTACAGTTGATGAGACAGCCTCTACAGGAATCAAGGATGCCAAGGGCAGAATAACTGTGCTGGGATGTGCTAATGCCGCAGGCATGCATTAGTGTAAACTTGCTGTGATAGGCAAAATCTTGCATCCTCAGTGTTTTCAAAGTGTGAATTTATTACTAGTCCATTATTATGCTAACAAAAAGGCATAGATCACCAGGGGCATCTTTTCTAACTGGTTTCACAAACATTTGGTACCAGTGGCTCATACTGCAGGGAAGCTGGACTGGAGGACGGCTGCAAGCTTTTGTTAGTCCTGGACAACTGTTATGCTCATCCTCCAGCTGAAATTCTCATCAAAAATGTTTATGCCGTGTACTTTCCCCCAAATGTGACTTCATTCATTCAGCCATGAGATCAGGCTATCCTTAGATCAAGAAGAGTAAATATAAAAACACTTTTTTGAATCACATCCTAGCACCAGTGAACAGGGGCATGGGTGTGGAAGGTTTGCAAAAGGAGTTAGCAAGAAGGATGCCATATACACTGTTGCCAGAGCTTGAAATACAGTGACTAGAGACACAGTTGTGCTTGCCTGGCACAACGTCTGGACTGTGACTATGTTCAGTGATGATGACAAAAATGGTGGTGACTTTGAAGGATTCCATATGTCAAGTGAGAAAAAAATGATGTCTGACTTCCTTACATATGCAAAAAAATACCTTCAAAGTCCATCAGTAAGCTGGAAGAAATGGATATCAAAGAAATTTTTAACATTGTTAATGAGGTTCCACTTGTTCAATCACTGACTGATGGTGAAACTGCCAGAATGGTTCTGAATCAAGGTGATCATGTTAATAATGATGATGACAACGACATTGTTAACACTGCAGAAAAAGTGCCTGTGGATGACATAGTGAAAATGTGTGGTGGGCTTATTGGAGGACCAGAGCAGCGTGCATTCAACCCAGAACAAGGAATTGTGGCAGTTTATAAAATCAAAGAGAGACTTCTAAGACAAAAACCATTGTTAATGAGGCTGATGACTCTGGAGGAAACATTTTAAAAAGCCATCCAGCAGAACACCTCCTCATCCCTACAGAACCCCCTGCCTGGTTCCCCAACTGCTCCTGATGTTTATTCTCAACTAAAAGGTAACAGTGTATAGGAGCCTTTTAATCAAAACACAGCATAGTAGGTGGAGACTGAAAGCCTGTCGTCGTTTGGTGTGGTTGTTGTTTAACAGGTGATACGGGTATTCTGGTGATGCTACTGTGCTGCTTAGTTACCCTGAACACATTATTTTTTCACTATATTAATGGTATGTTATATTTTTTACTGCTAAGTACTTACGTGTGAATAAGTGTAAGAAAATGATTGCTTCTCAGTAGCATATAAATTCAGAGTCAGCAATGGCGGTGATGCCAAACAACCACAGATGGGTGTCTGACACAGTGACACCTTTGGTTTCTGATGGTTCAATGTGCACAAACTTGGTTTTGTGCAAAAAAATTATTTAAAATATTGTATAAAACTACCTTCAGCCTATGTGTATAAGGTTTATATGAAACATAAATAAATGTCATGTTTACACTTGGGTCCTTATCCCCAAGATATTTCATTATATTTATGCAAATATTCCAAAATTCAAAAAAAAAAATCTGAGATCTGAAACACTTCTGGTCCCAGGCATTTTGGATAAGGGATACTCAACCCGTATAAACAACTCCCCTGTCACCTATGAGACTTGAAAGCCAAAGGGCAGAAGCTACCAAAACCCACTGACATTTAAGTTCAACCTACAGGGCAGCTGGAGTGAACTGAGGACTCGAGGCTGCCCTAGAAGTGGCAACCACATTTGGAACCCCTGTAGCTGCCCAGAGTTCCGGGTGAAGTTTCCTCCAGTGACACCAAGAACACATGCTGAAGTCTCCACCCAGGATCCAGTAGGGTTTTGTATTAGTCAGGGCTCCCCAGAGAGACAAAACCAATTGATATATGTACATGAAGAGAGATTTATTTTAAGAAATTGGCCCATCCAATTGTGAGGGCTGGCAAGTCCAAATTTTGTAGGCCAGGCCAGCAGGTTGGAAATTTTAGCAGGGTCGATGTTGTAGTCCTGAGTCTAAAGGCAGTCTGGAGGCACAGTTCCTTTTCTCTGGGGAGACCTCAGTCTTTTCTCTGCAGGCCTTCATAGGCTGGATGAAGGTCACCACATTATGCAGGGAAATCTGCTTTACACAGAGTCTACTGATTAAATATTAATCACATTTTAAAAATACCTTCTAGGTTCATGTTTAACTAAACAACAGGGCACCATACATAGCCTAGCCAAGTTGACACACATGGATCCCAAGAAGCCTGCCTCCCCCTCAGGATGCTCTAGGCAGTATCCCTTATTCTCTGGGTCACCTTACCTAGGAGCTGATCTATCCTCCGTAAGTACAAATTCACCTCCCATGATCCCAACCCAAACATCGGTGAAGGATTCCAAAGTTCCAGACCTCCTTAGTTACCCTAGATCCCAGGGCCAGGCCTCTCCTCTCTAGAGCACAACATCCCACCCCGTCTGAACATGGAAAGCTGGGTGCTCACCCCGCACCCTGGCATAGATCGTAACAGAAGCCCCTGGCCTTCCCACTGTCTGGGTGAGAAAATTGAACTGAATGATCCGTACAGTCACAAAATCCACCTTCTGGATTATACCGGTTGTGTGCCTTGGACATTCAAACAAGACAATCTTAAGCATTTATAGATCACCCAGAATCCCCTAGATTGATATGTTACTTAAAAGTTAGGCATGTTTAGTAGTTCAACATTTATACTTACCAGGAAATGTGTTCATTTAATCTCTAAGCTTACTCCTGGTTTCAGAAATAAAGCCTTCCCCTACTGTTTTTGATAAGAGAAATTACAGCAGTGAGAAAATACAGATATCAGAAGATACACCCAAACTCAAAAGCCATGTGAAATGGATCCCTGAAACCACAATTCGTGAGGCAAAAAATAGCAAAAACAAAACCAAAGGAAAAGCGCAGGAAGCACTCACTTCTCTAGAGTTTGCATCACTGGTAAACACAGAGGCTTCATGAAGAGCTCTGGAGGCTAAGGGAGCAGAATGTCACTCAACATAGTCCAAAAACAAAATACAAACAGCAGCATCACCACAAGGGATTAAATTTTCCAAATACTTATTCATTTTCTAGCAAGGCAATTGTGAGCAACTGTATCATCATAAAATGCGTTACTGCAGATCCCAGTAGCACTATAGAAATTAAATTAGTTCCTCTATTCTTAGTACAATAGATTATTCAAATTGTGATAGACGGCTACAGACAGTGCCCAAAGAGCCTTGCATTAAACAGGGAAGTGGCCATGATGTCTGCTTCATGCTGGTCTGTTCCCTTCCCTAAGCGGGAAGCTGAGCAGCATGAGCAAGCTGAATATAAACGCCTTGTTACCATTGTTGGTAATTAACATTTACTGAGCATCAAGGGAACACTAAGTGCCAAGCAGAACCTGAAGTTGCCCAGTGGACTCTCAGTCTAATTTCAGCCCCAGGATGTCACAAAATTTCATAGCAGGAGGGTTCAGACTTGCCCCATCAGACTGAGAATTGCCTGATTGCACAACAGGAAAAGGAAGTAGCCAGAACAGAACTTGAAAGAGGAAAGTAGATCTTTTGAAATGTTGTCACTTCTGTCCTTCACCCATTGACCTCTTTTGTTAGGACTTTTGCAAAAGAATAGATCATTATTTACAGAAATGGTGCACAGCATGGTAAAGACCTAGAAATTATTACAGATTGCTACTAGTTGAATAGAGAAGATTTTGATTTTTGATGAAAGTAAAAGTTATTCATCATTCGAATTGTAGAAAACAAAAATAGCCCTGGTTGCTACATTTTGAACTTGAAATACAAAGGAAATTTCCTTATTACAAATAGGAAATTTGATTCTTGCTTTATAGTGGGCCTGAGTCAAAAATTCCTGATATACTAGCCAGTTGACTTTAAACAATTCACTTAATTTTTGTGTCTCAGTCTTCTCATTTGTAAAGTGGAGATAACGATGAAATTAATCTCAAAAAGTTGTCATGAGGATTAAGTGAAGGAGCCTACGTAAAACTGCTTTGCATAGTACTTAGCATATAGTAGCTGCTCCATAACGTTAATTGTAATTATAATGTGAGAGCACTTTGCAAACTGTCAGGTATAACACAAATGCAGGTTATTACAATGCCCTTATAGAACATGAGTGGTTACAGAACCAGCCGTAATTGCTTCCAAATAACACAGTTTTTTTTTCTGTAAACAGATCCACTTGACAAAACATGTCATGTCATGGTGAGTTTCCTGTCTGGCTAGAGGGGCTGACATAACAAGGAGACGCCCTCCAATGCCAGGAGAGTGGTGAAGAAAAAGGCACAGGTTCCAAACTCCCTCCATTTTAACTGAGCCGAAGAGCCTTATCCCCTGGAATGTCATTCTGTTTCTGGTACATTCACAATTTTAATTTTGCAATGCAGATTAACCCTTAACATTTTTGCGGAGGAGTCAACTGACAGAAAGGATAACTCCAGGCAGCATTAGCTATGTGGGAACTTACCATGAAATTTCAAGTTACAATGTACTCACCAACCCTCACCTTTCTTTCCCCTTTCCCTCCTCTATCACACACTCAAATGGAGTTCTGGATCAGACTACAGCAACTCAAATGCTGTGTGACTTTGAGAAGGTTACCTCACTTCTCTGTGCCTAATTTCCTGATCTGTAAAATGTAGATAATAGAAATGCTTATATCAAAAGATTTTTGTTAGGATTAAATATGATATATGGAAAACAATTAGGGGATCAATAAGCATTAGCTGTCAGAATCACCATCATCAATATCATCACCATCATCCTTATCATCACCATCACTTTCATCAGCATCATTATCATTACACATGCTCTTCACTCCTCTAGGAGAATTTGCCCACAAGTTTGACAGTCCATCATCTTCTCTGTGAAATTTCCAAATCCTCCTTCATGACCACCAGCAACACCAAGTGACAGAATAAGAGCACAGGTGTGGATGGGCCACAAATGCACTGCACAAGAGGCCTGAATTAGAATAATTAACGGCATGAAAAGAGAGGCCTCCTGCTGGTGTTGAGTGGGGAATTAAATATATTAATAATATCCTTGAGGTCTCTGTGGATTAGCACAAAAGAATATTCTTCAGGAATGACTCCTCTGAGCTTGAGACCCAACCACCTGGTTTTACAAATGAGAAAAGCAGGGCCCAGAGGTAAATGACCTGCCCGGGGAGTTAGTATCAGAGACAAGAACCCAGGACTCCCGATGTATAGCCCAGTGCTCTTTCATGAGTTCCTGGCTTGCTGATGAGTTGTGCAAACTCGGATCCAGGCTTAGAGGCCAGGGAAAGGCAAGGTCAAGGCTGAGCCTCGCCCGTCAGGGACTATCCCAGTTGCATACATCAATAAGCTGATATTGTTCCCTTCCCTTCCTTATTTCCTTCTTGGTCGGTCCTCTTCCTCTCCTAGGTCACAGTCAGCCTTGTAACAAGATGCAGCACTAACGTGGCTCTAGCAACAAAACGCAGGTCTCCGGGGTCAAAGCCCTTCTCCTGACCCCCTCCTCTCTCCCTCACGCACCTGTGCTTCCTCTCTGTTCTGGTTTTCTCTATTTTAGCCTCTTTGACCGTGAGCCCAGTAGACTCCCCCTTGGAGCCCTTATTTTCCCACTTCTCTTCCCTCTACCCTCTCACCTTTGCCCTCACCCTCTCATGAAACGCCCTCTCCCCCTGATCCCACCCATGTCACCTGACTATCCCACACTCCCCTTGTCAATCTCGATTCCAGCATCCCTAGCTGAACATCTCCCACCCACTGCCCAGGCGGGACTCAGGCACCTCCCTTCCTGGGTCCCAAATGTGTATCTCTACCCCGCATCCTGACACACACCACACTTCCTACATTTCTACTTTCACGGTACCTAGAGCTCTTTGAGGCCAATGGCCATCTGCTTTCCGATCCCTCATGGACAGCACCGTGCCTGGCCCAATACGAGATTCTCAACAAATGTTTTTTGGATGAATGTAACACAAGTAAAAATATCCAAGCTATTCCATCTAGCTAACTGTCATCGTTGCATGTTAGTGACTTAAAACCCTTTCACAAGTTCCTTAAATGATGAAATAAACAACTGTTCTGTTTTCTGTTCTTCAGATTCCAGTTTCCATACCTCCTCTCATTAGACTCCTTTCTCTTTCTTCTTTTATTCCATCCATAATGCACAATTTCAAAATTAATCTCTCAAGGAGTTAAAAGAGACGTGTGGTCACAGGGGTTGCATGAATTGCTGAATCGTTGACTGAACAGAAAGTACAATTCTTGCAATGACAGATATGCCAAACTAAGGGTAAGGACATCTCATTGCATACAACATACGTGCTGCAGCTGCCAGAAGGTGCACTTGGACACTACACACCCACACTCACAAGCACTCACCCAGGTGGCACTGTGGGCCGCCCAAGAAGCATACCAGGTCCCCCGGTACATTCCTTCTGTGCTTTCACACCTTTTTTTTTTTTCTTTTCTTTTCTTTTTTTTTTTTTTTTTGAGACAGAGTCTCACTCTGTTGCCCGGGCTAGAGTGAGTGCCGTGGCGTCAGCCTAGCTCACAGTAACCTCAAACTCCTGGGCTCAAGCGATCCTCCTGCCTCAGCCTCCCGTCTCACTTTCTTTTTTCTCCTCAAGTCTCCAGCTCGACCCATCCATTCTCACCATGACCTTGGTGACTATTTAATAGTCACCGTGACCTTGCTTACTGTTTAATATTTCATGGAAAGATAGAAACCACCCCAAGCAGAACTCCCACAAGCTTGCACCTCCACACGTGACCCTACCCATTTGCATCTGCACCTTTAAACTCTACTTCCCTCCTGGAAAAAGGCTAACGCTTCCACCTGAGTGCTGGATCCCAGCCCTGCTTGTCTCCTCAAGGACATTTCTTCAGTTATTCCCTCCTCTCTCCAGTAACATCACATTTGTCTTCTATGCTGGATCTTTTCCATCAAAACAAAATATGCGTTTTCCCTCTCACCTTAAAAACAAAAACAAAAACAAAAAAACCCTCTCAGATTTCTCTACATTTTCACATTCCCTTTCCAGCAAGATTGCTCAGGAGCTCTGATGAGCAGTGTGACCAACTCAGCTCTTCTTAATGTCTCTTAAATCCACTCCAGTCACACTTTGACCCTCAAAATGCCACGGAGCTCTCCGATGCCCTGCACACTGCTGAAGCTGCAGTCAAATCTCTGTCTTCATCTTGCTGACATTTCAGCAGCATTTGAGACAGATCGTAACCACCTTCTTTTAGCACCTCTCTCTCTGACGTTTTCTCCTATCTGTCTGGACATTCTGTCCTGGTCTTCTTTTCTGCCTCCTCTCTATCTCCCAAATCTCTAAATGTTGGAGTATCTCAAGATCAACCCTGAATTCTCTTCTCTATTTATATTCACAATCCCTTGGTAATCTCACCTCAGTTTATAGCTTAAAATGCCATTTTCATGCTGGTGACTTCCAAAGATGTCAAATAGGTATATTAAACTTATCTAAAACTGAACTCTCTGTATGTACCCCAAACTAGAGCCTGCGACGGTTAATTGCAATTCAAATCTTTCAGCCGCTCAGGCCACTCTTGGAGTCCTCTTTAGCTCCCTTTTCCCTTATACCCCACATCAGCTCCGTCAGCAAATTCTATTGGCTCCATTTATCTTTTTTACTTCATCAGCATCTTTTATTATTATTAAAGAGCTCTAAGCCTCACACCGCTACAGGAACTCAAATCGAGCCACAAATGCTATCCAGTACCAAAGATACTGAATGATCTTGAGGGTTAAAAAAAAATCCCCCAAAATACACAAGACCCCAAGAATGAGCTACACCTCTTCTGACCCTCACACCTTCCTCATTCCCTGCCTCCCTTGATGCCTCTGCCCTGCTGCCACTTCAGCTAATCATATTTTTTAACTTTTCATTTTGAAATAATTACAGATTCACAGGAAGTTGCAAAGATAGCACAGAGAAGTCCCCTGTATCTGTCACTCATGTTCCTCCCATGGTTACATCTTACCTATTTATAGCACAATATCAAAACCTGGAAATTGACACTCTGTGTGTGGAGTTCTGTGTCATTTAATCATATGTGTGGATTCATGTAACCACCACCGCGATCAAGGTACAGAACTAGCCCATCGCCAAGGGGACTCCCTCGTGCTACCCCTTTGTGGTCATGTCCACCTCCCCCCACATCCCTGATCCCTGCCAACATTTTTTCTATCCCAATAATTTTGTCATTTCCGTTGTGTCATATCAATGGAAACATAAAGTATGTGAGGTTTTGAGGTAGGCTTTTTTCCCACTCAGTGTGATCCCATTGAGATCCGTAGAAGTTATTGGAAGAAAATTTTGGTTATTTCCAGTTTGGAGCTATTACAAATAAAACTGCTATGAATAATTCTGTGCATGTTTTTCTGAGGGCCTAAGTTTTCATTTCTCTAAGTGCCCAGGAGTGTGACTGCTAAGTTGTGTGGTAAATGTGTGTTTAGTTTCATTTGGTTTATTTGTTTGTTTCTAGAAAGCTCCAATCCCACCATTTCTCACCACCAGGCCAGCACCCTGGTCCAAGTCGCTGTCCTCCCTCCCCTGGATTGCTGTGACAGCACCTTACCTGGTGTCTCTCCTCTGACCCTTGTTCTCTCCCTACTCCTTCAGTCTATTTTCAATCCAGTGCCAGAGTGATCCTGGCAAAATGAAAATCAAATTGTGTTATTCCTCTGCCCGAGACCGTATCATAGCTTCCCATCTCACCCTGAGTAAAGCCAAATTCCTTCCCATGGCCCAGAAGGACATCTAGAATTTGACGCTTCCCTATTCTCTGACTCTATATCCAATTATTCTCCCCATCACTAACTCCTCTCCAGCTACTCTCCTTGCTCCACTCTACATATGCTAGGCATCCTCTTGTCTCTGAGACTTTGCAATTGCTGTTCCCTCTGCCTGTGATACTCTGCCCACATAGCTCATTTCCACACTCTTTCAGGCCTTCATAATTTCCCTCTCAGTGAGGATTTTCTAGTCACCCTCTCATGCTACCAATCTTTTCTGCTTTCTTTAGTATATTATCACCATCCATCATGTCACATTCTTTACTTATCTTGGCTATTATCTCACTCCCTTTCACTAGAATGCAAGCACTTTGAAGGCAGGAATTCGTGTCTGTTTTGTTCACTGCTAAATCTCCAGTGACAGGAACAATTCTTGGCCATAATAGATGATCATTAAATATGTTTTAGCTGAATGGATAGATAGCTAAATAAACAATTTAACTGGAAAAATATAATTGCCAATATTTCATATTTGTTCACAATGTCCCTGTGTGGAAGGACATTCAGAACACAATGAAACAGAGGCCAGACAAAGCACTAAAAGTATTTAAACAAGTTCATGGAAAATAATGAAAATGAGCACTTCAGTAGTCTGCTGGGCCACCTGGCTAGAATCCTTGCATCTCTGCATCACCAGAACAAAACTCTGGAGCGGCCCCAATTCTGAAAGTTCACATCAGAACAGAGTTCAGAAAGCTAAACAGGAAGCCACAAGCTTATTTCCTGATAACCTGGAGAACAGGCTACGTACAATTTACAGCCCCACTTTGGTTGTCAATCAACACAGAAAGACAGAATTCTTCACTCCTGCTATTAACTACCTTCAAAGCCTAGACAAATAAAATTCTAACTTATTACCCACTGCATTCCACTTTTGAACCAACGTTATGCTTGGTGAGAGATAGAATTTAGCCAAAAACAATAAGCAAGCAGTTTATAGTAGGTATAAGAACGTTCAAAGCCAAGGAGAGCTTGTTTATAGACTAACAGGTACCAGTACGTGGCATAGACACACTAGAAAGAAAAGTCTTTTATAGGCTAATTTATATTTTACTTACTAATATCAGTTGCTATTTTTTGAGTGCTTACTATGAAAATAGCTGGCAGTTATATAGCACATACTACGTGCCAGAAACTATTCTAAGCACTTTCCACATATGAACTCAATCAATCTCTCCACCCCTGCCCCCACCATCAAACAACACTATGTGGTAGATGCTATAGCAGGCCACAGGCTACAGAGAATTGTTGTATTGTGTCCAAAGACACGCAGCTAAAGAGTGAGGCCCCCCGACTCACACCCAGGCAGCCCGGCTCCGAAGTGGGTGCTCTTCATTCTGCCTCTCCACAATGTGCTAACGTCTGTGCTACAGTATGTTCCCCTCATCATTTTATTAAATGATGAAACTGAGGCTTAGAGAGGTAAAATAACTAGCCTGGGAACTGGTAGACGGGGTTTCAAACTGAGGTCTGCCTGACTCTAAAAGCCCATTGTCAAGGCCCCTTCTCTTTGTGTCCACTCCCTTCTCTCTCTGCCACGCTGCTGGTGGGAGGACAGGTCACTGTCCACTGGCTGCCCGTCCTCGCTGCTCCTCACCCCAGCCCAGGAGGCTCCCTGCCCACTGATTCACCTCTCCTTTCTGCCTCCTTCCAAAAACCTTTTCCTCACTTATGTAGGGAACAAAATGGGCTTAGTCTATTACTAAGCTGTCCTTTGACTAAAGTATGCTATTTAACTCAACTGAAGTTTTCATTGGTCAGTCTTTGGCCCTAAGATAAGAATCTCAGAGAGCATTATGAAAATATTTTTTAATAACAGATCTCTTTCTGATAGACTATGAATCAATCACACCCCCTGCACTCTTGGCTTTGCCTATGAGCAAAGCTGGCTAAAACCAAACTAGGCCACGTACTACCCGTGTGATCTCCAACAAGTCCTATAGCCTCTCTGTACCACAGTTTCCCATCTGCAAAAGGAAATAGGAATATACCTACCTCTTGGGATGTAGAGGGATGCATTGAGCCATCTACAGAAAGCAGTGCAGAGAAAGTTCCCAGCACAAGGCAAAAGCAATGTAAATTCTTACTATTATCATTCTTATTTCCTCCACCCTCCCCACTCTCCCCAGCCCCATCACTGTCCTGACATAGAATGAGGAAACAGGCTCTCTTCCCTCCTCCATTCCCAATCTCCTCTCAATCCAGAAATACTTTCTGCCCACCAGTTTTCCAGAAAGCTTGTTTTCTGCCTCATGGAGTGGAGAATTGGGTTGCTGTAACAATACTTGCAATTTGTATAGTGTTTTTCTTCCTTAAAAAACCTTTACGCCACCAGCATTTCCTTCCATGAGACCAACCACAGAAAGGCTCTTTTAAGGAAAATTTTTTGAAAGAATTGTCATGGGCCTCATTTTCGGGAATGGCCAAACTGGTTAAAGTCTGCTTACCATGAGAAATGTTCAGAAACTATCACAAAACAAGAACTTCCACGGTCCAAGAAAATGCACTTTGTTCAAATGCAAAAAAAACAACAAGAAAAAAACAAAAACAAAACTAGCTATTTTGCATTTATCAACATTGGAGGGTAAATTTGCATTATTCTGCATGCTTTGTATGTGGTTTCTTAGGCTTCTTCTAAAAGAAATTTAAGAAAAGGAAAAGGGAACAGTGCAATTAAAAAAAAAAAAAGCATCTTTTGCATATATAACTTCTGCCATGGCGATTTAGGGGAAATAGACTCCTAAGCAATGTTATCCCATCTCATTGAACAATCCACACTGACCATTTTCACCTCACTTGATGGAAATTTCTTCATTTCCTTCTACTTTTTCAGGCGACTATTAATGTTCCTCATTCAGAGTATATTTCCCAAGCCACGGGAATTTTCAATTATTCATGTTGAACTCTTTACTCACTTTGTGCACTGGGAAAAGTTTAATAACATGTAGGCAGGAACCCTGTGCTGCTCCCTACGACTTCAAAAACACCTGAATGCATGTTTCCATAATAATACAAAGGTAACTCACAATACTGCAGCACGTGTGGCAACTTCAAATGAAAGGATGATTACTGAGGGAATTACAGAAGAAACAGGTAAGTGGTGAAGTACCTGCATAGTCAGAGGTACAGGAGTTCTCCTGGACAGGACAGCCTAAGACAGTCTGCTTCCTCCAAGCATGAGGACAAGACTCTCGTCCTCTGAGTCCAGGAATCTGTGTCTGGCCAAATGACTCTCCTTAACAGTTTGATTAAAAGATCAGTCAGTTTTTGTTCCCACACACCTTTCCTTTCCAGTGTCTGGCCTCCATCTGATATAAGAGACATTGGGCCACATAGTGCTGGGGGCCCTGTGATCCTGCCCCACAAGAGAGACACGCTTAGCTGATGGTCCATCCTAGACAACAAGCCATCAGGGTCTGGCTGGAGCCACAGCCTCCTCACTGTCAATGACTCTTGCACACGCCTTCAACTGTTCCTTCTGTCTGTTCTGAGCAGACTGCCCTCCTTTAGCTCACAGTGCAGCAATTGTTTTGACATCTTGTTATCACACATCCTGTTCACAGGCACAGATAAGAAGAGCTGTGTCCAAATAAGCACAGTGCTATTGCATTTTCTTCATTAGATCAGTGATTAAGTTATCTAGTTATGGGTATCCTTAAGCTCATGGTGGCCAGATTTATACAACCAAGCAAGATTTGTGGTGCTGGTTGAATCCACAGAAACACTAAATTTAAGCTTTGCATTTTATCCCTTTAGCTCTCCTTGGTTCCAACGGCTCTCTTTGAAGTTAGTGTTCTATAGCTTATATGATGAACACATTATTTTATTAACACCAGAGCCATGGTTTTAATCTATTCATTTGTCAGTTAATGTCACACAGTTCCATGATCACAGACTGGACTAGTCCAAGTCAGTTGTCTCAGCAATGACTCTAGGCTACCAAAAAGAACAACTTAAGAAAATGTGGCTAGGTCAGCATAAATTCACCCAACCAAGAGATAAAACAATTCAAAGGCACCCACCCTACTAAAGATGGGTCATTCTTCTTGTGTTAATAATTCCATTGAATATAGAAGAGTTCCATTAGGCGTGCCATCCACCCAGTGTTTATGTAAATAACTCTAAACCAGCACTGGTAATAACACCTAATATCTATAATTTATATCTACAGTATAAAAAGTTCAGATTCTTTTTTTTAACTGAAGCAAAATAGTATTGTATAGGAAAAAAAGGTGGAATGCCGCACGAAATAGAAAGACAGCCAAGAGCCAACCAATGGGAGTGGGCTCAAGAAAAAAGTTCAGATGCTACTGTTCATGCAAGCAATGACACCACAGCAACCAAAGCTTTCATGGATTTTCCTCTATGGTCTTAAAGCATAAAATACAACGAAATTGGCTCTGCCCCTAGAGTAATTGTGACAAACTTTAGCATGCCATTAGAATTTAATATATTATTAATAATAAACTAGTCATTAAGGCTAGCCATCAATATAGATTATTTTTAACATGAAAACACAAACAGCCTAAAGCCAGTGTTTCCCATATCAAAACAGCTAGAAGCATGATGTCCTGGCCCAAGGATATAGCCCATCCTGTCCCAGGGGTAGATATAGCCCTACAACTTAAGATGAATTAATCAAGCTCCTTTTGCCAAATGCCATAGATCACTCAAGTCACACAACTAATTCTCCTGGTTCTAAGTAGAATCTTTGTGGCTTGTCTATAAGCATAAAATGCAGTCATCTGCTGATACAGCACTCATTTATCCACCAAATTCAACAAACATGTATTAACTGCCCAATTCAGGCTCAGAATATAGTATCCTCATAGAGCTTAAAGTCTAGACAGACATTGATCAAAGAATTATATAAATATGTATAAAATCCCAGTTGTGATAATGCTATGAATAAAAATGTATAGTCCCAAAACAGCATAAAATGACTTCAACACAGCAGTCTTGTCATTATACTGATAAAGTAGAAATAGAATATTTCACTTATAGAGTTCCAGTGGACATAAAATTTGATATATACCAAAACATATTTTTAAACTATACATACCTAGATAAAAGTAAGGATCGCTTTACTATAGTGGATAGGCTAGGCTATGCTGCAGTAATAAGTAATAAATAAAATTTCAGTAACTAAATATATCAAAGGTTTATTTCTCACTTGGGCAGAGTCACCTGCAAGGCTGGCAGCTTTCCAGGGCAGCTCCCTTCAAACAACAAATGAGGAATCCAGTCCACTTGCATCTTGTGGCTCCAGTATCTTAAGATGTGGCTTCCAGGTCACTGTGGCAACAAAAACCAAGAAAGCAAGTGAGTCAGAGAATCATTAACTGGCTCTTACATAGTCCATCTCACCACATGGGCACTAGTAAATGAGGGAGACAACATGAATATTCAGGAAATATCTCTGCCGTGAGTGAGTAGGAAGAGCATGGTTCTTGCACGATTCATCTAACTTTTCTGAGACCATTTTCTCATTGATCAAATAGAAAGGGTGACTCAAGCCATCTCACAAGGGTACAAGGATTAATGCGATGACCTTACACACTTCCCTATGCAGGCGCCATAGAGAAGCCTATTCCCATCATTTCTACCACAACTGCTATTAACTCTAATACCAAGGAGAAGAATAAAAATTGAGTGAGAAACATGACATGGTGAACTAGTTTCCATCAACGGAACAGGACAGCCAGTCTGCTTGGGCACCTAAAACTTGGCAGCATCCTGCACCACGTCACTTGGGGGCAGAGTACAGTGGGTAGAAACAGCGCTGAAGCAAAACACTACAGACCCTGGCCCTCCCCTGGTCTCCTGGAAAGCCCGAGTTGACTTCTGGGTCACTGTCCATTTACCCAATTTTCCTACTGGGCCAGTCTAAAATTCTCTAACTGAATTAATACACCCAGTTTTCTTTTTCTTTCTTTCTTTTTTTTTTATTCCTAAAAAGGGGCTAAATATACCAAGTTACTTAAGTACTTTCTCATTCTGAATGACATTATCCTGGGTCAGAAATGAGGTATATTACTTGTTTAACTGGCATTATTGTCCCTGTTTTCTCATTATGGAGCCAATGGCCCTGATCTAAATTACAGACCCTCCTTTACCTAAGTAAAAACCAAGAAACCAATAAAGAAGCAATTCATGGTTATCATTATGGCTCCCGGTTGTCTTCTGTATGATGGAAACTCAGGTGGTGTTTATCTATTTGAGAAATATTTTATTTATTGATATTCTCGTAAGCAACCATCCTCAGCACCAATATATCTGCTTAATATGCTCCGTTTATTGCTTCAGCGATAGACCCAGCCGTTAGGTGCACAGCGTGACAAATGTGTGTTTGGGACCCTGTGCAAATGGTACCGGGCTGTTCATCATGTGTTTAAGTTCTGTCTGCTGTGCAGGCTATTCACAGCCAGAGTGAAGAGGCAATATACAGTAATACTAAAGACAATATCAAAGTAAAGAAAAAGGATGTTTCTCTAAAAACAAGTGGAGGTGAAAGAGAACAAAATGAGAATAATTGATTGTAAGAAAAAAGTGTCAGAGATTCCCAAGATCAAGGACAAAAGTCCAAAGGCTTGGGAGATTTATTTAACTACAACAAAAAGATGATTCTAAGAAAAACAACCTACGATACCAATTGAAAAATAAATGGCTGTCCCAGAAAACTGAATAAAATTGAAAATGCTGAACAGATAGGAAGCATATGGTAAACAAAACCGCACTTATTTATTTTAAGAAAGCTTAAAGCCAGAATGGGCGTCATTATTAAAAGGTACAATGGTGACCCAAAACAAATTTAAAAAAAAAGAAACTCTTCACTATTGTTGTTTATAAAAAGAAGTTATAAAGTCTTGTGGGGAGGGAGGTTCCTACAAAAATAAAGCTTGAGAAATCAGAAAAAGAAATTGGACGGTTTTTAAAAAAACTGCTATTTATTCTTGGAAAGATAGAAATGTAAAATTTAGAAAAATAACTAGGGTATGGGCTAGAGCCATGAGAAGAATGTTTACCACCAGGTTCTTTTGTTATTTTGGATCTGAAACTTGATTTAGTAACAAGAATTCAGGACTGGGAGAGCTCAGGAAGATGCTGTCAGTTTTACTTTAAAATGAGAATCTGGTGTTTCTGTATTTTATTGTTTTCAAGAAAATTTCTTAAGTGTTTTGGTGAAAAAAAGTGATTTACCATATGACCTTTTTGTTATTGCTGGTGGATATTCATTCTTAACAAAATCGTAGATTACATAAAAATTTGAGCTTACTTTATGAAAACTGTCTACACATTAATAAGTACATCATATCGTGAAAATAAATATGTTGGAATATTTCAAAGGTGCTTGTGTGCATGTGATTCTGTGTATCTGAATGGTGGGGGATAAGAGTATGTGTGTGTGACTGCTTGTATATGTGTGCTGTGTTTATGCATGTCTGTGTAACATGCGAGTGTGTGTGTATGTGTGTGTACATATGTGTGTGATTGGGCATGTGAGCGTATGTGCATGCGTGTAGCATGACAGTGTATATGTGAGTGTATTTGCATGTAAGTGTGTATGTGAAAATGTGTGCACGTACATATGAGTGTATATGTGAGTGTGAGTGCACATGTGGGCGCAAAGTGTGGAGAGATACCTACGGGGTAATTAGCACAGCAACTTGCTTCACTTAGACCAGGATGGCATTCACTGCCAAAGCCATTTCCTAAATCATCCCCTAGAGGCTGAGGCAGCCTGCATTCCTGTCTATCCTTTCACTGTTCTGTGTCCTCATTAGCCAAAGACAGAAAGAGCTCCAGCAGCATCCCTTATTAGCCCCTGACCACGTCTGGCTCATTTCTAGGCCCCCTGCCACCTCTGCAAGGAAAGATGCCAACCTTCACCTTCCCTACCTGCCTTCCCCCACATGGGTCTCTCCTCAGCTCTTAGGAACAGCACTTATCATGTGGATTTACATATTCTAGCTATTTGCTATCTGCAGCTCTACAAAGCCTCTTCCAGCTCTGCAGTTCCGTGATTCAGTGTTGTCACATTCTCATTTTTAGAGTAAAAGTTTGTCGAAGGAAGGAGGCCTGTCTTCTCTTTCTTTTATACTTTTGATAAACTACTACAATGCCATGCTCAAAATACTCATTCAAAAAGTCTTTGATTAAGTGGAAGTTTTATGAATGTTTCTTGTACTATTCTTGCCACTTTTCTGCATGTTAAAAAAATTTTAATAAAAAGTCTTTGATGAGAAAACTCTATGAGGTCTTGGATATGTCTATTACCTTGATTGTGGTGATGGCGTCACAGATATTCACATGTGCCCAAACTCATTAAATGGCATACATTAAATATGAATATCAATTAAACCTCAGTAAAACCATTAAAAATAGTCTTTGATGAAAATTAAAGCATTGGAACTAATATTTTCTCCCTCTGCTATGTACCAGATGCCTACTTAATCCTCCCCAAAAGTAACACTTTTAGATGGAGGCTTTGATCTCCATGTTACAGACAAGAAATCGGAGTCTCAAAATCATGTCCAAGATCACCCAGCTGGAAAGTGGCAGATTCTAAATATGAATCTACTCCTTTTGGGCTGAAAAACGTATGCCCTTTCCAACAGACCTAAATGCCATTTCTCACTGCTGTATAGTTGGTGATTAATAAAAGCTTATTGAATTGAATTGTATCAAATAGAATTAACACATGGCGATGAAATCACATGGTGTTATACCTAGGGTAATTATAATAATTACAATAGTTAACGTGTATTGAGAACTAAATATGTGCCTGGCACTGCACCAAATAAGCCCTTTTTATACATCTCAATTAATTCTTACACCATTCCTTTGACATAGCTGCAGTAAAAGATCCCATTTTAAAGATGAGGAAAGTAAAATTCAGACTGTTTAAGTAACTTCTCTAAAGTCTTTTTTGTTCAGTCTATCTCATCTGTCCTGTTCATAATGAATAAATTCTATTGATGTGTCCTCAAATTCACTGATTTTATCCTCTGTCATCTCCACTCTGCTACTGAGCCCACCAGCAAGGTTTTACTTTGGTTATTGAATTTTTTTTCTATAATTTCCATATGGTTCTTTTTTATAATAACTTCTATTTCTTTGCTGAGATTTCCTAATGTTTTGTTTCAAAAGAATTCATAGTTGTTTCTGAGGAATTTTTAGAACTGCTTTCATATTCTCAGATAATTTCAAAATCTGATTTATCTTGCTACTGGCACCTGTTGATTCTCTTTTCTCACTAATCTTGTGATTTTCCTGGTTCTTGGTATGACAAGTGACTTTCTACTGTATAGTGGGAATTTTAGATAATTGGACCCTATCTAATCTTCTGTCTTTGGTAGGCAGTCCCCTTGGTGAAGGGCAGTGTGCGAGTTGGGTGGGTGTGTACCTTCAAGTTCACACAGGGCCCTGACACACCTTGGCAGGAGCAGGGCACTGGGGCACACTGACTCATTGCAGACAGGGGGTTTCTATTCCACTCCCTATTCTGTTCTGTTGGCACCTTTCTGGGGAAAATGGGACACCAACTCCCACTCCACTGGGCTCTGCTGCCACCAGGGGAGGACATGGGGGGAAGGAAAGCACCAACTAGCCTGCCTCCCGTCACCTAATTCTGTCTTATTGCTACTGATGGGGGTGAAGGCTCAGCTCCCCACTGGGCCTCTCTGACACCAGGGAAAAGTGCCAGAATGTACCTGCTGCTCCTTAAGTCTCCTTACTGCTGGGGAAGGATGGAGACTCAGGGCACCACTGGACACACCCTGAAAGGAGAATTGCACAGCCTGCTTTCAGTGGGCAGAGCGTGGAAGATCAGCTGCCCACTTGGTCCTGCCAACACCGCCTGACGGGAGAATTGAAACACTGCATCTGCCGTGTCCAGGAGAGAAAGACTAGCTTCTGCTCAGCTGTCCAGTACCACGCTGTGGGGTTATAAGAGCAGACGGCCTGCTTTGACTCAGCAAGGCAGGTAGAGGGTAGAGGGGCATTTTTCAGTTGGTGTTTGGCACTTGGCTAGAGTAGGATAGCTATTGCTAAAATGATCCCTGGTCCTCTGCTTAGAAATAAGCCTTTCTCAGAGCTTTTTATGTCTGTTCCTGTTGCTGGTTCCAGTTTGAAGGCTCCTGTGGCACCTGTGCAAGCTATAAGGTAGCAACAGGGTGACCCAGGAACTCACCACCATGCTGTACCTCCATCCCAAGGTCCTGGAAGGCCCATTTTTCTTTCAGCTTTCAGAAACTTCCTATGCTTACTTGTTGTGTTATGCCAGAGGTTTTAGTTATAAAGGAGAGAACCCAAGAGGAATGGGGTTACTCTATCTTGGCAGAACCAAAACTATTTAAGGTCTTATAAACTCATAAATGGTGAGGTCAGAATTTGCACCCAGGATGTCTAGTCACAGAAACTTATTATAATTGTCATGGTAGTACTTGTTATAAAAAAGTAATTATATGTATATTCGTTTGCAAGGGCTGCCACAACAAAATACCAGAATGGGTGGCTTAAACAACAAAAATTTATTTTCTCACAGCCCTGGAGGCTAGAAGCATGAGATCGAGGTGGCAGCAGGGTGGTTTCTTCTACAGCCAATCTCCCTGGCTTAGATGGCCGCCTTCTTGCTGTCTTCTCATAGTCTTCCCTCGAACGTATCTGTGTCCAAATTCTCTCTTCTTACAAGGCTAATCATATTGGATTAGGACCCACACCAATAACTTCATTTTAACTTGATCACTACTTTAAAGACCCTGTCTCCAAATACAGTAGCCTTCTAAAGTCCTAGGGGTGAGAACTTCAGCTGAATTGAGACACAGTTCAGCCCATAGCCACATGATACATAACAATATAATGCATAACACAGTGTGTTACATAAAGGTAAGATATTGTACCTGTGTATTATGTATCATCTGAGAAAAATAGCCTAAATGTACAGTTGGCATCAGCGTGAATTCACCAATCTGCACATTAACCCTGATTAACACCCACTTCCCTGGTCATTCTCCTTAATAACAGGCAGGCACAGATTGTAGCTGACTGCAAGTATGGAAAGGGAAGAAGTTATTGCCGCCTCCGAGCTACTCTGGTTGAAGGACAGGGAAACCATTGGCTGGGCCTGCCCTCTTCCTAAAAAGATACCCCATGACACGGCTTCTCTCCTCTTGCCCGCAGAAGGGAAGGTTGCTGGAGACAGTCAGTGCCAGGCAGCTAAGGCCGCTTGTCGGGGTGATTGGGGAGCTCAGCCCAGGACCTGGCGCCCCATTCCCACCGTTACTCCAAAAGCTCGGTCACCTGAACTACAGCAGCTCCCAACACCATGAAATAATCTTAGCAATGTAATATTAAATTTAAGAAGCAAGTTCCAAAACACTATAAACAGCATGCTACTCTTTCTACAAAGTCAAAAATAATTAAAACAAAAATGCATATACTTTAGAGAAACACTATGAAAATGCAATAAACTACATCAGAAAGAAAAGCAAGAGAATGATGAACATGGGATTCAGAATGGTGATTACCTCTGGCTGGTGAACATCCAGACCGTGAGGTGGTGGAGACAAAGGCATAGAGCGGATAGGCTGAGTATCTGTCAGGATCCCAGAGTTGGTTACAGGTTGTGGGTTCAAAGACAATCACTGAATTATTTAAAATAACTAATTAAATAAATGAAAACAGGAAGAAACTGGATTGTTAAGAGTCGTTCTCAGTCTTAAATTAGCTACTACTTTGTTCTCTTCTCCCATTCCTCCAACTTGTAAGAATTAACTGTACTTATTAATGGATGATACAGTTTTCCTATTTTAAAAAAGCTTTAGTTTGTAACTGCTCAAGCTAAAAAGGAGCAGTAATCAGTGAGGCATATCTTCAGTTCTTTTTACCTGAGAAATTTTCCAAACCCAGAAACTCTTAGTCCTGACCCCAGGAATTCTTATTCAATAGCTGGGATGGGGTCTGGGAATCTGCATTTTATGCTGAACTCCAAAACAGTCTCCTAGGGTGCCACCCTGCCTTCAATGTCTTGGTAATTTAGTCCATCTTATACATTGTGTACTCACCCTCTAAAACTACACTTTTACTATATTGCTCTTTCTTCAAAAATCTTTACTGTTTCACTCTTGTTTGCCAAATCTAAATCCTCTGCCCACCTTTCAAAGTCCTCTGTAATCTGGCACCACCCTAATTACATTTATCTTGCACGCTGTCAGCAGTAGGCATATCTAAATACAAAAGGCTCATCAGCTCCTCTGGCCTATTTTCTCGTGCAGCCCTTGTTGGAAAGCCTTCTACTCTCTCCTGCTTCTCTCTAGATCTGGCAAATCCTTCCAGGGCAGATTCAAACCTTTCCCTTTCACAGAAGCCATTTCTGACTTTGCCAGCACTTGATAGCCCCTAATGAACTCCTGTGAAGCGACTGACATATTTCCTTACTTCTCTCCTTACAGATAGTAAACCTCCATGTCAATGAAAATTATCTTTTTCTCCTCCCTCATCCGCTTATGATTTGGATCACATTGCAATCCGTGGACACTTACGGCATCATCAGATCGATGCTCCCTTCTAGGAACCATCCCTCTTACTTTGTCCCAAGGCTAATGCCTGGGCCACCCTGCTGGTAGCAGGACACCCACCACTGATCCTACTCTTGCAGGCAGGGGCACCTGTCTAATGCAAACCAGGCAAATATGTCCTTCCCCAGGGATTTTAGACTCGGTGCCCAGAGATTTGAGGCAGTAACAAAAAAAAAGTCTGGATGCCGATCACTGTCATGCTTCATGCTATAGCTAAAAGACAAGCAGAGAAGTATAGTGCTCAAATAGAGAAAAGAAGATACAGTTGAACAGAAACAAGCAGGATCCAGGACTGGAGAGAAAGTTCTGGTGATGGTTGAGTCCCCGCCTGTAAGTGCAAAGTCCTGACTGAATTCTTGTCCTTGGGTGTAGTGAGGCCCCTCAGTACTGGTGAATAAATGTTCCCTTTCAGTTTAGCCACTTTAAATAGAGTTTCTACTGCTTTCATCCAAAAGAATGCGTCTTTTTTCTGATCCCTCCTCCATGGGGCTGACTCCCCACACCTGGCCATCCGTCTCCACCGTCCTGAGCCCACCTTGTCAGCTACAGAAGGAACAGTAGGAAGGTGATGACCACCACTAACTAGTTCTGTCAGCGTTTACTGAGTGCCCTGCGATGCTGAGTGCCAGAGACTTCAAACTCCAACACCCAGGAGAGGAAAGTAACCTCAGACCACCATTGCTCTCCACAGACACTCAAGGGGAAAAATTTGATATTCTACCCCTGGCTCAGCTCACCCCCTCTCTGACATTCCCCAGACTCTCCCTGGGCTTCTGGCATGACAGTCCCAACATCCTGGGAACCACACTTCTTGGTCTCAGGATTCACATTCATTAAGTAAAAGAGACACGTTCAAGGTTACATTTTAAAGTATTCTCTCAGGTTCGGCAAAATGGAGGGAGGACTGAACCTTATCTTATCACAGAGAATTCGGATTTTCGAACTTGAAAGAATGAACTGTCTCCTTAATATCTGACTTTCAAGGAACAAATCATGCAAACACATATCAGTCACTTGCTGCTTTGGCTCTTTTTATTGCAAATCAGCACGTTTACATAGTATACATTCTTATTCTTAAAGGATAGATTTCATAAAGCAATGAGAATTCTGAGCACATTTTAAATATCTAAAATAAAGTAGTTAATTATTTGCTCTGTGACCAATTTAAGGATTTTGCATTACCACCAACCTGGGTTTCACAGATAACATTGTGGCTGCTGTCCCAAGCCACACTGTGACCATAAAGAAATATTCCCAGTCACTTGGCACTGAATCTACAAAGTGCACATATTTTTGCCTGCCACGCACACAAGCTTTTGAAAGACTCCCCTTCTGTCAGTGCTAAGAATTCTACGGTACCAGTGGTATTTTACTTCACAAAATAAACAGTTAGTTGTGGTAAATGGTTAGCAAGGGGATACTTCAGGTCCCATGGAAAAACTAGAACAATAGAAAGTCAAAAATTCATCTCCTGGACACTCCTGGGGTCTCTCTCTGTGGAGCAATTAAACAACACATTCAGTTGTTGGCAGTCCTTCCTATTTTCAGAACCACAGGCCCAATTACCGGGCTCCAGACAGCTACATTTTATAGCTAAAATGATTTACAGCCAATGTTTTCATTGCACGGTACTGTGTTCCTCTTTGTTAAACAAAAGTTCACAGAGAAGAACTGCAACTGAGGGGGGAGAAAGGGAAACATGCATGCAAGAGGATCTAGCTCACAAAGCCAAATGCAAATTAAAGAAAAAACAGCAGTCTTTGGACTTCAGCCCCTATTCTTTTGGATTCAATGCCAAATGTATATTTAGAGACACTCTGAAATATCACCAATTTAGAATTTATTTTTTGCCTTTGTTGGAAGAGCCGTGCTGCAATACGGTTTGTTGAATAACATACCTAACTCAGTTACTAAAGAACAAAATTCACAAATCCATTTTACTTTATTAATGACCAAGTCATATTGACTAGCCAAGACCCTTTTTATTGTTTAATGTTCAACCATTAAAAATGTTCAGAGTGACGGATGGGAAATAAACCTCAAAATTTAATATGGATGCAGATGAAGCCTCAAGCTTTGTCTTAAGTCATCCGCTCAGGGGGAGATTTGCTCACTCTGACAGATTTGGCCTATTTGGTAAATACAGCAGGCACCCACCTCACCAACGTGATTGCCTAGAGTACAAAACCATTCTTCCCTGACCTGTGTGTTATAAGTGATTTTTTGTTCTGAGTTTTGCTTTTCGTAATTAAGAAACAACATATTATAAAAAGGGAACTAAGAGAGTGCTACAGATTTAACTGTTGTACAAAGCCTTTATTCTCAATTGTTTCCAATGGGGAGAAAGGTAATTTTGCCCTCCAGGAATCATTTGGCAATGCCTGGAGATATTTTTGGTTGTCACAACTAGGATGAATGATACTATAGGCATCTAGTGGGTAGAAGCCAGAGATCTGGTTAAATATTCTACAGTGCACAGGACAACCCCTCACAACAAAGAATTATCCAGGCAAAGATGTCAATGAAGCAGAGATTGAGAAACCCTGCTTTATACTTTTCCATGAATTAATTATCAGATCCTTTTAAAAGTTTAACTAACTAAAAGCAGGTTTCAGAATGGTTTTTTCTCACCCAAGCAACGTGCTTAGGGGAAGGAGGAATTAAGAAAAGGGCAGGGATACCTCAGAGAGAGAAGAAGAAAACTAAAAGAGCAGTTACTAGGATTGAACACAAACTGTTCCTACATTTCAAAACAAATTACCAACTAGATCATTATTAATAATCAGCCTTATTACATCATCCTTGTTCTAAAAGATGTCTTGGCTCCAGGATTCAGAATATTCAAGGAACTCAAACAACTCACCAGCAAAAATACAAACAATTCATATTAAAAATGGGCAAATGATCTGAATAGATGTCTCAAAAGAATGCATACAAATGGCCAACAGGTACATGAAAAAAATGACCAATATCATTAATCATCAGGGAATTGCAAATCAAAACCATGATGAGATATCAATCATCTCACCCCAGTTAGAATGGCTATTATCAAAAAGACAAAAAATAACAAATGCTAGTGAGGATACAGAGAAAGGAGAACTCTTACACACTGTTTTTGGGAATGTAGATTAATACAGCCATTGTGGAAAATATTATGGAAATTCCTCAAAAAACTAAAAATAGAACTACCATATGATCCAGCAACCTGCCATTGTATACATATCCAAAAGAGAGAAAATCAGTATATCAGAGATATCTGCACTCCCATGTTTATTGTAGCATTATTCACAATAGCCAAGTTATGGAATCGACCTAAGTGTCCATCAACAAACGCATGGATAAAGAAAATGTGGTATATATACACAATAAAATACTATTTGGTCATTTAAAAGAACAAAATCCTATCATTCACAGCAATATGGATGTGCCTGGAGGACATTATATTAAGTGAAATAAGCCAGGCACAGAAAGATAAATACTGCATGCTCTCAGTCATATATGGAAGCTAAAAAAGTTGATCTCATAGAAGTAAAGAGTAGAATAGTGGTTACTAGAGGCTGGGAAGAGAAGCAGGTGGAGAGGATCTGGAGAGGTTGGTTAATGAATACAAAATTATAGGAGGAATAGGTTAAAGTGTTCTACAGCACTGTGAGATGACTATAGTTATCAACAATTCATTGCATATTTTCAAAGACCTAGAAGAAAGGATTTTTAATGTTCCCAATACAAAGAAATGATAAATGTTTCAGGTGATAGATTTGCTAATCACCTTGATTTGATCATTACACATTGTACACATGTATCAGAATATCACACTGCACCGCATATGAACAATTATTATGTCTCAATTAAAAATAATTTTTAAATGGCTAAACATTTTTTAAAAAGCATCAATACCCTTCCAATAGGTGTTAAAGTTCTGCATTAATTTCATCTTTATCTAAGGAAATTAATTTCTTTTCTTTCTCACTCATCTTCTTAGAGCTTCTTTCTGAACATTTACATCCTGGAACTTAGATTTTAATATTCTAGACAGAAAATAGGCCTCATTTATAGTAACCTTTGTCTATTATATTTTGAAATTAATTTTGCTTTATTCACCAAAACTTCTATATTTCTGTCCATAAAACAGCACTATGAGAGCGGTATCAGGCAATTTAATAGAGAATTCACATGATATAATCAGTCCTGGCCCTCTCAGGATTAATGCAAATCTCTACCACACCAGCATTTCTCATCATACCCCCTTAGTAGTTTCTTGCGTGTTTCCCCAAAAGTCATGCAGTCAAATAAGATGATAATATTGTACTAAAAATGAGTAACAGTGCTGACTGTGATCCTGGAACTGTCCCAAATGCTCTATTTACGTTATAATATTTACTTTCCACAATAAGCCTGTGAGGTGGGACTCATTATTCCCCATTGCACAGATGATATACAGAGGATTCCTATTGTACAGGGAAGTAACTTGCCCAAGTTTCATAGCTAATAGAGAGCCTAGGAATTGAGTCCAAGTCTATCTTGTTTGTGTTCACATATCATACTGTTAAGTACTGTGCTCTACTACTGGGTTAAACAAAGTGATGTAGGAATTCTTTACTGCAGAATTTCTCAACCCTTTTGTCTTAGTCTATTCCTACTGCTATAACAAGATACCTCAGACTGGGTTACTTTTAAATAATAGAAATTTATTTCTTGCAGTTCTGGGGGCTGGAAAGTCCAAGATCACGGTGCCAGCAGACTCAGTGTCTGGTGGGGGCCTGTTCATAGATGGCATTTTCTCAGGCAGAAAAGGCAGAAGGAAAGAATGCTGTGTCCTCACATGGAAGAAGAGATGAAAGGACAGAAGGGGTGAACAGCTCCTTCACATCTCTCTTATAGTGTCACCAGAACCATTCATGAGGGCTCCTTCTTCATGTCCTAATCTCCTCCTAACAGCCTCATATCTTAATACTATCACACTGGTGTTTAAATTTCAACATACAAATTCAGGGGGACACATTCAGACCACAGCACCCTTTTTTAAGCTGTCTCTAATTTTAAGCTCTAAATTAATTTCCCAAACTTATTTGTCCCATGCATTCTTTTTACTGTGAAGCATCCTTCATGATCAGTGTTTTACAGTATCTGCTTAGAACTACGCCATGTTCTCCCCCCGAAAAACAACCTGGTCAGAAAAATGCCTGAAGAGTATCTGACAGCTCCTAGCTGCTCACTCTGTAACCTGAACTAGTGACCAAAGAATGACCACTGTAAAGCTCTATGAGACAGTGCAAGTGTGAGGCTAAAGAGCTTCAAGCCTTTTGTAGAGTCTCTTGTAGAATTTAAACCAAGTACAATTTTCTGCCTGGAAGCCTCACATCGATCTTTTCCAATGAACAGCTGGAAAGTATTAAGACCCATGTGACTATTTTTTTTTTCCTCCTAGAACACAAGACATTAAAATAAACTGCCGGGGAAGATTTGGTAAGTTAGCAGAGACCTGACTTATGAATACTTTGGTCTGCTGCAAGATTGGTGCACAAAGGCCAAAAATGAAGTGTTATTATTGAATGAATTTCCACATTTCCATAATAACATTGTTAGCTTGTTATGCTTTTCAAAACTTTCCTTTGTGTTCCTTACTTTTATAGTCAATATTTAATTGGGAGCATAACTCTGGGAAGAATCAGACTCCAGGAAATAAGGGAAAGTCAAGTAAAGAGCATTATATCCCACAGGACACATATACTGTAGGAAAGCCAAGAGGAGAAACAGTCAGCAAAATAAAACCAGATGTGAATTTGATGTGATTATATCATCCCTTCCAATATAAAGAGCACTTTCAAATTCACGCTTTTTTCCCCTTGAAATGAGTTGCATCGTTGAATTCTTTCAAATAAGTGAAACATTGAGCAGTGCTCGCCCAAAAGAATAATGTGAAGCCCACATGGGGCTTTTGAAAATTCATATGCATTTCAATGATGCAAATTATAATTTAGTATAATACAGTCCATGTAACTGAGAAGAAATTATATGAACAGCCTGAACAACTTCTAGTCAAGTCTACTAGTTCAAATCCCAACATGCTAACTGGAATCTACATGTACCATCAGAAATTTTTTTCTGTAAAATAAGTGATGTACATCTTGACCCTGCCACACCTGCCTGGCTGTGATAGAATCAAATGTGACCAACACATTTGGTTATTTCCACTAAGTATATCCCCAGGGATTCTGCATGAACAATGGATGCTTCTGTCCAAGTCTTCTTTAGTCAACAGATACGGCATTATAGTGCCACAATAAGAGTGAACCTCACTAATACATGTTCAAGTTCTAATGCAGAATTAGCATAGCTGCAAATCTATATTATGAAAAAATCATATCCTTGATGGAAAAATAATATTTAGAAGTTGACTATCAGACTACAAAGAACTATATACATACCTCCTTTTTTCAAATTCAAATAGGATAACAGTACAAGGTTGTCTGATAATGCCTCATAATTATTAATTTATGTAATTTCTAAGCCTGAATGTTACAATGTGGTGAGCGGATAACCAAGCTATCACAATCTGGGGAGAACATGAAGGGGAAATTCTACTGCTACTCCCTGGCATGTTTGCACTGTCACTATAGCATGGCACTTACTGTCTTCTTGAAGCTGAGCTTAAAATTTTCAAACCACTTTCACAAAACCATAGGTGCGTAGACTTCAAAGAATCTTAGAAGTCATCTAGTGCCTTCACCCAGCCCTCTCCAATGAGGAATTACTTCTTAACTGATGGGTAGTGAGGCTCTCAATAAGGAGGCAAGTGAAGACACGTGGAGGTAGCTGCATGTCATGTAATGACTTTCTATTCTTAGAAAATGCTTCCATAAACTAAACCATAATCCACCTCCACAAATTTCTTCAGCGCCTTGAAGAGCAACACAGACGATACCTAGTCCCTCTTACAAAGGATTGAAAAGTGTGCTATATCCCTCCTGAAAGGATCTGCTGTCCCTGAAGCAAAACAGCCCCCCCCACTAAAATATTCCTCATGGGATGGGGTGTGGGAGACCAAGCATCCCTACCTCCCTTCTCTGACACTCCTTCAAAGCCTCTTCTTCCTTTACCTTCCCTTTTGTGTTTGTGTTTTCTCATTCTCCTCCTTCCCCTCTCTTCTCTTCTCAAACTGCCAACTCCCCACTGTCACATAGACAGGGAACTACTAATGCCTAATTTCCAACGCAGACTCTTCTTTCAAGCTCCGCTATTAACTGAACCAAGCCTGTGTCTGTATCAAAGGCTTCATTTCTTTGTATTTCCTACCTCAATTAATGTTATTTACCATCATCCCAAGAAGATATTTTGGAGTCATAATAGATCCTTTTCCCCTTCAATACACCCTTCCAATAAATCTCCCTCCTAGGATATTCTCGAATTGTGTTTCCTCTTCCCCATTTTCCTCCTTCTATCTGAACTCAGTCCATTGCTATCTCTTCCAAGGACTGTTGTAACACTCCCCATTTAGTCTCCCTGGCTCCAGTTTCACCCCATCTCCCTCCCCGCTGCCAGTGATATTCCCAAAACACAAGCATGCTCATGCCAAATCCATCTTAATCATACCAAAAGAAACTATCTAACTAAACTCTCTTTCCTATCATATAAAAGATATCCATACTGGTCATGCGTTGTAGATTAAAATATGCAAATAAATTGCATTATTTTTTAGAAGACGTTTGAGTTAAATAAAAGAAGCAGTTGTTAGAAAGGAAGAACTGCAGCTTTACAAAACATTTCCACATAGCTCATCAGTTCTAAGCTGTTGGTTGACAATAAACATATGAAGGAAACTGCAGTATAAGATAAAGATTTTAAAGGCCCCATAAAAATACCTATATATTTAAATAAGACATTTTCCAGACCCTCATACCTGGGTAAAATCAAAGCACATGTTCTGAGATGGCTTTCAGTTTTTCAGAAAGAAGCTAATCTTCCATATCCCTTATCATTAATAGCCCCACGGTACTTTTACAGCTGTCTCCCTACTCGGGTGATTGGGGGTTTCTGCTATATAGAGTTTTCTAGTAAGAATAAATCCACTGGGGAGAAAAATTGGATAGGATTGTGATTCAGTATGAGAAAACGAAAGCTTTAAAGCATTTCGTCATGGGGAGATTAACTTCTATATCATATGAATTGTCTCTACCATGAACAGCATCACACTAGAGATGCAAATGGACTCAGTCTTTAGTCACTTGTACAAAACAAAGCAGAGTGACTCAATTGTGTATTCTCAGGCTCCTAAAATAGATTCTCCTTTTCTTGGCTCCTGCAGTTTTCAATAAATATACACGAAGAAATACAACTTTGAAGTTTCTTAACAAGTTCTCAAATGAAATATTTCAGATTTGTTAATTTGTCTAAATTTGTTTATAAAGAATATTTAAAGGGTGATGTACTAGCTACAGTACAGATAAGCAGTGTATCTTAAAGAAATTTTTAAATTCTAAATTTATGTTTTTGACAAAATCCATAGTACATTCTTAATTACAATGGTGTAAAATAAAGAAATGTTCTTTTTTAAAATTTTTATTTAACTTTGAAGAGTAATGAATCTTGAAAAAAATAAAATACTACATCACAAACAGCAGATGATTCCAATTAGGTCCTAGGCCTGAAGTTTGACATCTCTCATCTCAAAGAACTGACACAAACTGTTTCTCTTGCATGTTTATAAGTACTTACGTAAGTATGAAGCAATAAGTTTTCTTTTTCTCTTCCTTTAAAACCAGAAATATTTTGGTTTGGATTTGCATTTTTCATTGTCCTTGCATGGTCTGAAACCTTCTTGAGATGCTGGTGCAAATCTGTAAAACATTTCAATGTTGCCAGCAGCCCTTAAGTAAGTTTACTTGGTGAAGGTTAAGAACATTGCTTTTAAATGGGTTCATTAACAGATATTATCTGCACTGAATTTTCATACTTCTGTGGAAAATCAAACTGAACACACAATTTACTGGTCACGTCACAAGCTCTTCACGCTCCTAACGACTTGTGAGGATGGATACGCTCACGGCCAAGTCACTGCCCTGTTTGTCTACACAAACAAAATGATTTGAGTCAAAACTAAATTTATAAATGAGGTTTCATCCTCTATATTAAAAAATAAAAAAATAATTCCAGTCATTTTTATTCTAATTCCTGGCATAAAATGATTATTTTTATCCTCTCCAGGAACTTGGAGACTATTTGAGATGCAACAGAAAACTTGAAAAGAAATGAGGAGGAAAGAGAAAGACATTCTTAAATGTAACATTTGAACATCAATCCCCTACCTGAATGCAACAAACAAATGAGAAAAATATTTCTCCATGCTGGATAAAGAAAAAAATAAGGCTTGTAAGTGAAAAACAAGAGCACTCTGAGAAGATGTGTTAACTAAAGATGTCATTTCTGAAATGCTGATAAGCTAGAGGAGGAAATGATAAGGAAATTAGAGTGCATTTCTCCATACTGAACCAAAGAGATAACAGTGCATTATTAGCCAAGGGTTTTTATTAATATATGTGTCACCTTTATGAAAATCTATATACATTTTGCCCTATTTTTTAATGCATATAGGATACAAACATTTTTAAAGGCCTCAAAACAGCAGTAATTGTGGATGTTTTATCTAACTTTAACATTTTAACATGACCCGTAAAGTCATTGATTAAAGATTCAGCTCTCAGTTTAAGGGCCCTGGTATACCATATGTCAATCCAGGGTTATCTAGAACATTACCTGAAAATGTCAAAAGTGTAATTCTTCATTACAGCAGAAATAGAATTATAAAAATTAGATCCTTCAATTATAAATGACATTTACCACTCTAATCAAGGTTAGTCTTACATGTGGTTGGGGTCAAAGGTCAAATGTGAATGATTCCCTACTCCAAAGTAACTGGCACAGTTCCAACATTGAGGTTTTATTTTCAATTTTAGCAAATATTTGCTTATCTTGATTCTGAATTATGGTAGCTGTAATAATAGCTATATTTTATTGAGCATTTTCTATGTACCAGATACTGTGTCCAGATCTTGGTCATTGACATAAAGGAGTCTTTAAGCATGGACATTAAATTCAGACTCCATGTATTTGAACCCTGGCTCTTGGGAAAATTACCTATTTTTGCCAAACCCCTTCTCAAGTGTAAAATGGATATAATAATATCTATATCATAAGTTTGTCATAAAAAAAGTTGAGAACAAAGATGACCAAGAAAAGTTCACTAATTTTCCCAAGATCACACACAGCTAGGACATGGAAGAACCAAACTCAAACCCAGTTCTGAAAAGATCAACATCCCACATATCAATTCTATCACTCAACATTAATGGTCTGAATGCTCCTCTCAAAAGACATAGGCTGGCTGGATGGATGAAAAAATACAACCCAAGTATCCACTGTCTCCAGGAAACACATCTAAACCACAAGCATGCACACAGACTCAACACGAAAGGATAAAAACAAATATTCCATGCAAATGGAAATCAAAAGAGAGCAGGTGTAGGCATTCTCATGTCAGATAAAATTGACTTTAATCCAACAAAGGGAAAAAAAAGACAAAGAGTGTCATTATATAATGGTAAAGAGAGCAATTCAACAAGAAGACATAACAACTCTAAATATATATGTGCCCAAACACAGGAGCTGCCACATACACAAAGCAAATTTTGCTAGAGCTAAGCAAAGAAACAAATAGAACCATCGTAATCTCCGGGCACCTCAACACCCCGTTGTCAGAGCTCAACAAATCATCAAAGCAGAAAATAAATAAAGAAACAATGGACTTAAACCAGACACTAAATCAAATGGACCTAACAGACATTTACAGAACATTATACCCAAAAACTACAGAAAACACATTCTTCTCAGCAGCACATGAGATTCTCCAAGATTGATCGATCATATCCTATGCCACAAAACAGGTCTCAAAAAATCAAAAAATCAAAATTATACCATGTACCTTCTCAGACCACAGTGGAATGAAACTAAAAATCAATTACTAGAGAAACACTCAAACATACACAAAGTCATAGAAATTAAACAACCTGCTGCTGAATGATTACTGCGTCAAGAATGAAATTAAGATGGAAATAAAAAGATTATTTGAACTGAACGACAAAGGGGACAGAAGCTATCAAAATCTATGGGACACACCAGAATCATCAGAGAGAAAATGAATAATATAGAAGACAGTTAAAGGAGATTGCAATAATCTGAATGTTTGTGTCCCCTCAAAATCCTTATGTTAAAATCCTACTCCCCAAGGTGATGATATTAGGAGGTGGGGCCTGTGGGGATGATTAGATCATGAGGGCAAAGCCCAAGAGAGACCCCTCTTCCCTTCCACTAGGAGAGGACAGTAAAATGCCAGCCATCTATTAATGAGAAAGAGGGCCCTCATCAAACACTGAATCTGCCAGTGCCTTGATATTGGACTTTCTAGCCTCCTCCAGAACTGTAAGAAATAAACTACTATTGTTTGCAAGCTACCCCATTTATGCTATTTTATTAAAGCACCCCCAATGGAATCAGACTGAGATACAACATACAAATAGATACAATCCTATCAAAAAGTAGGCAAAGGACATGAACAGAAATTTGTCAAAAGAAGATAGACTAATGGCCAAGAAACATATGAAAAAATGCTCAACCTGTCTAATCATCTGGGAAATGCAAATCAAAACCACAATGAGGCTGGTCCAAAGTTAGTGAGTTATCTCACTTGATTGTTCACAGTCAGTTACAGATTGAACTCATTGTTCTACTACTTCCCCCCTCCTCACTACTGTACTTGACTAGTCTTAAAAGAAAAAAAAAAAACAATGATATATCACTTATCTCCAGTGAGAATGGCCTTTATCAAAAAGCCCCAAAACAATAAATGTTGGTGTGGATGTGGAGAGATAGGAACACTCAGACACTGCTGGTGGGACTGAAAACTAGTATAACCTTTGTGGAAAGCAATATGGAGATACCTCAAAGAGCTACAAGTAGAACTACCATTTGATCCAGCAATCCTATTATTGGGCATCTACCAAAAAGAACAAAAGACATTCTATAAAAAAGACATCTGCACTAGAATGTTTATAGCAGCACAATTCACAATTGCAAAGCTGTGGAAACAACCCAAGTGCCCATCAATACATAAGTGGATTAAGAAAATGTGGTATTTCTACTCAGCCACAAAAAACAATGGTGATATAGCACCTCTTATATTATCCTGGATAGAGCTGGAACCCATTCTACTAAGTGAAGTATCACAAGAATGGAAAAACAAGCACCACATGTACTCACCATCAAATTGCTATTAACTGATCAACACTTAACTGCACATATAGTAATAACATTCATCAGGTGTTGGGCAGATGGGAGCAGGGAGGAGGGGATGGATATATAGATACCTATTGGGTGCGGTGAGCACCATATGGGGTATGGACAGGCTTGAAGCTCTGACTCGGGCAGGGCAAAGGCAATATATGTAACCTAAACATTTGTACCCCCATAATATGAAAAAATAAAAAAAAAATTTTAAAAACCACAACATACAAATAGAGTACCTGAAAAATAAAATTAAAATAATGAAAATTTTAGAAAAAAAAGTCCTGAAATGAAAGAAGACTTGAATATACATAGTAAATATCACAATCTCTGAATTATGTTATTGAGAAAAAAAAGTCAAGTGACAAAAGAGTAATTATAATATACTATCTTCTGTGTTTTTAAGGGAGGATGAGATTGATATAGATACAGATATCTTTGTGCTTTTATAAACTATCTCAGAAAAGATACCAAAAAAACTAATAACACAGGTTGTCTGCATGGAACAGAGAATGCCACGAATGCCAGAGCAATTCTGCAAGATTAAAAAATAAAAGCCATCCAGATTGGAAAGGAAGAAGCTACGTTGTCTCTATTTTCTAATTTACGGGGGATATTTTACGTAGAAAACCCTAAGACTTCACCAAGCAAATTCAGTAAATGGCAGAATGCAAAATCAGCATACAAAAATCGGTAACATTTCTATACATTAACAGTGAACTACCTGAAAAAGTAATCAAGAAAACAATACCATTTACAATAGCATCCAAAAACAAAATAAAATACTTAGGAAAAATTTAACCAAAGAGGTGAGAGATCTCTACACTGAAAACTATAAAACACTGATTAAAAAATTTGAAGATGACACAAATAAATGGAAAGATACCCTGTGTTCACAGATTAGAAGAATTAATATTGTTAAAATACCCATACTACCCAAAGCAATCAGATGCAATGCAATCCGTGTAAAAATTCCAATGGCATTTTTTATAGAAATAGAAAAAACAATCCTAAAATTTGTATGGAAGCATAAAAGCCCCCAAGTATCCAAAGCAATCTTGATCCAAAAAAAAAAAAAAGCCAGGGCAACATATTTCCTGACTTTAAAATCTACTACAAAGCTCTAGTAATCAAAACAGCATGATACTGGCATAAAAACAGACACATAGACCAATGGAATAAAATAGAGAGCCCAGAAATATGTCCACATATTTCCAATCAATAGATTTTTTACAAAGATGCTAAGAACACACAATGGGGAAATAAAGACTCTTCAATAAATGATGTCGGAAAAACTGGATATCCACATGTAAAAGAATGAAATTGGACCTTGTCTTAAAGCATGTATAAAAATTAACTTACAATGGATTAAAGACTTAAATGTAAGATTTCCCGCAGTAAAATTTATAGAAGAAAACACAGGGACAAAGCTCCTTGACACTAGTCGTAGAAATGATATTTTGACTATGACCCCAAAAGCACAGTCAACAAAAGTAAAAATAAACAAGTGAATTCCAATGAACTAAAAAGCTTCTGCAGAGCAAAGGAAACAATCAACAAAAATGAAAAGACAGCCTACAGAACAGGAGAAAATATTTGCAAACCATACATATATAAGAGATTAATATCCAAAATACATAAGAGATTCATACAACTCAATAGCAAAAAACCAGAAAAATCAATATAAATATGGAGAAAGGACTTGAATAGACATTTTTTCTGAAGAAGACACACAAACAGACAACAGGTATATAAAAAGATGTTCAGCATCACTAATCATCAGGAAAATGCAAATCAAAACCACAATGAGATATCACCTCACATCTGTTAGGATGGCCATTATGAAAAAGACAAAAGATAACAAGCATCAGAAAGGGTGTGGAGAAAAAGGAACCTTTACACACTGTTGGTGAGAATGTAAATTAGTACAGCCATTACACAGGTTCCTCAAAAAATGAAAAGTAGAACTACCATGATCAAGCAATGCCACTTCTGGGTACAGACCCAAAGGAAATGAAATCAGCATTCCAAAGAGACATCTGCACTCTCATGTTCATTGCAGCATTATTCACAACAGCCAAGATACGGAATCAACATTAGTGTCCATCAATGCATGAATAAAGAATATGTGACGTATATATACATATATATATATAACTGAATAGTATTCAGCCTTTAAAAAGAAGGAAATCCTGTCATTTGCAACAACCTAGATGAACCTGGAGAACAGTATACAAAGTGAAATAAGCCAGACGCATAAAGACAAATACCATACAATCTCACTTATATAGAGAGTCTAAAAAAGTTGAACTCATAGAAGTAAAGAGTAGAATGGTGGTTACCAGACACCGTGGGGGTGGGCAAAATGGGGATATATTTGTCAAAGAGTACAAACTTCCAATTATGAAATGAACAAGCTCAAGGGATCTAATGTACAGCATGAGTAGTGATGGATGTGTTAAGTCATTTGATTGTGGTCATCATCATACAATGTATACGTATACCCAATCATCATAATATATACCTTGAATATATTCATTATGTATTTGTCAATCAAGTATTTTTAAATAAAATCAATAAAATAAAATGTCTTCAAAAGTAATACTGTGGTTCAGCATTGATATGAGAAGTTATTGTGTACACAAAAAGGCATGTACACAAAGCAGCAGTGGGTACATTTTATATTGGTGAAGGAGGAATGCCATATTTTGTTCCAAAGCAGCAAATCATGTATGTGCTTTATGAACTCAAGTAGATGACACTGTGTTACATTTTATTTTCTGAGGAATACGCAAAAGAAGCATCTCCTACATGCCAAGCAATGCAAGTAAAGGCAAAATTATTGCCAAATCCCTGGATGAGATGAAAGAAATGTCAAAGCATCATAAAGCTGATGTGACCAACAAATGTGTCATGCAAGGCTATCATTAAGGCTTTGTGTCACAGCTTAATTGGAAATACTTTTTTTCTCTCCGAGCAGTACGTAAAATAATAAATATCCTAAAGGTGATGGTGTCTTAAAACAATATATAAAATAAAGACTTCTTGAAGACTTGGAGAAATTGTTGCACTTAAATACAAATATAAAAGCAGAATACAAAATTGCAGACAGTCAAAATGATATAAGATCATTTTAAAACAGTGTGGGAAAAGTAAGTGTAAATGCTTCAAAATGTTAGAAGTATGTAAAATGATATTATGGTTAATCTTTATTTTCTTCTTCTTTTATATGTTTTCCAAATTATTGACAAAGGAATGTATTTTTAATTAGTTAAAAAATATTTAGAATATTAAAAGCAAAAACGAAAATGTACCCTCCAGGCACTTATAACTTCCTTTATGAATCATTATTGTTATTTATCTAAAGGTTTTTTGAGTCTGTATTTCATATTCTTTTCTATGAGATGTGCATTCTACAGATTCACAAGCTTTAAGTTCTACCTCTTACCTGGTATTCCTAGATTGGGTATGTCAACCCAATCTATATTCTTCACACTTTTATAAGCTTCAATAAAACCTTCTTGGCCTTTGCTTTTCCAGCAAAAAGTGCTAATTCATTATTTTTTTCCTCCAAATACTGAAGCTCTTTCAGAAAAATGAAGGACTTTCTCAACTCACCTTCCTCAGTGGTTGTACTTATTTTGAGTTCACTGCCCTACGCTCTTCTGAAATCAGGTCTATAGCAGACCAAGTATATTTCCAAGTTATTTATCCAATTGTGGTGTCTTTTGATTTCTTTCCTATATGACAGAAACCAAGAGAAAGAAAAAAGAAACACATCTTTTTCTGGGTATATTAGTGATCAAAAGGCTTTTTAGTTGACATATTTTGCAGCCGTGGACTTTCAGATAGTATCTTTAATATCAAACACTAGAATTTCTCAGGTCATTGAGAAGATGAATGTGGAGAGCAAAAGGTGCAGAGGGAACAGAAATAGAAGACACAGAGCCTGGATTCAGCCTCAGAACCAGGGGGCTCTGAACAAGCCAGATTCCTGCTGAGCAATTTATCCGCAAGCTCATCTTTCTCTCTGCCCTGGATATTTCTAAGTTTATCGCACTTACAAAACCCATCTCTTTTCTTTCTTGTCTCTCACTGTTGAAACAAACTATGTTCAACTGCCAAGGGCAGCTCTGGGTTGCAAACAGGAAGGAGGGTGAACCCCAACATCAAACGTGTGGGCTCCTTGTCAGTCAATGCCAACAGAAGACTTCCCCCAAAGCAGCGTTTCTATCTGTCCCTGTGCCTCATGCACTCTTCTGTCACCCACAGGAGCATGGATGGCCCCCCTGCAGATATGGCCAGAGTATCAGAGTACCACCAATCAATTCCACCAATGAAGGACACCATGCCCCAAATTAAGCTCTCCCACTGACACCATCAATCAGCCAAGTCTCTCAATTAAAAGTTGATTACCATAAGCTCTGTTTTCACTTCAGTCCCTCCTACAAGTCAATTCATCTGATGGTGTACTCATAAAATCATGCAGGCATTTAACCTGCAGCCCATAAGTATGTTCAACTCCCTATTCATGCCCTATCCCACCCCTAACTAGTTAAAATAATAAGTAAAATCTGGCTTTAATGCTACTCATTTACAACTGATAATAAATGTCTGAATGGGTCTGAGATTGAAGTTCAGGACTTATTTTGCTTGAATCTAGGCTTTTTCCAGTGTCTTGGACACAAGTCTGAATGTCACAGAAACATACAACTCACCTTAGATCAGTGACACAACACATCAGCTCTGCACAGGGAGAAGGGCACGCAGGGTACAAGTTGGAGGAGGGGGGACGAGGGTCTGCTAGCACTATCTTGTCACTGTTACATTAAGGCCTAGACCTTGCAAAGTCAGAATCTGCCAAAAATAGTAAAATAAGGCTATATTTCATTGCTCCGTCATGTGTGAGATGTTCATTAGCATTTCATGCAGGCAGGCAGAAAATTACTAGAGAAAAGAAGAAATCACATTCCAAGCTCATCCCCCACCAAGAGCTGCAAATCTGGCATTTCTGCACGGGAGGAAACCATGCCCTGCTGGCAACAGACTCATCATCCACCCAGCCCACGATGAAAACACAGAGAAAGCAAAGTGCCTCTGCGTCTTTATTGCTTTCAGTGCCTTGTGAGTATTCATCAGGCTGAGGAACGTTTCCCGAAATCATTACATAAACTCTTTTTAGCAAAAGTACAGCACTCCCTACCTGAATTCTGTTTAATTCCTTAGAGCAGAGGTATGATTAGCTTCTTTAATGATCTGTACACTCAGAATCTGTGGAAATGGGGGAAGAGGGAAGGAAAGGCAAGACTGTGCCCAGCCAGAGCACTGCAGAGGGACTGCATTTCTCTATGTCCCAGCCCCGTTCTCTCAGCGCTTTTCAGATGTGGACCCTCTCTAATCATTCAAGCTGCCTCACAGCCCCAGGTGATAAACAAGCCTTGATCCTGAATGTGACTCTCATCTTTGAGGTAGTGGTGGTACTTTCTACTCGGCAAGTTCCTAATTGTCGGTGGCAATGGGGAATACACCAACTAAATGAAGCCAGGCAATGCAGACACCTTCCCTCTTCCTTCATCGCATCGTTTAACAAAATTGATTAAGAAGGAACAAAGTGGACTGTTTTCCATTTTACCTCTTCTTCCTTTAATTACCTTCCTTCTGGTGGAAGTGTGACATGTGCGACATGGTCTAAAAACCATGTGTCCAAGGGGGACAGGGTGGGCTGGATGAATACCACCTGCATTCCCAAGCGCCGGTTATGCATCTGAGTCACTTCCACTTGGGACATGAGGGCTTCATCTAGTGGCAGCCTACAGCGACCAGCCTGTGACCCAAACAGCGTTTTGCATTATAAACGTAAGTTAATGGGAGAGGACAAAATAAGAAACTATTGCATGGTCTCAAGCATGTGGCTTTGAATTGACTTTCTGTCACCTGCCTCTAAACCACCTCATGCTGCTAATTGCAAAGGACTGGCAGCTTTCCACTGCTGTCACTACTCATTCAAGGCTGACAGCTCAGACCGTAGAAACTTAGCACCCCTTTCTTCTAATTCTATATCAGGATTTATTCCCCATTGTCAATAAAACAATAAAAACCCAAAGAAAAATTCTGAGAATATTATTTAGCTATTTAAAAATGAGATTTTTGCAGAATATTCAGTGACACAGGAAAGTGCTCATTATATAACATTAAATGAAAACAGCAGGATACAAAATTATGTATGCAATATGAACTGATTTGATGTATGTGTATGATTAAAAGAAAACAATCCCAAAATATCAATCTTGATTGTTTCTTAACAATGAAACCAGGAGTAATTTTAATTTTTTTCTCTGTACTTTCAAGAATTTTCTAAATTGAGCATGTATTATTTTTATAAGCAGGGGAAAAAATCATCTTTTCAAACTGCTATACAGATGTTGGGTATCCTCAGTTTAAACGTGCATTTTATTGTCTATTTGCACGACACTCTACTCCAGTAACTTCACTTCCTATCTTCCAGATTCCCCAAGTCCCACATTGTACAATTTTGTTTCCAGCCTCCAGAATGCACATTTAGCAAGCAGGCTGACTTCTGGATGACTCCTCAGCACATCTTGTGGCAGGAAGCAAAATGAGCCAGAATTGTCATCTAGTTCCCATCTTACCTCTAACAGTAATACAGGGACCTTGGAAATTCCTCTGAGCTTCCTGGGGCATTCTTCCCACATGTGAACTGAAAGGTTGGGCTGGATGACCCTGAAGGCCCATCCAGCTTAAAATTTCTACTTTGCATGAGCTGCTAGATCCAACTGCAGCAGCAAGTTCTAATTGTCACAAGTGTGAGGTTACTGCAAAGTTTCATTCACAAGGCAAATGATTTCTTATTCAGCAGGAAGTGGTGAAAGCTGAGAGTCATAAATATTCAGGAAATCTAACATGCTGTTTTATATCAGAACAAATCTCTTAGGCAAAATATTCATTGCAGATGTAAATACAACCCAAATATCTACAGTATTGAAAATGCAGGGTGGGAGACGCTCAGAAAAGAGAAAGGCAAGGTGGCCTTTTAAAAACATTAAATTATGTAATACCCGAAGCATAAATAAGGAGCTGAATACCCAGCATTTAAGTTAAATGGAGTCTGAACGCACCTGAATCATCCATTGGCTCAAGTATAAACATCTGGAATGATTATAATAATACCCTGATCTAAACAATGAGTCTTAGAAACTATAACCCTTCACTTGGATAGGATTACTGACATTTTAAGGTTAATTTCTTAAAATTATACAATACATGAATTCACTGTAAAATAAATTTCAAACAATACAGATGTACATAAAGTTAACAAATGAAAAGTTCCCACTCATATCTCACCCTCTCCCATCCTACTCCTCCAACCACAGGTAACCGAGGTTTTAGACCCTTTTTGTTCTAAACGTATACATCTTCACATTGTTCCTATCTATTTCTCACAAGGTACTACAAGAATATCTATAAATATCAGATGTCTCTGTTTTGTCAAATTTAACTAAAAACTTGACAAATTTCTTACTAAAACAGAATAGTTGCTTTTCAAAGGAAAATCCATTATTTATATCTTCTAGAATGGATTCTAATCCTTATTCTCAATCTCTGCAAATCTTTTTATCTTTAAAATAATAAGCAAATTAGCATGGATATTAAAGTAAAAAAAAAAATGTTCCTAGGATCTCAAGAACAGCACGGAAGCCTCTGTGTGTGCAGTGTTTGGCTTCTCAAACACAGGCATATGGGGACTTCCATTAGCTCAGACTCTTTACTGAGCTGAACAGATGCCCCAGGTTCATTACCATTTGAAAACATGTCCTCTCTGGACTCTGCCTGGGAATCAGCATCACAACTCTTCCTCCTCACTCTTAAGGGTCTGCAAAACTATTCCCAGACAGAGCTGAAGGTCCAAGAGGAAGAATCATGATATTTTGGAGGTCCTAGAAGTCCAGAGATGGATCTTCGAAGCCCAGACTCCTAAGGTTTAATTCTTTTAAATGCTAACATGACTACGTATTACCGGCAAAACTAATCCTGTGTAAAGTCTAAAAATCAATGAAGATTTTGTAGAGATTGCTTTTATATACAGCCAATAGGGGAAAAAAATTAATTCAAAAAATCAAGTACAATTAATCAGACAGCTCAGGTCCAAAGAATTATGAGACTGGTGGTGGGAGGGCAAATAAAGCTTTTATTATTTTGAGTGCTTGCTATTATAAGCATCTTACACACGGCAACCCATTTAATTTCCCAACACATGTAGAAGAAGGTGCCATGCCATCCCATTTTAAAGAGGAAACTAAAGAACAGAGAGCAAGTCAGCTTCATCTTCACGGGATCTGGGTTCTCCCTCCTAGCAGCAAAATGGCTGCAGTGGATGGTTCCAGCCCTCACATCTTCTTACCACACCATCCAGAGAAAAAGAAAGTGTTTAGTCTTTTCTGGAATTCACCTTGTCATTGACCTGATTATGTTACTTGGTGTTTCCATGTGGACAGGGAGACTGGGATATGCTGACCAGAATGAGTAAATCAGAGCCCACACCTGAGGGTGTGAGTGGGTTGCCATCACCTGAGCTTCCTAGCTGAGCATGGGCTAGGGGTGGGGAGGGGAGTGACTCCTCCCCTGCAGACGGTAGGAGGAGGGAGGTAATGGATGCTGGACAGGAGACCACCAAATCACCAAACGTCTACTACAGAGCTCATTTACCAGAAACAAAGGAACAGAAAGTTTCTCTAACAGGATAATTATCATTCTATTCCAACTTGAAATATTACTCCCTATTGGCACTATTTGCTCTGGAACAGTATGTCCTCCAGGCAGTTGGTTTTTTTAAGAAAAGCCAAATTTTTATTTTATCTCCCCACCGTCCCCCAGAATCCATTTCCCCCCAGAGCTACAGCAGGTCTGCAGCACATACTGGGCACTCTCAGGAACATACGTGATGATTTGTTCTCGGGAAATTTTACAGTGCAGAACTAAGACTCTCATATGCTTTGTATTTAGAGGAAAACAGATTTTAAATGAGAAGATTCTACCTAGTCATCTTTTATGAATTTGTTACTTTACCCTTGAGTTAGGGATTTGGTGCTTTGCTTACACACAAGTGAAGCATACAAGTGAAATCAAGAACTGTATGAGTCCTTACACTCAGAATTATTATTCTGCTTTTATTCTTAACAGATAATTAACCATCCAATTTAAAAGCTGTTCTTAAATGCAGATGCCATGGTGTTCCCTGGGAACACATTTTAAAGTTTAATGATTTTCACTATCAGCATGATGCTTCTATTAACACTAACATTGAATTTAATTTAATCCAATGAAGATTCGTTAAAGGCAGGGTACCTACAATGTGAACATCTTGAAGCTCATGCCCATGTCTCTATGGTAGCCTTCATAAACTAGTAGACCACAGTTGGTCGTACACCAGTTGATCAACATCTATGTATTCATACGTGTATGTATTTGAATAGCTGCAAGAGGAAAAGCGGCATGCAAACAAGTGTAAACATTGTCCTCACCCTTACCCCTCCACAATACATGTTCTCATGTTATTTTCCTGAGCCTTTCACTGTTGCCATGGCTTTCCTCTCAGCCTTCTGCTAGTTTTCTTACAGCTATGATAAATTGATATCTCAAAATTGAACTTCACAAATGGAAACAACCAATGGACTCTAGAAAAAATAGTGGTTTGTTCTGATAAGCATATTCCCAACCATAACACTTTTACATTAAGCTGTGTTTAAATGGAAATGAAAAATAAATATGAAACTGAAAGAGTCAACATAGCAGATATCAATTAACAATCAGGGAGAAACATTTCATATCACTGTTACTAGGGATGACTAATCCAATAATCTCTTAGCTAACACCAGCTGCCCATACTCTAAGTATACCAGCAACCATTCCCAGGCCTACAATGTACATACACGCTGCTCAGAAACATTAATTCTATCAAAGCCTAAGAAACTTCAAAGTTCATTCAGTTTTGTGCCTGAACAAACTGCAAAATCATTTCAAACCTCTCTAAGGTGATTTAAGGCTCTAGAGAAGGCATATTAGGGGATGATTGAGGTCCTCTCATTTAATGCATGAATGCCTCTACAAGAGTATTTATCCATTGATCCAGGAATGAGGAGCTGGCAAGGCTGCTGCTTAACATTTGTCAAGTTTCAAATATCAGGAAGTCATTCCTTACACTAAGTCAAAACCCCCTCTCTGTCACTCCTACCAAAATATGTCTAATCCTTCTTGCAATGACAAGCCTTCAAATACAGGAAGACAGCTATGATGTTCCCTACTTAGTCAGATCGTCTACTGCCTTCTTCATAGGACATCCTACAGCCCGAATATATTTTGCATCTATCTTTCTCCTTGTCACTTTTGTTAAGCAAGTTAAGTAATACAAAATCTAGACTTTCTGAAAAACTTACCTGCTTCCTTTTCTACCATATTTCTTTTTGTTAACAGGCATTTATTTCATCTTGTAGTCTCTCAGAATTGAACAAACGAGTGAACCAGGATACACCATAATAAGCATTCATCCCGAAGTTCTTTTTGTCATCAGTCACCATTTATACAGCTTTGTGTCTATTTATATGCTCTGCTGATTTCTTCTACCTTTGAGTCTCTCTATATTTAATCTTCTCCGCTCAGTCATTCTTGCCCCGTGGATTAAGGTCAGGTAGCAAATGCCTCTCTATTCTACATCGTCTAATTGATCATGCTGGTGTGACATTTCAATCTCTGCTTCATCTGGAGAAGCAGCCTCACGTGAGATGGTAATGCTGTGAGGGGAAAAAAAGCAAACAGAAAAAGCTTATTAACCTTCGGAAAATGACAGTACATTTTGTGCTTCTCATGACACCTGATCGTTTTCTAAGCAGTAAAACTTTCAATTTATTAAGCCCTAGGAGACTAAGTGGTGCTTTTACAAACAGAGAACATGAGATTCTGTTCTTCAGTGATTTTGTGGCAGTTACACAAACTTGGAGAGATAGAAGTAACGACCAACTATGAAACTGGAGATCTGAATTCTGAACACTGTGGTGCTCTGTGAAGACATTTATACGTTGTTATTTATATAGAAGAATCCAACATGTAACTCCAAAAAGTGGAATTCTGCCCTCGTCTGAAAAGCCTTGTTTACAATCCCAGGTCATACCAAAGTTTCAGTATAGATCCAGCTTCTACTGGGCATAGCACCTTAACCTATCTTAACTCAAAGCATCCTGCCAAGACCAAGAAGATGGGCTCCATTTTGCCAAAGAGGCCACTGAGGCTTGGAGGCTTTTGATGTGATGAAGCTTACCTAAGTGCCAGATAGAGTTAAAATAAGAAAAAAATCAAAATAAGAAACAAATCAGTGATTCAGTACACCACATTCTTTGGTGTTTGCCGTAGCCCCTCCTCTCTGAGATCTAGTATTACAAAGTTAACTTCTGCTTTTAGTTGCCCTAGATTTTAACAAGTGACATGAGCAAAAGAAACAGAGGGGAAGAAAGATCCTAAGACGGCTGCAAACATGTGTCCTAAAGGACACATTGCCAGGGCACTGCCCAGCAACCCACCTCCATCTTGACCTCAGTGACTTGTAATAGAAAGGCCATTATATGCCGCTGCTTATGCATAAACACTGCAAGGTTACCCCGGCATCTGCTGGTGGCCACACCACCTTCTGCTCCTTGCTGTAGAAACTTGACTTCAGCTACCTATTTCAAATAAATATATCGGATTTCCCTGCCACAAACCACTGAGTCTCAAGACAGTACCCAATTTTCTACTCTCTCTGGGTTGAGGTATGAAAACTTACTTTAAAAATGTTTGGTGGGGGCAGGAAGGTCAATTTTTTTTTCTTTCTTGTTTTCTGAAAGCATTAAGACGTTTCCCACTGAAATGTTTTAGAAAAAAGAAAAAAAGAAAAAAATCTTTAGAGGTAAAGGGAGAATTTTTCTTCTGAATTTTCCAGCTATTTCTGAACCTTCATGCCACTTACTCTGGGATTAATAACGTGAATATTATGAACCTTTTTAGGTAACTAAGCACAGAACAATTTTCTAATTTCTGCTTTTTCATTTTCTTTATAATTGTGGGCTAGTGACATATGTTCCTTCATCTGTAAAATGGTGATAATATTAGCCTACTCCAGGGAGATTATCATAAGAATAATAAAAGAAAGACTTTAAGCCCAGCTATAGTAACCACCCCCATAGATGAAGGCTTCTAAGGGACTTGGGAGGAGTGGGAGGTAGCAGAGGGAGTAGGAGGGTAGAAGGAAACTCAGAGAGAGAAACCCAGCCCACCTCTACCCAAGGTACAGCATCCCAGTTTATCTTCCTCTAACACAGCTTTCTCCTGTGATCAGGTTCTCCTTCTGGTCCAGCAGTTTCTCCACCAAACCTCCTCCAGTTCTAGGGAGCCATTATCCTTACTTTAAAGATCTTTGATTATGATTTTGTTTGATAATTCCACACTGTTGTTTTCAAAACCACACAAAATATGTTAATTCCACTGGCTAAAGATTCAATCATTACAAAAATTACAGTAATGTGGAGTCTGTTGACTTTTCACCTTGGAGACCAAACTACATTACCATTCACTTCCTGTTTTAGTTTTTAAATGATTGGCATACTCATAAAACCCCATATCTCTAGGGCAACAGCTGAGAGTAGACCAACCTGTAATTCTTACATACTAAGCCTGGGAGAGACTAAAGTAATATCCACCATAGGACAACTAAGGGAGACAAAAGAGACCAACCTCAACTGAACACCATTATGGCAGAATTGTAAAAAAAAATTAAACCACAACTTCCTTAGATTTAAAAGGAAATTATACAGAGAAAAGCAAATCTCTTTTGGCCCACCCAGTGAAATAACATTTAATTCTACTAGTACCTTTGAATGTCCACTTTCTTCTCCTGAAAGCAAACTTGTTTTGCAGAGAATGTGTGTCAGTAATTATACATCAAGCCACTAGCAAAAAAATCAGAATTCAAAATGTAATAGCTTAGAATATTTTTTTAAATTATAGATGTCAGTGTTTTCAAATTACTAGGAAATACTCTAACAGAAATAAGTTTTTTAAAAAAAGTTAGGCTTCCTGATTGTATTTGTATATGGACTTAAAATAATGCAATAACCCCACCTTTTAATTAAAATTTTAGTCTATTTTGAATGTGATCAAGATTTATCCATAAATATAGCTAAATAACAATTTACTCCTTCTATAAGCAAAATTAATACAAAAGATTTATTTATCATCTCAAAATCTGATAATTTTATGTTTTGATTCACAATCTTTAAAATGACGTAGACTGGATGATTACATATTGTTACCTTTTTCTTTTCCAACTACCTACTTTGTATCATGAGACAAACTCCTCTACACTTGAAATCCCTTCCCTGGTTATGTCAAAAGGCCAGTGATCCTGCTGTAATTTCTTTTTTAAAAATTTATTATTTTTTTAACTGACAGATAGAATTGTATGTATTTATCATGTACATTATTATGTTTTGAAGTATATATACACACGGTGGAATGGTTAAATATAGATAATTAACACGTGCCTTACCTCACATAGTTACCATTTTTGTAGTAAGAGCAGTTAAATCCTGCTATAAATTTCATCCTCTCTCTCTATGCATTTCCATCCACCTTTTCAATAATTATCAAATTAATGATCTGTTTACGTCCAAGCCATTAGTGAAGCACTTCATAAATCAACAGATGTGCTTTTGATTCAGTGCATTACCCTCATTTCTTCTAAGCTCGATCCTAAAAATGAAATCATTCAGATTAGGTAAAATTATTTCCAAAAGAGAAGCTTCAAAGAAGTGTTTCCTGGCCTTCAAAATCCATATCAAATCTGTAAAACTTTGATCATGAGGTATTAGTTAAGCACTATTATTGCAAGATACTATGACAAAGTGGCATAGGGGAGGGGCTCACAATGGCGGACTAGAAGCAGCCTGCACTCTCTGCCCTCAAGGAGAGGATCAAAGCTTGCAGGTAGAGGTTCAGCCATGGATGGACTGTCTAGGAGACAGTATTGTGAATCCTCAGATAAGCAACTGGAGACACTGAAAGAGGGGGAGAGAGAGGCGGGGTGATGGGCAAGACAAGATCAGTAGGTGGTGGAGAAGGGGAAAACTTCCACACATAGGGAAGGGTTTAGGGGAGAAATCCCCAGGATTCCCCCAGTGGACACTGAAATCTGAGCTGCGAGGGGCTCCTCCACCACAGCAGGCCTCCAAACCAATCAGGAGCTGCTTGGAGCAGCAGCATTGCAGCAGAGAGAAGGCACAGTGAGTCCCGCCAACTTCTGGTCCCAGATCCCTGCAACAGACACCAATCTGTCCTCTCAGCCCCAGAGCGCCTGGTCTGCAGAGGGGTGAGTTCCACTGCAGCTGCCTCTCCATTACCCCTTCCAGGTCAGGGAGGGAGAGGGAGGCCCAGGTGCTCTCATGCACCGCGTCTGGATGCTGTGCCCCTGCTAAGCACCCCCCCTCCTCTAGCCACCTCCCAGGGATAGGAGCAGAGCAGGCACCCACCAGCCCTCAGCATCTGTTGCTACCATCTTGCCATCTCCACAGTGCCACTGCAAGAGAAAGAAATAAGGAAAGAGGAGGTCAAACTATCCCTGTTTGCTGACAATATGATTTTGTATGTAGAAAACCCTAAAGACTCCACCAAAAGACTCCTAGAATTAATAAATAAATTCAGCAATGTCTCAGGTTACAAAATCAATGTACACAAATCAGTAGCATTTCTATATACTAATAATAGTCAAGCTGAGAGTCAAATCAAGGACTCAAGAACATTCACAATAGCTACAAAGAAAATAAATACTTAGGAATATACTTAACCAATGAGGTGAAAGATCTCTGCAAGGAAAACTACAAAACACTGGTGAAAGAACTCGCAGATGACACAAATAGAAAAACATCCCTTGCTCATGGATTGGCAGAATCAACATCATTAAAATGTTCCTACTGCCCAAAGTGATCTACAGGTTTAACACAATCCCCATCAAAATACCAACATCTCATTTCACAAACTTGGAAAAAACAATCCTAAGCTTCATTTGGAACCAAAAAAGACCCTGAGTACAACCAAAGCAATCCTAACCAAAAATAATAAATCTGGAGGCATCACGGTACCTGACTTCAAATTATACGACTACAAGGCTATAGTAACCAAAACAACATAGTACTGGTATAAAAGTAGATACATAGACCGATGGAAAAGAATAGGGAACTCAAAAATAAAACCATATAGCTATGACCAACTGATCTTTGACAAAGCAGACAGCAACATGCACTGGTGAAAGGATACCCTATTCAATAAATGGTGCTGGGGAAATTGGGTAGGCACATACAGAAGAATGAAACAGGACCCCTGTCTTTTGCTATATACAAAAATTATTTCAAGATGCATAAAAGACTTAAATGTAAGCATGAAACTATAAAAATCCTAGGAGAAAATCTAGGAAAAACTCCTCTAGACATTGGCCTAGACAGGATTTATGACTAAGACCTCAACGGCAAATAAGGCAACAACCAAAATAAATAAATAAGATTTAATTAAATTAAAAAGCTTCTGCACAGCAAAGAAAATAATCAACAGAGTGAATAGACAACATACAGAATGAGAGAAAACATTCATAAACTATATCCAACAAAGTACTAATTTCCAGAATCTACAAAGACTTCAAATGCAGAAAAAAAATGAAAAATGGGCAAAAGACATGAATAGAGATTTTTCAAAAGAAGATAGAGAAATGGCCTACAGACATATGAAAAAAATGCTCTACATCACTAATCATCAGGGAAATGCAAATTTAAACTACAGTGAGATACCACCTTGCCCCTATCAGAATGGCCATTATTAAAAAGTCAAAAAACAATAGATGATGGCATGGCTGCAGAGAGAAAGGAATGCTTATATACTGCTGGTGGGCCTGCAAATTAGTTCAACCTCTATGGAAAACAATATGGAAATTTCTCAAAGAAATAATGTAGACCTACCATTCAATCCAGCAATCCCACTGCTGAATACCTATCCAAAGAAAAAAAAATAATTTTGTAAAAAAGACAGCTGCACTCGAATGTTTATCACAGCACAATTCATAATGGCAAAGATGTGGAATTAACCTAAGTGCCCACCAACTGATGAATGGATAAAGAAAATGTGGTGTTTTCTTTAATGTGTGTTCTTACTCAGGGTTTATTTCATAAGTATTCATAATTATTAATAAAAAACACACACATACCACGGAGTACTACTCAATCATAAAAAAGAATGAAATAATGTCATTTGCAGCAACTTGGATGGAACTGGAGACGATTATCCTAAGTGAAGTATCTCAGGAATGGAAAACTAAACACCCTATCTTCTCACTAATACGTGGGAGATAAACAGTGGGTACACATAGGTACAAAGAGATATAAAGGACATTGGAAACCAAGAAGAGGGGAGGTTGTGAGGCAAAGTGTGAAATTAAACTTACCTATGGGGCATAATGAACACTATTCTGCTGACAGACACACCAAAAGCCCTGACTTAAGCATTATACAAGGTATCCATGTAACAAAAACATTTTTACCCCCTCAATATTTTGAAATTTTAAAAAAGTGGCATAGATCTATGTATATACACAAACAAATGCATATAAAAAGTAAAATATAAATACATTAGTATTTACTATTGCAGTAGATAGTCACATACACATGTGTTTTGTATTTTGACAACTCTGCATCCACTTCTCCTTCCTTTAGGTCAAAACTGTCTTTGGAGAATTACATTTTTTCTACTGGATTGTCTTGGTTTCAACTTTCCATTAAGGATGGCAAATAAAACCAACTTTCATCACACTTTCTCAGTAACGCCGGGAACCAGCATCTTATGTAAGGATTTCCATGATGGAAGAAGCTACTGGATTCTCATTCTTCCCAGTTGTAGTGTCTTGACGTGATTGTTCTTGGTCTAGAGCATTCCCAGCCCTGCAGAGCAGCCTCAGGTAATGACTGAGCTGTTATTAGCTTTCCAGTTGATTTACTGAGCTCCCAATAAATTTCCAGGAGATTCCCTTCTTCTTAAATTACCCAAAGTCAATTTCTGTTGCCTGCAACCCAAGGACCCTGACCTTTACAGTTACTTATGAAATAAACGCTGAGTAAGAACACACATTAAATATACTATTTGCACTCTAGGAAATTAGTATATTTGGGAAAATGCATTCTGTTGATCAGTGAATAAAGAGGATATGAGGAAGTTGAATTTTCAGGCACCTCTTTCCGAGGAAATGCCAAGAGCTGAGCAAATATTGCCTTTTTGTTTTGTTTTGTTTGGTTTGGTTTGAGACAGATTCTGACTCCGTCCTCCAGGTATAGTGCAGAGCTCACTGCAACCTCTAATTCCTGGGCTCAAGCCATCCTCCTGCCTCAGCCTCCCAAACAGCTGGTACTACAGGTGTGCACTACCGCACCTGGCTCATTTTTGTATATTTTGTAGAGATGGGATCTCGTTATGTTGACCAGGCTGGTCAAGACCCAGAGCACAGTAGCGGTTATAGAGATAGAGAGACAACTATTAATACTTTTAAAAAGGAGAAAATTCCAGGATTTCATTATGAGGAGAATGGTAGCATATTTTATATATATATATATATATATATATATATATATATATATATACACACACACACACACACACACACACACATACACACACACACACACACATCCAGACCTGTGGCATGTTTTGAAATTTGTTAAAACTTTCAATGGAATATCAATTAACATTGGCAACAGGGTTGTTCAGCAAGAACTCAAATAGCAAAGAAGTGAGTTGCCTCTCTGTGTTATGGAATTTTGTATTTTATACAGCAACTTTAAAGGATATTTGTTCTCACGTTTCAATACACATAGAGTTTATTATGTTCAAATGGCTAAGAATATTTTACTGTTCTCCGTTTGTGATCTTTCTTAATAGCTCCTAACAATCCTGATTCCCCCATAGCATCCAGCAATGAAGGGATTTCTCTGCTTTGTTGACGCAGAGCATTAACGTAATGTTGCAGAATTTAAAGTCTCCTCTTTTATAGACTTATAATATCCTTTCTCTCCCTGTGCAGTAAGTCTGATTTAATTATCTCCCAGAATCAGTAAAGGTACTATTTTTGTCTTTGCTTGCCCTTAATCCTTATTTGATTAAAGTACCACATGCTTAATTGGACTGGGTTTACCTCAACCTCCTCAATTCTAAGTATCAAAGACAGCCATGGGACCACTGGGATGGTTGTAACAGGCTCCTTGGATTCAACAGGCTGTTCTGGGATCATCAGTAAATCGGCAGAATCCACAACATGGCAGTTCCTCTTCCCCTTCACGCTGCCCTGTACTGCCATGTCCACCACATCTCTTTCATAGTTCTTTCCAGGGAGGGAAGAGAAGATATTTATAGGAATGAGGAGGGTGTGTGAAACCTATTACTCCCCTTTCTAACAGGCTGGAATCTTTTCCAATCTTGTAGGTCTTTGAAAAGATGTCAAGTGCTATTTGATTGAAGCCCTGCAGTACTGACAAGAAAGGGCTTGCTAAAACTTTCAGCATTTGGAAAAAGAAAAAGATAAACAGAGGCCCCTGTCAACACATATTTTTAAAGAAACTATAGGTATCATTGTGGTGCTTTTACCAATGAGTGAGCTTTTAAGAGACCAGGAGAAAGAAGGAGGGAGGCGAGGGAAAGAGACAGAGACAGAGAGTTCTCTTGGCTCCAAATGCGAGCAATATCATGCCAGAGTCATTTCCCCACCAGGAGACATTCCCAGGGTCTCCACGATACCCACACAAGGCAAAACTGTAACATCTACTATGATGGAGGAAAAAACTGATTTCAACATCACTATCTGTGTTAGTTTCCTAAAACTGTCATAACAAAGAACCACAAACTGGGTGGCTTAAAACAACAGAAATTTTTTCCTTCACAGTTTTGGAGACTTGAAGTCCAAAATCAAGGTGTTGGCAGGACTGGTTCCTTCCAGAGGCTCTGAGGGAGAATTTGTTCCGTGCCTCTCTCCTAGTGTCTGGCAGTTGCTGATAATCCTTAGCATTCTTGGCTTACAGCTACATCACCCCAGCCTCTGCCTTTATTGTTTCATGGTGTTCTCCCTGTGTGTCTCTGTGCTCCCATGTCCAAAGTTGCCTCTTTTTATAAGGATATCAGTCACTGAATTAGGGCCCACCATAATCCGGGATGACCTCATTTTTACTTGGTTACATCTGCAAAAGCCCTACTTCCACAGAAGGTCACCACCACAGGAACTGGGGGTTAATTAAGACTTGACATATCTTTTTGGGATTCAATCCAAATTCGCTTTCTAATACCACCTAGCTATTCAGTGTTTAATGTGGTATATGCAACCCTTTCTAGAAGTACTTCATACTATAATACTTTTATAAACACTTCCTCAAGTCCTTGCTCCCTAACGGTTATTCAGATAAATTGGCAGGTGTAGAGAGGTACTTATTCATGCTGGTTCTCAGTCAGTGATGGCTACTCATGGTGGATCATGGGATTTTCATGGGTGTGCTGCCATATTTTAATTAAAATGTTATAGAGTAAAGGATGATTTGCTGTGAATAAGAGGTAAGGAATATAATCCATCTGAACCCAAGTAAAGACTGTCTGTTCACCAGAACACATAAGAATTTTTCCTTGTGAGTATACAGGAGGTCAGGGCAATCAATAGGTCCACCCAAAATGGACAGCACTGGAGTAAACTAACGGTAGCAGAGAAGACTATAATGGACACCATGAGGCATTGCTATACTGTGATAGGAATCGCATTGTGATTGCTGCTTCCTTGTCTAGGCTGTTCTGAGACTCTCAACCTCTTCCAGTGTCCTGTCACATCTGTTAATACCTGGAACGTAAAAATGTTAAATGTCTGTTTTTGTTTTTGAGTGTAGACCAAATGCTCCAACTCCAGCTAAGTAATATCTTCAACATTTACCAGTTGCTTAACTCAGTGCATGTCTAAAGATGAAAACTTCAGGCCTATAAAGGAAGTTATTTGGAGAAGCAAAGAACTTTTTAAAATTTACCAAGTGATTTGTTCCACTTGGAAAATGGACCCCACTTGAGACTGGGATAAAACTACCCAGCTTTACCTGAGAAGACTGATCTCAAGAAGATGATGCTGTTTATAGCTTTTGGAAAACACCTAGAGGGCTTTGCCCAGGCTGTCACCTCAGCAGTTGCCATAGAGTCAGAAATCCTGTCAATGAGGATTTGTTTTGAAGCTGTGTGAAGAGCTGCCTGATACAATGCTAATAACCCACCCCTACTCCCACACAACAGCTAAGATTTTATGAAGTGTCGCCTATCAGGTACTTTTCCAACCAAGAGAGATGGAAATAAACCCAGGATAGGAATCTGCCTGGGAAGACATATAATTAAAGAAAAGTCAAAAGAGCCCAAGAACTGTCACCTGCTTTGTAGTTGTGCCTGGGGGCTGGCCCTGAGACTCTTCTCCCCACGGAGCTTCCGTATAGCATGTCTGTAGATGACATTTTGCATAATTTGGACAATGAAAAGTGGGGCAATGAGGTCTTGGACCTGCACAAGTATTCTCTCAGAGAAAAAAAATCATGTTCAGCAAAGGGAAGTGAGGGAAAGAACAGAGATCTGAGAAAAAAGGAAACATAATGTGTTTTGCTTTCGATCCAATGGCCAACTTCTTCATCCTTCTGCCACCTTCTTTTTCTCTAACCTGCTGACTCGTGAGTCCTCTGCCTCTGATCCTGAAGGCCAAGTGAGCATTAGGTCAAAAAATGAGATCCCAGGTCACAATGGCCTCCCACCACTCTCCACATTCCACAGCAAAGCTACTTAAGAAGATGCTCCTCCATGCACTGCTGGGAAACTGGGTCAGATGCAGAGATATCACCAACTAAAAGCCAATCAAGAGTCTTATAAGTTTACAGATGAGGAGAGGACTCTAGAAATGGGAATGGTGCTGAATGTCTTCCCCGATGTAACCTTTACATCTCTCCTCAGAAACCTCCTTCCTACTTCTTCCCATAAAATATACCTGCCAGAACTTCCAGGCCACTCTGCTGATGCTGTAACCAAAATAACATATTCCCTTTTGCAGGATGCCCTGGTGCTGCCAAGTTAGTTATGCTTTTCAGTATTTAGGTGCAGCAAGACCTCCTTGTGGCAGAGACTGATAGCCTTCCCTCTTCTTTCCTGGACACACAGCTAGACCTCAATTCCTGGCTCCCTCACAATTAGGTGTGGCCATGAGACTGAATTCTAGCAAGTAGATCGTGAGGGATGTACATCACTCACAGGTTCATGCACAGCAATCGTGTTCTTTCCCCACCCACCAGCCTGATGCAACAAACATAACCACCTTGGAAGCCACATGGCAAAGATGGCAGATCCACAAGAAAGAAGGAGCCTGGATCCCTGAATCATCACCAGCAGCCTCCAATTAAAAAAATAGCTTGAGGATGTTACATAAGCAAGAAATAATCTTCTATTATGTTTGGGCCATTGTACATTCTGTACTCAAACATGTTTGTTACACATATGTGTATATATATCACTTCACATCTGTCAGGCATTTGGCCTTTATGACAACTTCTTGAGGTAAACTGGGAAGGCTGGATGGTTTACCTTTAATTACACAGCCTGGAGCATGTTGAGTTGTCAAACTATGAGTTCCTGCATGACACGGGGTATGTCTAATTTATCTTTGTATGCTAACACCTAAACAGTGACGGTTACTTCACTAAAAGGACACTATCCTTGGTATCAATACTGTTATTCACTAACTGTGACCTCCAAAGCATGAATTGTGTCTATAAATCTTTCTCCAGAATCTACAAGAGTGACCTGCACAGAGTAGGCCCTCAACAGTAGTAATTAATAAACTAATCTCTCTCTGATAGGTAGCAAGCAATGTAATTCCGGTTGAAGGGAGTAGTGGGAGGCAATGATTGCTATATAGCAGATGGGTCTGTGAGCAAATCTGAGTTCCAAAGTGACAAAGCCTCCTGTATATTACACATGTGGCATCACTCCCCATCACCACCAGAACTTTCATTCAAAGGTAAGGATTCTTCAGTTTCCACCTGTGTAATTAAAGGTAAACAATACAATCTTCCCAGCTTACCTCAAAGAGTTGTCATGCAGATCAAGGACCATAATAGATGTAAAGCAATATATATATATGGAAGGATACTATTATTTTTGTTGTTATTGTTACAAAAGCCACCTTTGTCATTGGTACTCCTGTGGTTTTGATCCTTTCTTCTCACCTAGTGGGAGATCCTATGTCATATTCTTTTCCTGCTTAAGGCATGGCCATAAAGTATAAGTACTATTAACACAAATATTTTTATATCACACATTACATAAAGACAAATATATTTATTATTAAATTGACTGCTTCTGGGAAACATGCCCAGAAATGACTCATGTTTTTAGAAAAAAAATGGTAATGAAGCACTTCATTTCATCCTAGACAAAACTGCATCACACGTAAGAGTGATAAGTCACATTCCACTTTCTCAAGATTGTTTCAACAGTGAGTAGATTCATAAACAATCTTTGAAATGAAAAACAGGAATTGGGAGGAGAAGGCCAGCAAGAGCCTAGATGAGAAAAATAGGTTGAAATTAAGCTTTCACGTAGCTGAAGAAAACATAGTTTAACTACTCTGTATATAAACAATTGCCCTGATTGCATCTAAAGGAGTTTGAAAGAAAGTTTGGTAAAGTTAGAAGTGTCACCAAAAGGGTTGCCAGGCTTAATGCCAAATGACCCTCAAAATTACATTTACTTTGGGGCCCTCTTTCTTGGCCAAGGCTAAGTCCCTCTCTTTGTAGACTCTGCTATCTGATGTGATCAACACTCATAAGTGAGTGAATTCAACTCTTGAGGACTTAAACTCATAGGAGATTGAGGAATAAACAAGAAAGCCAACACATTCATCTAGATCGAGCCATGTTAGTACCCAGCGATGCTCATGTGTTTCTCCCATGGCCAGCCTGTCTCTCTGATTGTGAAGACAACATGGAAATGCAGACTGAAAGTTCACTCTGTGAGCCTGTCATCATTGCTAGCTGTGGGATTAAGATTATGTAATTTTCAACTCATTCATCTCCACAACGGGAACATACCTGCCTCTAGGAGTCACTGCATCATGTCATGGAAGATGTGGGTCTTTCACCTTCCCAAGAGAAAGCCTGAATGAAGAAGGCTAACTCTGGCCTCTTGGTCTCTTGTTTTCCTGCATCCCACACTCACCAGTCCACTCCTCATCCATGCCTGAAGGCTCATTCTTTCTCCTCTTTCATAATATTAATAAAGTTAAGCAAGGTTCATGAGTTTTCCATTAATTGCATGTGAAATGCCTTACTTTTAAGGCAAATCTTACCATTATCTGATCTCAAGGACCATGGGATATTTTTATTCAAGTCAACCCTGCCGATAAGAACTAGTGTCACTTTTCTCCAGAGAAGAATGTATTTATTTGCCCTGCTCCCAGTGCAAATGTTATTCATTTCACAGTCTCATCCCCAAATCCTTAGGTATTCAATTTTTATCTGAGATAAATAGTCTTGTTATTAAATTGACTTCCTAAGCACAAATTTCTTGCCAAAGGAACAGTCTGGAATGGCAGATTTTGTAACTAAAATAACAACTAGTACTTGAGACACAATGAAGTTGTTGAAAGAACAATAGACTTGGCTTCAGAACACGTGGATTCTTGACCCTGTTCAGCCACTAAAGCACTGGGAAACTTTATTTTCACACTTTCAGCCTCAGTTCTTTATCTGAAAAGCAAAAGAACTAGATGAGATCATTTCTAGGGTTCCTTTTCGTGATAACTTTTTATGATTCTAAGAGACAAGAGCTGACATGTCATAGTCCTCAAAAACCCTTGCTAAGAAGAAAGGGGAAAGAGAAAGCACCAGTGACTGAGACTTTACCCAATTCCAGGCACTATGTGCCTGCCATCTCATTTAATACTTAAAACCACCCTGTGAGTAGGTCCTACCATCATCTGCATTTTACAGATGAGGAAATTGAGGTGTAGAGAAGTTAAGTGACTGGCCCCATATTATGGTCTGAATGTTTGTGTCCCCTGAATATTTATTACATATGTTGACTCTCCAAGCCCCAGTGTAATGGTATATTTGGAGGCAGAACTTTGGGAAGTAATTAGGTTTAGAAAAGGTCGTGAGGGTGTGGTCCTTGTGACAGGATTAGTGCCTTTATATGAAGAGACTAGAGAGTAAGCACTCTCTCACTCTCTCCTCTCCCTCTCTCTCTCTCTTTCTCTGTATCTGTATGTCTGTCTCTCTCTTTCTCTTTCTCTCTCTCTCTCTCTCTCTCTCTACCATGTGAGGACACAAGATGGTGAACATCTGTAAGCCAGGATAAGAGTACTAATGAGAAACCAAATTGGCCAGCACCTTTATCTTGGACTTCCCAGCCTCTAGAACTGTGAGAAATAAATGATTGCTGTTTAAACCACTCAGTCTATGATATTCTGTTATAGCAGCCTGAACTGACTAAGGCACCCAATGCCTTATTGTTAGTACAAGGTCTGAGCCTTATGTTAAAAATAGAGGCCAAATGAAACGATACCAAAATGTCTGAAGAAATTGTCCCCAGTGCAGCCTGCTAAATTCCACCAGTCCCAGTTCTTGGGTGCTGCTACTCTGAGGGCAGGATTAGAAATTAATTTGTGTCAGTGCCAACTTTACCCATGAATGCATAGCAAATGACCCAGATAGTCTGATTTGAAGGACAGGCACCCTAGAGGCCACCTCATTCAAAAGTATCTCACTGCCCCGGGAGATGGCGATGCTCAGTACCTGTTAAGCCACTGGTAAAAAACTCACTCTTCTGGAGTAAGCACTGCTCTCTTCCTGCGGCTTTCTTTTAAACTGCAAATCCCACTGAGTTGGGAGGCAGAAGCTCATTGCTCTGAGCTGATCTCAGATGCAAGTGGTGAGGAGGCAAGAGTGCACCAGATGCCTGGGAAGACGGGGGATTGGGAGGAGAGAATTGACAAGAGGGAGAAGGGAGCGGGAGACAGAGGGAACAACCTACCTCTCCCTTTGCTGGGACCAATCCTAGGGAGGAAGAATTTTGCTCTTGGCTTGAGCTGGGGTGCTAAAGCCATTATTTATAGCTTACATCCTCCCAAATCGGGCAGCGCTACTCACATGGGAAGGTTGCCAGAAGAAGCAGGGAGTGTGTCATGGGGGGGACATTACTACAGCAGATGGTGGCCATGTGAGCTGCGGCAGCAGCCAAGGGCTTGTTCAGAGTGGATTCCGTTCTGCTCAAATGGCATCTGCTTCCAAGCGAGGGCTGAGCCTCCCGTTCTGCTGACGCTGCTCTTCCTAACCCCAGTCGGGGCCAGCTCAACATCCGGACCCTCAGCCCTCAGGGCAGGCTGCATTGAGCTCAGGCAGAAAACCAGAATTTCCCTTTCTTGCCTCATTAAAGGAACCATCTAAGTTCACTTCTGCAACGGAGCAATTTTGGCTGAATTTAGTCTTGAGTTGTGACGGGGAAAGGCAATAAATTCCATGATCCTTCCTACATCTCAGGAAGGAATGCACTGGAGTAATAAAGAAATCTCTGCACATGTCCTTACTCCCGTGGGGAAGATGCTGGGACTCCATCTGCCACTTCACATGCTAAGTGCTAAGGATGGCAGTCATTTCTATGAAACCATTTAAAAAATTTTTTTACTGAGCCTATTTTGCATTTTTACCTCCTTCGAGCATATCACTGGGCACCAAGCAGAGTATACTAAGGGCCACAAAACCTCACTGTCTCAGATGTATCTGTGTTCAAGAAATCATCCTGCAGGTGTCATCTGGAATATCCAGGTGATGAAGGTGCCACACTGACGGAGTTTTCTCATAACAGCTCTCTGTCCCATACTTCATTTTCCATGTGTTGACACAGCTGTCATTTCAGCTCCTTCTGGCCCATCTTGAGTATGAGATTTGTTGTTCAAGTGTGGATTGTGAGGAGGAAAGTGTGAGAATGAGATCATAAGTTTCGCTAAACCCCGCTGTCCCAAAACACAATGAGCCACTTTTGGCAGCCTGGCAGACCCCACAGGAAGGCCAGCCGCTGAGGAACTGTGCCAAGCTTTGAGCCACGCACTCTCTGTTGAAAGGTTTCGTGCAAAAGTCCCGAAGCAAAGCAGTGAAATGTTCAGGGAGTACAGCCCCCCACGTCCTGTCCCAGAAATAGTGTTTATTGGATGGTCTCTGTCTCCCAGCAACCCGGTTTTCGTTTCCAACAGGGGAATAGAAATGAATGCAAACTTTCTGCTGCCTCATCCTCCCCACCGTCCCAAAGCGACCCAGGGTTTCCAGTTCCTGCTGCAGACCCTGACTCCTCCCACTTCCTTCCTGAGTGAGGCTGTGTCTGCACCCTCTGCTCCACAAAGAATGTGGGTGGCAAACGGGAAGCCCCTGGGGCAGTCAGGGGAGCAGAGGAACGAAAGAGCAGAGCCCTTGGCAGGTGCACCCAGGCATGTGGGCCACCGTGGGGTGCCACAGCTTTTGTGTGCAGGGCCTCCGCGGCCAGCAGGCAAGGTTCCATGTGCCCTTGAGGTTAAGGTGCAGGCATTTAAATGTTAAAGAACCTCTGTCTACCTTCTTCATTTACTGTTGAAAACACCAGCGTGGAGGAGATAGTGAGGACCCAAGATGACACAGACCAGAGCTGGGACTAGCATTCAGGTCTCCTAATGACCGCCCCCACCTGCTACTCCTCAGCATCTCCTTGTGCAAGGGGTGAGAAAAGAAGTGCAGAGCATCTTGGGGTGGAGAAGTTTGAGAACCTCTGGGCTAAGGGTTTTCTGAATCAGAAACTGTGCAGCTTTAATCTGTTCTGCCCACATTCCTCACAAGGCATCTGGTGGCTGCTCCAAAGATATGTCCTCATTGCGTTGTGCCAGCATTGTCAACGCTGTAGGGCAGTAACAAGACAAAGCTGACTCCCCGGGTACAGAGGCAGAGTCCTGTGGTTCCCAGGGCTTCTCTCTTGCAGCCATGTGGAAGCACATGGAAACTTATAAAAGGCAAGCTGTGGTTCAGCATTAGCAGATAGTAAACAGAGATACAGTGTCCAGCGCTTTACGATTCCCCACATCTACAAAGCTTCCGTCCTACCACCTCCACAGCCACTGCTCAACAGCCAGTGTGAAGTCAGGTAGATTTCTCTGCCTATGGCAGAAACGGTCCACATTAATTCATGTTAATGCAAGGCTTTAAGAGTTTAAAAAAAAAAACTGTTTTGTCTTCTTTAGGAGATGCACATTCATGAAGAATCCAAGCCTCTGAAATTTTCACATGAGTCCTCCAGATGTTGTTATTATACTTGCCTTCTCCCTTCTCTGTGCCAAGATAACAATAATTACTCTTTGTTGTACATGCCAGGATCCCCAACACATCAGCCAAAGATGTTATTATTCCCATTTTACAGATTAATAAAATGAAGCTAAGAATATCTGATTGCATGATTCGCCCCAGATCTCGCAGCTGGTAACGGGCTTTGATTCCAACCCTGGCCTGACTTTGGAACCTGGATTCTTTCCTTCTTTCCATGCATCTATTCCTTCTACCCATCTCAGGTACGGCTGGTCAAAACTCACTTACTCAACCCATTCCTCCTCCCCTTAAAGCTGGACACATAGAAACCCCACTACTACCACCTACACCATACTCCAAGACTAGACAAGGTGGCCTCTACTGTCCTCCTGAGATACTAACTAGAGAAAGGCAAATGACCTCCTTTCCCTTGAAATTCCTAGAAGTTCTCTTTCTGATACTCCAATCATAAATCCACTTTTAAATGAGCTACTGAGCTGGCTGATACCATGTTGCTTTCCTGTTTCTGTAACACCTATAAATGTATGTCCCCATCAGTGTATCTGCCTTAGCTTATAATCCTACACGGAAATAATCTAGACTGTTTAAATTTTTATTCAGTATCAAACAAAAAGTCACCCAGAATTAGGTACTTAATGAATGTTTGATCTCTACGATGATGATGATGGTGGTGGTGGTGGTGGTGATGAGATAAAGGACTGGGAGGCTCTGTCCTGTGAACCCACCCAGAGTGCTGTACTGACTTTGTCCATAACTACTTCCCAACAAGCTACAGTAGGGGACTCAGTAGATGCGGGTGGCAGAGTCTCTATGCGCTGGTTTTCTCTGGTAGTACCAGGTAAGTTTAGTGTCTCCTCACTCCCAGGGCACTGCATAGGTGTAGAGGAGTCTCAGGGGCTGCTGGAGGCATTTGCTTCAGGGAGCAGCACCTGTCAGCAAATAGAAGCGTCCCCTACTTCCCACATAGGGAACCAACCATCTCTGAGCACCAAGCTCGGAGCCAAACTGAGAGGCTGGAGAAAGAAGTCAACAAAACTTTCACAGCAGGTGCAATGGATTACTGGCTTCCCTGATGACATCCTGAGCATGACTGCACGTGGGGGAAGCTAGTGCAGAGAGCCCACTCACCAAGCAAGCCAGCCACATGTCTCGGCTTTCCCCACCAGCCCGCATGTGTGCTCTGCGTCCCATCGTCCCATCGTCAATCTCACTGAGCAGGGTCCGTGTGATAGTTTCAGGCCTCACTTACTAAACAGCCACAGCCACGGCTGTGGCCTGAGGATGAAACAAGGGTGGAAAGAATAAAGATAAGATCTATGGAGAAACCTGCACTTAGGGCTTGGGGCTTCCCCAGCATGCACTTAGACCTATAAATAGAGCTTTAAAAAATGCTCAGAACCTTTTCTCTCAGAAGATTTTCTACATAAGTCAAAAAGTACCTTTAGTTTCTAAAGCAAGTAGACTTAAGCAGTTGTGAATAAAGAATACAAATAGCTCGTGCTATGCATTTAGTCAATATGTCGCACATCCCAGCCTAACAGCCATTACCCTGATTCCATCGTGCGCTTAGGACATTCATTTTTCATTGCAATCATGGTTTGCTGAGTGCTGTCAGGGAGCATAAACAAGACTTTGAAGGAATAGTGCAGGAAATTTATAAACTGAAAGTCTTTTTTATTTTTTTTAAATAATATCGCACTTTAAAGCAATTGTATGTCAATGGCTCCCAATCTTCAAAAAAAATTGTACACTTTTAGAAAAAAAAAAATCTACCTTAATATGAATACTATCTGGCTTGCCTTAGAAAGGGAACACAGAAATCAATCCACGGACTCACAGTTCAACCATCTCTTGTCATTTTTGTTATTTTATTCTGCAGCTCATAGAGATGAGAACTGAAAAAGAACAAAAACGTGCTTTTTGACTCATATTCTTATTAGGTTTTAATTGCAGGTAAAGATGACACATCGTAGTGAAGACATTTTATTACAACTCAAAAAGAAAAAGGTTGACTTATGGGCTGTATGGGATGGAGGGCATCAGAAGATGAATGAAAATTAAATTCAAAAATACCCATCTTTTCCCTGTGTATGGTATTACAACAGATAAATAACGCTCGTGTCGTTCACTGCATCTGCTTAAATAAATGGCATTGGCTTGCTACAGATATTGAATGCTGTCTTTTATATTAGAGTGTGCATTGGTAATGATGCTGCCATTTCTGCATTTGAGTGAAGTGAAAAGATCTAGTGCGCAGCTTCAAAGATGAACTTTCACCATTCCTTCTCTCCAACGCTGACATCCACGCAATTGCCGGGCCTGCCCTATGGTCCTGGAGCTTATGGGAGGGGCGTGGGGGAGAACACAGGGTCTGCAGCCAGCCTGGGTCCAAATCCCAACTCTACCACTGAGTAGCCCTAGAAACATGACACATTGCTTAATCACTCACTCTGTGCCTCACTCTGCTGCTCTGTAAAGTGGAGGTGGTAACACATCCTGTCGGAAGGATTCATGGAGTTATATGGAGAGCACTTAGAACAGTGTGCAGCGTATAATAAATGCTACATAAGCATTAGCTCTTTTGACAACAATGACTTTTCCCACATTGGTGCCTTACTTGGTGTTTCCATTTCCAGCCCCTGCTGCCTCCCCCAAGTAGACTGCAACAGATAGAAATCTAGCTGGGCTTCCTGCTTCTCACTCACCTCCAGTTCAGATAGAATACCTTTCCTTCAAGGCTCGTGCTGCCCAGCAGATGTTTCTATCGTAACGCCTACTGCACCTTGGACTTTATGTATATTTATGTGTAGTGTGGCTGAAAAACCCCTATTGTAATAACTGATATCAGAAGTCCACTTAGGAAGTGGACTTTGGCTAGGAAATACCTTGACAGGTAAATTTTGACAAGAAAGATAAGTCCCAAGACTTACTGGAAAGAGGAGAAACAGAGAGAAAGCTAATCCCGGGCATGAGAGGCGCCCGTGCACTCGGGGGTTGGAGTAAGCAGTAAAAATGAGTTGGGTGAATGGGAAAAGGCAGTCAAACAACATATAAAAGGATTTGTGCTCGCAGGAAAAGGTGATCAGCAAGGGATTCCTGGTGGCAGGGGTTGAAGGACGCTTAAGACAGGAATGAGTCATATTTAAGTTCAAATTGTTTGCACTTCTAAGATGTGACAAAGACCTAAAACTTAAGTAAAGCCTGGCACACCGCAAAAGGGTTAAAATGGTAAGTTTATCTTATGTATATTTTACTACCATAAAAAATATTATTTAGAGAATATATCGGATAGGAGAAGAAAGCAAAATAGTCCATGCTCCCACGAGTTCTTGTGCCCGAAGCCCTGTCTCTCTGGCTCTAGAACGCCCATGAAGTCAGTTCTGCCACTGACTCCTCCCAGCACAGCCGTTTGGCTGGCCGGCTGGTTCCAGAGCCGTCTCAACTGTCCTCCTCCCAAAGCCTGCACAGAGCACGGTCTCAGCCTCCACCCAGGAGCTGCCTCCCAGGAGCAGCCATCTCAGCCAGCCATTCCCACAAAAGGCCACAAAGTCCAGTCCCTGTAGCTTCCTAGATCCTAGAAACTGGCCCTGATCTTTGAGCCCCTTAACTGAGATTTCTGTTTAAAGATAAAAGTAGAGTTATTTTTGATAAAAGTATTCAAGTAGTGTTTCCCACTGTCCCCCACCCAGCAAAGGCTTCTGGCAGGACTAAGCACTGAGAAAACAAGCCCGAGTGAGAAGCCAGCTGAATCATTAGCTGGGGGTGTGCACCCTGTATCAGCCACGAAGAGGAAAAACAAGGGCAGGGCGGGAGCCAAACCTTGCTGATACCAGCTTCTCTCTCTGCCTCTTCTGCTCGGGCTTCTGAGCCTTGACCACAAGACTCTTCTGTCTTTCCACTCGGCTTCAGGCACTGAACAACTGCAGATACCCTGTGGCCCTCTCCATTTCCACTTCCTTCCTGCGTATCTGTCCGTTCACTTTATCACTGTCATTACACTAGAGATTCTAAATCATCAGAAACCCCGATTTTAAAGTTCAGGCTCCACATACCGTGTGTTCAAGGCAGCGAGTCAAGTGTGTCAAACAGGATGACGTGAAATCAGAAGATGTGGAGGCACTGGGCGCCCATCCTTATAAAGGTGGCCCAGACAGCTGTCCCGAGGCCCCAAAGGCCTAGACCTATAAATTGTCCAGAAGCTCAGGGGAAGGGGGACAGAGAGCACGTAGGATGCTCAAATAAAGTGAGCAAAAAATATGGCTATTCCCTGCAGCGGTGATGAGATACCCAGAGTGTTTGCTCCCTTCTGATCCCTGCGCAGCCTGCCACATTAGTTTACTTTTAGGTAATCCCTGTAGGAGAAAGGATTCTTAGTTTCAAACCAAAGAAAAAAATGAATTCTCAGTAACGTATGCAGAAACAAATATATGCTATTAAAGGAGATCAGTGTGTTCACAGGACTTTCAGAAGGGCACATGCAGCAGGCTCGGGGGCCAAGCAGCCAGCTGAATGCTTCAAGCCACATTTAATTAATCCAGTGGTCACAGATTGCTGGGCCCACACAACCAGCACTACCAACATGGGCACACCGGGCTTCCCTAGACCCTCTGCCACAGCAGCGTCTAGAAACTGGATGTTCTGCTAGCCAGCTGGGTTCTCTGTCATCCCCGAGTCTTTGCATCATTAGTTTCCAACTCAAAGTCTGCTTGGTGTGGCCAAGGGTGCCTATGCCCTGATTGTGAGGGCTGCCGAACAAATATCTGGGGAGCTGGTAGGGCTCCTAGGGAATACTTCAATCATGGGCACAGTATTCATAGGTGAACAGGGCTGCCAGAAAGACTGAAACCTGCCCCTTGGGAGCACTGCCGCCCACCAGAATGGTCCACTACTTCTGATGCTCTGCAGCAGTGCTTCAGATGAAGTTACCTAGAAAATTAGATTACATCTTTGCTAAGGAAATAAGAAAAGCCAATTATGTAGACTCAAAAGGCTCAGTTATAATAAAAGCACCCCACAGGCTTCATGGTAAAAAGCAAACTCCTTAGATCACCACTGAAAATTTAACACAGGGAGACAGGATCAAGATGGCTGACTAGACACAGGTAGCATGTGCCTTCTTCATGGAGAGGAACAAGAATAATTAGTAGATTCTCACATTTTGAACAGATCGTCTGGGATAGAACACTAGGATTCATCAGGGAAATGACAGGAAGCACCAAAAGTGGGTAGGGAGAGGTTTCGGGAGATGGTGACTGACCAGAAGCTGGCCAACAGCCTGGAGAAGCTCCTGAATAGGGTGAAACAATAAGACAGAAATCCTCAGGGCTTCACTCTCAGAGATGATCTTCTACAATCTTGGTTATAAGAGAATCCCCCAACCCACGCAGGTCTCAGGTGTGTAGATTGCACAGAGACGTTGCTCCAAAAGGGGAACTTACATGGAATTCCACAAGCATCTGAGCCTAGAGCAGCTTGAGCCTAGAGCATCTTGACTGTCATTCTGAGAGCTTGGATCCCAGGGAACTGTGGGCATGCCTGCAGCCACTGCATGGCTCTAAGGAGAGAAATAGGAGCCCAGGCACCCACACACACCCTTGGGAAGGTCTCCACCACCCTGCTGTGAGCTGTGGTTGAGACTGAGATGTGAGTGGACAGCATCTTCCACAGTCTCTTGCCCATGCTGCCTGCCTGAGTTCAGCCCCAGCCTTTCCAGTCACAGGTCCAAGGCACGATTTTGTGAGCTTAACACTGGGGGTGCCCCATTATCAGGTTGAGTCTGGGCTTGATGTGGCTGCAGCCCACATCTGGCTGGGGAAGGGCAGGGAAACCAGGCTTTACAGCACAAATCTGGGATGGTGCCCAGTATCCTACAGCTAGCTGCTGTGACACTGAGCCTCGACTGAACTGCACTCCCCACAGCTTCCTCCCAGTACAGCCTGACTGAGAAGGGCCCCACCCTCTTTGGCCACATGTACAGGGCTCCATTTTGGGAGTTTATTATAAAACCAGGCAGCACCCTGCCCTCAGGCTGACTTCAGGCTGATGTAGCCCTGCCCAGCTGAGGAGGGACAGGTGAGCCCAAGCTTTTCTATGTACACTTAAGACAATTCTCACTGCCCTGCTATGGGCTGCTGCGAGACCAAGATGCAAGGGGATGGTACTCGCCCCCAGCATCTTGCCTACACTATTTGCCTGGAAGAGTCCCACCCTCTCAGGTCATAGGACTAAGGTGCCAGTTTGGGAGTTTAAAGCTGAGCAGCCCGGAAAGGGATGCAGAGACAAGGACTTCCTCTCCTCCAACCACCAGTGCTGTGTACATAGCCATCTCTGCTCCCAAGCATGAGCTTTTGGTGCAATGGCCAGTTCTAGGCTTGCAGCGGGTGGGGTATACCTCCAATAGTACTGTGCTCACTGCACCCAGGTTCTACATGGAGGGTGTGGTCCATTTCCCTCCCTTTATGGACAGGCAGTGTTCTTGCAGCTGTCCTGTCCATAAAGAAGAAATCCTCCCTACTCATTCTGTGAGGCCAATGTCACACTGATACCAACGCCAAGAAAGAATACAAAAAGAAGAACCACAGACCAATATCCCTCATGAACATAGATGCAAACAAAATACTAGCAAACTGAATCCAACAGCACATCAAAAAGATAATTCACCATGATCAAGTGTGTTTCATCCCAGGGTGCAAGTATGATGCAACATACACAAATCAATAAATGTGATTCTCCACATAAATAGAATTAAAAACAAAAAGCATATGATCATCTCAATATATATTGAATGTAAATTAGTACCACCTCTATGGAAAACAGTATGGAGATTTCTCAAAGAACTAAAAGTACACCTACCATTCGATCCACCAATCCCACTGCTGGGGGTCTACCCAAAGGAAAATATGTCATTTTATAAAAAAGATACCTGTACCTGTATATTCATCACAGCACAATTCACACAACTGCAAAGATATGGAACCATCCTAAGTGCTCACCAACTGATGAGTGGAGAAAGAAAATGTGGTACATATATACCATGCAGTTCTTCTCAGCTGTCAAAAAGAATGAAATTATGTCTTTTGCGACAACTTGAATGGGAGACCCTTATTCTGAGTGAAGTAATCCAGGAACAAAAAACCAAATACCACGTCTCACTTGTAAGTGGGAGCTAAGCAATGGGTACGTGTGGTCATACAGAGTGATATATTGGAGAGTCAGAAGGGGGAGGGTATGAGGGGATGCAGGATGAAAAATTACCTGTGGGTACAATGTACACTATTTAGGTGACAGGTATATTAAAAGCTCAGACTTCACCATTATGCAATTTGGCTGTATAACGAAAAACCACTGATACCCCGTAAATCTAATTTATCTTTTTAAATTTTTAAAAAAGAAAAAGAAATAGAAAGAAAGTTTAACAAAATAGAGCCCAATCTGCCTTTCCAGTATTTCTCTAATTACCTTCCAAAATTCCCTACCCTCCTAGGACCGTGCCGGTCAGCTCCTGCTTCCCCCGACTCCTCTGAGACCCAGCACTTCTCCACCTGGGGCACTTTTGCTCATTTCACATCTCTGAAGGGCCGTCCCCCATCCTCTCCGCCTCTCCTAATCCCAGATCCGTAAACACACACCCTGAACACGGATGCCCTTGCTCATTAGCATGGCCCTGCGCCACATGCTGACACTTGTGCATTTTCTTAAGTAGGACGTTTTTCTAGGGAACCGGGCAGGAAGAAGTCAGCAGTTAAGTCTTCCTCCAGCAAGCAGGCTGGCAGAAACAGAGATGACACCTCAGCACTTCTCATTAATCTGGGAGCACTGGCACAATATCTATCTGAATAATGCTGATTATGTGTTAGGCACATCCTGAGACCTACAAATCCTTATGACAACTTCATCAGGTAAATGCCATTATTCCCGTTTTGCAGATGGGAAGCCTGCATTATTTGAATGACATCACACAAAAAAAGGGACAGATTCAGGATTTGAACCCAGGCAGATTGGCTTCAGAGACCAGATTCTTAACCACTAGCTGGTGACTGAGATACCTCTATTTCATAATGCAAATTTAATTATGATCTCTACAGAAAGGGTATATTCTAAAAATTTTTAAGTAAATTTTCACAAAATATTTTATTGTAACATGGAGAATGGTTCAACGGAAGGAAGCTTATCAATATTTCTGTCTGTAACTTTACCTGAGGGGAGTCAGGATAACACGCACTGTACTTCCTCTTGGCCTCCTTACCAGAGTCGAGTCAGATAAAGCAGGTCAGAGAAACATCTGCCTCTTTGTGACACAGAAATTCACACCGAAACATCTCAAAAATTCAAAAGCTCCTGTGAAGAAACCAAACATTCCCTCATCTCCTCAATTTAATGGTATGCTAATCATATCTGAATGCCTGTCTGAGAATAAACTCCAAAAGCCTCCATTTTCAAGAAAATACTAAGAGTGTGGGCTGGATGGGTATCTACATCCTAGAAGTCAAATACTCTCATTCAAATATTTATAACAAGAAGTTATATGGCAAGGTTAAATTTTTCCAATGACCCTAGTCCAAAACTCCTTTTGCTTGATTTCTTCTTGTCATTCTATTATGCTTTGTTCATCCAAAGAGGATGTTTCATAATCCATTACTAGGTATTTGATTTTCTGTTCTCAACAGAAATACAGTTGACTTTATTTTTACCTACTTCAGTGTTTCCTACATAAGATAGCAAATGTCTAAATATTGGTGTGTGTATTGGCTGGTCTTCTCCAGAGAAACAGAACCAATAGGATATATAGAGATATATAAAAAGAGATTTATTATGGAAACTGGCTCAGGAGATTCTGAAGACCAAAAAGTCCCACCCATGATCTGCCATGTGCAAGCTGGAGAGGCAGGAAAGCCAGTGTTATGCGTCAGTCTTCGGCCAAAGGCCTGAGAACCAAGGGAGCGCTGGCCTGAGAGCTGGAGAACCGAGGGAGGGAGGGTGCCCATGTAAGTCCCAGGCAGGAGAAGACGTCACAGCTCAAGGAGAGAGAAGGGGAAATTGGCCCTTTCTTTGTCTTTTTGTTCTATTCAGGCCCACAAGGGATTGGAGGATACCTGCCATATTGGCAAGGGGATCTTCTTTACTCAGTCTACTAACTCAACTGCTAATCTCTTGCAGAAACACCCTCACATACACACCCAGAAATAGTGTTTTACCATCTATCTGGGCATACCAGCTATCTGTTTTACCAGTCACGGCAACACACAAAATTAATCATCACAGTGTCTGATACATAATAAAATCTCAACAAATATGTTGTATAATCAATATTCATTGGAGGAGACTATAAAATTACAACAACAACAACAAAAACCCAGCCTGTTTTCTGTGGATGTTTTTAGGAGTTTTGTGCCCTCCATCTTCCAGGGCCTTCTGGAACTAGGTACCACTTGAGGAATTTCTTCTAAATTTTTGTTTTAGAAAATGTTTTGCATTGCCTGAGGAATTGGAATTATAAACAGTGAAACACTGGTCCTCTTTCTCACTTTGCTTTGGCCACCAGGAAACTCAGTATCAATTTGTAGGCCAACTATATTTGGACCTATGTTAGAGACAACTATGACTGGAGCTATTTAGAATTTTATTACTCAGTATGCCAGTTGTCAATGCATTGCCTCTCAGCTCTAAATTCACCCTTTTTTTCTGCTCTGTGAAAATAGTTATGGACCCTTTAAATGTTTTCCTTTTGTCAGCTGGCACAATGTTAACCTTTGTCAGTAGCGGGCTCTAGAGAGGTATTGCAGAAGGAAAGGATTTTGTTTCTGGGCTCTGGTGCTTCTCCTCCAGGCTCCTGCAGAGCTGACAGCTTCTCTGGGGTCCTCTTATGGCACACATATAGCACACGTCTCTGCCCAGCACCTACAGCAGAGGCAGCTTCTCTAGTGTCCAGTTCCCATAGGGGACAGTGGTCACCATCACCCATCAGCCAGCAGCTTCCCTCGACACCTCCCTGGGCAGATTTGCAGCAGAGTTCCTCTGATGAGACACCCCCATGTGAACAGCTTTCTCCACCAACCTCCAGGGCAGTTCCTAGGGTCTAATTTCTGGATAATTCTGACAGCATCACAGGGACTTTTCTGCCACCCAGTCAGCTGCAACTGTACCCTCTCCAACAATGTCTGGATCTCCTATACCCTTAGCATATGTGCATTTTATATTTTCCTCCTACCCTGACAACTTCTCAAATATGTTTTATACCTTGGTTCTATTATTTTTAAAATTTAGATTTCACTATTGTATTGCATGTGTTCATTGAAATATGTATGCAAATGGGGATCATGCCTATTTAACTTGCTATGCACCCTTCCCAGAAAAGAGCCAGGCTCAGTAAACCAATTTTTTTCAATAACAACATGAAGCCAGGGATCCTAAGTCATTCTATCCCAGGTTAGACTTTACTACAACTGAAATAGAACCCTTAGAAGTTTAAATGTTAGTACAAAGAATGACAAAGCCATTAGAGACACCCAAATCAAAGTAACATTTCCTAAACAACTTAAGAAAATCCTGTGGCCTGCCCCAGTCTAGGAACTGATTCTAAACCCAGAGAGATGGATGAAACTCAATGAGGAAAACTGTAATGAGATACAACAGAGATTTTCAAACTGGAGTAAGAGAGCAGAGGATGACAATTTCAGATTAAAATATTTAATAGAAGAGGCCGGTGAGCATTGTGATGATTAACTAGTGAGGTCTCAGACCAAATTCCCAGGGTAGCCCTAAATTGAAAACTTCCTAGGTTAACCTGAATTCCATTACCACGGCCCAGGGGATTGAGAGCTGCGGTGTGGGGAGTGTGGTGAGACTGCTCAGGAGCTCCGGCTTTGATTTGAAACCCCAGGCTCCGCTGTGTACTAATTACATGCCCTGAGCAATTCCGTAACCTCGGTATCTTACAATGCCTACCTCCCAGGGCTGTCATGAGGATAAAAGGAAGCACTAAATATGAATGCCCTTTTCACGGTGCCTGGCACATAGGAAGTCTTAGCAAAGGTAATTAACTTCTTTCCTTATATTGGTTTCCTAGGGCTGCCCTAACAAAATGCCACAAACTGGGTGACTTAGAACAACAGAAATCTATTGTCTCACAGTTCTGAAGGCCAGAAGTTCAAAATCGCAGTATCAGCTTGGCCACGTTTGCTCTGAAACTTAGAGAGGAAGGATCTTCCCTTGCCTGTCCCAGCTTCTGTAGCCCCAGACATTTTGTGGCTTGTGGCAGCATCTCTCCAGTCTCTGCCTCCATCTACACGTGGCCTTGTCCCTGTGCCTCTTCACATCATCTTCCCTCTGTGCATGTCTGTCTCTGTCCAAATGTCCTCTTTTTATAAGGACACAGTCATATTCGATTAGGGCCCACCCTAATAAACTCATTTTAAACTGATAGACCCTATTTCCAAATAAGGTCACATTCCGCGGTACTAGGGGTTAAGATTTCAACATATCTCTTTTAGAGGAACACAATTCAACCATAATACCCGTCTTGGTTTTCTGCCCCAGGTGACCACCTTTCGTCCATAGTGAACTATCAGTGAGCTATTTAGAAGACAATCTCTGCTTTGCCATTTTCCAGAATATGGGCTATGATATATCTATACAGGTAACGCAACTTAGAAACCTCCTAAGTCTTCTCTACCTGCCCTCATCCCGGGTACTGGCTGCTGGTGGCTGCCTGCAGCCTCTCCCTCCAGCCCCTGCTGGCCTCTGCCCAGTCCAAAGTCATCTCCCCCTCATCCTCCTCTGGACCTAAAATTCTCATCATTAGGCTCATTCTTAAGCTCAAGACATCTATCTTCCCAAGACAATTGATAAAAGCAAAACACTTCTTGGGGAGGAACACACTGCCTCCTTAGTGCCCACTAATATTTCCATGATATTACATTCACTAGCGTTCACCTTAGACAACTGCCCCAAGGAAATAAATCCAACCGTAGTTATATGTTTGCTTTGTTCTCTGCTAGAGAGCTGCATAAATTCCTGGACATAAAATGTGATATGAATCTGCCTCTATAAAATAAGGGAACAAAATAGTACCTCAGTGTCACGATGCTATGAAGAATAAATGACTTAATACATCTAATATGCTTAAAACATTTCTGGCATATAGTAAGCTGCCATCAAATATTAGCTGCTATGATGATTATTGTTATTATGGACTGAGCAAAAAGTAATGAGAGAGGAGAGAGATCTGGAGAAGTGCAACTGGAAGGGCCGAGTGGGGTGATACTGAAGGGAGGGGCCTGGGAGAAAGCAGGTGGTGGCCCAGAAGGAACTGAGAGCAAAACCAACTTCGCCTACTACACAAGTGTCCCAGACGCATGGCACTTACCAAGGGCTGTGGAGGGCCGTGGCCCTGAACTGTGGCCATCACTTCTCTCCCGGGCTGAGCCGCAAGCATTCCTCTAACTGCTTTGCTGTGGCCAATGAGGCACAGTAAAATTCCAGAGAGAGCAGTGGGATGAAGCCCCCGTAAATTAGAAGGTAACTGTGTCCCAGAATCTCTGAAACTGGACCAGATAAATATGTAGCACAAGGCACTGTAAATTAGGTGTCCTGGATTCCCAACTTGGACCCACGGGAGACCCTACAGCCTAAAAGAGAGGCAAAGAGCTATAATACAGAATTTCCCAAAGTATGATACAGGTGGTATGTGAAAAAAAAAAGGATTCAAGTAGGTTTCTGGGTTAAACAGAGTTAAATAGATTTCTTTAGGGTAATTTTCTCAGAACTTCTAATATACCTAAGTGCATTGTGAACCTTCAGGGATAGATATGCATTTGATCAAAGGAACCTGTTTTTAACAGAGTATCTGGGGACTAGTGTCCTTCTGGAAACCTTGGGTTTGTAGGTGAACACTAGACAATGTCTCCTAGAACAAGCCATCTAGACTTTCTGAGCCCTCAGTTTCCTCATCTGAAAAATGAAGGCACTTAATCAATGGTTCTTAGCTGATTTCAAGTCAAACACGCCATGAGAAACCGAGGAAGGCTATGGATCCTCTAATGAGGTGTATATTACACACCTGCCTGACTTGTTTTTCATAAATTTCAGGGAGTCATAAGTCCCTTAACTAGAAGGTATTCTAAGATCCCTTCCCTCCCTAAAACACTGAATGCCCCTGAATTAGAAGTTCCTTTTCTTTTGTTAATAGCCCTACAGTTTTCCTTTCTGAAATCACCTGTTTTCCACTTCTCAGTCACTACATTTCAGAAAAAGTTGACCAACCCCTTCCAACTCCGGAAATGGGCATGTCGCCCACGCCTGACTAATCAGAGCACGGCATTCGCCTGGACACTGTGAAAGGAGCATGCAGGGACACAATGCTGATGACAGCATTCTCTAGGACACGTGCTAGAGCTATCAGACAGAAGGAAGGATGGACCAAAGAAAGAAAACAACCAAATAAAGGAAAGTCTTTACATTGTGGCTACTAACCTAGCAGAATGAAAGCCTGCAGTCTTGGTAGCCATCTTTGTCTCTGAGAGTGAAAGTGATGTCATCAGAAAGATGACTTCAGCTGAATCATCCCTGAAATCCATGTCTTCCTCCAAAATATCCCACTTATGACAGCATAAATATTCCCTTCTGTTTAAACTAACTTGCAACTCAAAGAGTGCTGAATAATTCAGATATCAATCTTGGGATTCCCACGGCTGCTGTGAGGCTCGTTTAAGAGGCTCAGGGTGTTAATGCTGAGTCTACATCCAACAGAAAAAACTGTGGGAGGACGTTAATGGATGACTGTATGTTGGTACGTACTGGCAGGACCTGACCGCTCACCCGTGTGAGTTGTACACCAGGAAGGCCCCGGAGACTTCAAATAATTTCTTCTACCTGCTACCTGCTGCCTGAAATGCCATCATGGAGCATCTGTGATCTTGGTGGGGGGTAGAGGGAAAGTGTGGAGGGTATTGTGAAGCCTTTCAAGAATCTAAGGAAAGCTATCAATCTTCTTTGAAAAATAGGCAAAAATGTTTGCAGGCAATTTCAGGGCTTTCCACACTCCATGAAGCCCCGAATGGACTCCTTCTCAAGGAGTCTGAGGACCCCCTCCCCTCACTTGAGGTAGAGAGGAACTGCTGAACTTGTCAGCGTGAAAAATCCCAGGTTCTCCAAGGATTTCAGGGGGAAAGGAAGGAAGATCACTACTGGCACAAGACGGGAAAGGACTCTGGGACTTAAACAGCATGAATTGGTCCCACTGCCTGCCCCCACCTGCCCTCTTCAGAGTTTTGCATCTCATAGGAATGGGTACCAGTGTAGCCAGAGTCCGATGGAATTAACCCCCCCACACACCCCGATCTAAGGTTTTCATTCCCTTTAAAAGTGCTCCCCGGACAGAGAACACTTCAAACTCCTCTTAGTCATTCCTATTAATACTTTATCCCAGGTAGCGTATTTTAATAAGGAAAATTAGGGCTGCTTTAATAAAAGTAGAAGGGAGAGTTGTGACAACAGATGTCCTCTGCAGTCTGGCTTTGCCTGGGCCCACATGGTAGAAGAACTAGTCTCTAAAAAAAAGTGATTGTTTCTAACTTTTTAAACATTTTGGTAAATAATTGTTTTAAGTGGCTCTGTTCTTCCCAATTGCAGGAGCAGGAGCTTTTCTAAAAACAAACAAAAACTAGCCAAGGCCTCACAGCCAAGAAATTATGAAGTTTATAGTTGGCATTAAATTTTAATAGCAAAGTTAAAGGCTAATGGTTTGACAAGTCCTCACTCCATTTTTCTTCCCAAACTTAAAATTTTTTATCAAAACTGGCCTCTCCCACTGCAGCCTGACTGCTCCATTCCCAGCCCCAGCTCACCTCCCGCACGCAAGGCCGGGAGTGGGGCGGGCGGCTGCCACTCAGCTCCTAGCCAGGATCATTCACCCAACCAGGGTCTCGGAAATGTTTCTCCTGCCCTAAAAGATATCAGCTCTAGGATCCCATGTTAGGAATTTCCTCATGAATCTCTGAGAAAAACAAATTTTACAAGCCAGAACCCTTTGCCAAGAATAAGAATGGTCTCCTGTGTGCCTATTTCCATCTCAAACTGAGAGCAGATAACAATTCTTGTTTGCCTGACTCTTCCACAGCCTGGAAAGTGCTTTTGTTTATCATTCTTCCTATTTGTTTGTTGTACTTACGACCCCAGAAGGGAACCAACATGTTAAATCTGCTCTATGGCAACGATTAATAAATCCTTCTCATTTCAATAGGGCCCAGGCAATCATTATTACAGCCCACACAGATCAGTCTGAAATTGGGTCTGGGTCAAGTTAACTTCAAGGATGTTGGTTCAAGGAGATGTGAATATTTTCAAATGTTTGCCACCATACGTCCTCGAAAAAATGAGAGCAACCTATTTATTTCTTGCAAGAAATAAGATTTTTACATCTGAAAAGTAAAGATTTAAACAAAGCCACCTAGTTTCATTTTGTTTTGAAAGACCTGTTTTAGTATCAAAGTCACTCCGCTTGGCATATTCCAATAGGAACCTCATTAAAACCTAAGAAGCATCTTTGGCAAAGGCCATACACCGTCTGCTCATATCTGATATAAACACAGGACAAGAATCGGATCCCAGGATCTGTGTTTTATGAATGACCATATACTGACTGGAACAGCCTCGGGCATAGAGTGTAGGCTTCCCTGCAGCATCACTAAGGAGGACTAGAAAGTATACGAAAATTTGTATTTGGTGTCTCCTATTCTGTTTTATCATCCTCTTATACTTTATAGAATCTGTTGGGAGCTTCTCTGTGTTCCCTGCTCACAGACTCCATCTTCATGTTGCCTTCCGGCTGTCTGAAACCCTTGCTTCGCCAATCACCAAAGTCTGTGCACGTCAAGGGCTCTGGGCTCTGAACTACCTTCCTGGGATGGCAGTTTTAAGACCCTGTGCTGCAAGAACAAGCTCAGTCTGTTAAAAACAGTTCCATGCCGTGGAGATGTCACGCACCATCTGGCAGGATGCTGGTGCCTCTCCCTAGCAACTGCTCACACATCCATGTCCCTGGTTACCTTGTCTGCTTTCCTAGTTACCAGGACTTCCAATCCCTAGCACACCTCTGATACCACCCCCATCTGTTTGCAGCTTTCGCCCGGGAACTTCTAGAATCTCTCAAAGGTGTGTCCCAGTGATTCTGTTGCTGGATCACAAATTGACTTTCAGCACTCTGGTTTCAATCCTGCCAAGCTCGCAGTGTCTGTGAGTCAAAACCCTCAGCACTTTATTTCAGTGTTAAACAATCTGATCAATCAACCCAGTGGCTCTCAATCCTGTGTGCACATATAAATCACCTGGATGCCTTTAAAAATTACTAACCCCCAGGCACTAGCCCCAGATTTTCTGATTTATTTAGTCTGAGATAAGTAGCTATTTTTTTTTAAAACTCCAAAGGTGGTTCAGAGATGCAGTCAGGGTTATAAGTCATTGATCCAATCCAAGAAATGCACAGTGTTCAGCCCCCTTCCACATGCAAAAATTAATTTCTCACCCAATAATGAATGGAAAGACACAAATACTAAACAAAAGTTACCCATTTAATTTAAATACGTAATTCCTCGAGATTTTTTAATTTGTCTACTATTCAGTAAAATGCATTTTATAATAATATTTTATGAAAATCAATTCAATTTTTTTTCTTCCAGCACAGCTCCATGGAACTGCCTCATTTCCTACTGAATGTAGACTTTGTCTATGCGACTCCCTGATTGAATATTACACACTTTTGGAAACTATAATACTTTCACATCTATTTAGTGGTACGTAAAACCCTGAAATGGTTATCTAATAAGAATGTCATTAACCATTTCTGCAATTAAGTCTTCACAGTTTTTCACTTAGTCCTCCATCTCTTACTATTCAAGGTGAGATCCAAGCACTAGCAGCATCTTAGAAATGCAGTTTCTATGGCCCCATCCCAGACTAACTGAATCAGAATCTGCATTTTCAACGAGACCCCCCTGTCCCCCCACAGGAGAACCCATAGCTACATTCAAGTTTAAGAAGCACTACCCAGTAAACTGCTTTTACCAATCTCCGTATCAGAATAACCCCTGTAACAGCTCTCCCTTTGTGACCTCAGCCCTCCCCTTCACTGCATTTCCCTCTGTGGATGTGCTGTTCCTCCCAACCTGGCCCTCCTCCAGCTCCCAGGCCTGTGCTCTCCCACACCACCATCTGCAAAGCCCTCTCCCCTCTTCTCTGCCTGAAGGCAGCATTCCCATTTCTCAAAATCCCAACAGCGCCTCCCCTCTCCAGAACCTCCCTAGGTCTCCCCAGCCCACAGTGGTCTTGCCTGCCTATAACTGTACAGCATTTATCTATATCAAATTATGGCTGTTTCTCTCTTATGATGTAACCCTTATTTTGCCCTTAACTTTTCAGGTACTTCTGCCTTGTCTCCTCCACTGGTGCATCACTTACTTGCCTTTGCACCTGCCACGGGGCCTTGCATATAATAGATTCAACAAACATTTGGTGTTTGCTTTTGACTTAGATCTCTGATGGCAAACTATATAACACGTAAAACCTATAAATCTGCATCTAGATACTAGTAAAAAATTTACAACCTCTAAGCTTGTTGGCATTAAAACTTCCAATATGCTGAACACATGAGTTGCAAAATAACACACTGTATAAACAACACTGGACTATTTTAGATAACTAGAGAAAATAAATATCAAAAATGAAAGCAAGACAACATAATAAACATAATATCAGGTGTCAACTAACAATGTAAATAGAAATATTTCATATCATTGCTACTAAGGACAACTAATCAAATAAAAATCCCTTAGCTACCAACAGCTGCTGCTGGCCAAAATGCATTAGTGGCCAACCCCAGACCTATGATTGTGCAAAGAAAATCACATAGGCCTCCTGACTACAGTTGTATCTGTCAGGGTATGGGCAGTCCCAGAACTCATTCGTTTCCACTCCTGAATAGAATGACCCCATGCATTGGAGCTGGAATATTCAGGAGCATTTTTTTTCTAACTCCTTATTCCTTTCAAAGAGTTCATAAATATTTATTGAGAATTAACTATGTGCCCCGTAGTAAGCCTTGGAAAAGTGAAAATGACTAAGACCCTGTCCTGCCATCAAGTTGTTCACAGTGTCAGTGGGAAGAGACCTGAGCAAGTAATTTTAACACAATGTGGAATCTACAGTACTCAAGTACTGTACTCTAATTGATACATTACTAGAGTACTATGTGATACACACAATATTGATGGAACACGAGGAAACGCTGCCTAACTCAACCCACAGCAATCAAGGAGGGCCCTTTGGAGGTGGTGATGCCTGAGCTTAGCCTTAGCATAAGCAAAGGAGGTAGCCAAGTGAAAGATGAAGAATTGATACTTCAGTTAGATGGAAGCATGTAGGAAAAGGAAAACATAACTGATATCATGGTATGTAAAAGGATCCTTAGATAGTTCAGCAATGCAGAAGGTAGAAAGTGATGAGGTTTCCTGCACAGAGGTAGTGACTGCTTGCTAACTGATCAGATTGGGCGCAAAAGACCTTGGACTTTATCCTAAAGGACAATGGAGAATGGCTAGGCTTGAAAGAATTAATGCAGCTTCCAAGATCTAATATGCAAAGGAAGAACAGCTTAGATTCTACATAAACCACAATGACATTAAATGCCATAGAATTCTAGACACAGATTCAAACATTTCATAGGCCATCTCTACAGCCAGATATTGGAAGAAGTGATCTCTGAGATAAATTCCTTCCAGTCAAGATTCTATTAAATACTTTCTGATTCCAAATGCCCAACACCACCATGGACTTTTGACATGGAACTTTCCTTCTGAAAGCACTAAAACATTCCACAGGACAAATACCACAGTGTTATCAATGTGTAGTAGTAAGATACAAAGTGCATTGACAGTGCCATGGAATCAAAAGCCCATGGAGGACAGGAGCCTACTTCTTCGCACTCCCAGCTAACTACTCTTTCCAGCAAACTGCACCTTCTCCCCAGTTATAGCTCCTTAAGTCAGGTAAACTTATGTATTCACAATCTCTTTGTCCTTTGTATTTTAATTTAAAATATTTAATAGATTTTTATTTACAATTAACCAGTTTATTATTTGCTTTCTACTTACATATACAAATACATGCACACTTACACAGATTCCTACCCACTTTTGATAGGAGAGAAACTGGTTGATTTGAATAATGGCATTTTGTGAAATTTTCCCTCAGTATGAAAAATAGTTTAGTCTAGGTGTTCAAAGCCATTAACACAAAAGAAAAACACTAGCAGAAAGTAATTGTGTTTGGCTTAGATAGGTGACAAAATAAATTATACCTAAAGTTTTATATAAGCTGGAATAATTCAACTGCCTGCCTTTTAAATTAGTGAATCACACATACTGCTTTCCCTAATGGCTTCTAATCTGTACTGGACTTTTCAAAATGGATGAGACTGATTAAAGCAGCTCTCTACTGCCAACCTCACCATATTTCAATGCAGCATCTCATCCTTCCATCTCACCTGTGCAGGTATCGTTTTCCTAGCAGTGATTATTTGTTGGAGATGGAGCAAATGTCCGTATTTACATTGCTTTTAGTCTTCGCAGGCCCACATAATTAAGTAATCATTACGAAAAATAATAATGATGATAAAACTTAGAATAATGGTAAAGAGGTAAGTATAATGCAATAAAAAGAAAAATACTTTTTAAAAAGGATATCCTGCCATTTGCCACAAAATGGATGAACCTGGAGGACATAATGCTAAGTGAAATAAATCCAGATGTAGAAAAAAATATATTTGATCTCATTTATATGTGGAATTGAAGTGAGAGGATCACTTGAGCCCAGGAGTTTGAGGCTGCAGTGAGCTATGATTGCACCACTGCACTCCAGCCTGGGCAGCAGAGTGAGAGAGACCCTGTCTCTCAAAAATAAAAAATAAAATAAAATATACTTAATAATTGTGTGTTGTATTCAGGGTCTTTCCTAAATGAATAAATTATAGCTGCTCTTGCCATAAGGAGAAAAATTGGATAAGTATGTGAGATGATGGATATGTTAATTTTTCCCACTATCGTAACCACTTACTATATATGTGCCTTATAACATCATGTTGTATACCTTAATATACACAATAAAATTTATTTTTAAAATAAATGAATGAATACGTTGTGATTTGTTTGCCCAATCAAAAATAAAGAAAAAGAAGAAGTCATAGAGCAAAAGAGTGAAGAGCCTGGGTTCAGACTATGAGATGTGACTGCTGGTCTCTCCCTTGCTAGCAAAGTGACTTTTCATAGGTCATTTAATCATTCAAAGGTCTCAGTTGCCCAATGTGTAAAGTGGGAATAATAATAGTCGTTCCTATCTCATAATGTTGTTGATAAGATTTTTAAAGTAATTTATATACAGCCTGTAAATCAGAGTTGAGCACATAGAAAACTGTATGTGCTTGCTATAATTAATATCATTGCCATCATCATCATTATAAAGCACCATAATAACAATTAGGTCTATTAATCCATTAATTTCATTAATTATCAGGAAATAATTTCATGAAATGTCACAGAGTATTTCAGTATTTCATATCCACACACACATACCCTTTTCCAGCACTTATGGGAAAATTTGAAATACGGAGCAGGGGAGACTCTTCTCAAGAGATTATATTATACAGATCAGTTATCAGGAAAGTAGGATGTGGCAGACACTGTTGGTTGAATGACCTGACCCCACTTCAAGCCTCTTTCCTAGTTCCTCTTCCAGCTTGGAATAGCCATGTGACACAGTTCAGCAGAAAAAGGCATCTCCCTTCCTCCTGCTGAAATGCTGGCTGGGCTGCAAGAGCCTTCCTGTGGCCATGAAGGAAACCCCAAAGAATCAGAGACCTTGATGCTAACCCTGCTGGGCCCCGATCAGTGCCAGACAAAACCTACCCACAGATTTGTCATCCTATATGAAAAATAAGCCCCTTTACAATTAAGAAATTGAATTCAGGTTTTCTAACACACACAGCCAAAAGCATTCCTGGGTAAGCAGGGAATATCCAGGGAATTCCTTTCTTCCTGGTCTTTTAAATTAGTGAATCATGCACACTGCTTTCCCTAATGGCTTCTAATCTGTACTGGACTTTTCAAAACAGATGAAAAGTCCATCTTCTTGCTTTCAAGAGCTGACCTCAGTTCCAGCTGTTCCAACTGCTGCAGGCTCTTCATTTCTTGCTTTCCAGGAAGCCACATGCTGGGTGACCAGTGTACCCATTACTGGTGCTACTTAACACCCCTGACACAAACATCACAAGATTTCTTTTCAGTGTCACCCAGCAATAGGAGCATGCGTCTTCCCACTGAAGACGAATTGATCACTTGTGTCTCTCTACCTTATTAGTTTCCTATCTTGGCCAGTTTTTCCAGTCTCCGGTGGTTCTCAGAAAGCCCCGCCCACTCAGTTCTCCACCCCTGCCTGCTCTCTACCACCTGCTCTTATTCCAGCTGTCTACCCACCAAAATTGGTGAAGGCTACGCAGTTTGTGAACAGCGTTTCCAAGGAGTCTTTCCATTGTCATTTTGTATTATCATTATTTAGACATTGTTCTAAATAATGTTCTAAATTGTTCACTTAAATAAACACACTTTGAACATATTTTTAATTGTCTATGGATGTAAGATAGTACTTCAGATTTATAGTTATCTAACCATTTCAATAAAAAAGGCAAAACTGGAATTTGGACTAGGTGATTGATAATTTTATTTTTCTTCGTAAAATTAGTCCCCTTTCTGAAAACGAATGTTGGCTGTTTAATATCATATGAAAAGTCATAGTCATCTTAGCTAAACCATAGTGTCAATAAATAGCACCTACATAAATCTGGGGGGAAAAACTGTATTCTATCACCAACAGAAAGATGAATTTTGTTGGCCTTTGAAAGTCAGAGGATTAACTAGTGTTTGGGGGGAAATGTTTAAAAGATACAGAACCTGTCGTATTTTCTGCTTCATGAACTAGTAACATAAACACTGCACAGGCTGTTATGGGTGTGTTCCAGCTGTCTGCTAACAGATGAGGCTTTGGGAGTTGTGAGCTGAAGGAACGGCAAATACCGTTCTGTGTTTAATAAGCCATATACTCTCCAGTACGAAGAATACCCCTGACAGAGGAATAAAACTTGTTGAAAAAAAAAAAATTTCTTCCAACTCACTGTGCTACAACATAAGATCCTGATTATAAAGAAATCACGTGGATTGTGAAGGAAGCAATTGTGAGAGGTGTCATTTTCCTTTAAAATTCACTATAATTTACAAATAGGAAGGGATTGAGCTGATAATGTTAAAATACTCAGATCATCCAAATTACTATTTGAAAATGATTTAGGCCACAGGGGACAAGATGCGACATTTTAATTTGTTTTCTAACAAAACATACATATAGGAATCCAGGTGAATCAGTAATAGTTCCCAGATAAGAAAAATTTTAAATTATAATAATAAAAATAAAAGTCATTTTCAGACAACAGCTTAATAATATACTAAGATTGGAGCAACCACATATGTAGTCCAGGCATAATGTAATCTTCAAGACAGCATATTTCTAAAACAAAGAATCGACAGCCTGGGTGTGAATTCTGGCTCTCACTGTGTTCATTTGGCAACAACACCTCTGTGCCTCAGTATCCACACCTACAAAATGCAGAAAACAGCTAACTTGCAGGGTTGTTAAAATAAGAATGCCGCTGCACTGCAGCCTGGGCAACAGAACGAGACCTCTTCTCAAAAATAAATACACAAATAAATAAACAAATAAGTGAAATGAGTTATGTGTACAATGCTTAGAACAACACCAGACACATGATAAATGATATATAAGTAATAAATAACACCAGCTCAGTAGCTCACTTGATGGGATAGATTTGGACCAATCAGTAGGCAGAAGGAGCCATGGAAACCTCCAGGCTTACCTCTTACCTCATACGAGAAGAATCCCCACAAAACAAACAAACGAAAAAAAAAAAAACCTTCACACACCACCGAGGAAGGGGAAATTGCCTCCCTGTAATTCCCACCTTGAACTCTAAGTCTCAAACAATAACAAATAAATTCAAGTCTGCTTGCATATGGTAACTCATCACATATTTTAAGGAACCATCATCTCCTTCTCTTCTTCAAGCCAAGCATCCTCTATTCAACCTGTGTTCACAACACCTGCCTCTGCAGGCGCTGAGTTTCTCAGGACCCCCATTAAAGTGGAGCAGGGAGCGCCCAGATGTGATCTGTGTGGAATATCTGACACTCTCATTGCGGACCCTTGACTTCTATTGACTGAGGCTCAAATCACATTCCCCGGTTTTGGCATCCATGTCACTGAATCACCTTCTACTCAGTCTGCAGTTAATAAAACTGGCCTCTTGATCTGCTAGAGCCACAGCACTCAGCTCCATGGTTATACTGACATTTTAAAGATTAAACTCAAAAATATATGTTTATCCCTATTAACTAGTCCCACTTGATTATTAATCAGGATAAATGTGTATGTACAACCTGATTTAGTATACCAAATCAAATTTTAAATGCCCTAAAGGAAATTGAGTTTTTTTTTCTAAGTATGATGAAAATTCTGTAAAGCAAATAACTATCCTCCAATTGATTTTTTATGTAAATCTTTTAACATATTAAATTTGCCTAAAGCAGGATACAAATATATTAAGTTTGGAATTATACCATATTATGTTATTACAACAGATCTGCCTTCCTGTATTTTGATTAGGCTAACACTAAAATTAGTTTATTTTTCCTGAACGTACTGAAACCAAATGATTTGTGTGCAGGAGAGAGAGCCAGGAGGCCACAATGTGACGCGAAAAAATATGTCTACTTCTAAACTTTCCATAAAGTGCAATCCTCATACAGCAAACCAAGAGTTAATTCTTTGGTTTAAAAGTTCTCCCTCATCCCTTTTATGTAAGTGGAATAATATAGCAAAAAAATTATAACTAATAATAGCATTTCATATTTATTCAGTTGCCATTTAATTTGATTCTACATTGGACCACTCTTCAAGAGCTCTCTATGAGGTAAGGCCTTAAGCAACGTCTTCCACAAGCTGACTCCAAATTACCTTTCTTGCCCAATCTCTGATGACACCTTACCACTATCACCCTCAGAGTTTCATTGACCCCCACCCACCTGTACTCTCAGCTCCACCTATTTCTCCAAATTAAAACTGTGAAGGAACTTGTTGGTAAGGTCTCAGATCAGTCCCATGGTAAGATGACCAATATCTGGCATGCCTGGGTGAGCTTCAGGAACCTTCCCTGATGCTCACCCCACCCTATTGCTGAGCACACTATACTTGGCCTTCTAACTTAATGACTGAGCCTTCCTGTTTCCTCACTGAGGTTGAAGCTCTTCTCTAAACCCAGACACTTAACTGGGGCCCAAACAACTTTCACAACCCATTATCAAATCCCTGTTATTCAGTTACTGCCTGGGATTCTGCCATAAACCAGAAAGACCTCCAAGCACCATCTTGCCACCTCCCACTAGACTTTTAGTATCAGCACTCCTGCCCAAGGATCTCCCAGCCAATTGGAGATTGGGCTCAAATTTACCATCCTTTTCAACATCACGATTTGAACTGGTGTTATCAAAGGGTAACTTGAAGAAGAAATATGCAAACCCATGTATAAAGAAAGCCTAGCTTCTTTTTCTAAGGCATGAAGGAGTCTCAGATAGATGAAGATACAGTCCATGTTCTCAGGTGAGAATACTGAAAACATGATCATTTCAATTCTTTCAAGTTACTGGTAGTTTGTACATTTAATTTGGACAAATAAACTCATCAAAACTGTCCCAAAGTTTATTTAGACGTAAAATGGGTATGGAGGGCTGAGGAAGTTTACAAAAAGAAGAGTTTTAGGGGAATTTACATAATTAGATTTGAAAACATACTACAAAGTGACACCATTTAAATCAGTGTGGTATTGGCTCAGGAATACCAAACATATCAATAGGAAAAAAATGAAAACCCTTAAAGAGTCCTGGCTGTATGTGAGGTCTTACAATATGATAAATAAGGCATAACAAATTAGCAGGAAATGAAAAAAAGATTCAGCAACATATATTGGAGAAACTGTTAAGGGAAAAAATATTTAAACCTTTACTACATACCCCCATGAAAATAAATCCTGTATATAGTAAGTAAATATGTTTTTCAAAAGAAATCACAAAGTATTAATAGAAGAAAATGTACAAAGATATTTGTCATATGATGGGGAAACTTTGAAACTAAAAAACAATGAAAGTAATTACAAAGAAAAAAGTTGACACATTTTTCATTGCATTAGGAGATGAAAAGGCCAATTACCAACTGGAACAATATTTACAATTAATATGAGACAAATGGTCATTCGCCTTAATATATAAACAGTATTTATAAATCTAATAGAATACACAAAGACTATAATAGTTAAATAGACAAAGTATAATTATAGGCAATTCTTAAAACATGAAATACAAGTAAAAATTTTGAGAATTTTAAAATTTCAAGCATAATCTCATAAAGAAAAAGCAAAAGTTAAATAATGGAGAGTCTGGAGAGTCTAATGAGACAAAGAGCAATATGTATAGGAGGCTATGTCCAAAGAGAAAATGTTTGAATATAATATTTCAGTAGTGAAGATATGGGTGAGGACCAATTGCATCTACTCCTTCCATGGGGCCTGAAAAGTGTAGATGAACAGAGTTACAGTAAAAGAGGGTTATAAGTAAATCAAAGTCCTAAGAAAGAAGCCTGTGTTACTCGGGCAGGTGTCGAAGTCACTGAGGATATAACAAGGTCTGAGCGTCCACAGAAGGATGGAAGCCTGGTGCCAAAGTGGAACCTCTCTTAGAATGGTGTCATTTAGGATGATAAATTAGAGCAGGACAGGAAACCTAAATTATCTTTAATTATTCCATTTCTAAGATTTAGAAAGGAGAGATAAGAGAATTTCTTGGCTTAAATTTTCTGGTTAATTCCACCAACATAAATTTAACCTCACCCAGAAAAGTTATGAAACATAATTCCCTGCTAAGTAGCACTACCAGTCAGGAGATATGGTACTGCGGCATGAGTATTCAGAGGTATATATTTCAACACTAGTGAAATAGAATCCATCCTAGAATTGTCTTTAGCATGGTGAGAAAATGAACTCAGAGAATAACTATTAAAATTTAAATGGGAAAAAAGAATCCCTTTGACATATTTATTTCATTAGTGTAGAAAACTATTTTCAGATCATGAAATTTCTTTAAACCTATAACCAAAAGGAAAATGGTGGAAGAAAAGAAATGAGGTTGATTCTAGGATAGTAAATAGGAACTATAAGAAACTTGTAGAATGTTATAATAAAAATAAAAGTGAATATCATAGAGAAATCCCAGTTACTCATAGCCTCCCTAGTACCACCCATCAGTTTCCTTGAAAAGGCATTCCATTTCAGTATATCAATTCAACAAAGATGTACTTGAATGACTAAAGTTCTGCTATCAAACCAAAAACAAAAGTTCAGATGTGCAAAAGCAAAAAGTAAAGTTCTGTTGGCCCTGATTCCTTTGATCAATAACTAAATGATACTAAAAAAAAATAGAAGACCAATTTCATTTTAAAAGTTCCATCTTGTCCAGATGTGCATTATCTAAAAGTGGCACACTAAATGACATTGCTCTGGGAGCCTCAGCACTTGATCAAAGAAAAAAGCCCTTCATGGCTTTGGTTAAAGTAAAAGCTTCTCAACAAATAATCCATAAGCATTTTTCTGATTATTATCCACACACTAAAAAAAAACTTCGAAATAGACTATTAAGTTGTGAAAAAAGAGATTGAGCAAATTATGGCTGACCTGCAGCCATTTAATTTCTTCTTCAAGGTAAAATTCTACTCATCCTGTTCATTCATATCTCAGGTCCCCTAACATCCTAAAGTCCTATACCATATGTAACATTCGTCTGAAACTATGGAAGAATAACTATGGTTAGCACTTTCTACCTCTTCTACTAAGTTCAAATCACTGTCTCCATCAACTAATTTACCATGGAGAGTGGGAGTCTTCATCAACAGGTCTGGTAGTACTAGGATTCGTGGCAGGAAATTAACTTTTAACTAAATATTCTTTTAAGTAGTTGTCTTTCTGTGCAGCTTCCTCTTTTAAACTTGCCATTGGTGCACAATGGAATACCATTCAGCCTTTGAAAAAAGAAAGAAATTCTGTCATTTATGACAACATGGATGGAATTGGAGAACATTATGACACTAAGTGAAATAAGCCAGGCACAGAAAGGCAAATATAACATGTTCTCACTTATATGTGTGATCTGCAACAATAGAACTGATAGAAGCAGAGAGTAGAATGGTGGTTACCAGAGGCTGGGGGTGGGAATGGGGAGATGGGGAGATGATGGTCAAAAGGTCAAAAGCCTCAGTTAGACAAGAGGAATAAGGCTTTTTTAATCTATTACAGTGTGGTGAATATAGTTAATAACATTGTATTATACATTTCAAAATCACTGACAGTAAATTTAAAATGTGCTCACCATAAAAAATAAGTACTTGAGATGCTGGATATGTTAATTAGCTGATTAATTATTCCACATTATATTCATAAATCATAACATCACTTTGTGCCCCATAAATATATACTATAATTTTAATTTATCAGATTATAATATTAATTAATTAAAAATAAACTTGAGATTGGATTTATTATTCTTTCTAATTTGAGAAACAATTTTTATTTATCCTCCTCACATATGTTGTACATAGAAATTGAGACCTTTAACTGAAACTACAAAAAAATTATTAAAAAATAATACTGATTTCATTGTTGAGGGCTTACCAGGTAAGTCAACTTTTGATATTGATATTTGAGATGAGTTTCAGTTTTAAAATTATAAGTAATAAATTATGCAAAATAATGAGGGGAAAGAGAAAACACACACATATACACACAAAAAAACCTTATTATTTTACTCTTTCAAATCCCAAAATGACATAAATGCTGTCAATCAGTTTATTTTTGAGTAGCATAAAAGTCTGCCAATAATTTATCTCATTAAAATTTTAGGGGGAATAGTTTTTTTCCTATCAGTTTTAGCAATGGGGGAAAATATTCAGGCAAAAACAGACTGACAGAGTAAGAATATTTTTAGCAGAACAAAATACACTAAAGAAAGCGTTCACACACACAAAAAAATACATCTCTTCACCTCACTTCTCAGAAATAAATTAGATGATTTTAAAATTTTTCTATAAAAAATTATCCTCTCATCTTAAGATGAGAAAGCTGAGCATAAGCAAAATGGTATTTATTCCATGTTTCATTCTCTGCAATAAATAACTTAACATCAGGCAACTTTTCAACTTGACACAGTAACAGTTAAACCATCACAGACCCAGGTTCTGTAACCTCTCTGTCTTAATTTGACAACCTAATCTCCAAGACTCTGTCTGGAACACTTGCTGACCGAAATATTTTATGAACTATTCCTGGAATTATTCAAAAGAAAATAATAGAATATATCACACTGAGTAATTTCTCTTTTTAGAACACCAGGGTAAAATCTTGCAAAGATTCGATTAAACAGCAGTGTCCCTCTGGAGGTAAATTTAGCAATGATGATTTGACCAGGAAAATCTTTTTCTGGTGAGATATGTAAGAAGAGACACAAAGCAATAAACATTCATTTGTCCTTTTCCTCCCTAAGGTGACAATGTAAGAAGGGTTTATCTACCTCTGTTCTTGATTGCAGCAGAAATTTAAGATAAACTGTTCCAGCTGTAGATAATCCACTTGTTTTAGATGCTTTGGCCTTGGTGCCTCTGTTCTTCCAAGTTTTTGCTCTAAGAAGAAATTCTTCATGCTCGGAAAAAAAAATGTCATAAAATGATGCGTGCTTGGGAAGTATGACTATGACTTGGCATTTTTTTCTTTTAAAATTAGTCATTCTAGAAGAAAGAAAACAGATCATTAAAACTTGCCCTAAATATCAAAGGTTTTATTTCAGCAAAAAATTTTGGGATTCGTGAGTGCACCAAAATAAATAACAATCAGAGTTTAAATCAAGAGAACTATAAAGCATTAGCCAAAGTGCTGGAAACCAAAGAAGAGATGACTAGGTAAATATTAGCAAAACTACTCACAAACAAGTTTTTGCTTTTATGAAAGCTCCAAATATAATGTCATGCTAATTCATTCTGTTGATTAAAATGACAGCTTCTCTACATGTTAGAGTAAAAATAATCAAATATTTTTGTCTTTAAACATTTTATATGTTATCCAGAAGGTAACAATATATCCTTTTAGTCTTGGAACAAGATTAGATTTCTTAACCAAAAATGTGACTAGCAGAATCACAAAAATCAAGGAAAAAGTTTTCACATTCACTCTGAAAATATACTGCTCAACATTTGCCAGAATCCCTATCATACCTTTGTTCTTGCATCGAGAAGCATTTGATCTTGTTGGATTTTCTTCAACAAGACCAATGAAACAGTTATATCAAACAGCAAAAATTGTTCTTTAGAAATTTGAAGCGTTGTTGTCAAATCTTAGCCACAATGTGTGCTCCCATGCACAACTAGAAATTTATTTCCAAGGGGTAAACACTTTCTTCTGCAGCAACAATTGCCCTTTTCCAAGTCTAGAGGAAAGACTTTTTTGAGCAAAGTTGCTGAAAAAACAGGCCCAGGATAAAGCATAAATTCAGGCTGTTTTTCTAGAATGGGCCTGCCTTTCTTTAAGATAGAAATCAACTTTAGAATTAGATTAAAATTTAGATTTCAAATTTGAATGAGAACCAAAGAGGTTTTTTCTTTTTCTAATGTACATTTTACCCAATTTTTTTCAGGAAATATTTATTGCTGGAATATGATTTCTGAATTTAACATTTTATACTAGGTAAAATCTGAAAAATATTTTTAGTACAACTCATTTTTATTTCCCATGTATTACTTGTCATTTTTCTGCTACCTCTCTTCTTTGTCTGTTTTTCACTCCCTTTTCATTTTTTTCCCCTATCCTTATCCTTAGTTTGGGGAAAGTTCCATGATTCAACCTTCTTCCAGTTTCTTTTCTCACCCCACTTGATATTTCATAGTAGAGTCACACCTGAATAGCACTTTTTATATTTCACAAAAATTATCACATTTGATTCTCATAGCTATCATGGGACATAGTCCCAAAAGATATTATTACCTTCCATTCTACACCTCCCTGAAATGATACACCTATTAAGTGGTAACATAAAATCTCACAATCTTCCAATTGTCTTCACTCCCTCCAAAGAGACCAAAGAGACAGAGACTACATCTGTCTTTTTCATCAATGTGGCCCCAACAATTAGCAGAGTCCTTAGCACATAATAGGTGCTCATAGCAAATGTATTGAATAAATCAATGAGTGAGTGAATAAATGATAGCTATACTTACATTTGTGTGAGAACTTACACTTTTCAAAGTGCTTTCATATATATATGAACTCCTCTGTCAAACACAACATTTTACAAATTAGAAAGATCATCTACTTTGGTTGCCCATTTTACTGATGAAGAAATCGTGGCTCAAAAAAAGCAAAGGAAATTTATTCATAAATGGTCAATAGTTATGCCAAGCTTAGAGCCTAAAAAATATAATATGAGAAGAATTTTAACCCCACATGAACCTATGAACCTGGGAGCTATTCTTTACTATAAAGGTACAGTTAGGATAAATGAATTATTGCTAGTTATTTTCACCATTCTTCATAGACCCAATAGTATATGTATGTGTGTGTGTGTGTATCTAACACACACACACACACACACACACATATATATGTATGTTTATGTCACATGTGCTAGGCTACTGGAATATGAGAAAAACCTTATATATGTTTACTGACTGTCTCTAAGCAGTATATTGAATTAAACCAAATTATTCAGTTCCTTCTAAGTTTTAAAATATGTAATTCAAAGATCAAAGCTTTCTAACAACTGTTTAAGCTAAAATAATTGTCCCTTGTATCACTGTTTTTTATTAACGCTCCTGTAAGTAAAAAACATTCATGAACTGAAACATCCCTAACACATTAACGTTATGTTCACACACGTGTACAGGCACGCATACTGTTTCCTGAAATATTCATCACGATTCACACCTTGCCTTTTGGCCCTCCAGATGGCCCATTGGTTCTGTTGAAAGTGAACTCCAAGATTCCTCTTTTCTAGTTGCTGGCTGCCAGCTGTGACAGCTGTTTCCCACGGTCACTTGCAATATCTCACTGCCTGGACCTAAGCTTCAATCTAGCCTTCAGGCTGTTCCTCTGCCTACCTAGCTCAGAGTCATAATAAGCCCCTGATTATCTATGCAGAAAGGGGAAAGAGGCAACGTTAATAATTGAAAATACCATCATCAAAAGAAAAGTATTTGAAAGAACAGGAATTATCATACCAGGTGAGAGCTATGAGGTCAGTGTTTTGGTCTCTCATAGCAGCAACCAGGGCTAGTCATCAGAATAACTGAACTCTAGACTAGAAGTTGGTTATCAGGATAAGGTGTGTATATCTTATCATTCATTCATTCATTTACTTATTCAATGATTTTAATAAAGAATGCAAACTATATATAAGACCTCAACTACATGGCTGTGGAATGGGTGGAGTTGGGGAATACCAAAAAGAAAGGAAGGAAGGAAGGAAGGAAGGAAGGAAGGAAGGAAGGAAGGAAGGAAGGGAGGGAGGGAGGGAGGGAGGGAGGGAAGGGAGGGTCACTGTCTCCAAGGAACATAAATTGAGACTTCCAGCTCTTACTCTCTCAAGCTCTGTGCTTCTGCACCTGCTCGCCCCTCTGCCTGAGTGGCCCTTCACCCCCATTCCTTATCCCATTCTCCACGCTCTCCTCCTGCCTGGTTAGTGCCAATTCATCCTCAAATCTGACATTTGACGTTGCCTGCTGGAAACCTTCCCTAAACCCACCTGCAGAACGCAGCGGTTGCCCGTCTTCATTGCCCCTTCCCTTTTCATCTATCATCACATTTGATTTTAATTATTTTCTATTTTACTAATTTTCTATTCTATTTTAATAATATTTAAAATATATTTAATACAGCATATTATATTTTTAATATAATCTATATAGCATATGTAATAGGTTGTATTTTAATCATATTTAATTCTATTTAACAAATATACTACTGTATATTTTAATTATGTACTCTCCATCGCCCCAGAGCCTAATACAATTTAAGAAGTCCCCAATAAATGTTCCTGCATGAAGAAATGAATTAGTAAAGTATACAGATAAGACAAAACGATATAAGGTCTTAGTGGTTAAAAATGTAAGTTTTAAGTCAGATTCCTGGGCTTCCTTCTTTGTCACTTACTTGGTAAGTAAACTTGCCCTAAGTACAGAGAACAAAGTTGCCTCAAGCAACGGGAGATTTTTGGTAAGTGTCTTGTGATGATTAATTTTATATGTCAATTTGGCTGTCATGCCCAATTGTTCAGTCAAACACCAGTGTAGAGGTTGCTGTGAAGATATTTTCTAGATGTGATTCACATTGAAGTCAGTAGACTGATGAAAGCAGATTACCCTCCATAACGTGAGTGGGCCTCCTCCAATCAGCTGAAGGTCTTAAGAGAAAAACTGATGTTTCCCAAAGAAGAAATGCTCCCCGAGACAGCAACACGGAAACTCTGCCTGAGTTCCTGAGTTTCCAGCCTGCTGCCCGGTGAAATTTGGACTCAAGACTGCAACATCAACTGTTACCTGAATTTTAAGATTTCAAGCCCTAAAAATTTCAGACTTTTCACTTCCCCAAAATTGCATGAGTCAATTAGACAGAGATAGAAATAGAGATAGAGAAAGAGATGGAGATACAGACAGAATGAGATATATATAAAAAATACATGATGTATATAAAATAGATGATATATATTATGCAACATAATTATAATATGTTATAAAATTTATAAATATATAATCATATATATAACATTGATTCTGTTTCTATGGAAAACTCTAACAGATCCATGCTAGGGAACCCAGGAGAAGTCAATAGTCCTGCTCCACACAGAAAACAAAAGCACAAGAGTGAAGCTCACAGGGACCAGGATCACTCAGGTGCCAGTTTACCCACAGCCTCAGCAGCGGGAATTTAAAAAGTGGCTCTGTGACTCCCTCCCTTTGTGATTCTACACTTCTCTAGTCAGTAGAGATTGACTCCTCATATGTTCGTCTGTTTGTCCATTCTCTGCCTGGTATCTTCTGCTTGCTCACAGTTTCTGCCTTTTCATCTTCCTCATCATTTCTGTTTCCTCATGACTTTGGTTTGTTGTGACTCTCATGGCCCAAAACTACTCCCTGGCATTTCTCTGAGAAATCATCCACTTCGGCTTCAACTGGCCTCTTCCTTGTCATGGTAATTCACACATCACATTACCCAGAGAGAGAGAATTGGGTTGGCATAGCTCATCCTTTGGGGCTGTATCAAGGTAGGGGCCTCTGGGGAACCTACCCTTGGGACCCATCTCTGGGACAGTGTACTGCAATTAGGGACAAGAGTCATGTTAGCCAAGCATGGCTGTCTGGGACTGTTTCTTCATGGAGAACGGTAAAAAATTGCCTTGGAAGAAGCTGTGGCACATGACGACATGTCTACAAAAGAGGAAAAGGTATTGGCAGGAAAGGGAGCAGCCGTGAGCAGACAAGCAGCATAGGAGCACTCTCGGTCCACCCTGGCGGGGGGAGCAAGTGGTACCACCTAAGGCTGTGGCACAGACCACTTCTGACCACTCAGTCACTCTCAGGGACAGTGTAGACTTAGAGGTTCCATTGGTTACAGTAATGAGAGGGATGGAATCAGAGATGATGGCGCTGTTCACAATGTTAACTATGAATGATAGTCACATACTATTCACAACATTCATAGTATTGTGGTGATCCCTATTGTTTTATTCGTACATTATTAGACTGGAAACCCTGGAGAAATGTTTATGATTTGGGGGTAGGGAGGCGATGATGGTATTTTACCAAGAATAGTCCAAATTCTGATACAGTGTTCAGCTACACCATAAATTAACTGCCCCTCTTGAATTCAGCTCCTTGACATTAGCAGAAATTGCAGTGAGACTTTTAAATGATCTCGGTGGGATGAGTGTGGGCCCTTACACATCACTGCTAGTTCGGGAAATATTGCTCAACCAAACTGTGGCAAGGACATCGCTAAACAGACAGGTTTTACAGCAACTGGGTTGGTACTGAGCTGCGCCATCCAGTACAGTAGCCACTCACTATATGTGGCTAATTACATTTAAATGAACTTAATGTAAATTAAAAATTTAGTAGTCGGTTGCATTAGCCACAGTACAAGTGCCCAATAGCCACATTTGGCAAACAGCTATTATATTGAACAGCTTAGAACATGTCCATCATCCCAGAAAGGTCTATTGGACGGTATCAGTATGGCACATGCTCACCATGGTGTTGAGAAGGAAGGGAATGAGAACACAGTTTTCTCAGAGCTTTCCTTACACAAGGATGACCCTAGATTTCTAGGAAGACACTTATACAGAGTGTCTCCAGAAAAAGGATTTTTAAATTCCTCATCACAGACATTGAATTTTTAAAGAAGCTGATCCATTTCCTAGAAAGTGAAATGAATATACCAGAAGATATGGCCAAAGCACCGGAGCGTGAAATCACCTTGCCGTCCCATGCCCCATAGTATCATGAGAAAGGTATGCCCAGATATCAGGGCACAAGTGAGGTGTTTAATTCAACAGCCCGTTACAGGAGCCATGAAAATTAGAAAATTGGCGATTTTCTCTAGATTTTTTTAGAGAAATCCTGTACAAGTCCCTGAGAAACAGATTTTTGGAAGCTGGTGAAAATACACAGCTGAGGATCAGCAAGTTTGAGGAAGGAAAACCATGGAATTCGACAGACAATCTGTGAGCCCTTCTCTCAAAGGCAGCCTTGGGGCTCAGGATTCTCACCAGCTGTCGGAGGCTGTGGCAAACGTAACCACTTAAGCAGCACAAAGAGAAAAGGCTAGACACGCTGAAGTAAACTGTGTCAGGGAGAGGACTTGATAAGGAACGGAGGTGGGTGAGCTTCCAGGCCTAGAATTTCCAGTGTTAACAGTTACAACAAGAACAGTCATCCCGGGACCCTCCAAGGTCAGAAAGGACAAGAAGGTGACCGGGCTTGGAGACTGAAGCCCAAGTCCTCACTTTTATTTCTTGTGTAGTCAACAGTGTTATGAATCACATTCTTGCCCTTTGTTTAACCCTCTCATAATGGGAAAATGTTTGCCTACATATAATAATTATAGACTCCAGGAATATTTATTTTACTCTTTTCATTGTAATCTGTATCGCTCAAGTTCTTTTAACCTATTGGATTGGAAACTGGGCAGCCAATAGTAGAGCCTATAATTACATACGTCCTGGTTTGCCACCAATCTCTCCAGTTTTAAAATGTTGTCCAGAAGTAATTATTAATAGTGCTCCCTTTCACTCACAGAAGCCCCTGTTTGGACAATAAATAATGAGGTTACCTACCAATAATGCTATTCTCTAACTGTGCTCCAAAATGCCAAGAGCAAAATGTGCTGTTTTTCAGAGGCTGGTGGTTTTAGTGCCACTTTCCATCTCAGCAAATGTCACCTTGGATGGAAGACATTACTTCACCAAGTTGGCACTGTTGACCATTTTCAAAACCATTCCATCTTGATGCCTTTTTTAACCTCTCTGTGCTTCTCAAATTCAATTTTAGTGTGAATTTTGTTTAGCACAGTCTTCTTCCTGTCCTTCATCCTTCAAGATTTTTTTCCTTTGGCGTTCTATTTTCTTATCTCTGTTGTCTATTTTCCTACGTTTATTGTAATGTGTCCCTGCTATTTGTGGTTTCTTTCTTCCCACATTCAATTTGTCTGTCATATTTTAAATGACTATTTCTGAGTAAATGATAGCATTTCACAAACATCCACTGGAAGAATGAACAATACCTGAAAACTAACCTTTTTATTCTACCTTAAATGTATTGAACTTTAATCTGATAGGATAAAATTCCTAGTGCTAAAATATCTAAAAAGCAGCGGTCTGTGGATAAATGGTTGCCAACCAGCTCTGGGGGAGGGGAATCCTGATTTGTGTTCGCTGATTTTGATGGTGTAAATACCCCTGTCATGGATAATTTCAGGCTACCAACATGATTGCAACCAGTTTACAAAATGTGTAAAAATTTAGTAGTTGTCTGTAATGAGGCCACGTGAGCCAGCTCCAGCAGATCACTGCAAAATCCTATGCAGAGATACAGAAAGTAAAGTTCTTAAAAAGGAATCACATAATAAATAATTATTCTAATTATTTGAATTTTGTGTTATCATAAAAGGAAAATAAGCTTACATTCCAAAAAAAATAATGTATAAGGTTCTATTTGGTAACTAGAAAATTCAATAGGGGCTATTTCTGGTACATAAAAGTGCCAACTGAGGTGGACTAACTTGGCTCTACTCCCCTTGCTACTTCCCCAAAGATTAATCTCCAGCCCCAAACACATCATTATGTGAGGATAGGACTCCAGACTCCATGACTGCCACACGAAAACAAATCCATGGGCCAGAAAACTTCCTGGAGCTGGAACTGAGCCTCAGGGAAGAAAGGGAAAAAAAAAAATCACTTTCAGAGCTGTAGATCAATTTACTAGCTATTGAAAATCCTGTGGCATTCAGCAAAAGTTATATGATTGCCTTTTCTCTGTTCTGAGAGATTGCAGAAGGCCTAAAGGTTACATCTGGGATCAGTGATTTTTCACAGATCTAAGCATTATTTCTATTCAAAGCCAATTTATAGCTTTGTTTAGTCCTAGTGGCTTAATACATAATAGAGAATAAAGCAGCCTAGAGGTATGGAAAGCCCTTGGAGGCATTAATAGTTTAAGCGCTGCTCACATCAATTCAAATGCTTTAATGAAATGTAAGAGATTCTACACAGAATCCACTAGCTAGAGACACCAGTGAAGGATAAAATAAATATTTTCTAGTGAGTGCTCTGTGGACAACACAACATTACCTCCAAACTAGAAATAATTTGGCCTGTGGAAAATAATCTAAAGGCTGAAGATTTACTGACGCCAAATTTCTTAAGATAATCATGGGTATCTGAGCACTTCAGTCTCATATGTTATTACAGATTTTTTTAAAACCCTTAAGCTAAAATGTGGTATATATACACTATGGAATACTATTAAGCCTTAAAAAAAAAAAGAAGAAGGAAATCCAGTCATTTGTGACAACATGAATGAATCTGGAAGATATTATTTTAAGTGAAACAAGCCAGGCACAGAAAGACAAATACTCCCATGATCTCACTTATATGTGGAATCTAAAAACGTTGCATTTGTAAAACGTAGAGAGTAGAATGGCAGTTATCAGGGGTGTAGGGAGGCAGGGGTTGGGGAGATGTTGGTCAAAGGAAACAAAATTTTTCAGTAAGGAGGAAAAAGTTCAAGAGAGCTATTGTACAATATGGTGATTACAGTTGATAACGATGTATTATACACTTGAAAATCCTAAGAGAGTAGATTTTAAGTGTTCTCACCATGAAATATGATTAAGTATTTGAGACAATGCATGTTAATTGGCTCAATTTAGCCATTCCACAATATATGTGGATTTCAAAACATCATGTTGTACATGATAAATATATGTAATTTTTCTTTGCCAATTTAAAAATTAATTAATTTAAAAGTAAAAACCTTGATGCTAAAATTTATTATAGATTAAAAATAAAAGAGACCCTGCTTATAGACATAAATTGATGCATCACTTCCAGAAATAGCTCATATTTAGTAAGTTGATGCTGTGCTAAAAGATCTATGTGAATTATTTTACTAAATCTATTAAGAACCCTAGGAGGTAGATACTATGAGCCACATGATCCACATTTTACAGGTTAGGAAACTGAGACTTGGGTCAGCTCTTTACCCAAAGTCACACACCCTGCAAATGGCAGAATCTGAGTTGGAACCAGGCATAAGCCAGAGTATCCACATCTAGCCAAGTTGCTACCCTGCCAATAACATTAAAATTGTTTTATACTCTTTGACCCACTTGTTCCACTGCTACAAACCTATCCCAAGATAATATAGCATAAGCAGACACAAATATGGCAAAAATCGGAAACAGTGTAAATGTTCAGCAACTGAAGAATGTTAAAGGACCTATTCATACACAACAGAATATTTTTCAGTCAAAGAACTGTATTTAACAAAGACATTTCATGAGATTAAAAACTTGTCATATAATACCAATAAAAAGCAGGTTATAAAACAGAATATACAGTATTTTACTATATAAAATAAATATATAGGTGCATGAGATAAAAAATGAAAGGAAACACACCAATATGTTATCTCTTAATTATCTCTGTGCATTATGACATATAATTTCTATTTTTCCTTCCACATCTGTCCATTTTTTGTGGTTTTTATGAGGAATAAATATATTTATAATGAGAAAGAAGTATTTTAAATTCAATGAAAGCACTGGCTCACACTCATATATTTATAAGTAAACACTGTAAATAGTTCTTGCTGTCACATCTCATGAAGGAAATATTGGAACTAAAAAGGGTCAAAGAAAAGTAACTAGAATGATCAGAGGAATAGGTAATAAACTAACATTGTCAGATGTGGGAATCATTCTTAAAATTCTGAAATAAACAAGCAGGATGGCACAGCTGGCACAGGCCTGGCTGGGCAGCAGGATGGACGGAGCTCTCAGCTAAGAACAGGAAGGAGGCCCAGGCCACTCCCTGTCTCTCATCCCCTCAGACAAGACCTTTCAAAGAGCTGCCTTCCCTTCCTACCTCCTCTCCTTCTTCCTTGTTTACTCTTTAACTCACCAAAACCTGACCTGTTCCCCCTAACTTCCTCATCCAGCTCCACAAAAATTGCCTTCACCACTGCCATCAATGTTGTCTCTGTTATCAAATGCAATAGTCACATTCAATCCTTGTCTTATATGGACGACCTTTCAACTACAACTGACCCCTTAAATCCTGTGACATGTCAGGTGACAGATACACTGTCAGTGGCCTCCCCAGTGGGCATTACTCCCCACACACATGCACGACACCTTGCTAACGCAGTGCTGGTTGTGTTCAAGTGTGGGACAGCAGTCTGCACAGAGGAAGTAGGTCTCTCCCTAACCCCAGGAGATGATCCACGTTGGCCTAAACCATTCCAGGAAATCTCATGCCTCTCTCCCATGACTGGTTTAGGAGTTAGTACATACAGCCCAGTTCTGGCCAATGGGACCTGAGGATTAGTTAGTTCCTCTTGTTGCTCACTTCCTGCTCTTGAACTCAGTTTTTGATGTTTGCCTCTGTGACAGCTTTTTTGTAACCATGAGCAGAAAGCCTGGAAAATCAACAACAGCTAATGCAGAGCCCTGACGTGGAGAAAACGCTAAATCAATGAACCCTGGAACCCCCTGCCCCAGATTTCCTCCCTGTGAAATAATAAGCCCTTATTGTTCAAGCCATTCTTAGCTAGGAGTTCAGTTCCTTCAGCCAAAGATATCCTAGTTGATACTGATCTGTTCTCGTTTCTTGGCTTCCCTTCTACACCCACCTGTTCTGCAGGCCCTTACCTGAACTCTGCCTACCCTCTGCATGTTAGTGTTCTGGAGTTTCACCTTTGGCTTCCTTCTCTTATTACCCTCTTCACTTCCTGTTTGTGCTTTCTCTCTTCCTCTTGGATGATTTCAACTATACATACTTATAGATATTTATTGAGGGCCCATTATGAGTCAGATCTTGTTGCATGTTCTTTGCTCTACAGATATACTGATGAATAAGATCACTGAGTCCCTGAACAAAAGAATACAAATGTGTGTGCACGTGTGTGTGCATACGTGTGTATAAAACACACACACACACACACACAAATATCTATACATATATAGAGGGAAGGAGGACAATGGGAGGGGTTGAAGTTGAGGGTCTTTTTGTGTTTTTAGTTATTCAAATGTTCTCTTTTGTGAAGATGTTTGATTCTTTTGGCTCTTTTTCTATGGGATTATCTTTTTCTTATTAATTCATAAGAATTTGTGTTCTAGACACTACTCTTCTTTAACTATTCTCTAAGTTTATATAGTACTGGATAGTAATTAAAGATTTTGTAAAACTTCTGGTGAAGTTATCTGGGCTTGGAGTGTTCTTTGTAAGAAGGCTTTTTATTTTCATTTTGAGTCAGTTTGGGGGAGTTATATTTTCTATGAATTCATTTATATTTTTTAATGTATTAGCTTAAAGTTTTCTTAAGTAAATAAATTTAAGGCTAAAAATTTCCCTCTGTGTACAGCTTTGGTTGTGTCCCACAAGTTTTTATATGTAGTATCTTTATTTAAGAGTTGTTCTAAATACCTTCTCATTTCTATTATGATTTCTTCTTTGATCATGGTTTACTTAGAACCATCTTCTTAATTTTTGTATACATTCTTTTTCTGGTTATATTTTTGTTAGTAATTTCTAACTTAATTGCATTTGTGGTCAGAAAACATGCTATTATTTTAATATTTAAATTTGTTTGTTTAGACTTCCACAATGACCCAGAATATATCAATTTTTATAAATGACCCTGTTGTTCCTAAAAAGAAATGAATTCTCCAGTTCTTCTGTGCTCTATATGAGATCATTAGATCATATTTGCTAATGTGTTTTTCAAATTTTCTCTCTATTGATTTTGTTGTTAATTACAGTGGTAATGTGTTAAAATCTCTCACTATAGTTGTTGATTTGTTTATTTCTCTTCACAGTTCTGTCATTTTGCTTCATATATTTTGAAGCTATAGTAACAGGTACATCCAAATTTAAAAATTTTTACATTACTCCATGGAACTGAACATAGTTTTATCCCTAGAAATGTTTTTCTGCCTTAAAAATCTATTTTTTATGAATTAATATAGCTGCACAAGCTTTCTTTTTGTGAGAATTTACCTGATTTCTCTTTTTCCATTCTTTTAATTCCAATCTTTATCATCTCCACGGCTTTTTAAATGATTCCATAACACTGCTACCACTCTAATGCTCTAATTATAGTTTTAGCTTCCAAAATAAGATTATTCATTCTTAAATGAAACAAAAACAGAACTGGCATTCCTGGAATTATGGTTTGTGGTTTTGAAGATGATTAGTCTGCTATGGTCAACACTGTTTTTCTCTAAAGACCAGTTCTTGTTTTTACTAAGCTCATGGGCTCTGCTGGAAAAACATATCTGTGTGGGTGGATGCCAGGGCAGGGAGAAGGAAGGTGTGGCCAGAGAGGTGGTGGTGGGCAAGCAATGCTAAGTGGGTGTGGCAAATTTAAATTACTACAAGGGCCAATCAGGTAATTTAAGCAATTACACAAGGTGAGAGAGAACTGTGGTGACTACTTGCCCTTCTAAAGGCAACTATTTGTCATCAGTCAATCATTACTCTGTTGAGATGTTGCCGATCTTTTTCAAGAGAAACCTGAATGTAGATTTGTGTGGGAAATCTACTGAGTTTGAAAAGTTGACAGGTATTTCATTTTTTTTAATTCTATGCAAGTCAAATGTATCATGTGTGTTGCTGACATTTGCAAATTCTGGCCTTCACCAGCAAATCCTGGGAGGGATCACGCTGGGAGGGAAGAGAACAACTGGAGAAGGCCTTTCCCCATCCCTGCTACACCCCCCCTCCAAATGGGCTAACCTGCTCCTCTTTAAAAAGGAAGATTCTGCCTGAGAAATATAAACCTAATTCATGTCCAAGTTCTTGGAAAAAGGGTTTTGAGATAACTTGATCTGGTCAACAGCCACAAACAACATGATGTGGTGCGATTCTCAGGAGGCAGAAATGGAAAATGGCAGGAAATAAGAATAGGTGCTTACAAACGTAGAGGTAACAAAAAGGTGCTACCAAAACAAAATTCAAAACTTTATCAAGGTATGAAAACTGTCAATTAAAAAGAAAACTTTAACAAGGGCCCCTGTTGACAGCACTAAGCCAATATCCAAATTTGTACTAATCTCACTAACCTCAGCCCAGATTAGTGCAGTCTGGAAAGTAACTCAGCTCCACTTCCCTCTATTCAGTTCATGTCCTTCCTCTACTGAGAAAAAAATATGGGAAAAAAGAGGAAACAAAAAGAAAAGATGGCAAATATATATGATATGTACATGCAGGCATATGCACATACAAAGTCCTTAATTCTTCTACTCATTTATTATTATTTTAAAATAACCAAATATTTGTAAAATATCTATAGGGAACCTTTAGAATATACACTGCCACCAAGAGAAGGTGATTCAGTGACCGGCTGAACAATAAGGTGCTCTTTACAAAGAAATAAAAAGAGGATTGAGCTCCTACTACTTACAAATCACGTATAGGTGCTTCTATATATGTTATTTTATGTAGTGCTCAAAACAAAACTATGAGGTACTTCCATTTTATGGTGTGCTTCTTTGAATCACAAAGAAGGTAAATGACTTGCCAAAGTCACAGATTTAGTAAGTGTTAGTGCCAGGATTCAAAACTAGGTCTCCTGTGTTGAAATCCTGTGTTTTGCATTCTGTTGCACCTTCTCTGGCTGACAAGCAGACAAGAATCTCAGCTCAGTAGTCTGATTCTTAGATAGCCAAGACTTCCAACAAAGGGCGAGAGCTGGGAGGTGCCAACGTCAAGAACCCAAAACATTTCAAGTCAGAAATGAACAGCAGAACTCACAGCAAGTAGCCAAGGCAGAGCCACCAGAGGGTTGCAAGGAAATGCATAAGTGTGATTTACAAAATAAAAAAACCTGTCCTTTCTCACCTACAACCGAATCCCCCTTCCTTTCCCTCCACACGCAGACCAAGCACTCACATTACTTCTCTGAACATAAAAGTCATTTTACCCCAAATTCAAAGAAACCACTTTTCTATTTCCCTTTTTTTCAACCCCGTCCACAAGCCAATTTATTTAATTACTTCAGTTTAGCAAATTTCAACTTTATAGGAAAATTTTTCACTATTCGCCTTTGGACATTTTAGTATATTAAGTAGGTAAGTTAATATGTATTGCCTCAGTTAAAGAAACATACTCTTTGTGTAGATTAATAAAAAAAATTCTGTCTGCTTTTATCATAGTTTCAATCAACACAATTACATTTACACATTTAAAAATACCGATCACGTGAAGCATGTATCTCTACCATGCTACTTGGCACATTTTTGGACTGGTCATGGGATAACTGTAATGAACTAACTATGTAAAAAACTAAGTGTTTCAAGGTAAAATAAATAAATAAATGAATGAACAATAGAGAATGGGTTATTAGATGAACTTTCATTCTCTTCAATATGTACAATATAAAATTTCTCAGGGAATTGTGACAAAAGAGATTTCACTGGAAAAGAAAATCCATAATTCATACACCATCTCTCTGGTCATTTTGCAGACTGTCCCTTCAGAGGCACCTGTAATTGCTCATCAGCTTTTCCATTATCACAGGTTTATTTTACAAATAAAAATTACACATGTATGACCCATCTTCCAATATAGTGAACCGTATTCTGGGCTTTGTTGGAGGTTTGGCAGATTCATTCTGAAGTGAACAGATTCTCCTCTCTCAATCTGATCTCAGGCCCACCTTGACCCCCACAGCTTTGTATCTACGAAAACTCCTAAGGGCTTTCATGAAACATTTAATATCAAAGACGTTGTCTTATTTACTCCAGTCAGCATCTACTGCAGTGCCCTGGAATGAATTACAGAAGACAAAGAGAGACCATATGAAAACTGTCAACCCCTAGGGACTTACCCACAAACAAAATTAAGCTTTCAGTATAGATGACAATGACTCAAACCTATCTTTGAAGAGTTCTCCTACTTCCATTAGGAAGGTAGTTGGGAAAACAGAAAAATCATTTACATTTAACTGCGAGTTTACTTAATAATTTTTGCTATGAAATTTTACATCTTAAAAAAATCCTTGCTCATTGATATCTTTTGGCAAATGCATAGCCACATATAGTATGCATTGAAATTCTTTGCAAAAGAAAACCATTTCAGTTTTTCTAACTTAATTATAAAGTTCTGGCTGTCCCCTATAAGAAGAAGTTACTGTCTTATGAGGGGCCAATGATTATAAAAAGAATTATGTTTCTGTAGTTCTTTAATAGAAAAATTCATAAAGTGCTTTTATGAAGAATATTTTTTTAAATTCTTGGCAGTTTGTTTCATCCATATTTCCAGGACCTTTGGCTGCAACTAAAAATCCATTAGCTTGTCTGAAACATTTCACTGGGCACCACAACTTGTGTAAAAATAGGCTCCCACAAGGGCCACGTTATCCTCAGTGACACCTACATTACAGTGTCACATAATTCACAAGCTGGCCCAGTGAATCATAGCCAAATAACAGCAGAGGAAGTAAAGTCTGACACTATTCTGCTATTGTATTTTCCCCACTTCAGCCCAGAATTACAATAATGTGTAACTCATACCAATAGCCACTTTGAAGAGTGTAATCCCAAGTCTAAGGTATCTTGTAGAACACTATTTTATGCCGATAAAATCCTGTGGGTCTATCTATCTCATGGACACTGGAAAAGGAAATAAAATGGTGAAATGATAGATGTCCAATACACAGCAGAGAATATTCTCTCTTCTTCCTGGAGTATGGAATCTTCTAGGTTACTTATTCACATGTTTTGTCCCATGTCTGGAGATCGCTTCAGCAGATCAAAGGATCCTACAGTTCATTTATTCTACTTGTTCTCACTAGCCCAAACAGAAAGGACTCAGTAGAATAAATGAATGATAAATGATATACAAAATGAAAAATATCAAGTAAATTAACAATTAATTTCCAGAAGAAAAAACACTGACATTGATTTACTAGAGTCATGAGTCTATAAATAAACAACCTGTCCAAGAACCACAGGGTAAACTCTTACAGGGTAAACACTTCCTAAGACTGCTATAACAAATTACTGCAAACTTGGTGGCTTAAAACAACTGAAATTTATTCTCTCATAATCCAGAGGCCAGATGTCCAAAATCAGTTTCACTACGCTGAGATTAAGGTGTTGGCAGGGCCACACTAGCTCCAGAGGCTATAAGGCAAAATCCATTCCTTGCCTCTTAACAGCTTCTAGTGGTGACAGCATTCTTGGACTTCCGGCCATATCACTGCAATCTCTCTGCTCCGTGGTCACAAGGCCTCTTCCTATCCTGTCCGTGTTCAAATCTCCCTCTGCCTCTCTTTTATAAGGACACTTGTGATGGCATTTAGGGGCCACAAGGATAATCCAGGATAATCTCCTCATCTCAAAATCCTTAACTTCATCAACATCTTCAAAGACGTTTTTTTCACAATTTCAGATTCCAGGAATTAGGATGTAGAGAACTTTGGGGAGGAAGGGCCATTTTTCAGCCTACCACATAGACCAAGATTATAGTTCAAGAATTTTAATGGAAGCAAAGAAAACAATGAAAAGAAACCTGAGTTTTTCACAGGCCTCATACCATGCCCTTCTCCTGCCCTGGCTCTATAATGTCAGCTGTTCGGAGAGTCCTGATCAGGGTCTGTCACAATGATGTTGCTGGATTAATAGATTATCTGTTTTCAAGATAATCATTAACCAATTAAGAAGCCGATTCCCCTACCATTTATCTAATAAAAGATATTTATACTGGGAGGGGGCAATATTTTCACCTGACATTGAAGTAGGACAGAACAGATTCTCCGACTGTAAGGTTTTTTATAAAAGTATTTCAGCTCAAAAGTTGCCTAGAGATCAAGGTTTTTGAAAAATTCTTCACATGATGGTGTCACTGACACAGACAGTTACAAACAGGGAGGCAGATTTATTTCAAAAAGTCAGGTGACTTTGTAACTGTTGACCAATCTCACCTTAGCCACACAGCCACCCTACCCTCTCCAGCCCCTGATAACCACCATTCTACTCTCTACTTCCATGGGATCGACTTCTTTACATTCCACATACAAGTGAATCATGTGGTATTTGTCTTTCTGTGCCTGGTTTATTTCACTTAATATAATGTCCTCCAGGTTCATCCATGTTATCACAAATGATAGGATTTGCTTCTTTTTTTAGGGCTGAATGGTATTTCATTGTGAATGGTATTCCATTGTGTATGTATATATGCTATATTTTCTTTATCCATTCATCTTTTAAACACTTAGGATATTCCTTGTCTTGGCTATTGCAAATCTTGCTGCAATGAACATGGGACTACAGATATCTCTTTGAGATACTGATATCATTTCTTTTGGGTATATGCCCAGTAGTGGGATTGCTGGGTCATATGGTAGTGCTATTTTTAATTTTTTGAGGAACTTCCATACTGTTTTCCATAATGGCTGTACTAATTTACATTCACGCCAATAGTATGAAAGGGTTTCCTTTTCCCCACTCCTTTGCCAATACTTATCTCTTGTCTTTTTCGTAATGGCCATCTTAACATGTATAAGGTGTTATCTCATTGTGGTTTTGATTTGCACTTCCCTGATGATTAGTAATGTTGAGCATTTTTTCATATAGCTGTTGGCCATTTTATGTCTTCTTTTGAGAAATGTCTATTTAGCTCTTTTACCCATTTTTAAATCAGATTATAATATATGTTTTTGCTATTGAGTTCCTTATATATTATGGATATTAACCCCCTTATCAGATGTATAGTTTGTAAATATTTTCCCCCATTTTGTAGGTTGTCTCTTCACTCTGTTAATTGTTTGCTGTGCAGAAGTTGTTTAGTTTGTTGTAATCCAATTTGTCTATTTTTGCTTAGGTTGCCTGTGCTTTTGAAGTCTTATCCAAAAATAATCTTTGTCCATACCTATGTCATGAAGTGTTTCCTCTATGTTTTCTTTTAACAATTTCACAGTTTGAGGTCTTACATTTAAGTATGTAATCCATTTTTAGTTGATTTTTGTATATGGTGAGAGAGAGGGATCTAGCTTCATTTTTCTGCATGTAAATATCTAGTTTTCCCAGCATTATTTATTGAAGAGACTGTCCTTTCTCTATTGTATGTTCTTGACACCTTTGTCAAAAAATCGGTTGTTTCTAAGAGTGTGGATTTATTTCTGGGTTCTCTATTCTGTTCCATTCATCTATGTGTCTATTTTTATAGCAGCCCCATGCTGTTGTGGTTACTATTGCTTTGTAGCATATTTTGAAGTCAAGAAGTGTGATGCCTCCAGTTTTTTTCTTTTTGCTCAAGATTTCTTTGGTTATTCAGGGTCTCTAGTGATTCCATAGAAATCTGAGGGTTGTTTTTCTATTTCTTTAAAGACTGTCATGTGTATTTTCATAGAGATTACACTGAATATATAGATCACTTAGGGTAATATGAACATTTTAATATTAATTCAGAGATTTATCAATGGGTACAAAGTTACAATTAGATAGGAGGAATAAGTTCTGGTGTTCTACTGCGCAGTAGGGTGACTATGGTTAACATAATATATGTCAAAATAGTTAGAAAAGAGGATTTTGAATGTTCTCTCCACAAAAAAATTATAAATGTGAGGTGATGGATATGCTAAATACCCCAACACCCCAATTTGATTATTACACAATGTATTAGTATGTATGTATTGAAACATCACACTGTACCCTAAGTATGTACAATTACTCTGTGTCTGTAAAAATTGCCTGTCAGGTACAATGTATGCTATTTGGATGACGGGCACACTAAAAGCCCTGATTTCACTGCTATACAATTCATGCATGTAACAAAAACCACTTGTACCCCCTAAATCTATTGTAATAAAAACAAAAACGAACAAAAAGGTTAGGAAGATATTTCATAGAGAGTAGCCATCACGTGATGCCACAAAATGTTTCTTGGTGCCACAGTCAAAATGACAACACTAAATTGGTGGTTGGGCCACTGATCCCAAGAAGTGGCACATATATATTTCCAAATGAGGAATTCACATTCTCTAGGCAACCGTAAAAAAAGAATGAGAAAGCTTTTTATGCTCTGATATAAATAAATATCCCATATATATTGTTCAAAAAATTGAAGATACAGAACAACTTATACGTTATGCTTCCACTTGTGTAAAAATGATGTGGAAGGAAAATATATATTAATATTTGGTTTAATGTTCATAAAAATCTCCAAATGCTACCTACATAAGAAATTAAATACAATGGTCAGTTATTGGGGGAAAGAAGTGGGAATAGGAGACCAGGTAGGAGTGAGATTTTCACTGTATACCTTCTATACCTTGACATTAATTTTCTTGTTTTAGAGACAGGGTCTCTCTCTGTTGCCCAGGCTAGAGCACAGTGACATGATCACAGCTCACTGCAGCCTCAGACTCCTGGGCTCAAGAGATCTTCCTGCCTCAGCCTCCCAAATAGTTAGGACTATAGTACAAACTTTTCTATTTATAATCTCTGCAAATGTATCACCTAATTAAAAAACTTAAATATATTAATTAAAACATTTTTAAGGTCAAAAAACATAAAAATAAAACTTTTCTGGGAAAAAGAAATGTCAGGTGAGGCTCTAGGGAGAATATCTGGCCAGATTCTGGGTTCCTGGGGCTTAGCTCTCAGCTGCTAAGGTATGTAAATGATTCCTTCCCGGGGCCCAGCTGTTGTGTGCTGAAATGTGCTGAGGAAACTAAATTGGGCTTCTAGAGAGCACAAATCAAATTGTAAGCAAAATTACTGAAATACACCAGCCCTCTTTTGAAGCATTATAGGCTAACCCAAGAGAAATGACTAATGGATAATAATACACAATCCTGACAGGAATCATAAGCTAGGAAGGAAGTTGCATGTAAAATAATAATAAAGAATATTAAATTGCCACCAGGCCCTGCCAGAGACAAATGAAATCAGACCAGATTTTCACCACCAGTCACTTACTCAGTCCCTTTGAAAAAGTCCCAAAGAATCCTTTCACTCCTATTCCCTTTCTTCTAGAAAGGAATGTTGGCTCAGATCTTGAAAGGGCAGATAAGGAACGACCCCGCTGCAAAGGCGGCCCTAAGAGGCACTATCCTGCCGGGTTCATTGTTCTTCCTCCAGTGACAAGGTGAGAAAACAGGCTGCCCCTACCAGCTACTTGCAGAGACAATTATGCACTTTCCCTAAGACATCCACCATTTTTTACATTTTCATTTTTTTCTCTTATAATGTCATTCTCTTTACATGTATATATACAAAATAGGAAATAGTTTTTAATTGTTCATGTAACTTATTTAATATTATATTTACTCCTAAAGATTTCTTTTGATTACGAAGTAACTCAATGCTTTGATTTGGGAACTCTCTGGAAGTTTAAATCTAAAACTCGGTCATTTGTCACTAATAAGAAGTGTGCCCCTGCCTGCCCCGTTCTGCTTCCCTTATCATCAGGATCTGTGTCCCAAAGGCCCCTGAAAAACCCAACCTCAACCTCCTGGCATGGGCACCTCCCAACCCCCACCCACACACATCCTGCAAAGGACAGGTAGCAAAACACCAGGGCAGAGGACAAGCAGCCCCTAATCTGAGATGGCAGCTTATTTCAGAGTATAGTTCTAGTCACCCCATTTCTTCCACCTAGACCTTATTGCCCTAAGACAGCAATTCTCACCCTAGCTGCACATTAGAAACATTTGGGAAACGTCTGTAAATATAGTCAAATCCAGAACTCACTTTCAAGTGCTTGGATTTAATTGGTCTGAGATGAGGCCAAATCAGTATTTCTTTTAATTCCCTAAGTTACTCTAATGTGCGCACAGTTTGAGCACCATTGTTCAACCTCCTAGCTTTTGTTACTTTTCACCCTCCATGATTTCCCAGACTTTTATCTTTCATGTTCAACCACCCAGGCCCACCCTATGCCACCTCTCTAGAGTCTCTTCACCTCCATTTTCCACCTGAAGCTATGGTACTGTCTTCTTCAGACTTGACACATTGCCTGGCAAGACTTTCTGTTCCACTCTTTTCCAGGTCCTGGCTTCCCTGGCTAGCCCTGATGGGACACTAACCAGGATTACAAAGATACCTTCCCAAGGGTCTGCCCAGCCACCTGCCCTTCCCCTTCTTCACTCTAGCCCATCTCGAACCTGACAAGCTATATAACCGTGTCCTCTTGCAACTCAATAACATTCAACACCCTGGTCCACTTTGGGGACAAATTCCTTACCATGGCTACTTCTTTGCCCACCTATACATTCTTCTTTCTATCACAGGGCTTCATAACTTTAGAACTGTCCCCGGTTCTGAAGGGTCAAATAATCCTATGTTGTAGGAGGCTGTCCTGTATATTCACAGGATATTTAGCCATATCCCTGATCTCTGCTCACTAGATGCCAGTAGCACCCTTCCCCCAGGCTATGACAACCAAAAGTATCTCCAGATATTACCAAATATTCTCTGGGGAGGGGGAAGAATGGCCTCACCCTAACCCCTGGAGAGCTGCTACTCTACCTGTATGTCTAATGTCCCAAATACTTCAATGGGGTAGGGTCCTTTGCCATCTGGTATGTATATTCTTCCCAGTTTAAATTTTTACCCAAGCTTACCATTCATTTCCCTGAAGCATCTTCTTCACCCTGAGTTGGCAACCTTCACCTTGGAGTCAACTTCCCAAAAGGATGTCAACCCCAAAACAGCTGAGACAGATACTCATGTCCTCAGTCCATCCTTAACCCTCATGGTGCAGAGGAAACTTGGGAAGACTCTGGGGAACTTGCCCCAGTGTATGCCTTCAATCCATGCAGAATCTGCTTATTCTAAAATCTCTTTAAAATCATGACTGCGATTTTTCCATTACATATTTTTGTTCCCTAAAGAATGGCTTTAGCTCTCAACCCAGTAAACACCAAATTAATTTATATAACAATGAGAGTATTAAGGAAGAAATCACAGACTTGGATCTTTCTGAACATTAGAAATGCTGACTTGGTTTCTGACTCTAAACACTAATTCTTTCATTCTTTCTTTTGAGTTGTCGAATGGGAATTATAATGTTCATGCAAAGCCCTTTGAAATTCCAAATTCAGTAGAATTTCATTTCCATTCAAATTGAGCACCAACTGTTAATTATTTGAGCTAATGGAGAAGGACCAAGCAGCAAAATAAAAAATTCCCATAATGCAAATTTAAGTACATACTGACACATATACATATTTGCAAATTTTCAGAAATTAAAAGGTTACCAAAAGTTAGTAGGCTGATTTTATTTTGTGATTCATAACTTTTCCAAATGAAGAATTGCTAATATGTTTGAGCATTATGTTATGAGCATAGCACAATCAGAAGAGTCACTTTCCAAAGTTTCTCATTATAATTGCAGGTGATTTCAATGTCAACATTTTTTCTGGCAGATTTATACAATAACTTTTATGCTCTTTATAATTTTCTACATTTTCATGTTATCATTAAGCTCACATTATTTTTTATTGTGGTAAAACATACATAACATAAAATGTACCATTGTTGCTATTATTAAGTACACAGTTTTGTAGCATTATGTATTAATACATTTGTATTGCTGTGCAACAACCACCAACATCCATTTCCAGTACTCTTCCCCAGCATCAACATTTTTTAAGACAGTCCCTCCCTTCCATAAACTAGTAATCTGCTAAATATCATTTTAAGTTGATTTTCTGTGGCTCTTATTAAAATCAATGTAAAGTCTCCCAAAACAATTGTTTTGAAGGACAGCATTTACAAATAGTTATTAACAGACATTTTATAAAAGAAGATATTCAGGTGGCAAATATATGAAAAAAGTTCACCATCAAGAGCAGAATAGAGAGCCCAGAAATAAATCCACACATTTACAGCCAACTTATTATCGACAAAGGTGCCAAGAACACTCAATGAGGAAAGAATAGTCTCTTCAATGAATGGTGCTGGGGAAACTAGAGATCTACATGCAGAAAAATGAAGCTAGCTCCTTATCTTTCACCGTATACAAAAATCAACTCAAAATGGATTACAGATTTAAATGTAAGACCCGAAATAATAAAAGTTCTAGGAGGAACACAAGGAAAAAGCTTCATGACCTGGGTATGGGCAAAGATCTTTTGAATAAGAACTCAAAAGCACAGGCAACCTAAACAAAAATAGACAAATGAGATTACATCAAACTAAACAGGCTTCTGCACAGTAAAGGAAAAAAATTGACAGAGTGAAGAGACAACCTACAAAGTGGGGAAAAATATTTCTAAACTATACATCTGATAAGGAGTTAATACCCATAACATATGAGGAACTCAACTCATTAGCAAAAAAAGAAAATAATCTAATTTAAAAATGGGCAAAAGAGCTAAATAGACATTTCTCAAAAGAAGACATAAAAATGGCCAACAGGTATATCAAAAAAAGCTCAGCATTACTAATCATCAGGGAAATGCAAATCAAAACCACAATGAGATATCACCTTACACATGTTAAGATGACCATTATGAAAAAGACGAAAGATAAGTGTTGGCAAGGGTGTGGGGAAAAGGAAACTCTTTTATACTGTTGGTATGAATGTAAATGAGTACAGCCATTATGGAAAACAGTATGGAGGTTCCTCAAAAAATTAAAAATAGCACTACCATAGGACCCAGCAATCCCACTACTGGGCATATACCCAAAGGAAATGATATTAGTATCTCAATAAGATATCTTCACTCCCATGTTCATTGCAGCACTATTCATAATAGCCAAGCTATGGAATCAACCTAAGTGTCCATGGACGGATAAATGGATAAAGAAAATGTGTTATGTATACACTATGGAATACTATTCAGCCATAAAAAAGAATAAAATTCTGTTATTGGGAACAATATAGATGAACTTGAAGGACATTATATTAAGTGAAATAAGTCAAGCACAGAAAGACAAATATTGTATGATCTCACTTACATGTGGAATCTAGAAAAGTTGAACTAATGAAAGTAGAGGGTAGAATGATAGTTGCCAGAGCCTGGGGCAGTGGGGATAGGTAGGTTGAAGATACTGGTCAAAAGAGACAAAATTTAAGTTAGGTAGGAGGAATAAGTTCAAGAGATCTATTTCACAACATAGTGACTATAGTTATTATATTGTATTCTTTAAAAAATGGTAAGAGAGTAGATTTTAAGTGTCCTCAGCATAAAAAATGGTAATTATGTGAGGTAATGCACATGTTAAGTAGTTTGATTGAGCCATTTCACAATGTATATATATTTCAAAATATCGTGTTGTATAAAATATATATACTTTTATTTGTCAATTTAAAGTGAAATAAAATATCAAAAAATAAAAAGAGCATTTTTGTCTTTTCATAGTTATGCTTCATACATTTCCACTATTCAATGCCTGACTAACTGTATCCTTCTCCTATTTCTTTTTCAACAGACAAGGGGAACTTATGTGCAAAGAACTTCTATTTGTCTCAAATAGTACACGGATAGAACACAAGGTTGTTGACTAGACTAGTATACTTTTATATCTGCAAAACTGGAAAATTATTTTAACAAATATATCTCATTTGTTTAAAAAGACATTATATACATTGGTTAAATGATATTAAAACAAAAGTATACTCATCCCTTTTTTAAAGCCTTCAACTTTTAAACTAAATCATTTTTGGTTTAACAGATGCAAAATATTAACTACTAAGGAAGACAAAAGTTCCATAAAGCTATTATATTAATAAAGATTATTTTAGCTTCCCGTAGTCCTAGCTTGATTAATAAAGTCTGCTCTAGCTAGCCACAGTCCACGAGGACTATGGAAACTCCTTTGGAACATATCTATAGTATTAAGCTACAGAAAAAAACTCCTTTGAGTTTCAAAATTAATAAGTAAATATTTATCCAAGTATCACAAAACTCCAAACTTTGGAATTGGAGAAAACATTTCTACATAGTTTTTTTATTCCAGAACTTCAGATATTCTCATTTTATGAAAGATAAGAACTGAAGTAGATAGTGATAAAAGTTACTAAATATGTCTCCAAGGTCAATTTCATTTGCAGAATCTTTAACAATAACCTCACTAAAACTCTAAGTCCTAGTTTTAAAATGTCCCATATGGTAACGGCATGTCATAATTAAAGGAGTGAGCTCCTTATAGTTCCTCACTAAAATGTGTGGCAATTTTAACTTCAACCTATTTTCAAGAGAAGGTGACTCACTTCTTTCTGTTCTTTCTTGCCTAATGATCATTTCTGGTTAGTTTCCTTAAGTGAAAGGCAATGTATTTGTATGCTCAGGCTGCCATAACAAAATACCATAGACAATGTGGCTTAAGCAACAAAAATTTATTTCTCAGAGTTCTGGAGGCTAGGAAGACAAGATCAAGATGCCAGCAAAGTAAGTTTCATTCTGAGACCTCTTCTCTTGACTTGTAGGTGGGCACCATGTCTCTGTGTACTCACATGACCTCTCTCTTTGTACACAGGTATGGGGAGAGGGAGTGCTCTGGTCTCTCTTCCTCTTCTTGTGATGATATTAATCCTATTGGATCAGGAACCCACCCTAATGACTCTATTTAACCTTAATTACTTCCATAATGGCTCTACCTCCCAATACAGTTACATTGGTGGTTAGGGCTTTAACATATGAATTTGGGGGGGACACAAACTGTTGCAAGGACCTGTCTGGGGTCTTTGGTCAGTAGTTCAACTTGTACCGACTAAATGTCCCAACAAACATTCAGTTCATAGCCACTAATACTGTCCTTTTAACTGGTAAGTCGTTGGTAGGTTTATCAACTGTGTCTAGGTCCATTAAGTAAAGTGGGGTTAAAGACAAATGTCAAAGGATTCAAGCCCCAAAAAAGCTCTTTCAACTGTTAGAGCCAAAAACTAAAACAAAAGTATTGATTTACCTACTTGTCACCAAATTGACTCAAACCTAGAATTTTGAGAGTTCTTCTTAGATGCTGGAAGTAAAAGACCATGTATGCATTACAGAGGATAAATACAACAACAATATAATGAAGTTTCACTACTGTTTTTTGGTTTTGGCTTTAACTCACATTTTAGAAGCAACATTCAGAACTAGTGGGCAAAACTTTGACTAACAGCTATGCTTCCGACATGAAGAGAACTTACACTTTGAACTCACGTGGTTCTGAGCAAAGAGAAAAACAGCATATTCACTTATGGTAAGGTCAGAGCATCATTGTACAGATCATTTATTTTTTAAAAGTACTTGCAATTGTCATTTTAAAAAACCACAACTCTCACCAGCTGAACATTTGAAACAGTATATTCCAGCATTTCAGGGAGGTCAAATTTCTTTCCTGCAACTCTTAGAGGCACCCTTGAAGCTTTCCAGTTAATATTTTCAAAACTCTGTACCAAATAATAGCCCCAGAGGAAAGACTATAATATGGCTGTCAGTGAACTTGACTTCCATCATAAAATGGAAAGATTGTCAAGCATTTTCTCCCTCAGCCAGAAATTCACATGGGACTTTGGAGCAGTTGCCAGAGAATAACTATTCAGGAAAAAATACCCAAATCAGTTTCTCATCCTAATCTTTGTGACTTTTAAGTCAGATGAACTTATAGTCATTTTAATATATTTATTTATGAAACTACAGTTATAATTTCTCAAATATATATATGTATAAATAGTGATTATTGATTTTTGGTAGTGTTATTTTAAAAAGCAAAGATTGGCAAATTTCAAGTTAGTTCTTTTTCTCCCTGATACATGAAAAAGAATCAGCTGGCCCTTTTGTTATGACAGAAGGTCCATTTGTCATCTGTGGAGAACATATCTTGCTCTTGCTCTGTAAACCTATACCTTGCTCTTGTGCTGTAAACCTATCTTCCCCTTCCTTAATAAACTTCATTTCATGCTAGCAAGTAAAAAAAAAAAAAAAAAAAGAATGACCTAACATAAGCATTTGTTCATGTATTAAATGAACTTTTATTGGTGATCTCTTATGTGCTATACACTATGTTGAGCACTGGGGCAAAATAGAAAAAAAAGAACTGCTTTTTTCCATACTATAAATGGGCAAATACACATCAGGATAAGTCAAGATTAAGACCACACCATAAAGTAGAAGCCAGCAAACCAAGTTGCCAATAAGCCTAAACTTTTAGTTTCATTTCTCTCAAATTCCTCTTGCTCAAAACTGTGTGATTTTTATTCAATGCTTTGGAAAAAGTAAAGATAAAGGCAGAGCAAGAAGATACTTACCCTGCCCTTTTCTTTCTAGGCAGATCAGGGTCTGTCCTAACCTTGGATTCTACTCTCCCTTCATCTACCCAGAAAGTATTAACAGAATGAAGAAAGATAATGAATTAATGAGGAATATACGGTACATTACATGGGACATGTTGCCAGTTACTATAATAAAAGGGAATCCCAAATAACTAATTTTAGAATCTATCATTACTGTGCTTCATCTTATCACTTTGAAAAATGAAGGGGAAAAAACCATTCTTAGTAGCTATTAAACGTATTTAAAAGAATTGCAGGGGGAAAGATAGGGTTCATAAAACTCCAGCCATGCAAAGTGTGTAAAGCCTAAGTTTTCTGTAATTTCTGGTAGTTACAGAAGTAAATATCCTTTAATTAGCCAGTTGGCCATTTTGCTGTCTGTTGGTGAAGGTAAAGCAAGCACACCTGAAGGGAGAGGGCTGCATCTCAAATACCTGAGAGGCTCAATTAATGATTGCTGAAGATGAAAAAAATGAGTTGGTATTTCAGGATGCTTTATGCATAATAGGTGCTTCATCAAGTGCCTTCTAAATAAATAATTATTAGGTCTCTTTAAAGACTCCACAATATGTTTCTTGATGATGAGACATAGGTACCAACACAAGACAAGAATTCCTCATTCAAACATGGTGTTTCCAATATTATCGCAAAGAAACTCACTCATGGAAAACTGCAAAGCCCGAGAGCTTTGAAGGGAGAAGAAAGATGAACAAAACCTCATCCCCTTCCCCCTGCAGCCAGGTGATCTGTATGTGGCTTAATGTGGTCCTTCCATCTGGGCTCCCATAAACAGCTTCCCAACCTGGCTTCTAACTGCTGGCTGTGCCTATCAAACCCATCCCTCACCGGGCCCCCGAGTGGTCTTTGCAAAATGGAATTCTGATTGTTTCACAACTTGCTTAAAATTCTTTAGTAAACCCTAAAAACAAAGTCCATATCTTTTAATCTTATATGAGACTCACCCTGATCTGGCTCATACTGCCTCTCCAAGTTTGTTTGTTTGGTTGGGGTTTTGTTTTGTTTTGTTTTGCCATCAGATGTCAGCAACACAGAGCTATTTCTAGCTCTGGCTGCCTCCAGGTCTTTCCTCACAGAGCAGGCCTGTGCTTAGCAGGCCCCTCCTCTTCCTCTTCTTGACTTTTAAGCCTCTGTTCCGGTATCTATCTCCTCCTCTAGCATGCCTAAGACATGAGTGAGGCCTCCCCCTTTCTGACTCCTACAGTTGCTCAGACCATCTTAGAACTGCACTTCCAAGTTATTTTATCATTATTTGGCTCCCTCACTAATCCTCAGCATTTTGGGGGTCTTACTCATTCTTATGTCCCTATCGGAGAAGCAGAGAACTTAAGAGACTAACATCTCCCTTAAACTATCCGTCAAAAAACAAGGCCAGTATATACCAGCAGAAGTTCTTAACTCTACCACCACCACCAAGTTCTTAAGGACAGGAGAGAGTGAATTCATCACTGCAATTCTACAAGTTCAGAATATCTTTAACATTTAGGGTTTTATTTTTTAAATTCATGTAAATTTACCATACTTTCCATAAAATCAAAAAGATTTTTACAAATCACTTGCCAGTTAAAAGACCTGATTCCCCGATTCATATATACACATCTTAATGAGTCAAATTGATATTCCAGAAGGTCCCCATATTTATTATACACCTTCCCATCCTTTTCCAACTCCCCTAGAGGTGCCTCTTTAAGAAATATGGGATATATTATGGCTCCTCTACATATATTATATTCCTAAAAACCAAGTATTTGTTATAATTCATGAAAAAAACCTATAATAAAATTTGAAGGGAGGTAGAAAACAATGAGAGGAGGCTTTGTCCCCAATATGAAAGCTACATAAAATTTCACACTTATATGCCTAACGACCCTAGAGTTATTTCATACTACCACCAACCCCATTTCCTAGATAACTTTCATATTGTTTTCATAGTTCCTGAGTAAGGAAAAAGTACCTCCCGGTCATTTCTCTCTTGGCATCACTTCATGCAAAAAAAGCTAGACTCAGTACATACGTAAAAAGATATTCAATACAGCAGTCTTTGGAAACTTAATGACTATCAATAAAGGACTGGTAAAACAAATGACAAAACATCTAGACAATGACGTATCCTGCAGAATATCATGTAGCTATCAAACAGCATGAGGTAGATCATCGCTACATACGTACACATTGCAGTGACTCCAGGATATGGAGTTAAAAGAAAGCAAGACATGGAACAGGTATAATTCCTACAGAATAGATAAAAAGGGAGCCTCTATGAAAAACCAGGAGTCACTGGTGGAGGGAGATTTATTTTCTCTTCATACATTCTTGTATTACTTAAATTTTTCACCATATGCATTAAACTTTCAAAAAATAAATCGTGTGTGTTTATGTACACACACACTCTCTCTCTCTCTCTCTCTTTTTAAAACAAAAGCTATCCAGAGGAAGTACAGGCAAAAGAAAAGAGGAAGGGCGAACCCTGGCTCACTCTACCCACCCGATTCATGGCTTCCTGCGCCATAACCTAGCAGACTCGAGTTTCATGATTTCCCAATCTTAACAGCACTGTGCTTTGTTTAGAGAGGACAGACATCAATGACTGAAGAGGATGCAGTAAGAATGAACCCCTCACATCAAAAATGCAGATCCTGTTTCCCAACATTCTTTAGAAACTTATCTTTACAAATTGTATTTTTATTTAATTTTTTTTTTTGATTCAGAGTCTCACTCTGTTGCCCAGGCTAGACTGCCGTGATGTCACCCTTGCTCACTGCAACCTCAAACTCCTGGGCTCAGGCTATCCTCCCGCCTCAGCCTCCCAAGTAGCTGGTACTATAGGTGCGCACCACCATGCCCAGCTGATTTTTTTCTTTTTGAGGTTGCCCAGCCAATTTTTTTTCTATTTTTAGTTGAGACGGGGGCCTCACTCTTGCTCAGGCTGGTCTCGTACTCCTGAGCTCAAGCAATCCTCCTGCCTTGGCCTCCCAGAGTGCTAGAATTACAAGTGTGAGCCACTGCACCCAGCCCTGAATTATACTTTTAATTGAAAGTACATCTTGAAGCTTCTATTTCCTTGTCCCTATACACAATTGGCACATGTTGCAAAGACTGAGGTCAAAGAATATGTTTGTGACAGGCTTTTCTTCCACATTGAGTACCAAACCACCTGTGCATTCCTGACAGTAGACTCTGGGGAAAGGATGTGTTCATGCCTGGCCCAGCTGGCCAACTCAGTGAGGAGTACTTCTGATGGCTTAATGCTCATCAGTAGTCCCACAACAATTTGGGAAGCATTCCCAGTATTTTGAGGACCCCTTAAATGAAATTAGACCAGTATTCAACACAATCCATATCGAGGAGGCAGGAGAAATAATTAAAGGAGTGAACGTTTTATTTTTTAGTGTTTAATAGAATACATAACAAGTCACATAATCAATGATTCATTACTTCACACACAGGGAGGAAAACAGCATTGAATATTTCTGTTATACAACTGGTTGTGAACAAGGAGAACAAAAATCTCTATACCATTTAGACAGTTGAAGAAATTCTCAAAGTTTGGGCATGTCCAAAAAGACTTCCACAGCATCTTTTTTTAAAAAAATATACAGGGATTTTTTTCCTTAGCTTTCTGTTTCATTAGAAAAGTCTTATAATATTATTATTTTTTCCCTCTCCCCTTATATTTTGGGAAAATGACTCAATAATATGTATCACTTAGCATATAACATTTTCAACAATTTCAGAATCTCAGATAGCTCTGTGGGAATCTTACGTTGTTTAGCAGATAAGAGTTTTTCAGATGCCTCCCCAAAATTAAACAACATATAATTTACATCTTCAAAATTAACATCCATAATGGATGTTTTAACGTTTTGTCGTTAAATGGTTACTAATGCTGTTTGAATGGTTATAAAGGAATTGTCATTATTTGTATTCAAAAGTAACAGCAAAATTTACCTGACTGTAAAGTCACAAAGACAGTTGTATAACAGTTTACAATTGATGTACACATACCTCAAAACACACTTAAAATAAAAAACTTGGCTTGGAAAAGAAATCACAAAATGTATAAGTGACAAGTATTCTTGGTCAACTACTCAATCTTACTACCACACATGATTATATTCTAATATAGATATTCTGGTTGAATTTCTTCCATCTAAGTTTCAAGGACCCCAGTAGAGAATCTAAATTCTTAAGTGTTAATACTGTTAGATTTGTATTGTCCAAAACGATGACAATGACAAGTTAACCTTAACATAACTTGTTTCTGGCTATAAGAAAACTTATTTTCATGTCCTATAGATACTGGAAACAAGACTGCTTTATTTATGTCTCAACAGACAGACTTAGGTCATCTAAGAAAATTAATTTAGTTTTTAAATGATTTATGGTAACAAAAAAACAGGAAAAAAATTCCAAACAAAGAATTGATTCTGGTAAGTTTACAGTAAAAATATTCAGCTTAACTACTTTAAAAACTTAAGTCAATTGAGTAAAGTATTTGTGATATAGACTGTAAGAGAAATTCTTAAGGAATTCAATCCCTCTAGTCAATACTTTTCTAAATGTCTGCACTGTAATTTAGCATTTTTCATGTAGGAGTACAAAAATGATTTGAATATTAGACTGGATTTTACCATAACTTGAAGAGTAAAAAATTATCAAAGCTTTACCTTACATGGCTGTAATACAATGATAACATTTCATGGAAAATTCCAATAAAAATTGGAATATATTAGGAGCACTGCCAATTGCCCATTTTGTCTGAGTATTCACAGATTACGCATTTCCTCAGAGAAGCAGGCCATATATATATATGTATATACACACACACACATATATATATGGGTCTGGTTTGAAAGAGAAGACAATTTTGGCTAGCATTATAAATTACCACTTTGCTATCAATCCAAAAAACCAAATAAGAAACACAAGAATAAAAATAGCATTGAAAGGGAAAAAAATTTAAATTTAACACCTTCAAGGAATATTTTCCACAATACACCATTTGAAAAATCAGAATGAATATGGTTCACAGTCTACATGTATTAAAAAATAAACACGTCAATCACTTGGTGCAAAAATATGAAACATGGTACCTGTCTTTTTAACCCCCACTGTCAATAAATCCCTTTTTAAAAATTGCTGTTAAAAGTCTAATGTCACTATGAATATGAAATGATAATTAGAGCAACATATGTAAATGTATCTGAGTCAGATTATTGCAGTCATAATTATCTGGATAATTTATGACATTTTCCCAGGTTATTTGAATGGTGTTTTAGGAGGGTTCAAATGAACCCTCAATACCCCCATTCAAGCTCATAGGTGATGATCAACACTCCAGCCCACTTCATAGACCTCAAAGGTTCCTTTTGTGGCCCAAAGTATATGGAGAGGAGAGGATTTAAAAGTGCCCATGCCAAGTCATCTTACCTCTGTTATACTGTCTACCCAATGTAAAATGAATTTCCTACCCAGCCTTTACTTTGGGCTAAAAGTAGAGACTTTCCATTTATCAACTTCAACTTTAAAGGAGACAGTCATCCCTGGAAAAAGAGGTCTGTTTACTGTCCCTAACCATTAAATATCCAGTATTACAAATAATGTAGGATGTGTAGATAGCAAGGGGGAGAGGAGTAAGATGCCTATGTACAAGACAGTGGGATAGCTCAACTCAAAGTTTTACAAAATAAACATTCATAAGACTTGAGACAAAACTTTAGCAGTTTCTCATGATGTCCTGGAGTTGAGCAGATTTGACAAGGGAGATCAGAATTGGTGAGTCTTGCCCTCTGTCAGTGGTTTTGATCTGTCCTAAGATGTTCTCAATCACGTGCTTTTTGTTGAACAATCTAACAAAATGCCACACAGGGTAGGGAAATCTCTGTGATACTCACTTTTGGCCAGTGAGCAACAGTCCTAAATCATTCCAGGCTTGAAACAGAGGTAAGTTCTGATGCATTATCTAGTCTGAGACCAAACTCAACACATAAGCAAACACAACTCCCTGGATTTCTGCTTCCACTTTCCCTACAATTACAGGCCTTGTATATAAAACTAACTTTACTTTTCTTAAAATGTAACTCTAATAATAAAGACTTTAAATCTTTTGCTTTCCCAATTTAAAAAATTAGTGGATTAAAAATACAGGTACCTTGATTTTAAGTAGACAGTTAATCGACACATGATTAAACATACAACTAATATCCAAGCAAAAAAAGTATGGAGCAAACTCAGTTTTACAATTAGGTATTTTTTCCTAATCCAATTTCCCCATAGACAAAGAAACTCATCAAAACATGTTGTTTTTAGTATATACATCATCTGATGCAAGTTACTAGGGGTAAATATAGGAAACTGTATAGCATTAGTAAATGAATTAAAAAACTAAATGATTCGTGTAAAATGCTTATATATGGTATATACAGATTGGATCACATGAGTCTAAGAATAAAACTGTTCCAATTCGTAACTGCTGTATGGATACAGTAAGATACAGTACAAGATTCATTTTTAAAAAGAAGGAAAAATAGCACTAAACACTGAAAATGGCTCTTACAAAATCTTTAAAAACAGACTTCAGATAAAGATGCTGAAACAAAACAAAATAGAAAGTCTTCTCCGTCATCACAGAATAGTCAAAGGACACCTCACAGCATGAAGCACGACGAGGGTTGTTTCCCTTCACTTATGGTGCACACAGCATATGCATTGGGAATTTATTCCATGTAAGAGTAAAGGCATAAGGCAACCAGGTCTCCTTCTGTTTCTGCTGCATTTACCTAAAACACCATTTTATTGCTCAGCTCACTTTTAAGTACTCATTTGCCTTCATTTAAACATATTCCATTTTACAGCTATCTACAGATGGGCAGCCCTTGGTGCTTATATTTCTCTGTAGCTCTGCCACTTGCAAAGATTCCACCTTAACTTCAAACAAACTGCATGAAGGAAGTGGCATTTTCGGGTATTCAGGTTTGCCCAGTAGTCAACATTTGCTGGGTTTGGAGAAAACAAGGATCTTGAATAAGAGATTTTAAGTCTAAGCAACCAAAATCAAACTTATTTTGCTCAAGTAAGTAGATTTTAACATCAAGATTTATAATCAACAAGAAAATAAAAGTTCAAAAACTAAAACCCTACTGGGTAACTCTTTGGTTAAGTTCTATAAGTATTAGCAATTTCTAAGCTTAGGACTCAAAACAGTAAGTTCAATAAACTGCCAGTTAAAGAGTAGGTCTGTTATTAATCTTTATAAAATGCTTGGCATGTTTGCATGTACTATTTGATATTTTTAAAATGTGCATGTACTCAAACGGATGGTACAAACTTCCAGCTTTCAAATAATAAATGAGTATGTCTGCTCCTCCCTTCCCACCCTTCCTACCCCTTCCTCCCTCCCCTCCCCACCCCACCCCCAAGTCTTAGAGCTAAGGATCCTACTGCCATTCACTGCAAGAATACAGGCTTTCCTAACACTGACAACGTGCACTACTTCCCAGCACTGCTAGGTGTCTTCCTGCCATCTGTCTTGGAGTCCTGGGCAGCCTTGCCCTCTTGGCGGGGCAGCGCCCTTTTCTCCCTTTTGACAGTAGGCGCTGCTATGTCAACCAGTGGAACCAAGGGCTTCTGGCGACAAACCTATGAAAAAGGGCACCTCCGCAGGCAGGAGGATCACTTTCTACAAGTTTAAGCCACAGGCGAAGACTTTTTTATTCTGTATGGGAAAGATGGGATCCTTCACTGTGCCAGCACTAGATTGTTCTGCTTTTACCTGTAACTTTTCAAAACTTTATTCATTTACGGTCACTGGACTGCCTCCATGCGGTCCTGATTTCAGGATCACAGTCTTCCATTCAGCCTTCAAAAACTCAACCTTCAAAGAGTCAAAAAGACTGTGTAACGGCCCTTTAAAACACTAACTATCCCCAGTGTTATCAATTCTGATCTCTTAAACCGCGAATGAGACATAAGGGCTCGAGAAGATTTCAAGGAATCTTCTACACACTGGACACGGTCCAATCAGGTTCTGAACAATTCAGTCATTGCCAGGTACTTGGTGACTTTGTGGCCACACTGCCCCGCCAGATCCAGACTGAAGTCCCAACTCGGGGAGGGGCGGTTTGCGACAGGGAGTAGAGGAAGCGTGGGGTGGGGGGTACGTGTCTGGGTTCTCTCGATTAGCGGGGTCCAAAGAAGGCGAAGAGGCCCAGAGGATTTGTGACTGCAGGTTCTGGGGGGGACGGGGACGGGTCTGGCCCAGCAACTACTGGAGGGAGAGACCAGGGAAGGGTAGCCAGGGGACAGAGGAAGAGCGGGAGGCTCTGTAATCATCTCTCGGGCAGGAAGGAGGGGGAGTGGGCGCTGGAGTCGCCAGGGGGTCTGGGGAGCTCACTCCCTGCAGAAGACGTACTCGGTGTAGCTGGTCCAGATCTTGTCCTCGCTCTGGTCGGTGCTGCTGGCAAAGGCGCAGGTGCCCGTGGAGCTGCAGGCCACCATGTGGAAGCCCGAGTCGGACAGCTTATCGAAGGCCTGCTCGAGGAAGTTGAACTTGAGATAATAGCGCGAGGTGTAGCGCTCCGGGGGCCGGTCGGGGTCCCGGCTCTCATTCAGGGTGTCCCCAAACACCTCCTTGGCCAGCGACGTCTTGCCGCACACGGTGATGCGCGCCACCCGCCGGAACTTGGCGTCCGCCTGCGCGTCCCGCCCGATGGTGTAGGAGCCGCGGTAGCCGATGGTGATGTAGCCAGAGCGCCGGCTGCCGTCCAGCGACTGGGACGGCGTGAGCAGCGGGCCCGCCGCGCCCCCGGACGGGCTGCGGCTAGCGAGCTCCAGCGTGGGCGACGGCGCCCCGCCGGAGGCGCCCTCTTGCTGCTCGGGCTCCGCGTAGCCGAGCGGCAGCAGCTCGTCGCCCAGCGAGCCCTCCTTGTGCACCCCGCGTCGCGAGGGCGGTGGCGGCGGCCCCGGGCCGGGCTGCTGGGGCGCCCCGAGGCGGCGCACGAGCTCCGGCAGCTCAAAGTATTCGGCCTCGCGCTGCAGCCGGCTGCGCTCGGGGAAGTAGTCGGGCAGCACGAGCTGCAGGTCCCGCAGGTAATCCAGGATGTAGCGGAAGAGGAAGCCGTCCCGGTCCAAAAAGAAGCGGCCTTTGCTGTCCCGGGCCAGCTCCTGCGGCTGCTGCTGCGTGAACATGCGCCAGAGCAGCGAGTCGGGCACAGACACCACCGTGCAGCGCCGGGTCACGTACACCTGGCCCCCCACGTTCAGCTCCACGATATCGGGGAAGAGCGGCGGCTCCGCGGAGGACGACGAGGAGCCGCTGCCGCCCCCGCCGCCTCCCCCGTTGGGTAATCCACGTGTGCTGTCCGCCAGAGCCATGGCAAAGAAGTGGCCGGGCCGGGGCAGTGGCAGGGAGCGGGGCCGCACTCGGGAGCCGCAGCCACCTTTCGCAGAGCCCCGGAGCCCGGACGCTCGCTCAGCCCCGCGCCCCTACCGCCGCCGCCGCGAGCCGCGCAGAGCCGAGCGGGCCGAGCGCGCCGCCGTGCGCCCCCGCGAGCCCCGGTGCGCTCCGCCAGCCTCGCCCGCGCGCTCCAGGCGAGTGCCGGCTCGCGGCCCGCGCGCTGCTTAAGTAGAGCCGCCGGCTGGGGCGCCGCGGCGCGCAGGAGGCGGGGGCGGCTGCGGAGCGGCGGAGCCGGGCTCACCGGGCGGGGTGGGGCGGGACGGGGCGGGAGGGAGTGGGGACTCGTTTTGCATCTTAAACGCTGACGCCGCGCTGGGCCGCTGGCTCCACCCCGGCTCGAGCGCGCGCGGGGGGCGACCCGTCTCCCACCCGCGCCCCCCAACCCCGCCGCGCGCTCCCGCCCAACTTTCTCCCTCTCCCGGAGTGGACCGAGCCGGGGACAGGCCACTTGGAAAACGGCTCTTCTCTGGAGGGGCAGTCACAGCGCCCTCTCCCCTGGTGACCCCACCCCGCGCCTGGGGACTCTGGAAAGAGGATGTAAACTTCCCGGCGCCTCTGGGTCCCCGGGAGTGGAAATGCGTGGCCGCCTCCTGAACTGCCGCTTCGAATAGTGCAGCTGTGGCGCTGCCATGGTCGTCGTGTCACTGAAAGTTCTCCAGAGAGACGAAGGGGCCGCCCCAGCCCAGGGACAGCCAGTTCACGTTGCCGTGCAGTCCTGAACAAAAACCCTAGAAACAAAAAGCAAACTTCAGTATCCTGCCGTAGGATGCTTTACAATAGTTTATTTTCTGGGTGCAGAGACAAAGGGGGAGACCTCAAATAGGAGGAATTAGGCAGAAATGGCAACGGGAATTTGGGTGAGCTAAAGGAGCGACTTCGGGGCGCGTCCCCACGAGGGAGGCAGACGCGGCCTCTTCCCTCGGGGCCTTCGAGGCCAGACTAAAGGAAGGATATAGTAAGGCCGGGGAACCCTCTGTCCCCGTCCCTTTCAGCGCCCTGCGTGTTCATCCTCCCAAAGGTCCAGGGGCCCCTGCTCGCCTCCGTCATCCCAGGTTCCCTCCAATCTCAAGGAGGGATATTTGTATATTTGAAGGTCCTCTTCTTGTTCCAGTCTGGTTCTCTAACTCCTGCCGCCTGCACATTAGCATTCACCGTGGGATTGCTGCGCGCAGAGCTCCTCACCCTAGAAGCTTTTCCTTGGCTTCCCAGGCGGGCTTTGCGTAGCACCCAGCACGTTCTGAAATTTCATATTTATGAGTGAGTATCTGATCACTGATTTGGGGAATAAAAATAAATAAATGCTCCTCAGCGCTGCAAGAAGACAGAGGAGAGGGTGGAGAAGAATGTTAAGAAAATCATCCATCGGGCCAAGGAATGTTTGCTGTGCACCTGCTGTTTGCAGGGTGCCAGGTAGTGAAATGCAAGGTTGAATAACCCCCCCCCAGGCACTTCCAGTGTAGCCCAATAAGCAAAGGGTCAGAGATGTGAGCAGTTATCAGATCATTTTGAAGTACAGACCAACCATCAGGATAAATCAGGCAAGATCTTTGTTCTTAATAATGTTTCACCCTTTTGTGTAACTACCCAGTGAGCTTCACAGTCTCCTCACGGATAAGTGTCATTTTCGTTTTGAAATGTTTATGTCTGCTGAACAATTATTGCACTCGTGTCAGTGTGCTGAAATGAGATCAAGCCCCAAACCAGCTTGCTTAATTGCAAGTACAGATTTTGATACTGAATATATTTCACCACTGTTTTTTTTTTCTGTCATGTTCTTTGGGATAAATAATAGATGACACAAAAGTTCCAACGCAGGATTTCTAGGTAGTTGTGCTTCTGTTTGTTATATCAGTGTCACAGACCTGAGAAAACCAGTCTCTTTTCTATAAATCCAAGAAAAGCCTTCTTTATATCCATTCTGCACATATTTTTGTCTCATTACTTTGTTCATTGCATCAGCAAATCCTATGAGCTCTACCTTCAAAATCCTTCCAGACTATTAACATGTTTCACCATCTCCCTGCCACCACCCTGGACCAAGCCACCATCACCTCTTGCCTGGATTATTGCATTGTTCTAATTGCTTCCACCTCTACCTCTACAGTCTTTTATCACCAGAACAGAAAAAAAAGACTCTGTTATACCCAAAGGCAGGTATGTCACTCTGCTCAGCCACTCCCCCCCACCCAGTGGCTTCCCATATTGCACAAGAGCAGAAACTAAAGTCCTTTCAGTGGCCTTTAACTGTGGTCCCCAAACCTCAGGCCACTGACCAATACCAGGCCATGGCCTGTTGGGAACCTGGTGGCAGAGCTCTGTGGTGCTCCTCCCCAAACCTTCCGTGGAAACATTGTCTTCCATGAAACTTAGGAACCAGGGGGCTGCACAGTAGAAGGTGAGCAGCGGTGGGGCAAGCGACAGCATATTTACAGCTGCTCCCATTGCTAGCATCACCGCATGAGCTCCTCCTCCCTCCACCCTCCCAATCCCCCCACTCCACCCAGCTCCTGTCTGTGGAAAAATTGTGTTCCATGAAACCGGTCCCTGGTGCCAAAAAGGTTGGGGATGGCTGGACAAGACTCTACATGTTTGGAGCTGTCCCACTAACAGCTCTCTGATCTATCTGCCACTCCCCCGGGAGCTGGCTGGCTTAAGCCACATAGCCCCCTTCCAGTTTCCTTAGAGCCTTTGCACTTCCTTTTCCCTTTGCCTAAAAGACTCATTCCCTCCCCACCTTATCTTCCTCACCATGCAGGGGCCTCCCTTCTCACCATCTTCAGGTCTCTAGGGCAAGACCTTTCCTTGATGCCCCTACTTAATGCAGCACAGCCCCACTCAAGCAGCTTCCCCTTCCTTGTTTGTTGACTGTTTCCCTGCATTAGAATGTCAACTCCAAGAGTTGGGAGATTTTAGTCTGCTTGATTCATTGCTACATTCTCAATGCCTAAAACAAAGATGGCATGTTACAGGCATTCAATAAATGTCTGTTACTCACTCATGTATTCCACCAGTATTTATTCAGGGTTTACTACTATGTTCTAGGCAGTGTATTAAAAAAAATAATCACTGCCCTCTAGGAGCTTACAGTCTAGTAATGGAGACAGATAATAAATACAGTATAAAAATAGGTAAGTCCATTTCAGGTGGTGACAAATGCCACAAAGAAAATAAAATTGTGCAATGAGATAGAGGGACTGAGTGTGGAGATACTACTTTATATAGAGAGTGCCTGGGGAAGGCCTCTCTGTGAAAGTGACATTTGAGCTGAACAGTAAGAAAGAGACAGCCACGAGAAATTCTGGAGGAAGAGTATCGCAGGCAGAGGCCCAAACAGGTTAAAGGGGCCTCGGTTAGGAATGAACTTAGCATGTCTCACAGAAAAAGTTTATGTATTGTATTATCAGCTTGTATCCTGTGAATCTCTAAAATACCCTTAAATGATCAGTACAAACTCAAATGTGAGAGATACTGTGTGCTTATATACTACAAGCTGCCTACTACCATTGTCCTCTACTTCTTGCCATAAGGTATTCATCCACCACAAGCTAGTCTTCTGCAGAAAAGCCATTGGTGTTTCCTTATAGAAGCCAGGTTGAGCATGAGTAACATTATAATGAATGGAACATATGACTTGAGACAGAAGGAATAATTTTCTGGTTAAGTTTGAGTGTTCTGTCTTGCCTGTTGGCTTATGAAGAGGAAATATAATTGGGGAACTCATGCTAGGACTTGAGGGCCTAGGCGTTTAGAAGAAGGGAGTCATGATGCTTTAGCATCTCCAGTATGTTAACTAAGTTTAATTGGAAGGGGGTAAGGGAGGATTTAGGAAACCACTGGCCCTGGTTTAGTCTCAACCCAGTTTCTAGTGATGGATACATTGATGGTCATTGTTCCTTTTCAAGTGACTGTTTATACTGTCCTACATAAGAGACAGTGTGCCTGCAAGTACTTTGCCCTTTGGTCCTAAAGTGTGGGATATTGGAAATATCTCTGGACCTAGATTCTCATCTCGTTTGTATCTTCTCACCACCTACTGCCTTCTCTTCAAACTCGTTTCTCACTACACTCCCTACAAAAGCACTTAGTAAATACAGTATTCACTATTCCCCCTTATCCAAAGTTTCAATTTCAGTGGTTTCAGTTACCCAAGGTCAACTGTGGTTTGAAAATATTAAGTGGAAAATTCCAGAAATAAACAATTCATAAATTTAAAATTGCATGCCATTCTGAGTACTGTGATGGAATCTCCCGTGGTCCCATTTCGTCCGGCCCTGGACTTGAATCGTCCCTTTGTCCAGTGTATCCACACTATCTGTGCTCCCTGACCATGAGTCACTTAGTAGCCATCTCAGTTTTCAGGTCCGACTATCTCTGTATCACAGTGCTTGTGTTCAGGTAACACTTAGTTTACTTAATAATGGCCACAAAGTGCAAGAATAGTAATGCTGGCAATTCACATGTGCCAAAGAGAAGTCAAAAAGTGCTTCCTTTAAGTGAAAAGGTAAAAGTCCTCAATAAGGAAAGAAAAAAAATCATGTACAAAGGTCTACAGGAACAACATAGAAATTGTGAAATTTCTGTCTGTGAAATTGTAAAGAAGGAAAAAGGAATTTGTACTAGTGTTGCTGTCACACGTTAAACTGCAAAACTAGTGGCCACAGTGGGTGATAAGTGCTTAGTTAAGACGGAAAAGGCATTAAATTTGTGGGTGGAAGACATGCACAGCAATGTGTTCTGATGGACAGCAATCAGAGTCAGTAGCACCTGCTGTCTCAGGCATCCACTGAGGGTCTTGGAACATGTCCCCCTTGGATAAGGAAGGACTACTGAATTCTGCACACCAAAGATTTGAGGAAAGGAATGAAGAACATTAAGAGAAATAAAAAGTTAAAAGAGGAGGAAGAACTGTGACACAATGAAGTGAGTGCCTCTGAGGATTGAATGAATTTAGTATATGTGAAAATGATCAGTGAGTTGTAAAACACAAATCAAGTGTCAGAATCATTATTTTCTACCACTTACCATGGTGCCTGACAAGTCTTCTCCATAAATAGTGAATGAGTAAATGAATGGTAGAAACATTAAAATGAATCTATGGGGAAAGGGGAGGAAAAGCAGAATCAGAAATTGTCCTGAACAAATGTTTAATCCATTTATCATCCTCCCAATATCTGTGAATCTGCTCTGTATGCAGGCTTTAAAAATCATTCACTCTGTGTTCAGAGGGAGAAAAGAATTGGATACGGAGATTAAATAACATTAAGTTTGTGTAAATCAGGAAGAAGAATGATCTTAATAAAGATTTAGTAAAAGCCATGCTAATATTTAATCTGAAAAAAGAGAGAGACAATGTCATGTGAGAGACATTGCCAAAATATTAGGTCTGAAAAATAGGGAATATCCCAACATTGTGTGATTATCACTATAGTATGATTTTTTACACTTAATAGAGCCAGAGAAACAAAAGTTAATAATGTTGAAAATTGTTTAATTTTTATTTCCTGGAAGAAGTAATAATGGAAACAAGTAATAATGTAAAAAGTATGTACATAGCACTTATTATGTGCCAGCCCTGTTTCTAAAACTATAGCTGTATTAACTCATTTAATCCTCGCAATGACTCTATGAGGTTGGTACTATTATTACCCAATTTTTAGGTGAGAAACTAAGGCACAGAGAAGTTAACTAATTTTCCCAGGATCATGCAGCAAATAAGTGCTGGAGCTGGGATTTGAGCCCAGGCTGTCAAACTTTAGAATCTGTGTTTTTTAACATTGTATTTTACAGCTTCTCACCTCACCTCTAGGAGTGCTTTACATGTATTAAGAGGTAGGTTCTCTAATTTTCCCCACTTTAGAGATGAGAAACCCGAAGCAAAGAGCGGTTAAGTAACTTGACCACAGCTATTTATCTCTGCTGGGGGCAGAAACAGTACTCTCAAGTCACTGTGCTTTTGCTCTGTGCTGTCGGGTAACCAGAAACTCAAAGTAGCCACTGTGAAAGAACTAAAGTTAGGAAAGAGTTGAGTCCTTGGCTCTCATTTCTTCCTTCTGCCTTCTATTGATGGCACAATCCTGCCTCAAGCAAGACTCTCTAAGGACATATTTTAGCCCATGGACAGAACTGACATACTATTGTCCTACTGTTTGCCTACCTCAGTCTTATACACACAATAAACATGATTTTATTTCTGGCTCCCTCAGATACCATTATGGTTTGCAAAGCACCAGGTTCTTAGCATGTTTATTTAGTTTTATTCTGATCTCATTAACTCTAGACAAGGATAAAGTGAGTCCATGGAAACTGCTGAGATCTAGGTTCCAGTATGCAAAAGCAAGCAGTATCCACTGGTCTTCTGAGGCTCATAAAATTGAATAAATGCATTCTCCTTATGGCTTTATATATGAAATTAAGCACAAAAATAGCTGGACCTCACACACGTGTGGGTGATTCTGGAATTTCTGACCAAGGCTAATTATTAACATCACCGATGGTTCCTAAGAATTTGAAAGCCTTGGTTTCAACTTGTGATATTAAACTTAGATATTAACTTATACATGAGTAATTACATTCTAGTGCTTTGCCGTCTTGAATACTTTCGTATTGTCAGATTCACTTAATTATCACAACAATTTGGGTAGATGTTGTCTGACCTGTGTTACAAGTGAAAAAAGAAACTCAGGAAGGTTAGGTAAATTAGGGTGTCTTTCAAGTAGAGTCAAAATGCAAACAGTGCCTCTCAAATAGCTGGGATGCACATGGATGCTTCCTGACTTCACATTTCATGCTCCTTAAACTCTTCAGCAGCCAAATCAAATCAACTCAATTTAATGCCCAAATGAGAGCTGTCATTCAAAATAGTCAGCTTGGAGACTATACATTTATTTGAGAGATGCTGGAATCACTCACCATTTTTGACACATCTGTTTAGGAATTTTCCTCAAAGCCAGTTTACACAAGAACATTGCCCTATTATTTTATATGTATGCCAAATTTTTGGTTGATCTCTTTTTATAGGGCTCTAAAACAGGCACCTTACTGCAGTACAGACTCACATGCCTGAAAACAAATGAGAACAAAGCCAGTTTTCATGACTGCAGAACTAAGGTGATGATTATCAGGTATTCACCTTTTGACTTGGGTTTTAAAGATCTCATCCCTGGAGTTCTCTAATATGCTGAATAGTGTTGAGTTTAGGTTACTCAGAAAGAAGGGCTGATTCAACTGCAGAGATTTTAATATGTGGTTCCAGAAAGTCTGCATATTTCATTGTGAGGTTTGGACGAGAAGCCAAGCCACTGGCTAGACTGTAATGGTTGACTTCTTATATAATTGTAAGATCATTTGTTTGATATGATTAAGGGGGGGAACTTGTCCCCAATTTGCTTTCCAGTTGCTGCAGAAATGTAATATTTCACAGTAGGAAACAGCCTCAAAGCATGCTAAACTTTACATTTATATTACTTAATATGATTTACTTTTAAAAAATACTTTTCTTTTCCTACAGTGAAGTATAGATGGGAAAATCAGACAGTTTGGAGATTGATGAGTCTATATTCTTCTCCTGGGTTTATTTAAAATCTAAGATATTGGGCAAAGTTATTTAAATATTCTGAACTTCAGATCTTTATCTTAAAATGGAGTAAACACCTACCTTGGACTCTTGTGAGGTTAAATGACGTGAAGCATTTCATTCCACAATGTCTGGCACGGAATGGTCACACCGTGAGTGTAGGTTTCTGCCCCTACCCTGCCATTCTCCTGTCTCCATTACACTTCTATAATCCAAAGAGCTCCTTGTTGAATTTGCTCACCTCGTCCTTCTACTAGTTTTATTCCTCCCTCTCGGATGACATCTCTTTAGTAGTATCTGAGATGGACGGGGGAGATGGCATTTGCTCTGCGGTTCCCCATGCCTTCCCAGTAGACAGTCACGTCTAACACAGATTTGCTCTCTGGTTAGAAGATTGAGTCAAAATCTAGGCAGTTTGGAACTCTCAGTTTCAGGGCTTATTTCTCAACCTAGGCTTTGCAACTCAACTGACAATTTGCTCAGTTTTATGTCTGTAACTAAAAGTTCAGCCACTGGCAACATCTAGGAGGTAAAGTCTGGGCAGAGGTGTTCTAAAGGGGCCCTTAAAAATTACAGGTGTCCTTAAAATTAAAAAAAAAAAGACTTTCTCTCTGTGCCCAACCCAGGGGCATAGGCCAGGAAATAACGAAGAACTGAACACCCAAAGAGGGCAAGACTGCCATCCCAAACAACAACTATGGTGTTTCCCCGTAGCTCCCAGGCTGCAGTGGCTCCACAAGAGGAAGAACACATGTGCACACTGCAAAGGAAGCAGTTTTACATGGTTGCAGTGGATATTTCTGGAAGAAATGTCAACAGTGCAAGAGAAGTTTAGCTCCTCTTTACCTCATTCAACATCCCTTCAAATATTTATGGAGCCCCTGCTATAGGTCCGATCTTGCCAGAAGTCATGGATGGTTTCATGGGTCCATGGCCCAAGAGAACCTGCACAATATCACACTGAATGACTGACAGTAGCAGCGGCCACCAGGAGTTACACATGTCACAGGTGAAGATCACAGGGTGGGACCTTACCTTCTTGTGTGACTCAGGGGTCTCCAGAGAAACAGAACAGACTATGTATAGAACTCACCTCAAGTAAGCCAGGTCAAACAAAACGCTTTTCCTTAGCGTTGGTAATTCCTCAGCATTGTGTTAATGCTGAGTGCATTATATTCTTGCAAGGTATTTGACAGCTCATTTATGATATCCTTTTAGACATTTGGAAAAAATATAGAAATGTAGACTGGACAATAATATCAATGAGATGGACACATTGTTGGTAAAACCGATATATTCAAAGATTATTGATGGATAGAAAAATGTCTCACTGAATAGAAAGCACTAGGAACAAGATTCTATTTTAGCCCTTTTCTATTGAAATTTTATTTGATCAACAAATTACATGAATATGGGGAATCATGCTATGAAAATTTAGAGATGACGCAGGTTTTGGTGGGCTAATTTAACATTATGGAATTAACAATCAAAATCACCCACATAGGCTTCAGCAGCAAAGAGAAACAAACAAGAGAAGATGTAATAAGGGTAAAAGTAAACTCATGCATTTGCTTATGATGCAGCTTAGCAGCAGTTTACATGAAAAATACAATGGGACTCTGCATCAACTGTGAGTCCAAGAAGCCAATATGCTGTGTACATGTTTGTGTAACAAACATACAATATAAACACACACCAGATACAATAGCTTTTAAAAATTGGTAAAGAGGATGAGCAAAAACCTACCTAACAGGTACAATGAACACTAGCTGGGTGATGGGCACACTTATAACCCTGACTCAAGCATAAAAAAAGCAATCCATGTAACCAAAAACATTTGTACCCCCACAATATTTTGAAATAATAAAAAAAAAGTTGGTAAAGGCCTTAGAAATTATTCAAGTTTAACCCCTCATCTCAAAGATCAAAGCTGAGCATGCAATCATAAAAACACAGTAACTGATAGTAAAACTGCATCTGTCACTTATGTCTGTTTGATTCTAGACGTCACAATCTGAAGAGTTGTTTTAGTAGGCAAGGGTGTTTTTAAAAGCGTGTAAGCAAAGGTGTGAAGAATCTAAAAACAATGTAATAGCAAGAGCTTTTTGTTTTGTTTTGTTTTCACCTAGAATGCAGTGGAATAGCCTAGAAGGGTGTACTATTGGAAGCAGCGTGGCAGCTTGTTCAGATTCAGGTTGCTATAACAAAATACCATAAAGTAGGTAGCTTATAAACAACAGAAATTTATGACTCCCAGTTGTCATGGTTAAGAAGTCCAAGATAGATTTGGTGTCTGATGAGGGTCTATTTCCTGATTCACACATGGCTGCTTTTCTCTGTGTCCTAATGTAATAGAAGGGGCGAACAAGCTCCTCAGGCCTCTTTTATCAGGGCACTAATCCCATTCATGAGAACCTAATCACCCCCCAAAGACCCCACCTCTTACTAGCATCACATTGGGGATTAAGTTTCAACATGTGAATTTGAGGGGGATACAAAAATTCAGACCATAGCACAGTTATATTCTTTCCAACATCAAAGGGCAAAACTAGGACATACACTTAGAAGTTAAAGAAAAACCTTCTGAACAGCTAGAGCCACCCATTAATAGGAAAGTTCACTTCAGCAAGAAGCAAGTTGCCAGCACTGCCGTAGACGTAAGCTGCAGACCCATCTAAGACAGGCAGCATAGACAGGATTCATGATTTGGGCTGAGAAGCTGCACTGGATTATCTCTACTTCTTTCAAATGCTGGACAATTTTCTTCACCACCTGCTTATGCAAAAAAAAAATGGCATTTTTTTCTAATCTCTCCCAATTTTGGGTATTAAAACTTGATTTAATAGCTTTAATGTTAGAGACCTTAGAATCATAATCAATAGCTAGTATGCCCCATATACTCCCTGTGTCTCAGGAGCTGTGCCAAACGATAGATCGATCATACTTCAGATGCTTGAATACCCAGTGATGAGATTTGGGGAAAAAAATGACATAATTTTTTCTTGTTGTTAAATCTTTGACTAAATGTAAGGGCAATTCTCTCATTTTTATGAAACATTTCCGAAGAGTTTTATAATCAATTTTATTCATTTATTTCAATAGATTCAACCACACAAGTATAACAAGTGAACATTTACTAATAAATCTACTTCTATAAGAACGTGACAGTGCAAATAAAGACTTATTAAATAATACAGCACCAATCCACATAATTTAAATCATTTTATTGCTCAAACTGATTTTTTAATTATATTGGTTTCTCATCTATTCATTCTACCAAAACCTTATATTATTTAGTCCTTATGCTGGATAAAAATTGAAGCAGTCATTATAAATTTGGGAAAATCCATAGAACTACATAATGTAGAGTGAATCATAATGTAAAATATAGACTTCAATTAATATTATAATAATGTATCCATATTGGTTCATCAATAGTAATAAATGTACCACACCAATGCAAGATGCTCACAATAATGGAAACTGGGGGGATAGGACGAGAATGTATGAGAACTCTCTGTACTTCGTGTTCTATTTTTCTGTAAACCTAAAACTCCTCTAAGAAAAAAAAGTCTATGAACTTTAAAAAATCAAAGCAATCAGATTTTCAACAGCCCTTTGATTGTTTACCCCTGAGCCATTCCCCAGAGGAGTCATCAGCCTGCGTTCATATTGTTTACAAATATCTCATCCATAGACATATAGAAATTCTACAGATAGAAATAAAAAGCTTTTACCTCAGGAATTGTCCGTTTAACTTTACCCTACCAAATTTAGTATAAGACCAGATGACCTTAATATACCCCAAGGACAGTAGCATAATTATTCCATGGTTAAGAACTTTATACATGTTTGGATTATCTGATCCTTTTCCTGAAACAATTTCCATCATCCTCTGATCCTTCTAGCTCTCTAACTAGAAGTCATACTGACCCATCATAAACTGCTCTAAGTATTCAGGGATGCTCTTTTGGTCTGTGGAAGCAGCTGTCTGCATGTATTGAGTGCCTATCATGTGTAAGGCACTGTGTCAGGTGCTGGGATACAGCTATGCCTAAGACAGACGAAGTCCCTCTCCTCATCAGAGGATGCAGACATGAAACAAATTTTACAATAAATAAACAAGCCTATGTTTATCACATTCACAATGCCCTTGACAGATGTTGATTGAACGAATTTGACTGATTAAGAAAATAATCTGGGCTCAGTTAAATTTTTTTCTTTATACCACACTGAAAGAGTTTGTCAAGAAAGAATAATAGCATAGGCAAACCATACGTGTTTTTTTCCTCCACCTATTTTCAGCTGTTCAGGTGAAGCTAAGGGTTGGATGTACCCAGGGAGGGAGGTGGAGGGGTAGACAAGGGAGTGATTAAAATGATGGAATGAATCCAAGCTGCGCAAGGAGGGAAATGAGGGGATGGATGAGCAGGGCTTTCTCAAAATAGCACTTAAAGACATCGGATTACTCTTCAATATTCTTTTCTTCTCAAAGGAGGAGTGCAGCGAGCCAATAGAGCATATAATGGGGTTTCTAGGCAAGAGGGGATAATGGGGGGGAGGATCATTTCCCACCCCTGGCCTTTGTTGTCTCTCTGGCTCACTACCACTTTAGCCTCCTTTATTAACAATACACGTCTGAATTCTGCAGCTTGGAGTCCACCAAGACAGCAGGCCCTTTTCAGCTTCTCCTGAATTAATCAATATTCTTTTCACTTAAATTCTCTTTCGACCTTCAAAAGCAACCTTTGTTGGTGACTTGTACTCTTGCTTGTGTGAAAGAGGTCAAATTGCTAGATTCGATCATTATGTCATTTCTATCTATTTCTGTCCATCTAAAGACTAATTTCTTACTTCCAAAGTTAAAAAGCAGGTTTTTCTTCCTATCATCCAAATGGACCTTTAACAGGGAAACCAGACTCAACAGATAAGAGTAAAACAAAAGCCAGGTGTTGGCTTTATTTCTACCTCTCCCTTGACCCAGTTAGGATGAATGGCAATAGAGCTCACCACTCATGACTGTGGCATGTGCTGATGGCCAAGGGAAGGCAGGCAGCACCTGGCAGCCCACCTGTCCCAGAAGTCCTGCCCAATGCTGTCACATTCATCTCTCTGGCCAAAACTTAGTCTTGTGGCCACATCCAGCTGCAATGGCATAACAAGGGAGGGCAGGTGGGAGAAATTTACCTGGAGGGCCAACAGGCAATGGACAGCCAAGTTATCAGCAGGTTCAGCAACACATCTATTCAAATAGTGAAGAATTTTTGTCCACTTTGCCTCAAGGTGCATTAAAATCACCCAAAGATCTTTATATTCATATCTGTCATCACACCCACATGAAAGATGATCCCTTGTCACTGTGTCGATTTCTATGCATGTCTGACCAGCTCTCTTCCTCACGTGTCCCCCTTTACCCTAAACTTTAAGCTTCCACAAAATAGAGGCCATTTCATCTCTCTTTTTGTATCTGAAATACATGAGTTTGCTCAATGAAAGTTTCATCAATGAATAAATGAATGTCAGTGAATGAACAGTTAAACTGATGGCTAGATCTGAGGGAAGTGAACAAATGTTTTCGAAGCAACTAATTTGACCTGTTGGCTGGTTTTAACTTTTAAATCACCATTTGTTTAGCTTTTAATTCTTTCCCATCTCATATTTTTAATTCATTGGGAAAAGAAAAGGTAAAAGTTTCAATATTTAGAATCACTGAATTGAAAGTTAGATGCTTTAGGAAAATGTATAAATCTCTTCCCAAAAGGGCCCAGTGGACGTAAATATGAAAGTGGTTTGTGTCTTATCTTAAAAAATGTTTACTATGCATTCACAAGTGGAGGGTGGGAAAAATGCTTCCAGGCCAGTTAAACAGGGATTCCTATCTCTCAGGTGCTTACCATGTATCTCAAACATTTGGCATGAGACTATAAACAGATTCCATACATTTCCTCCTTCATAGATACGCACTGTATCAACATTACCTTCGTGTTGTTAGTAATACATAACTAATAGCTTAGAATTTTGTATTTTTTGTTATCTCACATGTGAAATTGTTTAGATATTACAATCTGCCACCTTTTTGGGGGGAAATCATGGGCTTTTCAACCATCTTTTTAATGAAATTAGGATCCTGTAGCCTCCTTAGATCAATAAGAAGTAATAGCAGCAGGGGTGTTGATAATCTTCAGTTTTCTGAAATGTGATACTAGAGAAGGCAGGTATAAATTTCAATTTCTACAAAGTTTTGAGTGCCTCGCCTACCACTTTCAAAATACTGTATGATTATGATAATGAGTAAATACACTAAATAAAGTCATACCTTGTGTTTAAACTGTAGCTAAGAGATAAAGAACTAGGTTGGTTTGCATCCACTTTGTTTTTGAAACTACAGATTCACATGTGGTGGAGGAACAGCAGCACCTAGTGGTGAAGAGCAATGACTGCACCCACCAGGGAGCTGCCCGGCATCTTCCAAGTATTTCAACCACATTTTTTAAAATGCATTTTGAGTATTTTAAGTGCTGCACCTTCGATTCCTGAGATGGGTGTTTATCAAGTCAATTACAGATTTTGAGTCAAATTTATATGCTTAAATATTTCCAAATAAAAATGTATAGATTATCAATATGCCCTGAAATTTAGAGAAGGATTCTAAACTTTCTAAACATTCCACAGGTACTACTTGAAGTATACCTGGTAAAAGGTGCAGGTTTAATTAGGATGCTTCTTAGACGACCTGAGATTTTATTTAACAATTCTATACCTGTCTACTAATACATTTGAGCAAAAGAGTATTGCTTTCATGAACGAAAGTCAGTATTTCGCTGAGATTATTTCAAGAACTTGGAAGTCCCTGTAAAGAACTACTCTGAAATTCTTTTTTTCTTCCATTGATAGACACCATAAGCACAGCACAGTGTTTTACATGCTTTGGACATTCAATAAACTAATAGTTGAGCACTAAAAAATTTTTATAGTGGAAACCAGCTTAAATTATATAGTTTATGGTTTGATTAATGTTGATACTGATAAGGAGAAATAATTTTTTTTAATTATGAATAACCTCACTTGGTCTTAGCCAAAAGGCAGAGGAGCGATGCTGAATAACCTCTAGTACATACTTCAACCCCTAAATTAAATGTAAATTCAACTAAAGCCTTATTCCCTTAGCAGGAGTGTAATCATATGAGTGTGTCGTCTGTCCTTGAGGCCCTGATATGAAAAAACAGAATTGTGAAATTCAAATTGCACCTGTAAGCATTTTGTTGTTATTCCTCTGTCTCCTTTTTCTAGAAGCAGACGTCCCACAAGCACACCCCAGGCCAGGCCAATCACTGTGTCCCCCTCCTTGACCCTTTCCAAGGTTGCTCAATCAAAGCGCAGCTTCCAGCAATGATATCTTTACCAGAACTGGCGGGAAGTCCCTTCTTTCCACTTTGGTGGGGAGCCGTTAGGTGCACTTACTGCAGCAGAGAATGAAGCAAATCAGAGGGGAGGCCTTGGGGGATGAGTCTCGTGTTCTAGTTGCTGAGGTCTCAACCCCTGGAGTTCCTGTTGCTCTTCTCCAGTCTTCTTCCCATAAAGCTCTTTAAGACAAAATCTACTCTGAGATATGTTTTTGCAGTCTAAAGAGTCTAAACTGACTCAAACTGCATTTTTTAAGATAAAAAAAATGCAGCTTTGATCATGCTACCACCCTGGTCAGAAAATCACCATTGCTCTCCATTGCTTAAAAAACAATATCTAAACTCTTTTTGGATTTTGGGTTTGACTCTAATCTACCTTTCTAGCCTTATCTCACTCAATCTAGTAATCTAACAAACGAAATTATTCTTTCTTTCTTCAAAACACTCAGTACTTTCCCTTATTTATTCTGCCCCATGAAAACTGTGTTTTACCTCCAACCACCATAGTTTCCACTTTCTGAGATTGTATCCACTTTTCAATTGTATCCACAATTCATCTTCCATAAATCCTTCTTCATTATGCCATGAATCACTTAAGGTTAGGTTCAGCTAACTATAAGTGAAAACCCAAGATCCCAATGGCTTAAAGTAGCAGGAAGTTTAATTCTTGCTCACTTACGAAGGTAGGCATTCCTGGGCTGTCACAGCAACAACATAGACATGGATGTATTTGTTTTCTATGCTACGTAACACATTAGCACAAACCTAACAGCTTCACACAACACACATTTATTATCTCACAGTTATCATGGGTCAGGAATCTGGGTATGGTTTGGCTAGATGGTCTCACGAGGCTGAAACCATGGTGTTGGCTGGACTACATTCTCATCTGGACTCTAGTGAAGAATCCACTTCCACAATCCCTCAGGTTGCTGCAGAATTCATTTCCTTGTACCAGTAAAATTCATGTAGCATTACTTCTTCAAGGATAGCAACGGAGAAAAGGACTTTCTGCTGATGGAGTCTCTGAATTTGGGGAAAGTGTAGGACCTCTTTTAAATGGCTCACCCAATTAACTCAGGCTTACCCAAGATAATCTCTCTTTTGATGAGCTCAAAGTCAACTGATTAGGGATCTTAATTACATCTTCAAAATTCCTTCACCTTTACAAATAATGTAACATAATCATGGGAATAATATCCCATCTCCTTTGCCATCTTTTATGGATTACAATAAGAAAGTCATAGGTTTCATCCCAACTCAATGAAAGGGGATTGCGCAAGGGTGTGACTCACTGGAGGTGCATGTCCATACAATCAAAGACCTGGGTCCTCTCTTCCTGTCCTGCCCTATCACTCGCCTCCATCTCAAGTTCCCCTCATGGTCCAAGAAGGCTGTTTGAACTCCAATCATCATGTCCACCTAACATATTGCAGAAAGCACTAAAGAAATGGGGCAAGAAGGATTATTCTTCCCAACTAGGTCAGTTGCTTGTAAGCAAACTTCACAGAAATCTCACACATGTTCACTTAAATCTCTTTAGCCTTGAGCAGACAATAAGGGGCTGCATTATCTGTAGAGACGTTATTAAGAAATAATAAAACTGGAGACTAGATGAGGAAGAGGAGAGGAGACCAGATGAAGGAGACCAGACAGGACAAGGAAAAGGAGACCAGACTGGAAAAGGAAGAGAGTGCTAAGTTCTTAATATGCAATACCTCATTCAGACCTCATGAACCATCCTATAAGATAGGTATTGTTCTTTACCTTGTTTATAGATGAGGAAACTAAGGCTTAGAGAAGTTATATAATCTGCCCAAGGTAACACCTTAAGTCATGAAACCGAGAATCAAAACCAGGCCTGTCTCCAGAGTCTCTGCTCTTAGCTATTATGCAAGTCAGGTACCTTCTTTCTGCCTATATGGCTGTTCCCACAGCTTCCTCCAAAGGTGTCCTCAGGCTGGACGTGGGGCTGAGCCACAGCTGCTGTCCTGGTGATTTCCAACCCCAGATTTTATTTTTACTGTGGATGGGGGAAGGGCCACAGTCCTGGGCTGGAGGGCAGAAATTGGGCTTCTTGTGCTGTTCCGTCTCTGGACACAAGAGGGCGGACTCTCAGCAGGCATCTCTTGCACTAGGCCTCACTTGCCCCATCAGTAACATGGGAAGAATAATCCTATTCCTGGTGCCTGCCAAAATTACTCTTTTTTGAAATCATATGTGGAAGAAATCTGCATAAAGGATTAGCACTTATTAGACTATGTATAGATCTAGCCCCCAATCAAAGTTCCAAACTTCATTCCCAAAAGTTCCCAGCAAACTTGGAAAACCTCCAGAGGGTCCTTACCTCCCTGCCTTTGTTCATGCCTTTCCACATATTTGAAAGGCCTCCTCATCTTCATCTACCGTAATCCTACCTGTCTAAAAGGCCTAGTTCATAGGCTTCCTCCTGGAAGGTGTTTGTGGACAGCTGTCCTTGAAGTCATCCATTTCTCCTACCTAATCTTTGGCTGTAAGCACTTAAGACAGGCATCACTCCTGGCCTTACTATATAATTACTGATGTATAGGACATCTCCTATATAGAGGCCGTGTGTTGGATTTTGCTTGCCTAATATCTTCTTCTCCCCCCTTTTAGTAACAGCAACTTGATTTTCCTCTGGTTAACAACCTTCCCTCATTTTTTTTCCTTTTTTTCTTTTCTTTTTTTTATTTCAGGATATTATGGGGGTACAAAAGTTTAGGTTACGTATATTGCCCTTGCCCTCCCTCCCCACCCCCGAATCAGTGCTTCAAGCGAGTCCCTCCCCTAGACGGTGTGCATCGCACTCATTATGTAAGTATACACCCATCCCCTCCCCCCCTACATTTTCCCAACACCCGATTAATGTTATTCCTAAATGTGCTCTTAGGTGATGATCAGTGAAACCAATTTTATGGTGAGGCCTTGGCTTAAATGGTTCCTTATCAGTGAGGTTTTCCTTGACTATATAAGTCAGTTAGTCAGTCTATCTCTCGCCACTCGCGGAGACAGACCTGTTTTGTTTTATAATAAAAAGGTGATCATGTGAAAAAAAAAAAAAGAATGGTTCTCTCTAACAGTCAGCTAAAAGTTTTCCTTCTTAAAATATCTTTAACAAGGCTCTCTAGGGTGGCACACAATAGACAACTAACATTTTGAAAACCATTATTGTATCTCTCTCTTCTAGGCAAGAAAAAAGCTGTGAAGGAGTCAGGAACAGAAACTGCTTGTGCTCCCTAGACTGTCGTTAGACCCCCTCTCATCACTCCTTTCTGAAAAGGAGGCACAGCCCTCTGCCTCAGACATTCACAGTAAAGAAAGATCCAGGGACACCAGCAGTGACAAGGTTGAGATCAATGTGTGTGATCATTCTTACACACAATACTTGGAAAACATGGAAAATGGGTTTCAACAGTAAGTAGCGTCTATATTTTAAACCCATTTGAATAAAAATTGAATGCTATTTATCAAATAACTTTTTTTTTTTTGAGACAGAGTCTCACTCTGTTGCCCAGGCTAGAGTGCCGTGGCGTCTTTACAAGTTGCCTGTAAAGTCTCTTGGGCTTTTTGCCCACCGTGGTGCCAACGATCCACTATGGCTTATCTACTTCAGCCCCTCACCAGCTCATCCTACCAAGCTCGCAGGAGGAGCCACACCCACACGAGTTTTCTGGGCGCTGGTTCTCTCTGTCGCTGACCCACCTCCAAGTCCTCCAGGCTAGGAGATACAGTCCAAGTTGACCCCAACAGAGAAAAGGTAAGGCATGCACAAGTAGAGGACAAAGACCCTGGTGCTTCTGCCTGAGTCTCCCTGTGTGTTCCAGAACCTCTCAAAGTGGTTCTCTTTGTGACTCAAGAGGATCGCTGGGGCTCTTGGGGAAGATTCGCCTTTCTGGCGCCCCCTAAAGACTAAGTCATTAAGTGAGTCTGGGGCAGATGCTCCTAAGACTACAGTTTGAGAAATGGACTTTTTAGGCAGACTGAACCTGAGACAGTTTTAAGACTACAAGTAAAATGATGCTTTAATGATGAGGTTTAGGTCATTTAATATATAAAGCCATTTTTAAAAAATTTAACGCAGAAATGATTGGGAAAGGCAAGAATGAAAGCCTCAGAGTCCACCCAGAGAGGCTGGGGTGGGGGCCGGGGGGTGTCCCTTGATAAACAGCCAGAGCGGTGCAGCCCTAGAAGGAAATATTTGCATGAGGTACAAACAAAATCAGAGACTGCAGCCCCCAGATGGAAATTAAAATGGCTTGCTGAAAAAGAAAAAGAAAGCCCTTGGGAAGAAAAATCAATTTTGGAAAATTGTGAGAATGGTCCTATGAAAACAAATAAAATAGTTGCTGAAAGAATAAATTACAGAAAAAAAATATTTTAAGCACGTAGAATTTTTTAAACACCCCTTCACAACACACACACACACACACACACACACACACACACACAGTTTTCCTCCCTTGCAATAGTGATCATCAAGGTCAGCAGAGAGTTCTCTAAGCAGATCTTCCTTCTCCTGTAGGGGGGCAGACAAATTGTGAGGTTGACATAAGATTGTCCCAGGCTGTGGTGCTGAGTTGGTGCTCCACTCAATCTAGCTATTGCCCTCCCTGGTTCCATCTTCTTTCTGCTTCCCCAGCTGGTAATCCCTTCTTGTGCTCCATGTGCCATTCCCTACCCGCTGGAATTTCAGACTTTCCCTCTCTACTGGCTTCATCTCTGGCTATACATATATTCAGTGTCTCCCTTATTAAAAGAAACCTTCAAGTGCCCCCACATCTCCCTCCGTTGCACCTCACAAAGAAGCCCACCCCCCAAATACTCACCTGCAAACTGTCCCCACCACCATGTTCCTCCCACTCCCTCTTTGTCACAGCCAACTGGCTCCTGCCCCCATTCCTGTGCCGAAATGCTTTGACAAAGATTCCCAAAGGCCCCCTCATTGCAAAGTCTAATGTCTTCTTTTCAACACTCAGCTTCCCTCCAACTCTCTGTGACATGCCACTCTGTTGACCATTCTGTGTTTTTGAAACATTTTCCTCCTTTGCCTTCTGAGGAAACAATTCTGCTCTCACTTACATTCCTTCTCAGATTTTCTTGTTGGTTAAATGTTGATATTCCCCAGGGCTCTGCACTCACATGAGTCTGTATCTGTGGCTCAGACTGTGGTCTCGAGACCAGCAATGTCCTCGTGACCAGGGAACTTGTTGGAAATGCAAGTTGGATTGCCAAATACAAGACAGAACATCCAGTTAAATTTGTATTTCACATAAGCAATGAGTACTTTTATGATTCTTAAAAATTAGGTTAGGTATGTCCCATGCAATATTTAAGACATATCTATATTTTAAAAAGTATTATTTATCTGAAATTCAAATTTAATTGGGCATCCATTATTTTTACTTACTAACTCTGGCAACCCTTAGCTGGGCCTCGTGGCATGCACCCGTAGTCCCAGCTATTATATTTGACAGGCTAAGAGGGAGAATTGTTTGAGACCAGGAGCTCAAGTCCAGCATAGCCAACATAGCAAGACCCCATCTCCAAAAACATTAAAAATAAAAATAAATAAATAAAAGAGATTATGTTAATATCCATTCAATTAAAAAAAAGTTAAGTACTGTTTTTTTTAGTAAGTTACTTATTTAAAAAAAAGAAAATCTGTCAGCCCTAAATACAAATTACCAGTCCGTGTCCCAGACCTACTGAATCAGAAACTCTGTGTTTTAACAAGTCCTCCAGGTGCTGGGTTCCTCCAGTTCCAGGAGCACAGCTCGACAGCACACCCTCCACTGAGCTCATCTGCTCCCATGACAACACTTACTGCAGTAGGCGATGTTCCTGAACTGCTAACTCATCTGGGTTCTCTGGAATTTTATTCAACCATGTGACCCACCTTCATGTAGAAAACCAGGAGGCATGTAAGAACAAAGTCATCAAGTTCTTGGCTCTGGAATGATTTTTACCCATCAAGGCATGAGACAGAAAGATTTGGGAGAAGATACCACGATGAAGAATCCATTTTTCCTGCTCCTCCCTGCCCCACCCCTCTAAAGCATCTAACAACCTAGTAGAGAGTTAGGAAAAAATAATTAGTCACTGGAGGCCAGCTTCCTGCACCCACTCCTATCCCCTCAGTCCCTGTACGGGAAGATGGTAGAGGCCCCCCCGTGAGTCTGGCCATCTGAGAGTAGAGGAACCACTGCCCTGCAATCTGTCTGAGCCACTACCGCGTGGCAGAGTAGAGCTGGAATTGTGGGAAGCAAAAGCAGATGGGCTTAGGCAGCTTCACAGACAGTTCTCATGAGTCCCAAAAGGAAAGGGAGTGTGCATAGGATTTTAAGAACTAGTGGGTTCCAAAGGGCCCCACAGTCACGTCAAGGGAGCTAGCCACAGTGTGGCCTATGCAATAGAGGCCCGATGGGTTATGGACACCTCATGGGGGCCAGTCTGAAGGGACAGCAGTACCCAAGGTCAGACCAGTCAGATACCAGCTCATGGCAGCACAAGATGCCCACAGACAAGACCCCGTTCCCACCACATTGTGACTCTCAGGAGCTTCAGAACTTACAGGAAATTTATATGAGAAATCATTAATAGGACTGAGCTGCCCGTTAGGCAGGATTGAAGGTTCAATCAGCTATAGGATATGTACTTCAGGATAAACAAAGTCAGCAGCTGCAGCATACGCTGAAATCATAGTGGCTAAAATATGCTCGTTTCTTGCTCACATAAAGTTCAATAACTTTGAACTTTGTGTGATGGAGGATGGCCTTCCTCTATCTGCAGCTTCACCTCTGGAACACATGGCCTCTCCAGCCACAGAGGCAAAGGAAGAAAGGGAAGGAGGCAGCACACATGTCCTTAACCCTATTGGCCTGCAAGGGACCCTTCTGCTCCTAGGCCATCGGCCCAATCTCACTAGAGTTTAAATTCTTATGGTACATGAAAATGAAGATATCCTGGCGGCAGGTATTAAACTTTGATACATCAAAAGCTAAACTTATCCTCTTTTCCCCTGAAACTGTTCCTCATTTTACATTTCTTATCCCTAGTCACCCACAACAGAAACCTGAGAGTCACCCTAAACTATTCTCCCCTCTACCCATTACATCCTTTCAGTCACCAAATTTAATGAGATTCTACTTCCTTAATGCCTTCATACATGTTTCTTTTTTCCATCTATATCAGCATTTCTCAGTTTGGGCTTTATTGACATTTTGAGCAGATAATTCTTCACTGTGGGTGCTGTCCTGTGCCCTGTAGGATACGTAGCAGCATCATCAACCTAGTAGATGCTAGTGTTACCCTCACCAGTTGTGACAACCTAACATGTCTCCAGACATTTGCCAAAGGACAAAATTTCAGGCCTCCAATTGAAAAATCACTGATCTGTTACTGTTGAATTTCATATTCTCATTGTCTCAGGCCCAGGTTGTTTTAATAGTTGTCAGGTTGTTGTATTTCAATGGCATTCCTGCCAATGTCACGTACCCCATCCATTCACCTCTTGCCCCATTTCATGAACCCATTGTCTGCTCTACTGCCTGAATGATCTCATGGTTAATCTGACCAAATCACTCCTTCATTAAAAGCTCTTTTTCTTGTAGGATAAAATGCAAATTCCTTGCGAAGCCACGCAAAGTTCTCCACGAACTTGACTGAACTGATTTCACTGCACGTCTCACCACCACCATCCTCCACTTGTAAAACATCTCTTAACCACTGACGACTCCATTCAAACTCATTACCTCCTCTGTGAAGTTATTCCTGAAACCCCACGAAGAGCTGATTACTCTCTTCTTTGTGTCTCCACCATAAATAGCCTCAGTAGACTTCAAGGTGACCTGGTTTTCCCATGGCTCTCTCTGTCTACTAAATTGCAAGATCCTTAGGGCTGAGCCCAGGTCTCCTTAACCTGAGTGTTCGTACTGGTGCACATGCCCCTGGCACATAGTACCCACCCAAGTCATTTTTAACAAACAATAGAAGTAGAAGAGGCGTGCCCTCGGGAACTTTCAATTCTGCAGAAAGATTTGGACAGAAAATTGGGCTACAGCAATTGCCTGTTCTTCCCCCTAGAAAAGTCTTAAGGACTTAACTGTAAAATTTTTGGAGTAAAAAGTAGCCTTAAGTAAAAATGGCACCTTTCAAATGCTTATAAATCACAAGATCAAATCAACTGAAAGCAATGCTTGCTTTCTACGCACTACGGTTTACGGAGCATCCACTAAGTGCTCAGAACTGTGTCAGGTACAATACAGATTGTAACAGTTCTCACTGTGAGAATTCACTGATAAAACAAGAAATGGAGCTGGATTCCCATTAACTTTGCCAATAATTGTGGTGTAATTCTGGGTACATCACTGTTATACGGAAATAAAAATCTCAACAGTGAATAAGGGTGACTAAAAGTAGCATCAGAGGCTTATGTAACTTTGGAGTGAAAATGTCAGGAAGGAGAAAGGGAAAATCATGCAAGCAAGACTCATTTCGTAAAATAATCAAGGACAGGACACTTTTAAAATGCTTGATGGCAAAAGCATGTCACAAGTTAGAAAAATGCTCAATGTCATTTGTTGTAGGTTTTCCACATGTCACACACATGGATTTTTCTAATATCTCTGGGAGGTTTTAACTCAAAACTTCCAATGTGTTGATAAGGTAATAAGTGACTTACTGGCTTCTCCCCACTCAAAGGGCTGGAAAACCAACTTGGCACAGTAGGTGGCACTGCTTCCCTGGGTCCTCAGCCTCCGTCCCTCTGGTGACCACAGAGGGCCCCTCAGGGAGGTGCTAGAGACCTCCCCAGTCCTGCTGCAAGCTACCCTCCAGCCCCCACTGCCACCGCCTCGGGTCACCCTGTGTCCAGCCATGACAAACTACCCACCCATCCCTGAAAATTCCCTCCACCAATGCCCTTTTCCCCTGTGCTGTACCTAGCAAATTCCTACTCATCCTTTTCTCTTAAGGTCTCAGTGAACTGTCACCTCTCCTGTAAAGCCTACATGGATTTCCAGGCAGCATCTGTAATCTCTATTTCACTGGTTCGTCAGTACCCAATCAACTCCTCCGCTGTGCTGCACTAACAGTTTATATTCATTTACTATTTCAACAAATAAATTTATTTCAACAAATAGATGAAATGGTGCCTGGCATCTGCTGTCAAGAAGCCTACAAGCTAGATGGGGAGACAGGAAGGTGATTACAGCATGGTGCAATACAGAGGGACAAGGAGGGAGGAGAAGGAGGGTTGCAGGAGCTCCAAGGAGGCACAAATTACTGAGCCTGGGAAGGGGAGTCGGCTGGGATGCGTGACTAGAGGAGAGGGTGCCCAAGTGTGTAAGGGAAGGAGCAGCCAAAGGCGAGAAGGCAGGAGAAGGGGGAGGCAACCGCGGAAAGGCCCATAGGTGAGTCATGCATGCACAGGGTGGGATGGAAAAAACAAGCAGCAGGATATTTGGGGGCACTTGGAAAGGCTGGCAAGGGATAGGGTTAGAGAGAGGAACAGAGATCAGAACACTCATGGTATTTTAGGGTGCTGGGATTTTACCCAGGCAGCAGATTAAGACTTACCCTGGGAGCGTCATAAAAACTCCCATCCCTGGGCTGCACCCCAGGAGGCTCTGATTTAGAGGAAGGACAAGAAATCTTCAACTTTTATACAATGGTCAGGTGGCTCTGATGCATCTTGCCAGAGAATCACATGTTTAAGGGAGACAGCTGTAAATGATGGAAAGCCTTGGAGGGGTTTATACAAATAAATAAGGTGAAGATTGGTGTTTTAGAGAGGATACTCCCATGGTGTGGGAGCGGATGGATTTACGAGGACAAGACTGGAGGCTGAGACTAATCAGGAGGACTTTTCAGTGGTCAAGGTAAGAACGGATGAGGGGCCACAGCTAGAAGCAGAGTCAAAGGAAAACACAGTCCCCAAACTTGGTGATTAGATAGGCTGTGGCGGATAAAAGTCAAAGATGATTCCTCGTTTTCCAGAACAAATGGGGTCCCACACGAGATATGGACCACACAGGAGAAGTCAGTTTAGGAAGAAAGATGATGGATTCAGTCTATTTCATATAGAGCATTAGGTGCATACACACATCCAGGTAGAGATAGGTACCTGTCTGAACCTGAAGGTGGGGTTTGCAGAATAAGCCAAGGAGGCAGATCTGGGTGTCATCTGCCCCTGACTGGTAGAGTAGGGGACCACGAGATCCAGAGAGAATCCCTGGAGAGGGTTCAACACGGGAAGAAGAGAGCCTTGAGAGAACCAGGTAAAATGGGCTGCCTGAGGAAGAGGAATCATGGAGGACAAGAAGAAGCTCAGTTAGAGATGCCGGAGGAGAACTAGGAGTACAGTGTGATGGGATACAAAGGAAGGATGCTGCAGCAGAGGGGACGGATGGGGCTGGGATTAAGGGCACAGGTTCTGAAGTCAGACTGCCTCCATGCCTGTCTGGCACTTACTAATTGGGTGAAGTCGAGCAAATTATCTTTTTACTCTCTGTGTCTCCGTTTCCTCAACTGTAAAATGGGCATACTGGTGGTACCCGTCTCGTAGGGTTATTGTTAATATAAAAAGCATTTACACTAGTACCTGCCACATACTATGTTCTTAATAAATATCAGGGATTTTTTTATTATTATCATAGGTTTCTCACTCTCATTTAATGTTTTCAACTTCCCCAAAGGCAGAGACCATTTTTCTAAAAATTCTTTGTGTTTTCTTTACCTAACATAGTATATCATTTATAATAGGCACACAAGAAATAGTTATTGAATAAAATCACTCTACTGGGACCCTTCTATGTGGTCAGAGCATCTTTTGTTATACTAATTAGTCAGACCTTTGGCCCATTGAGTAACAATTTTGAGAAAAAGTTTGTTTTTCTCAGAAGTAAGAAAAGTCTGGTGTTTTTTTTGTTGTTGTTGTTTGTTTGTTTGTTTTGAGACAGAGTCTTGCTTTGTTGCCTGGGCTAGAGTGAGTACCATGGCATCAGCCTAGCTCACAGCAACCTCAAACTCCTGGGCTTAAGCGATCCTCCTGCCTCAGCCTCCCAAGTAGCTGGGACTACAGGCATGAGCCACCATGCCCGGCTAATTTTTTCTATATATATTTTAGTTGTCCATATAATTTCTTTCTATTTTTAGTAGAGACGGGGTCTCACTCTTGCTCAGGCTGGTCTTGAACTCCTGAGCTCAAATGATCTACCCACCTTGGCCTCCCAGAGTGTTAGGATTACAGGCGTGAGCCACCGCGCCAGGCCTAGAAAAGTCTGTTTTTGTTGTTTCAGAGAATATTTCATGTGCTTATAAAATCCTAGGGTTGAAGAGACTTTGAAAGTCATCCAGTCCAATTTCCTTATGAACACAAGAAACCATACACAATGTCTGTAAAACCCAACTCCTGCTCAAAAACTTCCAATGATGGGTAACTCACTCCTAGCCCATTTCTCTTTTGGAATTTTTTTTTTTCTCTTAAATCTTGAATAAAAAGCCTGCTTCCCTTAACTTCACTAACTGGTCATTATTCTACCTTATAGAGCTACCCAGCCTACATCTACCCCACTGGGAAGACAACAATCCTTCAAGTAACTGAAGACAACTACAGGCATACTTCATTTTTTGCACCTTGCAGATATTGCGTTTTTTTACAAATGAAAGGTTTGTAGCAACCCTGCATCAAGCAAGTCTATCGGTGCCATTTTTCCAACAGCATATGCTTACTTAATGTCTCTGTGTCATGTTGGTAATTCTTGCAATATTTCAAGTTTATTCACTATTGTTTTATGGCCATCTGTGATCAGTGATCTTTGATTTATAATACTATTGTAACGGCCACCAACTGTGCCCATATAAGACAGCAGACTTAATTGATACATGTGTGTGTTCTGCCTGTTCCACCAACTGGCCGTTCCCTGTCTCTCTCCCTGTCCCTCTCCTCAGAGCTCCCTATTCCCTGAGACAAAACAATGTTGAAATTAGGCCAATTAATAACCCTACAGTGGCCTCTAAGTGTTCAAGTGAAAGGAAAACTTGCACACCTCTCACTCTAAATCGAAAGCTAGAAATGATTAACTCAGTGAGGAAGACGTATCAAAAGCTGAGATAGGTCAAAAGCTAGGCCTCTGGTGCTAAATAATTAGCCAAGTTGCAAATGCAAAGGAACGGTTTTTGTAGAAAGTTAAATGTGCTACTCCAATGAACACGGAAATAATAAGAAACTGAACAGCCTTATTGCTGATATGGAGAAAGTTTGAGTGGTCTGGATTAGAAGACCAAACCAGTCACAACATTCTCTTAAGCCAAAACCTAATCCAGAGCAAGGCCCTAACTCTCTTCTAGTCTATGAAGGCTGAGAGAGGTTAGGAAGCTGCGGAAGAAAAGTTTAAAGCTAACAAAGCTTGGTTCATGAGGTTGAACAAAGGAAACCATCTTCATCACATTAAAGTACAAGATGAAGCAGCAAGTATTGATGTAGAAGCTGCAGCAAGTTATCCAGAAGGTCTAGTTAAAACAACTGATGAAGGTGGCTACACTAATCTATAGATTTTTCAATGTAGACGAAACAGCCTTCTGTTGAAAGAAGATGCCATCTAAGACTTTCAAAGCTGAAGTGAAGTCAATGCCTGGCTTCAAAGCTTCAAAGGACAGGCTGGCACTCTTGTTAGGGGCTAATACAGCTGATGACTTTAAGTTTAAACTAATGCTTATGGACCATTTTGAAAATCCTAGGGCCCTTACAAATTGTGCTAAATTGACTCTGCCTGTGCTATATAAATGGACAACAATGCCTGGATGACAGCACATCTGTTTATAGCATGGTTTACTGAATATTTTAAGCCCACTGTTGAGACCTACTGCTCAGACAAAAGGATTTATTTCAAAATATTACTGCTCATTGATAATGCACCTGGTCACCCAATAGCTTCAATGGAGATATACAAGGAGATTAATGTTGTTTTCATGCCTGCTAACACAATGTCCATTCTGTAACCCATGGATCAAGAAGTCATTTTGACTTTCAAGTCTTATTGTTTAAGAAATACCTTTTGTAAGGCTGTAGCTGATGGATCTGGGCAAAGTAAATTGAACACATTCTGGAAAGGATTCACCATTCTAGATGCCATTAAGAAAATTCATGAAATAATAATACTGCCCAAAGCAATCTACATTTTCAATGCAATCCTTATCAAAATACCAATGACTTTCTTAACAGAAATAGAAAAAACAATCCTAAAATTTGTAAGGAAACACAAAAGAGCCCAAATAGCCAAAGCAATTCTGAGCAAAAAGAATAAAGATGGAGGTATAACACTATCAGACCTCAAAACATACTACAAAGCTGTAATAATCAAAACAGCATGGTACTGGCATAAAAACAGATACATATACCAATGGAACAGAATAGAGAACTCAAAAATTAATCCACATATCTACAGCCAACCTATTTTTGACAAAGGTACCAAGAACACTCATTGGGGAAACGATAATCTCTTTAGTAAATGGTGCTAGGAAAACTGGATATCCCCATACAGAAGAATCAAACTAGACTCTCACTTCTGACCCTATATAAAAATCAACTCAAAATGGATCAAATACCTACATGTAATACATTAAATTATAAAACTACTAGAAGAAAACATAGAAGAAATGTTTCAGGACATTGATCTGGAAAAAGATTTTATGAATAATTCCTCAAAAGCACAGGCAACAAAACCAAAAATAAACAAATGGAATCATATCAAACTAAAAAACTTCTGCACAGCAAAGAAAACAATTAACAAAGTGAAAAAGCAACATACAGAGTAGGAGAAAATATTTGCAAACTACTCCTCTACTTGGGGATTAATATCCACAATATACAAGGAAATCAAACATCTCAACAGCAAAAAAAAAAATCTGATTTAAAAGTGGGTAAATGATCTTAACTGACACTTCTCAAAACAATAAATACAAACGGCCAATAAATACATGAAAAAATACTCAACATCAGTAATCATCAGGGAAATGTAAATCAAAACCACAATGAGATATCACCTCACCCCAGTTAGAATGTCTATTACAAAAAGACAAAAAATAACAAATGCTGGCAAGGATGTGGAGAACAGTATGGAAGTTCTCAAAAAACTGCAAATAGAACTACCATATGATCCAGGAATCCCATTGCTGGGAATTTAACCAAAGGAAAGGAAATCATTATGTCAAAGAGACATCTGCACCCCATGTTTATTGCAGCACTATTCACAATAGCCAAGATATTAAATCAACCTTGGTATCTAACAACAGATGAATGGATAAGGAAAATGTGGTATATATACACCATGGACTACTATTCAACCATAAAAAAGAATGAAATCCTGTCAGTCAAAGCAATGTGGATGGAACTGGAGGACATTATGTTAAGTGAAATAAGTCAGGAACAGAAAGATAAACATATGTTCTCACTCATACGTGGAAGTAAAAAGTAGAACATAGGATACTAGAGGCTAGGAAGGGTAGAGGGATGTGAAGGATAGGGAGAGATTTGTTAAAGAATAAAAAAATATATAGCTAGGAGGAATAGGAGGACTAAGTTCTAGTGTTTTATACCACTGTAGGATGACTATACTTAACAACAATATATAGTTTCAAATAGCTAGAAGGAGGATATTGAATGTTCCCAACACAAAGAAGTGATAAATGTTTGAGATGATAGATATGTTAATTGCCATGATCTGATTATATATGATATATTATATGTATCAAAACATCACTATTTACCCCATAAATGTGTACAATTATTATTTGTCAATTAAAAAAATTTTTTAAAAAGAACATTCATGATTTATGGGAGGAGGTCAAAATGCCAGCATTAGCATGAGTTTGGAAGAAGTTGATTTCAACCCTCATGGAACACTTTGAAGGGATCAAGACTTCAGTGGAAGAAGTAACTGCAGATGTGGTGGAAAAAGCAAGAGAACTAGAACTCGAAGTGTATCCTGAAGATGTCACTGCATTGCTGCAGTCTCATTATAAAACTTGAACAGATGAGGAGTTGCTTAATGATGAGCAAAGAAAGTTGTTTCTGGAGATGGAGTCTACTCCTGGGGAAGGTACTACAAACATTGTTGAAATGACAACAAGAGATTTAGAATAGTCCATTAACTTAGTTGATAAAGCAGTGATGGAGTTTGAGAGGATTGACTCTAATTTTGAAAAAAGTTGTACTGTGAGTAAAACGCTATCAAACAGCATCACATGCTACAGAGAAATCTTTCATGAAAGGAAGAGTCAATCAATGCAGCAAACTTCATTATTGCCTTATTTTAAGGAATTTCCGCAGCCACCCCACCCTTCAGCAACCACCACTCTGACCAGTCAGTGGCCACCAACATCGAGGCAAGACTCCCCACCAGCAAAATTTAGAACTAGCTGAAGGCTCAGATGATTGTTAGCATTTTTAGCAATGAAGTATTTTTTAATTAAGGTATGTACATTTTTTAAATATTTTTTAGAGATGAATCTCAAGCAATCCTCTTAAGGATCGCTCAGGCTTGTCCAAGCTGGCCTCAAACTCCAGGGCTGAAACAATCCTCTCTCCTCAGCCTCCTGGGTAGCAGGGACTACAGGTGCACACACTACCACAGTTTTTTAGATATAATGTTATTGCACACTTAATAGACTATAGTATAAACATAACTTTTATATGCACTGGGAAACAAAAAAATGTGTGTGACTCACTTTATTGTGATATTCACTTAATTTCAGTGTTCTGGAACCAACCCCACAGTATCTCTGAGGTATGCTTGTATATTTTAGTTGTAAAAAAATTAACAAGGAAAAGTTCAACACTGTATTAGCTTGGACTGCCATAAAAAAAAAAATGCCATAGACTGGATGGCTTAAACAACAGATGTTTATTCCTCACAGTTTTGAAGGCTGGGAAGTCCAAGATCAAGGTGCCATCAGAGTGAGCCAATTCTGATGCAAGTGGAAAGAGAGAATGCAATCGTAAGGCTCAATGGTATGAGTATATAGTTCAGAGCATCAGCCCTCTGAGCTCTGTACTGTTCTGCACGGAGTGGGGACATTGACAGACTAGCTTGCCGAGAATTAGACAGTGCAGAACTGTGAGGAGTTGGGAAATTGTGACATTTACCTAAAGGAAGTTGCGGTAACAAACTAAGGAGCCTTGTTCTTGTGGCTTGTGACCAACTGACACTTCAAGGGTGCTTGCACACTAACTTCAGATATAATTTATTGCACACTTAACAGACTATGGTATAGTATAAACATAACTTTTATATGCACCGAGAAACGCAAAAATTTGTGTGACTCTGTGGTGAAATTCACTTAATTCCAGTGTTCTGGAGCCAACTCCACAGTATCTCTGAGGTATGCTTATATATTAAACTTTCCAAACTTATCTTGTTGGTTTTAGTGTAGATCTTTAGCCTGTTGAGACCATTCAAGATAGCACAATTTGATCTGAAACAGACTCATCTCAGCTTTTTAAGCCTAGCATCATCTATAAATTTGACTAAAATGTTTCCTACGATTCCCTCCAGAGCTCTGGAAGAAGATAGCAGCACAACTGGTTATCTGGCCCGGGAAAAGTCACCTCACTTCTTTGATCCTTCATTTACTTCTCTATAAAATTTGGCTGGGTACTCTTTAAAGCCAAGCACAAGTTAGGAATTTGTGTAAAACCTTAGGAAGCCCCTCTATGTCATAGACAATATTCTATCACCAGGATTTTTAGGGAAAACAGCCCTCGTGAAATTATATGACCAATTTTGTGTCAGTGAGGATTTTAAAGAGAAAAGGTATAGAGTTTTCAAAAGAATCTCAAAGGGGTCCAAGAGGCTTTGGTTCTTGGTTTCAAAGCCTTTGAAAACATAGGCTGGAGGACTCAAGGCCTACAGTTTATGCCAAAATCATTAGATTTGGATGCCTACCAAATCAAAGCCAAGTCCACTTCCATCCCAAAACTAAGCAAGGTTTCTGCCAACAAACAGGGACTCAGAGGAGGAAGGGAGCTGGAATATTGAGGTATCTCAGAAATGGAGCCCCACTCCTGCCCCCATCACTGGTAACATCTGGGGACATCTGTTAACACAGAACATTTCAGAAAGATCCACAGAGTTACTCTGCATCCAGCATGGTAGCTGTGGAAAAAAGACAAATGCGTGGGTACTTGGGTTTCAGACTGGCCTGAAACATCATCAGGGATTCCAAAATCTAGTGAGGCAGAGGAAGAGCCAGGTGACCCCCATGAGCCCAGCAGGGAAGAGTTAGTAGCAGAAAAAGAGCAAAACCCAAGGGTCTTTCAGTCCGTATGAGGCTGAAACAGCAAAAATGACCAGAGACCGGAGGCCAGAAGGAGCAAAGATGTCACCACCGAAGCCAGCTTAGATAGATGATGACAACCTAAGACCTGACACCTGATACCTGACATCCCCTAGCCAATGCCTTGAGATGACACAAGTGTCCTCCCCCTCCCCACAATGTACAGGAAGGTGACAGATGAGGAGATTCTGGTACCAACTGAGATTTATCATTCAGCAAAATGGAGATTCAACAAGAAAATGCATTCAGTTATAGAAAATTTACAAAAGATACACTTCTTAAATAACTGAGTTTATAGGCAGAGATGTATACCTGCTACAGAAACCATGAGAAACCATGACAAATGTTCTGCCAAAATCACATGGCACTGTGCTCATGTCTATGGCATTACCCTGGTCCACACAGTTTAATCAGTTTGCCAAGAAGGCAGTTAGATGAGTCTGACTGTGGAGGGCCTTTTCTCCTCCTAACCAGTGCTGATCTAGGCCATGTGTTTACTATTCCTCCATTCCATGAGCCAGGTATGGCCCACCACGTTCTTTATTTGGCTGAAGCATTCCATTATAAACAGTTCCAGACCCAAATTATCTCTTCCTTCACAGCTTGCTGGACGTTTTTTTGTAAAAAAGAAAAAAAATCTCTTCCATGTTTTATGGTGCTAAAGTCTGCTGTCTTAACTGAAATTCTGAAATACTTGAGGAAATTCAATGTTCCTTTTTGAGGAAAATATTGATCCTACCCACAAGACCCTGTATGACTGACATAGGACAAAAGACAGAAATCAGGCTCTTGAACTTCAAGGACGTATTGGCCATTCTGCCTCCTGGAAGAATGAATGAATGAATTCTTCTGCAGTGAAACAGCACAGAACATAGAGATAAGACCTGGGTTGAAAAAAATCCAACCACAAACCAGTTTAATTCCAGTGTTTGCCAAAGACCTCATGTGAGACTTCTGATATTCAAGAGAGTTCTAACTGCCCCCAATAATGAATTACATAGCAAAAAGCAACTATCTGGTTTATATTACCTAAGCTCCCTGCAGAAATGGCTTCCTTTAATTAAGATTGGTGTTGTCTTCCACTTTTATAGATGGTTTATGCAAAGAATATCCCTTTAAACAATGTTCCATGATTTTTGCAAGGCCAAAGTTAGTTACTGCCCATTTAAGTTGTGAAATGTCACTCCTGTGAAGACCAGTTGATAAATTGGTTCTTGATTCAGGGAAAGAAAAGATTTAGTTCCTCAAAGAGTTTGCCTCTGTCTTACTGTCAAACAATAAGAATTACATAATCCAAATATTTCCCTTTTTGCCTTAAGAAATTATTTATTTTTAGGAAACTCAGAAATAATTATTTTGCCCTACTGCAGTAATTGATTTATCTCAAGGGCCTTATGACATTGGTTCCTGTGCTATACTAATGTGTCTCTGGTTTAAATTGTGCATTGTATTTGATTTTGTAAACAGCCTCAGGTTTTCCTGGAAATAGGTGGAATATCATTTTAAAGAAATGCATTTTAACTCTACCAAGAATTGGTTTTCTTCGAAACATTTATCTCAGTTTTATGGTCAAACGAATTCATCTATTTGACTAATTTCTGTCACTTCTATTAGAATGTAAGTTCCATGAGGGGCAAGGTTGCATCTAATTTCCTCACTATTCTATCTTCAATGTCTAGCACCACGCCTGAGGGTGGATGGTACCCATGTCAGTCAAGACACTAAGTGTGTTGCAGTAACAAGCAACCTGAAAACCTCAGTGGCTTAAAAGAACGAACCCTTTTTTTTTTGCTCTCTCTTCATATCTGTCTTGGAGGTCAGCTATGTCTCTGCCTCTCCTCCTAACCACTGGAAGCTTGTCATGGCAAAGTGAAAAGAGATATGACAAGCCATAAATCATACACTAGTAATTCCCCTTCACTAGCCAAACCCAGTCTCATAGCCAGGAAGAAAGTGTATAACCCTCCCAGGGACGGGCACTGCAGGGAGGGGATGGAATATTTGGTGACAGTAATGCATCTGTAACACAATCCTAGGCATTAAGTCATCTGGGGCTTACAAATTACATTTTCCTAAATTAGTAGGGTGCTCTTTAATTATTTCTTCTCATGTATATTTAAACTTTGGCACTTGAAACTCATTTGTCTTAGAAAAAAAAATCCATTTCAGAGTATCTCTTTATACCATCAACTTCATTATTCTTAGGTCAAATATACTTGATCATACATCATATCTCCCCCCATGTAGTTCAGAAAGTCTAGAGAGCAGGGCATTAACTTTTCCCACACCGGTACTGTCACAGAGGCTTCTGCTGACAGTTACAGAGCCCACGTCAGGGTTTCCCTCTTTTACAATAAGGACGAACAGATAATCTGAAACCCTCTCACCTCAAAACAACTGAAAACCCTGGACAAAATAAAACAAACCTTCTCTTAAATGCATGCCTGAGCTTGGAACAAAATAATAGGACTGAAGGGACCAAAAGTGAAAATGAAATTAAAACTACAGCAAGAAGCCAGAGAACCAAGAATGCAACAGTCGTGCAGGTAAAAGCCTCTCCAGCTCAATACCAGCATTGCAACCCTGGGGCTGGGGTCTGAATGGCTTCCTGGAAACAGGAGACCCCACTTAAATTGGGGAGTTATAACTGAGACCCCAAGTAAAGCTGGAATCCATAAAAGACCTCAGCCTAAGTGAAAGGTGCACCTAGATTTACCAGATTCAGCAAATAAAAATATAGAATATTGAGTTAAATCAGAATTTCAAACAACCTTTTAATATAAGTATGTCTAATGCATTATTTGGAATACACTTATACTAGAAAAATGTTTATTGTTTACCTGAAATCCAAATTTAACTAAGGACCCTGTATTTTATCTGGCAACACTAAGGACACCAGAAAAATTTCCCACCAGCATAACGAGTCAACAAGAATGTTTGCCTGTCTCCATGCGGACTCTGATTAGTGGGGGGCAGGTGGGAAGAGAAAAGTACTCCTCCTCAAGAATTAATAAGCAAGGGTCTGCCCTTACACAGATTTATGACTCAACTTTATGTCACCTGCAAGAGCCTCATCTACCAAGCCAGAAATTAGCCTAAGAAAAGCCCTGCAGATGAATAACACCCCAGGACTCCAAAGATAAGCTCATAACCCAAAATTACAGTTGAGTTGTTTGTGTGCTGCAAGCAAGGTAGGCTCCTTCACCTGCCCGTTTAAAAAGTCCAAGGGAGCCAAGTGTGGTGATGCACACCTACAGTCCCAGCTACTCAGGAGGCTGCAGTGAGCTATGATCACATCACTGCACTCCAGCCTGAGCAACAGAGCAAGACTATATATATAGTCAAAGGGCATGAAACCTTTGAGACATGTCTATAGTGGGGGTTGTTCAAAGCTGATTCCTTCCTGTATTCCCTTAGGTGGGGCAAATCAAAGTGTTCAATCCCTTGGTTTCACACTGTGATTCTCATCTGAAACCACCTCACACAAAGTTATCACCACAGCTGGGAACAAAAACAAAAATGCCAGTTCTAGTGATGGCAGGTTCAGCATTCATTAATCCACTAAGAATAGACCTTAAGGCACATCAGCGCTTTTAGATTCCTTTTATCATAATCAAAACACCAAAAAAAGTATAAGAATCTAGTAGGCTGCTGGTTTTATAAGGATCACAAAGAAAGTGACAATGCTACTGCTGCTATCAATTATGTATTATAATTGTTGCTTGTAAAGTCCTTTGAAATATTCAGATACAAGACTCTAAGGGACAAAGTAATTAAGATTATAGGTCATAGCAGAAAAAAGTTTAAATCAATGTTTTTTATATATTTTTTTAAATTTCAGAATATTGTGGGGGTATAAACACTTTGGTTACATAATGGCCTTTACACCACCTGAGTCAGAGCTACAAGCAAGCCCATCCCTCAGACAGTGCGCACCGCACCCATTAGGTGTGAATATACCCGTCCCCTCCTCCCCCCGCCACCTTCCCAACATCCGATGAATGTTACTTCCATATGTGCACATAAGTGCTGATCAATTAGTAGCAATTAGATGGTGAGTATATGTGGTGCTGGTTTTTCCATTCTTGTGATACTTCACTTAGGAGAATGGGCTCCAGCTCCATCCAGGATAATACAAGAGGCTCTAGTTCATCATTGTTTTTTGTGGCTGAGTAGAACTCCACGGTATACATATACCACATTTTATTAATCCACTCATGTATTGATGGGCACTTGGGTTGTTTCCACATCCTTGCAATTGTGAATTGTGTTGCTATAAACATTCGAGTGCAGATGTCTTTATTATAGAATGTCTTTTCTTTTTTTTCCTTCGGGTAGATGCCCAGTAGAGGGATTGCTGGATCAAATAGTAGTTCTACTTTTAGTTCTTTGAGGTATCTCCATATTACTTTCCACAGAGGTTGTACTAGTTTGCAGTCCCACCAGTAGTGTATGAGTGTTCCTATCTCTCTGCATCCACGCCAACATTTGTTGCCAAACCTCTTTCTAAAATTCTCAAACCATCCTTTGCTGGCATTAAATTCTCTTGCTTTAGATCTTTCACCTTCCTTTTGCTTTAAGTTATCATTTGACTTTGCTTTTTCTCAAATCATATTAGGCTATAGGTATGCCTTTCTTACGGCAATCCTCTACCCACATAAAAGCTGCATTTTCAATATAAGATAAAAAGATAGTTAGCCAAAAGTGCAAGATTTTTGTACCTGCTGACATAGCTGCAGCAATAGCTTCACAAATTTCTTTTTCTGTTTTTACAACAGTCCTTACGCTGGATTCATTTATCTTGAAAGGAAGGGCAACTGAAGCTGCAGACCTCAATCTGCAGTACATATCAAGCAATTCAATTTTTTCTTATAATGTCTTGTGATGACTTTTCTCTGCTTCTTCTGAGCACTCCAAGCATCACTAGTAGCACTTTGTATGGGTTCCCTGGTGTTATTCAAGGTTTATGGTATTGTACTAAACATGATATAAAATACATGAGAACAAGGAGAGATCACTTTTTACTGTAAGATGCAATTTACTGGAGAGATAAAACGCTCATGGAGAGATGGTTTTATGCAGTTATGATGTAATATTGTATCTTTGTATTTGTTTACATTTCTCTCAATTGTGAATGGTGCCATGTATCTTTAAATGCTTGTGTACATAAGTTTTGATAAATTTTAACTTTTTGTAATATATTGTATATATTTTATTATAGTAAATGATAAAATAGACTAGTATCTACATATATTTTATGCATTCATGCTATACGTTTTTCTTAATTTTTCAATATTTCTAGGCTACATGGTTCATTTGTGAGTTTTTTCAAATTGTTGCAAATCTCCAAAAAGTTTTCCAGTATATTTATTGAAAAAAAAATCTGCATATAAGTGGAACCATGCAGTTCAAACCCATGCAGTTCATGGGTCAACTGTAAATCTTTGAAGGTTTTTCTCTTTGTCCAGTAACATTCAGGCAAAATAAGCTAATAATCAAATAATTTCTTCAATAGTTAGGTTATGCAGAGAGTGTAACTGAGATATATATTTATAAATATGCATGGATATACATTCACTCATAAGCTCCCTTGAGCTTATCTGCAAAATACAAACAAACACAGAACCATAAGATTTTGATGAGGATTCAATGAGATTGTGTAAAATATAGATAAAGCACTTAGCTTAGTTCAGGCACATAGTGAGCACTCGAGAAAGACAGTTAATTGTATTATTCAGTTTCACACTTTGATAGCACTTAGATTTTGTATTTCAGAGATATTTATCAAATACTTCCATTTTCACATTTTTGGTCTGAAGTTGCAGCTTTGTTGATATTGCTTGATGACTCTCACTCATGTCAGAATCTGTTGACAGATGCAAATTATTTTCTCTTACTCTGTTTGGATACTAATCTGATCATTCAGCCCTTGACTTTCAAAATCCAAAAACCCTTTTCAAGACTTGGGAAAAAGAACAATAACTTCAAATTTTTAAACTTTTTAAAAACCAGACCTGATGTACTTTAGCTTGTCTGCTTATCCTTTTTTTCCAAAATGTAAAAGTATCAGTGAAAATAGCTTTCACTTTCCTATTTTCTCACTTCTTACCGTCAGTGACCCAGAACTAACAGCTTTCATTTCTAATTGATTTTCAAAGTATTCCAACTCTAAATAACTTTTAAATTGAGTGTATGTTTTATACCAACCCATTGTTTTAATGATAGAAGGGGAGTTAAAATTATTAGAAAGTTCTTTTTTTCCTCTGGTATTAGCTGCACTGAACAGGCGCATATTAGCAATCGTTTAAAGTGCCATTAATTTGAAGACATCACCTCTGTTAGAAGGACAAGCTGAGCCATTTGGAGTGAGCTGTGACAGAGTTGCCCCAAATCACCCATATAATTTTATTTGGTCTCCTTTGTGGCTGGAATATAGTTTAATGCCATGACTATTTTGGATATTGCTGTTAAATAAGTTTTTCCTTTGTTTGACATTGAAGGTGCTCAAATGGTTCAAGACAGGCGATCTAACCCAGTGCTTCTCACACTTGAATGTGCATGTAAAACCACATTTTGGGAAACTTCTTGAATGCAGATTCTCATTGTGTAGATCTAGGCTGTGGGCCAGGATCCTGCATTTCTAGCAAGTGCCCAGGTGGTGCCTCTGCTATTGGTCTGTGGATCACACTTCAGCAGCACAGGTCTAACGCAGGGGTTCTGAGTATGGTCCCGGGACCGGCAGCACAGCCATCATCACCTGGGAACTTGGCAGACGTGAAAATTCTCAGGCCCCAACTCAGACTTTCTGGATGAGAAATTCTGGGGTCAGGCCCGGTAGTCTTGTGTTTGCACTAGCCCTTCTGTGATGCTCTTGCACACAAAGTTTGAGAACCGCTGCTCTGAATAAGTAGCACCCTGCTCTAAGGAAGTAAATTTGGCTAACTAAGTGAAGTATTGTGTTGTTTCTCATTAGGAAGGAAGGCAACGCTGTCTTGTGTCTGAGATATCCAGGACAGTCAGGCCACGGCTAAGTTAACTGCAGGAAAGGAGCACTCAACAGATCTGCCACTCTGGTGAGTGGGCTCTGGGAAGACAGACCCTGCCGCTGGTGTGGACTGAAATTTCATCAAGCAGGGGCGTTCCTGACACCCAAATGTACAGGTGGCATTGAGACCGGCACTCAGCATGAGAGACATCTGACATGGGTTAACAGAGCAGTGCTGGGCTACTCTGCAAAGGAATAGGCATGTGCTTAAGACACCTGTTACCAGGCACTAAAATAAGGAGAAAAAAAAATTTTTTAATTTAACATTTCCCAAAAAATCATGAAAACAGAAACCAGGGGGAAATTCACATTATTCAGCTTCTTTACACTCATTTTACTGTTTAGTGTGACTCAGTGTAGTCTCTGGAGCCAGACTGCCTGTCTCTAAGTCCTGGCTCTTCCATGTAACAGCTATAACTGTGAGCAAGGTACTCATCGCTCATTGCCTCAGGTTCCTCATCTGTAAAATGGGGATAATGATTTGTTATGAGAATTAAACATTACATCAATATTTGTAAAGCTCTTAGAATAGTGCCTTGTATGTATTAAGTGCTTAATATCAATTTTTATTACAAGTAGGTGGAAAGAAAAGAAGGGCGCCACTTTTTTTTCAGTGCTTAAAGGAATTAATTTGTTCTCCAGTGAATTTTAACACAGCTTGTGAGGAATCAAACAGAAGTTAGAAATGCAAGCAGACAAGAGGCAGCATTTGGAAAGATCTATGTGTTCTAGGGAAAGACCCCGCAAAAGCAAGAGAGAAGTAGAGAAACTGTAGGACTCTGAGCAAAGTCAGGTGCATATCAGGAAAAGCAACATCCCTTAAATCTCTGGAGTATACATCAGGAGACTTGTGCATGCTGGCCACCCATGCACATCATAACATCATCAGTAAATTTCAGAACTTTAAGCTGCACCACTGACTCTCACCTTGGCTGCAAATGGAATCACCTGGGGAGCTTTAAAAAATCCTGACACCTGCGTCCCACCCCCAGAAAGCCTGTTTCATTGGTCCAGGGCATTACCTGGACATCAGATTTCTAAAATCTCCCCAAGTGAGTTTATTCGATGGTGAGGGTTGAGTGTCTTATATCTGTTAAGTTAGTCAGCATTGATCCTGGAAGCTGTGATGGGTCCAACTGTAGGTAAATGAGAATCACGAGGCTAGAAAAACACAGTACCTACTTATTTATCTCCACCTTTTCTTCTCTTCATGTTTATGCTCAGGACTTACCTCCTCCCAAGCCACTGCTAGTCCATATGGTGCCTTTGTGTGATTAAGAAACATGCATCCCTTCTTCAAGACATATTGTCAAGAACTGAGGATAATCTGAGATGTCGTGCTACATGCAAGGTAACAGGTTAGCCAACCACAGTTCCACAGATGGCAGCAGAGGACACAAGACTCCTAAGTCCCAGTCAAAGGACTTTATGACTCACAGATAGCGGTGGCCAGACAAATCAGCTTCTTCTTCCACCAATTCCCTAAGCTCCCTTTCCTACAGCAATGTAAAGAAGACAGTTGACATCAGCACATGCAGTGTTGTGTCATAGGAGAGCAACTCTGAACTTGGGGAACTAATCTTTTATAATGGGAGTAATCCTGCCTGCCCTTTGTGCCACAGAGATAGTATTTCTACCTTCCAAAGCTGTTTTCTATACACACATCCTTGGAAAGATAATTTGGAATAAGAAAGTCAGGGCCTCTGCTGGCAAACTGTGAAGAAATGTGAGACTTATAGAGAATTGTCTCCCGGCACACTTTTCTTTCATTGTCAAAAAATTGTTATACTGATTTCACTAGAAGGAAACTTTTTGTGTCCTCTGCCATGCAATTGTGATAATAAATTTGCAAAACTACCATGTGTACGATACAAATGGAGACCTCTTAGATATGGCATCACTGAGCAGTTCACAACCTGCACAACTGTACCCTGTGGCATTATGTCTTAGCGTTTATATTTTTATCTTGCTTCCTATATTAGTCTTCTAGTGCTGCCAAAACAAAATACCACAGACTGAGTGACTTAAACAGCATAAATTTATTTTCTCATTGTTTTGGAGGCTGGAAGCCCAAGGTCAAGGTGCCTGCAGAGTTGGTTTCTCTTGAGGTCTCTCTCCTTGGCTTGCACATAGACACCTTTTTCCTATGTCCTCACATGGCCCTTCCTCTGGATGCACATCCCTGGTGTCTCTTCCTTTTCTTATGAGGATGTCTATCATATTGGACTAGGTTCTCACTCTTATGACCTCATTTAACTTTAAATGCATCTTTAATACATTAACTGTCATATGAGTTGTATTTAACTCACACTAGTTTTGAGCCCAGGACCTCATGAAGCAAAACCTGGACAAAATCCTGCATTTGATTTGTGAAAATCCTACTTGTTGATGTTCTTATTTTTACAATTAATATTGACAGATTAATTCCAAAAACATGGATTAAATGAATAGAAGTCAATAAATTTCATTAAATGTTTTATTAAATTAAAAAGGGTCATTTCATTTTTGAAGTTTTTATTCTATTTTTGTAATAAAATATCATGGCCCCAAAGAAAAAAATTTTTTTCTAGTGTGTCAGTCAATGTGTTAACAGCCCTATCTCAAAATACAGTCACACTGAGAATTACGGCTTCTACACATAAATTTTGGGGAGACACAATTCATTCCATAACACTCCCCTATCCTGTCCTTATTGGTCCCAGTTCAGCCTTGCTTTTAGACTTGTTTTATTTTTTCAGTCATCTCATTACTAATCATTTTCCTACCCCAACTTTTTACTAAGTATTTACCTTAATGTTTTGATACTTTTAGACATGCTCAGCCCCCATATGCTCCCGGGCATAACCCTTATTGGCCACTGAAGCAACATAAGGCACCCCAGGACTGGGACACATAGATCACACTCGCAATCATGTATAATGACTGAATTCTGCACATACCAAAGAGTAGATGAAGCAACAGACTTAGAATGATGACATGGCGTCAGGAAGATGGGATGCGCCACGAAGTCTGAAGATGCACCCTAAGTAAGCTGTCATCTTCCCAGTTGCAAGAACTCAAATTTAACCTCTTATAAGATCTACACTGAAAACGTGGCCTAACAAGTATGTGCTGACGTGTCCGAGTGTTGCGACAACAGGAAGATGATCAGTATGGAATTTTAAAAGGGGAACAAAGAAAAAGAAGTGAACAAAGAAAAAGAAGTGAACAAAGGCTGACTAGCACGTCCTGGGGAGAAAGTGCATCTGGCAAATACCAACAGAGAAGCATCCACTGTGTTGCACCAGGGACTTCCGTCTGGCTTTCCCACAGTTTTGTAAATGTCTCTCAGATCCCTCTGTGATGGTTACTTTTATGTGTCCATAGGACTGGGCTAAGAGATGCCCAGATAGCTGGTAAAACATTATTTCTGAGTATGTCTGTGGGTGTTTGCAGAAGAGATTAGCATTTGAATCAGTAGACTGAGGAAAGAAGTTCTCCCTCACCAATGTGCAGGGCACCGTGCAATCCATTTAAGGCTCAGAGAGAAGAAAAAGTCAAAGGAAGAGTGAATTTTCTCTGTTCTTCATTTGACCTTCACCAAAAGGCTGAGAAGTGATGCTCTCTCTTTTCCTGAGCTGGGATATCTTCTCCTGCCCTAGGATACTGGAGCTTCTGGTTCTAGTGCCTTCACACTCAGACTGAATTTCACCACCAGTTTTCCTGGTTCTCCCACTTGCAGATGGCAGATGGTGGGACTTTTCAGCCTCCATAATCATGTGAGTTAATTCTCATAATAAATCTCTTATATACCTGCATATATCCTATGAGTTCTATCTCTTTGAAGAACCCCGAATAACACACCCTCCTACTGCTTCATTTCAGTTCCATGCTTGGCAAGCAGTGTCTCATGACTCAGGCTTCCCAGCCACACTGCTTTAGGGCAGGACCCTACACAGAGAAAGCAACTAGGCTTGCAGTGCAAGGGAACTTCAAAGTGTAAAATGATTCATCGGCTGAACTATGCATCAGCCTCTTACCAGTTTGCTGGTGAGAGTGTCCCTCCCCCGGTGGCCGGTCACCTCTGGAGCCTCAGTACCAGGGCTGGATCCAGCATGGCCATGTGGGTGACTTCATGAAGGCATTTCCCAGAAAGGCCAGCTGACCTCTCTAAAACCCCCTCATTACTTCCTGCTAGGCAAGTGGTCTCCCACCCCAGCTTTCATCCTACACCCAGGCCAGTTCCTGGGCTGAAACTGGTCCCTGAAATTCCAGAGGTCTATGGAGGCAGGGCAATTCCAGAGCCTTTCAGGGAGATCCCTGTTGTCCAGTTTAGGGCATGCAGGCAAAATGTTACTCCCAAGACTGAAATGTGATTTCTCAACTGCTAAAGAGCCGGTATGGGGTAGGGACTTGCAACTACCATCCTCATCCAGGGTCCATATTTATTCATGCCCTCACACTCTCATTCATTCAGCACCCGGAGTGTGGCAGGCAATAGGTACTGGACATGCAAAGACAAATGACATGGAACATGACCCATGGACTCTTCTTGGTAGGTCACCATATTCACAGATTGGTCAACAGCTTTGCAGGTTTTGATTTAATCAGTGCACCTAACGTTGACTAGAATCTCAGGGACTGACTCTCACTAACCCAAGTTATATGAGAATGAAGAGTCAATCATGAAAGGGGAGGCCTTGCTGAAATAACAGGAAAATCTAACCCCACAATTTCCTAATAACAGCCAAGGATCAATCAATCATGAGCTCTCTCCCTGCTCTCTGCTCTTTCTCTCCCTAGCTGGCAGGCACCCTGCAGGGTTCTTTCTGCTTGCACAACATCTGAAAAGAGCCAAAAGACAGAAAGGAAGTGTAAACCTTTCTCTTTACATTCACCAGCTCACAGCCCTTAGAATTTGTTTTATAGCCTCTAGAAGTTCCTGAGGAGCCCACGGACGGACAGCAGGGGAGCAAACACCAGGCCTCAGATGCTGCCTAAAATCGTATCTTAAGGGCTGGATCCCCAACATCTTTGACATCTCATAGCCACTTCTATTGTTATCTGTCTGCAAGGAAGAAAGAGAGGAGTGGATGCCGGGCTGCACTCTAAATCATCTTCACCCCCCTTTTTACAATTCCTAAATAAAAAGCCTGAGTACCTGATTCTCTCTGCCATCACACTTTTCCTCCTCTTCCTTTTCATCATGTTGACCCTTTTGTCCACTTGGGAAAAAGTAAAATAAACTTCTTTCTATCCTAATCTTTGGAGAAATTTTCCTCAAACCCACGTGCACCAGCACTCCACCCTAACAAATCAGAATTCCAATTTATTGATTTACATTGATCAGAATTTTATAATTTCTGGTATCCATAGAAGCCTGCTATTGAGGCATTTGTCTGCATCAAGGTGCCTGAGAAGGGCGTTAGCAATGCTCACTTAGCCAGTGTGAAGGAACAGGTGCTGAGGGCCACCTACCACGGACCACGGAAAAGCCTAATTTTGATAGAGGCCTCCATGTTCTAAAACCACCTCCTGTCACAAAGATATGAGAAATTTGTTTTTCCTCTGGAAAATTAGCTAACACAGATGTTCATCCTAATTACCAGGTGAAGTTAGCATGAGCTACGTGTGACAAATGGTGCTGTCGAGTCCTCTTACCTGAAAACTACTTATTGTTTTTCTGGACAACAAGCATGCAATGGGTTGGAGCTGCTTGGCTCTATGAAAGAATGAGATTCCTTTCTGTCTTTGCACTCTCTTAGTGGATTGCCTGTGATGCACATCACATTCTGGTTTGATGCTGATTCAATAATAAATGTGTTTTCTTTCACTACTTCCTTTGTGGAGAGAGTTTCTGGGTTGGAAGAAGATTTTGTTTTTAATTGTATTTACCCAACATCGTATTCTTCCATGTCCATGGTGTTTAGCACAGTGATTCTCACATACAGAAAGTTTTCGGTTGATTTTGACTATTCCTTTTCCCACTTTCACACATCTGAGACCAAGACAAATGTTTTTAGCTGGTGGAAAAAAAGAATAATACTAATTCAAAAAAAGAGAACCATAGTCAGAGAGTTTGAAAATCTTTGCAAACTACATTTTATGATATTAATAAAACATTAATGATAATGATTGTTATTGTTTATTAATAATAAACACCATATTAATGTTAAACTGCAGAAAAAAATAATGTTCTTTGTAAATACCAAGGAATATAAAAGGAGGAAGGGAGGGGAGGAGGGAACAGGGTTACATAGGAATTCTAGAAGACAGACCAAAGTAGTCATATGGAAAATATCAAGTCTCAGAAACATCACAAGAAACCATATTAATTCTAATATTTTTCTAAAATTTGGAGGAAATACCAAGATGTTGAAATGCATAGCTAATTTTTGCACTTTGAATGAGTCATGACACACATTTCAGCTGACAAGAAATTCTCTCACTGAGACATGACATTTGTGAGCTTTTCACATTAGCTGTCATCCCTGTGCTACTCAGAGACTGTTTCATTGTTTAATGAACTTGGGGGGTACAGATCTCACCCACTCATTGGCAAAACGAGGCTAATGTGTTTGGGTATAAAGTTTAAAATCCAGGAAAGTCTGATTGGATTGTGCTGTGCGTTAGCATCATGTTTTCATAGAGCAAAGACTAAAAGATTAACAAAATAAAGGTAATTTGTGAAGAGCAAAATAAGAATTTGGCAAAGTGCATCTAGCAGAGAATCTGGTAGACCGCATGCACTCTGGACACCTGGAAAGTGGACAATAACCTGTATTTTCCGCAGTCTGTGTAAGGTAGCCCTGAGCACCCATTCTTTCTCTACCAACCAAGCGAGCATTGCTAACTTGCCTTCTCAGGCACCTTGATACAAAGAAAGATCTCAACAGCAGACTCCTATACACACTAGAAATCATAAAATTTCGATCTACATCAATTAATAAATTGGAATCCTGATTGATTCCTCATTCTCATATGACTTGGGTTAGTGAGAGTCAGTCTCCAAGATTCTAGTCAGTCTAGTCAACTTTGGGTGCACTGATTAAATCAAGACCTGCAAAGGTGTTAACCAGTCCCGTGAATATGGTCACCTACCCAGATGAGCCCGTGGGTAATGTTTCCATGGAGCCCAGCCTCAGCAATCAGTTGATGTCTCTTTGTGATTCTCTCTCTCTCCCTGCCCCCCTCACCGTCTTCTCTTTCACTCCCTCTCCTTCCCTTCCTCCCTAATTTCACAAATTAGAACTCTCAATTGTCACCCATGTAGGGGCAGAAAGGGGTGGTACCTTTCCTCCCCATCAGGAAGGTTATGGTCAACAACCCTATAACAAAAGACAAATTAACTAGAGAAAAGCATAACAAATTTATTTGATGATAGTTTTACATGTCATGCAAGCCTTCAGAATGAAGACCCAAAGATACAGGGAAAACTGTCCATGTTTATGCTTAGGTTCTATGAAGCAGGGACAGCCACCTAGAAATGGGATTGGACAAAAAGGGTATGAACTAGTGGGAGTGGACTGGGTGGGGAAACCCAGCAAGGCCTGTCTGTTTGGACTTTTCTCAGCCTCTCTATGCAGCATTCCTCTCTCCCTAGTATGGGGCAGGACCCTCTGGAATGAGGGTCTTAATTTCTTTGTGGCCAGTTGTTACCCAGAAAGGTGGGGGCAAGTTAGAGTAATATTTTTAGGCTTGCTGGCTGGCTTTGGGGAAAAGCAGCTCCAGTTTCTGTGGTTTGCCTCAGGGGAGAATGAAGGGTGAGAGACAGGAGGACGGGAGAAGGTCAGAGGGAAACTTTGCTTCTGAGGCTTTCATTCTTGGGTATTGTTTTCTGAGCCCCAACACACACGAAAATATACAAATGGAGGAGAAGAGATAAAATCACCAAGATATCAACAAAGTATCTTGCTTAATGATCTATGTTCTACAAAATGGGCCCATCAAAGCCACATGAAAAATACAAAAAGCAGGTGATGACGATTCTTGGGGGAATATCATCGTACTGGAGAAGACACGCCAACTGACGTGTGGCATGCCACGGTCCCCTCTGAAGACTAAGTGACCACACAGGTCCCACAGGTGGGACACAGTGGCTGGCACTGGTCTAAGCAGAGCAAACTAGAGACTACCAGTGACCTTGTAGTGGTTTGATCCAAAAGTTCTACCAAAATGAGGGGACAGTGAGTAAACCTGAAGCTCTGTCTGTAGGTTCTGTGACCTGCAGATATTTGTTAAAATGTCAACACTGTGATCTAAGAGCATGGCTGATCCTGTTAGCCCTGCTGTTTTTGTACCCTGACAAGTACCTCTCACTAGCTGACTTTGACAGTTTCCTTAAGATCTGACCAGGGATGCCCCATGATCTCCAAGCCTCAGGTAGTCATTCCAGCTTGGAGGATCAAGGGGACAGAGGCACATCTACCCCAGCCAGAGAGATCCTGCAGTTAAGGGTCATGTCCCAACACCAGTGACCAGTCTGCCGAATGTGGAATTTATCAATAGGAAAGAACGGCGCAGAATTACCTGACGTGAGTAAAACCAACAGCATGAAAAGAGGGACCAAGGTGAAGAAGCACCATCAATGATCCCAGAAGAAAACTTCTATTTCTGAAGTCATTTTCTAAAAGACATTGAGAAGTTACAGTATTCATAAAACAAGATGTTACTGCCCATTGATATGTCAATTAGGTTTCCAAAGCCTAGGTATGCTAACTCGGCCACCACAAAGTTTCACAATGATTCAACAGCCAATTATATATGCTGGAATTCATGGTTTATTGAAAGGCCTTCACACACCACAAATCATACAATTAATATTCAACACACAGGCAGGAATAGTAAGTGGGTAATGAACCACAGCGATGGGACCGACAGACAAGTTGAGTGTGTCCAGAAGTCTTTGGGGAGGGGGCTAGGGATTCAAGGCTTTTCTCAGGCAGTGCCAATCCAACATGGGGGAGGGAAAGCCTCAGAGTTCTCACAGAGCCTCCAAAGGCATCTCGAGATGGCTGGGTCTTTGCTACTTTTATGATCCTCCCAGGTAGGTCTGTTCTCATTATCTCAGCCACCTTTCACTCTCTATCTGTTCATTTCAGGTCTCAGGTGGTACCAGGCAACTAGGTGTTATCTTATTACATCAGTTCATTACATACATGTTTATCACCTTGAGGAGGAGTGACTCCACTGTGAGCTTAATTCTACTTGGCCTTGGTGACTCCATTTTGAGACATTAGGATCACAAATCAGTATGCTATATCACAAGAAAACACTGCTGTGTAAAATGTTCATCAGAGAACAAGAAAGAGTTCTTATAAAAGAAAAACATGATTGCCAAAATAAGAAACTCAATAAAAGAGCTGAATAGCAGAATGGGCACAACTGAAGAATAAATTAGTGAATAGAAGATCTAGTCATGAAGCCCTATCAGGACATTGAACCCAAATGTAAAAATATAGAAATTAAAAGATTCGAGTGGAGACATGGAGGAAAAATGCAGAGTCATATCTATCTAATATATATTCAGAAGGAGAAATAGAAAGGAAATTGAATCAAGAAAATAGGAGAAGAAAATTTCTGTGAGATGAAAAAAACATCTTCTGATAGAATCTCATATGAAATGGGAATATCAAAAGAATGTAACTAGACCTTTGCTGCCGAGATGTTTAACTGGATTCCTTTTGAGACTTGGGATAATTTTATATTTAAATTTAGCTTGAAAAGAGCAAGAACTTCTTCAATTCTATTCTGTTTGCTAAATATACATAAATAATTTCTGCATGGAGTATTTTTTAAAGTCTGCCTGATTCATTCAAATAAGGCATCAATCCATTTTATTCTGCTTTTAGCAAACATCTGGTGCAGGGCAATATGGCATGTGGATAATCACTCAGCATTTGCTAGTTAACTACAAAACACTAACAGTCTGTTTTATGCTTATGAGAAAGCTACAAACAATACTTTTCTTTGAGGTAGAGTGATTTGGAGATAAATTATAACCATGTTGAGCTTCCACAAATGGAAAGATTTCTTCACAATAAAGTATGTTGAGTCAGTTGTATTTAAGCAATGAATTTATGGCCACACATTCATTCAATAGTTCAGATTCTTCGTTTCATAGTCCCTGTAACTTAATCCCATGGTGTATACTTAGAAAATTCCATACAAAGTCTAATAAGTTGGCAAAGAAAATGGCAGGGGTAGGGGGCATATAATCATACAAAATAAACATTGACTTTGTGATGCATTCTCGTATTTCTTTTAAAATATTCTTTCTTGATGTCTTACTGGAGTTTTCACCTTCCCGGTTAAAATTTGATTCTATCTTCTTGCCTAAGGGCTGGGGAAAATGGAACCAGAACAATGACGGATAGACAATGGCCTAAAGTGGAGATTTTGATAATTATTGCTATTGTTGCTTTAAGGAAATTAAACAGAATTTACCCCAAGTTTCATCTTTTACAAAAACATTCTCATGATGAGTACATTTCAATGTTCCAAATGAATTAAAGAAAACTAATTAGGGTAACGAACTCTGCTGACTTCCACTATGTTTTCTCATAAAATGTTGCCTTCCAGTAAAGTGAAACTTAAGTCCTGAGATTGACTATTTTGCCCAAAAGTGGCACAGGAAGGGAGAGGCAGGAAAGAGGAAACTGAAATTCAAATATCCTAGCCACCTATTCTGGACAAAGTTAAACAGATTAAATGGTTTTTCTTTTTTAGAAATAGTTTGCATTCTCACATTCCTGATTTGCTGTTTCAAATATTCCTGATTTACTCTAATAGTTCACATTCTCCCACGAGCAATCCGTTATAGCGGGAACTGCTGTTGTCAAGATGATGAGAAAGACATGTTCATTGTATTCCACTTGTTGTCAGACCAGCATTCCAACACAGGATAAAAGCCACAGCCATTTAAACATATATCTTCCTGACATATTTTTTTGTTGGCAATGACGAAGAGTTAAACTTTATCAGTGTATTGGTATGACTGACTAATTGAAAGCATTAGTTTTGCATTAATCCTTTCCACAAGTATTTATTGAGTACCTACGGTGAGTACCTGTGTGAGACCCTGGGATACGGTGATCAGTGGAGTAGATCAATTTCCTGCCTAAAGAGAATAAGGGATACAAAGAAGGGACCATTGTGCCCCGTGGGAAATGCAGACAGGGCACTGAACCTAAATTTAGGATGCTGTGGAGAGCTCCTAGAAGTAACCTCTACCCTTAGACAGGGGGTTCTCAACTTTGGTACTATTAACATTTGGGGCCAGTTAATTCGTTGATGCTGGGGCTGTCCTGTACATCATCGGATGCTTAGCAACATACCTGGGCTCGAACTATTAGGTGCCACAATTTGTTGACAACCAAAATATCTCCAGACATTGCCAAATGTCCTCTGGGGACAAACTGATTCCCAGTTAAGATCACTGGCTTAGGTGGAAGATGAGGAAAGTTGGGGGGTATGGGAGAAGAAAGGGGTAGTAGGGTGGGGGAGAAGACCTGAGAGGTAAGAGGGAATCGCTGGTATCAAGATCTCTAAGGCAACAAAGACCACGGCCCCACAGGGTGTGGGTGGCAGGTGCTTAGCTTGATATGAGAATGAAGAGATAACTAAAGTCATAACCTAGGGACCCTTATAAATCATTATCAGCTTGGAGTTTATATTAATTATCTATTGCTATGTGTGATGATTAGCTGTATGTGCCAACTGGCCCATGAGAGTGCCCAGATATTTGGTCAAACATTATTCTGGGTATTTCTGTGGGAATGTTTTGGATGAGTTTAACATTTAAGTCTACAGACTGAGTAAAGCAGATTGCCCTCCCTGATGTGGGTGGGCCTCGTTTAATCAGTTGAAGGTCTAAATAGAACAAAAAGGCTGATCCTCCCCAGAATAAGAGGGAATTTCGCCCACTCAACTGCCCCTGAGCTGGCACAAGGGTGAGCACCTGCCTTTATACTTGAACAGAAGCATCCGTTCTTCCAGTGTCTCAAGCCTGCCAGCATTTGGTCTCGAACTACAGCACTGGCTCTCCTGGTTCTCAGACCTTCAGACTTGGACAGGCACAACACACAGGCTCTTCAGGTCTCCAGCTTCCCGCTGCAGACTGTGACACTTGTCAGTCTCCACAATCGCGTGAGCCAGTTGCTTATAATCCACATACAAATACATAGAGAGACACATTCAGTTGGCTCTGTTCTTCTGGAGAATCCTAATACACTATGTATAATAACAAATTATCTCAAAACTTCTCCATTTAAAACAACAAGCCTTTATTATCTTGACAGTTTTTAAGAGTCAGGAATCCCGGAGCAGTTTAGCTGGGTGACTCAGGCTTGGCATCTCTCATGACGTTTGAGTCGAGCTGCCAGCCGGGCTGCCGTCTCTGAAGGCTTGAGATGCTCTGGAAGGATCAGTACCCAAGCTGGCCCTTCGCAGGAGGCTGCCGCTCCTCCCTGCGTGGGCCTCTCCGAAGGGCTTCTCACAACACTGCTTCCTCCAGGGCGAGTGATCAAAGAGAAGACTCACATTTAAAAACAATTTGTACCCCTGGAACATTTTGAAATAAAAAAAAATAAAGACTCCAAAATAATTATAAATAAATAAATAAAATACAATACAATACCATAACTCTGGCTTCTGTTTAGATCCAGAAGCAAAAGGCTATAGAAGTCATCAACTGGTTTTGATCAGAGAGTTGCCATCAATATGCAATTTGTCATTTAAGCCCCTGGATAGTTAGAAAGTGACTCTCATTATGGAGGAACTTAGTCTTTGAATTGATCACAGTAACATGAAAGTACTAAGTGCATAATGAAACCAGCAAGTAATTGAACTAACTCTTCTTCTGAATGCAATCGCAGCAAAACCTGAGGCCCAGAGAAGCTAAAAGATGGAACTTCCATTAAGGCTCCACGGACCTGATAGAGCTCATCATTCGTTTGCAAGGCCTTTCCATGGTAGATGGCAGAGGCCATCATGGCGCCGCTCTTCATTTTCATGTAAAAGTGGTCTGAGGCGTCTCAACTTCAAACTTCACTCTCAATTTGAAAATATTTTTTTTGCCTCTTGAGGTCTTGACCTTTTCTTATTTAAATTGGGAGTAATAACAGTGACAACTCTCACAGAGGTTCTTAAGGGAAATAAAAGAACATACTACATCAGTGTGACCATACAAATGAAGTAAATATAGACATTTAAGATGAAAAATCCAGAATTCCCAACTGGCATAATGCTTAAGATGGTTTTAAGTGTTTATCACACTAGATGTCTATGTTTCCTTTCAGCTCTAGAAGATAACTGTAAACAGCAATTTATGTAGACTATCCAGCCATAAATCACAGAATCTTATAAGTGATTGTTCTCACACAATGGCCCCAAAATACTCATCTTGCCCACCCCTACCCCAAATACTCATCTTGTTCTTTGGATGCAGGAATCCAGCCTTCTGCTGGAAACTGGCTTTGGAGTCCACTGATATAAAGGTTGAAATGGTATCGTGAGGCACACAACCACCATCTGCACCAATACTGGGCTTGGTCTGGATTTCCCCGGTCTGCACCACAGTTGGGAAGTCCACTGTGGGCGGCAGTCGGCTGATGAGTAGAATCCAAACATCCTCACGCCTTCATCCTCCTGAGTTCCTCTTCCCTCTACCATCCGAGTAGGTACAATCACACACCCCTTCCTTTGACTATCAGTTAACCACTTAGGGTAATCAAAATACCCACTTAGGGTATTCTCTTAGTTGTTGTTCATCACTTCTCCCTCTGACTAGTACCCTGAGCTTCTCTCTCCAGCCCTTTTTATTCCATGCATGATCAACCTCCTCTGCCTTCATTTCCAAAGCAGGGCTAACACTAGGTTATAATATGGAACAAACTTTCCTAAGGATATGAGGATAACATTAGGGAATTATTACAATGAAAAGAAAAACTTCAAATTAGATATTTGATCTCGCTGCTCTTTAAATCTGTCTGCCTGTGTCCTTTCACATCAGGTTTCCTGCTGCCACTTCCGCCTTGTAGCTCCCAGACTATAGCCACAGTGCCAGCCCACCAATCCATGCGTTTCCCAACGACCCTACCCATGGCCCTGTCTCTAGAGCCTTACATTCTTTCTCTATAGGCTCCAACCAAGAGAAGCAAAACTACCTAACCCCATCTCGCAGAGACACTGTCTCCCCGCAAGAAAGACAGCCTTTTGCATTTTTATGCAGAGTAGTTTAGCTCTTGTTTGTCCCAAAACTCTCCCTTCTTTAATAGGATTGTTATAGAACCCTAAGGCTCATGGAGATTTCCTTCATAATTGAAATAAGTCATAGTGACTGATTATAGCAGAGACCTGGACAAGCTGTACTGAAGCCAAGTCAGGCAGTAGCAGGGAAGTAGAAAGGCAGGCAGTATCCCAGAAGCCAGGCAGAGGACCAGGAACCAGAGATGAGCAAATATGAAAACAGCAGTCCAGGAAAAGACAAGGACACAAGCTGAGAAGAAGTATAATTAACTCCTTCCTGGTTCCTAATCTTAAGCTACCAAGAACTTCTGGTCGGCACATTTGTCCCTAGATAATGGTGACCAGCAGGGTGAAGTGGAAGGGGAAAATGGGCATATACCTTAAATATTGCACATGCCACATATTACTGTTAACCAATCCACTATTTGGGGGCATTTGATTGTGTCCAATTTTTAGTTATAATCAGGGCTATGAATTTTGTTTGTATATGGGGGGTTTTTTCTTCAATCTTTCCATATATCCATGCTTTTTTCCTTAGTATAAATTTTTAGAAGTGGAATGCTATTTAAGAGTGTAAAGATTTTTCTAATATTGACATAAGCCATCTAGGCACAAGAATCAGTCCTAGCTTTAACATAAATTTACTTTTTCTGAACCCTTCCTAGCCTCATTTAATTCTTCATCTGCTGAGGAGTTAAATATTCAACATAGAGGAAGCTGAAGTGCACTATGCTTGGAGGTGTTGAAATGATGGAAATTCTAGAGGTAGAAGAAAGTGAAAGGAAAAGTGTTGGAGAGGAGGGAAGGGTATAAAGGCAGAGTCAGCCACCCAGCAAACAAATCGCTCCTCCCATTCCACTCCTGAGCTAAACCTCCTCTTTAGAACAACATGATGCTCAAGGTATTGTGACATTTTATGTGGCTTACTTAAATTGCTTTTCTACCTTATTTCTTCCTTTCTCAATTTTCTTGTTGCCCTCTCCTTTTAAGCACTATCTTCTGCTTCAAAAAAAAAAATGGCATTTTAACTTTTCTCATAGCCTCTGGGCTACCTAATTAACTGCATGTTGGTTTTCATCAGGGTTTTACAAATGAGAGACATGATTCTGTTGTATTAAATTAGGAAGAAAATGAATCATTGTAAGTTTGTTGACTTTTAACCTCCTAGTCTTATATGTGTCCATCATGACATGGCCAGATTGCACTTCTAATTATCTGTCCACTGCCACCCACCGTCCCTTGCAGAAGATAAACTTTTGGAGGCAGACGGCATAACGCATTGGTTTGACATTCTAGGGAGCTTAGCACAATCTTGGACACATAGCAAGAACTTGTGAAATATATTTACTCAATGATGGCATATTATGCCTTAATTTATACATTAATCATTGTATTTAACTAAAAAGAGATTTAAATGCCATGAGAAAGTCCAGCGGACCAGAAAGATATTTTAGAAATAGATGGATGGAAGGTTCATAGACAGCTGAGCAGTTGTGTGTGTATTGCCCTCATGTTCCCTTCCTTCAGGAACCAGGAAGAGCCATGTGTTCTCTGGCACACAGGGTGATGTTCAGGACTTGCAGGGCATCCCGTGGGGCCCCACCTTCCTAAGCCACCAGCAGCACTGCCCACCTCATGTGGATGGATGGCACAACCCCCTCCTGGACTGCCTGTTGGTGCCCCACCTCCCACGTGCTCCCTGGGCATACACAGTTTTCCCCATAAAGCACCCCCAGGTCAGGTCTAACCCTGAAGAGCTGAGCAATCAGTCACTAAATGCCCTCAACTGAGGGACTCGTGGACATGGGAAGAGAGGTGAAAAAAAGGTAGTTTTGCTGAGAAACAGGAATCCAACCGGTACTTGAAACTCAAAGTTTTACTTGACAGATCATCAAGCCAGTTCCTTTCCTCCCCTCCCTCCCTCACTCTGCCCCTACGTATGTTTACCCAAGTTTCTACCAGCATGAAAATCAACATTATTGTTATTCTCCACCTCATCAGAAACTTCTGCCAGAGCCCTTTCTCTCTCCCAGCCGTCTTCTCTCCAGCCTTCTCCCACTCTAAACTCCCCTTAGCTTTCTATCAAAGCTATCAGAGACATAAAAAGTAGCCCATCCTTTTTAAAATCGCAGGCATTCCCTGACTTGATAAATCTGGAGACTCTAACAATAGGACTAGTTGGTGGCCACGTTGAAGGACTTTCAGCTGGACACTGCTTCCATCTCTGTGACTCTGCCCTGGCACTGAGCTCAGTATCAGAGAGCCTCAGTCCCCTAATCCAATAACCCTCACCCTACAGCTAACATTTTAAAATGAGGTATCTGACACTCAGAGAGACAGAGTAAGTTGTGCAATGATGTAATTACCAGGGCAGGAAAGGGAAGCAACCCAACATCTACCAAGTGGTCCTAAGTGCCAGGCATATGGTGAAACCCGACTTAAGAGTGGATGTTTTTTAACTATACGTAATAGCCGTCCTCTTGTGAAGACGTGTATAAAACAAAATAATTGTCTATGCATTGAAGAGTTTGATAGTTAAAGGACTTGCAAAGTACTCTACTGCTTATGAAATGCACATAATCCTGTAAATTTTTGTTACCTGGTTTGTGGGTAGAAGCAGAATGACTTTCTCCCCTGGGTTCACCACGGGCACTTCATATTCAACAAAGTCACACTGAGCCCATTGTCATTGCCCAAAAGGCTGATCCTCTTCCCGTGTGCTCTCTCTTGGCAAACGGCACTGCCACTTCCCCACCCAGACTCTGGGCTACTGCAGCAGTCTCTTAACTGCCTTTCTCTACCCCTCTCTAATCCATTCTCTACACGACAGTCTATGGAGATCTTTCCAAAACATAAATCTGACCCTATCTCTACCTTTCTTAACACAGCACTTCACCTTCCTGTTGGCATCACAGTGTTTAGCATGGCGTAACATGCATCATTCTAGTCCTAGGTTGGAAATCCATTCTCCCTCTCACCTCTGCCTCCTACCTGCAGCTCTGCAGCTGAAGTGTGCCAAATTCCCTCCACCCTCTCACACCACCAAGCTTTGGCCCATGCTGCTACCTCTACCTTTAACCTCTGTCCTCATCCCCTATATCTTTGCCTGGCTGACTCCTCTAAGTTTTCATAACCAGATCAGGTGTCAATGTCTCCAGGCAGTCTCCACCAACAAGAAAGAGCAGGTAGTGGTTCTCAAGTCACATATGTAATTTTACATTTCCTAGTAGCCATATTTTTAGAAGAAGAAACTGATGAGATTAATATTTTATTTATACTGTATCCCAATATATCAATAATATAATCAATGTTATATTATTATCATTGTATTAAATATTGATTCAGCATATAATCAATATTTTTAAAGTATTGAGATGCTTTATATTCTTTTTTCCTACAAGTCTTCAAAGTTCAGTCTTGATTTTACTCCTATGGCACATCTCAATTTGGACTAGCCACATTTCAAGTGCTCAATGGCCACAGGTGGAGAGCAGCTACCATGTTGGACATGAGAGCACTTGAGAACCACCTGGAGATCCTAATGAAAACAGAATCCTGTGCTCTACTTCCAAAGGTTCTGTTTCTGGGGGGCGTCTAACTCTGGTGTTCTAGCGGTGACCAGAAATGTTCATGTTCAGTAAGAATCCCAGGTAGCTCTCCTATACATGTTCCTCAGACCACACTTTAGGAAATTTGGGCTTAGTACCCAGATGCACTGATTTTGGAGTTAGACCTAGAGGAGTCTGCATCCAGAATCCACCAGTTAAGAGCTGTAAACATTAGTGGCTTCAGTTTTCTAGGTCTCAGTCTCCTCACCTGCAAAAACTCCTACCTAGAGACTTGTGGGTATCTAATGGATAATGTATTTGAAACACTCAGCACACTATCTGGCACGCGTCTGAAAATGGCAGCTGTCTGAATGCACCACACCCTCAGAAAGCTCCACTACGTGGACGAGGTGTCTTGCACATCACCCCTGACTTTCTGTACTTCCCTCCACCACCGCCCGTCACGCACTGCCATCATCATCTGCTTGGAGCCTGTTCCTCCACCTGATGAGGGACGGAAACCGGCTGCTGTGCATTTCTGCATCCCTGTGTCTCACACACAGTGGGTGCTTGGTACACATCATTTTTTAGATGATTGATCATTTTTCAGAAGTTGAACTAAATTTGATCAACTGGGTCTCTTCTAGTGGAGCAAAACTCTACACAAGAATTAAGTACAAAGTGGAGTATACACCTGTTCTAACGCTCTCTCCTTTAAAGTCTGTCACAGAAAGCTTCGCCAAAGTGATCCATGGCTTGAAAGTGGGACACCTGACTGATCAAGTCATTCGGAGGAGCAAGAGAATGATCCTGGATACGCTGGGCGTCGGGTTCCTGGGAACCAGCACGGCGGTGTTTCACAAAGCCAGCCAATACAGTAAAGTGAGAAGCTCAAAGTCTACTTTAGAGATAAAACCAAGGGTGCACACATGTGTTTTATTTACTCTGTACTGAGTTTTATAGATAGTACTTGTTGTATATAGCGTTGTTCTATGTAGTTTTATGATTTTCTGTGTTTCAGTATCTGAGTTTTACTATCCACCCATATCCTTCACTAAGTCACTGTCTTAAAACCATACACTAGTAATATCTCACAGTTTATTATTATGAGTAAAAGCACATTTTAACCTGAAAGTCTTAGAAACAGTAGCACCTACCACAGACCATTTGTTCATGCAAAGACTTTAAGATTCTTTGGAGAGAAGACTGGTCGAGTACTCTGAGCAGAGGGTGGCCATGCGTGTGGAAGACTCAACATCTGCTCTCTGTAGGATGTAGTACTGTACACGGCTAGTCCACCTTCCCCGGTATTTACCCCAAGGAGTAAATAAGAGTAAATTCAGGCGTGCATCCCTGGAGCACTTCTGCATTACAATATGGCATCAGGCAACAGTATCTCCCCTCCCTTCCATGGGAAAAGTCACATATTCTTCTACAAGGAAGAGAGGACCCAGTGACTAAGGCTTCCTATCTTGCACAAAGGGTTGAAGTAAGAACTGTTCATCTAATGCCTCCAAAGATGAAGAATAACGTTTGAAGTGATGACTGGTACGTTGCATCCACACTCTATATAACTAATTGATATTCTTTCGTTCCAGATCTATAGTTCCAACATATCCAGCACTGTTTGGGGCCAGCCGGACTTCAGGCTCCCGCCTACATATGCTGCTTTTGTTAACGGTGTGGCTGTAAGGAGGTTTTCATGCTTTTTCAACTATTTGAATATCATAATAATTTTAGAGCCAGAAAATATCTCAGAAATCAGCCGACTTCCATATCGTACAGATGATATAATTGAAACCCAGAGAGATAAAGTGGCCTGCCCTCTCTCCAGTGTACTAATTCAGTTCTCATATTTTTATGGTAAATTGATGCTTTTCAAACAAATTGTGTAGTAGCGGAAATAAGAGGGAAGGGGAAGGATTTAGATAAAAACACTCCCAACGTATCCCCACTCTAAACCTTGAATGTATATACTAAAAAGAAAAAAAAATCATAAAACCCAATATCCAGACACAGTTTCTTCTCAGTTCCTTCTGTTGTGGGTGCCAGTTTCTATCCGGTAATGTGCCCTTCATTCATTCATTTAAGTGTTTATTCAGTAGATATTTCTTGAGAAAGGAACACTAGGCATATAGTGTATATTTTCTGAACGAAAAATCTGCACTTCTTAACTGATAGATAATTTTTATGCTTCCTCTGTGTGTCAGGGGGAGTAGTCTACAAGATGTAATTTGGAAATGAACATGTTGGGATTTTTGAGATATTTTTATGGTTTATGAGGACAGTAGTTCAGAATATTGAAAGTCAAACCCAATGGTGCATTCAGAAGTTAATGTCCAACAAGCAGTGGGAAATGCACCAGCCACATCAAATAGGCGTAAAAATCTATTTTTAAATGAACTTCTGGTTATTACTAAGTATTTTCATACAAGGGAAAAGCAAATGGCTGGGATGAAGAGGAATAAAACCTTAAAGAATAAAGTAATGATTTTAAAACATAGCTTAATAGTTAATCTGGGTTTGAGAGTTCTTATGCTATTCTTGCAACTTCTCTAAAAGTTTGAAATTACTTCAAAATGAAAAGGTAAAAAACTATATGGCTTTGTATGGAATAAATGACATTGAACTTAAGGGCAGCTTGTTTAAAGGATGGGGAGGGAGGAGGCAGCAGCCACCTGATTCTGCAGCTTGTTTTTTGGAGGGGAATATAGATCTTTCCAGGGGCTGTGGCAGAGAGAGCTCAGGCCACCTGGGCAAGACCCAAGCTCCGCGGGGCTCACAAGCTGCTCTCTAAGGTCCTGCCTCCTCTGGGCAGAGGAACAGCAGGCCTCAGTGCCCAGCCACGTGATTAAAAACCATAGCCAGTTCTCTGGTTTTCTTTTCAGAGAATCAGATCAAAAAAATCTCCCATCAAACAAGATTATTGCTAAACTAAGTCCTTACTGGTCTGAAGGCAATTGCATTCAGGGAAAAATTTTGTTTTTGTTTGTTTACACAGATTCACTCGATGGACTTTGATGACACGTGGCACCCTGCCACTCACCCTTCTGGGGCTGTCCTTCCTGTCCTCACAGCTTTATCAGAAGCCTTGCCTCAGAGTCCAAAGCTTTCTGGCCTTGATCTGCTGCTGGCTTTCAATGTTGGTATTGAAGTGCAAGGCCGATTAATGCATTTCTCCAAGGAAGCCAAAGACATACCGAAGAGGTATGGAGAGAATTTGTCCCATTGAGAAGCAGCCACCTTCCTCTTCATCTGTCAGCCATTACCCCTGTGGAGCTTTCTGACTTAGAGGCTAGCTCAGCTGAAGATGTTAGCATTAGTGCTGGCAGATAAGTCAATTCACCAGTCACATACCAAACCCTATATCCAGATGCAAAAATGTGACTTCAGAAGCCACATTTTTCCTTTGGGTTTACAGAGCCAATCAATCATAATCATGAAATAAATTGGTGCCTTTCATCCCTGGGTGACTCATGGCATTCCGGCACCCATGAGTACTCTCAATATTCCTGATCCCAGCCTCAAAGCAGAATCTACTCTGATCTTTCCTAGTGTCCTTCAGACTAATGAGAACATTCAGAATATCCTACCCCTAACTGCTCATCCTGTAGATAAAAAAATGGCCAAATGTTGGCCATTTCATATGGTTCAATGTCATATTTATTTTGCCACTTAGCCTGCCAGGAGAGGAGTAAATTGGAATACTAGGTAGTAAAGTTTCACAATTTCTACAAGGCCTTCAGTTCTTACAGTTACTTACAATCAACAACTTTCACTTTTCTGGCAAATGGTAACAGTACCATTTATAAAGAACTCACTATGTGTCAGACACTGTTGTAAACATATGAGTTCATTCAAGGCTCCCAAAACACTAAGAAATAGACATTATTATTATTATCACCATTTTATGTAAGAAAAAAAAACAGGTATAGAGAAGTTGAACAACTTTCCCAAGATCACACAGCCAGTAAGTGGTAGAGCTGAGATTTGAACCTAGGTGGTACAACTCCATTATGAATGTTCTTAACCATTATGCTGTACTGCCTCTCAGTGGGTAAAGCTTATAAATCTCTAACTCCGCTTCTTTGCTTTTCAGATTCCATCCTCCTTCAGTGGTAGGAATTTTGGGTAGTGCTGCTGCTGCATCCAAGTTTTTAGGACTTAGCTTGACAAAATGCCAAGAGGCCCTGGCCATTGCTGTTTCTTATGCCGGGGCACCCATGGCAAATGCGGCCACTGAGACCAAGCCCCTTCATATTGGCAACGCTGCCAAGCACGGGATAGAAGCTGCTTTTCTGGCAATGCTGGGTCTCCAAGGAAACAAGCAGAGTTTGGACTTAGAGGCAGGATTTGGGGCCTTCTACGCCAATTATTCCCCAAAAGTCCTTCCAAACCTAGATTCCTACACTTGGCTGCTGGACCAGCAGGATGTGGCAGTCAAGAGTTTTCCCGCACATCTGTCTACCCACTGGGTGGCAGATGCAGCCGCATCTGTGAGAAAGCACCTCGTAACAGAGACAGCCCTGTTCCCCACTGAGCACATCCAGAGGGTTGTGCTCAGGATTCCACATGTCCAGTATGTAAATAGACCTTTCCCAGACTCGGAGCACGAAGCCCGTCATTCCTTTCAGTATGTGGCCTGTGCCATGCTGCTGGATGGTGACATCACAGTCTCATCATTCCAAAAACACCAGATTAACAGGCCACAGGTGAAAGAACTTCTCAGTAAGGTAGAGCTGGAGCACCCTCCAGACAACCTGCCAAGCTTCAACACATTGTACTGTGAAATAAGTGTCACCCTCAAGGATGGAGCTACCTTCACCCATCGCTCGGATACTTTCTATGGTCACTGGAGGAAACCACTGAGCCAGAAGGACCTAGAGGCAAAGTTCAGAGCCAATGCCTCCAGGACACTGTCCTATGACACAGTGGAAAGTCTTATAAAGATAGTAGAAAAACTGGAAGACCTAGAAGACTGTTCTATGTTAACCACACTTCTCAAAGGATCCTCTCCACCAGAGGCAGCTTCAAAATTATCCAGCATGTAATAATTCCATCACACAATCTCTCCTGGGGTTTACCAATCTAAATGACTTTGCTTTTGGGGAGATTTTTATGATTTGCTGTGTAAAATATGGGTCTGCTGCTTGTCTGTCCAGGAATAGAGTCCAGAAACAGAACTGTATCTATTTGGAAGAAGTCCTGTCCTGTGAATTTTGCAGGACAGTTCAAATTACCTAAATCAAAATAATAAATATGCAAGAAACACAAAAAATATTTTCTAAGCATTCATAAGGGTAAAATTTAAGTCACCTGCTTATAAAATTAATCTTTTCAGAGGAATTTTTTTTTTTTTTTTTTGAGACAGAGTCTCTCTCTGTTGCCTAGGCTAGAGTGCCATGGCATCAGCCTAGCTCACAGCAACCTCAAATTCCTGGGCTCAAGCAATCCTTCTGCCTCAGCCTCCCAAGTAGCTGAGACTACAGGCATGTACCACCATGCCCGGCTAATTTTTTCTATACATATTTTTAGTTGTCTAGCTAATTTCTTTCTATTTTTTTTAGTAGAGACGTGGGTCTCACTTTTGCTCAGGCTGGTCTCAGACTCCTGAGCTCAAACGATCCACCTGCCTCAGCCTCCCAGAGTGCTAGGATTACAGGCATGAGCCACCGTGCCTAGCCCCAGAGGAATTATTTTAAACTTTGTGAACCTCAAGGTTTTAGAAGAATGTGAACCCGTATGTCAGTGGAGAGGGGCTCTGGTCTGATGTGCTACCAACAGATTTCTTAGACCATGGATTATTCCACAGTGCCAGGGGTGCTAATGGGAGATTAGTGGGTTTAAATCTTGCCTCTGCCACTTATTAGACGTGGCCCTCTGCCATAGTTTCTCAATCTGTAAGGCAGTTTTGTCTTTTCTGGACATTCAATATAAATGGAATCATATATGTAGTCACGTGTGTCTGGCTTCTTTCACTTAAATGATTTTGAGATTCTTCCTCATATGTATTAGTTCTGTGTGCCTTTTCATTGCTGGGTAGTATTCCATTGTATGGATATGCCACAATTTGTTTACCCATTCACTAGTTAATAGGCAGTTGGATTGTTTCCAGTTTGGGCTATTACAAATAGTGCTTCTGTGAACATTCACATACTACTCTTTGGGTGGATGTATCTTTCCATTTCTCTTGTATAGATACCTAGGAGTGGAAATGCTCAGTCATTTGGTAAATATATATGTGATTTTATTTAAAAGAAGAACTGTTGTCAAAAGTAGCTCTATCGTGTTACATTTCCATCATCAATATATAAGGGCTCTAGTTTCTCCTCATCCTCACCAACCCTTAGAATTGTCTTTTTCATTTTAGCCATTCTACTGAGTATGGTATCTCAATGGTACCTCATTGTGGTTTTTAATTTGCATTTCCTTCATGACTAATTCTTGCCCATTCTTGCCAGTTCTTTTCATTGGGTTGTCTTTTACTGGTTGAGTTGTAAGAGTTCTTTATATATTCTGGTTATAAGTCCTTTATCATGTATGTTTTGTAAATATTTTCTCCCACTCTGTGATTTGTCTTTTCACTTTTTTATTGATGTCTCTTGAAAAGAAAAAGTTTTAAATTTTGATCAAATCCATTTTACCATTTTTGAAAAATTTTATCGTTTCTTCTTTGGATGTCTTCAGAAGGCTTTTATTAAAAATCCAGTTATATACTTTATAAAAGACACATAAGGATACAGAAAGGTTGAAGGTAAAAAGATGGGGAAATATGAATGGAATATTAACAAAAGAAGACTGGGATGAGTAAATGTTAATGTTAGACCAAGCAATACTAGAAATAAAGAGGGTCATTACATAACGATAAAAAGTTCAAATTACTAGGTAACTGAAATAATCTTAAACCTATATACACCTAAATTATATTGAACTGCAGGAAGAAATAAATAAATCTACCACCATACTGAGATTTTTTTAAAACATTTCTCTCCTAGTAATTGATATTTCAAGGAAGTCAAAAATAAACAGACTATAAATTATTTAAACACAATCAACATATGTTTATACAACAGGAATTCTGAGCCCAACTAGAGAATTCACAATCTTTTAAAATTTTCATAAAACATTTACAAAAATGGACCATATACTAAGCCAAAATCCAAATCTCAACAACTTTCAATGTACTGTATCATACAGATCATTTTCTTTTCTAATCACAGTGTAATTTAGTTTAAAAAAATCGATATTACAAAGATAATTGTAAAAGCCCCAGATGTTTATAAAGTAAAGAAACATTCTTCTAAATAACTCTTAGATCACAGAAGAAATTATAATGAAAATTACAAAACATTGAGAATTAACCAATATCAAAATCACTACATATCAAACTTTGTAGGCTGTAGCTAAAGTGGTACTTACAGACATGTAGAATTTTCTATTACTGGCACTATGTTACTTGGATTATGCTGTTCCATAGGACATATTGTGTAATGCTGATGAATTTGTCTGAACACAGCTGATTAGAGAGGAGGTAGAAAAAGACTTCTACTGTGGCCTTGAGGTAAAATTTAATTATTGTCCTGTCTTGATTAATTTCCCAAGTTTCTGGGGGCATCTAAGAACTATTAATATTATTCTCAGATAGATAGCTCAGGCCAACAGCAGGGGCTGGGGAAGCCACTCTCCCAAAGAGGACAGCAGCATTCAGGGTCACCTTGATATTAGTCATTATGCCCACTGAGTTAATTGAAGGCAGAACATGTAGGGGAATGTTGGTCTGCAGAGAGACCTTAAGATTCCTCTTCTCTGGCAGGTCCACATACCACCCATCCCCACTGCACCCTATACACAAAAATAGAGAGAGGGAGAGAGGGGAGAGAAATTGACTTCACACATTCCCTTCTACAAGGGTCAAAAGCTAGGGTATTTTTGAGCCAAAGCACTAGTGGAGACCTTTTGTTGGAATGCTGTAGTTAAACCCAAGTCCTCTTATCTCTTCCTTCCGTGAGGCTGAAGAACAAGCACTGCTTCTGAGCTGCCCATCCTGCGAAAGCTTGAGATAGGGGCTTAGACAACTCTTATCTGAAGTCTAGGCATTGTGGCAAAATGCTTGCTTTTTGTCTTCCATGTCCTTTGGGAGGGCGATAAAGATCAGAGCAGAACTAAATGAAATACAGATCAAAGAAACAATACAAAGAATTGATAAAATCAAAAGTTGGTTCTTCCAAATGCTAAACAAAATCGATAACCCCCTAACTAGACTAACCAATAAAAGAAGAGAGAAGATCCAAAAAAACAGAATCAGAAATGAAAAAGGAGACATTTAATCTGGCCATTTGTTTGTCTTCTTTTGAAAAATGTCGTCCTTAGCCCACTTTTTAATAGGGTTAATTATTGTTGTTGAGTTGTTTGAATTCCTTTTAAATTCTGGATATTAGTCCCCTGTTGAATGTATAGTTTGCAAATATTTTCTCCCATTCTGCATATTGTTCACTTTGTTGGTTGTTTCTTTTGCTGTGCATCAATAACAATCTAGCTGAGAACCAAATCAAGAAGGTAACCCCATTCACAATAGCTGCAAAAAGAAAAAAAACACAAGACAAGACAAGACCTCGGAATGTATTTAACCAGGGAGGTGAAAGATCTTTACAAGGAAAATTACAAAACAATGATCAAGGAAACTGTAGATAACACAGACTAATGAAAAAATATCCCATTCTCACAGATCAGAATAATTAAACTGAACTGAATTATTAAACTACAAAGCTTATGCACAGGGGACTGACAGGGAACTAATATCTAGTATTTACAAGGAATTCAAACAACTGAACAACAACAATTAACCCCATTAAAAAGTGGGCTAAGGATGTGAATAGAGATTTTTCAAAAGAAGACAAATGGCCAAGAAGCATATGAAAAAATGTTCAACATCACTAATCAGAGAAATGCAAATTAAAACCACAATGAGCTATCTTATACTAATCAGAATGGCTATTACTAAAAAGACAAAAAATAACAGGTGTTGGCAAAGATTGGGAGAAAAGGGAACTCTTACACGCTGTTGGTGTGAATGTAAATTAGTGCAATTTCTATGAAAAACAGTATGGAAATTTCTCAAAGAACTAAAAGTAGACTTACCATTCAATCTAGCAATCCCAAAGGAAAAGAAATCAAAATATAAAAATGATATCTACACTCATATGTTTATTGCAGTACTGATGTGGAATCAACCTAAGTATCCATCAACAGAGGATTAGATAAAGACAATGTGGTGGCCAGGAGCGATGGCTCACGCCTGTAATCCTAGCACTCTGGGAAGCCGAGGTGGGTGGATCGCTCGAGGTCAGGAGTTCGAGACCAGCCTGAGCGAGACCTCGTCTCTACTAAAAATAGAAAATAAAATTATCTGGCCAACTCTGGCCAACTAAAAATATATATAGAAAAAATTAGCCGGGCATGGTGGCGCATACCTGTAGTCCCAGCTACTCGGGAGGCTGAGGCAGTAGGATCGCTTAAGCCCAGGAGTTTGAGGTTGCTGTGAGCTAGGCTGACGCCACGGCACTCACTCTAGCCCGGGCAACAAAGTGAGACTTTGTCTCAAAAAAAAAAAAAAAAAAAAAAGTGGTATATACACACAATGGAATACTATTATTCTGCTATAAAAAGGAATGAAATCATGTTTTTTGCATCAACATGGATGGAACTGTAGACCATTATCTTAAGTGAAACAACTCAGACACAGAAAGAAAAATATTGTATGTTCTCATGCATCAGTGGGAGCTAAATAATGTGTACTCATGGAAGTAGAGTGTGAAATGATGGACAGCGGAGACTCAGAGGGATGGGGAATGGGGAAGGGATGGATGATGGGAGGTTGCTTGGTGGGTACAATGTGCTTTGCTTCAGTGACGTATGAATTGAAGGCCCTGACTTCACCACAATGCAATGTATCAATGTAAAAAAATTGCACTTGTATACCATGAATATATACAAACAAAAAATAAATGGAAAAAATAAAGTACCTCATCAAGTTATAAGAATACATAATTCATTTGGTAGGAGTTAAAGATTTTTACTCCAACAATTTCTTCTAAATATTATAGCTCAACCATCATTTTTCAAGCATGCTAGAAAATATCCCTGCTATTTTTCCTATTCCATCAAAATACCATGCAGAGAGCTGGGTGCAGTGGCACATCCGTGTAGTCCTAGCCATTCGGGAGGCTGAGGCAGGAGGATCACTTAAAGGATTGCTTTAGCCCAAAAGTTTGAGGCAGTAGCACACTGTGATTGCAAGTGTGAACAGCCATTGCACTCCAGCCTGGGCAACACAGTGAGACCCCATCTTTTAAAAAGCAACCACCCAAAAAAATCACATGCCATGAATGTGCACCTTGGTGCCATCTTGTTGAAGCAATCCCATAGGTTTTACTCACATCCATGTTTACATCCAGGCCTCTGTATGGCAGTGGCATGGTTCTGTCATCATCAGCAAACCTATCAGAAGAAAAGATCTAGCTGAGTGGGAAAAAACGTTTCTGGGCACCTGACAGCATGACTGTGCACAAATTACCAGCCCACACTGGCCTCTCAAACACTGCAAAGTTCAGAACAAAAACTCACAGGCACTGTGCACATAAGAGATCTGTTCCAACATGAGACTTCACTTAAATATCCAGTTAGTAAGATAAATGAAGGCTAAATGTACCAGAATCAATAGGAAATCATTAAAGCAAGCACAATTTGATCCATATAGCTGAATGACATAATACAAGAGAATTGCTACACTGGAATTTTTTTTTCTTACAGAGTAAGCCAATATATTTTGAAAGAATACATCTTTCACATGATTCAAAGCCATCTGGTCTTACCATCTTAAACCCCCATCCCTTATCATCCCCACTCCACCCTAATGCCAGTCACCAAGTACCACTGCCCCATCATGAAAGATATTCTGTTAAGCTATCAGAAAACCAGTCATGTTTATATTCATCCGGAGGAAGGAAAACAGGAAAGCATCGTAGAACCTGCTTATCCAACAGTAAGCTTTTCATCCTTTCCTTCCCTTATTATCCACCTTATTATCCTGACCCACTGTGACTTCACAAGCAGCAAGGTTGCAGCTGCCAACCCAGGGGAAATACAGCAGCAGCAGATGGACTTCCTAGCACAGTAGAAATCTTCAAGAGCCCTTGACAGAACTGTTGACAGTGTGATCCTTCCTGCCCAGGGCATTTCTGGGCCACTCCAAAAACACCTACAAAGAAAGAGGAGCCGGGATTAATTAAAATTGCTGACAGGAAGAAGGTCTGAACACTTTTAAGGCAAAGAATGAAGATATATAAGAACAATAACACATGAGGTTAGAATGTAAAAACAGTATTCCTTTAACGTCTTCTAGAGTTGATAATATCTTTGAATTAATTCATTAACTTTGTTTTAAGAAGTCAGTATAGAAACCTATAATTGCCAAAGTTGCTCAGAGATCCTTTTGTAAAAGGTTGGTGACAAATGCTAAACCATAGGCCAAATCATTAGAGATTTTACATAGTTTCAATGTAGCCTTGCAGCAAGTGGACTCTGCTTATATCAACCTAACGATAGTCCTAAACAACCATTTTGCATCAACGGTATGAAATTCTGAAGACACAATCTGGGATACCCACCATGATGCTAACTTTTGCTAAATATTTCCAGTGTGGTACAAAGTGGAACTATACTTTTGAAAAGCATTTGAGATAAATTCATATCTTTTAAAAACAAAAACCTACCCCTATGTGCTAGAATAAAAGATTTTTAAAATAGCAATAATTTTTGAGATTCATTTACAAGTAATACTGTTTTAGATGTGAAAATGCTAATTTTAGCACCAGACCTCAGGAGCAACAAACTTTACAAATTTCTCTCATGATAAAATCCTATTTATGGTGGAAGAAAAGAGTGAATCCTCAAAACACCAGCAACTCAAATAAAATGAATTTCCCTCATTCTTTCTGTCTCTTGGGTTTTGTAGATAGAGATTTAAACTTACATTGTATTCATAATGTGTGGCAAGTCTCCAAAGACAGTACCCCAAATAGTCACGTCTCCTGACATTCATGCCCTTTTGGAGTCTGCTCTCCTTGAATGGGTCTCACTTTTAATCCATAGAATACAGCAGAAATGGTGGAGAGGGACTTCTGTAGCTAGATTGTAAGCCTGAGTCTCTTGTGCTAAAATAATTAACCAGGAGGCCACTAGGCTGAGATGGTTCCAGCACCTTGGGTTCATGCATAAGCAGATTGAAACCCAGCTCAGCGTGAATGGTCATGGTCAGAGCCTAGGAAAATGACACTTAAGATTTACCAAGCAGAAGCCACCAACTAACCTTTAACTAGAGACTTCACCAATCAGAAACTGCCAACTAACCTCTATGTAGGGACTTTCCACTTTAACCACTCAAATGTTTTCTTTGTCTTGCTTCCAAAAGCACCTTAGAAAATTTCCCCCACTTTCTAGTTCTGTGGGGCCCTGAATCACTTGCAGTCTTGTGCTCCCTGATCCATAAATCAATGTCTACTCAAATAAACTGGTTAACATTTCAGTGTGCCTAAGTTTATCTTTTAACACTGCAGAATGCTTGTTCTGAGGAATGCCAGGTCTCATGGAAGAAGCCCAACCATCTTGAAGTCTATGAGTCATGAGGAAGCCCAAGATTGCCACATGGGCTATAGATAGGGCCAGCTGTCAGCAGCTCCAGCCACCGCAGCCCAGGCACCAAACATGTCAGTGTGGACATCCTGCCCCACCAAACCTTCAGGTAACCACAGCCTCTATCTGACTGCAACATCATGAGAAGCCCCCAACAAAGCCCAGTTAGTCAACCCACAGAAACAAGAAAGATAATAAGTTATTGATTAAGCCAATAAATTTTAGTGGTGTTTGTTACACAGCAATAAATATCTGGAATACTACATATGTAAAACAGCAGTAAGCAACCTATTTAGGTAGCTATGCATAAATATCAATAAGCAACACACCCTTGATCTAAAACAATGGTTCCCAATTCTCATGGTGGGACATTTCTGAAGTGTTGCCAAAAATTTCAAGAATATTGTGAACCTTTAAAATAATTTAAAAATAAAACTAACTTTACTAATTGTTTATTTTGAAAAAGAAATATGTAACATGCACTTCCTTATGAAGGGGATTAAGCGAAAAGGAAGTCAAAGAAATATTCGAGACAATTATGTTTGTAAATCAATCTTTAATTTGAAAAGGTGACATCACCAATCTAAAAGTGATTCCTGCACTGAAAGGGTCCAGAAACAGGCAAACCCTCCACTGTAATTTCCAAAGCCTCGAGGCCTCAAAGTGTGGTCTGCATGCCACACACCACCTGTCTGTCACCTGGGAGCTGAATCATAATCTGCATTGTAACAAGACCTCCAGGTGAGTCATGCATTGGTTTAAGTTGGAGCAGCAATGGTATAGAGCAGTAGTTCCCACTCTTGTCTGCACTTAAGAATCATCTGGGGATTTTTAAAAATTCCAAAATACAGGGCATACCTCAGACCAATGAAATCACACATTCTGGAGGTGGGACACAGGCTCTGAGGACTGATGGTTTTGAAGCCCACCAGGTGATATCAGTGTGCAGCCAAGTTTGGTTACTCTAGATGGAGCACTGGGGAATCAGGGGGCATTGAAAAACACTATTGTTGATTTCCACCCCCAGAGAGTCTGATCTCACTGGTCTTGGGTGTCCCAGGCATCAGGAGTTTCTAAAAGTGCCCCAAGTGACTTTAATGTGCTGCACAGTTTGAGAACCACAGACCTGGAGCCTGGCATGGAAGGGTCAAAATGGCAGATGAGCCTGCACCACTCTTTGGGGAAGACGGTTTTAAAGTCAGTGAGCCTTAATTAAAATGAACAGTTGGCCTCACAGCTTTCAGCTAACTCACCAGGTCTAATGACAGCATCAAGCTCACTGAAGTTCATGTCTGCCAAATCTTGTATGTCCCTCCAGGCTCTCCTGGCATTTTCCTCGGGCACATTTCTCTTCTGTTGGGCTCCCTTTCAAGTGATTAACCATGTGCATCTGTTCAGCATTAGGAGCAAATACCTTCACCTTCAAAAATAGAAATAAAAACAAATGATGTCACTGCCTCTATGAAACAATTAAGCAAACAATTTCGGAGTCTAAACCAGAAAAAAAAGTCAGAAAACCACTAAGTAATTTGGTATGTGTTCAGGGCCAACACCAGCTACAGATATTACAACTCAACCACAAAGAAGAAAGTGCAGGGGAAAAAAATAGAGCTATAAATTAGCTTCCAGAAAGAAAGATCACAAAGAGGTTGGTTTTCATATATAATATATATATATACTTTTTAAATAGATGGAAGAGAGGACATAATTTTATAGATAAGAACATATAGGGCTCAAAAGCACAAGAGAATTGATTAAATCAGCCCTTGAAATCCTTAAAAGCAGTGATTCTGAACCCCGCTACATATTAGAATCACCTGGGGAGTTTGGGCCCCAAAGAGGCCAGTTAAATGGAAATCTCTGGCGGTGAAAATCCAGCTTGGGCATTGCTATGTCTTCAAATCTCTCCAGGTGATTCTATCGTTTGTCAGGGTTGGCAACCACTAATCTAAAGCAAATGGGAGATAAAACTCAGGGCTCTGAGTGAAAATCTCAGAGGCTTTAATGCCAAAAGCCCAAAGTAGAACACTTGGTAGCTCTCACTTGACTGGCTTCCAGGCATCCAGCCCCACCAAGTTCTGGTTCAATATCCCCCGTCCACCCTCAGAAACACTTGGAGGGGTGGCGATCACTCTGGTTTCCCTCCCCCAGCCCTTGGATCGGCAGGGGTACTGATCTGGGGAAACAGGAAGACTTGGAGGCAAGGGAGGAAGCTCAGGGGACCCATGTGAATACTGGGAGGCCTTTGAATCGTGCCTTCTTCACGGGCTGCTTCCTCAACCCCAAACTCGCAGGTCTACCTTGCTGGGAAGTGCACAAGGCTGCTCTAAGTCAAATGTCCCTAGACTCTCTGAAAGGATGTCGTTAGGGCTAGAAAGCATTAAATCATGAATCTCAGCCTCTTGTTACTAGACTTTGTATTTGTTAAAGTATATATTTATGTTCTAAACATTTACATTTTGTATTCTCCATGTTTTCAGTTGTATAAAATTAATAGTTCCTACCTGTGATATACATACATATGAGAGATTCTATGCACATATATATCTTCTCATTTGTGAAAAGACTTAGAACATTTTGAAGGGCAAGAAAGATGCAAAGAAATGTGGCTTTGGTTTTAAACCAATAATTCCGCAAACAGGCTGGGTGCAGTGGCTCATGCCTGTAATCCTAGCACTCTGGGAGGCCGAGGCGAGTGGATTGCTCGAGGTCAGGAGTTCGAGACCAGCCTGAGCAAGAGTGAAACCCCGTCTCTACTAAAAAATAGAAAGAAATTATCTGGCCAACTAAACATATATATAGAAAAAATTAGCCGGGCATGGTGGCACATGCCTGTAGTCCCAGCTACTTGGGAGGCTGAGGCAGAAGGATCACTTGAGCCCAGGAGTTTGAGGTTGCTGTGAGCTAGGCTGACGCCACGGCACTCACTCTAGCCTGGGCAACAGAGCGAGACTCTGTCTCAAAAAAAGAAGAAAAAAAGAAAAAGAAAAGAAAACTAAACCAATAATTCCGCAAACAGATTGGCCTTCAGTTGCTTCATGGAAGTAATCAGATCAACGTCCCCAACGGGTGAAATATGTCTTCAACACGTGCCTGCCCCTGGGAACCTTCAACAAAGCACTGAGGCATTTGCTGGGTTGTAATCAAGAGTACATAAGTCCATCTACCTCTGTCTACTTCACCTCAAGGAGACAGAGGTTCATTAACACCCACAGACTACGGCACATAGGATATTTCCCTTCACCCATTAGCAAGTCAATAACTACTTGTTGAAAGGATGACCAACAGCCACATTCATTTTAATACCCTGCAAATGAAACAGGTGTCAAACGTTTCCTTTCCTACTTGAGCCCAGGAGTTTGAGGTTACAGGGAGCTATGATGATGCCACTGCACTCTAGCCAGGTAACAGAGCAAGACCCTACATCAAAACAAAACAAAAAACAAAGAAAGTAAAATACAGGAGAAGTTATCTGGAGCTGGGAGAAGGGAGAATGAGAGGTTCTGTTTAATGGTTGCAGAGTTTCAGTTTGGGGTGATGAAAAAGTTCTAGCGATGGCCAGCCGTGATAGTTACACAACATTATGAATATACTCATACTTCATGCCAGGGAATTGTACATTTTAAACGATTAAGTTTATGTTCTATATATTTCGTCACCAAAAACAAAACAAAAACACGTGCTACTGGTAAGGGGGTAGCAGCGCGGTGGTGTGTCAGGCAGCCGCAGGTGACAGGGTCTGGGTCTGGCCTCAGCCCTGCTTTCACGCCTTGGTGGCAGAGGTCCTCCCCTCCTGTCTTTTGTGTGGAGCCAGTTTCGGCATCTGGTGATCAAGAGGAGTGGGTGGAGGGAGAGGTGTTGGATAGGGCTTAAAATTAGAAAGAAGTGCGAGGGAGGGGAAAAGGCCTGGGGAGGGACTGCCCCCGCCAGTCCCCAGGCTGCAGAGGGAAGAGGGGGCAGGCCCCGCCGCCACCGTGCACCAGCACTGGGGAAGCTCGGTGCACTTCGGGGCAGGTCCAGACACAGGAGCCGGCCAGGATGCGCCCGGGGCGGGGAGTCTTGAGGCAGGACCCGGTGGCCCCAGCCGGCTCCAGGCTGCACCCGCGCGCCCCGTCGCGGCGGATCCGGCTCTCACGCAGAGCCCCGCGGGGCTAAGGGTCTTGGGCGAGAGACACCTGCCGGCTGAACCTGCCCACCTGGGCCCTGCGGACACTGCAGACATTCTCTCCTTTCTGAGGCAAAAGAAGAGAGAGCGCAGAGAACCCTGAGCTAGATTTTATTAACCGGTAACTTTTATTTGAAAATTATCTTTAAATGTAAGAGCAAGGGGAAAAAATGTATTTTATCCTTAGCTGAACTACTATAAAGTAACTTCCAACTTATTTCAAAAGAGAATATCAATATTGATATGCAATTTTTTAATTACAAAAATTTTGAATTGTGTGCAATATTTAAACTGCTCAGTTCCAAAGCTTGCAGTTGAAGTGGTGTTTTTGACAGGGAAGACTAAATGGGAGAGAGATGCCATTGGGCCCTTTCATTTGCCTCAGAACTGGAGGACAAATAATTTCTTAGGAAAATTCAAATGGAGAATTTGAGGTCCCGATACAGCGTGGGCTGTAACTAAGGGCAGTGAAACCTGGCAGTCTCAGCTGGGATGCAACTATTCCTATGATATTTTGTGTCCCACAAAGGTAGCAAGTTCTTAGTCCAAGACTGCATATGTATGTAGCTTACCTTTCTTATATGATCACAAGAAAGAAACAGCAAAGAATGTAGTTACTTTGTTCAGCTGGGAGGCTTCCTGAGTTTCTTCTGTACAACTTCATTTATTGACCAGATATTTGAAGAAAATGTATTCTTTATTGTTAAAGGATAAAATCTGCAATCTCCAACAAATACTGCTTCCCCTTCCAGATCTTTAAATCATTAGCTCCATCTTCCTCCAAGAAAAATTCCTTATGTGGCAGGAGCTGAATAAAACTTTCCATCTGCTTTCAAGAAGAAACCTACCTTTCTGAATCTGGAGATAGGATACATGTTGTAAGTCACAGATGGAAGTGCAAACCCGAGAAGCTGATTCTAGCCCTTGACCCAGTAGGATATTTACATGGCCTAAGACTGTCAGTGATGCCCAGATTTATAAAGAGGAAGTAAACACAGTGTCAACATCAGGCAGGGGAAAGAGCAGCTGCTGGTGAAAACACACGTATCCAACATCACTGTAGCTGAAGAGGACAACAACAACAACAACAGCAATGAATTTGAGATGCAAGATAACTTAGTTCTGGTCTGAGTGGTAGCGATCAAATCTGGCTCCACCATCACTGCCTTATGTGATATTGGGAAAGTTACTCAATATCTCTGTGCCTACATTTCCTCGATCTGAAAGTAGGAAGTAGCACATTTTTCATAAGGTTGTTAGGAGGATTAAAAATAGTACATGTCAGCTGTGTCAAAACTTTGATATTGGTGCATTTCTGTTCACTGAATGGTTTGCACCACTTGAGTTTACTTGGTATGTGTTGCTAAACAACAAAGTTTCAGGACGTTTAGTTTAAAAATCAAATTGGCTTTTATTAGTGATTCATAAATCAGGCAGCATCTCATCCAAAATAGAGGGAGTTTCATTGGGCATGGCAGGACAGTTGGTTTTTGTAAGGTAGCTTGAGCAGGAACAAAGAACAGAAATACAAAAAGTGGACTGGTTAACATTAGATTAGTCCAGGTTACTTTCCTTGTACAGGATAAAGCAGAGGGGACTTCCTTCCCATGCCAACGCATGGTAGCTGGGCCCATTCTGACTGGTTGCTTTGAATCTCCTGTTTTTAGGAAAAATTGGTCTATTTGGGGATTTTCCTGTCTTAATGTGTCAGTTTGATTACATAGCACTTAACAGAAGTGACTGCATTTTGGTATAGTCTGTTGGGACCTAGAGCAGGAAATCAGTGCAAAATAATGGCCTCCCATAAATTTTATTTAAGGACATAAAGAGTTTTTGTTCTGAAGCTGGTTTTCCTGAGCATATTGATAAACTGTTTGCAACAGAAGTAAAAAATATATTTAATAAATAAGTACAAGATTAAAGAATTGTCTAAAAGATTCAACGTAACAAGTAAAAGATCATAAAGCCAAAATTAGTTGATTTAGTATTAGGGTAAAATGTTAACCATGGCTCCATAGTTTGTTTTTAAGTCACACATGTTTTTAAGTAGACAACCCTCTCTAATCCCTTCCTTAAGTGAATATTATAATTTTTTAAACTTCATTAAATTTAAAACTATGCTTATAAAATTATGCTTTTAAAATTATCTTTGACCTAAAATAAATTATGCCATAAGCAAATGAAACTATCAAAAATCTGAAAATAGTACCTACTTAGAGTTGATACATTTGTTTAGGCTATTTAAGCACCTATATAACAGGTAAGTATACCCAAGTCTCATAGACTTTGGGGAGCATTGTTAATTTTTGATTAACATCAAGATTTTCTTAACCTCTTACATTAAAATTTGTGTGGAAAATGAGTGTGTCTAGGGCAGGGGCTCTTAACCTTTCTTTGTATTCCCTGGACCACTTTGGCAACCTGGTGAAGCCCCTTCTCAGAATAATGTTTTTTAATGACTAAAATAAAAAGCATAGGATTATAAGTGAGAAAGTAAAAATTAGCTTGGACTTTTAAAAACCTGCCCTGCTATTCATCAGTTGGGATAAAAGACAAATAAAAAAACCAGCCTCAAAATTATAGGAAAACTATATTCCTCCCTGTGAAAGTTGATGATACAAACTGGGTCATTCTTGTCATAACCAACTAAAACAGAGCCAAGAAGCTAGCGGGGAGGAAGTATTCAGGACACATAACATTGCTCCAGGAATGCAATTCTCTGCAAGCCTGGCTGCTGAAACTACCTGCTGTAACCTGAAACCAGTTTTATCTAATAGATTCTGAAACAATCAGCTGCAACTCTAAGACTGGTTTTACCCACAGCCTTCACTCACCAGAGCTTGCCAGCTTCCCAAACCTATACTGCCGATGAACTTTCTCAAAGAGTAATGTGTAACATTCCTCCTTTTCATAAAACCTCCAATCTCTTCCTGTTCTTTGTACACACTGAGGAACACTGGGTCTGTGAGTATGCCCTGAATTGCAATTCTTTTTTCCCAAATAAAACATTAGAGATTCATCTCTACATATTTTATTTGACTTTGACCCTCCCAAACCACAGTAGGTTGTAAAGTGTCACAACAACCCTCTGCATTCTTATTCACTGAGAAACTCTGTTCTCTAAAATTATAGACATAGAGACACTTTTCTGTTTGCAATTTTATCAGTAAGAATAAAATATCCCACCTTTGCCCACAGACTCTCAGTCATTTGACACAGAGAATGAGCCTTAATTTTCAATCCAGATGCAAAGCTTCTAATAAAGGGTTTCTGGACACAAAATTTCATCTCTATTTTAACTTAGCAGTTTTCAAGAATATAGGACCATGGGTCCACTTTGTAGTCCAGACCTTACATTGCTCCTGGGTTGACACAGCCTTGGCTTTGTTTTGAGGCTACCAAAATACTGTTCATGTAACTTTTATTTCAACTCCACCTTTCCCCAGAATCCAGTAATAACTCTTTTTATTTGGTTGGGGAGATGCCACATAGTCCTAGTGGTCTTAGGCTGGTTGAGCAAGGACCCACAGAAAACCAATTAGATTAAAATTCAGTTCTATCTGTGGGCCCCTAAGGTTTAAAAGCCACACACTAGAGGAACATGCCCAGTACAGTGAGGGATCACGCAACAATGGTCTATGAGCATCTTTAGCCTAGGGTGTGGGGTCACAGCCAAGAGGAATGGGGTTCACTCCTTGTCACCACAAAGGGCAGAACAAGAATAGAGCGAAGGGAGTTAGCAGGAGGCTGAGTTAAGGCCAATATGAGGAAACATTTCTCACCATGACAGCTCTCTGCACACCAAGCAAAAAGAGGGCAGACCCCAAAGGGGAAGTCCCCACCGCTGACCAAGGGCAACCTGAACTTGGTTTTTATAGCTCTGGGAAGTTCTGAGGTATATGGGAAGTTTCACCATGGCCCTCTAGTGTATGGTTCTATTATTTGTAAATGTTGTAATGTTACTTTTTTGATAGCCATGCTCAAGTGCTAGCCCACAGAGAATCCTGCAGGTATCCTTCAAATCCGGTTAACCACATTTCAGCTTTCAGGGCTGGGATTCTTCCCTCTCTCATCTTGGGCAGGTCTTTGGAGAAGCCAGATTAGCTGTGGTCATTTTGAATTGGGCGATAGCACGTGGAAGAGAACTAGGCTTGTCGTCACCTAAATGCATAGACGAATGGATGTTAAAATGCTGCCCTGCCTGAACCTCCCCAGAGCCCCTCAACCTGGTGCAGCAAGTGGTGCCCGATTTCCATCTGCCCTCAGGAGTTTGGAGGGCACAAAGTGACACCGCCACCCCACTACCCCACCCCTCCACAGACCCGGATTGTGGTGATCACCTCTGGCTACAGAAGCCTCATTGCTTGGTCCAACATGCTTACAAATACTAGGATGGCTCACGCGTGTTCTGGGGGAGGCTGATGAAGCCCTGGTCTGCCAGGGCTCGGCAAGGCTGCTCTCATAAAACAAGTGGCACATGTGATAAGGATTTTAATGTACTTATAGACATAACTCGGTATTCGTCTAACAGCATGGAAACGATCGTCTCCTCAAAACAGAGCAGTTGATCCCATTGTTTTCTGTTGGTGGCTAAAGGGTCCAAGAAGAGAAGGTAACGTAGAATCTCCCCTACTGAGAGAGCGGGAGTGGCTTCAACAGCACTTGGGTGGCAGCACGGATTATGCGTTGTCAGTGCCAATCATTTCCCCGTCATTGTCCCCAGTCTTCTCACTGCACCCACCGCCCCCAAACATTCTCATTCACTCAGATGTGTGCTGGCGCCTAGTCTGGGCCCTGTGAGATGGGGAAGAGTTCGGTGCTAGGGAATCCACGGGAGGAACCGGATTTTTGTTTTGCTGGTTCTTGTCGGAAGCAGGTTAGTGCAGCTCCGCAGAAGAGGCACCTTTAACCCGGGCCGGGAGGCACTACAGGTGAGGCGGCCCGAGGCTTGGCTGGGATTCCTCGGGGAGCCCGACCAAAGCCCCGCCCCGGACTGCAGCGCTTGGACGCCGCCGCCCGGCGGGGGGCGTGGAGGCGTCACGCGCGCGGAGCCGACAGCACCGGGCCGTGCCCTCGCGGCCGAGGCCTGGGCCCGGCACCGGGCTGAGCCGGACGGAAGCCCGAACCCGGCTCCCGGCTCTGCGCATGCTCGGTCGTCCGCTGCCGCCGGGCCCCGGAGGCGCCGGAAGCAGCGGGAGCCGCCTTATGGCGCAGGCGGGCAACAGCGGCCCGGGGGCCAAGGGGCGGCGGGGCGCGGTTCCGGGACGCGCGTCGTGGCGCTGGGCCCTGGCGCTGCTCTGGCTGGCGGCGACTTGGTGCTGGCCCCGGGCCTCGGGCGGCGCCCCAAGACGCCGCTGGCCGGTGCCCTACAAGTGAGTGCGGCGGCGGCGCGCGCGGCCCGGTTGGCGCTGGGGCAGGGGGCGGCGGGCGCGCGCACGACCGGGTTGGGCTGGGGCCGGGGCGGGCGCGCGCGCGGCCGGGTTGGCGCTGGGGCCGGGGGCGGCGGGCGCGCGCGCGGCCGGGTTGGCTCTGGGGGCGGGGGCGGCGGGCGCGCGCACGGCCGGGTTGGGCTGGGGCCGGGGGCGGGCCGGACGCTCTTCGTGGCGGGGCGCGCGACGGCGCGAGGCGCGCTCGGGGAGGCTCTGAGCGCGGTTGGGAGCGAAGTTGAGAGTTCGGGACCCGCAGCGGGTCGCCAGCCCTGGGACGTTTCTTCTTCCTCTCGGGACGCCGGAGCCAGGCTATGGGCAGTCCCCAGTCGTGGAAGGAAAAGGGAGTAATGTTATTCTATGGAGTGACTTAGTAACCGATTTCTTGAATAGTTTAGAAAGACTTTAAATATCACACCTATTACTTATTTAGCACTGTCAGTTATTACTGCGTGGCATTTGGCACAGTTTACAGCGTGGCCAACTCGCCCTGGTGGGGCCGGGACTTCCCAATGTTGGCACTAAGAGTTCCGCGTCCAGGGAATCCCCTTCTCGTTCAGTCCCGGGCGAACCGGGAAGGTTGGTCACTTAAACCCAGAGGCAGGACGCGGGTCATAAATCGAGGACAAATGCTACAAACCTGTGAAGCTGATTTGAACCTTTAACCTGGAAGATACAGCCTAGGCTTGCTAGATAGCTAAACATAGAGAAAACGATGACAACATCGGGGAGGAGAAAGACCAGCAGCTTTTGAAAACACAACTATTTTGCATGACAAAATAGGAACTGCTAGCTGATGCCAAACTGAGATATTAGTGTTTTCTGCTCACTGTATGGTTTGCACCACTTTTTTGTTTTGCTTGATATACTACGTGAAAAGAGAAGTTTGTGATTGAAGCTTGTTTTCTTGAAAATGTTAGTAAAATGTTTGTAAAAAGTAAAAATTGTACAATAAAACAAGAAAGAGATTGTAAATCCAAACTATTTGGTTTAATATTAGGGCAAAGTGTTGACGGTGGCTTGTGTTTTCTTTAAAAGTCCCGCGTATTAAGTGCATGCCCCCATCTAAACCCCTTAGTTGGATATAATACCATTCAACTTTATTAAGTTCACACTTAGGTGTTTTAAATTACCCTTGACCTAAAATAGATTTTGCTGTGGGTAAGTGAAAAATATGTGTTTGTTTAAACCAGTTAAGTGTCTAAAAACAGTGTGCCTAAGTGGCATAAACTTTTGGAAGAGTTGTTAATGTTTTTAGTTAACATTAATATTTTAATTTCTTAAAATAGAAATTTTTGTTGATGTGTTAGGGTTGTAAAACAATAGATCTGGCTAGAACCTTAGGGATCTAGGATTCTTAGAGGATGGAAGCTGCCATTTATTCTTCTTTCCTAGTGCCAGGTATAGGTGACAAGTGTCTTTTGAGCTGAATTCAGCCACACTCCCCCTCTAGTCCTATTGCTGTGGCCTTCTTTTCTTTGCCTGCGTTATTGCAGTCACCTCCTAGTGATCTCTCAGCTTTAATTCGGCCTCTCTCCTCACCCTTCTCTAATTCGTAAAGTAAGATCCCATGAGATCTGCTACTTAACATCCTTGAAGCTCACCCCTCTCCAGTTGTAGGATTCCAGGGGAGGAGGTGCCAGTCACACTTTCTTAGTGACAAAATGGCAGCCCCTGCCTGTCCTGTCTCCACTGCTGCCCTGAGGCCTTAATTCTAGTCTTCCGTACCTACTAGAGACCCTTCAAGTGTGCCACATTTGTCTTACAATGCTTAACATTTTGTTTCTTCTGTTCCAACCTCTGCGAGTATATAAAACCCTTAGGCCAGGCCTTCATCTCTTTCTTTGTCCTCCCCACCCCGACCCAGCCCACACCCACACTGGGTAAAAATGATTTCTCCCTCCTTCGTGCCCACAGGACTCTGTTTCTTTAGCACCTACCACAGTGCACGTCATTACTTGTTTAATGTCTTCTCAGCTCCCACCCAGGTCAGTGAGAAGGGGAACAGTGTTTTAATTTTTGTTTCCTTCCTTCCTAGTATAGTGCCCTACACATAGTCGATTCTCAGTAAATATTGGTGGAATGAATGTTGGTTCATTCTTAAGTAAATGTAAACTATATCCTACTAATAATTATCTTTGAATCTTAATGTATGGATTGTTTGGAAAATTAAACACGTTGGAAAAATATTCATTTATTCTGTAAACATTTGTATGTGTCTACTATGATAAGATCTGGAGCTATAAATATTTTAAGACATGGTCTCTGTCTCCACAAATTGTCACAATGAGAGTGAGACACAGGGAAGCTTGCATGCAAGTCATCATTTGCTATTAAAGTCATCATTAGAAGTTCACAGGATAACAAATAAAATGTAAGTTTATTCACTACGGTCTGAGCTTTGACTATTTTCCCTAAGAATGCTTCTAATGGTGCAGTTAAAATCTGGATTCAAAAATGTGTGAGAAAAACCAAATTTCTGTTAGAATCTAAGTTGATGGTTTCTTTTTCTTTATTAGACGCTTTTCCTTCCGTCCAGAACCAGATCCTTACTGTCAGGCCAAGTACACTTTCTGTCCAACTGGCTCACCTGTCCCAGTTATGAAGGGTGATGATGTCATCGAAGTCTTCCGATTACAAGCCCCAGTCTGGGAATTTAAATATGGAGACCTTCTGGGACACTTGGTAAGGATGCATCTTGATCTTGTAACTTTGGTTAAATGATTGGCTATTAAGTTGATTTGAGGGAGTAATCACTATCAAATGGCTGGTTTTAGATGATGTTTATTGGTGTTCCTGTTAGCATATTTAAAATGAACAGTCAAAAACGGTTATTTCCAGTTTTTGTAATCTTGACAATAATAATGTAATCATTTTAATTCCTTTTGATATTGTGAATCTGAACCCACCCACCTCTTATACCCAGCTCCTGGAAAGTGAGAGGGAAGGAGGCCCAGAAGGGGCCAGGCAGGCAGGGAGCACCTCTGATTTCCAGGCCCTGTTGTAGGCTCTTTTCCAGGTTGGCTCATCACCTTGTGAGGTATATAGAGTTCCTCCTCCCTGAGACTGTGGCATAGAGGCTTCTCATACTTACTCTGAGCTGTAAGGAAATTACGAGCATGTCCATATAGCATACATCCCTCCTGTCTGAGATGAGCTGCAGTGGCCAAAGCCAGAGTGGACGAGGGCCTGGAGTTCGTGTGGCCACAGAGTGAACATGAGAATAGCAACGCAGAGGAAGAACAGCTGAACGGTTAATTCTGTGTGATGTGCCACAATTTTCTCCCATCAGGTTACCTAGACCCATGGTTACTTCCCAAATTTTTATGCATATGTTATCTTTACACAGAAAATTATGCACGATGCCATTGGATTCAGGAGTAAATTAACTGGCAAGAACTACACAATGGAATGGTATGAACTTTTCCAACTTGGCAACTGCACATTTCCCCATATCCGACCTGAAATGAATGCCCCTTTCTGGTGTAATCAAGGAGCTGCCTGCTTTTTTGAAGGAATTGATGATACTCACTGGAAGGAAAATGGAACATTAGTTTTAGTAGCGACCATATCAGGTAAGTTTCAGAAATATGGCAGTATTTGATGGTTACATCCAAATCCAAATGAAAGAAATCACAGTACTTCCACTGAGGATATGTTAACTGTAAACTGTATCTGAAAAAAAATTTTTAGTGATGATAAATTCAAATATTTTTATGTTGAAAAATAATAGTTACTGCTCATATGGACTTTGGGCACTGTTCTGACTGCTGTACATATATCACATCATTTATCATCATAACACCCTGAGAGTTACTATTATTTTTTCCATTTTATAGATAGAGAAACTGAGGCACAAAAAGGTTAAGTTTACACATCTAAGTAGGTGGGACTCCAATCCCACCTGGCAGTCAAGCCCCTGGGACCATTCTCTTAACCACTTTGGTACATTGCCTCCCAAAATGTATATACTCTTAGCATTTGAGGCCCCCTTGAGCAATTTAAATATTTTATCTGAGATTTCCTGTTCTTTTGGATGTGTGAGTGAGTTGCTGAAACAGTTGAATTTTTCTATATGTGCTGCAGTGTTGGTTATCGATGAAAGGAGTTCAGCAGAACTTTCATCAATAACTTGTTCTGTCACCTTGGGTCACATTTTACCTTATTGGTCTGTGTGTAGAATGGGGATGATACCACCATAGCATTTTAAAGGTAAGGACATTGCCCACATGATTTATAGAGTACTACGTTATAATTTGCTGTTCCCCAGAAAAGTGGAAACATCTGAAATGAAAGCATTGTTTGTGACAATAATTATTCAGTGAACCCCAGTACTTGAGAAAATGACCATCCTTTCTACTTATATAGCTCATTACAAATCATTTTGAGGTGTGTTAACTCACAGTTCAGTGGAGATGATAAAATACTCTTCTTCCTTCCACAAATAAGAAATTGAGGCTCAGCCAGCTAACGTCACTTACCCATCTCTCAAGGTCAAGGTCACAAAAGCTGGATCCAGCAGCTCCAGGACTAGAACTGAGGTCTTTTAAATGTAACCTGGGGATCTTTCAACTGAATACCCCATGCTATTTTCAAATCTTTTCGCCTCCTTTCTAATCGATGTAGTCCCAAGCCATCCCAACAGTACGAAAGTCCATCCCTCGTTTAATAATGCTCAATAAAATCAATAGCTGCTCTTTCTTTCATTCCAGGCCAGTTCACATCTCTTTCTCCATTTTCACCTACATCATTATCTGCAAATTCATCCTTCTGACATAAATCAATGATAATATGAACAAGCAATCACTTGTTCATACCAGTACTTAAATCTTTTAAGTCATCCATCTGCCTTGTGATTAGTCCTGTTCATTGATTTTTCTTCATGTTACAAATGGTGTTTTAAAGCATTTTCATCTCTTACATACAACAGTGGCTTTTCAAAGTTGAACTAAGAATAGTATCCCGAGTTCTAAGAAAACAGACTTTGTATTATTCCACAATTTTAATTCCATAAAATTGATAAAGTTGGCCACTCTTATTCGTCTCAGCAAACATGAAGAATTTATTTTATGGACTCAAGTTGAAGTAACCAAAGAAAGGTTTGCACACAGTGACAAAGTGAAATGTTGGGGCCCACATCCACTTGGCATTATAAATGCCCAGATGAGGGTTGTAACATTCAGAGTACAGTGTTACCTAAATATCTGGAGAGATTCTTCTGGTCTGGTACAAGGCAGTAGGAGAGAGGGTAGCCAGGCTAGGGTCTGTGGAGTCCATGAACTCAGCCAAAAACGTGTCCCGTTTAGTTGATTCATTGGAGGTGTGTAGGGGAGGGGATGTCAACAGCAGCATCCTGGCAGCTGCAAGCACAGGGAAAACGAGAAATGCCAGATCTTCAAGGGGAAGGGGTATGGTATGGGTTCCTGTAACAGTAGTAAACCAGCCTTCTAGAGTAAGCTGCTCCTCAGGCAGCTGGTCATACGCTTTGCGACACAAAAGCTCTACGTTTCATCTGCCTGTTTTTCTTACACCATCTTTGCCCATTCACCTTTTCCTCTTCTGCAGTTCTTTCCTTGCTTTCCTTTTCTCATTTGCCTCTGAATCCAAGATTCAGTGAGTAGGATAGATTCAGTGCGGGGTAGAGCTTTTGCATTTGTGTAATTTCACTTTGACTATGGCTTAAATGATTATTATAGAATTAGTACCTAAGACTTCTCTGTATACTTCAGAAATGTCTTGTGACTTAAAGAATGGAATAAAAATTGGCACAGCTTAGATTCCTATTGTGAAATGTAGGTTTGGAAATTCAAAACTATTGTTTACTCATGTGCATCATGGTCTTAATCAAGTTAGAACATTTTACTGAAAACTCACATTATTAGCTTTGATGTTCACATAGTATTTTTAAATTTTTTAAACCTAGGAAACATGTTCAACAAAATGGCAAAGTGGGTAAAACAGGACAATGAAACAGGGATTTATTACGAGACGTGGACTGTCCAAGCCAGCCCAGCAAAAGGGGCAGAGACATGGTTTGAATCCTACGACTGTTCCAAATTTGTGTTAAGGACATACGAGAAGTTGGCTGAACTTGGAGCAGAGTTCAAGAAGATAGAAACCAACTATACAAGAATATTTCTTTATAGTGGAGAACCTACTTACCTTGGAAATGAAACATCTGTTTTTGGGCCATCAGGAAACAAGAGTCTTGCTTTAGCCATAAGAAGATTTTATTACCCTTTTAAACCACATTTGTCAACTAAAGAATTTCTGTTGAGTCTCTTGCAAATTTTTGATGCAGTGATTATACACAGACAATTCTATTTGTTTTATAATTTTGAATATTGGTTTTTACCTATGAAATACCCTTTCATTAAAATAACATATGAAGAAATCCCTTTACCTAACAGAAACAAAACATTCCCTGGCTTATAAAACTTGAATTCTACTGCTCTTCTTTTCTCCAACCACCAGCATCCCAGTTTTTCAGGGGGTGATTTTACATTTGTGGATTTCTTAGCCTTTCTTCCTTGGGGCAGAAAGATGAAATGCATGTCAGCAGAATTGCTGCATATTAACATCTCAGGACTTTTCTCTTGGAAAGAAGCTGAAACTCTTATTGTATTGGCCAAAGTGAGCATGTTGGGTGATCTTGATTTCAATTTCCAAGCCTTTGTTAATATGGAGAATTATGGTTCATATCAGGTATGTAGGGACTTTTAGACTCAGTATTTTAAAGTTGTGAATATGGTGTGCCCAAGATTTTAAAAATATCCTCAGTGACATTTTCATGGTGGGAGCTACTTTTTCTGATTTAAGTGTTTTCTAGGAGTTTAGACTGACTTTACTGCTTTTCTAACTTTTGGAACCAAGTCTAGTTGCATTCCATTCACCTAACCTTAAAGATTTGTTTGAACACCATAGCTGGAGTGGTTGTGCTTCTTCCAGATGTGATAAATAACAGTGTTAAAGAGTACAAATTTCTGGCTACTATTTTGGATCTAGCTAGTAACTGGCTTTTGTTTTTTAAACAACTTAACATCTCTAAACCTTAGTTTCCTTATCTGTAAAATGATTCATCTATTAAGGTTGTAAAGGTTGAAGTCGTATGTGTTTGGCATAGTAAGGTCATAATGAATGGTAGCTATAATGATTAATCAAAGAACAAATTGTCATCCTTGATCTTGCCTAATGTAGTTTATGGGCCAGCCTTTCCTGGGTTTGTAATCAGCTAGACTGAGCTGGTAGTGTAGTGCTTCAGTGATTCTTCAAAAATTTGGAGCATTGAAGTATCTGGCTGCAGGCATATCTGAGTGAACAGGTAGCTTCTGACTCCTCCATTGCTTCCTGTAGTTCTTCCTCCCACTCAAGCTGCCAGTGCTGTGGAAGAGAGTGCACTTCCCAGAGATGGGACAGATTTTTACTAAGGATCTCCAAGTAGCTGTGCTTTCATTAGGGCCATCAAACAAGTTTTCTGGGTCCTTCCTTTAAGAATTTGATAATCAATTGAGTATCTTTCTATTCATGGAAAAAAACACCAGTCAGTAAGATGATGGAGCAGAGATCAGCAAAAATAATCCATGTGTTGTCCTTAGACCAGTATCTGTCAACCAGACGTTACTGGTCTGTGAAGAGATAAGTACAGGAAGCAGTTAGAAACTTTTAAAGAAATCTATTGGAGTATTTTTGTTTCTGTTGGATCTAATAAAAACTGTATTTTGTATTTCTCTGGTCTTATTTCATTTGTCTAGGAATTAATTTTTACTGTATTTTTCAAAACTGTAGGCCCCACACAGACTGAAAATAAAAACCTAGTCACCACAGATAGCTTGAGAAACACCGTACTACACCATTCTACCTACTATACAGAGGTAGTCTTCCTCAAGTACATAAGGAGAACTTTCATTGCTTCCCACTTAGTCTGTCTACTCATATCAATAGTACGTAAACATTCGTAATTAATATCGCCTCTTTAAACTGCTAATTGTCCTCAGAGTATGTCACAAGAAAACTTGAATCTTAGCATTATCACCATCTAGTGGCTAAACTCGGGCAACACCAACTTCTGATTCTTAGAAAAAATTGCTCAGGGAAAACTATTTTGGATTTCTAGACCTGCATTGGAGTGACAAAAGATTCTCATACAAGTTTGTGTCAACTGCAAATCACAGAACCTGGTTTCATAGCAAAAACAATTGAAGACATCTGTATGTGGAACTTGACTTTTATTTTAAAAGCAAGATTCTAATATAGTTTAAAAAGCATTCAAGATTTTTTATTTTGCCTAAGCATATTAATAAATGAAATTCTGTGACAGTACCACACAGATTCAGGTGACTATAGCACAGAGAGCATAGCATTCACATAGGCACTTCTTAAGAATTTACCAAACCTCTAAGATGAAATAGAGTTTTCAAGTACAGATGATTCAAGAATATTCTTTTAAACCGTAGTTGGGAAACCAAAATATGGCCGGGCAGGAACTTACCAACTAAATTTTGCTGCCCTTTGTGGGGCATAAATCATCACATAAATTTGGTTTCCATTTTGCTGTTGTTTTAAATGTGTACAATTTCCTCTAAGAGAAACCATTTCGTTGATTATATTAGGGCTTTAGAATAAATGATATATCCTCTCTCATTAATCTGGGTCAGTATTAAGTAAGTACACCCACAAAGTATATTTTTGCAGATTGAGCAAAACAGTCAAAAGGTGAAAATAACTACTAAATTTTGAACATTTGGAACCCTCAATATTGGCTTTTCAAAAATAAGAAAGAAAAGTCTTAGATATCCAGTTTTATAGTCTGCTCTGGTAGCACTTAATGAATTATCTGGGACTACAGTTTATTAAAGACTATTTTTTAAATAAATTGTTGGCATGTTATGTGAGAGTAATGTTCCAAATCCACACACATACTATTCCCTGCTCACAAAGGCAAATGGACTGGCTAGTTTGTTCCCAGTACGGTGCCTCCTCATATTTACCCTTTATTGTTCAAGTAGTTTCCTGCTCTTCAAACCTTTCTACATTTTTCTCTCTATTAAAAATAAGTTAGTATATTACTTATCCTTTTATTAGACTGATTATTCTAAGGATAAGTTTAGTTCACTTTCAGAATAAAAAGGCTTTGTGTCCTTTTTTAAAGTTCGGTGGCAGCAAGTGGGTGGAATTTTCCTGACTGCTTGTTAACATTTAAAACCAGCCCCACAGATAAACTGGGGTTGGAGGCTGTGTAAAGATTATTCCCATCTATGTGTGGGGTAGAAATTTACAGCATCTTAATAGGACCTAGTTTAGTCTTGATCCTTCTTCATACAAAACCCCTTCCTTCTAACCTAAGCTTTTCCATCAATACAAAAAAGTTCTTAGAATGCAGTAAATTGACTTAACCATAATGCCTGTTTTTTCTGAATATTGTTAAAATAAGCCACATTAAGGTAAATTTAACTTATCTTCTGAAATCCAGTAAGACCAGAGGTGAAAATAATTTCAATAGTTTAAAAGCTATTGATTTATATAAAGACATTTCTCTGTAAAAAGGCTAGCTGTGCTCAAGGACCCTTTAAGAGTTAGAATTCTATGTCTATAATGTGTTTTGTAAGTTCTCATTCTGAATGCAGAAAGAACCTATTCCTTATTTTTAATGTAACTGTTTTCTGTATAAAATTTTAAACATAAATTTGTTTCATGATAGATTTTTAATTTCCTATTTCTTTAGGCATCAGAGCTTATTTCAAGAACAGATTCCATGTGCCTAACCTTGTGTCTTCAAAAAAGCCAGCCTACCATAAACATTGTTTAAGTATTCTATCCATCAAATATGGGTTTGAAACTAAATCCATAAATTTTTAAGTTTAACTAGTTTGAAAGTCAAGTATATATGTTTGGGTAGTTTAAGAAAGTATAACATACCACAGCATTAGTAACTTTTTATTCTCAAATTGATAAAAGCATTTAACATATACTTTACAGTATAAACAAATTAAGTGATATACATTTTGCTTATAAAGTGACTTAAAGTATTTCAAGCATTATATAATTCAATTTGTACAAAAAGTAAATTTCCAAATAAAGCTTTGGTTAGTAGAACTTATGTACTGTCAAATCCATTTTCCAAAGTTGTTCAAGAAAAAAACTCCATCCATTAGCCACAGGTATTTCTCGTACAATCAAAGCTTTTTACTATTTAGAAAGGGGAAATATTACAATAATTGCTTTTAATTTTCAAGTCTGGATCAGCCTTTTTTCTTCTCATTAATATGTGGTTGCAGGGTAGAACACCACCATCACTTTTGAAAAACAAATTATGTACAAAATCATTTTTTACTTTATTCTTAGGAGGGTGTATTTTAAAAATAGATTAGATCTGTAAGACTGTTAGCTTCCATAACTACTGAGATACTTTTTAAAAGTCATACTACTGAAGAGAGCCATTTCAAGCATTAATGTATTCCACTGGGGGTAAATCACTTCTAATTTCCCTTAGGAGGATAATATCTACTAGCACTAGTGGCCAGAATCAAAGTTTATATAACTAAATGTAGCCCCAAACTTAACATTTTTACAGACTCTACAATGTATGGATTACCTTTATTCATATGAAAGTAATATAAAATGCTACCTAACTTAAATATCAGTTAAACCAAATTAACAATCACAAAACTATAGACATTTTCCTATTATAATTTTCCAGTTTACTAAGCAGTATTTACTCAAAATTGATTATGAACTTAAATATATCCTCTTTTAAATTTACTGTTTATGCTGAACTGTACACTGGTGGCTCCTTTTATGGTTTCTTAAAATTCTACTTACATAAATATGTAATTCCAAAATGGAAAAATGAGCCATCACTAAGATTTACTGGAGACTAATATTCTTTCATGGAAACGATTTATAAACATTTTAGACCTCTATGTTTAATTATTTCAATTTGGCTTTTTTAAATACATAAGCTTTTCATTTTGATTATTGTCTAATACTTCAAAACTAGTTTAAACAAAGACAAACAAAACCAAGGAGAACTGTTAAAGCATTCCTTGCTTTACACACAATGCCTCAAGTGCCACATACATAGTAATATATCACAAAAAAAGAATATGGTTTAGCAGATTACAGAGCAAACCTAGACATTTATACAAAGCTAAACACTGCCTCCTTTCTATTCCATTTATTGTCTTTTAATTTGATCTTGGCTCCGTGTATTATCCTTCTATAATAACCACTGTGTGACATTTATCAGTTTTCTGTGTTTATCAGTCTTCCAGTTACTTATATATACCTCTTTTTCTTTAAACTATGTAACATTTGAGAACATTCATTTAATCTTTTTCATTAGATATGATATACCCTACATTTTTCTTACAAAAAGCTCACTTTCCTGAGCTATATTAAACACCTTATAACAGGTGTATGTATAACTAAAGACCCTAAAATGTCAAGTTTACATTTTAAAAAATGCATAGAGAACATCTCAGAAAACCTATTAGTATTCATTTCTTGCGTATTATAATATAGAGGTTTTGTTTCCTTCAGACTATAAACTAATCTTTACAATTGGTTATTATTTTCACATCTGAACCACATTTTTAAAAAATTTTTCAGAGATTTGATTGCTATTAGGCTAAAGAAACAAATGGAGTTTTCTGACCAAAAATGATTCATGGATGGGTCTTCCAATAAACGACCCTTATATACTCACTGAAGATATCAAATTTCTGTGCCACAAAATAGAATTATATAAGAACTACAGCAAATAAATTTTTATTATAATACATTTGCTTGAAGTTAAGGTGCTATTCATCATGCCCTATATCATGCAGTCTTTACCAAGTGGGCATCATGTCTGGAAACCACACCCTACCAAGATGCTTGGACACTTCCCAATGAATCTGTTCCAAACTATACTTTTGGTCAGGAATTAATACTTCTTCCATAATGGATAACTGAGACAGGCGGCCACCGCACATCTTCACAAACTCAACAAAGGCACTACATGAGACTTCACATTCCCCTAGTCCAATAGCTGACAAATTTTTGCATCGCTCTGCAATGCGAATCAACTCTTCATCAAGTGGCCGCAATCCATTAGCACACACTACTAATTCAACTAGTCTAGGGCAAGTCATTCCCACACGGCCAAGCACATCTTTGCTCACTGATCTCCCAAAGTAAAGATGCGTGGCAGGTATTTCATAACGAAAAAATGGGTCAAATTCCTCTTCATATAAAAAAAAATACATCACTAAGTTCACTTTGGGTGAATGTCTGATGAAAGCATCCCAGCTGCTCTTCTGAATAGTATGGAAGTGTGTCTGTCCAGGATTCTCACTGACTATGTCAATGCGCAAATGTTCTAATCGAACATGTTTTTCAGAAGACAAAGCAAGTAGCAATTCATCGCTTAGTAAGTGGTAGTTCAGGGCTAGTTCTCGTAAGCCATGACACTGATCAGCCACACAAAGGATACCTTGAAAGAAAGAAAGAAAAAAAACTAATTATTTACAAGATTTTGTACAAATTCATCTGCTCAAAAATTCAATCACATGTATGTTGCACATGCTGTTTTATGAAAGTCTAAGTTAAAAAAAAGTACATGTTGCACAAAATTTTGCCATATTTGCCTTACCACAAAACTATACAATTTAAAATGTACTTATATAGTTGAATTAGTAAAAGGAAAGTCACATTTTAAATTATTAACTTTTTCTATAAGAAAATAAAACCAATTCTAAATCCAATACCTCAAAAAGAAATGAAGCTCACTTATCAACTCACAAAATAATAAATTATTAACTAACTCTGTCATTTTAGAAATATACCATGACTAAATAAGGTTTATCCCAGTAATGCACAGTGCCATAATTTTCATAAGAATTATTACCAACATTAAATTTACAGGTTAAGCAAGAAAAATTACATGATCACTACAAAAAAAGCCAAAGGACATTTTCTGAAATTCAAAACCTAATCCTAATAGAAATAGGGTAAGATGTAACCATATAAAACCATGATTTATGTTAACTAAATATAACATTTACAAAATAAAGATTTCCATCAAATAATCAGTGTCTAACTGCTAATGGTATATAATAAACATATCAAATTCTAAGAAAAAAATACCAAGATATCTACCACTAGATAAATGAATCAAAGATAACCACCCAATTCACATTAGTGGAAATACACACTATGACTTTTGAAGCTTTAACACACCCAGAAAGCAGTTCCTTAAATAGTTCCCTATACTTGTGGCACCATGCTTCATAACTGACTAAAACTATCATCCTATTAACAGATGACTTTGCCAAAGGTCAGTATTTGATCTCCGAAGTAGCCTTCTCTAAGAATTCTGCCCCAAAGAGGCACCCTATACTACCTGATAAATAACTCACTCAATCCATTTTTCTCATGTTTAGAAACAGGGATAGGAGCAAAACATACATCATATTTTCATCTACTGTTTACTGTATAAGTATGATATGACAGGTACTGGATATGTTATCTCACAAAAACTCAAAAAAATCTGGAAAACCAGATATTATTTCTATGTTGAAGTAGAGGCAGCCACCTAAAGACAGCAAAGCTGGAATACAAACACAGGCTAAGTGACTCTTAAGTTCATGCACTTAACCACTGCTTAAGAAGTGAAAAGACAAAGGCCATCAGTAAGCCAAAGCTTTCTAGCAGGGGAGAAGAAAGGCAATATAATCAGAGAAGAGATAAACGGAACCACCAGAATGAGTCACCAGAAGAAGGAGTAATGGACATCTGTGCTTCACTATTCAGACACGACAAAGTTTCTGTTCTCCACAAAATATGTATGTACTTTTAAACACACCCTGATCACTCAGGGTAACCTAAGCACATCCCTGTTCTTTGCAATCTCAAAAAGCTTGATATGTTAAATAAAAAGAAAGCAAAAACATGGGAAACATAATTAAAGATGCAAATAAAAGAAACTTTGAGATACCATTTAATAACTACTAAAGCAGTTGTGACAGGCATAAATCTAAAAATGGCCCTCAAGATTCCATGACCTAATGCCTGGCATCTGTGAATGTGATAAGGTATCTTACCCATGATTATGTTATATGGCATAGCTGGCCACATAAAATAAAGAGATTATCTCTGGGTGGTCCTAATTTAATCACATGACCCCTTTAGAAGCAGAGTTTTCTCTGGCTGCTCGCAGAAGAGGAAGTCAAAGAGATTCAAAGTGCAAATAGGACTTAATAAGTTATTGCTGGCTTTAAGATGGAGGGGGCCAAAAAATAGAGGGAGCCAAAAAAGAAAGAATATGGGTAGCCTCTAAGAGCAGAGAGAGAGCTCCAAGCAGCCTCTTGCTGACAGCCAGTAAGGAAATGGGATGTCAGTCCTACAGCCACAAAAAAATGAATTCAGCCAACAAACTGAATGAGTGTTGAAAGTGGATTCTTCTCTGGAGTCTCCAGATAAAAGCCCTCCCTGCCTGACACTTTGACTTCAGCCTTTTAAGACCCTAAGCAGAGAAGCCAGTTGAGCCATACCTACAGCTCTAACCTAAAGAACTGTGGAGCTAATAAACAGGTGTTGGTATAAGCTGCTACATTTGTAGTTAGTTATGCAGCAATGGAAAACTCATAAGTAGTTAGAAGTATTTAAATACAAAGGTAAAATAAAACTAGTGAACTATTATAATTCAATAAAAAAGACACATAACCTGATTAAAAATAGGCAAAGGATCTGAATAGACATTTCTCCAGAGAAGATATACAAATAGCCAATGGGCACATGAAAAGATATTCAACATCATTAGTCATCAAAAACAATGTAAATCAAACCACAATGAGATACTAGTTCACACCCATTACTAGGATGGCTATAATAAAAAAGACAAATAACAACTGTTAGTGAGGATATGGAAGTCAGAACTCTCATACACTGCTAGTAGGAATGTAAAATGGTGCAGCTGCTTTGGAATGGGCAAATGGAGTCACTACATGATCCAGCAATTCTACTACTAAGTACTTACCCAAGAGAAATTAAACCTTATGTCCACAAAAACTTGTATATGAATGTTCACAGCAGAATTACTCATAAGTCAAAAGGTGGAAACAATTCATCAACTGATAAATAAATGGTATATACAAACAATGGAATATTATTTGGAGATAAAAACAAATGAAGTTCTGATACATGATACAACATGGATGAACCCTGAAAATGCTAAATGAAAGAAGCCGGACACAAAAGACCATATATGACATGATTCCATTTTTATGAAAAGTCCAGGATAGGCAAATCTAAAGAGACAGAAAACAGATTAGTTGTTGCCTAGGACTGGTTGGGATGGGGATTTTAGTGGGCAACATCTAAGGGGTATGTGGTTACTTTTTGGGATAATGAAAATGATCCAAAATTGATTGTGGTAATGAATGCACTACTCTGTCAATATACTAAAAGTCAATAAATTGTACACGTAAAATGAGAATTGTATGGTATATGAATTATATTTAAATACAGCTGTTACAAAACTGGTGTATTACTGGTGGTATCATAAATTTATGCAACTCATTTGGGGAAAACAACATGGCAAGAAGTATAAAAAAGATTCAGACCCTTTGACTTAAGAATTTGTCTTAATGAAGAAATTAATAGCAGCAAATTGCTATCAGTGAAAATCATTAATTTTTTTTAGTCACAGCAAAAAAGTGGAAACAAGTTAGACATCCAACCTTGAAAGAACTATAATGCAAATGTTGTTTTATTAATAAGGTAGAATACTAAGTAACTAAATGTTCATTAGTTCAAGCTAATAATGACTGTCTAATATGTCAAGCACTGATGCTAGGACAGTAAAACTACAACAGGAAGAAGACATCCTTATCATAATAGGAGACAGCAAATTATTAAACAAGGGAATCAGAGAAGATTTACCAGAATGCAGTGAGACCTAAAAAATTAGGAAGATCTAAGTAAGACAAAAGGAGACTGGAAAAGGAAAGAGAATAGTATGTCCTATATGAATACCCAGACATGGAAGAAAACACAAGCATTCCAAAAACTGAAGGAGCTCAAAACACAATATGCAAGTAAGAGAATAAAAAAAGATGCCCAATAGATAAGGGCCAGATCATGTTGGACCTTGTAAGTTAAGAAAGAAGTTTGATTGTTCTCTAAAGCACAGTAAGAAGTTTTAAAGGAAAGTGGAGAAACATAAATTTATATTTCAGAACGATTACTCTGGCTGTAACATGGAAATTAGATTACTGAAGAGTGAGGCTGCAAATCAGGAAATCAGTTAAGAGGGTACTGCACAAAGATTATGGTGGCCTGGACCAGAGTAGTCAGGGCAGAGATGGAGAAAGGTAGAGATTCAAGGCATATTTTGGAGGAGTGGCCAGACCTCAGTGACTGAAGGGATGTAGAAAGAATGGGTAGAAGGAATCAAGGATATCTATCAGGTCCCTGATAACTAAATGGAGGTACCATTCACGAGACAATAAAGAGAGAAGAGCAGGAGATTTAGAAAGGGAGAAGGAAAGTTCTTTAGTCTGAAGTACTAGTGAAATATTCTACAGCACTGGGCTGTTGGCAGTTCAACACATAGCCCTGGAGTTCCAGAGACACCAGAATTAGGAGGTAACAGCATAAAGAACATAAGTGAAGCCATAGAAGATGATGACACTGCCCAGAATTTACAGAGTACAACAAAAAATGTAGCCAGTACAGAATACAGTGAAACACCAAAATTTAAAGAATGAAAAAAGAAACCAGCAAAGGAAACAGAGTTGGGAACAATCAGAGAGGAAGGAGGAAAATCAGGAGTGTGCTATCAAAAAGCAACAGTCACTAGTGTCAAATGGTGCCTAGAGGTCCAGTTATGGACAATTATAACAACTATACGAAATGGAAAAAGTTTGATAAAATGTTTGGTGAACAAAGTAGAATAGAAAATTGCCCATCATTTCAAATTAGAGAAAGAAACTGTCCAAATATGCAAAATATATATAGAAAATATGTAAATGTGTTAAATTTTCAACTAAAATCTTCTGTGATTATACTCTTCAATTAAAAAATATTAAAAATGTTCTTTCTCTTCCTTTCCTGCACAACTAGTCCAAAAGTCATTAGGTGGGACCAAGCAAGCTTATAGTATACTATCAGAACTGAGGTGTATATTTGATAAAAATAAATGAAGATGGGACATGCCAGGATAAAGAGAATAATAAGCTCACAGTTTCACAGAGAAACCAAAGACCCAAAAGCTCTCATAGTGTGTGGTAAATGCTATCAATTAGGTTTAGAGTGCTACAGAAACATGTAAGTAGAGGATCAAAACCAGAAAGGAGGAGGGGGATCAAAACAGGTAACACCTGAGCTGAATTCTGAAGCTTGGGATGGAGTTAGACGGAGAAGTAAAAAAAAATTTAGAAAGTATTCCACGGGGTACAGTGCACTGACCACACACAAAGGTAAAAATTATAGTTCCATAGGGCTCAAGTGAAAGCTAGCAATGAGTAAGAAGCAAAACAAGATTAAATAGATAGGTGGAGGTCAAAATACAAAGGACCTCGTACACTATGCAGCCAGGAGGCATGGACCTTACTCTCATAACAGACTGATACGGTAGATAGTAAAATGTGATCAGGGTCACATAGGAAGTTAACTGCCAAAACGTATTCTTAACTTCTATTTTATAATACCTTCAGTGATAATCTGTAAATGGCAGAGAAGGCTAGGAAAGCACAACAGTAGACTCGGCCATTCCTGTCACTAAGACCCTCCTTGTGGGAGACTTGGGAGACTAAACAAGCAATCTCCATCCAAGAGGGAATAGTTTCTTTGGGGGAAGGCCAGGTTTTAGTTATGGCAAGAAGGTAAGAAGTGTTTTGTAAAGAGATCAAAGATTTAACATTGTCCCTTAAAGCAGCAGTCCCCAATCTTTTTCCCACCAGGGACCAGTTTCATGGAAGCCAATTTTTCCATGGCCTGGGGGGTGGGGGTTGGTGGTGCAGAGCTCGGGTGTAGTGATGCACAGTCCATTTCCTAATAGGCCATGGCCCGGGGGTTGGGGGCTGTAGCCTTAAAGAACAGGGTTCCTAAGTAACACACCTAAAGGATTGGCAAAGATGTCAATAGTGGCAGGAGTCAGGAATGAAGCAGCAGAAACTATCAAGAAACTTGGGTTTATAATTACTTTTCAATACAAACTGTCTGGAATTTAAATAATCTCAAATGAATAATGTAGTAATGCTCAGAAAATTCTATACATGAGAAGACAAAGAGTTTTTATCATGCTATCCCCAATTTGATGGGCTCTCAGCTCCAAAATTCAATCTTAGGAACAGCATTATCTTGCAAAATATAAGGCAATCATTTAAGCACAACTCTTCTCCCTCTACATAGTGAGAAGCAAAACAATTATGTAACTGCTCTAACTCAAAACCTACCCTGTTAGCTCAACTACAATTAGAGAAAATTCTATTTTATCTGACTGGGCACCTCAGACAGACATCACAATTGTCCCTTCCTCTTTTTTTTTTCCTAATTTATTCATTTTCTAGCACACGTTGTACACAAATTACCAAATAAGATTAGAAAATAAGCTGAAAGGCACCGTAAAGGCTAGTTAACACTACTATGCTCTTGTATTACATTAAAAATATTTTTATGTGAAAGAGATGAAATAGTCATATTAACTAACCTGCCTTCAAGGTTAATGATCATAATTTTTCTTAATTTGATGAACAAATCAATACATTTTACTAAAATGTGTCTGGCAAAAAAACACAAAATACCTGCTGGAGAGACGTGAGGACAGCTGCTCATTTTCAGTAACTTAAGTGTATCACTGTTGTTGGCCACTAGTACTTTGAGGGATGGATCATCTACTGGAGTATCATCTATCTTAAGCGAGGACAGGGATTTAGAGTTTACAAATACAACTGTCAGTGCAGAGATAAAATGAGACTGAAAAGCAAAAAGGAAAAAAAAAAAACCAGTTTCAATTTTTAGAAATGAGAATTGAAGGGTTTCCATACAATACTAGATATGCCTCATATGAACTCTAATAATATATTTTATAACTGTTTCAGGGGTAGCACTCCTTCATTCTGTTGTTGAGAAATATGCTAAAAAGAGATGACTATCTGCCATCTTTGAGGACAGCCTTTTTACCTGTGGAAGAAAAATTGATTTCAAACCATTGCAAACCTCAGGATAAGTGGCCCTAAATCACAGCTACCATTGCCAAGTAAAAAGAGAAATTCTGGAACCCAGGGTGAGAATTACCTCTCAGATACTTCATTTCACCACATCTGGAAATCCTATTCTAGTGTTCTGGAACAACAAACCGCATTTTTTTCTGTTCGATAGTTATGACCATTAAAATAGTAATAACTGTAAACACAATCATTAAAAATTAATATCACAATCAATTCAAAAGCTATGAAAGGCTCACTGGGAACATGGGAGCTCATAAAAAATTTGATTCTAAAACAATCAAAATCATATTTAAATATGATTCCAAATGTAAAACTCCCAAATGTTACATTATTTACAGTATTTTCAATTTTCTACTTTATTTTAATGTATTTTGTTGATAAATGTACCAATGAGTATCATTCAATGTATCATATACATATAAGCATCTGCTGGACACAGAATCTTACCTAAAGGAACCACTATAGAGAAACAGGAATTAAAGCATGCTCAAGGTACGCAACTCTTAATCACAGTTAAGCAGCTTTATAACCAATGGGTAAAGAATCCAGGGAAGTAAAAAACAAAGGCCAATACATGCTTTAACACATTCCTCTATATAACCAACTTCACTCTCTACTTAGCTTTATAAATTCTCTAAAGCAGTGAAAAAGGATGAGGGCAGGCTCATAGCCAAGAAAGTGTAATGAAACATTACCTTCTTGGTCACATTCCCTTATTTACTTTTCCCTACTGTGATTAAATAACTGGCTAACTACTTAAATTTTGATGAACTATTTAACTACTTAAATGATAACATCTTCTGCCTAGTATTTTCATATGAAACTCAATTACATTTTGTACAATCACATTTCTTCACTAGTATGCTCAAGACTGCATCACTGACATCCTTCTCCATTTCTCCAATTTAGCTCTAGTCAGATTTCTTCTATGTTCTCTTCGGTTCTCTCAGGATTTCCAAAATATAGCAACACCCTATTTCAATCTCCTACAAAAGCCATAAAAATAAAACAAAAAAAGGAGAACAATATGAGCATCCTAGACCCATTTAATAAGGAAAGCAGTCTTAGCTGCATCAGTATTTCCTAATTAGTATGCACAGCAATACCCCTGAGTAATAAGACAAAAAGGAAATTAAATTATGTTCAACATATCTTTTAATGTGGTATATCTTATATATAGCATATGTGTGATAGGTATATTTGTTTTAACTATGGTAGGTACGTTGAAAATGCAATTGAGAACATTTCATTCCCACATGAAGCTTGAAGATGATACTATTCTGTGTAACTGTTTCTTAGAGCAAAGTCCTTGAACCATCTTAATCAGAATCTCCTGGACTGCTTGCAGATGAAACACTGTGACCCCAAACAAAAAATTTTTTTTTCTAGTGTGGCAGTCAGTGTGTTAGAAGGGTGTCTGTAGTTTAGTTTCCAGTATTACTGAATATTAACCTACTGAACATTAGCTAACATCCTCAGGGGCCTTTATCAGTTGCCTTTCTAAAACTGCATCCTTATTTTTTTATTTGAAAAGAAGACTAATTATGCATAGGATCATGTTAGAACATATGCATGAATATAAAGTTAATTCTTCACCAAAAAAAATTGTAGTCTTGAAATAAAATCTGTAAGTTAATCTAAACTGTACTAACTTTGCTCAAGAATAAATCTTCACAGAACACTTGCCAGAAGATTTTATAAGTAAGCTATACCTGTTCTCAATACTGGCAGTCTCTACTTTTGATTCTAACTTCACCACTCTGTTCTGAAAGCCCAAAAAGGAGCATCTATCGTGTGTCCTTTTTCTAATATGCCTTGTTTTTAAGTTTTACTTACCTACTTTCTTTTAGCACTTCCTATAGAATCCTCTGTAAATTCATATACCCTTTAACTTTACCAATGAAGAAGTACAAGGTGACTAAAAAAAAGAAAAGCTGGCCAGGCATGGTGGCTCATGCCTACAATCGCAGAGACTCAGGATGCCAAGGCGGAAGGATCACTTGAGGCCAGAAATTCGAGATTAGCCTGGGCAACACAGTGAGACTTTGTTTCTGCAAAAAATTTTAAAAATCAGCTGGGCATGGTGGCATGCTTCTGTAGTACCAGCTACTCGGGAGGCTGAGGCAGGAGGATCACTTGAGCCCAGAAGTTCAAGGCTGCAGTGAGCTATGATTGTGCCACTGCACTCCAGCCTGGGTGAAAGAGTAAGACCATCTCAACAAAAGAAAAGAAAAAAAAGAAAATAGAAAAGCCTTCAAAAAAATACTATCTCTTAAGCATTCTAAATGGTGACCGTTTTCCATTATGTATATATACTACTTTTCTTACACTCTCACTGTCAATACAAAAAAGAGTAGGCTTTCCCTGGATTTCTCAGTAACAGATAATAAAACAAAACCAGCAGATACCTTTGGTAAATCCATAAAGCTTGGTCGGGCAGTTGAAATAAGTCCAAGTGTTTTTAAAGAGCAGTTCACAAGTTGTGATAATATATCACAAGCTGCTTCAGCTGATTCTTTGCTGCTGTCCACCTTGGAAAAGAAAACACCATTTACCCATGCACATATTTACATGTCTCGGTGCATATCCTAATTTCATAAAAGCAAGAAACATAGTTATTAGTATATTTCATTATAACTTAAAGAATAGTTATTGTTTCAATCATTCACCCTCATCTACAACTTCAGCCTTTTCTGAGTCTCTCTGAAAAATTATAAGGGCAATTGTCAAGACAGCTTTCATTATAATAAAATACATACTTAATGTTGAAAGAACTTGGCTTTTGCATTGATTTATTCCAAAATGACTGTATAAACTAATAGAGTAAATCAATTTATAGTCTTTGAAAAATAATTATATATTTGGTAGTGGATGAAAAGATGTAATGTAAACACAGGGTGTTCCAAAAATCTCTACACAAAGGAAAAATTTTGTAAAATTTTGTAATGAATATTTTGTAAATAAAGGTACATTTAGCTACAATTTCCCATTTTCCCTATGTATGGCAACTTTTTGGGACACCCGGTATAGTTCCTACGGTACACATTCACTCAGAATGTTCAGGTGAATCACAACCTAGGATTCATCATTAATGTTAGTAATAGAAAGATGAATGCAAAGTAAAATGAGAGATTCCAACCAGTCAGGCATGAAAATCTGAGCCAAATAAGCTGTATATTCTTCTACATAGACATTTCCTGGGGGAAGGGTAATATGGCCAAACTCCACAACGATTCAAGAAGGAGCCCTTCTATCAAAAAGTTAGTTTGCTCCCTGGGCTAAAAAGCATCTTAGAATAGTTAACAGAAACATCATTAGTTTAACTTTCAAATTCATGTACATTATTTTATACCAAAAATGTTAAATGCTGGTTGTAAAACTAATGTATGAATTTATATTACAGTTTCAGAGCTGTTTATATGTGGTCCCATGACCAGCAGCATCAACATTACCTAGGAACTTGTTAGACATGCAAAGTCTCAGGCCCAACCCAGATGATCTGAATCTGAGACTCAGCAATCTTTAGCTTTACAAGTCCTCCAGGTGATTGTGATGCACACAGAGTTTGAGAACCATTGTTCTACACTAATAATTCTGACTACAAACCTCTTTGGCCCATAGTCAGTGATGACTTAAAACATTATCAGGAGAACCCAGAAGAATTCTGTGATGTGGCTCTTTTTGTAAATTATTTCCTCAGGAAAATAAGCAATCTCTAATAAAAATGCTAAACTTATATAGCATGGATGGTTTTGTGAAGGTTATACAAGTTGTATACACCTGAACTGTGTCAGAGGGCTGTAAAAGAGAAATAAAGATGACTGGCCAACCTACTAGATGGAATTGATTTTTAAGACCTATCAGATGATAGACCCCATTTCACTTATCTCATCACTGCATGATGTCCGATACCTTCCCTCTAGCACAGAAAAGAAACAAACAGTTCTCTTTAGCATTCTTTCATGTACCCTTTTCTATTTCTCTCTAAATAAAACCTTTTATGTAAAGTTTCTATTCCTCCTTTTTACTCGAAGGTCTCATATCTAAAAGCCATCAATAAACAATACTCAGTCCCCGTTAGACAGAAATAGTAATTAAGTTCTACTCAGTTATAATCTCCCCAATTTTTATTTATCATATATTTCTTTTCCTCAGACTTGTTCACAATAATTCAATGTAACTACAGCTTTGATCAATGAGCTACGTTTATTTAGTGGCTGCTTTTGCTCTTTTAACAATTAATAATTATAATATAATGGAGTAATTTAGCTCCATCAATTATCACAATATTTTGTGACAGCTTGTAAGGCATGCAATAATTCTAAATTTTTAAGCACTTTCCCTAAATAGACAAATATTTTAAAGACATAAGAAGACATACTGGCTTAGGACACAAAAGCCACTAACAATGACTTAGTTTTTAAAAGAAGCATTTAAAATATTACCTTGAAGCTGACATATTGTAGATGATTTGAATGTCTTTTAATAATCTGTTTGATCAGCTCTGGATGTGTAGCTTTCAAATAAGATGTAGCTGGTTGATTCAGTTCAAATTCAAAACATCTCCACAAGTCAGGCATGTGAAATACCTGGTTCCAGTTGCGGCAAACTTGTGAAGCATGAGCCCGGTCAAGAAGAGGCAAATACTTAAATATTTGGAGAATAATGTCCTGAAGGAGATTACCCCAATCACAAGTCTGAGAATGCTCATTTGTAGTCCTCAGTTTCTTGGATTTCTCTGCAGTACCTTCTTCTGATGAATTACGGTCACTATCTCTTCCTCCTCGTTTCATCCTATTCAGAAAAATGCATCATTTTTTTTTCATTCTACTTAACTTTTGAATAGAAATAAATTCAAAATTCATACTTCTATCACTAGGATGTGAATATGTATTTATATATACAAACAATAGGAAGAACTGGATAAGTAATTGAAGGAGAAGAATATCAAAACAAACTATAATGAAAAATGGTGATAAAGACCAACTATGATTTTACAAATGCTACACATTTTTGGCAGGTGTTTTTAAACATTTACATTTATGGTGTACTACTTGGGGGGAAGTTTACTGTGACTTTGAAATTAAACCAAGAATTTCTATTTCAGAAGTTGTGTTCAACTAACTAAAATGAATATAAAAGGGAAACTATAGTGATACTTTCTAAAGGCTTCTTAAAAGTCATCTAAAGATATGTGCTATATTTGAGTTCTTGAATTCAAGGCCATCCAGAGTCCCAAGAACTTCCAGAAAGGATGTGAATTAAGTAGCCAACAGATCTTCCACACTGAATAGTCTGCAATATGTGTTACTGCCAGACATTTCCAACCTCTGCTTAAAATAAGTAAATCCACCCCTACTATGCATTGTTTGGTCTGGAATGTTGTTTCTTCTTAAAACACATCACTTACTGGTGTAATATTTTCCCCAAGTTGTGTTTCTGACTTATACCTATGTGTTTATTCTATGCATTCTTAATACCTTCATTCCATTTGATTCTTTGAAAGGTAAGTCTTTTTACGGCAAAATAGTATGGTTAAAGAGAATGGGCTCTAGAACCAGGCTCCTTGGGTTTGAATCCTGGCTCTACCTCTCACTGGCTACATGGCTTTGAGCAAATTACTTGCATTTCCTGTGCTTCAGTTTGCAAAATGGGAATAATAAGACATAGGGTTTTCGTGAGGAATAAAACAGTATATAAAGGCTTTTGAAAAGAGAGATGATTGTTGGAACTCCAGTAAAAGAAAGCAGTCCAGTACTAAAGACATTAAAGTGCCAGACACAGTAAAGACAGAGGTTACCAACCAGAAGGCAAAGAATAATCCTATTTTTGTTTTAAAATGAAGTGTGTGTGAGAGAGCAAGCAAGCGTGAGCACGCAGTCTTGTGTTTGAGAAACACACACTGGAAGTAGATTCACCAAATTATTACAGTAACCAACAGTGGCTGGTGGGATTACAGGTGATTTTTTTTTTACACATTTCTTTTAATGTCAATGCATTACATTCTAATCAGATTTTTTTTAAAAAAAAAGCCTCGTTTTGGACAGGCACAGTGGCTCACACCTGTAATCCTAGCACTCTGGGAGGCCGAGGCAGATCACTTGAGGCCAGGCGTTCAAGACCAGCCTAAGCAAGAGCGAGATCCCATCTCTACCAAAAATATAAAAAATTAGCCTGGCACTGTGGAGCATGCCTGTACTCCCAGCTACTTGGGAGGCTGAGGCAGGAGGACCGCTTGAGCCCAGAAGTTTGAGGTTGCAGAGAGCTATGATGACACCACTGCACTCTAGCCCAGGAGACAGAGTAAGACTCTATCTCAAAAACAAAGAGTCTTGCTTTGATTTGCTAGTTGGAAGAGAAGTATAGCCGGCCCTAAACTAAATGGGGTAACTGCAGACACTCACTAGTACTCTTATTTAGAGCCTGCAATGCTTTTCTTTTGTTCCTAGAAAACAGTTCTGGCAGGATACTGGTTTGCACCTAAACTTGGGGTCACAGCCTTTCAAAAGGATGGCGTGTGGCTCCAATTCTCCTCTGGCATATCAGCACATAGGAATTTCTGGTTCCTGTGTGGATGATGGATGTGCATATGCATGCCTATAAACCAAGTATGTTTCTGCAGACTTTCTCCATCCAGCAGGTAGCAAAACTTATAAAAGAGGACTGGGGGCTGGAGAGTAGAAAGAGAATGGCAGCGGCCATTGGACTTCATGCCATCAAAGTCAGTCCACGAGGTCTTAGCACATGTGCAATAAACTGCCTATTCATCATGGCTCCTACTTCCAACTATGTGAATAAAGTGAAGCAAATGATGTTTATCTTATTGAGCAGGGGGACAGAATGGGAGAAAACAGAATGACAGATGTGATAGCAAGAGGGTAGTTTTAGGGAAGACTGCAACTTATGTGTGAATTTAAAAAGAGTTTTCTTAAATGTGTTTAAAGAAAAGGTAGTATACTCTACAGTGTAATTTTTAATATAAAAAACACTCTCCTAATAATAATGACCCACTAGAGGTTAAGATAACATTGTCATTATGACCCATTTTTCTGCTTTAACTTATCCTGAAGGCTTACTTTAATGTTGGTATATAAAATTTGGGTCAAAGAACAAAGTGTTTGCCACCCAGGGCTTATAGTTTCTCTTCTGACTACCTAAAACTACTCAGAATTTTGAGATACAGAGATTTAAAAAAGAATGAGGCAGCCTTCATAATTTCTACACCTTACTATAGAATGCTGATTGCCTGCTTCTGAAGAAAAGTCTTCTAAAACCAGAACTATTCAACTTAAAGATGGAATGACTCATTTTACTTTAGCGTGTATGGATATACAAAAATAACATGGTAGCCTTATTCCCATAATATTTGTTACTATCTTGCTGGTCATAACAATAGAAATTTTCTTTTGTATATTACAGCCCTACTTTAAATAAAGCATATTTCAGTACTTTTGGGAGAAAGAAGTCGACAAATATTTTAAGAAGTATGCAAAACTAAGGTACAGTTATCTCTTGCCTTAGATATAAAAAGACTATCTGATCACCAAAGTATATTTTAAGCACTTACTAGTTTATGAGTAGCCGAACAAGTCTCTAAATTGTCATATCTACTATAACTGTAATGTCTTAATTATAGTACATTAAGCAATAGAAAATATGTAGGGCCAAATTCCAATAAAGATGGCCTCTGTTCTAACCTCATTAATGCACAAATATAAAACAGAAGTGAGTGAGCACCTAATAAAAATTTAAAAAGTCAACTTTTCCAAGTTGGTATCATTTACACATGCAAAAATTTACAGTGCTTCCAAAAGTATTTTACTAAATCTATTTACACATGAAGCTCTGCTGTAAATAAGTTAAACAATTCAGAGCACCCACCAGTCTGTAAATAATTTGCATCAATGTACTTTATATTTCCTACTTTTAATCTAAGTGAAAACACCTCTTACATTTGAACAAAAGGAGTGCGGAGAACCAAGCTACACAATAACGCCAAGGAGACTCTAGAATACCAAAACCAGGCCTCTTCCGGGCTCTGGTAGTTTAATTTCCTACAATTCCAGGCCCCAAATAATGCAACTTGAGCCCCTAGAGCTTTTTGGTGAGGAACTGATATTACTACAAAGTGCCAAAAAGCAAACTAATGAGGAAAGACTACAGACTAGCTGAGCAGCACAGGGAGTTAGGGAGCTAACTAAACATTTCCATAAACTGAAAGGAACAGTCAGATGAAGAGAGGAAGAGAACACTTAGCTGCGTGACCCTCATTGTATCAGGCACTTCTATGTACACTGGGCGTGCAGTTGATTTTAAAAGCCCATTTGTATTTAGCTCTAAAACGCTTTGGCATCACATTTCCTTTATGTTTTGCTTTGACTAGTATCAAAATTAATATGCATTCTTTGGCTGAAATACAATAAAACAATAGAAAAACGTCAACTCTCAGAACTGAATGGTAGGGAGAGCATGGGGATGAAAATTAGTCCAGCGGTCACACATAGATAACTGAAGCGGCACTTTAATAAATATTTCAAGGATAGCAGAAACTAACACTTTTTTTTCAAGTTAAGTGTCTAAAAGATCTGGACCACTCGACTGGACAGTACTGGCAACACCAGAATAATGACCATCTCTCTCACCGCGTTCTTAGCTTGGAGACGCAGACCTATTTTGCTGGGCTGCTTCCCGATCGCTGCCCGCAACAGGCTGCTCCCGCTGAAGTGGGCGGAAAGCTGTTCATCACAAGTTGACCAAGTTTCCCACCTGGCTACGCGGCGGGGGTGTCCCCTCCTCCCCGCGCCACCTCCACGGATTGGCTTTCCCTAACTTAACCAACGCGCCCGCCCCGCCAGTGTGCTTTGACATCTTGGCGCCTCTCACTTCTCAGGCTCCCAGCACCGGCGCTGCTGACGCCGGGAGAGCCTCGCGGGCCCCACGGTGCCTGTCGCCACCCGGGCCAAGGGTAACAAAGGCGGGCGAGAGCCGCGCCACTCGCACCACGCCTTGTTGACATGTTTTAAAGCAGGCACTGCGGGGAAACGCCCCCAGGCAGGCCCCAAGGTCTGCTGCCGCGCCCCCCGCCGCGCCCGGCGCTCCCGAGGCCCGGCCCGCGCGCGCCCGCGCCCCCCGGCCTGCGCGCTCCCGCCACCCCGCGCCCCCGGCCCACCCGCAAGCGCTCGGCGGACCTCCGACCCCGGCCCCGACGTGGCAGCGGGGCGCGGCCCTGCCCCTCCGCCGTTACCTGCTGCCGGGGGCGGCTTCCTCCACACACCGCCCGGTGCTCCGAGGACGGCGGCGGCGGCCGGTCCCGCGGCTCTCACAGCAGGCCCCCCGGGGCCCCCGCTCCGCGCTCCCGCCGCCGCGTCCCCCCGCGCTCCGCCCGCATCCGAGGCGCTGGTCCCGCGGCGGGCGCCAACGCGGCTCCACCTTTGCGGCTCTGGCTGCCCAAGAAGAAGCCTTCCTTCCGAGTCCCGCGCCGTCCGCGTTCTGGTACCGGGACCCCGGTCGCAGCGAGAGACTTCCTCCGCGAGCCGCGGCCACCACCAACGTCCCTGCGCCTCGGCCCACGAACCGAGTCCAAAATGGCGCCCAGGGCTCGCGGGCGCGCGCTTTCCTGGGCGCGTCTCCGCCCGAGAGGGGCGGGGCGGGGCCGCGCCCAGGCGGGAGCGCGCGCGGCGGCCGGCCCCGCCTCCCGGTTCCAGAAGGGCAGTCCTCCGCCTTCCTGCCCGAGGCGTGACGCCTGCGTTGAGGGGATTTTTTTGTTTTGGAGCGGAATGTGGGAGGGCTGGAGCTAGCTAGTTGCCGAAGAGACTCTCTGCAGTTGAAACTGGAAAGTTTAGGGAGGTGGAGCAGAAAAAAGGAAGGAGGGCGTGTCTCCGGAGAGTGCTGTAACTGGGCCGCCCGTTCCAGGGGCAGGACGCTAAGCAGCGGCTGCCGCCGGCGACACACCTCGGAGGCGCGGCCCTCGGACGGCCGCCCCGGCGCCTCGCGACCCAGGGCTCAGGGTGGGCTCTACGGGGGGCCACGCAGGTGTGCACGTATGTGGTGTTTGAAAAACTCCAAGGAAATACATCAGGATGGTGACAGTGTTAACACTGAGCTTACAGATGGTTTTTTGAAAAAATTATTTGGATTTTCCAGTTTTTCCATTAATAAAATAATTTTTATCATCAGAGTTAGTACTTCTTAAAAATCACCTTTGCTTTATGAAGCGGAATCCCTGAAATTTGTAAGTAGCCTTCTGAAACACAATGGGGCAAGTGTAAAGTAGACGGCTATTTAACAGAGAACCTCTGCTGAAGCCTCTCGTAAGGTAAGGCCACTTTGTGGGTGACTGCTACCTGGTTGACTTGTTTTAAAAGTTCGGATTTTTGGATACTGGGCTTTCTTAAGGTTAGAAACGTCCTTAGGTGCAAAATCTAACTTGAATCACGCACCATTCCTCCCTACCCCTCAAAAAAAAAGAGAGAAAGTAATTTTCCATCTAAAGATGTCTGAAGTCTCTGACCCTTGCATAAGAGACTGGAAGGCAGTGATGCCCAGGGGCCTCTCCCTTCTTCCTTTTCCCCAAGAAATTGAGCTAGGAAGCCATATGTAAAATTGCATTAAGATTCAATGTGGAGAAACGCCAGTGTTTTTTAGGGGTTTTTTTGTTTGTTTTTTTTTTAAAGAAAAGAAAAACTTGTGCTTATTTTTAAATGTATTGTGTCATCAAGATCAGTGGCATGGGAGTTAGGGGAGAGGGTGGCTGTTGAACAGATTGATCTAGCAGGGCGAAATGTTTTATTACTGACCCTGTTTGGAATTACCAGTGCATGTGATAATAAAAATTGGACCAACAATTAGTCAGCTTTATTATTGTTTTTAAATTCTCCATAGAAACTGTACCCCCTCTGCTAGGGGTAGACCACTCCCATACCCATCCCTACCTTGGTACACCAATGAACAGGATGGATTATGTTATGTTGCAGAAGTTCCTTACATACCATCTTGGCATTACATGTTTTTTTTATGAACTTTACAGTTTTTAGGAGTACTATTCCAGTATTTTGTAGAATGCCCTTCAACTGGAGTTTGTCTCATATTTTTCTCATAGTTAGACATGGGCTATGGGTACTTGGGAGGAAGACCACAAAGGTACAAAGTACCATTCTCATCATATCATATCAACGTGACTTATCCCTGTTGATGTCAACATTAATTAGAGACTGAGGTCAAATTGCTTCACTGTAAAGTTACTTTTTTCCCTTTCTTTCCATACTGTTCTCTTTGGAAGGAAGTCACTATGCACAGCCAACATTGAAGAGATGGGAGTTATGCATCATCTATTTGAAGAGAGGAATGTCTACATAAATTACTTGGAATTTTTCAGCCTTGGGAGGTTTGCCTTTGTGTCTCTTAATTTTATATTTTTATCTCTTTATTATTGTCTTTGTAATTTCCTCAGATTGTTCTTCCAAGTCACTGATTCTTTCTCTAACTCTGTTTAGTCTCTGTTAAGACAATGTTTGCCTATGTTTTGTATTTCTAAAAGTTTTATTTGGTTCTTTTCCTCATCTTCCTGGTCTTTCTTGATGTTCTTTTCTCTTGTTTTGAATTCTTTCTATTTTTCTTTAATCATTTAAATCATATGATTACTAACTGGAGGTCTAATTCTGATATGTGTCAATGTTTGCTCATGGTGGGTTGTTCCTCCTGTATTTTATGATTTTTGGATTGTGAGTTCATAGTCTGAAACTTTAGCAGTAGAAATTTTGTACAACCTAGTTAAGGGTGTGGCAGTCCAGAGATGTTTTATGTTTGTTTCTGCTAAGTGCTATAGGGTATTATAAGCTTGGAACTTTTTATAATAATTTTTTGACATCTGGCTCTTGGGTTGTAATAAGAATATAAATCCAAATCCGTGTCTGAGTGAGTAAGAACAAGCCTATGGTTATGAGATCTCAAAAAGATTTTTTAAAACCTAGAGCCCAAGCTAAGACATATTAGTTTACTGTTCGTTTTCTGTGCCCTGTACCAGCCATTCCTTGAAGAGGATAAAGCTCTTCAAAATTTCTGCTTTATGCAGGCATCTCAATTACAGCTTCTCTTGAAAACTCATTTTCTGTCCCTACAGAGCATTAAAACCCAAGTCACCATCTCTTCAGACAGTCCTTTCCCACCAATCCTTCTATTTTGGTTTTAAGGACCTAATACTCCCATCAATATACTCTCAATGTCTCTTACTGCCCTTTCATATTTTTTTCGCTTTTTCTCCCTTTGCTATATTACATATTTATTTCTTTATTAGAGACAGGGTCTCACTCAATCACTGGAGTGCAGTGGCATAGCTCACTGTAACCTCCAACCCCTGGGCTCAAGTGATCTTCGTGCTTCAGGCTCCAGGGTAGCTAGGACTACAGTCATGCAACACCATGCCTAGCTGATTTTTTTTTTTTTTTTTGGTAGAGACAGGGTTTCACTATGTTGCCCAGGCTTGGTCTTGAACTCCTGGCCTCAAGCAATCCTCCTACCTCGGCCTCCTAAATTGTTCAGATTATAGGTGTGAGCCTTGTGCCCAGCCATATATTACATATTATCTTTTGACTCGATGTTTTCCTCTTTGACTCTCTAAAATTTATATCAGTTATTAAAAATTCCATTTATAATTTTTTATATATCTAATTTTAACCATTTTTAATAAATGTTACATACATGCATGATTTAAAATATATATAACTATATGGTAAATAGAAGTGAACCAACAGAAAGCTGCAATAATAATTTTAATTTCTGATGAAATGGAACTCAATCCAAATAATAATATTATAAGGGAAAAGATGCATTAATAAAAGTAACTACTGATAAAAGGAATAACAGAGCAAGAAGATAGCATCATCATAAGTATATATGTGCCTCACAATGCACAAAATGCATAAAGCAACAACTGATGGAACTGCAGGAAGAAAAAGGTAGATCAACAACTGAAGATTTTCAAACATCCCTTTCAGAAACTGAAAGACCACGCAGGCAAAATATAAGTAGTCATTGTAGATCTAAACAATACAATTAATAACTTTAATCTCTTAGATAGATAGAATTTTATGCTGCAGAAACAGTCATTGTAGAGAAACAAAACACTTTTAAAAAATGGATCATATATTAGGCCACAAAGGAAACTTAAAGTAAATTCCAAAGGTTTAGCATCATACAGACTGCATTTGTGAACCACAATGCAAATGTTAGAAATGAATAATGAAAGGAAAGCTAAGAATGCCATTTGTTATCAAAGCCCTTTCCTCCCAAATACCTGTAGGCCCTCATGGAATTACAGGTGAGCCCTGTCAGACTTCTAAGAGTGAATACTTTCTTATCCAAATTGAGAAAAAAGATGAAGACATAAAGCACCCCAGGTCATTTTTTGAAAGTAGTATAATTGTGATTCCCAAACCAAATATGGAAAAGGAAAGAAAACTATAGCCCCATTTTTCTCTATGAAAATAAATGTAAAAATTCTAAAAGAAATATAGGTTGAACATCCCTATCTGCCTAGACTTAAGCCGTACTGTGACTGAAAAAAACTGTCATGAGGAATAAGTGGGTAGTTAGATGTCACAGAGGAGGGAAGGGAGGGAAGAATCTTTTTTTTGTTTGTTTGTTTGGTGTTTTTTTGAGACAGAGTCTCACTCTGTTGCCTTCTCAGCAGCAAGAGCTGTGATGTTTTCTCTTGTTGGCCTAAGCAGCAGAAACGCCTTACCAAAGGGGCACTAACACAATATGTGGAATTGTCCTCTTCTCACCAGGACTTTGGCTTAGTCCCTTGAAAAGCAAGGACCCAGGCAAGCACTGAAACACTCTTGACTTTTTTCTGGGCCTGGCATGCATTACAAGAGGCATCACACTAGCTGCAAATGGTTCTCTTTTTAGCCTTGCAGATGGAAAAAGATTCTGTTAGATTCCAGATTGCCCTCATGCTCCCTATGATTATTCTGCCATCATAACACAGTGTCCCTGACAGATGTCCATCAGCCCAGTCTCTATTTGAATAGCCCCAGTGTTGTGTTCACTAATTGCCAAGGATGTTTGTTCTGCTGCCAAACACAGGGATTTATTGGAATATTCTTTTGCAGGTGTAGCCAAAATATATTTCTTTGTTATTTTTGCTCATGGCCTTTACTTCGCTTTTAAATGATGTTAAGCCATGCTACTTCTAAACATGTTGCATTTTGCCTATACAAGATGTAGGTTTAAGGGACCTCAGCTCCTATCATGTCCACTTTGCCAATCAGTTCCATCCATGTTGGTTAAAATTGAATCCAGGAGAGCAAAGCCCTCTTTAGCTGCCTGTTTTTCAACAGTCCCCTGTATAATTCCACAGCAGCAGATATTTGGTTCCTTGCCATCAGGCCCCAGGTTGCGCCCAGGTATAGGATGTCTGTGTGCACACACTTTACTTACTAAAAGGCATGGACATCTTCAGCTTCAACTGCAGCTATTCTTTCCAGGTGGACACTTTCACAGAGCTCTTTAACTGACCCCAATAATACCTTCTTCTGCAATTCCATCAGATGTTCTTGCTTTTTGTTCACATCCTCCATGAGAACGTTTAGGAATGAAATCCCATGCATATTTGCAGCATTATGTTCCATGCTGCCCCTTCTGCTTCTCTGATAAATGACTCTTTGAGACAAAATATGCTTTCTAATTGCTGCATTTTAGTTCTTGGTTCTTTCCTATCATGTCTTGGATATAATGGTGAGATTGTACTTCTTTGCATTAAAATATCCACATCACCTTTTCATTCATGCTGTGTGCAGTGGTACACCAATATTGGACCCATTTTTCCATTAGTGAACTTGAGAATTACAGGACCCCTTCTCTTCTGGACCTCTGCATGAGGTCTCTCAACTGTGGTGTCAGACCAGTGAGTCTCCTGCCAAGCCCCCTTTCTAGGTTCTGGGGACATATTTCTTCTCTTTCCAGGAACTCGGCATTCTGGTACTACATGCTGTGCTCCATTAAATCAAAGCTTTCTATTGATACTACCTTATTCATGGCCAGACACCGAGTCATTTGTTCCCTCTTCAGTAATTGAGAGAGGGTGGTGACTGATGTACGTGAATGGACGTGGAAGGCTGGTCAGTGCTTTCCAGCTCATCTTCATAAAGCACTGATTGCAGTTGTCCCCTTGCTCAAAAGCATTCAGTGTTTCCCTCTTTGCAAGGTTGAAGGCAAATTCTTAGGCCTGGAACTTAAGCTTATGTGTAACCTGTTCTTTATTCAACTCATCTTCTATGACTTTTTTTTTTCTTTTTACTGAAGTGTAATTTATAAATGATAAAGTACACAGATCTTAAGTGCACAGTGTAATGAATTTCTACCCTGTATGTGCCTGTGTAACCCCCACCCTGATCAAGATTTAAAACCTCCCGGCATCCCACTGCTCCGCCACGTGGCCTCCCGGTCAGTGCCCTCTCAAAGGTAACCACCATTCCGAATTCTACTGCCATAGACTTGCCTGTTGTTAGAACTTTGTGTAAATGGAATCATACAGTATGTGCTCTGGCAAGTCAGCTTAACTAAACCTTTTTTTTTTTTTCTTTTTTAGAGCCAGGGTCTCACTGTGTTGCCCAGGCTGGTCTTGGACTCCTGGGCTCAAGGGAGCCTCCTGCCTCAGGACCACTGCACCAGGCAACTAAACCATTTTCATTGTAAGCCACCTCTTTGTGTGCTAATCCTATCTATAATTAGATCGTAAACTCCTCAAAGGAAAGAAGTGTGTTTCATGATGCCGATGAAAGCCTTCATCAACCCCTCCCCAGACCACACGCATAGCATCCCTGGTCTTTTCCGGAATGGTGTCTTTCAAGCTGCCTTCCGACCTGCTTCCTGCGTCACCTTCCTAAAGCACACGTGGGGCGGGGCTCTTGCTCACAAACATCCAACGACAGATGATGAAACCAAACTGTTGAGAATGAGATTCCAGGCCAGCACTGTTCATTACCGGTATACGCAAGCCACATATGTAATTTCAAATTTTCTAGAAGCCACATTGAAAAAAAATAAAAAGGAACAGGCGAAATGAAATTTTAATAATTTATTTAACCCAGTATATCCAAAATATTATCCTCTCCATGTGTAATCAATATAAAAATTGAGGCATTTTCCATTCTTTTTCTCTGTGAGACTCGGTTGCCTCCTCTCTAAAAGGATACCAGTCCTGCGCAGGTTTGTGGAAGATGATAATGGGATAATGCACGCAAAGCCCGCTGATTCCTTTCCTATTGCGGCTGTAACTAATTACCACAGACTTGGGGGCTTAAAACAACCCAAATTTATTATTATACAGTTTTGAAGATGAGAATTCCGAAATGAGCTAAGATCAAGGTGTCAGCAGAGCTGCATTCCTTCTGAATGCTCTCGGGGAGAAGCTGTGCTTCCCGGCCGCTTCCCGCTCCTTGAGGCTGCCTGCGTTCTTTGTCTGGCCCCTTCCTCCATCCTCAAAGCTAACGGTGTAGCGTCTTCAAATCTCTAGTTTTGGCCTCTGCTTCTGGGGTCACGTCTCCTTTTCTGACTCGTGACCCTCTTGCCTCTTTCCCATCTGAGGACCCTTGTGTTTACACTGGATCCAGTGGCTTAATCCAGTACAGTCTCCCCACCTCCAGGTCTGTTCCCTTAATCACATCTGCAAAGACCCTCTCGCCATGTAAGACAACATCTTCATACATCCTGGAGATTAAGATGTGGACAGATTTGGGGGTCCCTTATTCTGCCTGCCACACCCATGCATTAGCATAGTATTGGGCCACTGTTAAGCCCTTAATGAATGTTTTCTCTGATGACTCAAACCTTGATCATGGTTCATAATAACATTGTATTATTCATTAATACATGTTTCTGTATTTGTGTTCTGTGAATGTCTCATCCCTGCCGCCTGGCATGGCCCGCTGCGTGGCCTTACTAACTCATACAGTTCATACATCAGGTGCCTTCTGTGTGGAAGTCATGGTTACTAAGCAACTGGGAACGAGTGTACTGTCAAATGTGGCTCTAGACCAGGTGCTCAAATATTTATTACATGAATTAATGAAGCAAAACGGCTTACTTAATGCTTCCAAGGAACACATCAGTGCCTCAGTTCTTACCATATTCTCTCCCTGGAATGCTCTCACCCACTTTTTCTTGTCAAATCTTATCTATCCTTCAAGACTCTACCTGAAATTTTTTTTTTGTTTGAGGAAATGAACATTGTCTAAGTTGTAACTGAACATGTTTCTTGCCTTGCTTGGTTAGCTAAGAAACTTACTGTGAAGTTGCTGGCCTATTCTTTAGCAACTATATAAGATTGTAAAGTTACTTACTGGACACACTTGATCTTTAACCTTGGCTTTTATTTTCTTTCATAATTACTCTCCACTGTAACTTCCTCCACTATATATCTTTTTTATAGTCTAGCTGTTTTTTTCCTAAGCCACGGTAAGACATCTGGGAAATGATGTGATGATAAACAATGCATTCACAATGCGTTATTCTCCTGTGTCAGGTACTCTAGGAAGCAGATGCCAAGATCAAGTTAGAAGTACAGAAAATCTGTTGAGGGTAATGCCTATGAAACATGAAGAGGTGAGGGAGCAGCAGTGGGCTGGGAAAGCTGTTGGACTGGGATGCATTTGCCATCTAGGAAAGAAGATGGAGAAAGACTGGGCAGGAAAGCCTCTGACTGCAGTGCAGCTCTGAGGAGGTCATGGGCAGCCTGAGTTCTGGTGCAAAGATTGCCCATAAAGGAGTGCTTGCTTCCGTGGAAATGGCCAGGCCCTAGAACCCCAGCTGTGCTCTGCAGGGGGCTGCGCTGGAAGAGTGTGGCTTTGGATTAAATGCTGGGCTGGATCCGGCAGGATCTACAGCTGGAAGCTGTCAGCTATCTGGACTCCTTCAGGCGGAGTCTCCCCTGAAGGCATGTCTGAGCTGCCCCCTCCAGGGTGGAGGCACCTCCCAACTACACTGCCCACTTCCGGAGGCAAATAGTGTCTTACCCTTTTGCAAGCTTGCCAGTATTACAAGTGTCCAGTTAATACTGGCTGGGCATCCCAAATTCAAACATCCAAAATCTGAAACTTTTTGAGCACTGACATGATGCCCAAAGGAAATGCTCACTGGAGCATTTTAGATTTCAGACTTGGGATGCTCATCTGGTAACGCAAATATTCCAAAATCTGAAAAAATACAAAATCCAAAACTCTTCTAGTTCCAAACATTTTGGATAAAGGATACCCAACTTGTATTTCTTAGTACTTCTTTTCACAAAACCATGATAATGTAATAGGAGAGCATGTTTCATAGGCATTGCCCCCAATAGACAAAGTTCTGGATTCACATCTCAGGGTTTTTTTTTCAGCCAAATATAGCTGGAACCTAGTGCAAACATTTAACTTCTGCAAACAGCTAAAATGAGCTTAATAATACTTTACTCCCAGAGTTGCTAGGATTAAATAAAATGCCTAATTCAGTGTCTGGTGGTTAGGAGGTGGTGTGTAAATGTTCTTCTCTCCTTTACTCTTCTCTTTTGAATAATACTTTATTGTGGGATAAAGGACTTCTGTAACTTCTTTCTAAGCTAATTTAGATTTGGTATTATTTTTAAGAAACTGAGACTAAAAAGGTAGTAGCTGACTCAAGCTCACACAGGCCAAAAAAAAAAAAAAAAAGCAGGGGCAAGACTTGAACTCTGGTTCTTTTTTTTCCTTCATTGTATAGCCAATATATTTTATTTTTGACTCTGTATAGGCACTAAAGAATGATAAAACTGCTATTTGTTAGAGATCATGTTATGTTGCAACCTGAGGGCTGGTTACTATTTTCAAAGTTTTGAGACTCTTATGAATCTGAGAAACAGCTCCTATTTTCACATCGTACCATGCCTGTGAATACCTCTTGGAAGCCTTAGATAACACTTAAGTAGACATTGTTCTCAGTAAACATACTTTATTACTGCAGTTTACTTTTTAATGATTTCCAAGAGCTGATGTTGAAAAGTTGAGCTATCCCCAAAATGTTTTGGTTGGGTCTCCCTGTGCTAATCTGAGATAGTGGGGACCACGGTCCGACAGTAATATCCCCTTTCCCTTATATTTTTTCCTTTATTTTCTTTTTAAGCAAAAAAAATCCTTGACTTTGAAATGGGCTTTTGCCTCTTTAGGCAGAAACCATTAAATTTTCTCTTTTATGAAACAGGCCTTGGGGAGGCAAGAGCTGCAGATTTTCTGTGACACTATCCCTCATACATTTTTCATTTATGTACGTACCTTAGACAGGTAATATTCTCTATCATAGGAGTTTCTGCAAGATATTTTTTCAATTTTCACATTTACTTACAAGTAGGCAAAACAAAGGGACATTTGTTTTCTTAAGACCTAATTTTTCTACTATTAGAAGTCCTCTGGTTTTGATCTCAGCACTGTTTATGCACAATTGGCAGTTTTCAGGAAAATGAGCTGGAATGTTCTATCATAGAGCCACAGCCAGAAACGTGACTATGTATGGGTGGATTATGGTGACAAAGAGGGCAGGGGAAGATTCTGGGGCTGAAAATCAGAAAAAGAAGGCAAATAATTAAACAATGTAAATGCAAAGTGAATAGAGAGTACTGCTGAGAACAAAAAATAAAATCCTAAGCCCCCACAACCGACTGAACAGAACCCCCTTTTAGCCAAGGGAACTCCAGAGAAACCTTAAAAAGTGAGTTCCTGGCCATGACAGGATGGGAGGATGGACATATCTCATTATATCCCCCTTACTTTTGTGGTTCAGACACAACAACAGACCCACATTAATGTTAAAATAGAGATCATAAAACTGACAGAGTAAGAGATCAAATTATAAACAAGACCTAAGGGCATGCCAGGCAAGGGTTAAGTTACGTACACGTACCCTTAAAGAATAAATTATGTTTAAACTGCCACAAGGTTTTTCTCTTTCTCTAGCAGCTAAGCAAGCACTGGCCTTAAGATAAGCAATATTAAAACGATTACATTTGTTGAGAGTTCTCTTATCTAAAAAAAAATGAAATAAAAAACAAAAAAGAATTGTAGGTCATCCACTGCCAGGCGCTCACTGACCCCACCCTTCCCCGGCCCCTGTTCCACAAGCTGTAACTGCAGCTTTGATTGGACAAGAGACTGATTTCAGTAACCTTTTCTCCTACGAGACCACCGACCATGGACTGGTTCTGGTCGATTTACAAAGGCTGCCCACTTGAATGCCTTCGTGTCTTTGCTTAAACTTTTGATACATGGGGCCTAATGGTAATACATTTAAATGTTAAGTCTCCACCCCAGAGTAAACATGGGATGCATATGACATGCATGCATTCCCCCTTTGTGAAAATTCATAGCTCCTCCTATAACCTGTTGAGTATGTACACTCGGCCAACCTGTTCAGCATAAATCCCTGTTCTACCCTCTGCTCCCGAGAAGTGCTTGCCTCTGGTTTTGGCCCAAGGCCCACTTCCCAGCCTACAGGTTGTAACCCTTTATAAGAAATAAAGTCTCCATTCCAAATTTATGAAGACCTCGTGATTCTTAAGTTGACACTCCATGTATTTTAATCAGATAAGCTTATTGATAGAATAGGGAGATTTTAGTCCTAAACAATCTAGCCAGAAAACTGTTTTAAGAAAAATGGCTTTACCTAGGCCTGAAAATATATAGGGAAAGAGCTTCTTTCCAGAACGATTCACTGACACTGTGATTCTGCATTTCTGTTTCCTGCCTAAGTATATTACACACAGCATTTGAAGGATGATCTTTGTGCACAGGATATTTGAGCCAAATGTCTACCGAAGCCACCTTTTCCTGTGTTTTGTCATAATTTATTACGAAAATGTTTGAAGTCTCTGGTTTTGAAATGCTAAGGATCTTGGTTAAAAATGACTTCCTCATAAATGAAGTTAAAGTCATTGTGAGTATAACATTATAGGGCTTCGTTGCTATTACCCCTTTCATAACTTGAGATGACTCATTCTAGCCCAGCCATCTCAATAGTTTCCTGTTTCTTTTCTTTCCCGTTAATATTTACAAACAGCAGCTGATCAATTCACTGGAAAAGTTAATGGATACAACACGGTATCCTTTCTAGTTCTAAGTGTCCATGAAGTCTATCTACGTGGCATTCTCAGGGTTAGTTTCATTCCTGTGGCCTGTGAGTTTAAGTCAAATATATTAATAATGGCCTCACTGCATTCTCCCCTCCAGTTTTCCTAGGGGTTCATCTAGGAACAGCTTTAGTCTCTATACTACTTTGTGTCTTTTCTGGAAACATTTTAAGTCAACCCTGAGCCTGAACACTCAGACTACTCACTATTCTGTGATCACATTCTGGATCTCTCTATTTAGGTACTTTTTTCCTCATGCCTTTCTCCACATCTCTGCTGCTTGAAATGCTACTTATTACTCTTGAAACTACAGCTTAAATGGCCTCTTAGCTATACTCCTCCCAATAATAACAAAACAAAAAACTAGTAACACTTTTTCCCAAATCCTGAAACATTTGGCTTGGATGTATTATGAAACTTATTCGAACATTCTGTAAAATAGCTATCTGTGCTTAGATCTGATCTTTTCTTTATATTTTAAATTCCTTCAAAGCAAAGATTGTTTTAAATTTCTCACAAATGCTTAACACAAATGTCATTAAATTTGTTGATGATTTCTATATTGAAAAATTAATTTCAATATTTCCAACAGTGGAAATTTAGAATAAAGTGGATCAAAACTTTTTTTAGTCTCATGAAATAAATATAATCTGATGTATGATGAGCTGTAAATCAACAATTTGGCAATTTCATGACTCAAATGCAAAAAAAGATCTGCCTTAATGCACTGTTGTCTATAGAAAATTAAGACTAGTAATTTTATTACATTATAAAAGATCAAAAAGCTGCTGGTTAAGATAGAAGTTGATTAATTTCCTAAATGTTACCTTCTGTTTTTGGTATATATCTGCTTATGAATACATATATGTGTATATACATGATCTCCTACCCAGTGTTTAGTTAAAATTCCAACATTGTGTTTCAATACTACTCTTATTTTCCCTAACAGTTATGAAATTATGATTGTGCTGTGTTAGTAAATTTCTTTCCAAGGAAAATTGGATGGACTTTTCGACCTTAAAGGTATTTAAATTTTGTTTCTCAAACAACACCTTAGACAAGTGGTAGACTTTATCACTGTATAAAAATGTACAGTGGTTTTATTGACATGTACATTCCAATATGTTTACAGCTGCAAGATAATGAGGCACACTCAGTATTGCACTTCATTAAAATTTCAGGCTCAAACTTAACCTAGAAGTTTAAATGAAACTGCATTTGTAATTTAGTAATTCTTATACAGGACAAACATTGATAACTTTATATACAGTGTGATACTTATTACATTTATATGCTGTCCTAACACAATTTGTTTTTTTAAATAACAGTCTAGGAAATAAACCAGAATATTCCTCTTTTTATCCCCACCCATGATGCAATTGTACAGGATTACAAAAAGGCAGTATACAATAAACAATGATTATTTTTCTTTTTTGCTTGAAAGCCAGCATCATTCTTAGTCCATGAGCATGGTGATTTTTTTTATATCAATTATCTATTAATGTCCAATGTTTCACAGGCCAATGACGGGAATGGCCACATGCAAACACCTCACAAGTTTGATGTCTTGGTTGAAAAGAAGATAAACCAAAGTAATGGGGAAACTTTCCATAGCAAGAATTATGTACATGGTATTTGGCATCCTTCTTGCACTGTGAATGGTTCATTTTCATGGATGTAAAAATGGTCCCGTACTTATCCTGAGCAGAGTTTAAACTTCACCGCATCCTCTTGGGGGATGAAGGCAACTTTTCTCTCTGTAGACAAAGGATCCGAGTGTTCTAAAAAGTGTGAGCATTTCGGCACACACCACACCCCAGAGCAAACTCTTCCCCAGTGGGTGGATGAACAACATGGAGTGGACATTCAGTTCCTTCTAACTGTTTGCCTTTGGGACCTGTATAAATTTTGAATGAGGCAAAGGCAAAGGAATATAATTAAAACCAAAATACACCCATATGAACTTCATAGAAATAGAAATCACTGATAAATTATTCAAAGAAATAACATGACACTGGTTATACAAACATAAAATTAAAAAAAATTTCTTCTAATCACAAAAGTGAAAGTCATAAGCTTATACAAGGGTCAAGGAATTCCCTCTGCTTCTTTAGACTAGTCTGAATCGGGTTTCCACCACTTGAAACAAAGAGTTCTCATATACCATATAAAATGTGATCATTATTTCAAAATATTAAAAGCATACCTGCAGGACAGTGTGGTAGTTCTTCCTTAGGAATGCTAGTCATTCTTTGAAAATCATCATGACAAGCATTACAAAAATGTGTTGTTCCAAAACAGAAAAAGACAGCCACTGAACAGCAGTAGCGACATTTATATTCTAGAAAGTCTGTGCCGTGTTTGGGACACATCTATAGTAAAAGAAAAGAGACAGATAAAAATTATAGTAATACTATTTCAATTATACTTAAGATAGTCATATATATATATATGCATATATATATATAGTTCATTAATTCATATTTTGAAAGCATACATAACTCTCAAAATTGACTGAAAAACTAATGATCTATACATATTTTAAAAAACGAACAAATAAATGTGTGGCTTTGCCAAAAAGGTCTGGACAAAGATCCAAGTTCTAATCTTATCTCCATCATAATAAGCAAACTACTTAACTTCTCTGTTAATAGTTTCTGGTCTGTCAAGTTGAAAATTAATAATATTTCATCTGTCTCCCAATCTCATGGATGTACTGTGAAGATTTCACTGAACAGAGGAAAACCTAAGTTTCATTGCAGGTTTAAGAAAACTAAATAAGTAAATTTGTTATTTGTTTAAATATGGTGATCATTTCATAGAAGACAAATTATGAAATAAAAATACCATCCAAAAAATAATATATATGAAATAATTTGAAAAATTATACAATGCTATCAGAAGACACTGAGGAAAAAAACCTGGATTTCCCCACCATATTGGTTATATTATTATTTAAAAGTACAATTTTAACATTTTTAAACTGTCCTTTCTAACAAAATATTCTGCCCACCTGAGCCCTGGACACATCAGAACAGGCACCACAAATGAGCTCTCTGGGATCATAATCATCCCCTTGTCCAGCCTCAGCATCACAGCGAGCTTCACCACCAAAATACGCCTATGGAGAAGATATGGAGAGAAAACTCTGGCATGGGAGATACAGAGTAGGCACGATGAAAATAAGATCAAGATGTCTTAGAAAATACTATTGTCTATGAGACAGTCCCTTGAAATGCTAAGTGCACGCCCATACTGCTGACTGGACAGTGGGTCAGGGTAAGATATAAAGCTATTTCAATTCTGGATTGGATTCAAGCTTATAGGATGGAGTTACCTTGTACTGTCAAAGCAAAATGACAAAAAGACAAAAAACATATGATATTCCAAATTAATACCCAGAACATAATATTATCTAGTAAATAGAAACTGTGTTTTTTCAGGGTAAAGTCTACTGAGCAATTTTTTTCATTTTGAAATATTAAACAACATAGTCCTTTCTACTGCTTTAAAAATATGCTAGTAATTCCCCAATTATAATACTATAGAACAAAAAAAGTGCCTAAAATAAATTATTAGTGCAGAACTGTAATTCCAAGGCTAATGGGAAAATTAATTTTAAGCATCTTCTGATCACACAAACATTTTTTAAAAAGGAAAGGTAAATTTGGTAATTCTATTCAAGATACTGCTCATACTTACAAAGCTACACAACAGTGTCCAATACAGACACTTGAAAAAATGAAATTATCATGATGGATGACTTACCTGTATTTGCCCTGGGCACAAAATAAATGAGGCCAAGAAATTGGGACAATTTGCATGCACATCATGTCCCACCATCAAAAGGCTATGTTCAAATTGGGAATAAACAGGCTGAGTCAATAGAAGTCTATTATCTATACTAGAAAAACAGGTCAAACGAGAGGATCCACTGATGCAGAGGTTATAAATGGTTGTCCACCAGCTAAATTTGACCTTAGAAGTATTTCAGTTTGTCTTGGGGCCTGTTGCTTATTCCAACTGTTTCACTTTTCTATAGCCTCTACCTGGCTTCATAAACATTTGACTGTCACCCCTGTGGCAGCACAATATTCATTTATAATGTTTAGCACATTAAATACACAGGAAGACTATTTTATTGTTTGTAACAATACAGGTTTCACAAATGTACACTATTGGGTGTATGTATATTTGTCTGCCTTTCTGGCTATCATACATCTATTTAGCCTGCCATTCATTACCTACATTTTCTTTCTGTTACATTAAGGGACTATGAATCTTTCATTTAGGCATTCTTTCACTCATTTTTTACTTAACTTAGTATCTATCTAGTAAGTGCCAAATACTAGAGACAGAGAAATGAAAAATCACAGTCTTTATCCTCATGGAGTTTACCAAGTGGGGCAGACAGACAAGGACACCAGTAATCACAATGCAGAAAAGAAAGTGCTACGATGGATACATGCAGGATAGCAAGACTGTGTGGTGGTGGTGGGGAGATGGGGAAACTTGAGCTGAATCCTGAAGTATGGTAAGACCGGCTTGGCTCTGCACGACAGCATGTGTGCATGGGGGTGGGGCTGGCTGGGGAGAGTAAAATGCACAGGAGGAGGCAGAGAAGAGCACTGATGAAGAGAAACGGCCTGTGCAATGGCGTGGAGGTGTCACTGAGTGAGCGAACATGGCTGAGTCTGGGGAAACACAAGTTGTGCAGTATGTTGTAGCATGGACAGCAAATGGTGGCGTACTGGGAGATGAGGCGGGAGAGGCAGACTGGGCTACAGGATTCTATGTAGAATAATGACACAGTTAGATCTGAGATCTAGAAATACTAATCTGCTTCTAGTAGTCTAAGTGTAAGGAATGGAATGGGGTTAGGGGCTCCACAAAAGAGCACAGGAAGGCGGCTACTATAATTACCAAAGAAAATGATTAGGGTTGCTGAAGATGTAATAGAAAAAAGGACAAGAGAGATTTGGAGACAAGATTGACAGGACTTAGAAATAAAGATTAGAGATTGGGAGAGTCAAGGCTGATGAATTTAAAACTAGATGTGAACTCTGAAGTATGTGGTAGAAATCCAAATGTCTGGTAGGCAGCTGGATATCTGTACCTAAATCTCAAAACTTCGGTAGGTTATAATAGTATAGGTGGTAGGGGAGGCACAGACATACAGGAGGTCATCAAAGGTAAGGAGATATTGATGGAAGCTCTGGGAAAACAACTATTTAAGGGGTAGGTAAAAAAAAAAAAAAGGAACCCGATGAAGAACTTAAAGACAAATGACCAGAAAGAAGGGACATCAAAAACATGTGTTGTCCTAGAAGCCAAGGAAATCAGAATGTTATGGAAGAAATAAATGGTTAGCACAATCAAGTGAAGTGTATTAAAGAACCAATTGGATTGGGCAAACAGGAGGTTACTACTGATGGAAAAGTAGCTTGTGTACAGAAATACTACATGTTTTTTAAAAAGTCTGAAAGGTAAAATAAAAAAAAATCCCAAAACAAATTAAATAAACAAGTTCAGCTTGAAACAGTGTACCAAGCTGTCTCATTTTTAACTTTAGGCTTAAGGTAAGAATAATTAGGTATTATGTAATTCAATTTCTTAATCATATAGGTAAGCTCTAGTTATTAAAAATTCTTAGTATAATTTATAGCATACCTTTCTGCATTTGTAGCAGACATAATATGCGTATCTATTCATTGCATAGCCAGCTGGGTCATTATAAAACCTCACACCAGGAGTTGTGATAGCTTCACTCTTATGCAGACCTTCATATTCCAATCTCATTAAGGCTTTTCTTCTGACATCCTCATAGAGTTCTTTTATTGGATCAAGCAGATCTTTTAATACTATGTGATTTATTTTGTTCTGAAATTGAAAAATGAAAATCCTTAAACAGAATCATTTACTAATCAATTTCACAAACACTTAGTATGCACCCAAGTGCCAAGCACTGTGCTAGGAGATAACCAGATGGTACCCATATTTTAAATAAAATGCCATTTAAAAATAATCCTGTAAAGTCCTTACAAGCTCATATTTTCCCAAAAGCAGGGAAAATGGAAGCAAATGGGGCGCAGAGCATACAAATTCCATTTTATTAGCTTTATAATTCCTGAGTCTAAAATATATCCCCTGCAGCCTTAGCTGTTCTGGAAATAAAAAGTTTCCTTGCTGCCACAAATAAGACACTCCCTCTGTGTGTCTATGTTTCGATTCCTTGAGGGTATGGTAGAATGTGAGGTGATAGAAGTAAATAGGTAGCATTTTCTATACCACCTTCATTTATCTACTTCCAGATTCCCAAATGTGACCTATCTTTGTGGCACCATTTGAGAGGGGAGAGCAAAATATTACAATCTTTTTGATTATGTGAGGTGTGAAGTGAGGTGATAGAAGTAAATAGGTAGCATTTTCTATACCACCTTCATTTATCTACTTCCAGATTCCCAAATGTGACCTATCTTTGTGGCACCATTTGAGAGGGGAAAGCAAAATATTACAATCTTTTTGATTATACTTCAGTCTAACTAGGCAATAACTGTGCTAAGTTTTCCCACATTATATATACCCTTTACACTAGTTTGCAAATATGAAGATAATAGAGAAAGCTTAATAGAACAAAAAAGAATGATGAATTAATAGGGAAGGCTTTGCCACATTCTTAAAAGTTTTTTGTTAATCATTATTAGCTTGCCAAAACAACTTCCTACTTGCTTACTACCTTTGTAGAGACGTGTCAAAATGCCAATAATTTTCTCCTTATTTTAACTGAGTTCTAAAAGAACCTGTTCCAATGGCACTGAAGGTTCTGATTTCACTCTTTAATGGCAGGTATCACTACCTACAAACACCAAAGGATCCTTCTTCTTTTTGGTAGTTGCCCACAGTCATGTGATCTGAGCTCTCAGGGAGTCTGAAAGTAGTGATACGTGCCCTTCACTGTGCCATGACACCTACGTGAATTTCTCACGTGGTATGTTTAATAGACTTTAACCAGTTTTGAACTGACAATTATTGTTTTGAAATGCATTACAGAAAAGAGGTTATGTGATATTTTCAGGTTCCGCATGGATGAAGAGGGCAGAAACTGCTCAGAGCTGGTGTGTAGAAAGTAAACTGGGAAGGACATCAAGAGATGCTGACACATTTATTTTGAAAGATGAAAATAAAGATGAGAAAAATCAGAAAGTAGATGATTTCAGACTCTTTCCATACCTTGCAAATAGGACAAGATATAAAGCCAAATGTTATCCTTGGGCCAAGCCATCTATTTTCTAAAACTCGCCGACAGCACTGTAAGTGGAACACGTGACTACAGTCCAGCTGAAATAAACAAAAGAGAAGGATATAAGCAAATGTAATAATGATAAACACTTAAGTGACTGGGAGATAATGCAATGCAAGGTGTTATTTAAAGCAGGTAAAAGCAATTTGAAGAAATTTAGTGCAATAAAATTTCTCTATTATATATGGGACATTATTAACTAGGCCTTCAGCTTCTCCCATTTTTTTTTTTACATTTATTAATGCCATCTATATATAGTAAGTCAGGTTAGGGAGAAAAGTAAAATTATTCAATTTTGTATCTCATGGAAAGAAGAGGTAACTACTGATTTAAAGATTTAAGATTTTTTTCTGAGAATATTATCTTAGAAACACAAGAACTGAAAATATACATTAACAATAGGTAAAAGTTAAAAAAAACTTATTTAGCACATAGTAACTTCTATTATACATAGAAGTATATATCATTATAGATCCATTATATAAAGCTATAAAATGCCATTCTGGATAATCTAATTATTTTCTTCCCTTCTGAATATTTTATACATTCGATTAATTACAAAGGCTTACACAAATCACAAATTAAAGCTGAGCATACACAATGGGAAGCAGAACATAAAGAGGGAGAATTTGCTCCTCATTAACCTGGTTGATGCATATATTAAAAGAAGATTTTTGCCTAGTGATATCAAAAAGATTTCAGTCATTTTTTTATTTGACAAATATATTTACATTTCCCCATGTTCAAGTCTAGACACATTCAATATATTAAAAGCAGAGGCAACCTGAATGGCTGGTGCTGCTGAGAGTGCTTCAGTGAAACATATCATGCACATGTCATCCGCATCCTGCTTCAGTGTTGTGGCACTTTTATCACAGCCATGTAGACAGGGCAAACAATGCTCTTCATTTTTAACACCTCCACACGGGTGGCCACAAGGATGTGTCTTGCTACAGGCTATCTTAGCATATTCCTGTTAAAGATGAATTATAATAGTACTCAAGTATTTAAAAAGGTGCACATTCTGGTAATTTTACCAATTATATAAATTTCCCAAGATTATTTTTCCACAGGGTATACATGTGAAGGCTAAGCAACAATAAAGTTATCTTCTATTCTTTGTTTGAAGATAATTTAGAACTACTAACAAAATATGTTTTTCTTTTAATGTGATTTTTAAAAATTTCACTCTATGTAAAGGAAATGCTGATAAAAAGTAAATTGTAATTTTATATTTGTTATCATGCATAGCCATAAAGCAAAAAGTTCCTGATGTAAACAATTTCCCAGTGACGACTTCCCGGTCACCAAAATGGGGGGAAAAAAACACCAGATACCTCTCACTCTCTGAGCATACCCAAATTCTTGTTAAATTAATTGAGGAACCAAAAACATTTGGATATCATGGAATATGGGTATATATGTTCAGGACTAAAGAACTCTCAGATACTGAAAATTTATTTTAGGGAAATAAGTGAATAAAGTATTTATGAGGTAAAGGAAATGAAGTCCTTAGATTTTTAACTGCTTTATTAAATACATATGATCATGGTAGTTGAGAAACACACAAAAAGAGTCTGGTTTGGGATTGACAGCTTTTTTTGCTCCATTCTCCAGCTTTAATAAAGCATTTAACTCTTGGCATAAGTAATACACTAATTTAGAAACTGGAGTGATGCTGAGCTGTAATTCTTATCTATATGAAGCCAAGGTGTCACATGGGAATATGTGCTGTTCCTCACTGGGATGACCTGACTGTCTAACCACACACTCACCTGGCAATCTGCATCAGAACACACACTGCCAACCGCAGATAACTCTGTTCCACTCCTAGAACCACAGAAACGACATGCTTCTGAGCTACTTGTGGTGGGTTTACCTAGGTTCAAGCAGAAAAAGAAAAATCCTCCTTAAGAATATGTTTTCTACATATTTCAATATAATTAATTAAGATAAAAAAGCAAACTAGGTTTATATCAATTGCTATCACTAGGAAATCAGCCTGATAGTTTTAAAGCTAAAGGGTTATAAGTTGCCCTAATTATAAAATGAATAATCATAAAAAAAGGGATGAGAAAGTAAATACCTATATGAAGCCAAATAAATTCTTGACAGATTTATTTATATTTTTTCAGTAAAAGAAACAGACTAGATTTCCAATCAGGTTACCAGACTGAGCAAATGTGGCAAGCCCCTCACTTCAAATGTACGATACCAGATAAAATATAATAACCAAAATTAAATAAAAATACACAGAAGATAGGGAAATCTTTAAGGATCTTCACATAATAAGAAAATTATAAGGCATAGAAGAAAGCCTATCATCAGAGGTATGAAACTCAACAGAAGAATTGCTACCCAAGGAACTCTGCAATTTGAAAAGAAATTTAAATATGTTTGAAACATTTAAAGCAGGAAAAGAATCCATACAACAGAGCAATAAGAAAAGAACATGAAGATTTGAATATTAATGATCAACCTCATTTTAAACACAGATACAAAAATCTGAATACAATATCAATACATCAAATTTAGCAATGTTTATAGAACGATGCTTTTTAAAAAGAATAGTTTATATCATGAATATAAGGATGGCTTATTATTAGAACATTTATTAATGTAATACATGGCACTGACAGATTATAGGAGGAAAAAAATCAGCTATGAGAAAAAAATGCCATGCTCTTATAGCATGAAAAATCATTCATATTTAAATTGATGCAAGTTTACACCTAACTCCAACATGAAAAGTTTGTGTCAGACAAATGGCATGCTGCAAATGTGCTGAAAATTGAGAATTTGTATGATTCAATGTAACTTTAAGGAATATATAAGATTTATTTTAAAGTAAAATGAAAACTATGTCTTAGAGAGGAAAGTACATTAAACATACGTAAGTCACTTTTTGTCTAAAGTAATGTCTATTCATTTTTGTTAATTATTTTATTACTATCAATAGAAATAGTACCATTCAGAAAACCTAGAGAAGCACTAGGTCTACAAAAACCTCTGAAAATATCATTAAGTCACAAAATCTTAGAGTTAAAAGAGATCATTATGTGCAGCAATTCTTATTGTGGAGCTACAGTTAACAGAACTAGAAGGGAGTATCAATAACTATATTTTATCTATGAAGCCTCCATTAGCTGTTATGCTTACTTACGGGAAATGTATTTGATACTTCTGAAAATTATCAGTCATGTGTGTCTCTGGACAACTGTCTCACTTTATAAATGAAGAGAATGAGTTACAGAGAGGTTAAATTACTTGTTTAAGGTCATACAGCTAGTTAGTGACATACCAGGTTTCCTGACTTTTAGTCTAATGCTCTTTCAACCACAAAACACTATCTATGTCTAGTAAATATAATAATATAGACAATATAGACAGTGATCAATGATGTCATAATTAAACATCAGAATATCACTCAAAATTATTCACATTAAAAGAATCAGTAGGCATGGTTCAATCTTATTTTTTTAAAGGCAAGGTTCAATCTTTAATCCTCTTTTACCTGTGTGTTCTCGGAACTCCACCATTGCCTTCATTGTTTTAGAATCTGCCAGTGCCATCAGCCAGAACAATTTAGTTCTACCACAACCTTCATGAAGATCAACCTTTATAGCTTCTTCTTCTTCTTTGAACACCTATTGTTTCATTTAAAAAAAGAGAAAAATATATTTCCTTATTACTCTGAAAGAGGAAATGTAACATTTAATTATTCAATAATAATAATGGCTTTTGTTTATAAAGCATCCTAAAAAGTTCCAAATATTTCCAATCTTCTCCTCTTTAATCTTCACAACAGCCTCATTTTTATAAATGTTGAAACTACATGTTGGAAAGGTTAAACAACTTGCTTAATTTATATTCGATAAGCGAGATAGCTGGGAGCTCAACAAAGGTCTTTGATTCCAAAGTCTGTTTTTTTCCCATTAAACTAAGCTTCTTTCCCACATTTATTTCAAAATTCATTGACTATATTTTATGTTGCAGACACCATTCTGCATATAAAGACACAAATGTCACCTGTCTTTGATGAGTTTTGGTTCGTCGATGAAGATGAAGGAATCTGTCACAGTCAGTACATAAATTTCCACAGACATTGCATAAAATGATTGCTGCAGTTTCGCCATCATCATGGTTATCACACATAGGCTAAAATAAGACATTTCCACGTGTCACATTAGATAAACAAGAAAGTCTTAGACATTCAGAAATCAAAATTTATTTACAGTAACAGACTGTTACTCTGAAGTCCTTTAAGAATTTAGAATATGAATGTTAAACAGCAGTATTGCAAGTGTACTTAACTATAAAAATCTCTGAAAATCCCAAAATGTGCTATGTAGGCTCAATGATTAATAAAATGAACATGTAAACTTTGCTTAGTGAATTAAGAAATATTTTCTCCATTATATATTCAAATATTCTGTATGCTAATGAATAAAAGGATTCATTGTTGAAACCTGAACATTAATAAGAAAATGTTGAAAGGGCCTATATAAAGTCTTCCCTTCCAGTGAACCTAAAAATACCATCAAACCAACTGTAATTACATATGTGAATAGGTGGTGTGTTATGTTGCCTGTCTTACTGCTTTATTTCCTCCTTCCCACCATAAGACTGATTACATTTTAGCATAATATCTAGATACAGAATCAGATTCTGGCTGAAAGTAAATTTTGATGTAAAAATGGCTCCGAGAAGCACAAGAAAGCTCTTTTGTATAATTAAATAAAGCTTCTAAAGTTTCCAATATACTATGAAGAGGGGACTCGAAGTGAAATAGACTTGTGTGATAAACTTGGCCTATGGTAAACGATTTTTCAAGAGTTTCACTAATTGTGTATTTAGACTTGCTGGGTTTTTTTAAGCTAAGCTAAAAACAAGGTAAATTCTTATAAAATAATTCTGGTCTTACCATTTGTTTTTGTTGTCCATCTTTTCCCATCCATCGCCCTGAGGAGAGACGATCTACATGGTCCTGATCAAGAACACACAGTGATGCTAGAGCAAGCCAGAGCTGTTGAAAGAAAAAGTTGTTACACCACTGAATTTTTAGAAAAGACTTATAAAATGCTAACGTCTGACATATGACAACAGCTCAGTAAATGCTGGCTGACTTTGAAAATACATAGGTATTCAGTGGCACTCAAGTTTCCCTGATGTGGTACCAGGCACATACGATCACTGCCATACGTACCATGCACACAGTAGGCATTCAAATATGTACTGAGCAAATGACTGCTTCTCTGATGAACCATCTGGTTTTCTACCTGATACATGAAATCATCCTTTATTGGTCTACTATGCAAACATATGAATAAATTAATTTGTATGTTTAATATTTACTGTACCTTACTTGCATATTTAATATTTACTGTACCTTTTACATATTTTCCCATTTAATATCATTTCCCTGAGGCATTAAGTTCCCAAGAAGTTGGGACAATAGCTGTTTAATTTTTCACAGTCTCATGAGGAGTTACATCCTTCTAGATAATAAGAGTTCCTCAGAAGTCTCTGTTGCTCCAAGGAGTCTAGCACTCTATTTGGTGTACTTTGTCATACATAAATAAATGTCTAACAAACTTTAGAAAATTGCCCTCAAAAATAGTTTAAAAATTTCTGAGGCTTAAAGGGTAAGCTTTAGTTTTACACACTTGACATATTTCCTTCATTAATTAAAACAGAAAATAAGAAACTAAGAAGCACATGGGACTGACTGGAGATGGAAAGCGAGAGATCGTGCATGCAAGGAGAAAATGAAGGAAAAGAACACGAGTGACTCCTGTCAAAAATATCTGCTTCAGGTGTCCCACTGGCAAGATAGCATTAATAGGCGTTTTCTGCCTTAAGGAAATCCAATTTATCTTCTTTTTCAGATTTCTGAGGACTAACCTAAGCAATTTTTACCAGCATCCACTTTTTCCTAATGCTGTCTCATTGCTCTGCTTTAAGGAAATCTCAAATCTTTTCTGGAAGTATATGGGACTTGAAATCTGGTTGATTAAAACTTACTATAAATGTCTCATCTGAAAAATGTAATCTCACTTCCTCAGAGAGTCTATCCTACCCTGCTCTGGGCACGTACGTCTTGCTTTTTAAAAAACCGTAAACACAGTACATAAGCTATGGGGCTCAACATTAGAAGCAGCTAGTCTATACAAAAATGAGGAGGGGGCTTAGTCTACAAAGGACCTCCAGTCTATCACAGCATAATGCTGACACTAAACTCACCGTGGAAGAGTACAAACAGAACATTAGAAAGACAATACACAAATACTCAACATAATTTAGCCTTTTCTAACCAGTAAAACCTCAGCTTCCTAAATAATAACAGAAACAAGTGATTACAGAACATAAAACAGTGAAAAATAATGACTACCATATATAGTTCATAATTTATAAAAGCCGTTTATACTTTTTCAGTAAGTATAATATGTGGTTTAAAAAGGATTAACTTGACTTAGTGATTAAAATTTTTTCAAATTTATTACTAAAAAAGCATATGCAATGATGCAGGCCAAATTAAAACAAACAAAAATACCTACTCTAGTTGTTGCAATACATCTCACTGGAGACCTAAATTCCTCTTCCATCTTAGTCAAGGCAATGATGGTTTCTGCAATAGCATTTTTTGTTACCCGGGACCAAGCTTCTGACAGATGACCCTATTGAGCAGGGCAGAATATTTTAATAAGTAACCAGAAATGTATTATCATCGTAAATTTTTATCTCTTAAATAACATCTCTCACCAAAAGAAAAGATTTATTTGGAGCAGGACCATGGAATTTTAGATCAAGGAGCACAGACTTCTGAACTAAAAATCCTTCACAACCCTATGGAAAATTCAACTTTGAATCATTATTTTGATGATTTAAAAAAAAGTAAATATAAATTAAAGTTCTCAATATTCCTTGCCTGTAGAGTTCAAGAGCATTTCTTCTCCCATCTGGATAAAAACATACAGAAATACTAAGGTTATCTATGCCTGAGAAATTTTATTACTTAACATAAAATTTATATAGCTAAGCCAACTGCTTTAGATGAAAGTATTACTGGCACCCAAGAGCATAAATGGGTTCAGAGTACTACTACCTTTATTTGCTAACTTGATTTGTAATGAACAGTCAGTCAACTCTTATAGAATTTAGGTGTTCCTAAACATTTTCATTCAGTGAACACCCTGTGGAAGCCTGTTTGCCACAAAGATTGAGAAAATGTCCATGCTGTTGGGAAAAGTGATAGAACTTCATCTCTTCCCCAGAATATCCTCCCACTTTTCATATCTACATGTTATCAGTCTTTTAAGGGGCAGTTTAATTCCTCCTTCTCCAAAATGCCTTCTATTCCCTCTGGCTCCCAGGAACCTAAATTCCACAGTATCTTGTCCCCTTCAGGGTGGCTTCCTGGAAATACAACGGAATGTGTGAAAACTGACATTGTGGAGTCACATAAGAGCCAGGCATCCTGTGAAGGAGTTCCCTGCCCTCCACGCTCCTGGATCTCCTCTCAAAGTCAGCATCTTAAGACATTGGTATAGGACATTAATAAGAAGAATACAGGCTTTATAAAAACCATGAACACTGAAGAGAATGAGAAACTTCCACTTCTGGGAGTCCTTTTTTCTCCTTTAGGCTTTTGAACTCCTTTCTTAGGGTCCAAAAGAGTAAATTTTATTTTATTAAGTTCTAAAGTCTTGGAAGACTTATGTAACAATTCTTAAGTAAATTAATTGGGAAGTTTGAAATAAACACAGTTTACATAAATGACAAATTTATCACTCTTTGAAAAGACAAATGGCATAATAGTTAACATACTAAAAACAGTCTTAAGTAAAGCAAAATAACACTAATGTACTACTACTGTCAATTCAGCAGAGTAAGCTGTTTGTTTTGCCTATCAGATTCCTGCTGCCCCTCACTGTCATAATGGTTTGGGAGAAAGGGAACTTACTGCTGCCATATCCTTGATAAGTTTAATGATGATCTCTGAGATCTGGGTAGGAGTTGAGCCCTTCATCCACCAATGACTTTCACCTCGTCGAAGATAGCTATGAAGAAAAATCAGAATTTATAAACCAACAAACTATCAGTGGTAGTTGTTCCAAATGAAAAAGATGAAAATGTTATTTCAGCATGCAGCATTTTAAATTTTTAAGTGACAATCCATCAAAACATTTTACAGTAAAATTAATCAAAACATTATCCAAAATCTAGCTCTTCAACTCCAGGACAGCAGCTAAATTGATTTATGTTCCTTTTCAAATATTTCTGTGTACATCTTCTAGGAGTCCATGGACCACAAAATATTTGTTTTCAGTGTACATGGAGACAATAAAAAGTGTGTGCCAGAATATAAATCAACTGCATCACTAAGCACACTACTGTTGAGTTCAGCTGACATTAAAGAAATGAAACGCTGATTAATATTCTGGTGCTATCTATCTGCTTATAGTCATGGATTGGCTCTGTGAGTAGCACTGTTCTAGAAGTTTCGAATTTTCCACTGTTAAACACAATTACAGAAGATCCTTGCATATATATCTTTTTGCAAACATATCAAAGTTTTAGAAGTAAAACTGGTGGGTTAAGGGATAATGCATACTTAAAACATAGTTAGATATTATCAAACTGACATCTAAAAAGTCTGCAGCAAATCACAATAGGTGAAAATGTCCATTTCCTCATAGTGTTGCCAAAACAAAGATATTCTGCAATTGTTTTAATCTACATTTCTCTGACTAGTAGTGAGGTGCTTTTTCATCTGCTTATTGGCATCTGTAATTTTTTTCTGTGAACTGATTATTCTTGTTATTTTTTTACTAGTTGTTTACCTTTTTCTCATTGATTTGTAGTCATTCTTCTAATATTATGGCTAATAATTCATTGCTTATTATACAGGTTTAAGTATTTTTTTCCAAGTGAGTTGTTTATGTTTTAAAACATTAAAACTGTATCACCTGTTACGTAATTTTCATTTTTATGTAGCCAAATATACAAGTCTTTTCCTACATCACTTTGGGTTCTGTGTTTTGTTTAAGGTCTTCCAAAATTGAAGATTACAAAAATATTCATCTATAATTTGTCCTAGTAGAGTTTTTTGTGGTTGTTGTTGAGATAGTGTCTCACTTTGTTGCCCAGGCTAAAGTGCAGTGGTGTCATCACAGATCACAGCAACCTCAAACTCCTGGGCTCGAGTGATCCTCCTGCCTCAACCTTCCAAGTAGCTGGGAATATAGGTGTGCATCACCAAGCCCAGTTTTTAGAAAAATTTTTTGTAGAGACAAGGTCTTGCTATGTTGCCTAGGCTGGTCTTAAACTCCTGGGCTCAAAAGATCTTCCCACCTCGGCCGCCCAAAGTACTAGGATTATAGGTAAGGGCACCGTGCCAGGCCCCATGTCCTAGTAGAGTTTTAAAAGGTAAACACATAAACCTTTAACTGAAGTTTACTTTATTCCTCCCATGTTTACTTATTTATTTTTATTGTGGTAAAAACATATTAACATAAAACTGAAGTTTACCTTTGTATATGATGTGAAGTAGAGGTCTACAATCTCTTCCAACATAGACAACCAAATATTCTTACATCATATATTCAGCCTCCTTTCTCTTCCCCACTAATTTCTAACTGCAAATGACATTTTTATTATATACGATGTTCCTTTTATACATGGGTCATCAGTTGTTAATGGCTTTTATTTGGTGAGTAAGCCAAAACGGTAAAACTTGAAATCATGTCTTAATTCTCTGAACAGCAGCTCATTCTGTTCTGTTTTGATACTACAACAGAGGCAATGACCAACCTGGAATTGAAAATCATTGGAAGAGTAACAGTCGTAACACCTTTGCCCACAGTGGCACCAGCTGTTCCTGTGATGGTGGTTCCTTTGGCTTTGAGCTGTACAGTGAGCGCTTTGGCAATGCATCCTAGAAACATGTCCAGGATACCCAGCTTATTCCAATCTCCTTTTTCTGTTGAGTGAATGATATCACTGATATCTGCTGGGGGAAGGGATTTCACTCCTATGATGCTGGCCAGGCGATTGGGGGTCACTTCAGGCAAAACTCGTCTTAGTAAAGAGGTCACCTGGTAAGAAAGAGAAAAGAATTGCATTTAAACAATGATGTTTTAGGGTTTTAATTTTTTAATGTACCTAACTACCATTCTGTAACTGTAAAATCTTTGAAAAGAATGGAAATATAGTTTAAACGCTATTTTTGAGAAGGGAAAAAATATGATATAAATAATTGATATATAAAGAAAAATATGATATAAACAAACATGATATGAACAAAAATATGATACAAATTTTTACTTTCTGGGTGGTTATTACCAACCTCTGGGCAGCAAGGAAAAAACATGTCTTTTATTTTCAGTCAAGATTAACTGACATTATGTATTTCATGGTAATAAGGTAATCGGTTGCCAGAATGCTCTTTATTACAACACATTAGTAAAATGGAACATATTTTGCTCTTCTATACTCTCTATACTCTATTACTCCCTTAGGTAATTCTGTTTGCATTGCAATTTTTAACAACGTTTCAGGTAACAAAAGAAGTGGACAGGTAAGTGGTGTGATCGATCAGTCACCTGTCTCTGGACTCTGGGAGAGGCCGTGTGAAGCAGTGAAAAGAGATCCTGAAGCAGAGTTAGCTGCTGAGCCAGATACTGTCGGCCAACATTAGACCCACTCAGTGCTAAAACCATAGAGAGCAGCTCAAAGCAGTAAGCATCAGAGGAGGCATCTTCATCATTTGGCTGAGAATTGGCGTTTTCCTTGCTGGATATGGCATGCTCCCATTCTTCACGGACTCTGGTGGCTTCCATGCGAATAGCTTGGACGATGTGAGCACACACCTATTTAAAGGCAATAGAAAATGTAAAAATATATTTCTAAGTCTGATTTACTGCTTATAGTAAAACAAAACAAAAAATCAGGACAAGAATATAAATTGATGCTCAATTTAATATGCTTCCTCCAAGTTAATTCTCTATCATACCATTCTCTTAACTCATCTTAAAAACAATTAAAAAAGTAGGGGAACTTTGATAAAAATTAGAATATTTAAAATCAACTACTATGTAGACACCGATTATATACAAGTTAATGCTTCTGCCTGTGGTTTATTTAGCACATCACACAAAATCACCATACTTTATCACTTTTAAAGTACATGTTAAAAAGAGACTATTTTAACATTTCTATCCATAAGGTGATTTATAACTGATGAGATTCACAATATAATTGGCAGAAATTTTTATTTTTTGATGATATATAAAATAACAGCATATTTTATAATTGAAAGCATCTAAGATTCAACAAAACACTGTTAGAAAGATAAAGCACAAATAAATTTGTTATTTATTTAAAAAGATTTAATGGTACTGAAAGTTAAAATAGGCTAATTTAAAAATCAATATTTTTTTTAACTTTTGAGTGCTATTTTTATGTTACTTAGCACCCCATTATATGAACAGTCTAGTGCTACTTCTTCACCTGGTTATATTTAAAAATATTAATACTGGTTTAGTTAGCAGTTTTAATTGCTCAGTAAAAAAAAAAATAAAAGAAGTAGGGGGAAAGGAATACAGGAAATGCAAATGAAATCTGATATAGCTGGATATTTGACACCAAAATAAAATCTACTTATAACAAAGAGTAGCAAGATAAGAAAGTTAACATTCATAACAAAACATTTAAAATCTGATAGAGCTGGATATTTGACACCAAAATAAAATCCACCTATAACAAAGAGCAGCAAGATAAGAAAGTTAACATTCATAACAAAATCTTTAAAGTGACGCAGGTATGCCAATGTACTCATTTCTCTCTAGGAAAAGGTGGACATATTATGTAGGATCTATGAAAGAGAGCATAAAAAGCCTCCATAAATTTTGGAAAACACTTTATACCCTAAAAGCAAACAAACAAAAAACTGATGAAGACAATATTAACCAACCTGTTTTTGTAAGTTAGTCAGTTTACTCCTGCTGAATATGATCCCAACCATATGTTCTTTCAGGTCAGCATCTGATGTTGCCTTTACATAGACAAAACAAAGAATGAGGCAGGCTCTTTAAACAAAATTTGTATATTTGACATTTCAAAGTACCTTGAGAAATAATTTTGCAGATTATTTTAGGGGAATTCATTTTCAATTGAATCTTATACTAAGACAATGGATAAAGTTTGAAGAAATTGTTATTTGGCCAAAATGACTATAAAAAGAATAAAATTTCAGAACTTAAGAAACCTAGAAAAGTATATTATCATTTCATAAATTTATTTAGTGTAGTCAATTTGAGTCATTTTGATTAAATTTATTTCTAAATTGTGAACATATTAGTTCACATCATATATCAATTATTTGAAGAGCAATCCAGGAAAATAAAAGATTAAAAAGAAAAATATCCTTACGAAATTCTGTGATGATGGTGGTTTAAGCTACTCTAACACCAACAGTCATCAAGGAAATGTATCATAAGAAGACAAATAAAGGCTGAAACTTTATAACGCTTACCATGTGCACAGCACTCTTTTAAGTGGCAGGTAGATGCACATCTAGACATGTGTATATTAAATATACACACACACATATAATCTTATTTAATCTTCACAACAACGCCACAAGGTAAGCTCTAATGTTCTGCCTATGTTACATGTAAAAGGGAGGCAAGTCACTCCTTAAGAATCAAAAATGATTCTTGTTTTCATATTTTGTAGGATGGAGAGCCACAAGAGAATGTCTCTCCCACCCTAAGGATGAGGAAAAAGCTGCTAATCTACAAATCCATAACTTTTTTTGAAGCCCATCAGCGACTTGAAATCTGCCACCAGGTAAACTGAATTCCAAACAGACATATCCATATTGTTGGATACTTCAAAACTCTTCTTTCAGTACTTGACAAAGGAAGTAAATGAGCAAACAAACAAAAACCAATATACAAAAGTCAATTGTATTTTTATATACTAAAAACAAACAATTGGAAGGTAAAATAAAAAAATACCATTTGTAATACTCTTACAAATATGAAATGTTTAGGGAAAAATTTAATAAAAAATGTACAAGACTTGTATTCTTAACTACAAAACATTGCTAAGAGAAATTAAAGACCTAAATAAATGAAGATATATATTGTGTTCACAGATAGGAAGACTAAATATTATTGAGATGTCAATTCTCCCCAAATTGATTTCTCATTTTATGTAATTCCAATCAAAATTCCAGGTTTTTTAAGAAATTGACAAGTTGATTCTAAAGTTTATATAGAAATGCTAAGCATTTAGTATAGCTAGAACAACTTTGAAAAAGAACAAAGGTAGAGCCTGATACCAAGATTTCTTTTTGAAGCTACAGCAATCCAGACAGTTTGATGTTGGTATAAGAATTTACATATAGATCAGTAGAGCAGAATGGAGTCCAGAAATAGACTTACACATTTATGGTGAATTGACTATTGAAAATAGTTTTTTCAACAAATGGTAGTAGAACAATTTGACATCCATGTACAAAAAATGAACCTCAATCCTTATCTCACACTGGAGGTAAGGATTAATAAAAGGTTAATAAAAATTAACTAAGGAAAAGCACTACAACTATTAATATAACATTTCTAAAAGAGGAGAAAATCTTTGTGACCCTGGGTTCTAGACAAGAAGCAAAAATTATGAATCACCTAGTTGGAGGCCGGGCGCGGTGGCTCATGCCTGTAATCCTAGCACTCTGGGAGGCCGAGGTGGGTGGATTGTTTGAGCTCAGGAGTTCGAGACCAGCCTGAGCAAGAGCGAGACCCCATCTCTACTAAAAACAATAGAAAGAAATTATCTGGCCAACTAAAAATATATATAGAAAAAATTAGCCGGGCATGGTGGCGCATGCCTGTAGTCCCAGCTACTCGAGAGGCTGAGGCAGTAGGATCGCTTAAGCCCAGGAGTCTGAGGTTGCTGTGAGCTAGGCTGACGCCTCGGCACTCACTCTAGCCAGGCAACAGAGAGAGATCTGTCTCAAAAAAAAAAAAAAAAAAAAATTATGAATCACCTAGAAAAAACAGAAAAAACTGAACTTCATCAAAATTGAAAACTTCTCCTCTCTGAAAGATAAGCCAGACTAGGAGAAAATATTTGAAAACACACATTTGGTCGAGCACCTTCAAAGATCTGCATGCAAATGTTCACAGCAGATTTCTTAATAATAGCCAAATAATGGGAACAAACCAAACATCCACTGAAAAGTAAAAGGATAAACAAATTATGGTAAATCCATACAATGGAATACTTCTCAGCAACCAAAAGAATGGACCATGGACACATGCCACTACATGGATGAATCTTAAAACCATTAATTACATTAACAATGAAAGAAACGACAAAAAGGCTACATTCTCTGTAATTCCACTTATATAATAACCAAGAAAAGCCAACACTACAGGGGTAGAATATAGTTCAGTGGTTGCAATGTTTTAAGTGTGAGGTGGGGGAACTGTCTGCAAAGAAACATGAGGGAAATTCTGGGAGTGATGTATTTTAAAACTTGATTGTAATAACTTCACTAGTGTACACATGGGTAAAAACCAGCGAACAATACAGTTTAAAAGGAGGATTTTTTTGTATGTAAATTATGCTTCAATAACCTGACTTAAAATGAGTCTCTTAAAATCATGTTATTTCTTGGGGATCCAACTGCCAGCATAACCTTTCCTATTCAACCTTAACTCCTTAAAATACACTCTCCTCCTGTTAGGCTAGCCTCTTCAGTGAGTCCTTGCTCTCATCCTCTCTGTTAAGTCCAACTTTTATCCATTCATTCTCTTTCAGCTCTAACTCAAGTTCAGTATGCCCCAAGAAACCTTTTCTGACCACTCTAGGGCACAATAATCTCAATGTACTCTGAAATCTTATGTCATGTACAATTTTTTCACATATGTAATAACTTGATTATATACTATATAGTAACCTTGCTGGTTTATTTTTAGGGAGGGGGTGGTGGAGGGTTCATATCCAAGAACAAATACATGGGAACTTTTTGAGGGCTTGGCATTCCCATGATTGTTTACCCCAGAATTGACATTTGCTGAAATTCACATGATTTAAAGAGTAGTTACCCAGTTTTGTAGTAATTCAAATGGTATCTCCAAAAGATGTTGAAAGGAATTACCAGAGTTTATGAAATCTTATTTTATAGACATCAAATAGAAAAATGGCAATAATTTAGGCAATATTGTATTAGAAGGTACAGGGCTAGACTAGGTAGATCCTTGAAGTCTATCTTTCAAAGGGCTGCCAAGGTGATTATTTGGAATATTTAAAGACATAAGAATATTGAGACTAGTCAGGGTTGACCTCTCTTTTTGGAATTGATGAGATTTTACTGTTAGGTATAGTGCTTTAGTTAGGACCAAAGAAATGAAGCAATTGTGTTTTAGAAGAAATTTCAAGAACAGCATAAAGAGTAGTTATTCCAATAAAAATGTACTGAATGTGTGTGATTACACCATGGTGGATACAAAGACAAATCAGACATGTACTTGGTCTTTAAGAAGTTACGGTTCAGTAGAAGAGATAAAACATGTATGTAGATAAATGTAAGAGAGAAGCCAAGAAGAGACACACATAGATTATTAACTGGGAAGTTTAGCAGAGGGAAGCTGCTTTTTGTTTGGAGAAATCAAAAAGATGGTTCATGAAGATAGTATTTTTGAACCGGACTGTGAAAGACAGATAAAATGGAGGAGGGAGAAGACAACTGATGGGGTGTAGTGCAGGAAATGACTAAGTTAATCTTACAAATTCTAACAATTGAACACAACTGCCCAAGGTATACAGCAAATTTTGCTGTAATTTCACATATTAGATTATACATGAACAAATATGAATTTCTTGTGGTTTCTTCATCTTTCTAATCAAAGTAAAAAATATGAACTACATATAAACTATTAACACATACCCATTAAAATATATAGCAATACACAGGTCATTCAATTAATAGAAGTAAGAGAATGAAAAAGGGAAATAAATATTTTTAGAATACAAATAAATACATTGTATACTTTTTCCTCTCCTTCAGGTGATGACAAGAGTGCTTTTTCCTCTTGTTCTGGTGTAGGTTCAGCATCTCCAGAGATGAGCTTTCCAAATACCTGATAAAGAAGATACGCACATGAGAAGGAATTACCACTGTGAAAGCTAGAGGACTCATTAGTGATTCTGTAGGTGTTACATTATTCTTGCTATATACACCATTATTTTTCTGAGTTATGAATGCAATGCGAAACACAGTTGTTTAGGGCTGTGAGAAGTAAAAATGGGCTACACTTGTAGCCAGAAATCTCTGACAAGTTTTATAAGATATTTTGTTATACTTTCAAAATATGTCAATTAATCCTATAATAGAATAGGCAGTAGGGACACTCACTTGAGATGTAATAAGTCTGAATACTCGTAGAGTCTCAGCTTCACAGTTTCTTTGCTGGGCCACACTGGCTGAAATCTGGCCAGCGATTTTTGTGCTTTCACCATCTTTCCAGCCCAGGACTTTGACTTGTCGAACTCTTAGTGTATTTTCTGGGCCCTTTAATTCAATTTTGATGATGTGATTATCCCCTCCTGGAAGTTCACTTGTTACCCAACCAATGTGCCTAGAATCCAGATCAACCTGGATGAGTAGAAAAGGGATAGGAAGCTGACACAGTTGAATCACTTTTATCACTGTCTTAGACTTAGCATTAATAACAGCAAACTCAAATAACAAACAATTGTACAGAGAGTAAAGGTTATTGGGTTACTTCACACTGATTATCTTATTTCAACCCTGTGAGGATGAGAAGTACTATTTATAGCAGCTTTAACACTGAGGTTAATATAGGTTGAGGAATTCTCAGTAAGTTGATGGAGGTAAGAATTAAAATCCAGGCCTGACATACAGCACAAACTATATGCGTGAAACCATTACAAACAATTTATAAGACCTGCTTTGACTATACTGACTGTAAGTAGAAACATCACAAGATCAGCAATGAAGTTCTATTTGTGCATCCTCACATAAAAAGCGCCATTTAAAGATAATGTATTCTCAATGTGCAGTTACTTAATATGTTTTGCTTTTGAAAAAAAATTACATAATATGTAACTTTATGCTTGTGATTCCTTATTTCACTGAATTTCATTAAGAATATAACTTTTTTCAAGGATTAAATGTCAATTACACTGTGAAATGGTTTTTGACACTATTTCCTTGATAAAATGAAAATTGTAGGCTGAGACAGGAGGATCACTTGAGCCCAGGAATTCAAAGTTACAGTGAACTACGATTGAGCCACTGCACTCCAGCCTGGATAAAAGGGTGAGATAAATAAATGAATGAATGAATGAAAGAATAACATAAAATGAAAATTGTTCTTATGGCATTTGATAACCAAGAAATGATCTGGGGACTTCTAGACAATTTTTTTTGTTTTTTTGAGACAGAGTCTCGCTGTGTTGCCCAGGCTAGAGTGAGTGCCGTGGCGTCAGCCTAGCTCACAGAAACCTCAAACTCCTGGGCTTAAGCGATCCTACTGCCTCAGCCTCCCCAGTAGCTAGGACTACAGGCATGTGCCACCATGCCTGGCTAATTTTTTCTATATATATTTTTAGTTGGCCAGATAATTTCTTTCTATTTTTAGTAGAGACGGGGTCTCGCTCTTGCTGAGGCTGGTCTTGAACTCCTTACCTCGAGCGATCCACCCGCCTTGGCCTCCCAGAGTGCTAGGATTACAGGCGTGAGCCACCATGCCTGGCCTAGACAATTTATATAGACATTTGAGTTGATATTATTTTAATAGATGTCAATTTTCTTTTTTCCTTTTTATTTTTTTGTACATATAGCTCAGAATCCATGAAGATAATGTTAATTTTCTAAAAGGGGTATTAAGCATAAATAAATACTATCTCATTGAATAGGATTATTTCCTCAAATTCTTTGACAATTTAAATAAAATTTATTATTTGTTTAATATAAATTCTCAATTTCTTTCTTTCAATATGATTTGAAAAATAAACAAGAAACCCCCAAGCGACTAGTCAATGTCAGTGAGACAGCAGCCATAGAGGCACAGCTTTGACAAAGCTTCACTAACACAAGTAAGGGAGCTTATATACCATCTCAGACATATGCCCAGGTAAAACTTGTTTCTAGAGTTAGTTTGTAAACTGACTTGCAACCTGGATATAACTGCAATGTTACAAGTGAGAGATTTTTCAGGCTAGAGAACAGCAATTTATTTTAACCCAAACTATAGGTGAATTAACGTGTTGAGTGTAAATAGGATCTGTGATAAATTCTAAGGCACCCTGAGTCTTTGTAAAGGAGTAGGAGATGGAGGGAGACAGTATAATTGCTCATGACTGCAGAACATTTAGGGCAATAACGAGTGAGAGGACCAGCACAGGGATGGTTGTTCCTCTTCCTACATATGGGGCCTTTGTCAATTTACTGTTTTGTAAATAGATGATCTCCTATAATACTTTGGAAAGTGTGCCAAAATTGGAACTCAAGAGTGGAGGCTGAGAAGAAGAAAAACATTTAATGACAACATTTCAATTACCTGCTTTATTCTGCATAAATCTTCTACTGCTTTGCCAGTTAAGAAGGTCATTGAGGTAACTTTATTCTAAAATAGACAGTTCACAATAGTTATTATGTCATATTCCTGCTTCAGAACTTACAAAGATTCTTACAACCTACAAAGAACACGTCAACTCTTCTGCCTATCTTTTATGATCCTTCCTAATTGACCCCACCTCATCTTTCCAACTAACCACAATTCCTACAACTCCAGTCTTTTCTTATCCTCACAAATTCCATCTTAAATCTCACATTTCAGCCTCTCTCCACATGTTCTCTCATACCTCGACATTCTTTCTTTTTATGCAAAGTCTATCTCTATCTTCATGAAGGCTTTTAAGCACTTCATGAAGTGCTTGCTGTCACTTATGTTTGACTCTTGTTGCTGTATTCTCATTACTTTTGGAAGAAGGAAGGTAACTTAACAAATATTTATGAGTGTTACAATGTACCCAAACTGCCTTACAGACTTGAAGTAGGATATATGAGAACAGAATGAGTTCTATCCCCCAAGATACTTGCCAAACTAGGGAAGGCAACGTTATTAACACAAAAAATAAATATCAAACAGTATAAGTTCAATACCTTTACTGAAAAAGAAGCATGTTGGTACTAGTGCCAGAGATCTTAAGGTTAAGTTTTATGTAAATCATATCAAGAAACAGATTAAACATATTAAATCCTCAGAGAGCTGCACACTGAGTGCTATAGGCTGATGCAATTGAAATCAACAAATGCCATGCATAAGGCATTGTGGTGGGCAGGTTGGGGGACACAGAAGTACGGAAGCTTAGGAAGGACGTATGAACAGTTTGAGTATTCCTTACCCAAAATGCTTGGGACTAGAAGTGTTTCGGATTTCAGATTTTTTTTTAGGATTTTGGAATACTACATTTGCATTATACTTACTGGGTGAGCACCTCAAATCTGAAAATCTGAAACCTGAAATGCTCCAATAAGCATTTCCTTTGAGTGCCATGTTGGTGCTCAAAAAGTTCAGGATTTTGGAGATTTTGTGTTTCAGAGTTTTGAATTTGGGATGCTCAACCTGTAACACAGAGGAAATCTTCAAAAGGAAAGCAGATGTCAGCTTACATGTTGGGAATTTTAAAAATGACTATTGTTATGATTATCTCCTCCTAGAAAAAGCAAAAATATCAAATTGATTATAATCACCGATCTGAGGAAGACTATGTCCCAGCTTAAAATGTACCATGAGTCAAAGATGTACTGGGCAATGAGTTCTAGCCAGAAACAATGTTTTGATTCATTACTCTTTACTTTCTAGTAAGATAAAGTAGTTGTACCAACTGAAATTCTTGGGTCTGAAGAAGAAATAGGCTCATAATATATTAGCCAAGCCCCCTTTTCTTATTCAACACTAGGGAAGAATTGAATCTGCACTAATGTACAGTGTTGGGGTCAGGGTTGCTGTGGATGGCAAGGAGCGGTATGACTGTAGACTGCCCTGCTGTGGTTGGCTTCACATCAAGGTTATCTGAGATGCAAGCCAGCCACTCTGGTTCTTCCTGGGAAAAGAAACATGCAAATGGAACGGGAGCAGCGAGGCAAAGGTTTAAGGGAAGCCATTAACACTGTATCTGCTAGCAAGCCACATCAATTCTGAGGGGAAAAGATTCCAAGAAGTTTCCTTCCCCAGGAATGGTGTAGTTTGGCAGGCGGTGCCATTTCTTTCTTGGTTCTTAATACTCAAGTAAATAGGATTCTTTTTCCTTTGTTGTGTGCCTTTTATAAAAGAGTGCTTAATTCAGTTGAAACATGTAGACAGACTAGACTAGGGAGAATATAAATAAATTATGATTATTTGAGATAGTCCAGGAACTCTTTTTTTTACCCCCTTGAGGACTGGGGGTAAGAAGTAGAAACTTAAGGCTAATTACACTACAGGTAAAAGTATACTAAATGTCATCACAGTAATACAAAAAAGAACCCAATGGTGAGAAAGAGTAATTTTTATAAAGGAGTTACTCAGAGGGCATTTCTCTGCTGAGTCTTAGAGATCTTGGGAGAATCTGATAAGCAGAGTTTAAGGGGGGAATTTTAGGCCAAAGGAACAGCTTAAACAAGGACATGAAAAAAGGCAATTATACAGCAGACTTTCATATTGCTTAGCTGTAGCCATGGCATATTTGTAATCAGACCTCTTTCCCGAACTGGTATTCCATAGTTCTTCCAATCGTATTAATCTGTTTTTAGACTTAAGATTTATTTGGGGAATATAAGGATGCTATTTGGTTGGTGAAGTTCCAGATGATAAATCTTTTTGCTAAACTCAGAGTGCATCTTTGCTAAATGAGAGTGCATGATTATTAAAGGTCTGAAAAGAACTAATGAGCTATTAATTAAGTTTCCTTTCTTACCCCAAGATCTCGGGAATTGTCCACATGAACAGATACATAGCGGGCATTGATTCCTTTTACACAGTTGATGGTGATGTTCTTAGTTTTGTTTTTATCTTCATCTCCCGATTCCCAAAAGGTTTCTGTGGAGCCATCTGTCAAACTGCCAATCATCGCAGGTCGGCTTGAAGTTTTTATGTCAACAATGCTAGTTAAGTCCTTTAAGCACATTACTATGCATAATTCCTATCAGAAACAAATATAAGTGCTTAAGATACACAAAAGGAAATCTTTGATGATAAAACAGACACGAGATAAGAAATAATGTAAAATAGAATCAAATCGTTTATGAGTAATTTGTAGTTTCTCCTTTAATACATTGTTTACTATTAACTAACAGCATAACCAGGACAATAACTGTTAAATGACTCACCTGACTCATAGCTTCAAAGCCAGACTGTATACTGATGCTAAAACTCTCTTCACTATCACCATCATCTGATTTTGACAAAATATTGTTAATGTGGTGAAAGACATTGCTCTGATGGAGAAACTGGTGATCAGATTGCTTGAATTTGAGACTCCAGCATCTAAAAAGGCAATATATAAATAATATATGAAATAATTATTTTCCAGGAATATCTAAGGAACTCCTGGAAAAGTCTTCTGTAGCTAATATCTCAAGAAATCTTAATGCTCTAGTAAAAAATTGAAATTTTAAAAATTCAGGGAATAAAATCATTGCTTTTTTTCTGAGAAATAAAGGTAATTTTTTTTGAATAAGGTAAGTCCTAAGGAAAGTTCACTCATTTTAAATATAGAAAAATTAGGCACATGAAGATCAAGGCTACAGATGCAAAAAAGGTAATGAATTTGCTGTGTGGACCAAGTGTTACACCAACTATAACAGACTCTTAAATGTATTAGTCTTATGATTCCATAGTAATTCATCAGGGTATAATGTATCTTACACTTCAAAAATCTTGTGAGGAGGAAAAAAAACCCTCCCCTCCACTGGTCTTATCATCAGGGATGTGGGAAGCCAATCATTCCATCAACTTATTTCTTATATAAATCAACAGAGGATTTATTTGTATCTGTAGTCTAGCATGTGGATCCAATAGCAAAGTTCACAATGTAAAAGCAATGCTAAATTCTCAACAGATTCAAACTTAAAATTATGTGATGTTCTTTAAGGTAGTTTTAGGATTGGCTGTATAGACCTAGGCTCCATTTTCTTTAAGATTCTTTTCGGCCGTGCGCGGTGGCTCACGCCTGTAATCCTAGCCCTCTGGGAGGCCGAGGCGGGTGGATCGCTCTAGGTCAGGAGTTCGAGACCAGCCTGAGCGAGACCCCATCTCTACTAAAAATAGAAATAAAAATTATCAGGACAACTAAAAATATATATAGAAAAAAAATTAGCCAGGCATGGTGGCACATGCCTGTAGTCCCAGCTACTAGGGAGGCTGAGGCAGGAGGGTTGCTTGAGCCCAGGAGTTTGAGGTTGCTGTGAGCTAGGCTGATGCCACGGCACTCACTCTAGCCCGAGCAACAAAGTGAGACTCTGTCTCAAAAAAACAAAAAACAAAACAAAACAAAAAAAAGATTCTTTTCAAGTCAATCTTTATTTTGGTTTTTGGATTTCATTTTCTCTCTTCCTTTTTGGGACATGTAAACGATTTGAGGTAGGAGAGTGGGGAAAGTGAGAGAGATTATCATAGAATGTGATAGTTTAGAGCACTAATAAGTATATTATCCATATTTTACAGAAGGGAATGGGTGTGAACTAAGAGGAAGGACAATTCTAAATTATGACAGTAAGGAAGGAAATACCATTTACATAATGTAGGAATTCTTTGTATCTTACTGAAGAGATTTTTTTGAGCATCTCATACTTTAAATACTCCATAAAATCTCTTCTCCAATGTACCCAGAATACTTTGATACAAAATTACCTTAGAGCCATTTGCTGTAATGAACTGCCACTGGGGAGAGACATCATAAGATCAGAGATGGTCTGAAGTAGGCGGTGAAACGTATGTGGCAAAGGATGAGCGGCTTCTCCTGCAATCACTATGTCTGAGAGTGGATGTTCACATACTCTTGTATCTTTCTCCTAAGACAGAAATTGAAAGCAAGTTTATCAGCTTGTGCGCTGAAAGGAACTTCCCTCACAAAAAATATCAGGCATACTCAAAAGTACTATGTACTTTAAAGATACTGTGTAACAGAAATGTAAAGAACAAAACCAAACCAGACACAAAACATACAGTAAAATTAATTATGCCTATATTACTTTTAGGGAAAAAGCAATAAGGTTACTCACAAATGAAATCAGCAAGCAAATGAATACCCCATATACATGTGTTAATTCTAAAGTACTCACAAATCTATTAATAGGGCAAATCCAAACATGTACGCATGTGTACAAATGTCTAAATGGCGGATATGTTTCTGGTGTATATTTTTATATGAAAAAATAACATGTGTTCACTACTGGTCACTGCCCATAGCCTATATAAACAATTGTTTTACGTATTTTGTCCAGCTTTTCGTTTTTTACTGTGAGAATTAATACCAGGTATTTCATCACGGTCATAATTAGAATTCTGTCAAACAACAAGTTTTGAGATGTAGTATTTTTTTGTCATTCAGTTTAAAATATTGTCTGATTCTTCTTTGATGCAATTTATTTGGAAGTGTTTTTCTTAATTTCCACATGAATATATTTTTCTTGTTATCATTTTATTATTTATTTCTAACCTACTAGCAACAAACACAGAGGTCATGTTAAGAAGGAAACCAATTATCTGAAGATTGTTGAAACTTGCTTTACATTCCCAGTAAGTGGTCATTTTCGTGGATGTTCTTTGTCTCTGAAAAGAACGTCAATGAATGGTTGGATGCAATGTTTTATATATTCCATTAAACCAAGACGGTCATTCATTCAAATCTATTTACTTCCTGATTCTTTTCGTTTGCCTGATTTCCCAGTACTGAGACCATTGTAGTACTCCGCACGAAATGGCCACAAATTCTTTGTAGCTCCTCCCATCAAGAGGTAGAGTTTATTTCTCCACTCCCTGAATTTGGTCAGCCTTGTGAACTGCCTTGCCTAACAGAAGGTGGCAGAGGCAGAAGCCTAACAGAAGTGTGAGTTTAGCCTAGGCCTTTTGACTTTGCAGCTCCTCATTTTACCCTTCATTTTGGAAATTAAACATAAATTAATTTTTTAATTAATCATAAAATGCCATTTATACAATTTTCGAGTGCTTGGGAGTAAGCTAGATTACTCTTTTACTTTACAGATGTGGAAATTGAAGCCCACAAGTCATACATCTACACTGAGGTAGAAATGCAGCAGGACCTCAGGCCGGCAGTGTTCTAATTCAATGCTTTTTCCATTATACAGGCTGCCTCCTATAGAAACCAGGTCCCATCCAGTCAAACAAACATTTTTGAATTTCATGTCCCTAAACAGTATCATTTTTACCATCCAATATCTTATAGCAATGCTGAAAATGTTACTCTGTTTATGTCATATACGGTACTGTAATAGTATATATCTTCCAGTTGATTGCTTTGTGACAATGATGTTTAATGAGAAATCAGATGTGACTGTCAGCATCTTTGCTGGAGATGAAACTTTCACTAAATATAGTTAATACTTTGCTCATAGCATTAAAATGTTCTTCTTGCTTGATAATCTGTGAATGATTGCATGCAAACTATTGTACTATCTGAAGGTGTATTACTCAGTTTCTTTAAAAACATTGACAATTAAAAGAAACAAAAATCTGGCTTACTTGTTCTGAATTTTCTTTGTTAGTTTTATTTTCCTCATCCTCCTCTTCTTCTGGTTCCACTGGAGCAGGAGTCAGTGATGCCACAAAATGCCACAGAATATCATGAAGAGAAGTGGTTTGGATGACATTACACAGAAGCCAGTTGAAAGCCTGAATAAACGATGGGTGAATGAGTGAGTCCAAGATAAAAAGAAAATGTAGAGCTTTTCTTACTCAGAAACGAAGTACCTCCATGGGCTAGGAGTTACAAGGAAAGATACTGGAAAATATGATGTTCATTTCATTGAAAACACACTGAACTTGAAACAATTAATAGTTTTGGTCATACTAAAAATAAAAATAAGAGGGAAAATAATATTTATAAAACACAATACCAAAATACCTTTTCAAGCCAGTTTTTATGTTGAAAATTCTTCTTAATTTACTCAAGTACATTTTTTTCCCAACTTGCATTTAGGATGAACACAGAATATTTCTCAAGCTCTACACAAGCTACCATTTACTTAAATATATTTATATCATTCCCATCAATGAAGTGGCAGGTTATTTATCTCATTCACGATAAAGCATAAAGATTTACTGTATACGGACCTGTGATATACAGCAATCTTATTTTTTAGAGAATGGAGGCCCAGAGAAGTTATTACTGGTAAATTTATGTCTTTTTTGCATGATTATTCTCTCATTTTATCCTAATAAAATTTCTTTAGAGTACTTAAATATAAAATTCTAAATTCATTTATATTCATAAACTTTAGAGTTTAATTTTCATGTGTACGTGATACTTTTGATTGGTTAATGCCTTTTAATTTGATGCAATTTCTGTTGGTAAATAAGTGGCATCATTAAATAGAACCATCACATGATTTGTATAATCAACTCCATTAATATATTCGTACCTCCATAGCAAAAACTCGACAAGCAGATTTCCTTAAGGCCTGTTTCATTGCTATTTCAAGACCTTCTAGATCATGGTGCTGGATAACAAAAGCTAAAACTGGCCATTGGAAATTTCGTTCTCCTTTAGAAAGAGAGCTGTGGGCTGAGATTAGTCGAGAAAGCTCAGGAGATGGATGTCTCAAGAGGGAAGAACCAACTTCTATTAAAAAAAAAAGGAAAATTATTAATTTTCATAGGCAGTACATATATAAGATAATAATGAAAATAATATCTCATTTGCTTTAAAGCCTTTTTTTTGTTGTTTTGTACACAACACAAATTATAATGATTTCACCTTTTGCTGAGGAATAAACCAGGGCTCAGAAAGATGAAATATTTTACTCTCCTAATATCATACAGCCAATATGTTGCAGAGGGGGGTTTTGAATCCAGGACTAAATACAAAATTTGTGTTTTCTAAAATACTCTGAAAGCTAAGTGATTTATAGTCTCCCTAAATGGAAACTATATTTTACCTCCATCATTTCCTTCTTTTTTTTTTTTTTAGACAGAGTCTTACTCTGTTGCCCAGGCTAGAGTGCCATGGCATCTGCCTAGCTCACAGCAACATCAAACTCCTGAGCTCAAGCGATCCTCCTGCCTCAGCCTCCCGAGTAGCTGGGACTACAGGCATGCGCCACCATGCCCGGCTAATTTTTTCTATATATATATTTTTTTAGCTGTCCACATCATTTCTTTCTATTTTTAGTAGAGACGGGGGTCTCGCTCTTGCTCAGGCTGGTCTCGAACTCCTGACCTCGAGCGATCCTCCTGCCTCGGCCTCCCAGAGTGCTAGGATTACTAGGCGTGAGCCATCGTGCCTGGCCAACCTCCATCATTTTCTAAACGACTGTTTTATAACAAAGGTGTCTCAATAAAAGCTCAAAAATATTTGTTGAATGAACCTATAAATTGCTGGGGGGCGTGCTCAATAATATTTTTCTTAAAGATCTTCAATAATAAGGTATAAAATCATCTGCCTGTAATTTTTAAGCGAAATCTTCATTTTAATAAAATAAATCATCATCATATTATTCTTTTTTCTTGGGTTTCTTTCATTATTCTTGAGGTAGAATTCCAAAAGCCTCAATTTGGGGCTGTTGATATCCAATTTGTCCAGATTATGTGTCTTTTCTTTACTGATTAAGAGCTACTAATATTCTCAAAGTTTTATTATCTACTCAGAGTGATGGTGATTCTAAGAGTTATAAGCTTCTATTGAGGGTGGGAAGATAACTATGATGTGTAAGTCACTGGAACCATTGGTTCGCTGAAGTTTAGTGGAAGAGATAATGGTATCAATATTTGGCTTAGATACCTAATAAGTAAGATCATAAAGGTCAATTTATTCTTGAGCAATCACTGATCTCTGGATGTCTCTTCAACTGATATGCAAAATTTAAACTGAGAGGCACACTTATAGCTGTCACACAGAAGAAATGTCTATCACAAATTAGAAAGTATTCTACTCCTTTCTCTTCCAAAATTAAATTTTAAAAATTATCTAAAAATGAAATATTTTTTTTTTCCCTTTTTTTTTGAGACAGGGTCTCACTGCTTTGCCTGGGCTAGAGTACAGTAGTGTCATCATAGCTCACTGCAACCTCAAACTCCTGGGCTCACGCGATCCTCCTGCCTCAGCCTCCCAAACAGTTGAAACTACAGGTGCGTGCCACCATGCCCAGCTAATTTTTGTATGTTTCTGTAGAGACAGGGTCACGCTCTTGCTCACCCTGGTCTCAAACTCCTGACCTCAAGCGGTCCTCCCGTATTGGTCTTTCAAAGTGCTAGAATTACAAGCATGAGTGACTGTACCCAGCTGCTTTATTTTTAGTAATTAGATCACTCAATCTTCTTTGTTACCTTTATACTTACCAGTGTCTCCACTGTTAACTCTTCTTCTAGGAATGGCTTTAACTCGTGCAGGTAAAATGGAGTGTTGTTTATCATACTCAGAAGCAACAACTGAGTATGATCTTTGGAAGACAGTTCTCTTTGCGAGATCAGTATCAGTTATGGGACTGGTTTCCAAACTGCAGATAGAATAAGATGAGAGATAAAAACTTGGAAGAAAAGGTGAATTAAATGTAACTATACATATTTTATAATAGTGCAGGCAAATATGTGAATCTATATTTCAGGTGGAAAAACAAACTCAAAGCCAACTGGACAATCTCTCTTAAATCATAATTTCATCATTTCAAATACAATAACATTTTGATTGATTTCAGAACTGTATTCTAAAACTTATGGTTCTCTTAAATCTACTTTACATTTTAAAGGAAAAAGAAGAAAAGGCATCAAATATTCTAAGCTCCTTTCAGATTCAAAAGCACTGGGGTGGAATTCACATGACATGGTATTCAGAAAAAACAAGCAAATATCTAATTGCAAGTGCACCAAATAGAAAGAAATGGATATGTCCACATGGAAACCTAATAAAATAGAAAGTGAAACTTGGGTTTATTTTTCTTTTGGTACATGAGTGTTATATCATGTTTTTCATTCTTGGGAAATGTTGCCTTAAAGCTCTTTTTAGAGCGTGGCCACATCAAAGTGCGATGAGAGGTAACAAACTGATTTATTTGGAGTATCAGTGTTATACTTACATTCTATATAAGAACTCAGTGATTTCCATTCAGGCTTAAAGTAACCTAATAGTTTTTCTATTTACTATAGCAACATTAAAAAACACTTAAAAAGTTATTATGATGGCTATACAATTTCCTTTATTGAGACATTTTATAAGAAACAGAAATACCTTCCCTTTCTAATTTCTCTGAGACAAATTTACAAACTATTCTTTTCAAGAGTTTTTTCTGTTACCTCATTCTAAATTGGGATATTTTTTGCTTACCTTGGGTTCTGGAGTATTTTTCCATCATTCAAATCAGGCTTAAAATCCTATGTCTCTCAGTAAAGCTTATACATTTTCTAATAAGTGGCTAACTCCCTGGGTGTTTTCTTTAATTACCACCTCTCCAAACTTATGTATATTCTTGTTTGAATAGACTATAAATTCTGTACATAATTGAATGGGGTAAATGTACCTGGATGTCAGTTTGGGCCGTTTGATTCTAGAATGACCAGAGTATAGGAATACATTAACTTAATTCACTTTACATATGGTGCTACTACAAAGCACAGACATTTGTTCTACTTTCAGAAGAAGTTTTTTTACTAACTTGAAAAAAAAATCATTACATAATTAAAAAAAACTTGTTCATATAAAAATAATAATGCTTGTGAAAAAAATCACGCAATACAAGAAAACCCAAAGAAGGAAGCAAACGTGACCATCATTAACTTAACCCTGGCTATGTTGGGACGGATAATTCCTTCTTGTGGGGGCTGTTTTATACACTGTAGAATGTTTAGCAACACCCCTGGCCTATACTCACTAGGATACCAGTGAATTAGCCCAGTTATGACAAACAAAAATGTTTTCAAACATTTTCAGATGTCAGTGGGGAGGCAAAAATCACCCCTGGTTGAGAATCACCGATTTAATAGATTCATTACTCATTATCTTTTTTAATAGCTTGAGTTTATTGAGATGTTTTTACAATAGCTCAAAGATGCCATATTCTCTGAATTATTGTATGCTTAAGAAAGTTTCAACCTGGCTGAATAAAAAATACTTGGGTCATAGTTTCTTTATGATTTTGTGGACATTACACTTACGTGCTCGGGTACCATTATATTTTCACTATATACTGGATAGTTTTCTAAATACGCTTTTCATTAATCATTTGGTTCATTTGATTAACCCATAATCATAAACTTTATGGTTATCACAGTGCTTTTTTAAAAAAATTACAACATAGGTACATGTAATAATGTTCTTAAGATCTTTTTTTATATTTAAGTATGTATGACTGACATTGGGTAAAAACTTCCAAGGTAATATTTTCTTTCTTTTGGAGCTTTAGAGATATTGCTTCCTTTTTTTTTTTTTTTCATTCAAAGTTGTCATAAGAAGCTTCAGTTCACCCTAACTTTCCTTTTGCAAGATAACTTGTTTTTCTCACCTCACATACTTGAAAAATTCTTATTTTTTTCTTAGAGTTTCAATAACTCATGACCTTTCTTTCAGTCACCTGTTGTAAAAATTTCCTTTTAATCTGAAAATTCAGTACTTAAAAAATTTTAATATATAGCTTTATATAAACTTTTTAGTATATTTGTTGGTTTTTCTACCATGAAGATACCAGTTGTTCTCATCTTGGACTGTCCTGTTTTCCATACCTGTTATCTTTGCTCTAATTGCTATAATCTCTTTGTCCTTTTTCTCTTTACTCATTGTGATTATCTTAAACCTTTTCTTTATGTCAATAATTCAGTTTACTGCTCTAAACATTTCTAATTAATTTATTAGTTTTATAATGGTGTTGACTTGGTCTTCAGTCTGTCCTCTTGGCTCTGGAATGTATCTTTTTACTTTATTCTGCTTTTTATCTTAGTCTCACATTTGAGCTTTTGTTTTATTAAATTTATAAAATTATCAAGTTCTTCAGTACTACGGAGTACTGAATTTTCTTTTCCTTGGTAAGTTTTCTTCCAGATTTTGTTTTTCATCTGATTTTTGTATGCCATACTATTTATTTTCATTTTGTTAGTGCTTAAAGTGGACAGCTCTGTTTAGCTCTGCTGTTTGTTCTGATAAGGTATGGGTGGATTTCCCTAGATTTCCTCTCCTACCATATCTGATAGTTTTATTCCCCTCTCAGACACAGATGGAGATTTTACTTAAAATATTCTATACCAGGCAGGGATCACTCTACCTAGTTGGGTACATTTCCCACTTCTGTGGTGGTATTCCCTGGAACCTCAGATGGTTGCTCTGCTTCAGCATGCAGCTGTGGAAAACAGGATTCCCTAGAAGACTGCCAATTTCTGCTGTGACTCTAGTGATGATACTAGGGGATTCTATACTAGAGGATTCTACCTTGATTTTTCCTGGGGTTTCTATTCACTTCCTTAATATACTGTTTTCTAACCTGGAAGGTATTTAATTTCTAGGTATGGTTTTAGCGGTGATGCAGAAGTACATCAGAATCTTCTGTTTCTCTAATATATGGCCACCACTTTTGGAAATTTATGACAACTTGTATAGTTGGAGCTGGTAAATATTTTCCTTGATTTTTCCTGTTTTTTTTTTTTTTTAATTCATTGGGTACTTGGGATGAGAAATTCTCTGATACAGCTTCATGACACCATTTTACCCAAAAGTTCATGCTACTTAATTTTGATCCTAAAGACAAATAACCTGATGATTCATACTTAGACTTGTCTCAAATGGCTTCTAACTCTTTTTAAAAAGTCTATCTCCTTTAGAGACACTTTATTACTTTTATAAGATATAAAAGCCTGTACTATGTTCTTTGGATAAAACATCAATAGCATCTTAAAAAAATTCTGATAAGTAATCTACACAGTTGGAGGGGAAATTTTTTAGGCATTTTTAATGAAAAAAACTACTCACTTGGAAATATAAGTTCCATTAAGCTTATTACAGTATCTATTATACTAGTTGATAATTAAAACTGCATGGTATTCACTCAGTGGCATACCTAACAGGCACATTCTCTTTTCATTCTGCAGATGTCTTCCTTTCCAATGATATAATGTTTCGTTATTCATGCCTGAAATCTTGATGTCATCTTAAACTTATCTTTTTCATTATCCAGTTAGTCAACAAGTCACATTAATTTTTTTCTACAAAATGGCTCTTTTATCCATATCTTTTTCATAACGACTGCCAACATAATCGAATTCTACCCACCTAGCTGACATATTTGATTAAATTTATCAGCTTCTCAATTGACACTGAGACTATCTTTGCATTTTTTATCATGTCATTCTTCCTCTTAAAAAGTTTCAGTGGTATTCTATTTTCTTACGCATTATATTAACATGTTTCTATTCAGTGTTCACGAAACTCTTTTCTCTGCTAATACCACACCTAAGTGAGGAGGCATTGTAAGCAATAATCCAAGAAGTTTAAGATTTATTTTCAGTGCCACTTCTCCCATGAAAACTCAAAGTAACCTTTCCCTACTTCAATTTACTACAGCATTAAATAATATAGTATCATATAATGTAATCTTTTGTTACTTCATTAGTTGAACTTTCCTCTCCAACTAGTCCACCTCTCTCCAAGGACCTTACCTTATTCATACATGTAGTACAATTTTTCTTACTGCCCTAAAAGTTAGCAGAGCTGACTCAAAGTCCTTCCTGAGTCAGAAGGATATATTAAAGAACTTCTAGAACTCTTTTCTAGTTCAAAGTCTTTCTTCCACCTAACACTGCATATTCAACAGAAAGGAGAGAACTAAAATACCTTGGTGGCATAGACTTCATATTGCTCTCTGGCTCTTCAAATACATTAGGACTTGCATCTGGAGTTACTGATATGTACGGGGCAGGTACAGATGTTGACCGTAGATATCTCATTTCATCCTGGAATAGGTTGTCATCTTGATAGCCCACAAAATTTTCATGATGATGCCTGCATTAAATCAAACCCAATAACTTAAAGTACGATGGCAATACAGATACTCTCAATTTTTAATCTCCTTTGTAACAGGAAATGCAGCACATGTAAATCTATAATTAAAGGTGAAGTCATAGATGTAGGTAGGTGAGAATAAAATTCTGATAATTCTATACATAGATCTTCCAGGTACCACAAACATTTCAAATCCAAAATTGAACTCATTTTTTTTCCCTTTTGAGAACTTTTCCATCTTCCAGTGTTTTGGTAAATGATCCCACCAACTATCCAGATGTTTAAACTAAAATATTTCCAAGGTTGTAGTAGGTTTAGCGCTCAACCATCATCATCACTCAAATCCATGATACTAGGTTCTCTCTCACAATCACTGTCTCTTCTCATTGCCTATCATCATGGCCTTGGTTCAGGCTCGTATCAGTTCTTGCACAGACTATTAAAATACAGGCAGTCACTTTTTTGGGTAGAAAATATATGAGTCATACATGAAAAATGTTAGAAATATGAAATGTTCCATGGGTTAGAGGGGTGTCCATTCCCCAGGGAGCCAAAAATATAAAATCTATAATTATGCTATATTAGCATTTTTTTTACATGCTTTACAATTTAATTCTTTCCTTTTCAAACTGGAACAAAAGGTTACGAATCTAAATGCACTGAGTGGTCTGATTGAACCTAAAGATTTGTTGCATTTGGCATCCTGAGGATTTCTGCCTTGGTCTCAAATGTACTTAGTCTCACGTTTTCATTTTTGTTTCTTACTCATTTTATTGCAATAGTAAGTATGAAAATTTTAAAAACCACACAAACTTTGCTGTGCAAAGAGGACAACACCTTCCAAAATGGAATGGCTGGTTGGTAAGCCATGCCAGTAGGCGGTATCTAGAAATCTTCATTTGTCAGCTGATGAAAACGATCTAAAATTTGGCTCATGAAAGGCTGTTTTGGAGTGTCAATTCATAATATGTGAAAGTATAGACTGCATCATCCAGGTTCAATATAGAAAAATAGAAAACTATTAAGGGGCTTCTCTCCATCTTCAGTCATGCACTTTCTCCAGCTTCCACCTTCCATAGGGTGACCTTTTAATTGCAAACCAGTTCATATATTTCCCTGTTTAAAATTCTTCCACTGTTTCCTCTGCCTATGGATCAAATAGAACCTTGGCATGGGCCACAGGGCCCACATTACCTGGCTAACAACTTTGAGCAACATTTCACATATTTCCCCAGTAGCCAGTGCTTTAACAAGCCTGTGATTCCTCAAATGTGTAATGAGATTTCAGTTGTGTCTTTACTCACTTGGGTTACTCAGCCAGAAACTGCTTTCCTCCTGTTATCTGCCTGAAAAACTTTTATTTATTCTTTAAGACCCTGTTAAAGTGTCACCCCTCTGGGAAGATTCAGGTCTTTTCCATCTTTTATGCTCTAATAGCATCCTATATACATACTTCTATTAGAGTACTCGTCACACAACATTTTAAGTGTTTCATTGACAAGCCTGACTTCCCACCAGAGCGTAAGTACATGGAAGCTAGGATTTTATTATATTCATCTTGGTGTTTTCAGGTTCTAGCACAAATCTGGTAGCCAGCTGGTACTCATTTAAATGCTAACAGAGTGAATAATTTAAAAAAATAAAAGACTGCTATAAGAAACATCAGTTTCTTTCTACTTCAGCATTTCACACTATTAACAGACTGAAGCCAGCCTACCAAAGAGTAAAAAGCTAGTCTTACTTTCTAAGACATATTTGGTATTAATAATAATACATGTTAACAAAGTATTTTCATGGTTTTTTAAAATACCTACTCTCATAAAGTGTGTACCTACCAGTCAATGTTGGTCGTGGCAGCTCAGAAAATAAATTTCTAGAGGTTTCTTTATTGTACACAGTATCTAATGTAGTGTGCGTAGTCAGAGCAAATACTGAACTACCCTATGATATTAATCAACAGTAGCTGTTAATCCAAAGGTGATGAAAACAATAACAAAGTCTTATTACCTAGCTAATGTCTGCAGGTAGAGACAAGGCATTTTCACGGGAAGATCTTCAGAAATGCCCTCTTTCACGCTGGGCAGCTGTGATTGGAATGGTTTTGCAGGATGGTAACACAGAATGCTTGGTTCTGCTGCACTGCTCAGGGACAGCAGGAAGAGTGCATTGGCTTTAATCACCTGGTGAGCTTCCATGGTGGGCAAGGCACGAGGGGTCTTGACTTGCATTGGTTTTCTCCTAGATTGTTTGACCTGGCCAAAAAAAAAAATCGAAGTGATCTTTCCCTGCTTACGTTAAAATCCTTAATTTCTTAAGCTAAGTATTTTGAGTTTCTAATAAAAGTTATTAAACACCTGCAAAATTATTTTAAAATGAGATGTTCAAAAACAACATTCAGTTCATGTTCATCCTGAGCTGACTGAAAATGTTTCATACCAAACACAAACTATATTTCTTTTCTTTCCTTGGAAACATTTAAAACCTAACTAGTTAAATCTAAATGTAATTCTTTTTAAAAAAGAGAAAATAATCTCTGCATGTGTATGTTCAACATAATTTTTTTAGTTAAGTGTGCCACTAATGTGAATGATCTTGAGTTTCCATGGGTCCTACAATATAATTAGGGATTAAGGAAAAGAGAGAGGAGACATAGAATAGGGGGAAAAAAGGAGCCAAAAGAAGAAAGAGTAAAGAGAGAGAGAAGGTAAAGGGGAAAAGTTATGTATATGTGTAGAATAACAGACAATTAAAGAATTACACGACAAACATTTTTAACATAGGTTAGTTGTCTTGTATTATCCCAATATATAATTTATCTTTTAATTAAAAACAGCTGACCTAGTACAAATATTAAATTTACATATTTCTGTTATAAAAGCTGACCTTTAATATCAACTATGTGAAATTATCTGATGTCATAATCTGATTTTTATAAGGTATATGCGTATCATATCATTTATAGTATACTGTAGACAGTGTATTTACAGAATGAAGTAAAAATACCTTCTCCCTTGCAGCAGCCTGTTTTTCACGGAGGTACTTTTCTCTACAGCGGTCACATACCAGATACCAAGTGCTTCCTCCTATGCCACCATCACCACAGTTACCAGCCCATCCTCCACAAAAATGCCCAATGCTATTGTAACCTTGTCCGCCGGCATACCGGCCACAACCTTGAAACAACAGCAAAAATAAACATTTAACATTTTAAGTGTCCTTAATAGTTTGATCCTTACTACTCATAGATTAATGACAGGTTTACCTTCTCAAAGTAAGCAAAATGCCAAAGCAAGTATCTGATCTTTTTTTCAGGCTATTAACTATAACAGAGAAATAGCTTGCTTGACCAAAAAGCAATCAATTAAATGATGCTCCAAACATTAAAGATACTTATTTCTACACAGGCAGATTAAAAGAAATATAGGATACGGGTACATTTAGATATACGTAAGAGTTCAATAAAATTATACAAAACAAATATAAAATATTCTGTAAGAATGACATATTTTTCAGGAGTCACATATTTATTAAACATTTGAGGTACAATATGCAGAAAAAGAAAAAAATTTAATCATGTTTACATTAGGTGAATTTTGGAATATTAGTCAATATTATAGAAATCCCTTACATTTACCTAAAATGCAGTCTTCCGATAAAACAATTGATATCTTTTCCATAGGATAATGCCCAAAGAAATCAGTATAATCTAATTTAATTTACGATTTTGAACAGGAAAACACTAAAATCATAGGAGACTTAACATCGGCACCTGCCCTGTGTACACAGACATGCCGCTATTTCCATGTAAGAGACCTCAAAGGCACCCTTTGGGTAATACATACTTTAAAAAATAAACAATATTTCAAAATGTGCTACATTAAAATGAAATAGTATAAAATTGCCTGACCATCATACTGTTAGAATTTCTTTGTTTTTCACAAAACCTATATTGATAATGTACCTTAAAAATGACATTATAAGATACTATAAATTCTAGAAAATAGTTTTCACTACACCTTACATAATTCGTAGAACGGCTCAACTTAGACGTGACCTAGTTCGTTAAAGAAAAAAGTGCTTACATATATGTTCAACAGTTATCGTTTACCTGGGTGAGCTTGTCTCATGTGATAGGTCACCGGGTAAGGATGTGACTCTCCACACAGCTCACAGATGGTGTCTTTCTCTGGTCCTCCTACTGCCAGCTGCGCCATCTCTCCAAACAAATTACCCCTGGGCCTAACTTCTGCCTTTTCTTTTTTCTTTTTTTCCTTTTTGGCCTTCTTATTCTCTTTCTCACACTCTTTCTTTTTAAGGACAGCACAGGAACCAGGACTTGGAAAAATCATATTCTGGGAAGCAGCTTTGATTGTAGCCAAAGAGATGTCTTCCCAGAAAGCCACTAAATGTTGTAAAGTTAAGGGAAGAGGAGATTTAGACTTCATTGTGTGATGCATAGACATTTCAAAAGTGGCTTCGGTTTTCCCATCCTCACACTTTTCATGCAGAGGCGGTTCCTTAAGCATGGACAACACCTTATTTTTGTTGATGCTACCCATCTTAGATATATCTGGTCCATGAGGTGCAATATTAAACATATTCAGTGCAGATGATATTTCCAATGAGTGTCTATTTTTTAACTTGGTTTCTTTTTCCTCTGTAGGCTGTTGGCTATTTAAACTACTCCTTATAGGAGCATGTTCTTTGGAAAGTTCAGGATTAAATTTCAGGAAAGAAGAACAAGCCATTGCATCATGCACTATGCCTTCATGCCACAGGAAAGAGGCAAAGACAGCTCTGGCACACTCAGCCACAGAAGGAGACATGGCTTGCTTGGCTGGCTCTAAAGATTTGGATCCATCTCCTTTGAAAAGAAAACTAGATTTTTCTTTTTTGGGCCTGGTGTGTCTATTAGCACATTTTCGACTTATTTTGGGGGATGCTCTCATTTCCTGTTCATCTTTCAGTGGTGCTTTTCCTATGCTGAAATGAACTTTATTTGAACCTTCATCCACGCTCTTGAATTCACTACTTTCATCACAGGTACTATCTGTTAGACTATTTGTTTTTAAAGTACTTGAGGTGCACACTTCAACCACCTCACTGTGAAGGTTTTCCTGTACCACGTGGGGAGATGGAGCTCTATTTTCAGATCCAGGAGAATCTTTAGAATCCTTTGGTACTGATTTTGGTTTTGGTGATGTCGACCGTCCCCTTAACGGTTCTGTGAGGGGCATTTTCTTCTTGCGGAGGGTGTCTGGATCAAGTGTGTAAGAGTCTGATTTGGAACGTTCTCGAGGAGGATCAAGTTTTGTCTTAACAGGAGCAGTGCTTTTTTGAGGTAGATTTTTATCATGTGGTGAGGAGGAGCGTGAAGAACTAGCGCCCGATGGGCTGGACCTATTGGCGGGGAGAGTCTTTGGCTTAGGAGACGATGACCGAGAACCTGGTCCTGGGGATTCAGCTCTAAAGCTAGAAGACATCCTCCCCTCAGATTTCAGCGTCTGCAAGGTGTTATGGTTGGGCGACAATGACCTACTGTGGGAATCTGACCTCAACTTTGCAGCATCAGATTTTAACATGAGGGATTCACTAGCAGATAAACCTTCTGTACCCCTTGGCTTTTTCTGGTCAGCAGTAGTCCGGCTCATACGTCCATCAGGTTTAAGTGATCTGCTGTGTTTAGAGGACAGCTCTGATTTTCCTGATGTAGAGGCTGGTCTAGAAGATGTTGAGATACTTCCTCGGTCACCTGTATGGTCCATTTCATAATGAAACTTGTTAATAAAATTATAACTGACAATTTAATCAGTAAATACTGAAATAAAAAGCATAGCTACAAAATTTATATTGTTTTTCATAGACAATAATACTTGAAGAATAAAGGAAAGAAGGGCAAGTGGTTCTCACAGAATTTCTATTCCATTATCACATAACCGTTACCACTAAGAACTATTTTCATGAATGTAAAACAGACTAAACAAATAGTATCTATGCACTAGTATGAATTATCAGTGATATCTGAACCTCACCTCTAATACAATAACTAATTAGAATTTAAATTCAGTGAGGGACTAGAAAGAGAAAAAATATAACTGATTTTTTTGAATAAGAAATTATGAAAACATGTATTTTAAATATGAAGTAGAGCTAAATTTCAAGTAGACTGATGCCTCACATCCTTAGAGTAGCAGTAGAGGATTTTTTGAACTAGAAAACTGATTCTATACATAGATGTGCCTATCATTTTCAGGTGTAAAAACAAATACAATTAGGTTAATAAAGAGCTGCTTAGGAGACACTCTATTTTAGTGACTGGATCAGAATAATTTATAATTAACATATGAATGTCCTAAAGCTATTATTTAATTATACGTAATTCAGGAAGTCTATTAATTTTTTTTAATTTCAGAATATTATGAGGGTACAGTTTGGTTACATGAATTACTTTTGTATAGTTTGAGTCAAAATTATAAGTGCGTCCATCACCCAGATAGTGTGGATTGCACCAGTTAGGTGTGAATTTACCCATCCCCTCCTCCCCAGGCTACTAATTACAAACAGGTTATATTCCAAAAGTTCATAAACTTAGTGGGTTAGAACTCAGAGCTTGCGTCCCCTTGGAAACAAGAGAAATGGCAGGATCCTCAGAGTGAGTACTACAAGTCTGAATTATGGGCGCTCAAAGCAAGGAGTTAGGAGAATGACAGAAAAGAATAATCCCATCATTCTAAGGCAAAGCTCTTCTGCATGGATAACATTCGTTTTTGGAATCCTGGCCTTCATTCAGTGTCTCTCTTTTCTACTATTTTATGCCTTCCTTTGAGACATTAGAGCCAGGCTGCCTTTGTCCCCAGCAAGGGTCACAAACTTTATCTTTCCTCCTTAAAATGAAAACGCCTACTCTTAATGCAAGTGATATTAGTTAGTTTTTTGGATAAAAGCAATCTAACTGAAGGGATTCAAGTAGTGTGAAAAACTAAAAACTCATAAACCTTGCTAGAAGTATTTTTATTTTTTGAAAAAGGATTCCTAGGAAATTGAGATGGATTTGTTAACTGGCTAGAATTGTAGGCTTTTCTTTTTTTCTCTTAAGAAAGATGATGTGAACAAATATGGATGATGTAGAAAAATGTTTTTTTGCTTCTGTTTGTGTGTAAGTATGTATAGTCATACTCTAGTTATATATAGGTCAGGACAGTAGTGTTGTAGAATCTGCCCTTCTCGTAGAAAGTACTCAAAGGCAGTTATTTTTGTCTGTTACTCTTTACATATATGTCAAGATGTCAAGAATGGATCTTGGAATACAGTAGGTGCTCAATAACTATTTGTTGAATAAGTAATCAATTCCTATTTTCTTAAGGTTTTTTTGTTTTTGCTATTCCCAACTTTCAGATTCTCTAAGAATCCACTTTTTACAATTATTGCTCCCAAGACCACAGGGCAGAGGTGACAGCAGTCATTGTGTTGTAAGGGCTAGGTGCTTACAAGTTGAGTAATTATGTAGTAAAATAATAGAGTATGGCAAGTAGCCTATTTAGGGCACACTGATGAACTAAATATTTTAATTGCAACATGTCAATGTTTAGGATAATTGTTCTTTGGATGCATAGAAGTAACTGTATTATACATAATGCTCTTCAGTTTCTTACAATGCTTTATTATTCTATCATGTATTTCCTTTATCATATATGCTCTTTTTTTAAATGTAGTATAAAAGACTAGGTTAAATTTTGGGAAAAATTAGTGGGAAAAACCCACAATACAGAATGCTAAATAGTGATGCTATGTTGGGGGAGCACAGATAAACAGATGCACTCTTAATAAACAAGTACTCTTAAATTGTCCCAAGAGTAGTTTAAGAAACTGCTGCCCATTTTGCCTTATGGACCTATTAATGGCATAGAGCAAATTTGATAAACAAATTGTATTTGGTAGAATTAAACACCAGCCTAGTATGGTTATAATTTGGAGTATGTGATGTTCAGAGTATCACATTCTCAGATTTTTGTTATTACTCTGAGAGTTGCAAACATTTTTATTGCCTTTATCAAAACATTTATTTCAGAAGCTGAACCATACATAACGGGGAATCTAGACAAATAAGTAGTAAACCTTTTATATTTGGTACCTCTCTCTCCAAAAAATCGATTTGTGGACTAAAAGAGGTTTGCTTTCTAATTTATAAAAAAGGACAACTTGTTTTAGGATTCCTAACATAATGGGAAGGGTTCCTGACAAAGATTATCTACTACCCATCTCAGATGTGTCCTAATGGATGACCTGTGCATCTGTTGCCTGCAAAGAAATGGTGAATACATGCTGATGCTACATCTAGTCCTAGGAGCATAGGCACTCACAAGGGAAGGTATTTCCTCATAATAAGAACATCCTCTGTGTTTGGCTAACAGTGGAATCTGTCAAATATCAGGAACATCACTTGCCATATATGAGCAAAAAAGTTTGTTATATAGAGAGTGTCAGAAAGTATAGGCATCTGTATATCTTATTTCTATACCTCTAGTAGTGGTGAATATTTTCTTAAGATCTGTAAGTAGCAATACCTAATTATCTGCTCAAGTTCAAGTTGTATAAATAATGGCAGAAGTATTCTTCTCTGAGATGTATTTGTCAAATCATAATTACATCCTTTTGAAAAAAATTTACTTTTCTAAAATATGTTTCATTTATTTTTTAAAAAGACTATGTTAAATTTGTTAAGTCCATATGCTAATTAATTTATGTTTATCTTACTCATTTGGGTTTCAAATGTTTTGTAGCATGTAATAAATATTACTAAAAATTGTCATGTTGTGGCTACTCCAAATATCAATAAATATAAACAAATTCTGTTAAAAATCTTCAGATTATACATAATACTTTCACATTCATCTCTTAATTTAGTTTAATGATTATATTTATAATATGTAACTTTAAGTGATAATATGCAAAAATTTTTTTCTAACCTCAAAGGAATCCTGAATAAATAATAATGCAGGACAAAACAGAAATTTAGTGCATTTGAACAAATTAAATAGTACTAAACATGTTAAATGCTAAGTATTCATTTACTAAATGACCCCATATGACTTTTTTCATGCTGAAATAATAAATTATAAGGTTATATGATACCACACTATAATACACCACAAAAACTATAGTATAAATGTCATAATACATAGTATGTATCAGGTTACACGATACTATATGCCACTAAACACAATACTATATCCTATATATTATACAGATCAGGTTATACAATACTGTTTACTTTACTTTACATTTCCAATTTATATATTTATTTTATACTGTCAATTGTACAAAGGAGAAATATAAAATTATTTTACTCATTTCTAAGGAAAAAGAAAATTAGTAATTAATTTTCTTAAACAGAAATTCAAAATTGAAAAACTTATGCAATATATTAGGCATTGCTACAAAATTTCTTTTTGATAAAATTTTCTTAAAATATAGGATTTTAAAAGTTTAAATGTTACCTTAAGATAAAAAATTTGAGGTGTCTACAGTATTTTAAAAGACAAAAAGCATATTTTTGAATTACCTGAAATTTTGTCAATTGTCAATAGTTTAAACATTTCTAAGTTGAAAATATTAAAACTAAGTCATTAAGAAAATACTATAAGAAAGATTCATGCCAGACAGGACAGGTAGGTTTATATATGAGTCCTAGTAACTAAGTTAAACCAAAAAGACTTTAATTATCAAAATGTTTCTTCTAAAAAGCTAAAATAGTAAAAATGATTTCTATATTATATAACAATAAGTTCAAAAACTAAACTGTCACATAAGTTACTATATTCTTATAGATAACAATGTGCTTTATGCCGTATACATATATCATCTTTTTCTGACAATAATGATTTTAAAAATTCCCCCAATTAGGCATTTCTTTCTCTATACCTATTTATTTTTTAAGATCTCATAAAGGTTTAAAATTAAATAAGAGTAATATTTAACCTATAGATATAATAAACATGCATAACAATTAGATAATCTATAGTATATTAAATAGGAACATCATAAATTACCCCAAACATATACAAATTTAAATAAAATGATACACTTCAATTAAAAAAATGGAATGGGATGAAAATGACTGACGTGAACTAAAACTTCTTTATTGACACTTCCTATGTTCATTAAAAATGGCCCATCCATGAATGCATGTATACCCACCCTTCAGTTTGTGAGACAGAGATGAGAGAGCAGAGGCAGGCCCAGCTACACCATAATTTTTGTAAATGCGCTCACGAGAAGCAAGGTTGCGAGATGGAGATTCTACAGTGAAAAACATTGGCAAAGAAGCAGCACAGATTCAATGGAAAAAAAAATTTAGCAGATAACACAAGCAAAAACAAAGCATTTCAAATGGTATGCAACTATAAATTGTTATGTTAAAAAGTTTATATTCTGCTAAATTTTTCAACAAGTTTATGTTTCTTTAAAGCTGAAAACAAAGGTCAAATTAATTAATTTAGATTAATAATATGTGTTAATGTATCTAAATGTGTTAACTTAAAAGTAAGGCTCATGGCTCTGATTAAATCAAATTTGAGCATTTCATTTTAGGCTAATAATTCTTTAGCTTAGTTTTCTTTAATATGGTGCTCATTTACATATAAATAAAGGTTTATAAGTAATTTTTTTATGGTGGAAGTTAAAGAAATGTTACTTACAGTTTAACCTATTGTCACCAGGTTTTCTTTCTTTCTTTCTTTTTTTTGGGGGGGTCATTTGGTTTTCTGAATGGACCCATTACTGTGATTTTCCAGAACATATCTTAGAATGGACCCAAGTTGACACTTATGTTTGGCTACTTTTCGGAGTCTACCTTCAGTGAAAAAGTTAGTACTAACCCCAGTATTTAGTGTTTGTTTTATACTTTCTATTTCTGATATAAAATTTTATTTATAAAAAGACTCACAATACAAAGCAAAGAAAATTTACAAGTCACTGGAAAATGTTCAATGATTTACCATGCAGAAAATGAAGGACTTAATATTAAATAATTTATATTTTTTCAAAGAATTAACAGAACCTTTAATGTACAGTTTTTTTAAAAGCAATAAGCTAAAAACATCTCTATCTGAATCTGAAAAAAACTCACTGTATTTAAAATTTTAACTCATAGCAATTAAAATAATCAGTTAAACTGAAATAAATTTAGGTAATGAGATAATTTTCTTACTATTATTGAAATAAAAAACTAGATACAACACACACTCTTCTCAAAATAATAAAAGCCCTGTTTTTGTCTGATTCACTATTATGGCCCAGATGAAGATGAATGACTCATAAATTAAGAAGTCATTCAATGTAAGGTACTGAGTATATATTATGTGTCAGACATTATTCTAGGCATTGGAGATACAATGAACAAAAACAAAGCCCCTGCTCTCATGGAGCTTATATGCAGGTGAAAGGACAGAGTATGAACAAATAAGTACACACTATATCAAGTGCTGATAAACTCAGGAGTCATAAGCATATAGATGTCAGGTGCCAGTCCATGACTGGATAACAACCACTTAGGGAGTGATGCCTAGAAGAAGCCAAAGCTCTGGGACATTCCTGGGAATATAGAATAGATGAGGATGCAGAAAGGAGACTAGAAATGAGTAGTCAGTGAGGTAGGAAATATCCAGCAGGCAAATGAGTATATTTCTAGGAAGAAAGAGAGATAATCTCTGTCACATACTACTGATAGATCAAGTAAAATGAGATCTTAGAATTGACAATTGCATTTGGCAATACAAAAGTCACAGACTGACTAGAGCAGTTCCTGTGGATAGGGACTAAAGCTCAAATGCAGTGGGTTTAAGAGAGACTAGGAGGAGTAGATGGAGAGACAGTGATATATATGTCATAAAACCATCTGCTAAATTCTTAATTATTTTTAAGCATCCTTCATTTGAAGAAATCTATAAACCCCCAAAGATGCCATGTGCTGCAAATTCTTATACTATTTAAATCTCGTGTAATACATAGGCTGTAGCTATCACTGAAAATATCAGTTAGGAGGGCAATATATTTCTCTTCTTTAAGAGAAGAAATAGAAAAGTGGCAGCTTCTGAATGGAAGAGTTAATTCAAGAGAAATTCAGCCTGTCAATGTAGGACTAGTCTCCTGGCCCGGCTGCTAAAATCTGAGAAGACTAGGTTCAGCAGAGAGATACAGGAGTAGGAAATCAGAATACCACCTTAAGCGGAAGCATTCATAAATAGAAATGTGAAAAACTACAAGGACACTTGTAAGATAAGATGTTAGAGGTATAAGGACAAACTCCTGAAAAAGAGTTTGAAGCCAAATGGCCTTGAAGTCTTTTCAATATGTTACAAAGCCTAGAGAGACTGGATTCCTAGGTATGATTCAGAGTGAAAAACAAGAAACATTTTTTGAAATGGAAGTCTAAAACACGGTTATTATTAAATGAATAAAGAAAGGAAGCTGTGGTTAGAAACATGTGCTCTACACATAAAATTTTTACAAAATCTACTCATGTTTAAACATACTTTGATAAAGTTATAGTTGGCTTTTAAAAAGATCTGTATTGTTTAGTTTAAAAAATGGAAGCAATCCATACAGATACATTGATATCTATGCACAAAAGAAAAACAACTGAGTGACTTTTTAGAATAGGGATTAAATAATCATGTTCTTTAAAGAAATACTGTTACACAGACAAGACAACCAATTATTATATTTATTTCCATAAAATTTTGATTCTTTTTTGATTATCATAAAGGTAAAGAGGATAATAGTAAAAATACTTTAGAAATTCAGGATTTTTCTTCAGAGCCCATTTGAAGTCAATGTTATTTGTTTACTACAAAACTTCCTCTTATAAAACAACTTGGTTCTTTATGTGTCATTTTGTTTTCCTTGTTCTGAATCCTAAGTATCAAGTTCCCTGAGTCACTTCAGTTTCTAGTCACAGAAACTTTGAGTTCACCTTATATTGTACTTTAAAAAAATTATTCTCTAAGTACTGACGACAATAATAAAACAGCATAACTATTCTTGTTAATAAGAAAAGAATTATCACTTCAGTTTAACAATGACAAATTGTGGTTTTGCTGTAATTATCAGGACTCTGACCTTATCATTGAGATCAAAAACTAGAAGAATCAAGGCACCTATCACCATCTGGCAGGTTTGGGGATTTAAAAAGTAGCATGATACTCTTCTTGAAGGTTGAGTCAACAATTAGGCAATGATCTGAAATGTCACATTTCACAATGAAAAAATCAGTAAATACATCAAAAGCCCATAATAACAGGATTGACTATTCACGGATTCTGATATAAACTCCCACAAGTACTGTACTTCAACAATGTCACAAGTACATGAAGTAAAACTCAGGTTATAGCAATTATTTTAGAAAAGGATAAATTTTAGTGTTAAATGTAGTTTAACATCTCATTTGCTTATTTCCTATTATGTGCTATCATCAAGCTGTGACATTACCAATAATATGCTAAATTATTGGTAGGAAATGTCAAAAGAATTTTCCACAGATATTGGGAAGTACTATAATGGAAAAAATAATCTTTGACATGTAATTTTGCTTCTTATGTTGTCCAGTTCTCAATTTGAGGAAGCAGACTACAGTTATAAATTTTATAGTTCTATATGCAATCCTAACATACATATTTGAAAGAGCTTAAGGAAGTTTTATAAGTCTTATAACAATGTTCAAATTTCACTGTATTCTGTTCATGCTTTACGTATCTACATTTATGTGATTGTATTTTTTAAAATATAAAAAAGAAATCTTCTAATTCTATAGATCCTTCACAAACAATGATAAGACTTTGCCACATTTGTGGTCAAATGATACGAACAGTGTTGTTGACCTTCTTCACCCAATTCAAATCCCAATAATTGTACATTTGTATTCTCTGAATAGAACTTCAGAAATTTTAGATGGCATAGCCTCCTATAATAGGCAGCAAATGGTTAGGTCTAGCTTATAGTTCAGATATTCTGGAAATTAATTATTTTTAAATAAATATTTAAAAAATAATTAAAAACTAGCTTATTGGTTCTTGTAGAGGCAATATATAAATTATACTGTCAACTGGCCAAAAGATGTGTGTAACCAAACAATATGCAGCTAAATATAAGCATAATTAAATGTAATCATTATTCCCACTTCTTCTAACAGTGTTTCAGAGGATTCAAATAAGGTGACAGCGATGATTATTCCATTCTCTTAGCTACGGCAGCTGTCTGAACTGACAGCTTTAGATACAACATCACCGTACAACCAATACATTCACTGTCCTTCTTGTAGTAAATTTATCAGAAGAAATATGGAATTATGTGAACGGTAAAGGACCTTAAGATATGAAATAGGATCTAAAACTTAGTTAAATAAATGTTAGCATACTAAAAGAATTATAAAAGAATGAACAATAGAACATTTCCAGATTAAGAATAAACCAGAAATAAGCTTTTCACTAGACTATGACATTAATCCACATGATCTGAACACAGAAAAAAGAAAATACACAAAGTAGGTATCCCCTAAAATGTAATGTTTCTCTAAATGACTTCTAGTCATAACTGAACTTGAATAAACCATACTTGTAGCATATTACTGAATATATAGTAAATCTCTAGTAAATATGGTTAAGGAAAATAATATTCCAGAAAACCACATTATTTCAGGGTTTATGAAAGCTGAGACAGGAAAATTCTGAGCATAATTTGATAGGTATGTACCCCATGGTTTAGAAAGAATAACTTCAAAAAATCCCAAGAAAAGACTGGATTGCTTCTGAAGCAATAACTTGAAACACAAGAGGGCTGGCCACACTCTCAAAAACAAAAATCTCACTTTCCACAAATTGCTTATTATTTGCAAGGGAAAAACTACTAAGTATACATCAGAGAAATCAGATACTTTGATCAAGTGATTAACATCAACCATAATCATTTCCTGTCTCCAGAAGTGGTAGCCTGAGGACACAACACTTACATAGCACAAAGACAGCTAAAACCTAAATCAGAAAAAAAAAAAAGTGCTTTTAGGATAAGGTACTTTTAACGTAGTATTTGCAGAAAGAAGAAAAAGGCAGATATCGTCAATCTGCTGCCTCAAAATGGGGATATAAGTTAACTACAGATGACGTAAACGGACTACATTCTTTCTTTATTATGAGGGGAGTAGAGGATTTTTGTTTCCTTAGTCTCTAACAAACACTGAGAAGCTCAATCAGAACAGTCTTTTGATACTCTGAATTACCCACCTGGCAAAAGTTTATTTAGGGATGTTGTTGTTGAGGGATTTAAGGTATAAAATAAGAAGGCTGGACTAAATGACCTCTTGTCTGTTCCAAGTCTTGCAGTCTATGTAAGGTAACTTAAATGTAGTAGGAAAAAAACCACTGGGGGGAGTTAGCAGACTCTCATATTCAAGTCCTAGATTGGCCAACTAACCGAATGACTTTGGGCAAGTCACCAAGAATTCTCTCATCTAGAGAGCTGGATGACTTCCTAGGCCCCTTGAACACTAGAAATTATGCCATCATATGACAAATGGCTGCTCATAGTGTAGATTTCTCAAATAAACTGAAGGGGGGAAGAAAGATAATCGAATGATAAAGATGAGGAGTCTGATTTAAAAAATAAATATATTGTTTTGCTAAGCTTCAGTAATGAGATATACTACAGTGTAGAAGTTTGAGAGAATAACAAAGTGGGAGATATGTCGACCTAATCCTTTCTAAATTTAATTAAGTATAAAATCATGAGAATGCTTTAATGATTCATTTTACTAAAAATGTATATATGAATTATTTAATAGTGTATTTTCAACTTCTTAGTCAACAATGCCATCTTTAGTTATGAGAATGCTAAATGTTTCTCATTTTCAAATTATATTACAGTCTATTGGAGCCAAGTTATCCAACTAAACTCATTTTTTCTTAAAACCAGCTTTTTGTTTTGTATTTCTGGTATTAGATAAGCATACTATGTTTCAAAACAGAGTACAAAAGTGGATGTCACTCGAGACTGGCTCCCACAACTGTGATTAGCATGTCCTGTGCATTTTACTGCCTAAATATTTCTAAACTTGTTACTTTTTCTGCATCCCCCCTGCAATCAACCTTAATTTAAGCCCTACTCAGCTTGTGTCTGGACTCTCTGCCTCCAACATTCTTTCTCCAGGACCTTTTCCATAATATTTTCAGTTACCTGTCATAAATGTAAAACTGATCATATGTTATTCTTTTTGTTTAAAATTCTGTGGAACTATCTAGAAGTCATTTTGAGAAACATTACATTTTGGGGGATATCTACTTTATGTATTTTCTTCCTCTTTTCTCAAACCACTAACACAGGCTCTCCATGCTAAATTTGAGCTGATAACTGCTTTCTATTTTACTTAGAAAAAACAAACAGAACATTCTTGTGCTCCCAACACTATACATTCTTTTATGTGATGGAAAAACTATTTGTGCCCTTACTTAGCCAAACTTTCCACTGTGCACTGGATCACATCCCCTCTTCTATGCAAGAATGTTGTTCCAGCAATTCTCTCCTCTCCCCTGCAGCATAAATTTTTTTCCTCTATTGGATTACTCTCATTAGAAAACAATCCTGATGTTCCTTTTTTTCTATTAACAAACAGAACAACAACCTCTCCAAATCTCACATTTCTCTCCTGGTGTCCCTCTACTTTTTCCCTTTTCTTTACAGCAAATCTTGACAGATTTCTTCAAACTCATTGTCTCCAATTTCTCTTTCCCCGCTCTTTTCTCTTGAACCCACCCTAAACCAGGTTTTAGAGTTTGATTACTCCAAAATGGTCCTCTGCATGGCCAGTGCTTAGAACAGTGCCTGGTAAGTAGGTGGTGCTCAGTCAATACTTGCTGATTCAATGGGTTTCTCTAACTTAGCTCATGTTATCCTCACAGTTGGAATGCTACCATAAACTCCTTTCCCATTCCCATCCTCGTCTGATCAATTCTTATGAATCCTTCTCATGAGGAGCTGCTGCTTTTTTGAATGCTTTCTTTAACCTCTCCTGGCCGAGTCAGGAGCTTTCTCTCCTATGTTTCCACTGCATCCTGAAAATATTGCTCCTTCAGCACTTAAAACATGCCATCGATTTTTTTTTTTGAAATATAGCTATCTCTTACAATATTCTAGAAGCACTTCAAGATCAATAAACATATTTTATTAACCTTGTTGGTCTCCATAACCTAGCATAGAATAGATACTTAATAAAAGCAGGTGAATAAATGGAAGAATGAATAGCCCATCTGAAGAAAGATGGGAATGAAGGGTGAAATAAACACAGGAACCAATAAGGAGGTGGGGGAAGAGGGAGAGATAAAAGGTAATATCTACTCAAGAGAAAACAAATGCACTACGAAACATTGTCTTAGAAGCAGCATCAGCATTCTTTTTGGTTTGGATTCCTAGAATGAAGCGAAGGATGGATGAAGAAATTACTGATGAAGAAGCAGAAAACCTTGGTCAAGGCTTTTAAACCATGAGGAGATGGCTCAGCTGAGTGCAGATAAATTCACGCCCATACTAAAATGATTAAGATTTGTAGGGACACTACAGATGTTACAGCCAAAATTAAAATAAATATACTGGTTGTTGTGACAGATGCTATAAGTTCAAGTGTGAAAAATTCAAACTTTAATATTTGAATAAAAGCTGACCCTGATTTCCTAAAGTCTTTGATGAAAATCATCACTTAATTTTTCTTTAGGAGCAGGAAAAGATCTTTTTAGAAAAGCAGCTTAGTGTCACAAAAGTAGTTGGAGGAAGAACAGAGATTAAAATACAGGTCTCCTTCCTAGATCAAATGCTACAACCACAAACCTTCACAGCAGGCCAATAAACAAACAAATTGACAAATGCTGTGCTGTGACTATAATTCAGGACAGAAATGATCTCTTAAGTCTTACAAAGTTGGCTTTATACTAACATTCATACTAACATCTGAATATAGTCTAACTATATGTAAGAATTAATCTCAAAATAAATAATCAATCAAGTTATACTTTTAAAAAAGACCAAAAAGTAGCTAGGAAACCTCATTTGTCCCTTTCTACTATAAATTCCCCCATGAAACTCATTCTACACAGAGAATAAGACTGCTCTCTCTTAAGACTGTGACTTCTTCCACCTTTTCCTTGGAGTGTGATAGAGATTAAGTGCTTGCATCGAAATGCAATAATAATATAGAAAGATAACATTAATTGGGCATCGCATTTTATGGAGGAGCTCAGACATGTCAAGTAACTTAACTGAAGCCAGTAAGTTGCTAGAGGGGAAATTTGAACTGAGTCTTTCCATGACTATGTCTCTACAAGTTAACAAAGTGCACTAGCATGTTAGCATTTTCAAATGTAAATAAATATTCATGCACATACCCAAATGGACTTTATGTATGAGTATAATAGAAAAACTCTTGTTGCAAGGTAACCTAGAGCTATCATATTTGTGCTTGAAAGTACTATATATTTTGACATATATTATACATTACATGTTTAAATCTCTGGGAGAATAGTAAATTGTCTTAAGCTTTATTTGCCACTTTTCTCCCCGCCCAAAAAAAAGAAGTAAACTATTTAGCCTCTTGGACAGTAGGTAGAAAGAAAGTGATAAAATGCTATGTTAAACATAGATATTTGGATAAACCTAGAATTATTATACATCATATCATCACAGTATAATTGGTTTTAATTACTTTATTAATTTAATTACTAAGAGAAAGAAATATTCTTTCTCTTCTTTGAAGATGTATTCCAAGTAACACCAGAATATCTATTATAGGATAACAAGAAATATATGATCTTAAATTGAAGCAGTGATAATCTTAAATGTCTATAGTCAATAATCACACCTTGAATGCCTATGATGTGTAAGACACTGTAAAGAGTGACAGGACATAAAATGATACTTTCAAAAGGAATGAGGAAAGATAATGAAAATAAGGAGTATTCTTAAAGCAGTCACAGATATCATTCCCCACCTCAGTCTACTAGAATCTTACTGCCAAATTGCTTTCCAATTCTAAAAACTACATAACTATTTTCAAAATTATACAACAGTAAAGAAAAATTTTATATACATACTTCTCTTTCTCATTCCTCTTCGTGCTAGCACACACACAGTAAGACAAGGAAAGTTTGTAACTTTTATTTCTGTAATTATTCTACTTCACTAGAATAATAGTTGAAATAATTTGTATGTATATAAAATAATTTTGCTAATTTAAATATTACCCAATTATGTGCTAGATTATTTTAAATTCCAAAAATCAGTGAAAAAATATACTTCAGAAAAAAAAACCCAAAGAATTACTGATAATAATGCTCATAGAAATGCGAGATAAATTTAAAGTGTGGGGTAGTTTATGTGTGTCTTTGCAGAATTTGTCTAGTAAACTGAAAACTTGGATTATTATATTTAGGAAATCTTTCTTTTCAAACTATGCTACATTTAAAAAATTAAACTACAAAAAGAGAGAAATAATCAGTTTGAACAAAGCTAATACTCTAGATGTCAGAACCAAATATAAGCAGAAATTTAAAATATATATGTTAAAAAGATTTTGCATTATTTATCTAGGCAAGGGTGAATATTTAAAACATGGCTTTTGTAGTCAACAGAGCTGAACATAAGTTCTGGCTCTACCATTTTATTATGTATGTTTCTGGGGCAAAGCATTTATCCTCTCTAAGCCTCTGTGTCTCCTTACCTGTAAAACAGAGATAACAGACATTACCTCAAATGAGTATGTATTAAAGTGCTTAAGTATGGTATTTAGTACTTAGTGGTGACTATAAGCAAATTTAGTAAATATCGTCTTCTGCATAATGTTTTATTTTAATATTACAAAAGTATAAGACAAAAATGATTCTCATTTTTCTAATTAGCACAGGGAAGTTCAGTATGAATAAGCCATCTTCTAAAGCAAGGTGAATGCTAGTGAGATGCACGGCAGTGAAGTAAGTTTAGGAAAGAGTATCTTACTCAGGGAGTCTTCACAATGAGCAGTCTGCCACATTTACCTTTCTTAACACAATGTAAAAAGTGCCATTCTGAATTATTTTCAAAACATTAAAGCTACTGTTCAGATTTCATACTTTTTTTAGTTGTGCTAAAGATTGAGACTTCTGTTTTCTGGAATTTGGAAGTCAGACTTCAGTAATATTCTACTGAGAGTAGGAAGTTTTAAAAAAGATCTAATTCCTATTGTTGGAGTATGGGCAAGTAATTGTTCAGAAAATTGACAATTGAGACATATCTGGACCATGATCTCAAATTTGTTCCAGGATGGTGGTAAAGGAAATGTGGTATTGATAACAATTATACACAATGTGCATAAAATTATATTGACACAATGTCACTTGGAAACCTGTTATCCCCCAAAAGAAGAAAATCAAATTTTATTATGATCTGTATAGTTTGTTTTGAAATATTTTATTAAACTTGGTAAAATAAAAATAGTAATTACACTTGTTTTTGTGAAGACTTGCAATAACCCTTTAGAAGAATAAAAAAGTCCTTACTTAGTTCTTTTGTCTGCTCTGACATGGGCAATTTCTCTTTTAAAATTAAATTTGAATATAAATAAATTTGAATGTTCTAATATGAATTTTCTCCCTGACCACAGTTTTTTTTTCCTTTTTGATTTTTCCCTTATCTTTACCTTTAAAATTTCCTGCAACCCAGGTATTACATCTAAATGTAAAAAGTCTGTTGCTCCAAAATAAACTAAGTCTTCACTTCTCTTTCATTCTTCTGAAATAATACTTTATCATGAAAAAACTATTTCACATGTGACACTATCTTGTTTCCTTGAAATTCTTCTCTTATGAGACATTCAAGTGAATATTTACATGAATAGAGATGATAAACTAAAAATTGATAATTATTTATATTTCTAAACTAATTTCATTAAACTTCCCTAATGTATAGTACAAATCCAGAAAAGCTTATACTCTTGTATATTCTTTACCTAAGGTGGATAATAATGTAATAATGAATAACATCATTTGGAAGCTATATACTGCTCTGGTTCTTAGTAAAAACTAAACCAGCTAACATTCTCTTAAGTAACCCTAATAACAGTTATCAAAGTATTTTGTAGAAAAATAACTTAAGTGTGAAAGCACTTTAACAAAGCAAGGAGGTCATGCATTTCAATGCAAACAATGGTGTACAATATGAAACTTTCATAAACTATCTCATTTCGTCAGTGCACTTATATATTATACAGTCAACATGAGAACTGAATGCCAAGAAGAGCACATTGTTGTCACATTGCAAGGAGCTTTGAGAAGTTTATGTGGAAGGCTCAGGAGGTTATTAAGAAAAAAGAACACTTAGTCAAGTGTAATTTGTTTGGGTCTCTTTTCCAAACCAGTGTAAGTTACTATCATGAATGAAGGGCTAGCAATCCTAAAGCGCAGAGCTGGAATCAAATGATTAATGTATTAGGAACAAAAACAACAGCAAAATAAAAAAGAAAGAGAGGAAACAACAATTTGAAAAAATCTGAAAACCTAAATTGCTATACATTACACAGATATAAAATTTACTTAGAAGAAACAAACAAATCTGCCAAGCAAATACAGTCTCCTTTCTATCCACTGGTATAGTGAAATAGCTTTATTCTTTTGGGACATCTCAAAGTAACAAAAATCCAATGTAAAGAAATGAAAGTTATCCTTGTCACTGATGCTTACCATAGTCATGCATAATAAAAGAGAAAAATTTAAATCAAAAATGTTTTTCTTAACAATATGTCTTGTAGAATGTATTTTCTTATATTGAAATTAGAAAGCACAAGTCATTACTTTACACTTAATAAAAAATGTGTGACTATAAGCTGCAGAATGCCAGCTCAGAATAGCTTAAAAACTTCAAAAATGTGGGAGGGGATAACATCCTAATTAAATAAAACCAGTCAGGTGAGTTGATAACTAATTAGTAACTGATAAACAACTCAGAACAAAGCTTCAGAAATGCTTGATGAGGCAAGTAAGGCTTGACAGACTTACTCTGAAGCTGAGGCTGCTGGAAGGAAAGGGGCTGTCCGAACACAAATGGGCTGTGGACTAGGGAAGAGGGAGGTTTTGCAGCTTGATCAAAGATGGAAGGAGCTGGGAGATTGGGTCGTGACTGAATGGAATTCAATATGGCACTCAGTTGGTCACCTGCAGTGAGCAAAACAATCAAAACTACAACGTGTTACTCATTAACATCCAAAATGGCAAAGTAAATGGTGTTTTATGACATTCAGATAAAGTTAAATACTGAATAAAACCATGCCAATTCAGAAATGCATGAAAGTTGGTGTATACTCTCCTCAAATTATGGAGCAAATTTTGCATGCCTTCTTTTTTAATGGAAGCACCCCATCAAATTTTATATAGCAGCCCACAAAAACAAATCCATTTAAATTCATATAAACATCTCTCATTATTTACGGTGGGAGAATAAGAGTCTATGAAGAATCTACAATAGGTTGCTTCAACATCACACATATATAAATGAAGATCTAAGTAAATGACGTCTTTTCCACAAAGTCCAGCCATGACTAATACCACCCTGGTTCATCTGCAGTATTATTTCATGCAGAAAGTAAATAAATAGTTCTAAGAGTTTTTCTTTAAAATGTAGAATTAAAGGGGGCAAAGTATATGCTATTAACATGACAATATGCTCATGTTATAGTTATAAATTAATACTTTTTTTTAAGTTGTTACTGCCAAAGAAATTCTACTTTTTAAAAGCATGGATTCGTTTAGATCCATAATACAAAAACCTGCAAGTCCTCTAAGACAAAAAGGAATATGAGCTACCTAATTTGAACAGTGCCTCAAATATGAATTCTAACATTTTTCCTTATAATTATTAATAAATACAAAGGATTTTAACAAAAAATATTTTTAAAGATAAGGTGAATGATAACTCCTGATTTGTGAGAATATGTATATTAAACAGTTTAAATGATGAAGGAAAAAAAAAAAACACATCCAGACTAGCAGATGAAGAAACTGTAAAACAGTATCTTTCCAATCATATTTCCTATAAATAATAAAGTTTCATAAATGCAATTTCAAGTGAAGCACAAGGGATAGATTTATAGGGAAAGAACTGTGTATACAAGTTATCTACCTTTATTTTTTAATAAATAAATGGTGTATATTGCAAAAAAAGATTTTAAAGATTATGATGAATTTTGTAAAATAGCATTTTAAGGAAAAAACTTTTACAAAAACAATTCTTCGATCTTGGACAGTATGGAGAGTTACAGAAAACAGGAACTACTATTATAAGTAATAAATAAAGGTTAGATATATTTCATCAGATTTAAGTTTCTTAATATTTCTTTGCACCATCTAAATATTTAAAAAGCTTATTAACAAGTGTATACTTTTTTTTTTTTTTAAAGAGATGAGGTGTTCCTATGTTGCACAGGTTGGAGTGCAGTGGTTAGTTATAGGCACAATCACAGCACATTATAGCCTTGAGCTCCTGGGCTCAAGTGACCCTCCCACCTTAGCTTCCCAAGTAGCTAGGATTACAGACACACAACACCGTGCCCAGAGCAGTGCATGGTAGTTCTGAACAATATTCAAAAAAAATCACATTTTTTAAAAGTAATACTTACTATTTCTCTTTAATAACAAATGTTCTCAGTAATGTTTGTGTCTCCTGTAAACTGTTATTCTTATGTTTTAATAAATTATACTTTAAAGGCTGATTTACAGTAATAGCTATCAGGACAAAGACAGACATTTTAAAGACTGAAAGCATACAATCAAGTTAAGCATGGCTTTAACACTTTACTATAGAGGTATAGTAGTGGTAAGCAAATGCTGAGATTTTAATTTAAGAGTTGACAACGGTAAGGAGAAAGGGACATGAAGAAAACACCACCAAGCATCTACCCTTCATAAGCACGAAGATCTAGCTTAAGTTAATGGAAATCAGAGCTACCAGAGGTAAGCGAGCTGATGATACCCATGCCTATGGATAGACCAATCTAAGAGAGTCAAAAAAAAGCCTAGTGGCTATGTTTCTTTCACAAAAATACTTCGTGGAAAGTAATGAAGATATCCAACAGGAAACAGTTTCATTTTAAATTGAATATTTCCTATACACTGATGTAATTCTGTATTTTGTTCATTATTTCATTTTTTTACTTGTTCTGCAAGTCAGGTATAATGAGACTGTATTTGTCCCTTGAAATTAAGTCCTGTGAATTAATTTAAATAAGATTCTAAAGTAAAATTATTTCCATGTAGACTATCTTCTCCCTCCTATCCACCACCTAACTGTAAGTTAGCCACTGACCACAGGGCTGATTTTGAGGGAGTCAGGATCAGGTATACAGGACAGAACAAGAGTGTGTGAATTTACATAAAAATGCAATTTTAGATGAACTTCAGGTATAAATTATCCCAAAGTAACTATTGTTTGGACTGCCCATGATGCTGGTCTTTTCTATCAATGCAGCCAAAACAGCTGTATATATTTCATATTCATGTGGCTTAGGGTTTTTTTCTTTTTACAACCTTCTGGTTTCATTATATATATTAAACCCAAACATATCATTTCATATAATTCTAAATTAACTAAGATATTGGGTTAAACATTCAAAATCACATATTTTATAAAGTTCATATGTACTATTACTTAAAAATATTACTTGAAAGTAATATTCTTATAGTATTTTTACCTCAATTTTCATAAAATGTATCTATTGTTAAGGATTGTACTACAGTTTTTATTTATTTATTTTTCTTTTTTTAATTTCAGAATACTATGGGAGTACAAATTCACAAACATCTATCTTGGATTCTTTTAAATAGTAAACATCTTATGAGGTTAAAAAAAGTAGTATTCTGATTTTAAATGGATCTTTTGAGAAAGTTCTTTGTTGCTCAGTAACATATATTGCTAATAATAAGTGAATGATAAAATAATAGTTATTTTAGTAGATATAGTGACATAGAACCTTTAGAATATGAATTCAAAATGAGTGTTTTAAAAATAGAAAAATAAGCAAGAACTTCCATAAATTTAAGCTAAAATTGGTAAAAATACTGCAAAAAGAACACTTTTTAAACATTTTGAGTGTTAGTTTCCTAGAAACAAATTTTAATTTAATAAAGATTTCTTGGTGAACAGTAATAAAAATGGATGAAAGAGAAGGTAATAACAATACTGACGTTAGGTAAGTAAAAGACTTACTTTTAAACACCTACCTTTATTGTTTCCGAGTCCATAATCAAATCCTTGGGCACTGCAACTTGCCCCTTTATTAAAAGCTTGTACTGAGAAAGGGCTTGGAGGAGGAGTTTGAGAATTTTGATCCAGCAGAACTTGTTCTACAATAAGAGTCACAGCTATAACATTAGTTTCTCATATGCTATTCTCTATTCATACAACAAAGAGAAAAAACTGTAAAAGATTTTATGTTGATTAGATTTTGCAATAGGCTACATTTAGATTTGATAAGTCTAAATCCCTATCAGGTCATCTTAACACTGACAAAGGACCTGACAAATCTTTGTGTTCATTTATCAAATACCCAGTGAAATTTAGAAATAGCACAAGCTCTTATGAAACCAATTTACTTTAATTGTTGCAGGATACATTATTGAATGTACACTGGTATCTCTGGACTGGGAACCCTTACATTTGTAACAAGTTTATACAAAGGTATTTTACAAAACAAAATGGATAAACTATAAACAAGAAATCAAAATATTTTGTATATTAGCACTCAAATAGAGAAAAAAGTCTTCAAAATGTCTAAGTATCCAGTATAAAAAGGAATTTTTACTTGTAAAATAAATTATGAATGTGAAAATTACACAAAATTTAACTTTTAACTTATTTTTATTACATAAAGATATTTTTCCCTAAATGAAAGGATAATAATAAACCAGTTCACATAATCAGAGTCTATCAACACATTCTAAAGTCAACAAATGTGTCAGAATTCTTATTTCAAGCAGAAAATGACAAATACTTTTTCAGTTTACAAATGGCAAGATGCAATCTATAAAACAGATAAACTAAATTAATCCCCTATGAACAATTAAGTGGCTCTAGATTCTGATATAACACTAGAAAACAATACCATAGTTAAATATCCATATTAATACCAGCTTTAAAAAGGGCAAAATAAAGCCTGTGAAATGAAAGGTAATAGGGAGAAAAAGGGGTTTTTCCATTAAAATAACCTTATAAAAATGAAATGTTTTAAACATATTTTTAAAAAGTCAATAGCCCTTTAACAGAACATGGAACTATAGGGATGTGATGGAATGTTTTTTCCGTGCTTTTAAATTAGAATTCTGCCGTACCAGTGGTACTTGTAAGGTCTACCCTTTTACCAGTATTTGCAGACTTCATTAAAAAAAAACCAATCCTAGCACTTCCCTTAGGCAATACTCTTCAGTATGAGATATTTCAACAGTGGAATATTTCTTCTGAAAAACACTCATGAACAGTAATCTGAACAGAAAGACAGCATCGCTCTTCCCCTCTAGACTCCAGAAAGCTCTACCACTAGAGATAAGTGTATTGTTACCATAGCAGTAACTTGGCCTACCAGCTTTATCTACAGGTATCGAAGACCAATAAATAATTGTTACAAAGAGGAAAGCTTTTGTTTTACTTATACTACTTCATATAAATATCCATAGTGTCAAATCCTCTTATTTCCATATTAAATATTAATACCAGTGAGCAGACTATTTGGGATCCACATCAACTAATCTTAGTGATTTTAAGGCATTAATATCATATCATTTCTTTCCTTATCATCACAGGTTATATACTAAGACTAGGCCCTTTTGTTACGACAGAGGGGTCCGTTCGTCATTCTGGGATGAACGTATCTTGCTCTTACCCTGTAAACCTGTATCTTGCTCTTGCTCTGTAAACCTATCTTGTCCTTCCTCGATAAACTTCGTTTCACGCTTACCTTGAGAAAAAAAATACTAAGACTCACATTATGACCATATTATGATAATGATGTGTGTGTATACATATACATACACCATACGTCAATAAAGGATTATTAACTAATTACAGAGAAAAACTTAAACTTCTCTTAAACATCTTTTAGGGTGGAATATGTATCTCACCAGAAATAATATCCTAATTTAAGAGACATTTTATATTAGAAGAAACTTCTACCTTCTAAGCTTATGAGAATACAATTTTCCATGTTAAAACTAGCTCCTTAGTATGGAGAGCATTTTACATTTTAGCAATAATATCTAAGCTTACCATCTGTCAGCTTTTTAAGTTATTTGCTCATTTAGTCTTCATATCGAATTTATCAGGTTATAACTTATGAGGTCATTTTGTAAAGCAGAAAACTGAGGCATAGAGATAATAAATAGATTAACTTGGCCAAGGTCCCACAACTGAGACATTGTAGAGCTGGGATCTGTACCCCAGCAGTCCAGCTCCAGAGTCCACTCTTACACATTATGTTATACTGCCAGTTAAAAAATTATTAAGTTAGAAAGGTCCTTTGGGAGTTACTTCAGCCCATCTCACATTTAAGTATATCTTAAATAAAGCTGATCTTAACTTTAGGTATTTTCATTTACAGGTGAATATTCCTATATAAAGGAAAATGTCAAAAATTTAATGAATATGTAGTAAATATATAGTAATATATAATAAGTATATAGTAAATGAGGTTATTTTATAAATACCTGATGTGCATTAAAGTGAGCTTTTTTCTTTAGAAAATGATGAATAGTTCTACTATCTCAGAATATTATTTTATGACCACACCACCTTTGACTAAAAAAGTTTATCTGGTAAAAACAAGGAGAGGAGGTAGGTTCTCAAATTGTGTTCAATGTGTAGCACGGTGTAATGAGCACAGCATTTAAAATGTGAATGAAGATTCTGACTCAAGTCTTACATCTGCTGTGTAACTACAGGCAAGTCATTTTAAATTCTATGAGCTTAGTTTCCTTACCTATAAACTGAAGATTTCACTACCTTCCTCAAAGGGTTTGGGGAAAAAAAGAGGGAGGAGGGGAGATAATATCTCCAAATGTCATTAATGCAAATTTCAAAACTTTTTTGAATCTGTTTATATTTATAGCAATGTTATCTCTTGGATAGTATTATAAATTTATTATCTTTTGAATAACAAAACAAGTTCTTTTATCCAACCTTATCCTATACATTTTTGGATTTGGCAGACAAGGCTATCCTTGTTTACATACTTATTTTGATGTCCTATTATTTTTATAATTCATCTTGCATTTATCAAACTTCATGAGCAACTCGTTTGTGTCAAAACTGAACTAGGAATGCAAAGATAAAAACACTGTGCCTGTCCACAACGGACTCACAATCTGGGTATGAAGAAATAAAAATTAACTTCACTATAATAGAACCGATGTGGTCTGAACTTCGAAGAACAAGTTTTTGCCACCAAGAGATTAAAGAGAGGGGGGAAAAAAGGGAAAATCTTTTATTATTAAGGTCAATGTTGAACAGATAAAATAAAGTTGAAAGTCTAAACAACAAATAGAAAACCCCCAAAAGGTGTTATGTATTTATTCAATGTTCCTTCCCTGAGTCAAAATTCAATCAAATGAAGTTGCCTGGGAGAAGTACTGCAATTGGTGGTTTGAAAACTGAACATCCATTTCATGATAGAAAGGGTAAAATATTCAGTCCTGCACTGGCACAGAAGAATAAGGCATACAAATTTATATTAATGAAATAAAAAGCATGTTTTATAAAGATTAATTTGTATGTTTCAAACTTTCTTTTAAGTTTCTTCTTTTATGTGCACTCATTTAGTACCGATGTATGTTATAAACCACTTTTAACAGCTGAAAGATTTTTTAATCTTTAGTTTGTCTTTTCCTTAAAAAATGAACACACAAAACTCTTTAAGACAAAAGCAATACAATACACATTAAACTTCTGTATTTCAAAGGTTAATTGGAATAAATCACAAATTTAAGCCAACTTGCCATCTTCATGTCGGAGGTACTGGTTTCCGCCTCTGTCTCTAGCTAAGGACCATGCCTCTCCTTCATCACTCTCACAGAACTCTACCATGCTGTTCTTATCCAGCTGCACCCATGTACCTTCAGAATTGGTTACCTGGCACATAACAAAAAGCACGATTGATTGGCTTGATTCTTTCAGGGCACTCAGTCTGAAAACCAGTAAAAAGCTTAAGTGCTTGAATAGTGTAATCTTTCCAATTCACTTCTACCATGAAATTAGTTTCTGAAATTAAGACCACAGCCTGAGGTAAGACAGAAATCAATAAAAAGTTCTGTAAAATATTGCTTATTTATGAATTTGGTTAACATAATAATTTTTAAACCACAAAGATAATCCCTAAATAATTTTAAGCGTTACCCAAAAACATGTGGCTTTTTTTTGCTGTTGTTGTTAGCATCTAAAATGTCCTAAGACAGCACACTTGCTATTTAGGTTGACAGTACCTATAGTGCAATTTGAGAATGACCCTTACTGAGAAATAGCATGACACACTACATCTTCAAGCTTATCAGCTGAGGCAAATGCCACAATAGCCTAAAGAGTAATTTTATTTGCTCAGGACTTCAGTGAGACCTATGAATGGGAACAAAGAAATGAAACCCTTCGTACACGCCCACATCTCCATACTGATCACATAAAATATTTTAAGTGCTGATAATCCATCATGGTGTAGTACATTTATAATAATGAAAAGATATATGCAAATACCGAACATTTATATATACAATACAAATCATTTCTTAATATAAATCTTGTTTTCACAAGGATAATTATGAGAACAAAATTATTAGAAAAGCACCACAGAAAAATTATGTTAGTATTTACAATACAAGTAAATACATTAACATTTTAAAAACCTGCAATGGAAATGGCAACCTTTAGAAGAAAGAGATGCTTTGGTTGTATTACATTAAAAATGAATATCTTAGAAGTCATGAAGCTACAAGAATCCATACCTCTCCCACTGCTTTGACTTTGTTTCCCAGAACTAACATTCCAATTGGGATACCTCTAAGGTTAGGGCAGCTTCTGATGTTGTGACCTGAAGGTCCCGTCTTCACTACTTTGTACATGCCTGGCCCTCCTCGCAAGAATGGCATATCTTGTTCTTGCATTGTTGCTTCCTGTGGGCAGCAGGAGTTTATGTCTTTGAAAAAGTCATCAGTATTACTTTTAGATTCCTGAAAATTTGAATAGGAAAAAAAAAATAAACAAACTCTATTATCACTTTCAAAATCCTCCTATTAATAGTGTTCATAGCAAGACTACGATATTGCCAATTTAAAAAGAAAACACATATCTAAAGGTAACTGAAGTATTAGTTAATGCCACTAATTAAAGATTCAGTTTTTTCAACACTGCATGATATTTAAAATAAAGTTGAAGAGAAGAAAATATAGCAGGGGAGCATCTGAACCTCTGGCTTTTGCCCACCATAGTTTGAGAAACACAATAGTCGTTGATTTTACTTTTGTCTTTTAATGCAATATTTAATGGTAGGAGAAATAAAAATAATTTACTATGTGAACCACAATGGAACAATTTTGAATCATTATTACTGCACTGTATGTTGTTATGTGCAAAAAATCTAAATAATTTCTTCCCACTTTAAAATAATTATTTATAAATAGAGAAAATAGGTATAAGATTCCAGGGACTTATCTGTAAGAATAGATAACAATGATGAAAAATATGCAGAAAATATAGCTACATCTTAATACCTGCTACTAAAGAATGAAATAAGGATGCTTATAAGATTTTAACAATTCACACTTTCTAATATAGTACAATCGAAAATGTCTTGCTAGATTTGTTAGGCCATTACTATATAGTGATATATTAAAGCTAGTAAGAGAAAAAAGACTATTTTTATTGGAGAGCAGAGATTAACATTAAAGATGCATTTTAAAGTAAATATGATGCATTTGAATTTATATTATTGAAAAAAGTCACTTCTAAAATGAAAGAAGTGAACTTGCCCTAAATTTTCTACTGAATCTGAATGCTGTAATAAATTGTTTCCTATATGAATGTAATAAAGAGAAATAACAAACTTTCCCATGTTCTCTTTTTCCTAACTAAATGTAAATAAAAGTTCCACAGTGGAGGGTTCTTCCATTGCCATTATTACTCCTTTCAAACAGATTTAAAACTGTACTTATAAATATGAACTCTACAAATTACTTTTATTAAAATACAGTAACAGATAACTATAATAGGACATGCATGCAAATGTTAGGTTAAAATTAATATTTAATAATGTTATAAATAGAATAAAAGTGAAAAAACATCATACAAAATTCTACTGAATAGTTCTACCCCTGTAAGTAGTCTCATATTAAGAGAGAGATATATAATAACCATATACATACTAGAAAATCAAAAATAAAATCTTTGAGTTAACAAATATGTGTATTCAAGAATTCTCTGTACCTGTGACTTTGTTAATTCAATGTATGGTTGATCAGGGGAAATTTTAAACCCACTATTAACTTTCACATAATATTTTATAAATCTCATTGTAGTGATAAATAATTATCAATTTTTACTTACACAACTATGTACTATGGACAATTTACTTATGTTTACTGTAATTACCACAGTATATTTACCAATATTTTTTAGTTATATATTGGTAATTTAAAGCACAAGAGTATTTTAAATACTAGAAAAACTGAGGTTCACAACTGAAAAGAAACTTAAAATATGCATTTCATATATCCATGCATGCATATTTGTAAAAATTTATACATGAGTACCTTCATGAATACACAAAGAGCACACAAAATAAAAATTGAGAGTAAGATCTAAACTTTACATAGTGCTATTACACTCACAAGGTTTTCAGTAAGGATTTAAAAATGTCTATTTGCAAATGGTCAACTTTAATAAATATCTCATGCCATTTCATAGCTGTAAGAGGAAAGTTTTAGTCCTATTTACAACTGATTTTTAAAAATTCCATGGCAACATAAAAAATGACAGGCAAATATGCACAGAATAGCAAAAAATAATTTCACTGGTGATGATATGCCTGGTACAATTAATTAGTTATAATACTAATGCTAACTTTTGATCACTCAGGGTAACATTGGGAAATAAGTCTTGGAAAAGCTAATAATAATTGCAAACTATCCACTGAAAGACAATATATAAGAATTTTTATTAAAATAGTTAATATTTTATAGAATAGTTTTAATAAATATAAAACAAGGTTTATCCATTTTTTTGTACTAAACAGTATAAAAAATGCACGATAGACATAACTTCATGAAACTGTGCCTGTCATTCTCAAGCAATCCTAAAATACAGGCTGTATTTTCAATACAAAAATGTGAGACCCAGGCACCAGTACATGAAATTGGTGAATTCTAATATAACTTTTTCCCTCCATTCCCACCCCGTCCTTAGATAAACACTCAAAAGGGCAATGTGAAAGAGGAGCCAGTGGAAAAAACAGAAGAGCCATAAAGTCAGGACACTACCACTTAAATAAGTTAGTTCTGAAAAGGCTAAACTTGGAGATAATAGTTGGAGAGGGTAGTCATAAAACTAAATGTAGCAAACTTGAAGTCATGTAAAAGTTTCACTTAAAGTAGTAATACATTCTTTGGCAGGAGTAGAAGGGAAATTACTATAGGATTTTATATAAATCTTTCTTTGGTAAATAATTTTTATCAATCTCAAGCAAAAGCTTCAAAGATAAAATATAAAATTTGTTATACATGCTGAAATACCTGAATAACATATGATTGATTGTCCTTACAGTTAACTCACCTGGGGGAAAAAAGCTTTGGAAGTCCATGAAAATACGTCCAAATCCCTGACTCCTTGGCTAGCATTAAAGATATTCTGAGCGACAAAGTTTAAGAAAGAAAAATATCAACAAAGAAAGGGAACAGAATATCATCTGCAGAAGATGCGTTCACAGTAACAACATTTTTATGTACTCTAGCACCAACATGGAAATATTATTTTACTAAAGGGAAACTGAAGCCACCTGAGTAAACCACACACCAAAGAAATTCTAATAAATAAGTTTTTGTCAAAAGCTCTCCATGGATATAGTGTGTCATGCCATTTACTAAAATTAAGAGCCAGACATTGTTATAAAGCTTAAGACAGTCAATGCAAGAAAGAAACCTTAAAACTCCTTAAATGAGGACGTATTTGTCAAATACAAGCCAGATTTGTTTTATGACAGAAAATAGTCTGCTGCTGTTTTATATTAGAAAATATATTTACTATAATATTAAATACTATTATTTACTATAATATTTACTATTATATTTTTACTATTTTATAATAAAAAAATGTGAATGTAGATTGTATAGAAAATGCAATTATAATTATGAACAATAATGGCGTGTAGTATATGTGACATCACTTTTTAAATAACAAAAATTAAAAAATAAAAAGTAAAACAAAACAAAATTTAAGTTCTTTTTTCAATTTTCCTTCCCTTTATAGGAAAAAATCATTTGGAAATGTTTCTGAAAGCCATTAAAAAATTTGTTAAGAAAAGTATAAAGAAAGACATAAAATCTGAATCTTTTATCAAAAGACTATTTTTCTCCATCTCAAAGTTTAGGAAATGTACAGAGCATTTAGAATATCTATGTCAAAGTCTAAAAAAATTTATTAAGGAACAACTAATTCACAGAAACACGATCCCAGAAAAATCAACATTTTCACAAAATATTTTAGCAAAAATTTAAATGGTATACATTTTACACAGACATATCATGCTATCAATCCATATTTATCTGATCTGAAATTAATATCTTTCTAGTAAGTAGCAATTGCACAATTCTACTGCTTGTGTAAATATTGTGATAAATGGTTATTTTGAACCAAAAAAGAGGATACTCAAAATGTTAATAAAAAACATTACCACCTAAGACTTCTGTACAATACAAAAGAAACAATACCATTCCCAACTATGAGTCATTTTAGACAAGGAGAATTTATTCTCTAGTTCTATATTTTCTTCACGTATATATGTATATGGACAGATGTGGATACACATTTATATACATATATGCTAACTCATAACTATAAGACATATCAAAGCCTGAAAAAAATGACTTTCTAACAATATGCCCACCACTTCCCCATTTACTAATAGAGTCCTTTCTCTTTAGGTAAAGTAGAAACACATTGCAAAGCATTTTGAAATGCTATTTTGCAGGGAGGGGTAAAAAACTGTCCTTACTGGTTCATCTATGTATATAAGAATCTGGAGAATTTGCTCAATAATTTTACTCCCTAATAGAGAATAACGGTGCAGACCTTTTGACATAAAACAATATCAAGATTATTTTTAGCATTTTCTATCTTTTAGCATAAATTATTCTACTATTAAAAGTAATGTGAAAAACAATTGCTAAAAGTAATGCAGATGAAATCAGCAATAAAGAAGCAATATGGTGATTGACAATAATTAAAGCTTATACCTCTCTCTTATTTTTTAGGAGGGTCTCAGAAACCTAAGGTGAGTTTTGCAATGGCAAGTACAATAGCCAGATCATAGCTTACTATAAACTCGAATTTCTAGGCTTAAGCAATACTCCTGCCTCAGTCCCCCAAATTGCTGGGACCACAGGCGCATGCCTCCACACTCAGCTAATTTTTTTTGTTTGTTTTAATAGAGATGGGGTCTCTTCCCAGGTGGTCTCAAACTCTAGCCTCAAGAGATCCTCCTGTAGTATGGGGATTACAGGCATGAGTCACCGTGCCTGGCCTATTTCGAAGTGCCTTCTGGGTCAACAGCATGTACAATGATACTTTTAAACTGATGTAACTGCTAAACATGGTAACAAATTGCCAATAAAACCAATTCTGTATGTCTTAATTATATGTGAATTCAAATTTGATACTTTTTTTGCTTTTGTTTTGCAGTTGTAGAAAATTCTTAATCCATATCAGTTTGCTATAAGATTATTTTCATCCTTTGTCACAGGTGCTTTGAAAAAAAAAAGATTATTTTCAAACTGTATAATGTACTAATAAAATTGCATTTTCAAGTATCAAAAATTCACCAAATAGAAAGCTGGAGTTTAAAAATAAAATATAATTGAACAGCTGGCCCTGGTGGTACGTGCCTGTGAGTCCCAGCTACTTGGGAGACTGAGGTGGGAGGATCACTTGAAATTAGGAGTTCAAGGCCTGTTTGGGCAACACAGTAAAACCTCATTTCAAAAAACAAAACAAAACAAAAACAACAAACCAACCATTTATGTACAGACACACAAATATATATACTTAAAAGAGTTTGATTTTGAAAATTTAGGAACATTTTAGTCTAAAGGTATGAATATACATGAAAATATTAATTTCTCCAAAGTCTCAATTTCTCACTAATAAAATATATGTTAGCATTCATATTGTATAATTTAATAGTTTAATATGAGTACTACTATTTGTGTGTGTGTATATATACACACACATACATATATGTATAATAATTTAAATCATTTTATTCTCAAATACCACTTTAAAGGCAGAAAAGTTAAGAAAATTAAAGTATACTAAAAACTTAATCAAATTAATGAGCACCAAATTACAACTCTAAGCTGTGACTCTTCCAAGGCATAGAAGAGACCAAATAACTGAATAGTTATCACAGTGAAAAATATGTGACCAAACATGCCAAATGCTCACGCAAAAACAAAACAGAACAAAACAAACTTTCATCATGCTAGATAGGCACAGAGCTAAGAATTACTATTTTTAAAGCAAAAAAGAAAAAAATAACTCAGAAAAATTGCACATACCCTATATAAAAATTATAGTATTATTTTAACTGACTCTTAATCTCATTCTGTTTATGAAACTTAAATAGTGAAGAATGAAATGAAGCTATTTTTAACCATCTAAGAACAGCATATTTACTAATGCTGTATTAAGACTTAATACTAAGATTGAAAAATAGGTTATATGTATATATATATATACACACAAACCTATTAGCAAAACAAAACCAGGGATATTTGGGGTATGTTAAAATTGTGACTTGCTAGGCTTTATTAGGTAACCCAAAAGATTGAAATTGGATTTAAAATGCAAGAAATACTTACTAATTTTACCAATTACCCTGGGGAAAGCTATAAGAGAGTCCATCAAATGAAATTTTCCCTTCATCTCTACTCCAAATCTTTAGTGCCCCAAATTTCGGAAAATCATCATACTTTCTACATGTGAATACCTATCAGCCTAAATAGAAAGTGATTTGCATAACTGCATAGAGATGTTTGAAGACCCAAGTTGCTTCTGCAAGAATTAAATTATATGGGTATTTATTATAAAGCCATCTTAGAATACTTCTACTGGTGTAACACCAACTTTCCTTGATATAAACCTTCTCTTCCACTCAACTCTTCTCACAATGCTGAAAAATCTTATTTTTGACAAGGTACCCCAAGAATTGCACATATAAGTTTCAAATCACTAACATCTCCTACCATAGAAGTAAATTTGGTTTCTAAAAAATTAAGTTCTTGATTCTAGGCAGTCAAATGTCTCCCATGTCATGCGTATAATAGATTCTTCCTTTTTTTAACTTATGTTTTCCTTAGTGTATGAAACATTTTACTAGCTCGTATTTTGTAGTTTCCAAATCTTTAGAATTTTAATTTAAAAATTAACATTCCCTAGGCATGTCAGATTGACTCATGTCACCTTCAATACATATCATGGTATCCATCCTCTTTCAACCACTAAGGTTATGAGTACTCATATTTACTTAATTTCGCAGTTATAGCCAAAGTAATATGATTTTTATATATATTCACAACTATATTTATCCTTATCTCTCCACTACATTAAAGCTGAACTTCGGAATCACATCAACTGGAGATCCAGCATCAGCTCCACTACTTTCTACTTGTGATCTTGGGTGAGTGGCTATCTTTCCTCCTTGGAAAAATGATAAATATACTTAACATCACAGGGTCACACAGAGAATTAAATGAAACAATTAAGGTAAGGAATATATGTGTATTAGGAATTATTTTAAGCAGCATGATCATACTAAATGCAAAGAACTAAAATTAAGCATCAACAAATGTTGGAAGCCTACCACAAGCAAAGTATAGTATTTAACACTTTGGAAGAAACAAACATGAGTAAGAAGGGATCCTTAATGAGTCCTTACCCTTCAGGAGCTTAACAACAGAAATAAGAGGTATATAAATACAAATAGGCTGAAGGCAAGAAAAACAAACTAAATATGATGGGTAGAAGGAAGCAAGCCTTTCTATTGCTACAGACTAAGTGCTACCTGAGAAGGAAGAAGGAGACCTAATTTCCCCAGGACATATCTGCTTTCCACCCCCAATCCTTTGCTTCACCCATATTGGCTATTCATCAGTTCATGTACACAGCATGCCCCTATAACTTTGGATATTTGATTCTCTGTGTAGGAATTCCTTCACTTTCTCCTGGCAACTATTCTTCAAGACTTTCAAATGTCACCTTGTAAGCAAAGCCATTCCACAATTTATCACAATGCAACTTAATTATTTGAATATGGTATGTCTACCACGTTATATAGTGAGTACCCTAACAGTGAGAACTGCACCTCATCTTATTTATTGTGTATCCTTCCCCTCTGCTCCTCCACCTAATACCTAAGGTACAGCTTAGTACTTGGCAAATAACAAGAACTCAAATATTTATTGAATAAGCAATTAATGAACTAATGAATATAGCATTATTGAAGTACAGAGAAGAAAACCATCAACAGAAATTTCTGAGTCTGTTCAAGTAGAAAAAGATTAGAAAAAAATAGAAGCAAAAGCATTATAAATAAATGAAAAACAAAGACTCTAAGATGTAAAATTGAAGAGTATGTTGTAAAAAGTACAAAAAGTTCTACATAATAGATAATGAATGCCTCACAAAGCATCTACATTTTTCAACTAGCCCTATTTTTTTCCTACTGAGTTAATTATTTTTGAAAATATGTAGTCAAAATATAAATGTCTAATACTATTTAATCTCTAAACTAGAGCATTACTAAAGTGCTAAAACAAAGTCACATTTGAACTAAGTTAGGACATCAATATTTCTTAGTAAAGAAATGGTGTTTAAATAGTACTGTTAGGCAGGCCAAAATTTAGCTAAAGTACATATCTACAATGAACACAAGAATTCTAAAATATTAGTAAATAGACAAGACAGTATAAAAAAATCACTTTAAAAGTTATTCTAAATTGGGTTATTTATGGTGACCTTATTTTTTTAACAGTTCATCAAATATTCAGTGTTCAAATTTCTAATCTCTGCCCCTACTCCCATCTACAGTTTGTTTGAGTCCAGATCCAAGTAAAGTACCCACATTGACGTGACTACAAAATTGTTTTAACTACAAGAGGTTGAAGAGGTAGATGTAAAGATTGCTACAGGCAACTTTTCGGCACTTCTGTATCTTTTTAAGTTAGTGGCACTGGTCTTTGATTATTTCTAATTTTATTCCAAATCTCTCAGCTTTCATTTTTTTATTGAGTAGTGTTTTACAATTATAAGCCATGATTATAGTTGGCTTATTCACAGATGGACTGAAGTAAGAAGGAAGAATACATGGAAAACGTTTTTCCAGCAGTAAATGTAGTAAAACAGATGCAAAGGAAGAGGTAGCAAGATGCAATTATTTAGCTGTACTTTCCTTGAGGGATGAGATGGAATCATTATACCCTTTGTGCCCTATCAGGGTTGGCCCTGTACAGTAAGGTGCTCAAAAACTTGTGTAAGGGGCCTGCCCTAGTCCCTACAGAAAAAAACCTTGGAAAACTTAGCCTGTTCCTGCCTGTGCCAGGCCTCTGACTCTGGGTGGGTTCTTACCTAACACCTGCACTGAAGTCACTTAATACCAGATGGGTCTGCAGCCCTAAGCCAGTTAATTTTGCCACACTGTACCCTCTCTGTCATCTTTGATCACCGCCCAAAATATAAACCCTTATGTCATCTACCTGTCCTCTCATTTTTATACTAAAACTGCTCTATGCTTCTTCCTGAACCAACATCAAACTATTCCCATCCCTCCCACAGCTTTAAATGGTGTCAGATGGGACCCTTCCTCCCATGATAATCACAACTGCTTTCATCTGTAACCTTATGGATCACAGTGCTGCCATCATCTGGGTGTCTTCATGTCCATGGGGATGATTTTCCAACTGCCTAGCCTCTTACTTCCCAGACTTAGGCAATTCCAACGACTTTCACTTGCATTGCAATTTAGCTACCTTCTATGGCAACACAATGGACCACCTCATTCATTAAACTGCTCCATCTATGAAATCAAATACAAATATTCTACTTTATCCACAAATTGCCTATAATCTTCCAGCTCTTTAACTACAGTGCCATCACTACATTGTTCTAGGATTTTATTAAATCCTCTCAGTCCCTTGGATCCTCTATTTGTCCTTTCACATTACAAACCTAGGTCTGAGCCCAAAGTCCTAAAGTTAGAGATCTTAATTGCTTTCTGTCATAGTAGCTCAGAATATTCCAAACAGTGCTACTAATATAATCTGCTTTCTTGGCTCAGAGTCAGATCTCTCTATTTCTCTCAAACATTATTCCAAATCTTCACTAAATTTCTAAACTCTCTAACTTAATGTAACTCATTCTTTTCATTCTCTACTGATGGCTTTCCTTTCTTCTATTTTAAGGAAACTGTGGTCTCCTTCAACCTCTTCCTTCCCTCCCTCAAATCTTATAATAACTACTGTCATACATATCCTCTTCCTTTATATAATAGAAACAACCTCTCCAGATGTGCCCTTAATTCCATTTTCTCTTTCTCCTTTTTTCAGTCTTCAGCTTTGTCATCTACATCTTTAATTTCTCCCTTTTTTACTGGTATCTTTCCTTTAATTTATAAAAATCTCAAGTTGTTATCATCCTTAAAATAAAAGAACCAGAACAACCTCAGCCTTCCTAATGATACCAGACATTCTGAGCTACTTACATTAAAACACAGATCAACACAAAGAAAAGCTAGAAAATGCCAAAAGCTACTTCATTTTACTTTCTATCTTTAATATTCTGCATCTAAATTTTTCAAATAAGTCAGTGATGACCTCCTCATTCATATTCCAGTGAAAACCACCAAGAAGTATTTGGATGGTTCATTGTGCACCTTATTCTCCTCTTACCTCTGTTATTACTCTTCTCTCCCTGACCTTAAGGAGACTGTCTATTACAAATTATCTCTTGGATGGGGTCAAAAGCATAAAATGACAGAACACCAATGCTCCAAAATGAAACCATGGGCTTTAGAACTTCAACAGACAGCACTTCTTGCTCTTCCTTACTACTTTGGTTTATTCTCTTGCTTTCTCTGTGTAATTATCTTCCTCTTCCAAAACCATCTCCTCAAATGAGTAAACAAAGGAATTAGCAAGAATACTTTGGAGTCGGGGAGGTAGGAAAGGTAATATAATCTAGCATAATATTTTATTATGGCCTTAAAGAAATTCCAGGGGATGGGCGGGACATGGACAATGTATATAACCTGAGCTTTTGTACCCCCATAATGAGCTGAAAAAAAAAAAAAAAAAAAAAAAAGATAAACTGAAATTAAAAAAAAAAAGAAAAAAAAAAAAAGAAAAAGAAATTTTCTTAAATAAAATACACAAAAGTCTAAATTGGTCCAAAAAATCTATATAAAATAGTTGTTATAGTTATTAATATCTCCTTTAAAATACATTTTTCACAATCCTGAGGAATATCTGGTTACTATAATGGAAAATCGTTTCAAATTATCAGGGGCCAACTTTTTAGCCCAGGATGATGAATTATTATTATTTCTCTTCCAGAATAGTCACTCTTTTCCAGAGGGTCAAAATCCTTTTTATTTTTAACTGAAGACACAAATCTGAGGAAAATTTAAGATCTGATTTTTTTAATTTGAAATGTAATATTTTAATTATAGATGTGTCATTTTTCAACTTAATCTCAGTAAAGCAGGCCAATACTCTCCAAATTTTCTTGCTCACATAACTTCTCCTTCTCTCTTTCTCTCTCCCTATATATATATATGTGTATATATATATATATAATCTCTACCATGCTATTATAAAATATACACAAAAGAATATAACAAAGAATGAGATCAATAAATATAAATAGAAGTTCCAATATTTTCTTCCCCAAAGAATCATCTTATATAAACTACTGCTTTGGAGAACATTATTATGGACTATGAAGAAGAAAAACAAACACAATATATCCAATGGTTTGATAAGCTAACTTTATGCATTGATTTTTAAGAATTTCAACTGTTTAAAATACTAAAGTTTATTTTTCAATAAAATTTTACCAGTGCTATTTATTAGCACTGTCATAAGGAGCACAAACACTTGATGGGAATGAAAAGGGAGAAAAAGCACACTTTTCTGGTTAAATTATAAAACAAAGTGTTTGTTATTATATTTCATGATACAGCAATCTTGTGAACACTGGCTCTAACTATTCTACATTTATCAAAGAGGTACAATGAATTCTCTCAAAGATTAGAATTTCACTTCAACTAGAGTACCATACAAGATCATATGTCTAAAAATCCATCTGACATTAAGATAATAAGCCAAGAAAGAAAAAAGTTCAAACTTAGATAAAACACACAAAACTAATTATAAAATGCCAACATAATTACATTTATACATGTTTCTGAATGGATAATAATTGTGAGTTAATAAATTTTAGTTTGGCATTCCAAACAGTAGTATGAATAAGAAAGGGGAAACAAATGGAACCGCTCTCATTCTCTACCTCTCTGAGAGGAATTCAATATGCCTAGTTTTAATTTGCTACTTTCTGCCTGTGATGAATCATAATAAGCATTAAGGGCCTTACTTAACCTTGCCAAACTCCACTTTCATTACATACAAGCCCTTTTGAATTTAAACTCATAAAGTAAAAGTTATTTAGTTATGGGTTACCTCAGAACTGAAAAGCCTTAATTAAAGAAAGCCCTGTAATGAGAACAGAGTGTACCTATAATGATTTTTAAAACCACCTTTTACTTACGTCAACAGGGACCAGAAGGCTCTTGCCAAGATGCTGATTGAAAGAGAGGCACCATGCTTCAGTGTAGCCATTCATGTTAGGAACGTACTTCTTTATTGTCTCGTCATTCAGTCTCAGCCACACACCATCATCATTGTGGATCTAGGGGGAAAAGGCAACAGAAACAAGCCAGGCCCTCCTGTAACTACTCTGAGGCTAGCAAGGTCTGAAAGGCTGCAAAGCAGGCAAATAATGGCAGATATGGAGATTAAATATCTGCTTTTGCAGAAGTTAAGTTTGAGAGAACCTCTAGGGAAAAAAGCAGCAAGGAATGACAATGCAATATGATAATTCATATGGTGAGATTGTAGTAACAATTTTACTTTGAACTAAAAGCACGAGGAAACCACATTTTATGATAAATAAACAGTAAATTCAGATGTTTCCCAAAAGAACATAAGTCTTCCTTCTCTTTTATTTAGATTTTAATAATAAGAAATTACTTGCTTGTATTACTAGAAAAATATCCTTTTGAAAGTTAAAGCAATAAAAGAAACACATTTAAAAACAAACATTTTCAAAATTCATGAAAAACTACCCATTTTCAGTGAATACTTTTGTAAACTATTATATGAATATTATGTTTAACACTGTACTTCTCATGTTCAAAACATAATTTTAGTTATTTTTCTATTGCTAAAGAAAAAGAAATGAAATATTTGAAACTTAATAAACACTTTTGCAAAACAATTTTCAAAATATTTCCTAACCTGCTTAAAACATATCCCAACAGAAAACCTAGTAACCATATTATTGCATAAACAATGCAAAAACTTTTTGTCCAAAATTTGTTAACCAGAGTTTCTTTATAAGTTACCTCATCAATAAAAGTGATAGTTCCATTGACTTTCACTATGCCGATCTGCTCACTCTGGAGGGAAGGGTGGCTCCGGATACGGAGCCCTGCACTGTCCTTGGCCACAAATTTTCGAACCTGAGAAAGCCAGATAGACAGTGAGAGAGGAAAAACATAGAACAGAGATCTTATAAGTACCAAGAGATAAAATTAAACAGATTTGAAAATACTATAATTTGAGAAAGTCCCCAAATTATTTCCCTCTGCAAATAAAAGTGGTTTATTTACAACAATAATAAAACTTTCATAAGCACTGAAATATATATTACTGAAAAAAACTTAGAAAATTATTATATATAATTATAATGTCCTTTCTAAATTTTGAAGACATATGTTAAAAAAATAAAAGCCTTTTTTCTTATAGAAAAATATAATATAAATTCCATTACCAATGCTTCCTTTTTAAAAAGTTTACCAAAATGCCTGTACTTACTCTTTAGATTTTAGAAATTAATTTTTCTTTTAACAGCACAAATATTTTCACCTTGTAACCTTTACACTTAATTTTAGTAGACTTTTGTTAACTGAAAACTTTCAATAACAGAAAGAATACAATGTCTATAAATTACTACAGCATAACACAAAGATGTCAAAAAGTATAGGTTCTATAATTTTGAAATATTAAAATTATTATGAACTACTCTCCAAATTTATTTAGAGATATTTTGAATTCAAATTCTGAAATCAAGTAAAATATTAGATGTTTGATTGACATTTTGAAGCATCAATGAAAAAAGTTTAAAAATCTTTGACTGATTCAAGTTCTGATTCCTTTCTACTCTAACCTTATTTGGTTGAGGTTCAGTCTTTGGTTTGACCAGTTGAGTTCCAGGTGGTATCATCCCTTTAGGTGGGTCTTTTACTTTTACTTCCAGGCCAGCATCTGTCAGAAAAAGAAGGGAACTGTAACATTGAGAAGAGAAGAGAGGAAGGATCCTTAAATCTAACCTTATAAACATTCACAGACTATTTTAAACAAAACAAATATCTGAATTCTGTCCTTTTAAGGTGATTGATAACTAACAGGCTGAAAAAGAGAACTAATTGAAAAATGGTCTTGAGATTCTAAAGGAGTATCTCAGGGTTTCAAGGAAAAGAAGAGACTCTTATTCTTTAGCACATATGAAATGATATTGAAAAATTCAAAATAATAAAAAAAAAGAAATCCTATGTGCTTAAATGTTATATGAAACATTAGATTAGAATACCACTCAACCTCTATACCAGTCATCTCTATGACTGATAGGCAGTATAGCACAGTTGTTAAAAGCTGAGGTTCTCATGTTAGACTGCCTTGGGTGCTCCCATATCTGTCTTAACTTTCTGTGCTTCAATTTTTTTCATCTGTAAAACGGGAACAATAATAGCCCCTACATCATTGAGCTGCTGTGAGAATTAAATGATTAAAAAAAATAAGGTATGTGTAGAACAATGTTGAACATATATGAAGTGTTCAATAAATGTTAACTATTATTATCCTCATTATAGTAATGAATCATTATCTGTCCTTGTCTATGGTCAAGCAATGTCCCAGCCAACTGACAGTTTGGGAGAAAGCTGAGTTAGGAAGAAGAGTAGAGAAACTAAGTAGGGGAGAAAATGGATGATTTTAAGTAAACATGAGTCTTTTCCTTCAGCTTCTTTCCAAAAAACATATATAAGAGGATTTTCTTATCTACTTTGTATCAGTTTCCTTCATCCCACTATTAGAAAAGATGATTAAAAAACTCTTTACCTACTGACATTTTACCAGTATTTTTAGAGAGGAAAAAAATCTCATTTACAATGTCATTCTTACCTCTACTTTTGAATCCCTACTATAATTTGTATCTCTTGTGTGTCACTATTTATATTGTACTTCATATGATTTTTGTTTGCCTGTTCTTTTGTGACAATTCTCAGAAACTGTTAATACAGGAAGTGTCTTATCTTCCTGTTTTGCTCAGAACTAAAAAATGTTTGCTGAACTAAAGGCTTTATGGATATGCCGAAATAAGAGTACAGCAAATGCTGTGAGTAAATGTTCTCTGGAATGGTACAGATGATCTGATTTTATACAGTTACATTAAAGTATAAGAATGTAAGTTACATCAATATAAAGTACCTTCTTATCTCCACTGCAAAAAAAAAAAAAACTACTTAAAGCAGGGTTTCCCAAAGGGTGTTTTGGTGAACTATTAATCAGTATTGCTTCTATCTCTACCCTCCCTTTCTCTCTCTTCCCCACACAAGAGATTCTATGATAAAGATTAAACAAAGATTATTAATTTTAGAACTTCTCAGAATCCCTAATATGTTGATGTAGATCGTATGAATGTCTCAAGTGAGACGATATAAAGGTTGAGCATTTCTAATGTGAAAATCCAAAATCCTCCAAAATTCAAAATTTTTTGAGCACCGACATGATGCTCAAAAGAAATGCTCATTGGAGTATTTTAAATTTTGGATTTTCAGATTAAGGATGTTTAACTGGTAAGTATAATACAAATATTCTAAATTCCAAACAATTCTGAAATCCAAAACACTTCTGCTGGTCCAAAGCATTTCAGATAAAGGATACTCAATCTGTACCAGGTTTTTAAAATCTGATCATGGGAACCTTTTTTCTTGAGAAGGATCAGGAACAATAGTGCTATAAGAAATTCACATTGATCAACACTAGAGTTTTCTCATTCTCCTGTTATCCTATGATACAGATAGTTTTTTAAAAAAGAAAAATGTCAATGTCCAAAGCAAAAGTATTATGTTTTTCAAAGTTAATGGTTGTGATGATTAATTTTAGGTGTCAACTTGACTGGATTAAGGAATACCTAGAAACCTGGTAAAGCATTATTTCTGGGTCTATGAGAACTCTTCTAAAGGAGACTGCATGTGAGTCTAAGTGGACTAGGTGGAGAAGATCTGCCCTCAATGTGGATGGGCACCATCCAATTGGCTGGGGGTCAATGAGAACATAAACAGGGGAAAAGCAAACATGTCAAGCTCCTGGAGCTGGGATACACTCTTCTTCTCCTGTCCTTAGACTTAGAACTCAATGCTGCCCAGGCTTAGACTACAGGCCTTACACTAGCAACACCACGAATTCTCAGGCCTTTGGCCTTGGACTGAGAGTTACACCATCTGCTTCCCTGGTTCTGAGACCTTCAGACTTAGACTGAACCATGCTACCAGTGTCTCAGGGTCTCCAGCTTGGAGATGGCCTGTTTGGGACTTCTCAGCCTCCGTAATTGCATGAGCTAATTCCCCTAATAAATCCTCTTTCATATATCTATAAAGTCGTGTGTTGCTTAACAATGGGGGTATATTCTAAGAAATGGGTCATTAGACTATTCTTCATTGAGCAAAGAACATCATAGACTGTACTTACACAAACCTGCATGATATAACCTACTACATATCTGGGCCATATGGTACAGCCTATTGCTCTTAGGCTACAAACCTGTACAGAATACTGTACTGAATCCTGTATGCAACTGTAACACAATGGTAAGTATTTACATATCTGTACATATCTAAGCATAGAAAAGGTACAGTAAAAATATGGTCATTATAATCTAATGGGACCACCATCACATATGCAGTTTGTAGTTGACTGAAACACTGTTATAAGGCACATGACTATATATATATCCTACTGGTTCTGTCTCTCTAGAGAACCTTGACTAAAATAATGGTAGATAAAGAAAATTCATTCAATTCACCAATATTTACTGAGCAGCCAGTCATATGTGCCAGTGACTGAGCTACACTGAACATCCAAACATGAATGAGATGGTCCCTGCTCACAGCCAGCAGAGGCAGACAGGCATACCACAAGGGGGAGACAGAGCATGTACAGGGTAGTACAGCAGCATGAAGGAGATCACACACACCTGACAGTCACATCAGGGAAAGAAGGGAAGGAGTCATGCAGGCTACAAAGCCTGAACAGACATTATGAATTATTACAAAATGTTAAGAGTTTAGGAATGCACTAATTAAGTACTCATTATGAAGTTATGAAACCTGTCCACACATTTGACACAAGTTAAAAGGGCAAAACTAGAATAGAAAGATGACTTTGATTCTAGTTTTGCAGTAACTCACTCATAACTCAAAGAAAAAAATACCTATTTCAATGCCATCAATGGTAACATGAATAGTGTAGAGTCCAATAGCCCCTGGAGTCCAATTTGCACAGTAAGTGCCATCATTATTGACACGGATCAGCATATTCTCACTGGGTCTGAAAGAAATAAGATGGATATTGGAAATTTTACTTTTGGTTAAATAGCCAACATCATTACGATAGTTCAGCAAACATTTGATTTCCGTTTGTATTATCATACTGCCTGGCAATCCTACTGCCCTGCCATAGTATGTTTTCCTACTCTTCAAAATGATTAAATTTTATTTCTTTCTTACCTCAAAACTCCATCTCCTCTCTTCCTTACTTTCAGCTGACCATGACCTCCCCTCTTTCTTCAGTGAAAAAACAAGCAATCTCAAAGTTGCAACCAAATTAATAAACCTACTTTTCCCTGCTACGATGGAAGAAGTATCCTGGATTTTATCCAAAGCAAGCCTCTTCCCTTGTGCTGTGAATCTCATTCCCTCAAAACTTTTTGCTGCAATCACCTCTGTTCTCTCTTATGCATATCAATTTCTTCCACTTTACTGGATCATGTCCATTAGCATGGAAACAAACTTTAGAATCTCTTACCTTAACACACAACTTCCCTTGATATTACAGCCCTCTCTAATAGGGTCTCATATCTCTTCTCCCATTTATATCAAAAGGTATCTAAAAATTGTCTGCAACCACCCTCTCCCTTTTCTCATTTTTACTTCTCGGCCACAATTTATCCTTACTAGACTTTTATTTCTAACACTTCATTACAATTGCTGATGTTAAAGTCACAAATGACCACCATGTCCCCAAATTCAATGGTCATTTCTTCGTCCTCAGAAATCTCAGTAGTGTTTGGTAGTTGACAACTCTTACTTTCTTAAAATATTTTCTTCTTTTTGCTTCTGTGACATTCTCCTGGTTCTTCTCTTATCTCACTGGCCATTCTGAGAGTTTTGTTGGCTCTACCTTTTCTGACCGCCCTTTAACTTAGGAATGCCCCAGTATTTGTCTTCACTTTTCTATGCCAACTTTCTAGTTGATTCATCCATTCCTCGGTTTTAAATACCACCTCTATAATGGATGGCTCCCAAATTAATTTTTCCCATAAGTTTCTCGTTGCTTAGTTGGTATCCCCAGTTAAATAACTAACAGCTATCTTGGCATCTCAATTAAAAAATAATTAGAAAATAGCAAAAAAATCAAACAAAAAACAAACCAACCAACCCTGAACAAGCCAATTTATACATTTTTAGATACTAATTATTTCTCTAGTATGGTAGTGTAATATAACTTATTATCAATATTAAAGTTGAATATAAATACATTTTACCTGAAAATCTATATATTATATGGAAAATCTCTATTGGAAAGTTAAAAAAATGCTATAAAATAGTTGCTTAGGGAAAATAAGTTGGAATTGTAGGATGATTTTAGTTGCAAGCAGTTGATAACACATGTTTTGGCTATGCTTTGAGAAAATGATGCTTACCTCTTAGGAGTTGGTGATGCAAAACGCAATTCTTCAAATGAATAATTTTCATAAACCTTTAAGAAAGAGACCAGTAACAATTATAAAATCATTAGAAACATTCTCAATTAATGGAGTGATAAAATATTCAATAAATGGTTCTGACATAACTTGTTATCCATATGGGAGAAAAAGAAAAACTCGATTATCTGTATCAGATCATTTACAAAAATAAATTCTAAGTGTGTTAGAGATCCAAAAGGAAAAAATAAAATTTTTTAAAAAAGGGCCGGGCGCGGTGGCTCACGCCTGTAATCCTAGCACTCTGGGAGGCTGAGGCGGGTGGATTACTCGAGGTCAGGAGTTCGAGACCAGCCTGAGCAAGAGCGAGACCATGGCTCTACTAAAAATAGAAAGAAATTAGCTGGACAACTAAAAATATATATAGAAAAAATTAGCCGGGCATGGTGGTGCATGCCTGTAGTCCCAGCTACTCGGGAGGCTGAGGCAGTAGGATTGCTTGAGCCCAGGAGTTTGAGGTTGCTACGAGCTAGGCTGAGGCCACAGCACTCACTCTAGCCCGGGCAACAGAGCGAGACTCTGTCTTAAAAATAAAAAAAAAAAAAAAAAATTTTTTTAAAAGTAGAGAAAACCCCACATCTTTTGTGTATATTAAAATTTCAAATTTCCCCCAAACAAAGATACTATAAAGACAGGCAAAAGCCTCCACCTGGGATAAGAGGATTTTTAACTCATATATCCCAAAAGGGATATGCACCCATAATCTATATTGATCAATACAAAAAGAGAGAAACACAAAAGAAAAGAGGGTAAAGATAATTCAGAGAAGAAGAAATCTGAAAGGCCAATAAACAGTGGAAAAATTGTTCAACTAAACTGGCAATCAAGGAAATATAAATTAAAACAACAAAATAAATCATATCAAATCATGTTGGAAAGAACAGGTGCTGATGAAAATATGCCATACCAGCTACTTTCATACGTTGCTTAGGGAGTATAAGTTTGGGTAATATTTAATGTTGTTGAAGACATGCACATCCTACAATCTAACAATTCCACTTCTAGACATAAATCTTAAAGAAACTCTTGCTCAAGTGCAAAAGGGGACAAATACAAAGATGTTTATTTCAGTATAGTTTATAATCAATGTTTATCAATGGGAGAATGGACAAATTATGGAAGAGTAACCCAATGGAATACTTTAAAGCAGTTAAAATGAATGAACTACTACAGCTACAGGGCTAAACTTTAAAAACAATGCTGAGCAAAAAACTGGCAAAATTGTGCATTATGTTTCCATTTTATAAACTTTTTGAAAATACACTAAATAATTGTAAATATATTGTTTATGGATAAATTTATATTTAGTAAAAGTATAAAAATATATATGGGAATAAGAACCATTACATTCAGGATAGTGGTTACCTCTAAGGAAGGGGTGGGAATAGGTCTGGGGAAGGGTTTACATAAGGCTTCAACTGTACCTGTAACAAACTATTTCTTAATAAAAATAACAAAGATCTGAAACAATTATGGCAAAATGTAAAGACAAAAATGGACTGTAGGTACATGAAACTTGGCACATTATTCCCAATACTTCCTATGCCTGCAACGTTACCAAAATAATCATTACCTTTCAGGGTTCATGTCAAGATCTCCAACTGCTCATCCACTTTTAACCTCTATACTTACAGAAAAGAGACACACACTATTCACAAGCCTCCTTCGTTCCTCTCAACCTTTCTGTTTTTGTGAAAGTGATTTAGAAATGATCTAGCTGTCTTTACCTACTCAAAAGTTACACATGAGATGCAATTTAAGGTTAGTCTTTGTATGGCTAACATACAAAAGTGTTAATAGCAAAAAAACCCAGGTTTTCAGAATCCCAGTAAAATGTGTTTTCCACTCCATCACTTTCCCTCAAACACATATTATCACATTTAATAAGGAAAGAAGAGACTATATCTCACTTTTTCATCCTCTACAATATTTGGCTCACTACTGGGTAGGCATGTAGTACCTGTGAATGGTTGATATAAGAAAATTTCCTTTCCTGGAGCATGAATTTACATCTCACAGAGACAGTGTGGGAATGGTATTCTATACTTATTCTAAGCCTGAGCTACTGACAACATTATTGAAATACGATATTCAGTTGTGATAACTAGATTTTCAAAAGAAATTACACAAATTGAAGCATGTTCACAGGAAATTAAATGAATGATTAGGGAAGTAAGGAAACCAGAAATTAGATCTTTTAAATATATGTTGAAATGAAAAAGAATCTTTAGCTTGGAGTTTTTTAATAGCCAGTGGACAATTCATCTAAAATATCAGCTTTTCAGTTTCTTGATTTCTTTAACTGAAATAACTTTAAATTCAACTTTTTTTCAGCCATTCACACCAGAAGTCACAGACCTGTGACATTATTCAAAGTTGTTCTATCTCTGAAATCAAACTAAAATGGCCTACTCAGTTTTGGACATCAACAAATCCTTCTTAGATGACTTTCCCTTCTCATCTCTTTGACTTTCTCTCCCTGAATCTTCTTCCTTCTTCCTCTCCAAATCACTATCCTCTCTTTAAGCACCACATGCTCAACTTCTTTGTTTCACTGTTCTTTTGTTGAACTATCTGATAAAATTCTAATGCTGGATCAATCCAAATAATCATTTTATCCATGTTCATATAACTCACACTGCTACTGACATAAGATCTTCAGTTTCAACTGATTCTTTAAGGATGTCTGATAAATATTTTCTGATCAGTCTTCTCTTTCAATCTCCACAATGACTATTTCACTTTTTCCCTTTGTTTCAAAATCTTGACCCTAAGATTCACCACTCTCATCTCCATCTAAAACATATAATTACTATATTAAATAGTTTTGGGGAAGGTGGAAAACCTACAAATTTACTAGCATCTGTATTAATTACTTTCTTTTCCCTCTCCTGGTAGAATGAAACAAATACTACTCTTCCTATTTAAGGACAATCCTACCACCTGAGCTCCAGATACCAGAGCATTTTTATTGTTTCCTTTCTTTCAGTTGTCTCCTAATCAGTACTCAAACGCCTAAGTCTCTATATTAAACCCCAAACTCCAAAGCTCACAATTCCATTTCCTCTGGTTCTTTGTATATCCAAACATCTTGATAGAGTTATCTGCACTCACTTCAGCTATTTGCTGACCTATGACCTTACCTCTTTGGCTGGTATTCTTACCAGTGTGGTTTTTTTTTTTTTCCTTTTCTTTTTATTTTCTTTTCCTCTTATCTATCCTATAAATGAATGTTTCTCAAAGCATAGTTTTGAGTCTGAATCACTCTGCATATTTGTTTTCAATGCAAATTCTTGAACCTTTCTCCAGACCCACTGAATCTAAATCTCTGGCTGTTTGGAAAACCACCTTTTTAAAATAAGTACTCCAGATGATTCTGATGTGGACAAAAATTTGAGAGTCGTGAATACTGGTGTTTCTCAGTATCCTGTCCTAGAAATTTTCTCTTCATTCACCATGGAAGATATCATCTATTCCCAAGACTTCATAAGTAATCTAAGGGTCAACGATTCCCAAATCCTTTTCTTGAGGTCAGACTATGATCACTTCATATCTGCACTTCCAACTTCCTTTTATACATCTTTACATGGATATTTCAAAGATATGTAAGACTCATCACATCCAAAACTGAATCTATTATCTTGCTCAACCAAGACCTGCCCCTCCTCCTACATTATCAATCTTACCACTCAAGCTCAAAAGGTAAACTTCATCTTTTATTTCCTACCTTTTTTCTCTTTATCCACTCCCATTAGCTACCAAGTCCTATTGATTCTACATCCTAAATATCTCTTGAATCTATTCTGACTGACAACTCACTGGTCCAAGTGAACAGCATATCTCACCAGATTAAGTCAATAGTCTCCTAAAAATAGTGAAACCAAAGCATGACTCTTGATCATCTATCTGCCAAGTACATGTCCATAGTCCACCATGACCTTTATAAAACACAAATCTAATCATGCCATTCCTCTACTTGAAAGCCTTCAATGACTCACCTCTGCTGTGTGAAAATGCCAAAACTACCCACTTCAACTTCAAATAATGACTATCTGAATAATTTGGACTAACATTGCCTAAGAAGATAACTAAGAAAGCCAGACAAAATATATTTTAAAATTTGTCTAAAAGCATTGGAGAGCTTTAAAAACCTGAAGTAGTAGGAAACCCAAAGAGATGTACCCAGAAATTGAAGGGGGCCCAGGAAAACCCTGAAGAGCTATGTTCTAGTAGTAATAATAAATTAAAAATAGACAAGTACTTTTGAAGGAACTAAAATCCAGCTTTAAGCCCTCTCAATCTCTGATCAGAGTAACCTGATCTATAACTGTTAATTCCCTCTAGACATCTGCCAAAAATCAGTGAAAATCTTTTCTCTGAAGGAACATAACATCATCTTTTTTGGGTTTTTTCTTTTTTCCCTTCAAACAACACAAATTTATTATCTTACAGTTCTGGAGGTCAGAAGTCTCACTGAGCTAAAGAGAGATGGAGCTATATTCCTTCTGGAGACTGAAGGAAAATAATACCATGTTAAAAGATGCAAGGTTAACATCTACCAAACAGCTCTCTAGACCTGTAATTTTGTACCTACATTTGAACCACTGAAATGTTTGTTAAATGAATGAATAGTGAAAAATAAAATTTTTCTGATAAGTAAAATTAATTACCTTCATCATAGTTATGGCAATGTATCGAGCCTCCTTTACTATCATTGGTTCATATGAAACATCCAGCTTTGGTGACGCCAGCCCACCAAAAGTCATATCAGTATTAGAAGATGCAGTTGTTACTGCAGGACTGCCAGGAATCCTCTGAGGTTTCTTTACTTGCTCTTGCTGTAAAGATGGTTTTTTCTGAGAAACAGGGACAGCTTTCACTTCCACCTAACCATGATATTATGAAAACCAAATATTATTATTATATAATTATGGTTGACACATAAAAAGAAGCAACTTACAATTATGCATTCACAATTACATAAATTTTATGTTAGCATTGGTTTATCTTGGGCATTCCCTTCAAAGTCTTCTTTAACAGAGCCAGAATGACCTCAAGATGGGTGTATAGTATAGACCCTGAACACTGTGTAAAATAGAGGCCTCATTTTTTTTCAATAAATAATCATAATTATCAAACACAAAATAAAAATAAATGCCACCATTAATAAAATCCATGAAAGGATAGCAGAATGAATCTACACTGAATTCCTGTAGGGACTAACACTAAATTATTTTCTCAGGTAATTCACGTATAAATGCTTTCTGACAATCTCGGTATATTTTAAAGCACTAATTTCAGTTTCAGCTGTAATGTTCTGCAGAAGAAAGTGTACTCCATTGATAGAAGTCTTAAAAATGACACATAATATATCTTATCTTACACCTAAAGCCTATATATGTTTCTTTACTCTGGTGAGAAAAGATAATTATTAGATAGCTCTGTCACCAACATAAGCCATTTGATTTAAGCAATCTAATTAAACTTTACAACTCAGTTTCTTCAACAAAAAATTAGGAATACCTTTCATTAATTTATTCTACTATATAGATGAAAGAATTGATTTGTTAAGGCATGTTAAAGCATTGAAAATACTGTCTCATAAAAAATACTTTTCAGAAATGTTTTCCGGTAGTTTTAACAAAGCATTTTATGCTATTTTTGTTTGTTTGTTTATGTATTGGCAAAAACCCAGTTCACCTCTAGGCAACCACAAATTTATAAACAAGTTGAATGTGACCACTTTAGCTCCTCATCAGGTATCATCACTCCAACCTTCACTCAAAGTTTTTGCTGTTCCTTATAGACACTATTTTTGTGGTTGGCAAGCATAGGTAATTCAACAATAGGAACTTCACAGAAATAAAAAAAGACAGCATAAATGAAAGTAAGAGTATTACTTCAGTAATTGAGGACATCTCAGGACTGCAGAATGTCTTAAATGCTTATCGTTCTTATTAATAATGCCATTTGATGAAATCTGTAGTTTGAGACTCTCACTATTTACATAAAGTGCAGCTGACAAATACGTTCCATTAAATAACCAAAACCTTCAGGTGGGGTATGAGAGATCAATATTTGGACTGACATAATGCCCTGGAAATATTAAAAACCCATTCTTATAAGTATTTTAGAAACAGTAGAATTTTAAAGGTATATGGTAAAATTTTTCAGCTCATATGTATTTACCACCATTAAAAAGCTTTAAATTTTAAATGAATTAAAAAAAGCAAATGCTTTCAAATTTTAAGACATTTCATTTGAAATTACAGATATCACTTTTATATATATTATTAACTTATTCTTTCTATATAAGTATGTTTACCCTAAGTAAATTAACCTATGTACCATGAGCCCTGAAATAAATCACTTAATAATTTTATACTCTAAGAGAATAACTATTCTGCTTTCTTTTATAAACCATGCTTCTTCTAAAAATGTGTTTTTTTTAATTTCCCATGTGACTTTCTCTTGTCACTAAATAAGATTTCCTTAGAATAATCATCTTATAAGTAAAAAAATATAATAATAACACTGCTTTAAAAGGCATTTTGGAACTCAATGAAATATTAGTATCAGATCAACCTTTATGGTTGAAATAATTAGCTTTACTACATAAAGATTTTAACAATTAGGGCGGGGTGTCTAAAATGCTCCTAAGATTTCATGTGCTATCTATCAGGCTGAAAGTAAAATAGATAAAATTAATTTTGTTTTCAGCTAATATGACAATGGGATATTAATAAATTAAACATCAATAGGAACACAAAACACTTCTCTTGAATAGTATTTGAGAAATTTTCCAGATACAGTTTCTAAATTAGAGATAAATTTGATACAGATTTTGAGCACATTCAGTAAGAAGTTTAAGGCAAACAAGGGCACAAAGTAGGAGAAGTAAATATATAAGAGAAAGAAAGGAGGGTGGGGATGGGGAGGGGAAGAAGGTGGGGATAGAAGAGGGGACAGGAGAGGAGAGGAAAGATTCATCATGTGTTTAAAAAAAGAACCCAAAGAGAAGGAGAAAAACAGATAAAGCAGAAAGTCTGACTGAAATGCAAGATAAAAACAACACAGATATCAAAACAAAGACAATAAAAGGTGCAAAGGAAGAAACATAAGAAAGAACTACAACAAAAGAAATACTATAAGCATAACAGTATGAACATTAAGAAGAAATTAAATGTCATGCTAACTTGGAAAATAGTATTGCAATGTCACATGAATAAGGAACTTAATCTTGTGGATTTACAGACTGGATTTAACAACTCACTACACACACTCAAGTGAGAAATTTATTGGTGAATAACAATACACAAGCCCCTCACTATCTTAATGTGTGTTGTTTTGTGATCAGAATTCTGTCCTCAGGTAGTGTCTTTTTTTGGTATCACATCAGGGTTACTTTATTTTCTAGTCAATTTTTTTTCTTATAAATTGTGATGCTTTTTGAATTTCACAGAAAAATTCTGAGTGGGCATGAAATCAGTTTGTGGGGGTATGATCTACCTTAAAAAAGAAAGATAGAAGAGAAAATATCAGATATAGCATATCGTGTGTGTGTGTGTGTGTGTGTGTGTGTGTGCGTATAAAACACATTATAAGAACTTAAGAGTATATACTATTCCATCATATACAGTATTTGCATATTTGGGTCATGATGCAAATTCTTACGGTGGATCATGCCCCAAAATTTGAAAGACACTGCTTGAGACTGATTTCTATTTAGTAACAGGGTCAAATGCTTTTCCACACAGTTTTATTTATTGGTGTTAAGTCATGGGAGCAATGTGGTCTTATTTTTTTAATGAGTCAGGTAAGAGATTATACTGGCATCGTGTTTCTTCCTGCTATAAATCAAAATATGCACAAAGTTGTTGAAAAGTTGTACTGAAAGTAATATCGAAGTAAAATTAGCTACTCTGTGAACTAAAAGAATTTTGTGGCTTCATTAACTCTAAGCTTCAAACAACCAAATCACTCTGGAGAAGAAAAGGGCTGGGGACTGCCTATACAAATTTCATTCAATGTCAACTTTTTTCAGAAATATAATAAAAGTTTTAATTGGGACATATACATTAACAGATTATATCACAAAGGACTTAATTATATGCCTTAGAATATGCTCTAAAACATCATTATTAATTACTGTCTCAGGTAAGAGGTAACCAAAGAACTCTACATTCATCAATAGCACACAACTATTTCCATTTCTAATTCTTTTATAATCCAAATTCATATACTTCTATTTTATAAATTAAATTATTTAGAAACAAATTAATTTATTTTTTAAAATGTGGTTTCAATAACACCAAATGAAGAATGTATTTGAATCTTTTAAAATATATATACAAAATTAAAACATTCTTTTATGCATTCATTCAATTACTATTTAGGGCCTTCCCTCTAGGTGACTGACATTCTTTATATGGACACTTTCTTACCCTTCCTTTGAATCATCATAGCATCCAGCAATATGTACAAAAAAAAGAAAAATGTGTAACTTAACTTGGGAAATAATTAATAGGAAGAAGTAATTTAAACAATTTTTCAGTCTCCTCCATTATATATAGCTAATGAGCGCAGATGGACTCTAAGCACTTGCCATTTCTAAAACATTTATCATGTAAAATACAGTTAATGTACAGATGTTTGTTAATTTAATTCAGTTATAATTACCTTCATATTGGGAACATGTACCACATCCCCATACTGGTCTTTTGTTTGAACAGTTATGGTAGTAGGCCAACCACAACGAATATCATCCTTATTCAGGATCAAAGATGTTTTCTGAGGGTCAGCATAGGAATCTGGCTGAAGCCACCTAACAATAATGAAAAACAAACAAACAAAAATCAGACATTCATTAACAACTTTAACAACTTCAATGATTAACCTGAAATTAAGCCCAACGAACAAATCTTTTATCAAACAAAATATTAAAATAGTATCTTCATTTCTGATTCAGTGATAATCACAAGCATCTACCTTGGTAACTGTTAGCGACAAAACTCATTAAAAAACATGCCAAAGCACATAAGATTTCTGGTGTTTATGTAGATTATAAAAACAATTTTAAAATCAGGAAACTTGACATTTTCACTAGCTAACTTAAAATTACCAAGAAAACAAATTTAGGTTGAGTATAATTTGAAGTTCTGAGTATACTCATTCTTACTGAGGGAAGTCTGCCTTAATTTGCCAGCCTGAAAGCCTAGGAAAGAGCAGTTTCTCTGTAAAAGCAAGGAGAGAAATGACCTTTTGCTGCCCAAGAACAGCTAAGCTCAATGTGTATTGTCCATCCATCTTTTCTTCACACAATTTCTGAACTACCTTCCTCATTACCTTCCTTTCCATGTAAATCTGCCAGTTTTCTACAGTTTGTGATATTCATTCCTGAATATATTACATGACCTACATTCAAATTGTCCTGTGAGATGAGTAATATATAATTCTGTCATGCATTACATAGAAATGTCTGCAAAGACAGCAGTGAGCTCACTGTAAAGATTTGTTATTCCTCTCCAATCACTATTATGGTTTGTAAAAACTAAAGTGTAATCTCCACAATTTTAAAATTAAAATCAGAAAGAAGTTAGATTTTTATCTTTTTACTAGTAATATCAAATATGCCAGCATATGTTTTTCTTTTAATCCTAAAAAAAAGCAAATAGCAACAAAATAATCAATTAATAACTATCATGTATCTTGAAATATTTTAAAATAGTAACTACCATTTTATACTTTGGCAAGTTCAAAACACATAAACAAGATTTTTTAGGGAACATTTTAAGATCCTAATGATTCCCCTTTCATTTCTCTTCATAAACGAAGACAGAGGAAAGCCCTAAAAAAAAGTAACTATAATACATTAAGTACATTACCTTGCAAGCCTTCCACCACTTGATCCCGGAACACAAGCAATGAAATCATCCAGAAAGGACTGTTCATTGCTTTGGATTTGGAGTGGTAAGTTTCCTTCAAGTGCCTCTAATATTGTTGGTGAATGAGAAAGAGCTAAACCCTTTCCAAGAATACCAGAATGAGTTTTGCACACCTGTTAAATAAAAAAGAATATTTATACATTTTAAAATATAAAACTTTAGTACATACATTTTTGCAGTGTTCCTTCTTTTAGCCTATATGGTAGAAAATTTCTAGGAGGGAAAACTATGGGGTAATACTTCCAGACTCTTTCCTCCTTCAAAAATAAGTGACTTAACTACCTACATAAAAAAAGTAGAAGAGCTTCAAATGAAGAACCTAATGATGCATCTGTAAGAACTAGAAAAACAAGAGCAAACTAAACCCAAAATTAGCAGAAGAAAAGAATAAAGATCAAAGCAGAAATAAAAATACGGAAGATTAACAAAATAAAAAGTTGTTATTTTGAGAACATAAACAAAATTGACACACCTTTAGCCAGACTAGAAAAATAAAAAATAAATAAAAGATGTCCCAATAAAATCAGAGATGAAAAAGGAGACATTACAACTGACAATGCAGAAATCCAAAGGATCATCAGAGACTATGATAAGCAACTATATACCAATAAATTGGAAAACCTAGAAAAAATGTATAAATTCCTAGACACATACAACCTACCAAGATTGAACCAGAAAAAAATCCAAAACCTGAATAAACCAATGACAAGTAATGAGATAGAAGCAGTAATAAAAAGTCTCCCATCCAAGAAAAGCTTCACTATCAGAACTGAAAACTTTTCCTCTAAGATCTGGAACAAGACAAGGATACCCACTCTCACCACTGTTATTCACACAGTACTGGAAGTTCTAGCTAGAGCAATCAGACAAGAGAAAGAAATACATCCATATTGGAAAGAAAGAAGTAAAATTATCCTTGTTTGTAGATGATATGATCTTATATCTAGAGAAATGTAAAGATTCCACAAAAAAACTATTAGTTGCAGGGTACAAAATCAACATACAAAAATCAGTCACATTTCTATATGCCAACAGTAAACAATCTGAAAAAGAAACCAAGAAAGTAATCCCATTTACAATAGCTACAAATAACATAAAACATCTGGGAATAAACTTAACCAAAGAAGTGAAAGATCTCTATAATAAAAACTACATTGATCAAACATTGATGAAAGAAATTGAAGAGGACACAAAAAAATGAAAAAATATTTCATGCTCATGTATTGGAAGAATCAATATTGTTAAAATGTTCATACTACCCAAAACAGTCTACAGATTCAATGCAATCCCCATCAAAATATCAATGACATTCTTCACAGAAATAGAAAAAAATAATCCTAAAATTTACATGGAACCACAAAAGACACAGAAGAGACAAAGCCATCCTGAGCAAAAAGAACAAAACTGGTGGAATCATTATTTGACTTCAAATTATGCTACAGAGCTATAGTAACCAAAACAACATGGTACTATTATAAAAACAGACACATAGACCAATGGAACAGAATAGAGAACTCAGAAATAAATCCACACATCTACAGTGAACATATCTTCAACAAAGCAGCCAAAAACATATAGTGGAGAAAGGATAGTTTCTTCAATAAACAGTGCTGGGAAAATTGGACATCCATATGCAGAAGAAGAAAACTAGACCCTTGTCTCTCACCACATACAAAAACCAAATCAAAAGGGACTGAAGACTTAAATCTAAAACCTGAAACTATGAAACTACTAAAAGAAAACATTGGGGAAATGCTTCAGGACTGGGCAAGGACTTCTTGAGTAATACCCCCAGAGCACAGATAACCAAAGCAAAAGTGAACAAATGGGACCACATCAAGCTAAAAAGCTTCTGCACAGCAAAGGAAACAACCAACAAAGGGAAGAGACAACCCATAGAATGGGAGAAAATATTTGTAAACTACCTGTCTGATAAGGGATTAGTAACTAGAATACATAAGGAGCTCTAACAACTCAATAGGAAAAAATAAAATAATCTGATTAAAAAGTGGGCAAAGAATCTGAATAGACATTTTTCAAAGGAAGACATACAAATGGCCAAAAGGCATATGGAAAAATGCTCAACATTGTTAGTCATCTGAGAAATGCAAATCAAAACTACAGTGAGATATCATCTCACCCCAGTTAAAATGGCTTTTATCAAAAACACAGGCCATAACAAATGCTGGTGAGGATGTGGAGAAAGGAGAACCCTCACACACTGTTGATGGGAATCTAAATTAGTATAACCACTACGGAGGACTATGGAGTTTCCTCAAAAAACTGAAAATAGAACTATCATGTGACCCAGCAATCTCACTGCTGGGTATATATCCAAAGGAGGGGAATTCAGTAAATGGAAAAGATATTTACACTCCCATGTTTACTGCAGTACTATTCAAATAGCCAAAATTTAGAATTAACCTAAGTGCCATCAAAGGATGAATGGATAAAGAAATTGTGTTACATATACACAATGATATATTATATAGCCACAAAAAGACTGAAATCCTGTCACTTGCAATAACACATATAGAACTGGAGAACATTATGTTAAGTGAAATAAGTCATGCACAGAAAGAAAAATCTTGTATAGTCTCACTAATCTGTGGAAGTTAAATTTTAAATATAATTGATCTCACTGAGACAGAGTGGAATGATGGTTATCAGAGGCTGAGAAGAGTAGCAGGGAAAGGGGGATAAAGTGAGGATGGTTAATGGGTACAAAAATATAGTTAGATAGAAAGAACAATGTTTGATAGCACAACAAAGTGAGTATAATCAACAATATGTTAGGGTATACTTCAAAATAACTAAAAGAGTGGAACTGGAATGCTCCTAACAGAAATGATAAATGCCTGAGGTGATGGACACCCCAATTACCCTGATTTGATTAATTCATATTGTATGTCTGTATCAAAAAATCACATGTACCCTATAAAGATATACAACTCTTATGTACTCATAATAACTAGAAATAAAAAAATAAGTGACTTGTCAGAGATCTGCATGCTAGATAAAATGGTCATCTCCTCCCATGCCAGCTCTCTATGCGTTACACCCCTATTTGGCAGGGCAGAGCTCCCTTCTGTTGGCAGCTTTGCATGACTCCCTCATTTCAAGTCCCTGTTATGGGCAGCTATCGTGGGTAAGTCATGTCTGTTTTTCTGAATGGGTGGGTACTGAGGCCCTGATTTGGGCAAAAAGTGAGCAGAAGCCTGATTGTGACAGCACATAGACCTTATTACCCCATCTAAGCCTTGTTAAAGTTAAGAAAAAGGGGCAACAAAAGTGAAATTTTAGTTTAAACCTATCTGACAAGCAAGTCTTACGTGTTTAGAAAGACTCGCTTTAAATGCTGAAACTCTAGAAACTTTTTAATGACTATATAATAAATTTCATAAATTTTTTTAAATAGGATAGGATTACATTTCTAGTACTATCAAATTTACACAACAGTAACTTTTGTATTCTATAAGTTATACAATTTAAAAATCATGATCTTTAGAATCAAAAAGACTTAAGTTCAAATCCTAGCTTTGGACAAATTAATTGCTGTGTACTCTTGAACTAACAAGTTACCTTCCCTGAATCTGTAAAATGTATAAACTGGTGATCAAATAGTATCTTTTACCTGGTTATTATAAAATTTAAATTAAATAACACATATAAAATATATACTATATTGCCTAACAAATAGTAAGTATTATGCAATTTGGGACATAATTTTTTTTCTTGAACAGAAGCACAGTGAATATCTTTCTGTATCTGGCCTGACATTACATACACATAAAAATCCCTGAAAAGATAAACAAGGTATCAGCTCTTTGATGGCTCTTCTTAACTAGAATGTTGCCTGACACATATTAAGTGCTTATTAAATATTTGTTGAAGTAACTTTTATTTCTGAATCTTTAGTTACAAAGATTAAACTTATTTTTTTCCCAACAAACTCAAATGACAGTGGCATTTTAAAACCCAAAAGTTTCTTAACATTATTGACAACACCATAGCTCCTTATGACCAGAGCATGGCGGTCAAAATCATCAACTTTTGTCACCAAACTGCCAGAGGTCAAATTCCAGCCTAGTTGCTTAGTAGCTGTGTGATCCTAGCAAGTTTTTTAAATTCTCTATGCCTCAGTTTTTTCATCTATAAATGAAGATAAGAATCCCTAATTCATAGGACTGTTGTGAGGAGTTAAAAATATGCAAAATGTTTAGAATAGTGCTTGATAAAGTTAAGATGAAATAAATGTTTTAATTATTGGTTTGACCAATTCATCTCAAGAAATAAATAAAATGCAAAGCCTTAGACTTGGCAATTACAAGACCTGGGTACCAGCCTTTATCTCCCAACTGAGTTTTCAGATAAGTCACACGGCTTCACTGAACTTCAGCTACTATAATTGTATGCTGAACTTCAGCTATTATAAATTGTCATTACTGAAGACATAATACTGACTTCAAAGTTTAATTAATATAAATTTAATTTAATATAAAAATAGAGAGATAATATTAAAGATATTGTAAACTATGACGTGTTCTATAGATATTATTTAAATTACTAAATTATTAATAGTAACTATATACACCCAGCACAGAAAGTAAGTATGATCTAAATCAGTGCTTCCCAAATGTGGTCTCAATGTTCTTTGGTCCACGGTGAAATTAGATAAACTAAGGACATAATAGAATCTTTCATTCTAAGATTATAACCTTTCTATTTTGGGCTATAAAAATGTCCTTTATTTTATAAGACACTATTGATAATAAATAGAACATTCTTACAGAGTATTTTCAACTAAGAAACAAAAAGTTTTTTATCAACCACACTCTGGATACCACTGATCCAGGTGAGTGACTCTCAACTTTTCTTCTATCTTCATACCACTTGATATGCAAAACTTCCCCATCATTGATGGTCTCAGTATGCAGTATGCACTGGTGCTCAATTAACAGTCTCTGGTCTGGGATAAGCAGGTATTATAATTTGAAAAATGCTGCCTACAGATTCTGATGTTTCCATCTTATTAGGGATTTCTAGCTGGATAAATTCAGACTAATGAAGTAAGAAAACAACATAATAGTTAGCAATTTTGAGTAATAAAATACTAGATTGATATAACAGATCCAAAAGAACACTTCACTGAAATATAATACTCATATATTTCCATTATAGTGCCAAATGTGCTAGTTAATTAATGCCTAAACAAACAAAAAAAGCAAACAATAATAAAAATAACTGATGTCTCCATTTGCCTGTAGGCAACTAGTTCTAACCACATAATATGACTTATATGTCTATCACAGTCTAAACTCACCAACTGTACTCACCTTACCTTTTGCCTCTTCCTATCAAAATTGATAATACAACCATATACCTCAAGTTTCTTTTGTGAAATGTCCTTTTCCTTTTTCTAGCTGGTAAAATAAAACTTCTTTCAAGGCGCAATTTAAATGTCCACAACTCTGGAAAGCCTTCTCCTACACCCTTGGCACTTGGTTTGCTTTTCTCCCATAGGATTTTTGCCTAACTCCAGAGTTGTTATAATATCCACCACACAGTATAGCAAGGGCTCACATGGTCCTCCCAATAAGGGAAGTAATTATGAGTTGTCCTGTAACTGCCAATGAAGAGAATGAAGTACTGAATGAATGAACCCTATGTTCAATAAAAATAAGGCTAACCTGAGTGAAAATACTGCTTTTAAATTAATATACAAAGTTTATCAATATTTGGGACAATACCTGCAATGCAGCCTCTTCAAGAATTTCAAGATCTTCCTCTAATTCATTACCTGTTGTGCAAATAAAACATTTTACTAAAATATGTCAATATTTGGTTCAACTTTCTAGTACTTTGCATTCATTATACCTTTTTTACAATTCTGCTATTCCAATTGAACAGATTTATCATTCTAGATAAATCCCAGTGGTATACATGTTAATATATATTTTTAGTGGGAATATAAGCTATAATTCTTAACACAATACTCAAGAAGCATCCATTGGGTGATGTGCCAAACATATATACTATATTTATGTGTATAAATGTGTACTTTCTAAATTTAGTGTATTTACTTTTTTGCCAATAAAAGGGAGGGAATTAATTATTCCGAATCTGAACCTTTATATTTTGGTTGCCTTAGAGAAGAGCTATGCCTTTAGAAACAACAGTGACTCACAGAAAAACATAAGGTAGTGACTATATCTTTTAGCCATTTTCTTCTTTGCTAATATAAACATATTTTATTTATTGATTTTTCTTTGATAATTTAATTATAAAATGTTACTAATGAAGCAACACTTGTTCAAGGGGAAATATCCCAATGATACAGAAGTATAGAAAAAAAGTCTACCTCTCTAACCAGTGCCATGTCCCCCTCAAAGATATCCAGAGTCAGTGGTTTCTTGTGAATTGTTCTAGAACCTTTTGTGTGTACATCATAAATGTGTGTCCATGTACACACACATGAACACATACACATATGTCTGTACATACATAAGATAAGGTATGCAACAATGGGACCTCCTTTGGCAACTTGTTTTTCTCATTTACTATAATTTGGACATCTTTCATTGTGAGGCCATATAGGTCTACAGACTGCCATTGAATGGATGTACCATAACTTATTTTAACCATTTCTCAATTGGCAGATATTTTGGTTGCTTATAGGTTTTACAATCACAAGCACTGTTATATTGTTAATCCATCCTTCAACCTTTTTTTTTTTGAGAATTTGCACAAGTATGCATAAAGAACTGCTATGTCAAAAAGTATATACATGTAAAATCTTAACAGCTATTGACAAATTTCCTCCAAAGAGGTTGCTACCAATTTTCCTTAGATAAAAAGAATACAAGGTCTCATTTTTTCACATATATACCAACATTAAGTAGGAGAAAGGGAATTGAGAAGAAAGAAAGGAACCAGGAGGAGAAAAGGGAACAGAGAAAGAAGGAAGATGTAGAGAAAGAGAAGGGAAAAAAGAAAGGATAGAGTGGTAATTGCAGTCTTAGAAGGAGTATAGATGGATTTTTGGGGGTGAGAATTAGGGAAATACAATAATAATGTCTTTTAGTCCCACATACTGTGAAAATAAAAATGTTAAACCATGTATAAACAGTATAGAATTAGTAAGCATTTTTATTTTCATCTTTACCCTCTTGATTATAAATTAATCTACATATCATACAAATTGGCTTCATGTAAAGAGGTACCATTTCTGCCATTGCCTCATCTCTCTGTCCTGTTGCACATGAAAACTAGTCAAAGAGCTGTCTATATTCAAACTGACCTCCCCTTCCTACTTTCCATTCTCTCTCAGTCCACTCTGAAGGCCTTACATTTCTCTCATTTTACTAATATATTTCTTATTACATATATAAACAACCAACTAGTTCCAAATTCAATGATATATTTTAATTGATTTCTCAGTAGCATATAAAAATTCCATGAGCATACACTCTTCCCAGTTTTTCTCTGCTTCACTGGATGTTCCCTCAGACTTATTTGCAGCCTTCTCTTCCTGTTCTGTCCATCTTTGAAATTTTGGCAAGTCTCAGCTTTAATCCTGGCCTATCTTCTCTTTCTTATCTGTATTCTCTAGGTTTTCTTTCATATGGTCCATGTCTTTAATTAACAACTGTGTTCAAATGACGTTTCTGCTCACTTGTTCCCTGAAGCTCCAGACAACGACTATCCAATTGTCTACCTGATATTTCCACTAGGATACTTAAGAAATATGTCAAACTTTTGGTTTAATACTATATATGCAGCATTTAACTCAGTGCCTGGCATGTGACATGTATGTGCATTAAGAGGGTGTATGTTTGAATGTGTGTGTGTAAATAAAACAGACTACAGAATATACTTCAGTTTCCATTTAAACAAACCCAAGCTACCACAGTATATTAAGCAGTTATTACTCATGAGTATATGTGATTATTTTGTAAATCTATTTTCAGATCTTATAATAAACATATCCTGTTCTTAAAATTAAAAAAAATTATCAACACCTAATACTTGACCACACTTACCAATAGGAAGCGCTAGATCCTTTTTCATCAAAGCTGCTGCACAAACCCCACCAAGATTGGCTAATTCTTTTTCCAACTGAATGACTCCCTGTAGAATTGCAAAAAATTTGCTGATTTAGAAATGTTGGACAGATAATATGGATTGTCAACAAAATGTGGTTTGAATTCAACCATTACTTTTGAAATTAGAAGGAAGTGTATGTTAGCTAATGAGATTGAGAGTGGAAGAGATTCAATATTATATCTCATGGTGGTTCTAAGGTTCAGGTTTACAGGTTCATTACCCAAGTAATTTTTCATTCATTAATTTGAAGGAACAAAACAAAGCCTTGGTTTTGTTTTATTGTATGATTTAAAACATTTAGACAAGATGATAGTAAGTTAGTCCTTTGTGAAATAAGGTTCTATTACTTCTTCAGAAAGGTATAGCCACCCGAGCAGGTTCAAGACAGGAATAATCATACTTCAAAGGCTGGGTACTGTTGCACAAACTCAATTCTCTTCACGTATTAAAAGTACCAACAACAGACCATCACACATAATTAAACTATAAAATATTTTAAATTATATACCTCTAGCTTAAAATAATTTCACACTTTTTGCATTCAGGGAACAACACAATTTAAGTCAATAGTAGTCCTTAGAAACACAATCTTCCTTAACAGAATGAAAAGATAATTTATTTTTACCTCATCAGGTCCAGGGCTAAATTCATATCCAATTGCAAAACACTTGAAGCCATAGAAAGAAGCTTTGTCATCTTTCACATAATCTGATGCAGTCTCCAATGAAAAAAGGGCCTCATTTCCTAAGAAAAATGTCAAAATTGAGTTCCAAATCTGAAACAGCTTTATTAAAATTTCCCTCTCTTTTATCCATCTCAAGATAGGTAGCAATACAAATCAGATACTAAATAATCTAAATACACTTTTCGGGGGGGCAGTTCTTATATTTATTTGAAAAAATTGTGCTAAAAACACCACTAGAAACAGTAAGACAATTCCAAGTGAATTGTTATTTTTCTTTACGATCAAATTCTCCTTAATCAACCTTTCTATTTTAAAGTTATGTGGGCAATCATATTCTAATTCTGTCAATTACTGAGGTGACCTAGGTTAGCCTTTTCTGTCTCAAAGTGGGAAATCTTTTACCCTGGCATTTGTCTTTTTCTGATCCCTCCACAAATGAACAAATGAACAAACTAAGGTAGTTGAGAGTAGAAAGAAGTTTCTGAATTCAAACTGGCTGTTAGTTTGAATGATCACAAAGAGTATTTAATAGTTAATTGGTTAAAAATACAACAGACCACAAGGTGTTAAAAACTTACTTAAATAATTTTATGTTAAAGAAAAACAAGAGTATCAGCAAAAACAAGTGTGCTGATGTACACGCTCTCTTTTCTCTCACACAAACACACACACTCCCTCAAGACAACTGAAATAATAGCTTTAACATAACTCTAAAGGTGGTTCACAAGTTCTCTTGAAAGGAACAATTTGAGTCCTTAAGTTCTGAAAATTTAGTACTTATTGGGAAAATAACAGATCTAATCCACTTTTTCTGTGGTTGGTCCCAAATACATAGATAGCCACTTCTCAATATTAACACTCTGCTTTGGTCAAGCTAATCTTCTTTCATAAAATCATCAAAACAGTCTGTCCTCCAAAACTTGGATCATGCTATGGCCCTTGCCAGGGCATCTTATTTATTCCTCCTTATTTATCCTATTGCAACACAATTCAAATACATAGTAGGTCTTCAACAAATTCCTCTAAAACTTAAATAAATATTTAAAATGATGTATCCTTACTAAATATACATAAATGTACACACTTTACCATAAAAAATAGAAAAGAAAAAACTTACCAGGTAACACTAAAACCATAGTAGGCCACCCAGAGGATCCTGAAAATTTCTTTAATTCTACCCATGAATTAAGATTTTCATGAACAGATGTCAATTTTGGTCCATATCCTGAATTCTGAACAGTTCTGACAGGAATCAACAAACGGAGGACATCTTCTGACTGGGCAGTACCACATTGAGGGTCAAATTCGATTGTCATCCACCTAACACATTCTGGGAATGTCACCTGAGGTCAACAGGCAAGAAGACATGAATTTATATATACACATCCCTGCATCTGCGTATGTGTGTGTATATGCTTTAATAAATGGCACAACAGAATAAACCATAAAATTAAAATAAAACAAAATGTTGGTTGGATGCAGTGGCTCACACCTGTAATCCCAGCACTTTTGGGAGGCTGAGGCAGGAGGATCAGCTGAGGCCAGGAGTTTAAGACTAGTCTGCCAACATAGTCTCTACAAAATATAAAAAGATTAGCTGGGCATGGTGGTGCATGCGTGTTGTCCCAGCTACTTGGGAGGCTGAGCCCACAAGTTTGAGCCCGCAGTAAGCTGTGATCACACCATTGCACTACAGCTTGGGCGACAGAGGGAGATCCTATCTAGAAAGAAAGAAAGGAAAAAGAGGAAAGAAAGGAAAGAAGGAAGGAAGGCAGGCAGGAAGGAAGGAAGGAAGGAAAGAAAGAGAGAAAGAAAGAGAAAGAAAGAAAAGAAAGAAAGAGAGAAGAAAGGGAAGAAAGAAAGAAAAAGAAAGAAAGAAAAGAAAAGAAAAGAAAGAAACTGTTACCCTAAGACAGAGAAGGAAGGCAGAATGAAGAAGACAGAGAAAAAAGCTAGACTGGTTTTATAGATTTGATTTTGGACTATGTAATTATTTTTTTTTATTGGTAAAACTACAATTTACTTATTCCTGAGCTCTAATGACACTAAGTATATAGTCTTTTTCTAAAATTTTAATTCAAAATATTAAGGGAGAATTAAGGGGATATAAATATTTTTGTAACATGGATAGTTTTTGTAATGCTTGATTCAGGACTGTAAGTGTCATTATTTGTAAAATTATAAAACAAAATCCAAATTCAAAAATCAGTTCCTAAAACTCTAAAGTAAATTAAAATTGATCCCAAATGTACATTAATTAATACGTAATCACACAGAGGGGGATTATTTCAACTTACTTTAAAACACAGTCCTTTGACTATACACATTTTAGTTGGGATACCTTCAAAGGACAAATACACATGCACACAGCAAATGAATAAAATGAATAATTAAATGATTTTCTAATTCTAGTATTCCCAATGTCACTGATAACAGGGATTCTAGATATATGAGAAAGAAGATTCAGGTGTCCCTGTGGTCCTTATTTTGAATTAGTATCATGAGTACAAATTCATGAGGTATTTTATCTTTTAAAAAACTACATATACACATTAAATGTATTTATACATAAATATATACACACACAGAAATATATGTATATACACACATAGAAATAATGTGTATGTATCAATATATGTATGTGTACATGTAAAAGAAATCAGGGCACTTTGAAAAAATAGCTGGTTCCAGGTATGAGGCAGGAAATGTGTAAGATGAGCTTGGAACATCTTATCATACCAGAGAGAAAGACTCCAAGGGGCTTACAAGAAGTATGTCTACTCAGCAGGTAAGCTGAAGAGGGGTCCATACAACAAAGACATATGATCCAGTTTCTTTAACAAATAAAATTCAAGAGAACAAAAAAGGAGAGAGAGAGAGAGAGATGGGGACCTATAGATTTAAAGCGATTTAAGATTAAAGGATACTTAAGAAACATAACCAGTTGTAACATATGAATGTTATTTGGATTCTAATTCAAACAAACTATTAAAAATTTGATATTTGAAGAAAAGAAATTATTTTTTTTCAGTGTGATGATAGTATAGTTATTTTTAAGGGTCCTTATAATTTAGAGATACACATAAGGAATTATCATGAATGTGCTTTAAAATAATATAGGAGGAGAGGAAGTAGGTAGGAAATAAATCAAATAGGTTTGACTAAGAGCTGAAAACTATTGAATCTGGTATGATGGATAAATTGGATACACTGTACAAAGCTTGTTTAAGTTTAATACTTTTTACAATAAAAATTGAATATTTTATTAACGTAAGCACACAAAACATAAACTTATAATTAAATTGATGGAGTGGATGACTTCTCCTTCTTCATTACATGACACAATTTAAAAAAACAAACAATAAGGATTTTAAATACTCTATAACATTAAATATAAAAATGTTTTACATGCAATCTTTTCCTACATTATGTATAGTAGACTACTTTAAATCTCATGTTGGGTATGTGAATTTTCAGAGCTCAGGCTGTGGTGTAAATTATGTCAGTTCAAAAAATATGATTTAGGCCGGGCACGCTGGCTCACGCCTGTAATCCTAGCACTCTGGGAGGCTGAGATGGGTGGATCGTTTGAGCTCAGGAGTTCGAGACCAACCTGAGCAACAGCGAGACCCTGTCTCTACTAAGAATAGAAAGAAATTATATGGACAACTAAAAACATATATAGAAAAATTAGCTGGGCATGGTGGCGCATGCCTGTAGTCCCAGCTACTCGGGAGGCTGAGGCAGGAGGATCGCTTGAGCCCAGGAGTTTGAGGTTGCTGTGAGCTAGGCTGACGCCATGGCACTCACTCTAGCCTGGGCAACAGAGTGAGACTCTGTCTCAAAAAAAAAAAAAAAATTTAAAAATGTTTATGTTTATATCCACTACTATTATAAAATACAGCATGAAGTTTAGCATTATGTATTACATTATACTTACAAAAAGATTTGAGAACAACTCTCATAAACCTACAAAACATTATACTCTTTAAAGGTAAAAATTCTGTCCTGAATCCTTGTATATAACCGATAGCACCCTAACCACCTACTGATTTTCTGTATTTAAATACTATAAAAGAAGTTATACTTCTGAACACAGGCAAAGCATTCTTTAAGATATCACTAGAGAACCTCAAACCAAATTTGAAATTTAAATTCATACTAAGAACCAATGCCTACCTTGTAGTGCATCACACAGGCAGGTTTATATGGGTGCTCGCTCTCTATGACAGCATAGTGATTAGAGGTTGTACAAGCAGAGAGGCCTTGTTCAGGCTGGTTTCCCGTGGTGCTATCTGTTGACTGATTAGGATTGAATGCAGGAGGTGCATACTTCTGATTCAAAATGGCAACTGAGGGAAGTAATTGTTGAACAAGGCCAAAGACTTCTACAGCCACCTAGTATACATATTAAAAAATGATTAAATGAGATAATAAATGTGAAAGTGGTTTTAAAATTATGAATTACTATTAATTGTCGGTTATTACCCTTACTATCAACAATTTCCGTTTAGAGTTTCCACTAAGTTTTTGTTCAAAGAGAAATCTATTCTATGGATAAAAAAAGATTTATCTCAGATGTCTTATATATAATATGAAAATAACCTAGTATATATTTTTAAACACTTGCTTTTTCGTGATCTGAAGTAAATTAGGTTTTACTCAATAGTAATTATGCCAAAGAATCAATAATTTATGATTTCTTCCATATCTTGAATATTTCACTATTTTAAAATGCTCCTACCCTTTGACATTGCTATTGTTATTTAAGATGGAGATGTGGCATCGATCTCATAAATTTTACAAATCTCAGTTAACTTTATCTTTTCTTATATATTATGTTTCTAAAATGTATTTCCCATCCCCAAATTCTTCAAATGTAAAGCCAATAAGTAAGGATATTTATTCACTAAACAATACTAAGAACAGAGAGGTTTAACTATTAATAACTTCTACCATTTAACATGTTTATCTCTACTTCTCACCTATAACCCAGGTGCCTCAAGGATTACAGTATTTTTAAAGGAAAGACACAAAGTCTAAAAAAATGATTTTTTTTTTTTAAAAAGATTCCAACTTATAGAATTAAATTACACACCTTGGGAATAGCAGCAGCTACCGGTCCTATGTAGGCTATAATAAGGGGAAGCAGCATGGAAAACAGACTGGAAGAACTAAGCAGTTCTGGAATGTCATCAGCTAAAAAAGGCATTAAAACTATAGTTAGAAGGTAATCTCTTTGTACTGTATACATGCTATACTAAATATATATTCTGTTTTCTTGAGCAAAATTATGTTGACATTAATTGAGCACTTAAAAAAGACCTGGTACTTTTCTAATGGCTTTATTTACATGTGTTCTCTCAAATAATCCTCACAATAAGATACTTTTATTACACTCATTTATTTTTAAGGGAAAACCAAGGCACACAGTGTTTAAGTACCTTACCCAAAATACCTAATGTGTATTAGGTATAAGTATTAGGTAAAATGACAGAGCCAGGATTTGAACCCAGGATAACTGAGCCATGACTCTAAACTACCACTCTGGCACCAACATGGTTTTATCAGCGACATTAGGCAAATTACTTAACCCGTAAAATAGGACAGTAACAGTATTTCCCTCATTTGGATGTTGTGCAGATTTGAGTTAACATATAAAAAACACTTAGAACAATGCCTATTACATATTAAGCACTCTAAAAATGTTTGCTGTTATTAAGCTATACTGCCTTCTATTTTTCTAAAGAAAGCACTTTGCTGATGAACACTTCAGTCTTTTATTCATGAATATTGTACTGGAAAGATAAACTGAGTCCAGATTGTGAAGACTTCTACATTATAGGCCAATTATTCTCCCCCACCCCCCAATATTGGTTTCTTGATCTGCTGTTGCATCAGAATAGGCTGGGCACTTATTTAAAAAAATGCAGTTTAGCCTAGCTGAAACCCCTGGGAATAGACCAAATATTCTTTACTTTTAGTATGTTTACCAGGTGATTCAGATGTGCAACTAGGCTTAGAAATGAACGTTACAGATAACAGTAAGGGGATGGGGGTAACAGTGAATGTTTTTATAATAATTCTGCTGCCATTGTAGAGAATGACAAGGTAACTAGAGAAAAATGGGGGAAACATGGCAGTGAGATTATTAAGATATTATCCATCCATCAAAAAAAGGACATAGGCCGAGCGCAATGGCTCACGCCTGTAATCCTAGCACTCTGAAAGGCTGAGGCAGGAGGATTGCTTAAACTCAGGAGTTCGAGACCAAATTAAGCAAGAGTGAAAGACTGACTGCTTCCCACTCCCCCCACCCATACTAAAAAAAAAATAGAAAAATTAGCCAGCGTCATGGCATGTGCCCGTAGTCCCAGCTACTCCAGAGGCTGAGGCAGGAGGATTACTTGAGCTCAGGAGTTTGAGATTGCAGCAAACTACCATGATGCCACTACACTCTATCTGGGGTGACAGAGAGATACTCTGTCTCAAAAAACAAAAATGGGGACACCCACTTGTACCACGGCAGCCTGAACTACGGCAATGGGAGAGGAGAGAAAGATGACAAGACAAAATGGAAAGTTTCCATTGGAAGAACTCAAAGAACCGAATTTAGACAGTGAATATGAGAGGTTTTTAGAGATACCCAGATCTTTGGGTGAATGGCAATACATTACTGAAAACAGAACATGGAAGAAAAAGCTTTTGACTACTAAAAGAATAATAATGCAAAGACACAGTTTAATCAAGGTAGAATTTTTCTCTGACTGGGTCAACTAAGAAAATAAGAATATCAGACAATTGCTTTTGAACATTCTAAAAAATTCTGCGTTAGACTATGGAGAGCATGACTTACCCAAAATTAACACACATAGATCTATAATGAATAAAACACTTCGGGATTCTACAAGATGTTTCCTAAATAACTGTGCATAAGTTAGGGAATAAAGAATTTAAAATATGACTATTGAGAAAGAAAAAGAAAAATCTTACCATCCACAGCAAGAGCTCTGTGCAAGAGGTCCTTAGCAGCTCGGACGACAGTGCTTACCACAGAGAGAGCTCTGCTACAGTTTTTATCTTCTTCATTAGCTTTACTCAGAAGTTGGGATTGTAAATCTCCATCAAATTCACTCCTGTAACATAAGTAAATATGAAATTATTTTACAATGGTAGGCAAACATGATCGAATGCTAGGAATCATATCTAGATCAGAGCTCCTCACTGTAATTTACAGTTTTAAAAAGTTAATGTAAAGCTAAAAAAGTAAACATGCAATTATATAATTTCATGGAGTGATAAGGGCTTCAAAGAAAAATAAAGCAGCATAGGGCATGAAGTGTGTTATTTTAAATAAGATCAATTCTCTGAGGAACTGGTATTTAACAAAGGCCTGAATTATATTTAAAACAACAACAACAACAAAACAACCATGCTAAGATCTGAGGGAAAACTCTCAGGGCAAAGGGAACAGATCGGTGGGTTCAAGGAACAGAATGGAGACAAGTATGGCTGGAATGAAAGGAGAAACAGTGAAGGGTGATGGGTGGGAAGCGAGTTAAGACAGGTTGAGTTTTGAAGCCCACAATAATACCTTCACATTTTATACTGGTATAGGAATGGGATGCTGTTGGGTTTCAAGCAAGGGCAGAACTTGGTATGACACATATTTTTATCAGACCACTCTGGCTGTGCTGTGGAGAACTGACTGTACGAGGGCAGCAAAAGGAGAGAAACTAGTTTAGAGGCTACTACAGTTAGCAGGTGGAGGCAGTAGTGGCTTGGGCTAGACTATTGATTAAGAAAGTGGTAGGAAAGTCAGATTTAGCACATTTGAAAAGTACAGCTGCCAGGAGTTGTTGACTAGATGTCAAGTGTGAAGGAAAATGAGAAGTCAAGAATGACTTCAGGGCGTCTGGCTGTAACTGCGGATGGAAGAGCAATACTCTGGACACATTAAACGTAGTATGTCTATTAGCCAACCACGGAGAGCATACTTAAACAGAAGATGCAGTGAAGTGGTTAAGAATGCATCATTTGGAGTCTGATTTCCTACCTACAAGCCCCAGTCTCCAACTCCTGACCTCAAGTGATCCTTCCACCTCAGCCTCTCAGAGTGTTAGGATTACAGGTATGAGTCACTGCACTCGGCCTAATTTAACGTTTTCATTTAAAGCTAAGTAGAAAACATTAAAATACCTAAAATAGTGTATTTTGTATAAGATATAAAGTTTGGATAGCAGATGCTATTAATGGATTGCTAGCTTTCTGAAATACATAACTCATCTTTTGTGCATAATAGAGTTGTTAATCTATGGTTTGAGAAAGAGAATAATGTACTGTTTATTATAGTACTTACGTAACAGAAAAACTTTCTTCATTGGGGTAAAAAGACTAAACAGCTTTTGTATCTCAGCAGCAACACTGCACTACATATAGAGCTATTTACTGCCTAATTTTTCTGTTATATTTTGCATGGAAAAAGGAAACAGAAAATATAGGAAAATTATTTTATACTAACTAGCCAGGCTGTGTCCCCAGACTGTTTATGAAGGAAATGAGAAAGCAGCAAGCCTCTTCAAGTGATATCCAACTTCAGTTAATGCTAAGTGAGGCTGAAGACAAATGTGGTAAATAGTTCTCATTACTACCTAAGATTCTAGCTATGTTGCTAGAAGAAAAATTCAGTCGCAGTGAGACATATTTAAAAGTTTTTTAACCCAAAGGTTATCATTCTTTATTTTCTACTGTATACATAAGGAATGGTTTTTGTTAAAAATATTATAAGAAACACACCATTATACATTCTAGGGCACCAGTGGCTAAATGGGGCAGGTACAAGATTCACAGACTTCAAAATATTCTGCAGACTGGATAACGGGACCTAGGCACTACCACTACCTGGGTAGAGTCAATCTGATCACCGATTTTTGGTATTTTATAAAATGAAATGAATAAATTCCATTTAAATTTGAAATTGCAGCTCAGAAATTATGAAGTGACAGCACACATATGCCCAGTAAACAAAAATTTCAATATTAAAGAAATAATGGCAAAAAAACATTTTAAAGCATTTACCGTTACAGTAAAAATTAAATTTATATATTAAAATGACAATTTTTATATAAATTTGCACAAGTATGTACTAAGAAAATACACTTTACAATTTAATTATAACTATCCAGTTAGCAATTTGACTTTGGTAGTAAATTATGTATGTTCTACCACTGTAAAGTATTTCCCTTATCTCTACACATACACCTACCTATAGTAGAGTATCTGTGGAATCTGTCCTCTAGTTTGGTTTGTGCCGTTACTACTCAAGCTACACGTGCTGAATGTAAATGTCACACCATCAGGACACTGAACTGTGGTCATTCCTCCATCTCCATTGGCTGTACGGCTTCCATAGTTCCTCAAGCGCACAGCATATTTAACATTTTCCTTAATGATAAGGATGTAAGACATGTTTATACTTATAAATAATGTATAGAGGATATACAAAAAGAACTCTAGCAGTAAACTGGGCAAATATATTGAACTTCTTTGTCATATTTATAGACAATGTTATTGAATAAGTTTTTAATGAATCAAATATGATAACTAACATTTACTGAATGTCTGTTATGTAACAGAAACTGAGTACTTTATGAGATTTAATTAAATTCATCCTTAAAATGACCTCATGAGATAAGCATCATCATTATCTCTATTTTACAGAGGAGGAATCTGAGGTGCAGAGAGGTTAAGTAACTTGCTCAAAGTCACACAGTAAGTGATGGAACTAGGATTTGAACATAAGCAGTGTGACTGGTGCTGGCTCTTAATTACACTGCCAGAATATTAGCCACAATAAAAGATTTTAAATACATAATATTTTTCCTTGATCAATTCAACTTTTAAAATAATTTTAAATGTGAAAAAGAATAATGAGGAGTCCATTATATTTTTATTTTAAGAAACACTCAAGAGACAGAAACACATAGGCAGATAGACATGGAAAAAAAATACCTGTAAGAAAAAAGTTGTCCAAAATATGATCCACTGTACATTGAATATATGAGCTATAGATACTAGTGCTTTATGATCCAGGATATAAACTTCACGATGAAGGCTTTTTGGTTTTTCAGTATCTAAACTCTTTTTGATGAAGTAAGTCTCTGATAAACCTACTTTATCCAAAATTCTGCTACATGATGAAATTTATTTCAGTTGAATTCAGAAATACTTTAATGTTAATAATTACTTTAATGTGGTAAAATTTCTCTATTTTGCTAAATATTTATAATTAAATTATATAAAATGATGACTTTAATAGTTAATATTAACTATTAAGACCACTTGTTTTTAAAATGAATTTTGGCACAGAAAGAAAGACAGGGACATTTATTGAGTTGCTCTATCATGCTAGACACTGAGGCAGTAGGTACAATGTAGGTATTATTCTTCCAATCTACAGATAAGTTTCAAAGTGGTTAAATGATAGCTTGCCAATGTCTTAAACCTAATATGTAGAAGAGCAGGTATCTGAAGCTAGATCTGTTTGACACTAAAACCTAATAATACTTCCTACTGTTCCAGACCTTACAAGATATTATGCAAAAACAGAATACAATATCTATAGTATTAATAGAATATAATACAATATCAGGTACATAGCAGGTATTCCATAAATACTTGAAGCACCATATAAGGGATAACTTAGGAACAGCTGTATGTAACAAAGAAAACTCATTGAATACTTTTCATTATTTTTAACTACACAACAATACCTCTTATTTACAATAGAGACATATGGTTGAAATTACCTTTAAAGGAACAACTTTGTCAAGCCTTATTTCAGCTATGTCACTAGGTGAATCATCTGTTGTATAAGTTCCTTTGACTAATTCTAGAGATGTCCATCTGTGGGAATGAGTTGAATCTCCTGCATGTTCACTCTAACAAAAACAAAACCCATCAGATTCTTAATTTTATTATATGAACAATTTTGATTTATAATTATTATTTTTAAAGGGTTTATTTTCTGGCATACAAAATTAGTCATTAATATTTCCCCATAATACTTACTAAAGAAAAAAATTTTGGTATTCTATTCATTTTTATTTGATTTCCTGAGGAGACTACAACATAAATGGGCTTTTCTCATCTGATGTATTAAACTATTTCTACTTCTTCATAATAAGAGTGCTATACCTAATTAGAGAAACTTATGAAGTAGAGAATTATTTCAAATTAAGTACTCAAAGAAATCAAGCTAGAGATAGATTGCTATTTATTAGGAAATGATTCACCTGCTACTTTTCTTCCCATTTTACTAAAACTTTGAGAAAACTCAGGTGCCTTAAATAATTTAGAGACTACAGAAAGATACAGCTAAATCAATCAGTAAATAGTGTCTTTACTACAAAATTGCTTAACCACTGATACAGGTGGTAATGTCCATCTGAACACTGTTCATGCTTCTTGGGGAAAAAAACTACAGAAGACTTGTAACCAAAAGCTTAACTAAATACTTTCTAGTCTTTAATTTCATCTAAAATCTTTCTCTTTCTGAAAGTACACAAAATATGAGCCAGGAAAGATCCAAGATGGCACTCAAGCAATCAAGTAAAATCATTCTCTTTCAGTTTTTTTAATGGCACCCATCTGTGATTGATCTGCTAAACGTTTAAAGGTTTGGACCCACCATACCCGGACAATAAGTCCTGATATACAACCCCCACAGCAAGATGAACCCTGTAAGAGTGATACTTACATCATCAACCAACACCTCTAATTCATATTCATGAATTCCACCTCCTCCATAGACAGAGAAACCAACCACAACTATTCCAGGTTTGTCTACTGAAAAGCAGATTGCATCAGGGGACCCATTCCCAGTGTTCCAACTTCTTCCCTGACTCGTTTTTGTGAATCGGTTAGCACTAGCTTTTACTGAGTGAAGAGAATTAAGTCCATCAACCTGTGAACAACAAAAGCAATTACATCAGTAGTTGATGTATCCAAAACTATCCAAAGGATTCTAAGAAATCCAATAAAATAACCTATATTTAATAAGTGGGTTTAAGTCTTCCTAAAGGTACATTCTATTAAGAAATTAACCCATAATAAAACCAGACGTTATCATTCTAAATTCACAGATCACTTGACAATATTTTCTTCATTTACTCATATCAAACTATATATTTCACTTAATTATAATGTCAGAACTACCAACTTGTAAGTTTTCACAGTCATAACATAATGAATGATCACTCACTTTGAAAAGAAATATCAAACATTTTATCAACATTCTAAAAACCAATAGTTTTCAAACTGTGCTACAAAGGCACTAAGACTTCTGCAGAGATAGGTATGTGAGGAAGAGGTGAATTCAAGGTTCCCCTCTTCAAGCAGACCACCTGTTCTTACCTGTGAATTTCCAAATAAGACTTGATTTGAAGAAAATGGTCTATAACCTAAGTTTGACTACCACTGAGGTATAACGTGATGTTTTTATAAGTTGGCATTCAATATTTGAGTTTATATACATACACAACCACTCTAATTCAAACTCTCATTAGAGAAGATGAGAGTACTTATTCTGGTTTAAAACTGCTCTTTTTATTTACACAGCCTGCTTCTAATCTAAGTTGGCTGCAGAAATTTGGGAGAATAAACAGAGGAAAAAACTAAAGTTCATGATTCCAGCAAGAATTCCATCTTTGAGAAAGAAACACAGATATCTAAAGCCAGGATCTTTGAGAACTCCCAAGGTTGTATATTAAGCACCCTGCAATTCTGGGCATTCCTTTTCATTACAAAGGTAAGTTCACAGGAGATAACTCTTTAGCAAACTTCGAAATCTATGCATTACAGACTTTCCTGCATCCTCCAGGGTTTAGTACAAAAGGGAAGCACATAGTCTGAATGAATAAATTTTTAAAAAATTAAAAATTTTCTGATAAGGGCTTCAATGGCCTCCTAGGCCAAAGTCAAAGCAGAGCCAAAGTGTGAACCTCTTTACCTTTCCCATACCATGGGATCATTATTAGTAGCTCGACTTCACCAACATTACTCATCATCCAGCAATGAGAACTATGTTTGCTTTCACTGGGGCATGGTGGTGGGATTGTACAATGGAGCAGATAAGAAGCTAGTCTAAGAGGAAAACATGTAGTTTATGTCACTGTGAAATTCTGGTACACTGTTAAGGGAGAGGAAGCAAACCAGAGCAGATGAGAGGTACAAGGAAAAGGGAAAAAAAAGTTCAGTTTGAAGAAATTTTATTTTTAAAGAATACAGTGAGACTGCTTATCCATTTTGAAATTAGTTTCTACCAAGCCAAAATATGAATAAAAAATTATGTGGAAATTTTAAACGCGTTTATTACTCAATCTCAAAATATAATTTATTACCTCAGATCCCAGGGCTGATGCTGTCAGTTCACTGACAATACTGGCCAGTAATCCACAGGTATTAGAGACTAGGTGGGAGGAGAAGAGTTCATTTTCTCTCCTCAGGCTGTTCCTGACTGGCAGCACTACAATAACCAGCATTTTCTCCAGAACTTCACGGAAGCTTGTCATCCCTGAGATATTCTCTTCACTCTACAATACACAAGAAGAAAAAGTTCTAAGGTATTGTTTTATTTTTCTTTACAGGAGTACTCAGTTGCAAAATCTTGTCTCTCTATCTGATACCCTTGAACTTCAGACTTGAATCAGAATTTATTTCTACAAATCTCTCCAGTTGTATGTGGAGTCACCATATCTACTTTTTACCTAGAAGTTACTTTCTGAATTATTAGTTTCTGTGTATCAAAGTACCACACATTTATAAAATTTGTTTTTATTAGCTTTGAGTCATGTTCACACATTCTCTTCAAGTCACAATCCTATGTGACAGACAGAAAATTATTCTTCTCATTTAAAAAGGTTTTTCTCAATGGTGATATAGCACCTCTTGTATTTTCCTGGAAAGAGTTGGAACCCATTCTACTACGTATCCCAAGAATGGAAAAATAAGCACCACATGTACTCACCATCAAATTGGTTTCACTGATCATCACCTAAGAGCACATTTAGGAATAACATTGATCGGGTGTCTGGCAGATGTGGGTGGGGGAGGGGATGGGTGCATACATACATAATGTGTGCGATGAGCACTGTCTAGGGGATGGACATATTTGAAGCTCTGACTAGGGCGGGGGGCAAGGGCAATATACGTAACCTAAATTTTTGTGTCCCCACAATATGCTGAAATAAGAATAAAAAAAAAAAGAAAAAGGTTTTTCTATAGGAAAAGATTCTAATCTGAGATAATTATTTCTAGTGTATTTAGAGGTCAAGCAACTCTAAATAGTCTGTGCAAATCAATTTTCTAACAAAATTCTTTTTCTACATGCATGTGATTGCTACGCAGTTTATAATTTCTACTGTATCTGATTTCCTAATTGGAGATCAGAAAATTCCAACCCCTATCAATGGAAAAATTTCAAGAAAAGAAATCATAGAGTCCCATTAAAGACCCAAGGAAAAATACGTTTTCCAGGAAAAAAAAAAAGGGAAAAGATGATTGATTTAGCCAATATCCAGCATGAAAATTATTTATCTCCTCTACCATCCTCTATGTCTTTTAGCTTACTGTAGACAGAGAGCAAAATATTATACATTCAATTTCATCAGGAGGCCGTTGTGACCAATGAGCCTTCAGTTTTACTGTGTACTAGAAAAATAAAACAATTTGGGATCTAATTCCAGTTTTTCCATAGTGCCTCAACTTCATCTGTGAAATAAGGGAAACTATTGGTTATGATTCAATTTCCCTGAGAAAGCAAGTTCTTCCACAGTATTTACATTCCACACTACTTTACAAGCTACAATATATGTAATAGATTCAATCGATTTCATAAAATCATAAAATCTCCCGGTGGACAGGGGCCTTAAAGTTAAATCACTCTCTTCTCAAGATGAATCAAATAAGTAAATGAGCATACTTTCAATCCATTTGGAAATCAGGTAACTTTTCAGTTAAAATTATCATGAGTATTATTATAAAAATCACCCTCAACTTTTTTCCTAATGTACAATCTTAGGCTGAAACAAAAAACTGCTCAGAGATAATCTTTCATTTGTAAGTTATTTCTATTATTTAAATAAGACTACTACAATATTTTGGTTAATTTCTTACATAATTAGTTTTGCTGGATTTAAAATAATCAATTATTGATTTTGTTAAAATTCTAGTTCTTGTATCCCTTACATCTTTTCATTCTCTAGAAACTTTACTTTCCGAGACATCTTAGAAAGTTAAACTCAAGCCCCAATTGTACTTCATAATCAAGAATCTTGTGGGACTTCATTTGGAAGACAGGAATGGTAGAGTGTATTTGTTTATTTATGCCTACTTGATTTCTATTTAGTAACTATCAATATTAATATAGGAAGCTTCCCATATAATATAGAGATGAAGATTATCAATATGCTTTTGTTGAAGGACAAAGAAAAATTTAGTACATCACCAGCCACTAACACTTATTCATCAGTGGTGGGGAATGCAAGCTGACAGTAGCTTTCTAAACAGCATTTTGGCAATTTGTAACAAACTCTTAACATACTTTCCTTTGACTTAAGAATTTTTCCACCCCTGAAGATTTATACTGGGGAAACCATTGTGAATATGCATGAAAATTTAGTCACTGATAGTTTCAGTAGCATTGTTTAAAATACTGAAATATTGTGAATAATATAAAAAATATATATATATAAAGGATTGATTAAATATATTATGATACACTGAGATGGTAGAATGCTATAACATCCATTAAAAAGAGGATAGAAGAATACATACTAACCAGGACATGTCTTCATAGACTATTATTAATATAGACACACAAATACACAATTATTAATTATTGAGACTCACTAAATTAGTACTTCTCTAAAAATGTTTTGAAAATTTAAAAAGTTTTTTAACATTTTTTTAAAAAACACTATAACACTAAAGGAAACTCCAAAAGAAAAACAGCAGATTACTTATAACTTTATTACCCCTGCATTATTTTCATTTCTCAGTATTCTCCTCCAATCGATAGCCTTTTGCATACATACTTTACATAGGTATTGTGTATCTATATACTTTTGGTTCTGATTTAAAAATTTTAAAACATTTCCCTGATACTATATGCAAATATACTTATTCGTAATGGCTGAATCATAGTCTATCAAGTTGATATACCCAAATTCAGCTGTTTCACTTAATGATGAACATTTAAGGCTCTAATTAAGGTTTCTAATGTTTTCTTTTAATAAAATAAAAATATAGCTTTAGTCTCCCAATTATTCCCTTAAATAGTTTCCCATGAAAATACTGATAGCACATAATAGTGAATTGACAATTTATCTTCTAAAGATATCTGCTAGTTTGTAGACCCCTAATTCAAGGGCTGTATTTAGCTTTCTCACTCCTGTCTCAAACAGTACCTAATTAAGATCCCGGTAAATAATAGGTAACACAATAAATACGTGCTAAAAGATTTAAAGAAAATTATTATTTAGACTAAATATATGCTACTATAAATAATCTGCAATTTTTTTTCTCACAGTCTCACCAACATAGGAATTTATAAGAAAAACAATTTTTCCTAATTTTTTAGAAATAAATTGACACCTCAATATTACTTCTATTCACACTTAATAGTAAGGCTGACATTTTTCCCATGCTGGCTTACGCTACTAGATTTACCTTTATTATTTTGACTAGGATCTTGTAAAGATATTAACTCTCTGCAAATTTTCTTCCCATTATGCTATTACTCTTTTTTCTTTCTGTATGTTATTGAAATTTTCATAATTTTTCTGTTGCTTCAGCCAACAGAAAATTGTTATTGTACAATAATTAGGGTAACTATTCTATTTTCTACTCATCAACTTGGTAATTATTAATATGGATAGTTTCACATGTGTCCCTAAGTTCATTTTTCTCTATAGAGAAACAAGAAGCAGTTATTAAAGAATGTTTCCTATGCTTATTATTTTACAGTGCCCATTTTAATATGCCAAAATGTTATTGAGAAGATATTTTAAAAGTTCTTTATTTCCTTATCATTCTGTCTCAGAAATCTGAAATATTGCATTAGAATATAAAAAAGATTGCTTACGGTATCTACAACTTACTTTCAAATAATTCAGCAAAAAACAAATATATATTCACTGCATAACATTCAGATTTTTTAAAGGTAATTATTCAAAATAAAACATTACAGAAAAAACACTGCTCAAGTAAATACAAGAATTAAAAAAAATTCTAGTTCTTATGAAACTGATGTTTATTGATTATTTGTTAAATAATCATTTGGTAAATGTATCTATCAATATAGGAAAATAAGCACTGTGGTGTTATGATATGTATATACACATATATATAGGTTTTCCTCCACAGTTGCTGGCTGACTCCCATAGCCCTTGGTACAGTCTTTTGTTATAATATTGGGTGTGTTAGATCTCAAGAAATAGAATCTCTCTGACCTTCACCTGCTCCAAGGCAGGACTCTACTCTTCCCCCACCTTTCTGATTGTGGGTCATAAGACCCTCATTCTATCAGCCTGAGCCAGAGCTAGACCCCATCTCTACTAAAAATAGGAAAAATTAGCCAAGTGTGGTGGCATGCGCCTGTAGTCCCAGCCACTTGGGAGGCTGAGGCAGGAGAATTGCTGGAGCCCAGGAGTCTGAGGTTGCAGCGAGCTACAATGATGACACTGTGATCTACCTGGGGTGACAGAGCAAGACTCTATTTAAAAAAAAAAAAAAAGAGAGAGACCTCATTCCAGAGACGTTCCCACCCCACTGGAGGCCTGGACTTGCGACTGCCATTTGAAAGAGGAGGCAGTTTTGGGACTGAACCCTCACCCTGTGGATCCGATGCCATCCCCAGGTAGACAGTGTCAGAACTGAATTAGAGAACACCCAGGTGATGTCTGTTGCTTGGTGTACGGGAAAAATACCCCCACACATTTGGTCACAGAAATCTTCTGTGTTGATGATTGTTGCAGTGTGAGAGTAGAGGGAAAAATATGGTTTGGAGATTTTTTCCTGAAAAAGGTGCCAAGCTAAATAGGCCTCCAATTACAGTTTTATTGCCTCATTATAAAAGAGATTTTAGAAAAAGACCTACCTGGCTGAGTTTTTCCATATGTGCCACCAAAAGAGGAAAACGATGAACTAGTGTTGAGTCATTCTCTGTGCTAACTTGTTTAACAATTGATCGTAGCAGTACTTCTCCATCATACGCAATAGGGAAGATCGAAGTCAGCTTAACAGAAGTATGGCACAGAGCTGACATAACAGCTGCAAGGAGTCGGCTACTCGATGTCTTGAAGTTTGCTTCTTGGATATCCTTTGAAACACAAAAATATGCCCCCCTCAAAAATACTGCATCAGTGTAATCCAAGTTTCTGGATTATAAATAAGTTATTAAATCAAACCAAAATTTTCTGTCACTCAGTCATTTAAAATACCTTGTTATAGAATAATACTATATCAATACTCTAAACCACAATTGTTTAAATTACTATTCAATGAAAATTAAAAAATTAGGTACAGTCAAGAAAAATCAGCCCCCTGTGCTCTAGTAAATGAGTTTACATATTTACATATCCTCCCAATCACAGTCCTCTCTGGCACTGTTTCAGAGTAAGATGCCAGAAAGGCCCCATTTAGAATACATCTAAGGTATTTTCAATAAGTACTAAAACTATTTTTCTCAACTAATGACACAAATTATAAATCTGTGCTACTATAAATCACATTTCACTAAGGTCACAAAATTATGTCATCACATACCATAGTGTATCCAGAAAAATTAGAAGCATACTTATAAAATTTTATAATAAAGTATTAAAAACTTATCAACATGATACCCTAATTCACAAAAATTGTGTACATATTTCTTAGTTCATCAAATAATTATGTTACAAAGTCAAGCATAAAAGCATAGCATCATTCCATATGTTAAACTAATTTGTGCTAAACCTAGCCTGTTCAGTAGCAAGGGAGGAAAACAACCATTTCAGACTGGGAAAGTTGACAGTAGTTAATTTTTGTACCACTTCAGGCAATAATCTTTCCCCTGGAAATTGAGTGGTAAAATACATTATCCTGCTACATGGATCCAAAGTTGCCGGGGATGCCCTGGTGATGAGTGAATTTAGGGGGTGGAGGGTAGTTTGGACTACCAGTACAATGTTGAATAGAAACAGAGAGAGCAGACATATTGCACCTTTTTTACAAACTTAGGGGAGCATTCCGTATGTCACTATTAAGTAGGGTGTTATTAATAGCTATAGGTTTTTTGTAGGTATCATCAAATTGAAGAAGTTTCCTTATATCCTAAAGTGTGCTGGGAAATTTTCATCATTGATTAACTGCTAATTTTGTCAAACATTTTCTCTGTAGCTATTGAAAGGATCATATGGTTTGCCCTGTTTATCAGTAAGTATGAATTACGTTGATTTTCAAATGTTGAACTAACCTAGTATTTCTAAGATAAATCCCACTTGGTCATTATATGTTATTTGTATTGCTGGACTTGATTTGATAAGATTTTCTAGAACTTCTAAGTGCTATTCATATGTAATTTTTTCTTGTAATGTCTTTGTTAGGTATTGGTATGAGGATATGGCTAACCTCATGAAATTAGTTGGGAAGTGCTGCCTCATATATTTTCCAAAAAAAAATTGTAAAAGATTATTTCTTTCTTAAATGTTTAAAAGAATTTATAAATAATCTTTGGGCCTGGAATTTTGTGGGAAACAGAGTTTGAGATAGGGTGCCACTCTGTTACCCAGGCTGGAGTGTAGTAGCGTTTCATAGCTCACTGCAACCTCAAACTCCTAGGCTCAAGTGAGCCTCCTGCCTCAGCCTCTAGAGTAGCTGGGACTATAGACACGTGCCACTACACCCAGCTAGGTTTTATATTTTTTGTAGAGATGGATCTCACTATGTTGTCCAGTCTGGTCTCAAACTCACTTCAAGTGATCCTCCTATCTTGGTCTTCCAAAATGCTAGGATTACAGGACCAAACCACCATGCCCAGCCACCCTCTGGTGTTTTAACCCAGTAATTTGGTGCATACACATTCATGAAGGTTATCATTTTCTCAGGAACGAATGCATGGTGCTAGCATGCTCATTTGCTCAGTTCTCTCTCCTTCCCATTGTTGCACATAAGGTGAGGGGTGGCAGGGGTGCTGTCCTTGCTCTCACATACTCACTACTGTTCTTGCCCTCTCTCTCACACATCCACTCACTTAGAGATTCAAAGAGCAAATCAGCAGCTGCACAACATGTCTGCCAGTTTTATAACTAAAAAATGATAAAGCAACCAGAACACAAAATAAATTTTTAAACCTTGATGATGAAATGATTTCCTAATTTATCATTTATAAAAGCTAAAAAGATAAGGCAAATACGATTCATTTTCTTGAATAATATTAAGCAATATATCAGGTTTTCAACTAACATTTTACAGACTAAAATTACCTGATCCAAACAATTCAGCAGATCACAAAGGCACGCCCACTGTAAGGCAGGAGTTGGGTAGAAAGAATGAAAACAGGCAGTGAAAGTATTGTGACACTCCTGAAGGACAGCTTCTAGGAGACTCAATGGTTGACTGAGATATCCTTGAGGATCATTATCCAACTTCACCATGCAGTGATCAACTCCTTCTGATAAAATTTTTCTTAACAAAGTTCTAGTTTTTCCAATACATTCTGCTAATTTGCTAGTTTCTTCTACAACTGCTTTTCCTGTAGCTTTGAAGAAAAAAAGCAGATTGCTAATTAAAGTAAAATACTAAATGTGTATGAAAACATATAATTCAATAATTTTCTATATAGCTAAAAATCACAAGTACTTACAACCTAGAAATGAAACAACTAAGAGATTAGATACAGTTCAAAATTATTTTTTTTAAATCTAAATGGCAAAAACCCTGGCTTTAGCATTTAAGTTCAAATCACTTGTCCAAAATATTTCTATTTGACAGAATTTGTTTAAAATAATACTTTACTAGAGTATTTAATTTTAGCCTGTTATGTCTTTTTGTTATCAGAATGATGTGTAATCTATTTTATTCTTTATAAGCAAATATACAAGCTTCATAGTAAGATGACTTTGTCCTCTCATTTTAGAAACAGCTTAAAGGTAGCTCTTTTCTACCTCTACATAAATCTTTTCAATGTCTTAAATGTTTTCTCCCTAGTCATTTAAAAAATGCATCATACCTGACACTGGGTAAATTTCACAGGTATAGACCCGCAGTAACCTCAGACAACAGGTTCCCACAAAGCGCAGTCTCTCTAAATCTAGAAGGGTAGCTGTGAACTGGAATCCTTTCAATCCTCTAAGTTCTTCAACTCCTAAGACTAAGGTGGTCCAGCTCCAGTGAAGAATACTCAACAATGACTCAAAACATTCCTAATCCAGAATATGAAAAAAGAGACAGCAATTAGTTCAAATGATACCATTAAGTCAAGTCAAGTGGAAAGATAATGACATGCAACTTTAAAACTTTATCCTGAACTTCTTTACTGAGCTATGGTAGCCCAAATAAAAGGTACTCTTATCGTTCATTTATTAAATTACCATTAAGAATATCTTTGAAGTTTGTTACAAAAAAGACAAAATGGTTAAGCATTTCTAAAAATAACATTCTTCAATATTTACCTATTTAAAAATATACTTTAAGTTTCCCCACTACCAAACTATCTAGTTTATCATATAAGTAAGGGGAAAAAATGAAAAACACTTATAAATACACATTTACTTGAAAAGAAAAACTCTATACAGTTACTACAGTAAAAAAATAAACAAGTGTTTTATATTAGATATCAGTGACAACATCAAATAACCTATTTTATGTCTATGTATTAAAATGTAAAATACAAACTATAGCCAATTCTTGATAAATTAATAAAGATAAAAATTGACTGGAAAATATTTAAAAATTCTTATTTAGATTTTTAAAAATTCTAGAATATGAGTTTAGGATAGTGGACTTTTCTTTGCAGTTCTAGCTGGTTCTGTAGGTTTTATCACACTTAACATGATGACAGACACTACATAAATCACAAAGCAAAGCATGTATTCCTCCATCCCATTCCCACCAAATCCCAGACCTCTGGTGACAGTAATACCAGAAATGAGAGTTTATGGTATAACTTTTTAAAAGAAATGATTGCATAAGTTTCTTGTATAAGATTACAGTAACCTAATGACCACAAAACCACTTAGACAGAAACACAAAGGAGTTACCACACACAGGAAAAAAAGATCACTGAAAAAGACAAAATAAAGTCTTAGATCCTTAATTACATCAAAGATCCTTATTTGGATCAACAGATACCAAATTCATCTTACATCTGAAAGGATGCAAGGTACTAAGGAGCCAAAGTTATTGTAGTCTCTTATTAAAAGCACACATTCTGTAAACTGCCATGGCTGTTTCAGAAGGTCAATTTGACAAGATATATTAAAATTTAAATAGGCATATTGCCAGTTGAAACATGTACATAAGTACATATCAAAGACACCTGTGTATGGATGATCATGAAACAAAATGTTACATTAATAGTAAAAAATGAGAAACAAACTGGTTTGATAGGAATAGGGTTGAATAAATTAGCATAGAACTATATATGCAAACAGAAAGGATTAAGAATGAGCCAAATGTATTGACGGGGAAAGATGTCCATGGTGTATACTATGAAATTAAAAAAAAAATAAGATGAAGACTATAAGTATCATTAAAAATAACAGGAATGGGCCAGGCATGGTGGCTCACGCCTGTAATCCTAGCACTCTGGGAGGCCGAGGCGGGAGGATTGCTCAAGGTCAGGAGTTCGAGACCAGCCTGAGCAAGAGCGAGACTCTGTCTCTACTAAAAATAGAAAGAAATTATCTGGACAACTAAAAATATATATAGAAAAAATTAGCCAGGCAGGGTGGCACATGCCTGTAGTCCCAGCTACTTGGGAGGCTGAGGCAGAAGGATTGCTTGAGCCCAGGAGTTTGAGGTTGCTGCGAGCTAGGCTGACGCCATGGGACTCTAGCCAGGGCAACAGAGTGAGACTCTGTCTCAAAAAAAAAAAAAAAACAAAAAAAAACAAACCAGGAATGTTATATAGAACACTGTATAAGTAATACATACTAAGTTTATCTGCATACAAAAATGGTCTGAAAGGATACATACAAAAATGTAAATATTAATAGTGGGTATATATCGTGATAACAGGGGAATGGGGAAAAATATTTAATATACTTTTAGTACAGTTTTATCCCTGCTCTACCCCATTCCTACCAGAAACATGTATTAACTTTGTGGTTTTAAAAAATAAATTTAACACTTATTAAAAAAAAAATCTTCCTATGCATTTTGCTAACATAAGAGACTACTAGCTACGTTAACAAATCACATTCATATAGGGCCTTACAGTTCAAAAAGAATTTAATACCTCTTATCTCATTAGAAATTCATAATGGTATGATAAAATTTATTTAGATAATTTGCATAAGAATCCTCAATTAATGAATGAAAGAGCAAGAACTTAACCCAGACTTCCTGAGCAGACATACTAAGATCTTTCACTTACATCATGTTGACTTTCCATTCTGTACTGCTAACCCCAAAAGCATCATGCAACTTTAAATGTAGAATAGGGATGACAAGTGGTTCCACAAAGTTCCTAGCTAGGTATGCAATTCTTCTACTTAGTATCCTCAAGTATTAAAGTGATTCTTTTGGGGCCAGCACTATCCTTAACTTTTCCTTCACTTTCTAATTCCTTCAACATATGCACTCATACATGACTTATTAGAAAAGCAACTACTTATTTCAGAAACAGCAAGGCCAATTCATCTGGGCACGTTATTAATGCAATCATAGGCAATATCTCCATTGTTCCATTATTTAAAATATATATTACATTTGGCCTAGAATATAAATGCTAATATAAAACCAAATCTGAGTTTACAAAGCTATGCTGAGATAAACTTAGAACAACTAAAACTTTAAACATCAAAATGAAACTGAGCACTGAATGAAAAAGCTGAAATTTATAAAAATGGCTTACCACTGAGACAGTTCTTGCAAAAGATCTCTTTAAAATGTGTACAGGTTCACTGGTTTGCTGTTTGCCTTTTGAAGCACTTCCATCACTGGTTGGAAGTCTGAAGGTAGGAGACACACACAAAGTTATGTTGGAAAGTCCAATGACATTTTTCTTTTTTAAATATGCATTTCTGTAATAGCAAAATAAATTATACATTTAAATTTTTTTTACCAGGTAAAATGCCAATATGGAGCTTCTAAAATGTTTTTCCAATGCTGAACAAATTTTTAGAGTGTGAGCACTTTCTTTAAATCCCACTTCTGTTAAGACTAAGTAGTAGAGGCTTTCTCTTCTTACTAGAGAACACATACAACTTATGCCCTCTAGTAATGCTATTATTAATTGATACTACTATTGAAGTTATTCAATAGTACCAGGAGTAGTCCAATGCAACTTATGTTCATAAATCTACATATTATAGACAGTAATAGACTGCATATTGCATAAAAAACAAAAATCCCTTCTTAGGAAAAATGAGGTTTTATAATATCTAGATTCATTAAGTGATTACTAGAAAGGAAGATATGAGAGATAGAAAATCATTGTTCTAGGGGTAGGTATTTCCTTTTTTACTACATAAAGTAAGAATGACAACATTTATTTAGTAAGAGTTTATCTCTATTTGAATTTTTATTCTAAAACTATTGCAGTAGTATGGAAATAGAAACAGACATAGGTATATGCCTCCCTACATGTCTGAATTACTGTGAAATGTTTAAAATTCTTAAATAATGTTAAAAATATAATAAATATAATCATATGAGCAAGTTATTACTTGATATTTCAATTAAAGGTAGAAATTTATCAACAGCAAGGGATTTTCCAATTTATTCTATCACAAGGTGAACAAGAAATATAAGACTACAGTATGTCAATCAGGCTTACATCTAAAGATGCCACCCCCCCGAATTTCCTTTGTCTAAGACAAATTTTATTAGTTTATACTATTCTGAAATTGGTAAGGAAGTAGATTAAAATAACCAGTTATTAAATTATTATTGACATATTACAGATAATCTGAGTCATTGGCAAAGTTTAAAATGAAGCCTCATGTAGAAAATGTTTAAAAATATACAAAACATCAACTAAATTAATGTTTTTGTTAAATGTAGTTATAGTTCCACCAGTATATTATAATTTGCTGAATGCTTCAAATAATTTCTCCCTATTATGCCGTATATTTTGTAATGATTCTACCTCATTATAGCAAAATAATAAACCATATTAATTAACTATAAATATTCTAAATACCTGTATAATAATTGAGGTATCTGACCAGCATTAACATCTGTACCATTATTTGATTTCTTTGAACTCTTAAACTGGAAAACAACCCTAAGAAAAGAAAAAAATAAAAATGATACCAAAGACAACATGATCTAAGATTCATCAAAGGAAACAGGAATGTTTTCAAATCTTCTGTTAATGAAAATGATTCATTCTTTAAAGAAAAAAAGAAAAGCAAAAAAGTACTGCCCTGATTTTAGTTCTCTGAATGGCTTAATCAGTAAAATGAAGAAACTGAACTTGATCAGGACTCCTAGGTGAGTAGCTAGCTGTCCCACCCTCACAGCCCTCCAGCTCCAGCTTTAATCAGAGCAGTGAACTTTTAACAAAAGATTTCCACTTACAAATAGTAAAAAAATCTACTTGACTAGATGTCTCAAAGTGCCAGGATATTCCAAGTTTGAGTGAACTGCATACGGAAATCATACAGTTCAGGGTCAAAGCAGACTCCTGAGTTTTAGTATATAACCTTAGAGTAAACTGAAAGGGATACATACGATAACAGATGTAATTTTTCTACATCAATCTACTTGAATATTCAGCAACATGGAATTCACCTCATAAATCAGTCTGTTCTTTCTTGGTCAGCTTGCTGCGAACTGAACTAAATTGAAATATACTATTATATAACGTCTACCCTATTCAAATAGTTTATGCTCAAGAGTAATAAAGAATAACCCAAATTTCACTTACAAATGATAGTCCTTTCAAATACATAAATCAGAACAGAGCATAAACAATGTTTCATTTAGAATCAACAGAGTCCAGGTCCAGATTTCATTCTGCCACATAGTAACCATGACTCTAAGCAAATCATTTCACCTTGTTACTTCTCTAGTCCCTTGAATATAAAATGGAGCTTTAACTGCTTCACAAAGTTAGTTTTATAAACTGAAAAGCACTCTATATACAAAATTTGTTTTAAATCAATAAAATTTTCCCTACATTTTCATCTCATATCACTGAAGCTTTACAATTTATAAACAGTTTTCCTGTGCACTGTCAAATTTAATAAGCAAGTTAACTACTTCTTTTTTATGGTTCCAAATTCTTCATTATCTTTTCACCTTCCTCCATATAATTTCTAAGTTGGTAACAAAGTTTTTATAAAATTTAATACCCAGAAATACATACAAATGCCATCTGACAAGAGCACACTGCAGTAGTCTTATTATCTCCCTGTTCTGTCTAGACCTTAATTTGGCACAAGTTTACATGAATTTAATTTTTAGCAATTATATCATGTTCTAGTCTTACTAAGCTTTTTATTGTACTGAAGGTCCTTTGAGCTTTCAAAACAATATTCCACCAAAAAAAAAGGAGAGTTGCTTAAGAAATACCTCAACGTTTCACTTACCCGTCATCTGTGGTAATAGATGCTTGTCCATGAGACCCACAGTCGCTGCTGGGTCCTGACACTCGGGCCCATGCCACATACCACCATCCAGCTTGCAGGAGAACTGGCTCATCAAACATCATTGCATATTTTTCTCTGAGAAAGATTAGTGAATCATAGATAATGCCTTTGTACTTCCCTGTTATATACATTTATTTTTTTTAAATTCTTTACAAATACAAACATGAAATTATTGTATTAATTATAAGATTCTTGTCAAACAATATTTAAAGCCCTCTCTTTGAAAAACTCTGGACAAGAACACAAATAAGTTATTTGGGTTATGGTGACAGAATTATACTTCTTCCCCCTCTTCTTGAATTCTGCAACATGTTCAAATGTTTAAAACCTTCATATTAAAATAAGACAAAATGTTTTAAATTGATGTGAAAAATATGCAAATTTTGTGGGAAACAAAAACAAGAAATTCAGTTTTAAAGTTCATTTATTCAGCTAAAGTGTTTTGAGAGGTAGCATGTTAAGGAAACAGCTCTGGAGTCAGGAGTCCTGGGTTCGAGGCCCAGCTTTGTGAGTTGCTAGCTGGTGACTCTGGGCAAGTTACTACACCCTCTCTGTATCTCAGTTTTGTCATCTGAAAACTGGGATGAAAATTAATGTCTAGCTCATAGAGTTTTTCCGAGGACTGAGTTAATTCGGGTAAAGTGTTTGGAGCCTGTCACACATTAACTACACAAAAAAGCTTATAAACTTAGGAGGTGAGAAAAGACATGTATAAAGAGGGCATCTGCTAAAGGATATAAGCATGTCACAAAGTTCTAGGTAGTAGAGTGGAAAAAATGTGTATCAGTTGTAGCTGGGATTGAAGGAAGAATAAAGGACATTTAGGAAAGGGGAAAATGTCATGAAGGGAATGGTAGAAGTAGGAAAGTACAAAAGATGGTCAGGAAATGGCAAGGTGTCCTGTTTCACTACTGTTTAAGACTGATATAGAAGAGTAGTAAGTAGGGAGAAAGTCAAAAAAGGTGCTGTGATAGATTATGGAAGTCTTTTAACGCTCCCAATGCTTTAGGAGTCTCGGCTTTGTTAGCAGGCAACTGAAGAAAATCTAGATGATTCTCTATAAATGAAACCATATTCTATATTTTTGACTCATAATCACATATTCAAAATGGCATCTTAAGGCTTTGCTGAAAATTAATTAACTAATTAAGTTTCCTGAAATTTCCCCTAATGTTTATTTGTATAAAAGATTAAAGATTACTGAAAAATACCTTGTGATATTGGCTAATGCTTAAAGTGAAGAAACAGTAAACATTTTCTTTAGATTTACTCTTTTGTTCTTAAAAGTACATATCTGGTACAAGCAAAGTCAATATCTTACTACCACCCTTATTTCAGAAAATAGACATTTTCACTAACAAAAGCCTACACACATTCCACAAGGTTTTCTTAAGACAGTTACTGTTGGGAAGTATAGTGTATTATTATTATTATTATTATAAAGCTCAGTTTATATATTTTTCTCATCATAATATTCCCTGATTCAAATCAGGGAATCTTGATGATAGCACAATGTTGAGATAATTCTTAGGATTACAGAGAGGAATGATAAAATCTAAGTCTCCTCTTAGTTAATGAACTTTCATAAATAAACATACTGATTCTGGTAAATTCCCAAGAAGTTTCAGTAAAGATGGTCACCTCCCAAAGTGTGTTATTATCAAGCATATACTACTGGCGTGATGTCAGAGTACACAGGTGATCTGATTTATGGCCCAGTATGACTATCTGACACTAATTATTTATTACCTGAAATGCTACAGGTAATAAATAATTCTATCAATCAATAAAACAGTAGCATACTGGGTGTTCTCTGAGAGATGCATGAAAATAAAGCTGTGCAAAATATGTGTACATTTCCATTTTTACCTTAAGTGTTGAAACATTCATATTATCTGGTGAAATAAAATTATGAAGGATACTATTGGTTTTAATGCAGTATTGTTAAAAGTGATACTTTACTTAATATATAATTTAATTCTCAAGAATCTGATATGTTTATTCAGTTATGTTTATTCATTTGTAATAAACTGTAAGTATGTAAGGATTACACTGAATAATGCCCACATCATTTACCTAGCAGCACAGTCATAAGCCAACACATCAGTCTCGGCAAGGAGGTCTCCATCAGTTTCATGATCTCCTCCATCAGGACCTAACTCAAACAACTAGGAAAAGGAGAAGAACATATTTTTTCCATCATTCAGTTATGGAAATCTGCTGAATAATGTGTTTATACTTTTGTTCGTGTCCAATATATGCTGGACTATACCGAATGTAAAAAATCAGAATACCTCCTTTTTAAAACATTAAGTGATGTATACAAACATATACATTTAAATTAAGAAACACATATTAATACAATGTTTTAGGTCTATATTAGTCTGTTTTCCTAATTTATGTATTTACCTATTTATATTAAATGCTCTAAATGGCTCTATACAAGAAGGTTGGTACCTGATATAAATATCTGAAGGAGGTGGGAGAACTCATCCAGAACGTTTTGCCTAAGAGAGTTCCTAAGTGAGGTAGAATCTTGCTTTACCACTTACTAGTTGTGAGATCCTGGGACCAGTTACCTCATTCATAAAAAGGGTTTGGATACTAACAGTTCCTACTTCAGAGTACTTGTGAAATTAAATAATACTTGTAGAACACATAGAAAAATACCCAGCAAAATAAGGTGGAAAAATATTAGCTATATATAGAGAGAGGAATACTAGAAGATAAGGATCCTTAAAAATAACAGCTCAAAGTAATAATAGCTCAAATAATAGCTCAAAGTAACAAGGCTGAAAAAGGACAGATGAAGAGCATGAAAAAACATGGTTTTACCCTCTGGATAAGGAAAAAACAAAAAAGATGTCAAGTAGGAAAAGGTTATTAAATTAAGTGAAAATAAAGAAGAATTATGAGGAAGAGAGGTCTTTTTTAAAAATGGACTAATATGTGTTTAAAAAAACACCTTTTTTCCTCTGGAGAATTATAGCAGGTGAATTACAAGAGAGACAGATAAAACATTAAAATGCATTAAAATTTACTGGATAGGTACTATGCTAGATGTCTAAATTTTTCAATTATACGCTGATGACTTAGAAATCTGTTTACAGTCCAGATCTTACCTTATTTTCAACAGCACTGGATTCTCTCAGGCCACTTGGTCTCACTAATTCTAAACTGATTTATCTCTTCCTCCTCCTGCCTTCCCTCTTCTGATTAATGGCACTTTTATTCACCTAGTAACTCAGATAAAAAAGTCTGAAATAATCCTTTTGCCATATTTCTCTGCCATCACTATATCTATTCTATTGCTGGTACCAAAGCTTGTCAATTCAACCATATTCCCTATTGCTGGCTAGAATACTTTAATAATGACTGGTTTTATCTCTCATAACCCATATTCCACAAAGTTGAGGGTTTTTGCTTTTGTTTCATGATCCTTAGTACTCTTATAAAAATGAACATCTGATCAGAATACTTTCTTTATCTAGAATTATTCACTGGTTTCTCACCTCCTTCTCCTTAGCATGATATAAAGGTCCTTAATGATATGCTCCTAATTTGGCTCCCCTGCTTATATTCAACAAACATATTTGAATATACACTGTATGTTGGGCACAATTCTCAGAACTAGGCATATAAGGAAAAATAATACAAACAAAAAATGGAGACTACTGGGAAAAAGTTAGTAGTAGGGAACAGAATTTACAGTTTTAAATAGGCTAACTAGGGAGTGAAGACCTGAAGGTGATGAGGAAGTGAGCCGTGCAAGTATTGATGTGAAAAGAGTTGTAGGTGGAAGGAACAAGTGCAAAGATCCTGAGGCTTGACTGTGCCCTAATGCTTGAGAAACCAAAAGCAGGCCAGTGTGGTTGGATTAGAGTGAAGATACTAGCATAATAAAAGGTCAGAGAGGCGATGACAGTCAGTCCTGACGGGTTCTTGTAGTTCTTGTAAGGCCTTTGGCTTTTATTCTAATATAGGAAGACACTACAGGATGCTGAAAAGTGTGACATACTCTGTTGTACATTCTAAGAGAATCACTCTGCTGCATTAAGAATAGACTGAATGGGGTGAGGACAGAAGCAGGATACTACTTGGGAGGCTACTTTAATAGTCCAGGTGAGAATGGCTGTGGCATGGACCAACTTGGCACCAGTGGCAATTTTTAAAAGTGGTTAGATTCTGGATTTATTTTGAAAATGGATCCAACGACATCTGTTGCTGAAGTGGATGTGGAGCATGAAAGAAAGAGAGAAGTCAAGGTTGACTCCAAGATTTATGGCCTGAGTAACTGGAAGAATGAAGTTAACATCATCATGAGTCAGTTAACTGGGATGGGGAAGAACGTGGAAAGAGCAGGTTTAGAGAGATTCATTAGAATTATGGTTTTGAACCTGTTATCTGCAAAATGCCTATTACACATTCAAGTGGAGACACAGAGTATATACGACTTTAAAGCTCAGAGGAGAGGTCTATAGGTATAGAAGTCATCAGAGAAAACACATTTAAAGCCATGAGGGTGGATCACTATGGGCTTGAGTGTACTTTAAAACAGATGTCCAAAAATGAATTCTGGACTCTCTGACATTCAGAGGTCAGGAAGATGGAGGGGCAACAAGCAGACTAAGAATAGTCAGTGGGACAGAAGGAAAATGAAGTGTGGTATCATGGGAGCCAAGGAAAGAAAGTATTTCAAAGGAGCTCAATTGGATTAAATTCAGCTGACTGGTTAAAGAAGAAGAGAACTGAGACTTGATCACTGGATCTAGCAATAAAAAACTCGCCAGTGTCCTTGACAAGAGAAATTTCAGTGGTTGGGGCAAAAACTTGATTGGAGTAGGTTCAAGAAGGAATGGGAAGAGAGAGCATGGAGACAGGAAGTACATAAAGCTAAGAAAATGTAGAGAGACCAGCTAGGTGGCCAGTCCAAGACAAACAGCTTTGCCAAGGGTAGTAATAGAAGAGTCACTTTTAGGGTGAGGAAGGAGGTGAAGGAGGACCTATCAAGAAAAATGTCTAGGTTTCTGGCTTATGTAACATGCACATGGTGGGTAGTACTATTTATGAGAAAGGGATCACTGGAAGAGAGCCAGGTCTTGGGGGAAGAGGATGAATTCAGTTGAGATAGTAATATAATGACTGACAACCGACAGGCCTTTAAAACATTTATGTGGAAATGCATCCAAGAAGTCTGAGCTAGCTAGAGATATAAATTTGGACATCATGGAATACTGATGGCTGCAAAAACTTTGGGCTCAGAAGAGAATGCCTATGAAAAAATACAGAGTGAAGAAACAGGGCCGAGGGCTGGGTCCAGAGGAACTCCAACATTCAGTGGCCAGGTGGACGAGTTTGAACCAACAGAGACAGAAGAAACAACTAGAGGTATGAAAACAAAACAAAACAAAAAAACAAAGAAGCTAAAAAGAATGCATATCTTGGAGAGGTGAATGGAGGAAAAGCTTGAAAAATAGGGCCAATATAAAATCAAAATATATGGAAGGCCTCTATAATTCTACACCAAAACTCTTGAAGATAAGGTCTACTATGTTGTTCACTATTATTTAAAAAAAAACAAAAAACAAAAAAAATCTCTCAGGGCCAGGAAAAAAATACATCCTCCTGATGAGCTTATTTATTAGACACTGTCAACTAGAACTACATAACACACTGAGTTTGTTTCCCTATCTTGAGGATGAATCAAGACATCCTACAATAACCATTTCATTGCACTGAAACGAACCAAAAACTAAAACCACTGTCTTTCTTATTATCAACATAAATGTGCTACAGGTGTTCTTAGTCGTTATTCTATCCCCACATATCATATAACTACAGGAGCTTTCAATTTTTGCTTTATTCATTTTTATATTATCTGTATTTTTTAGCATACACATTCTAATTATAACCAGAAATAAGGAAGTACTTCTTAAAATTTGTCAGTTCTCGTTGGGCTTCCATGGGTGGTTTCCTCAGAAACCATCATTCTAAGGGAGTTTTAACATATTAATATCATTTTTAGATCCTATTGAAAGAACTAAGAAAATACCCTCCTGAACAGACTACATTTAACTGAGAATTTTTTGTGAAGCCTGCTATTAAAATTTAGGCACAAACTATAGTTTTCTCTTTTACTTTAAGAGCAAAATCAGATAATCTGAGAAACAGAACATTCAAGCTACTAGTGAATTTTCAAAGAATGAGGACATACTTTGCTTGGGATAACTGCTGGCCCTTTTGGAGATGCATAGGTGTAATAAATCTATAACAACTAGTTTTAGTTCACCTTTGAGATGGACTCCATCCCCTAACACCATTCCTCACTTCATTCCTGGTCCCCACTCCTGGGGTAATGATGTCTGTTTATATAGTATTTGGCACTAAAAATGCTAAAAACTTTTTAGTTGTGTCAAAATGTCCCTAAAAAGTTGTGCCTCCTCTCACTAAAATGACTATAAGAAAGTAGCCACATAATAAAGTGTTGGTGTTTCTAGACCACTAGGAAGCTCAGCAGCACAAAGGACTGAGATACAGACTTTTTTCCGTCTTAATTTATTGAAAAATCATTTTCTTTTTATTTCCTCCATTCTGACTTTTGATTTTTTGAGTTACTGATTTAGTATTATTATATTAGATTTTAGTAACATTTTCTCCATCCCTTTTTAAAAGGAAGCATTAACAATAACAAAAATAAACCAAGTTAAATAGGAAAAAAAGCAGCATCAAATAATAAAACAATAAACTAAGTCAACACCAACGTCTTAAATGAAAAAGGGCAACAGTGTCAATGAAATTTACCTTAATTTTAGCAGTATATTCTCCTCTACCTCCAAACAGACCAAGACCACCAAGTAAAATATCAGTGTCGGCACTAAAACGTATAGCTTCTACTGAATGGGCAGAGTAACCCCAGCCCCCTCCATGACCTAAAAGATATAAATAAGAGCCTATGTTTAAAAATATCCATATATATATTTCAGTTATAAGATAATATTTCCTAAACTGAAGTATACATACTTTCAAACCTGTTTACTATACTATAATCTTCTTTGGAATAAACCTTCATTACTGCTTGAGTCTCCTCCTCTGTACTTGCAACACCCATTTTTAAGTCCTGCATAGTTGCCAAGGTATCAAGACAACCTGAAACAACAAACAAACAAAATTCAACTACTTGAAATTAAAACTTCCTATAGCGCTAATAATATTAAATACTATAGGGGATAAATTAAAACAAGTAAAATAAACTCTGAATGTGCTCAACAAACTTATTCTAAGCTGTAAATATCTTTTCATGGAAGAGTACTTACAACCAGTAAAAGTCTCCTTTGCCTGGGTAATTATTATATTTAAATATATGTTTTATGACAATGTTTTGCACAAAACTGAATCTCTGAAAAGTTGGAATCACGTAAGCTTTGAGTCCTTACAATGTTCTTCCTTTTATGAAACTCTCCAAATTACTTAATTTGATTCTTTCAGTATTATTTGAGGAAGACACATTAGTCTGAAATAACCTTAATCCATGTTCATTTTCAATGTTTACAATGGTTATCAAATAAAATGTAAGAAAAAAGAAACAAGGAATTTTATTTGTGACCTAGTAATTACACTTAGGAATATGATTTCACATTTGCAAATGTTAGATAAACATATATACATTTTTAAAAACAATAAAATAGTTATGTGGATTGATATAAAATTTCCAGCAACAGAATAAATATATTGCAAAAGTGCTATCTCAAAGTAATTAAATAGGAATGAAGTCAATGTGCTGTGGAAAACTGTGTTATCTAAGAAGAGATAGAAGTAGTACATAAAATTCATATAATATTTTACAAAATTTATTTTAAAATAATGTGTATAAATTAAATATTATGATTATACATTTGAGTATTTGATCTATATCTCTAAAAGTTTATTCAAGTTAAGCAAAACTATTATTTTTAAGGGTCTACTATTGGGAAAATTATATTTAATACTGCTTTCTATTTGGGCATACATAAATCTTTCATGGTGTTAGTAGAGGTCTTATGTATTGTTTTCTGTAGGATAAGCTTCTTAGAGGATTTAACTTATTTTGCACCATGCATATTATGATCATCATTATTTAACAAACATGACAGAATGACATACAAATTTAAATACTTAAAAAAAAACTCCAACCCTCAGCTAAGTACACATTAATGTAAATTAACTGTACAACAAATAGCAACCCTACCTAGAATGTGCAAAGCTGCATGAGATCTTGTGGTGAGAGCCCTCGATCCTGTTGGTAGGGCAAGTTCAGGACTTAGAATACTGCATCTGGATTGCATATCTGCTGCAGAGGGAAGTCTGGCATCAGCAACCACTGCATTGTAACACCACAGTTCTCTAGTATTTGGTCGGAACCTTTCAAGAAAAAGAATAATTACAGCACCTCAACATGTAGTTTCATTTAAAAAAATTCCTAAATACAACTTATGATACAAAGAGAATAAATAATATAGTCAGTTTAAAGAGAATAAGATGTAGGTCATTATTTTCCATATCTAAGCTAAACATATTAATAATTTATATCACAAGTGAAATAATTTGAAAATAGTAAAATAGATAATACTTCATTAATGTAGCAACTAACTGTACACTTAAAAATTTGATGTGTACATATAGATACGAAACTTTTATGCAACAAAAACCCCATTAAAAAGTTTATGAACAAAGGACAAGTTGAAAGAAAATATGTGAAGCATACATATTAAGACAAAACTACAACATCCACGATGTACAGAGCTAGAGACAATCAATCTAACAGCAAAAAGTGGGCAAAAGACACAGAATGCTATTCTCAGAAAGGAAACACCAGTAGAATGGATGTAGATATTCAACCTTATTAATGAACAGGAAAGCACCAAGAAAAGCTATAGAGAACCCACAATGTCCTCCTGTCATTATTCCACTTCTCTTATTTCTTTCTTAACAAAATCCTCAAAAAGCTGTCTCCATTCCCTAACCTCTTTTAGGGGTGAGAGGGCAGGGGAGATGGGTAGCTGTTGTTTAGTGAATATAGAGTCCTGGTTTTACAAGATTAAAAAGTTCTGGAGACCTACTGTACAATCACATAAATATATTTTACACTACTGATTGTATACTTTAAAGTGATTAAGATGGTAAATTTTATGTTGTATTTTTTAATCATAATTAAAAATTCTTAAAAATTATTTTTAAAAAGTACTTAAGATAGTACTTGGCACAAATAAATTTTATGCTAGTAGCTTCTACAAATTAGTAGCATTAATATTATTGCATTATTGTTTTTGAGAAGTCCTATTAATCTAATTGTTATTTCTTTATAGGTGATCATTCTTTTTTCTCTGGTTGCTTTAAGATTTTCTTTTGGTCTGAAGCATTCTACAGTTTTGCTATAATGTCTCTTGATTATAGATAATCGAAATATTTTAATATATAGTTTCTATTATCTGTGGATTCAAAATTTTTTTAATTCTGGAAAATTCTTAGGCATTATCTTTTCAAATATTGCTTGTCCTCTATTATCACTAATCTTTCATTTTGGAATGCTTAATCTATAATATCTCCTTCTTGAATATCTATTAGATTTTTCTCATATTCTTCAAATCTCTTAACTTTCATGTTTTTTATATTTTTGTCACTCTGTGGCATTCTGGGTAATATTCCTGATGTGTCTTCTGGTTTATTAATTCTCTCACCTCTTCAAATCTCCTGATCTACCCATTTGTTTAAAAAACAATTCTTCCTTTATAAACAGTCTGCTTCATTGTTTTTGAAATATGTCTCATCATTTTAAGTCTCATTTTGAGTCTTTTGTTTGCCCAATTTTGTGCTTTATTTTTAAACAGTTCACACATAATTTATATTGTTTCTGATGATTCCAACACATGAAATTGACCTTGCTACTGAAATTCTATTGAATTACACTAACAGTGATGTTCCTTACATGTTAAGGAACCCTATACTTCAAACTCTTGTTTGATTAAATCTTACTTCTTTAAAAACCTGTGGGCCTAAATGGAGGAACTTTTCTCTAACGATGATTAATTCTTGCCTTTTGCTGGCAACAAAGGGGATTACTTATCTGGTTCCACTTTATCATTATTCCAGAGCCAGTGGCTTAATCTGAGAGTTCCAGGATCAGTTTCTATTTTCCTCACCTTGCAGCTGGCACAATGCTTATTTTCCAAATCGCAGGGCTGATAACAGCATCTGCCCTCAGCGCAATCCAGTGTTTCAATATGCTGACTGTTGGCTGCTCAAGGATCAACTCATGGAGGTGTGATTTCTATTTTTATGCTGGTTTTCTTTTCTTGAGGTGGAGGGGGGATTTATGGGAGAGTGATGGTAATATTAGTGATTTCTTGGCTGAGTGCCAAGCACTGAAGAAAATACAAAGTTTGTTTTTTTTAAGTATAGGGTCTTTCCAAGTATCTACTTAACCAAATTGCCAAAAGTGGAAATCCCCATTCGCTCTTCAAATCACACCCACCTAGTTTGCACATAACACTTCAACGAAATTATTTTTCTCAAAGTTGGAAATAACTTCTAAGTAGCCAAATCCAATGGAATTTTTGTATTAGTTTAGCCAACCCCTCAGCAGTGTTTAACACCACTGAGCAACCCCTCCTCTTGACTCACTCTGCCTCCCCTTTCTATAACAGCATGCCCTCCTGGCTTTCCCTTGAAGTTCACAGGCTGCTCCTCTGTCTCCTAAGCAGTTCTTCCTCCCTATTTGACTTTTATTATAAATTTGGAAAGTTCTCAGGGCTTGGTCCAGGACTCTCTTCTCAACCTACATTCTCTGCTTAGGCGATTTCATTCAATACCACGGCTTTAGGTGCCATCTATAAATGAAAAACTCTCAAATTTATATCCCCAATCTAGACGAATCCTTTGAGCCTGACATCCGTCTAATTGCCTACTGAATATTTTCACTTAGATCCCAAACTTACCATGTCAGAAACAGAAGTCTTTACAAAAATTTCTCTCTCTGCCTTTCTTGGCTCAGTTAATGTTACCACTGCCTACTCAAATTCAAAGTCAGAACCTTAGGAATCATCCCTGACTACTTCCTTTCTTTATCCTCCCAATACAAGCAAGTCTGATTGGTTCTACTCCAAAATACAGATTGCCAACTACTTCTCTCCATCTTCCCCACTACAAACCTAGTTCAAGTGATCATCTTTCCCTTACACTACTGCATTACCTTCTACCTTGCCTCCTTCCAATCCATTCTCCACACCAAGTATTATCTCTTCATGTCACTTCTCAACTCAAATTCCTACAATGACTTCTTATTTTAAAGAAAATTCAAATTCCTTAATCTAGCCTACAAAGTCCTACATGTCCTGGCCCTGCCTACTCCTCTGATTGTATTTCATGCCCCTCACTACGCTTTGGCCACAGTGGCTTTCTTCAAATTCCTAAAATACTGCCAAGCTCTTGCTTACATCAGAGTATTTGGGCATACTAAAGTTTTACTGCCCAGAAAACTTTTTCTGACTCTTCAAATGCTTGGTTCTTTCTTATACTTCAGGATCTTAGTTTATATTGTCTCCACTGTGTGGAAGAGAGGTCTCTGCTGTTATTCTCACACAGCATCCTCATTTTCCTTAATGGTGCTGAGCAAGATCTATAAAGTATATTATTTATTCACCTTCATATAGTTTCTACCCACTAAAAAAATTATTTCCTTAACAACACAAGCATTGTCTTACTTTATGTTATTCTTTACTTACCATATGTATACACTTATACTATATTTATTGAATAATATACTTACAAATATTTATTGAATAATAAAATAAAATAGGAAAAAATGGAAAAAATAGTACTATTTACGTATGCTAATAGTATGTGGAAATATGATTTCTCAAATACAGTTAGTGAGAAAGTACTGAAGAGCACTTAACAGTATACATCCATATTTTATGAGCCTATCTTTTAACTCAGCAATTCCACTTCTTAAAAGCTATCATGTAGAAATACTCTCACATGTGTACAAAACTCTGTGTGTGGATATCCACATGTGTTCACTGTAGCATTACAGGTAATACCATAATATTAAAAAACAGTCTAAAATCGTCACTCATGGCCAGTTTAGTTTATTTCACATATCTAAACTATACAATTCTATGCAGTTTTAATAATGAGTAGGAAAGATCCCCAAATTATTGTGGAGAAAAATCTAACTTTTAGAATAAGTATATTTTTATTTACATAAAAAGCAAAAATACATGCCTTTTAAAAGGTGTCAAACAATATAAACCAAACTTAATACTGTGATCCATAGAGAAGGTTAGTGGGATTTGGCATGGGGGAAGAAAAAGATCTGAAGAATGACCATGCTTTTCCCTATATGTATTTTTGCTTTGCTTTTTAAAAAATTAACAGAAATTCATGTATTGTTTGTATAAATTTTTAAGTGGGAAATAAAATCACTATTCTTAACATTTATCTGCTCTTTACAGATAGTAAATTTCTAATTATTCAGGAGAAGTTAGCTTCTAAAGAATACAAAAGGAAGATGATGTAGGCCAAAAGAAAAGTCAAAGTTAGCTAATACTGGATCTGTAATGCTTATGATAGCTGTAAAATGCTCAAGTAACCTACTAAAAACACAAAAGGACACAAAGCAGCCAGAAGCCAGGGTAACAGAAAGAAACTCTTATCCTGATTTAAAGAAAAATACCTCCAGCTGTTTTACTGAAACATCTTTTAATCTGTTTTGAAACAATGGAGAAAATGATCAAGGTGCTGAAAACCAAGGGCATTTAAGACCATCACAAATGGGTGGTCCCACTGCCACCTCCATAGGTGAAAAAGATAGGACTCTGTTAGTCGACACCATACTTCAGAGTTTAAGACCCCAGGGAAATGGCTCTAGTTCAACTAAGTCTGTACTGTTAGAACTTAGTTATACTTTTATTACTAACTTATGAACACATCCAGGAACAAATTCCATACAGCCAATTTTTATTTTTGTTTTGTTAATGCAAATTTACTTCATTTAAAAATAAAACATGTAAGAACTACCAAAAAACATCAATTTACACCTAAGTCCAAACCAGGGTTTGCTCTTTGGTAACTAAGTCTCTTATACATTGACTTGTAAACAGTAAATAATTGAAGACAGTTCTATCTTTACACCTACTCTCCTCTCTATCCTCTCTATTCTATCCTATTGTGATGACTCTAACCTTGGTTTTTAGTACCTCATGTCTTCATAAGAATGACTACAAAAAACCACTCATATATAGTCTCTCGTGATTTAATGTACCCTGTACAATGCTGCCCAGGAGATCTAAAAGCACTATTCAACCCAATTTTGGCCTCTAGGTCTCCTCACAAAATGCCCAAATAAGAGTAAGCTGGTCAGCAAGTTGGGAAGCACTGCAATTTCTTCACCCTGAATGCAGGCCTCATTATCAACCTCTGTTTTGGAACAATGAAGAAAATGATCAAGGAGCTGGCAAGGCATTTGAAATCATCTGTCCCCAAGACTTGACTGGCTGATGGAAATGCAAGCAGGCATGGGCATTAGAAAGAAGACAGAGGAAAGGTCTCCTCCCTCTCCTCACTCATGAACCTCCAACCTTTCAACTTACCATAATTCCCACTTACTAAGGTTGGACACAAGAGGAAAGAAAAAAGCTCCCAGCCCTAGGATGAGCCACTCTGGTAATGGCGGAGTACACCTCCTATTAGTATGCAAAGCTAGAAACACTGAGAAGGATGACTTTTTTCTTTATTCATTTGTAAATAAAGCACCACATTTTAAACAAATATAATATAATTTCTTTTTTCAGTTTCTTGTGTTCCTCTGTCTCTACATTTTTATAATTTCCAGAGTTTATATTAGCCCTACACATTTTTCTAACAATATGGGCATTTTGTTATGGACTTTCCTAAAGGGCAGGCTTAATTACCTTCTTTATTCTGTACTGTCTTTGGCATTATTTCTTCCATATAGTTGGTAATAATTAGATATTTATAGGAACAAGAAATAGAATTAATTCTATACAATATAAACAGGATTGCTAATAAACTAAAATAATTAACAATAGAACACTTAAAAGTAAAACTAACAATTAGCCCAGGCGTGGTGGCTCACGCCTGTAATCCTAGCACTCTGGGAGGCTGAGGCAGGAGGATTGCTCGAGGTCAGGAGTTCCAGACCAGCCAGAGCAAGAACAAGACCCCTGTCTCTACTAAAAATGGAAAGAAATTATCTGGACAGCTAAAAATATATATATATAAAAAAAATTAGCTGGGCATGGTGGCACATGCCTGTAGTCCCAGCTACTCGGGAGGCTGAGGCAGGAGGATTGCTTGAGTCCAGGAGATTGAGGTTGCTGTGAGCTAGGCTGATGCCAGGGCACTCTAGTCTGGGCAACAGAGCGAGACTGTCTCAAAAAAAAAACCACAAAACTAACAATTACAATGACAGTAGCAAACAGTTCTATAGCACCTATTATGTGGCTCTATTATTATTATCCTCATTTTATAAACGAGAAAACTGAGGCACACAGAGTCAAAGTAACTTCTTCAAGATGACTGAGAAAGCAAACTGTGGAACTAGGATAAACCGAGGCAGTATGGTTTAAAACGCATACTCTTAACCGCTATGCTACACTGTAAAAGTCCCTGTAAATCACTACAGTAGAAATGTAGTTTCTGGTTAAACGAGAGGGTTCTCATGTGCGAAAAGTCTGCTTATACATGAATTTTATATTACTACAAGAGTATAATTTGATCAAACTTATTTACTACTCTATTTTACAAATGGAGATGCTTACCTCCAAATTACATCATACACAGGATCAAGACACACACCAAATCCTTGCAGATCCTCTTGTTCTGAGTCATTAAAGGTTTTACAACTCCCATCCACTTTATTTATCAGAAGACATTTAAATGGAGGAGGTTCTGATAAAGAAGCAGGTACCAAGCCTTGGGGGAAAAATACTTATGTATAATTTTAGTATGCATTACCCTTTTATATTCCCCCCAACCCAAAAATTATTATTATCTCCATTTCCCAGATAAAGAAGCTGAGACATAAAGATGTTAAGTAACTAAAAAATCTTTAAGTGGGAGAATCAGGACTAAAACCTCAGGGTATCTAAATCCACAACACATGCTCCTAATCTCTACGCTATACCACTCTATATAACAATTAATCATGGTAACATGGACACAAAGTATGGATTGATAACTTGGTCTTAATGAAACTTCAAAGTTTGCTTTATTTAACCTCTCATAAAGATTAATTTCTATCATTTATTTAACAATAAAAAATAGGGAAAATTCTCACTCCAATATAGGTTTTATCCTACTACAATTTCACTCATATTTCCACCACCGTCTAGCTTAATAAATACTCTGGTTTCTACATCTCTCAATTATTCCATTCTTCCAGCACACATACACACACGTAAACACAGACACCTAGAGGCTTCGTTTAAGTTTTTTCCAACAGAAAGAAAACAAAAAGCTACGAGACTGTATCTCATTATAGGGAAAGGTGAATCATTTACTATCAATCAATAATCAATAATTTATTTTTGGTATTACCTATTATGTGTTTACTGGCAAAAATTTCTGACGTAGCAAGTACATGAGAATTAATAAGTGCTTCATCAATTCGTAAGAAAGTCTGGTCCCCACTTGCACCTATCCAAGTAGCTTTTCTTCCATATTTTGATCCAATGTTAGGCATGGGAGCTGGCTTTGCATTCCAATATGGCACATCCAAAATTGGTCTGCCTAGTTGTCCTTTCTAAAAGATTAAATAAATCATATTAACAATATTGCTGTATAAACAATCTATAATATTTATAAAGTTAAGGAGACAGGTGATAAAAACAGCTCTGTATCTTACTCTTCGTCAGTTGTTTGTTTTTTTAAATAAATAAAATATATGAGAAACTTAGACCAAATATCTATAAAGTAATAATTTCTACTATTCCTGGGAAGTCTCCCCCCAATAAAGCACAAAATGCACTAGTTTTTTAAAAGTCGAAATATTTTCTACACAAGAAATCTCCCTGAAATATTACTTTGCCTTCACCTACATTTAAATATATAATATGTTAAAAAATTAGTATTACATATTGTTCATTTAAAAAATCACTTTGACATTATAAGTTGATAGTACAAAAGAAAGTTACTATTGAACTCATACAATCTGAAAATATTTTGGTACAAGACCAAAATAACAAACACCAAAACTGTAAATATAATTAGAAAACACATAACATTGTTTTTACATGATGTTTTAGTAAGCTATTTCATTTATGTTTTAAAATAAATAGCACAATCAATGATGAGGTAATGTCTTAAGTAAATAATGGTTAACCACTTAAAAAGTAAGGCTGTCTGCCTGGCATGGTGGCTTACGCCTGTAATCCCAGCACCTTGGGAGGCTGAGGCAGGAGGATCACTTGAGGCCAGGAGTTTGAGACCAGCCTAGGCAACATAGCAAGATCCCAGTCTCTACAAAAAATAAAAATTAAAAAAAGAAAAGAAAAGAAAAAAAAAAAGCATGGCTGTCTATAGGTACCTGGTTAGGTAAGAGTTTAATTTAAAAAATAATAGGAAGTTTCTCTCTACTAAGCCAGTAGCTGAAAAAGAATGTTAATGTTGAATTGGTAGATATCCATCCACCCCCAGCTCAGGAGCTTTCTCTCCCCATAGCATTCTGGAATAAGAGAGTCTGGGGCACTGCAAACACTCTGATCAATTTGTCATCCAACTACCATATTTCCACTGAATTCTCTACTCTTTAAACATTACAGCAAGAAAACAGCCACAGACTGATTGCAGAAGCAACTGAGCTTCAATACTTGGGCACAACCAGTGAAAGAAAAAGTGGCACTTGATCAGAGAACTAGCTAAAACATTCAATGCTTATTCTCACTCTCTTTCAATGTCTATCCTTATTTTTTGACAAAGGAAAAAAAAGAGCATACAAATGTGAACAGTAAGCAAAGTACATTATATTCAGGACGATATTCTGCTTTGGGAGAAAACAGAAATTAGTTATATTTTTCATGACTATTGAAATACATACATATTCCCTTACTACCAAGCAACTAATGGGAAGAAAAGCACACCTCTAACAATATGATCTAAAAATGTGACAGATACCTCTACAGCCCCACAGGACTCATAATGTGGTCATAAATAAGCCACACACTCAAATTCATAAAAGTTCACAACTAGAACTTACTGTCTGATTTCAAATCTTGCACTCACAATTCCCTCAAAAGACACAAAACCAATAGGCAGAGCAAATAAATCTACACATGACTCAAACCTTCAACAGTACTACCAGACAGCAGATACCACAATCTTTAAATTTCCTGTAACCAGAAGAAGAAACCAAATTCCAAAAGTTCTCTCCACGTACCTGCCACTGTAAACCTGAGGGTATGGAGAGTATGAAAGGTGAGACTCTTCAGAAGGAGAACAAGGGATTAGTTTTGCAGGATGTGGAAACAACCCAAGTGCCCATCAATACATGAGTGAATTAATAAAATGTGGTATATGTATACCATGGAGTTCTACTCAGCCGCAAAAAACAATGGTGATATAGCCCTTCTTGTATTATCTTGGATAGAGCTGGAACCCATTCTACCAAGTGAAATATCACAAGACTGGAAAAACATGCACCACATGCACTCACCATCAAATTGGCATTAACTGATCAACACTTATGTGCACATATAATAGTAACATTCATCAGGTGTTGGGCAGGTGGCAGGGGGAGGAGGAGATGGGTATATTCACACCTAATGGGTGCAATGCACACCGTCTGGAGGATGGACATGCTTGAAGCTGTGAGTCAGGTGACGCAAAGGCAATATATGTAACCTAAACATTTGTACCCCCATCATATGCTGAAACAAAAAAAATAATAAAAAAAAAATTAAGAACAGAGGAGTGCGGAGGACTTAGAAAAACCAAAGGAAAAAGCATCCCGCAAAAGAGAAAGTCCAATATCTAATGCTAAAATTCTAAATATGGTTCAGGACTTGAAGGTTCGCAGCACCAACTACGGGAAAGGGGCTTGAAAGTAAGCAGGACCATTTTTCATCCATCAGACTGGCACAAATGAAAAGATATGACAACAAATTCTTTTGGCAATTCTGTGAAGAAACAAGCAGTGTTGTACATTGCTAGTGTGAATGCAAAATATAGGGGAATTGTTAAAATCTCACAAATCTACATAGGCATTATCCTTCAACCCAGCAATACTACATCTAGGAATTTACTTCAAAAATATACTTTTAACAATATTCATTATTATAATTGCTAAATATTGGCAAGTATTTAAACATCCAAGCATAAGAAACTGAATGAATAAACTACAGTATATACACATAATGAAGTATCAGGCAGAGGTTAAAAAAAGAAAGAAGGGCTCTACGGACTAATATGGACTGATTTCTAGGAAATAAAGTGAAAAGAGCAAAGTTCAAAAGATCATATATAGAATATTACCTTTTGAAAAACAAAGAAGGGAAAATATGTATGTGAGTATATATATATACATATACACACACACACATATATATATACACAATGTCATGTGTCACTTAACAATGGAGATACATTCTGCGAAATGCATTGTTAGGCAATTCCATCATTGTGTCATATCAGAGTGTACTTACAGAAACCTAGATGGGATAGCCTACTACACCCCTGGGCTACATAGTATGGCCTATTGCTCCTAGGCTACAAATTTGTACAGCATATTACTGTACTGAATACTGCAGTCAAGTGTAACACAATAAGTAAGTATTTGTGCATCTAAACACATACAAACATAGAAAAGGTACAGTAAAAATACTTAACATAATCTTATGAGACCACTGTCGTATATGCAATCTGTCACTGACTAAATTTTGTTATGTGGCGCATGACTGTACATGTATACATACACAAACACACATATATATAATAGTGTGTGTGTGCTTGTTTATTCATTTTCACAAGAAGAAACACAAGAAGTATAAACTGGAAAACTGATACTCATTACCTACAAGTGTGGAGTGAAAGGGGTAGGGAAGCAGGGATGCCAGGCATATGGGAGCAAGTGATACCTGTCTGAGTATACAATTTTTTTATAACTTAACTTTTGGAAACATGTTAATATTTCATATATTCAAAAAATAAAATAAAATTTAATCAAAAGGTATGTGGAGGGAACTCTTAAACTACTAAACTAAAAGCAAACTGACAAGTGAACCCAACACTGTTCCAAAGGAATCACATAATCCCACTGAAAGGGCATGACAGAAAGAATCTAGGTCACTTATGTACACAGTGTTTGACTATATACCTCAGTCTTGGGGTAAGGAGGGGAACAGGAGCAAGAGTGACAAAGAAATCTAGGATTCCTTTTAGTGAGTTTCGTTTTTTTGAACTGGTATAGGCAAAACAAATATAAAACTATTTTAGACATATTTTAGGAATGCGTAAGAAATAAATATATTGACATTGTTGGGACCAGGAATTCTTAGTGTGGAAGAAGGGTTATGTATGGAACAGGACAAGGTAAGAAAGAACCCTATGGGAATGGACTGAAATTGGAGGTAACAGTGGGGCTTATGATTTCTAAAATACATATATGTATGTGTTTACACACATATATGTATACTGGGCATGCAAAGAAAGACATCCCACAGTGATGAACACATCTAGGGCCCCACTGGTATCTAATACTATTCCCCACTGAAAAGAAACAGGGTTCTTGAAGAAATGGTTGATTCTAGGACTGATACAGGGCCTGAACAAGATAAACCTTGAACAACTTATTATGTCAGGAAGAAAGTAAATGCTCAAAAAAATGAAGGGCATGTCACAAGAACATAGGAACCAGCTTGGACTCCTAATGCCCAAATCTGAGATAATCTAATCATTCAAATAATTAAAGGCAATAATGAAGAAAATATAAATATCTGAGTCTATACTAATAATAAGTAGACAGACAAGAAAGGAGGGCTCTTGCTCCCAGGAAATTTGCAAAGTGCCTATTGGTGATTGTGGAGATGGTGCTGGAGTTGGAAAATCATTCTACCAACATTATAGTAAAAACTGGTTCAGGCAAAAATGATTAAGGGATGCTAAATCTAGGGGAAAACTTTGATGAGAAACAGGTATCTTTAAAGTATCAACCCACAGCTTGCTTAGTAGTTGCAAAGAAGAAAACAGTAGAGGAATCAGACAACATTTGACCTGGTGATAAAAATTTACATCACCAATGAGTAACAGACGGACATTCTGTGCCACCAGAGGTGATGTGCTGAGATGAAACACAACATCACTTACAGAGTATTTTGGCCTGGATGCATATCTAAATCTGAATCTAAATATGAGGATATATCAGAGAATGAAAATGAAGAACATTTAACTAAAAGAAGAGTACCATTTACTTCAAAAATGTCAACATCAATAATAGATAATAAAAAGCTGTGGAAATGTGAGAAATTAAAGGAGACTAAAGGGACATTACAAGCAAATGCAATGCCTAATCCTGGATTGGAGGGAAAAAATGCCAAAAAGTAATTATTGGGTCCATTTATAAAATACAAACTAAAGTATTTAAGAATAAAGGGCCATAATGTATGCAAATTATTCTTAAAGAATTCAGGAGGCAAATGTTTTATATACTCACACGCATGTGTGCATAAACACATGTGTGAAAGGATTCAGGGAAAAAATGTCTTACATACACATATACAGAGGCATACACACACAATGTGTGTAAGAGACAGCGTATATGTGTGCAAATAATAAAGCAAATACTAGCTCAAAATGTTAACAACAGGCAAATCTGGTTAAAGAGTACATGGGCATTCTATGTACTATTCTTATTTTTTTAACCTTGCTGTAAGTCTGAAATTATTTCCAAATAACAGAAAGATTGTTTTAAAGTTCACATTTACATTTTTTAAAAATCAAGAGTTATGAATTATATCCAAGAGATTTAGGTTCTAGAGTTCAGAACCATACCCATGTCAGAGATGGTACAAATTTATTATCACAGTCTCACAAAGATTTTCCTTGATATCTACCATGCCCAAACTATACAAATTCTTAGAGCAGTTTCACTCTTTTCAAGCTTTGGCAGGGGGTGGGAGGTTAGCAAGTACACATAGACAGGTAAACAGACATACAGAGAGGAAAGTACAATTTTAAACAAATCTAATAATAAAAAAAAATTAGGCTTTTAAAAAGTTCTAAAATAGAGTTCTCTATCTTTAAAAAAATGAATCTTTAAAAGATAGATGAAAATTAACCTTTCAAATAACAGAATTAGCTCCACTGAATGCTTAAAGGGCTTTGATCTGGAATAAACATGTTGAATTCTAACACAGCTGTTAAATTCAATAAATTCTAACACTGAGCTAGAGAAGAAAATTATTTCAAAGAATATCATTTAGGTTTTGTGTGTCTTGGGGGTGGAGGCAGGAAATATGCAATGATTATAATACAAGAATTCACAGGAACCAGAAAAAAATAGCTAATGTACACAAATTATAAGGCAATGGTATAATGCAATATTATGAATGTTTAAAAAATTCCTTACAGAAAAACTTCCAAATGTGAAGACCTGTCCATCCATTAAAAGTACTGCCGTGTGGTTGCTGCCTGCAGTGACTTGTGTGCTAGGGCCTGGCAATGCTTGAACAAGAGTGGGACATCCCCTGGGTTAAAAAAAAAAAAATTAAGTCAATTTCTTACAAGACTCAACTGAAATAAAAAACAATATATAAACAATGCAATAAGGATAAGGAGTAGAAAAGATAAAAGACACTAATAAGAATATTCAGTAAATACTTATTTAGGTGCTTGGTAAACAAAGATGAAAAAGATATAGTCGATGACTTTAAGGAGATCATTGAATAGATTTTCTAAATTTAATATGCTAATCATGAACATATAAGATTTAATTTTACTGAAAGACTGGTGCTACCTTTATTTAAAAAAAATCTGTTACCTTGTACACTGAATGGCATGTTCAAAATCTCTGTAAGTATTTCTTGGATGAAATACAAATCATGCAATGCCCCAACAAGAATTCAATCCAGGAACCAGATGAAATAACTAATTTTATGGCCCTCTTTTTTAATTTTTATCACTAAGCTATAATTTTCAATCTTAAAATCACACTCAATGAGTCAGAATACAGTATCATTAGAGGCATTACAGTAGTGGCTATGGTATCAGCCTCTAGAGCCAGACTGTCTGAGTGGAAATCCTGGCTCCCCCACTTAACAGCAATGTGACCGTAACTTTGAACAAGTTTTTCATCCTTTTTGTATCTCTTTTCTTCTATAACATGGAAAATAACAAGTAGTATCTACCTCTTGAATAAACGGTAATTATTCAATAATGATAAATGACATCCTACTATCCTTTCCTTTTATTAAACATTTTTCGTAACAATTATCTATAATTAGAATAATAACGATTATAGAATTAGTCTACATATAATGAGAGAGCTCTTTTGAGATACTATTATAATACTTTAAATTTTTTAGAAAATTACATAAAATATATTTTTAATGATTATTAAGACTGCAATGAAAAATGAATTGGAAAGGAGCAAGATTAGTAGCTGAAAACCTAGTTAAGAAAATTTCGCAATAGTTTGGGTAAGTTACAATGAAGGCCTGAAGTAGGAGCAGCGAGAAGTGAAAGGGATGGTGAATTTGACAGCTATATAAGGAACAGAACTGATTAGACTTGACAGATAATCAATATGGGGCAAAGAAGATTTTTTGCTTAATCAACAAGGTAGATGGTGGCAATATTCACTTAAGCTGTAAGAATAAATGAGATCTAGGCAGAGTATTCAAGAGAGAAAAGAGAAGATCTTAGTTTGCCTTAAGAGTCTCTTCTAATGCGTTAGATATGGAGAGGTGAAGAAGAGCTCACAGACATCTAGTACACACCAGAGAGGAAGAAAGAATGCTGGGAAACTGTGGTGTGAGGAGAGTCATTGAAAGAGAAGATTTCAAGAGTGGGAAATAAGGTACATGCCAAATGCTCCAGGGAGACACACAAGTAACCACTTGATTTAGCAGAAGAAAGTCTATTTGGTACAAGTTAGCTCCACACTGTAGCAGACAAGGAGTTAACAGTGGTGTCGGAGAATATGCAAAATCTCTTTAAGAATCCCAGCACTAAAGGGAAAAAGAAAGGAAAACCAACAGCTAAAGGGAAGCTGAAGGAGAGGCTTTGTTCTTTTTAAGATGGTAGAGATTGGAGGACTTTAAAAGATTAGTAAAGATAAAGAGGCTAAAGAAATAGGTAACAAAGGAGATAAGAAACAGAAATAGATACCTAAGGAAAAGGTAGATAGATTTCATAGCATGACTAAGACAGGTCTCTCTTTCATTATAACATGAGTAAAGGAGCAGAGAGATGGTAAGGATGCAGGTAGGTTTGCGGGATTGTGGGGTTTTATTTTTGCTGTGATATAAATGGAGGTCCCAGCTAAGAGAAAGAAGGTAATGGGTGAGCGGAGAGTTTGAAGATTAGAGAAAAGGTATGGTGGTAGGTGGACCAGAAATACCTGTATCAAGAGTTTTCAACCTAGATCTAAAGGACTTCTAGGAAGTTCATCAGTGAGCTTCAAGAGATCTGTGAACCCCCTACATTTGTAAACAAACTTTTATGTGTATATTCTTCTACTTTTCTGGAGAGAGAGCCTATATTTTTCATTAAATTCCCAAAAGGTCTTAAAAACAAAATTGTTCAAAACTATACAAGGGGAAGACTACTGCTCATTGCAGAGGAACTGGTTGAATCTGGAAATTATATCTCAATCTGAACAGGTATGGTGATTTCTTTCTTTCTAGAAGCCTAATTGTAGGCATAGAAAATACAGACAGGTTGATTCATGCTTGAAGTTTTGCCATGTCCTCTTAATGGGAACAAGAGGGTGAAGAAAATTGAGGATACTGGTAAGCGTATAGGTGAAGAAACTAAATAACAATCACTAACTTGTATAGGAAATAAAGTAAAAAGGGTGAATGAGTAAAAAAGTAGATGACTGTACAGAATAAAGTACTGATGGAGTCAAAGGCAAGTAAAGAAGGGCTGCATAATAAAAGAAGAAATTGTCATCAGATTATAGATATTTAAACCTAAGAATTCAGAGTTGGGGCTATGCTAGATCCAGCATGGGGGCGTGGAAAGACATCCATTAATGCAGAAGTAAAGTACACTTGATATAGGGTGTCAAAGTAAGAACACTGTATGGGACCATTCACATGGATACTGAGATCACTCCTGACTACAACAAGACAATCAGAGTAAGAAAACACTCTGAGTCAGATGCTAAATTTTCAGGGAACAAAAGGGCAGTGACTGAAAGGTAGGAAAGTAATAAAAGGAGAGTTGAACAGAATGGCCACATCTCAAAAGAGCAGTTTTTCACTTGAAGATAGAGTAATATAGCTAAGAACAGCAGTGAAAAGTAAGTGGTTATGAATTCTGAGGTACAGGGAGTTGTGGCCAAGTAACAATTAACACTGCAAAGGGCTATATGTTCAACTATTGCCCTCACAGAAGTGTCCAGTTCAATTCAAACAAGGAACTGAAGGGAGAGTTCCTGTAACTGTTTACTAGTCTGCAGTTTACAAAGCACTTTCACATAAAATGTATCACTGATTATCAAATAATTCTATGGGTAGATCTGAAGAGCTTAAAAGATTTCTCCCAAGAATTGGTAGCAGGTCTTCTAGTACATGGTTTTTGAACTCTTTACATGATACTAATGAGCCCACTTATTAAATTATTTGGAAAACTGAGGAAGAACAGAAAAGAAAAATTATCTGTGTTGGCACAGGTACGTGCACACCAGGCATTGTGCATACATTATATTAATTCTACAACAATCCTATGGGTTATGAAAGCTAAAGCTTAGAGAAATTACAGTCACATAGCTGGTAAGAACTGAAGCAAAGATCTGAACCTTGCCTACACAGTTCCAGACACTATGATTGTGTAGCTTATTAGTATAGGAGGAGGACAGGATAACAAGAAAAAGATGAAGCTCAGAAACATTATAAGAATTATCAAAATCCCACTGGAAAAAGGAGAATAAAAGCATCTAGACTACATATTTTTTCCTAATTTACTAAAAATAGTAAAAAAAATTAGAATTCAAAAATGTAGAAAGCACAGTAAACAAAACAAATAAATTTAAAAAAAAAGACGGTTGGTAGACTTATGTCATGAATGAATGTATAAAAACCCTCATAAGCCTTTTGATATTCACTTTAAAAGGCAGCAAAAGTAACATCTAACATTTATAGAGCATTTACTATGGGTTGCAGCTAGGCTCTCTGCTAAGTCAGTCACCTATATATATCACTGAATTCTCACAGAACTTTCTGAGGGAGATAAACTTACTCCCATTTAATAGAGTAAGAAACTGAGACACAAGATTAAGTAACTTGGCCAAGGTCACAAAACTACCAAGTGATAGAATCAGGACCCAATCTAAAGAATGAACTCAGTCATTTTGGCAATACAACACATTAAATACAGAGAATATCAATAATATTTTTTCATCATCATGCACACAATATTTATCTTACATTAATCAACATATTATTGTGTGCTATACAATAAATTCCAATTCTAGCACTTGATTACTAGAAACTTTTCAAAAACACTCTCCAACTGTACACTTTATTTCACTAAATATCTGTAAATGCTTTGCTTAGTGGTAGTTAATATGTATGCTTTAGGGGCTTTGTTCCTCTTAGGATTGTTCTTCTATATAAGTGGTCAACTCCTTTCTGAATAAATAAAAGAGTTCTTGGTTCCTGCTTTCGATGTCCCCCACAGAGCCAATCAGTGCTGAAGACAGCAGTGGTCTTGATGAACTTCTAATCCACTAGGCACAACGTGTAGGTGGGATGATGCTGTGTTATCCAGTTTAGCACTGCCTGTGCACCACATGCAATTAGCCTTCCAGTTACAACTCAATTAATGGAACCAGGTGTAAAATGTTCCATGCTAGTAAAGAATAACTTTGGGCAGTTAAAGCCGATCCTACCATGGTTTAATCTTCTTAACAAACTCTGATATTTTGTTTGAAAATTAAAAGCTATCACATTTAATATTTCATGAAGATGATAAATTCAAGCTATTCAAAATATGGAAAAAAAAACCACAAAAAAACAAAATATTGAGCATACTGCTATGATATTGTCACCTGAGGAAGTTTGGCCTGAAACTGCCCTAACATCTCTCCAGACTTCCAAATCAAAGAATGGTATTTAATGGTATAACCAGGACCACAAAGCAATGTTCCTAGATAACCTCTTCATTTTAATAGCCTTCATGAGCACTTTTTCCTTTAACAGCCATTACACCTCAATGTGGTATGGCAGGATCTTGTGCTTATGCAGCTCATTCTTCATAAGATGAAGATAAGTAAGAGAACATAACCTGAGGGCTATGGTTTGATTATAGTCATGATTTTCACTATTTCGCCTCCCACTCAATCATGATCATGAAATATAGCTATTTGCCAATTATTTTCTTTGGAGAAGTACTTTTTCTGCTGGATACTTGACTAAGATCGTATCTTGTCTAACTGCAATGCACATTTCCCAGTTTATTTGGCTCACAAAATAATCACCAGCTAAATAATAACAACAACAATAATGGCAATAATGATAGTAACAATAAACACTCTTCTTCTGGGTCATAAGTCTTCATTGAGAAACCGAACAGGAAGTTGCCAAGTTGTTCTCCACACAAATTACAGTTGTCCCTCTGTATCCTCAGGGGATTGGTTCCAGAACCCCTCATGGATAACAAAATCCAGATGCTCAAGATCCTTACATAAATTGGCATAGTATTTGCATATAACCTATGCACATACTCCTGTGTATGTTAAATCATCTCTAGATTATGTTTAATACCTAATACAATGTAAATACTATGTAAACAATTGTTATACAGTATTGTTTAGGAAATAATGGTAAGAAAAAAAATGTCTGTACATGTTCAGTAGGCCTAACCGTATTTTTGATCCATGGTTGGTTAAATCCATGGATGTAGAACCCAATATAGACGGCCAACTGTAATTACAAGCCCTGATTCACTTCTGCATATCAGTCATGCTATTTAATTTTAAAACAAAATATCTGTTGGCTTCTAACACCTGTCATATAGTAATTGCTCAACCCTTTCAAGTCACTGATATTCTGTCACATCCAGCAGTGACATTTGATAAAGTAATTCTGCCAAAAACATCTTTTGGTCTATTTGCAAACACAATATTTTTCATTAAATATTTGTGATTGAGAGTTTTACAAACCTCTTGATAGTAGTGTCAATTGTATGCTGTACTTGTATTTTTAATGAGAAGTTCAACTCATTGGTATCTTAATCATCTCTTATCATTAGCAACAAAAAGAACATTCCCTTTCATTGTCATCTTCTATACATGGATCTGACCCTGTCACAGCTCTGTGGGTAGGCAGTGGTTCTTATCCTGGATGCACACTAGAATCTGTGGACCTTTTGGAAAAACTCTGATGCTGGCATACTATCCAGCACTTCCCAGCCCCTCACCCTGTCCCACTCCCAAGTCTCCCAACACATACAACTCTTAGAAATTCTAGATGCAGAATCCAGGTATGATATGTTTTAAAGTTCCCCAAGTGATTCAAATGTACAGCCAGAGTTAATAACCACTGGTCTTTACCATGTAAATGGCATAATTTCATCCTTGCCATAGTAGTGGGGTGAGATCAAAATAAACTGAAAATCTTAGATTTTATTTGATGACTAGGGGAAGAGAAGTGCTCCTACTTTCACTGTATGTGAATGAAAAGACATAGAAGTCCCCTCAATTCTGGAAGATAACTTGTGACTACAAAGGAGAATAAGGCAGAGAGTAAAGAGAAAAAAAGAAGTGGGATCTTTTGACAAATTGAATTGCTGAGTCAAGTCTGGCCTGAAGCTGCCCTACATCTCTCTAGACTTGATAAATAAGCCTGTTTCCATGGTGGGACAGCCATAAATACAGATCACTCAGATCTCCTTCAAGACAATTTGGGAACGGAGTTAAATGACAGCCTCAGGTGCTGTCCCTTCAGATCCACAAGGCTATTTGTCCCCCGGGATGCTACCAGCCTATGACTGAGCACAGTGAAGGTATAAATGCGGGCCCATTCCTGTTCAACGCAGGCCTCCTCCAAAGGCATTCTTAGTTTGGGGACACCCCACTGGCCTTACTGAAACTCTCTCTAAGCTATAGCGTAATCTAGACTCTTCCTACCCAAACCTTCCTTCCCCCTCTCCTTTCATAGGAGTCAGATCTGTATCATGTCTGAAGGCTCTCCCTGCCTATGCCTGCTCTTTTCCCCTTTATCTTTCTTTTTTTTTTTTTTTTTTTTTGACAGAGTGTCACTTTGTTGCCCGGGCTAGAGTGAGTGCCGTGGCATCAGCCTAGCTCACAGCAACCTCAGACTCCTGGGCTTAAGTGATCCTACTGCCTCAGCCTCCCTAGTAGCTGGGACTACAGGCATGAGCCACCATGCCCGGCTAATTTTTTTGTATATATATTTTTAGTTGGCCAGATAATTTCTTTCTATTTTTAGTAGAGACGGGGTCTCACTCTTGCTCAGGCTGGTCTCGAACTCCTGACCTCGAGCGATCCACCCGCCTCGGCCTCCCAGAGCTAGGATTACAGGCGTGAGCCACCGCGCCCGGCCTCCCCTTTATCTTTCACAGGAGTTTACCCCTTGTAAGTTCTCCACATATCTAATCCTGTCCTAGCATTTGCTTCTTGGAAGACCCGAACTAATAAAGATGGATTTTCTATTATTTTTGACCAAAAGCATTCTGACTATATTATGCCGAGTATGAACTTGGCTGCTGTAATAAAAGCCAAAGTAAGAGAGACTTAGAAAAAATTTTACTTGTCACTCAAGTAGTGTCCAAAATCGTAAGGCACTGATGTAGCAGTTCATGGTGTCAGGGACTCAGGCTATTCCTTTCTTTTAGCTGGGCCATTCTAAATACAAGGACACCAACTTAGGATCTCTATGATGACTTCTCCAGTTTCTGCCACCATGTGTGCATTCCAGCCAGCAAGCTGGGAGGGAAAAGGGGGAAATGGAGAGATACACCCCTTCCCTTTAACAGAAAGATTCCACAGGAGAACCTATCACTTTAGTTCACATGGCCACATCGTGCTGCAATGGAGGCTGAGAAAGGTAGACTTTAGCTGCAAGGCCTTGTCATCAACTACAACTCCACTACCAAATAAAGTAGTGAAGAACAGATATTAGGAAATGACTAATACCAATCTATACCATAATTAATCCTTTACTATTTGGAATAAGTCAAAATACTTTATCAGAGAGACCAATAGGTTCTGTCTGAAAATTATTCAAAATCTTAAGCAACTGTATGTTAATATTAGAAAAAATTTCAAAACAGAAAACATCAAGGAATATGATTGAATCCATTACTGACTTTTTAAAAAAACACAATTTGGAAACAGTCACTGTCTTTTCTATCGCCATGTACAGACTTTGAAAAGATAGCAATTGTTAAGAATATACTTTCAAATTTAAAATGCAAATCTGCTTTTCTCCTGAAATTATAAAATCAGTTGACCCCACAAAAGCACTCAACTACAAAATCTGAAAACACCAATAATTCATGGGCCACACTTTGCAAAACAGTGGTATATTATTTTAATTCTACAAATATATATTTAAGAAGAAAGAGACAGAGAAGGAAAGACGAAAAAAAAAAAAGAAAAGTAAAGAAAAAACCAAACCAGTATCTTCAAAACAAGTTAGTGAGTACCTGGAGTTGACATCTCCATGTCCCAGCTGCCCATGCTGCCCATAACCAAATGTATAGACATCTCCATTTTCCATTAAAACCACTGAAACCAAAATACATAGTTTTATTTTTCCCTTATATGGATTTTATATTTCTATTACAATTATACTATAAGAACTGCAATTCTCACTATTTAAAATATATAGAGCCATAAAATAGGCAACTGAAGCACAAATTTATATTTACTGAAAAGTAAATATAATTTTAGTTCTGCAAAATATTTTTGTAGGTCATAAAAATGCATAATGCTTTTCATAATGCATACTTTAAAATTCTCACAAATGCCATTTAGTAACATTAATAGTTAATAACACATATTGGTTCAGGTCAACAGTAAAATCTTAATAATTAGTAACTACATATAAAATATTATTCTCCCATATCTAGGGTAATTATAGATAGGAGATGAGTTAGGGCTCTTCACAATTATGTACCTCAATGAAATGGCAGAACTTTAATGTCTGTTAATGCCTTATCAAATATTCCTCAAAAAAAGGAATTTAACATTTTTTATTTTCACAAAGGTTTAACAGTACAACCTAAGATATCTAACCCAACTGTCAATAATTTAATAAGAATTTAATTATTTTCTACATTTAAAAAATAATTTGTTGATGTACATTTATCATTGAACAGTAACAAAATACAGGAACATGTTATAAAAACCACAGCACTGTAGAATTGAAAGAGATTTCAGAGATTTTTTTCATCTTCAGTAATTTCTTGAAATGAATTATAAAATAAGTCTATAAGAAGACAGATTAGAAGTCAGATCTCTAGACAAGTACCTGTTCCATCATGCCAAAGTTTTAAAAAGAGATTCTATAATAAATACAAAGCTCTTGTAGATTTGAGAGCTATTGGCACACCATAGCTTTTAACACACAGTTAACAAACTATGCTTGTCAAAACTAAACAAATAAATTATTTAGCACAATTGTAAAAATGTAATTATACCCTAAAGTTCCAGCTGCTACCTGAATGGTGAAATCCACAGCTGACTTGGACCGCCCGGAGCTCACAGTCAAATCGCACAGAGCCTGGAGGATACGTTGTGATTTTGCTTGCATCCTTTTCTCCTCGTTCTCCACTTCCGTCTGTAAGTGTTATAATTTGTAATAAGCCATTATTCATCTTCAAAATAAAATTTTAAATCAGTTTACTATGGAAGAACAAGAGCAAAATGTTAAAAGGAAAAAGAAGAATCTGCAGCTGTTAGAAGTGATAGATCAAGAATCTACTTGCAAAGAAGCAATTTTGAAAAGATATATTGTGTATTTGTTTGCAAATATCACTAAATCAATAAAAACAAAGATAAGACCTTGTTATGGACAAAACCTTATATAATGAAAACAGGTCAATAAATTATAGAAACAAAATTTTAAATGTAATAGTTTATGTGAGAAAATTTAGTTTGCATAAAAATAACTGCATGCAAAGTCATTTAATAATTATTTTAAACTTAGTGATATTGTTAGTACTAACATTTTTTTAAAAAATTCCTGGTAGACTCACAAATGATTTATATTTCCTAAACAGATCTGAGAAAGGCTACACTGTCTACCAGTACTGCTAAACTCAACGGAAATTTAAAAAACTAAAAAGACCAAAGAGCTTTATTCAACATACAGTGGTTCAACAGCCCACTTTTATTGTTTCTGTCCCACCTACCCCTGAGCCACTCTGCTTTGTGGTCTTCTCCCTGCCCCTACCACTACTCTCAACTGAACCTTCTTTCTGCTTTCATTCCTTTCCTCCTTTCTTCTTTTTATAATTTCCTCCATTAATTAAGTTTGTTTCAGGCCCTCTCTCCACCCCTGATTTCTACATTTGACTGTGAATTTTCTGGCAAGTTAACACAGCATCAAAAACCACGCTTGAGAATATAAAAACTTTTGTTTGGAATGTGTAAACAAGGAAAACAACTTACTTTTCCTAACCAAAAATTATATATCACTAAAATATGACCTTTATATCATCAAGATTCAAATTCCTTGCACGCAGAAGAAATGTAAATCTGGAAGGAATTTCAAAAAGCCAACTAGTCTAAACCATTCTCTTGGTATAGCAACTCTAAACAAGTGTGTATAATATGAAGATACAAATGTGAATCTATAGTCACACACTTTTAAATTTACATTTTCATTCCCTTTTAGAATGTTAAACAGAATAACATCAAATCATTTTATGTTCACTTGATCCTTTCTTTTTTATCTGACCTTTAGTAATATCCAGGTAGGACAAAGATGACCTAAATTATGACTTCCCTTTCTGTAACTAAAATGACTCTCTATCACTTTGAAAAGCTTGAAACTCTTTATAACACTAGGACAGTAAAACCTCACTAATTCGGAATAACATAGCACACAGGTAGGCCCACGTGACTTACTGAAAAAGTCTTAATCATACAGAGAACATTTAGGTAAAAATTGTTTTGTTACCTTCAAGCAGTATAGATTCTAGATTAAACTAAATGCTAGAATAAATAAAACGTGGTTACCTACATTATATTTCAAAATAGACCAGTATTACAAAAAAAAGTACCATAAACATAAAAGTCCTTTAACATACAAGAATTAACTGCTGGACCCAGAGGTTGAAGGCACGTTGAAGGAATCCTTCATTTCTTGAGCCCTTGGTTTGAAAAGCTAGTGATTTTAGACAGGTTTCCCCTTATAAGTATGACCCTGAAAATTCAGAGGAAGAAATTATTTTGAATTTTTTACTCAAAAAAGATCATAAATACTGCATCTGAAGTATCATAAATTCTGAATTAGTGAGAGGTTTTACTATAATAGGATAAAGAACATGATTCCTCTTCTGCTAAATTGTCTAATGTGGGTTTGCCAACTTAAATAAAAGGATGGATGGTCTAAAAAGAAACAAAATAATCACTCCATCCAAAATGAAATATACTTTTAATTCAAAGCCTCCTCATGATGGAAAGACAGCGGAATGGTAAAATATACACAAGGGCCTACACACACAAAAAAATATGCATCTTCCAAAGACTACTTACACAAGACACCAGATGTAAAGAACTTTTACTAAACTAGTAAAAACATCTAATTATTAAAACCAAATCTGATTTAACAAAAAAATTATGTTTATATGATTTTGCCAGACTTAACTAAACATTTAAAGTATCATTCCACTTTATATAAATGTATTGATGCCTAATTAGAAGCTTTTATCTTTGAATTTAGCATTTTGCCCCTCCCTTAAACCAGAGATTAAATATTGACACAAATCCCACAATAGAGACATAGCATCAGGGAAGGAGGAAAAAAAAAAAAAAAAAAGGTCTAGTAATTCAATAAAAGCATAATGACTAAAAGAGTAGTAGCTATTATTTAGAGGCCAAAATAATACTAGAAAGTTTGTTCATCTACACAACCTGTATCTATACAAAACAACTTCTCAATTACAGATAGTGAAAATCTTATAAGCAAAAACAGCGATGAGGTTCTTGATCATTATCAGCAGCAGTGGCAGAATTAAAAATATATATATCTGTGTCTGGTATTTGATGTTAGAAAATTCAAGTACAATCCCAATAATTTAGAAATTTATAAAAGTTTATGAAAGAAAAAAGGTACTTAATGTGTAGCCAAAAATTTAGTGCAAATTTAAGAATCAGCAAGTTAAATTCAACAAGATTACTGAATAATGAGCTTGAGAAGAATTAAAATATTAATGAACAGCAATAAGACTTAATTTTAGATCTGTAGAAAAAAATAGGTCTGAATAATCTTATAATTGGTCATTTAAGTATGAGCACATCTGTTTTTTCCCTATACATATATGAAATAGCTTCATATTATATATATATCATGTGATACTGAAACTATAATAGCTATAAAGTTTTGGCAGCTATGTATCTAAAATATTTGGTGTATATACATATTATGTATGTGTGCGTGTATGTATACGTGTGTACACACGTAAAGGAGAAAAGATTCAGCATCTAAGAGACTAAACTTAATTTTTTTTTTTAGTGCACTAAATAATAGTTTTATTATTATTTCCTTTTTTATTTATACATTTGAAGTGATGAAAATATTCTAAAGTTGATCAATGGTGATAGTTATACAACTTTGAATGTAGCAAATGTCATTTAATTGTACATATTAAATTGAAAAATGATTTAATAAAAACTTTTGGAGGAATGTTAATATAAAGTGCTTAGAACTGTGCCTGGCATATGAGACTAAACTTAATTTTAATGTTTACTTGAATCTACACTTTTTTGGGTAATCTTATACATATCACAAAAACTATCACAGAACACAGTGTGTACTCAGCTAAATCATTTAAACAAAACAGCAGAGCAGGAGCAGCTGTAGTTTACTAAGCACTGCTCTGTGTTAACAAAATACTGTAAAAATTTAAATGCCACAGTGGATAAGTGCTTGTGGGTACTGGAGCCTCAGGACTTAGACTGGAATCCTGGTTCTACCCTTTGCTAGTTTATGACAACTGGCACTGGATCTCTCAGTCTTAGTTTTCCCATCTATAAAATAGTAACAATGGTACACAACTTACAATGTTCTTATAAGGATTAAGTGAAATAATACATGAAAAGTGTTCAGTCAATATTCACTATCGTTGCTTTCTTTAATCAATATAACAATACAATAATATACATAGTTTTTCCATTTTACAGATGAAGAAACTAAGACTTAAGGGGTTAAGGAGTTAGGTAACCAGCCCAAAGTCATAAATGGTAGAGGAAATTTGGAGCTTGAGCATAAGTAAGGCTCATACATTTTACCACCACCAAATGGTTAATATCATAAATCTTTTGTAAAAATGAACAACTACACCTTAAACGAATCTCAAAATTTTGTATCTTTAGGATAATTCTAAAAGAGAAAGCAAAGAATTCAATTCAAAATATTAAAGAAAGCATGAAGGATTTTTATGGGCGAAGACATATACATACATACATACATATACACACATATATCTTAATTGAATCTTCATAGAAACACAGTTAGGAATTCTCATTCTTGTTTTGAAAATAAGAAAACTAAAGTCAAAGAGATTAAAGAAATTAATGCACAGTCATGCAGTTCTAGTAAATGACAAATTTAGTATTAAGATTGAGGCCTAATTCCAAAGGCTATAATACTTCCATTATACCACACCATTTCCAAACAGAAATTAGGTAAAATACACCAAGATGTTTACCAGCATGCCTTTGGATTTTCACATCAGTCTCTTTAAAATAGATTTAAAGACTATCTCTAGAAGAATTCAAATGTTCCTAACTAGGTGTACGACATCAAAATATTTTTCTATGTAAGGTACTTAATAGCTAAAACAAATGTTAATCCAGATATCTGTTTGAAATATAGTTATGGCCACATTTTGGAATAACTTACTATATTTTATATGGCATTCTACTTATTGATTCAGCCTATATATTCTATTTTGCCTCTCTTCAAAATCTGCCTGTATAGGATGGAGTCCATGACCTTCTCTGAATTCTTCCTAGTCAGCCAGAAGCTCTCCAGCTTTCCATCTTAGAACTCACTACTGTTAACAATAAATCCACAGTTCTTACCCTCCACACACTCACGCAAAAAAGTTATAGTCTAAAAAATTTTAACTATTATCATCCTATAATTTGTACCAACATATTAAATATAAGACAGAACATAGCAATTAATATTATGAACTTCTCAGTGGACAAACTGGAAGACAAACAGGATAAGAAAAAGAGAAAAATATTTATTAAGACTATTAAAATATGTACAGGTTGAGTATCCCTGATTCAAAATGCTTGAGACAATAAGTGTTTTGCATTTCATATTTTTTTTTATTTTGGAATATCTGCATACCCATGAGACATCTTGGGGATGGGACCCAAGTCTAAACATAAAGTTCATTTACATTCCAGATACACCTCATGCACACAGACTGAAGTAATTCTACATAATACAATACTTTTAATAATTTTATGCACGAAACAAAGTTTATGTACATTGAACCATCAGAAAGCAAAGGTGTCACTATCTCAACCACCCATGTGGACAATCTGTGGTTGTTTGGCATCACCATCATACTGCATGTGGAAAAGATATATTGCAGCTGAAAGGGGATGGGTGGGTCTTTTTTCCCTTAGGGATGCTAATAAACCGTGTGTGCACACATACGTGTGTGTGTGTGTGTGTGTGTGTGCACCCACGCCTGCATTTTGACTGCAACCCAACACATGAGGTAGGTGTAAAATTTTCCACTTGGGGTGCCATGTTGGCACTCAAAACGTTTCAGATTTTAGAGCATTTCGGATTTCCAAATTAGGGATGTTCAACGTGTAGCCAGAGTAAAAGCAGTGAATGGAGGGATGATTAAATGACAGGACAGTGAATGTAAAGGGTTAGTAGGTGGACAGAAATTAGTGAGTAGCAAATTATTACTCTATAAAAAACAGACTACCATTTGATAAATTATTATTTATATTGTAAATTTACTTTTGAAGTAAAGAGATGAAACTGCCTCACTCTACAAAATATAAAATCCAAGAAAAAAAATGGACCTGCACTTTAATACCACAAGGTAGGGCCTTCCAAAGAAGTGCCACAAGTATACAAAGGGCCTTATTATAAAGTAACCCTGTGGCAGACAAAATTGAAGTAAGACTAGCTATTGTTGAATAATTTCTATAGCTAATCATTATGTAATACTGGAAAAAGTCTGCTTTAAATTTTTAACCTCCATCTTCACTTAGCATGTCATTTAAAAACCTGGAAAAAGTAAAGATGCTTGTCCATGAGATACTAACATGGAGCTGAAAAGATTTTAAATTGTTTCATGAAATGTGAATATTTAACCTCGTCTTGGGAAAATTCCACTTTCATATAATTGTGGGGGGGAAAGACACCAAAAAAATATGTTCTAATAGTGACATTAGTGGAAATCATAAGAGATCAGAGATTTGGCAACAATTAGAATAATTTCATTATATAACCCAAATATTGTTCCTTAGACTTAAATATTTATGGCATTGTTAGAACACTCAGTAAATAAGGCAATCACAAATTTTACTATGGCTAATTATATTAGATTTAAAATACTCTCCATTTTTATTTCTGCAGAATGTATCTAAAGTTGTGCTCTCTTTTTTTGCTCTTACTAAAAACAGGAGTTTTGTCTGTGTTGTTTATATTTTTGCTTTGAGTAGCAAACTGGAAGATTGAGAAAGGCAAATAAAAGTAAAATTGATTATACTATACTGCATGGGAAAGTTAAAAAAATTAACTGTTAACAGGTTTGCAGCAAAAAAAGATATAAACATTAATTAGATTCATTTGTTTATATGGAATATGTGTATTTAAAACTTCCTATTCTATTTTGCTGCGCTTATCTTAGGCATAGAAAATAGCAACTATAAGTTGTGCCAGCCAATGAACAGCCCCTGGTTCAAATGCCAGGCTCCAAGGCAACATTTATATATAAATTAACAAATTCTTTGCATTAATTCTGTCCTGATCTTAGTTGATTCATAATTTGTGGTTTAAAAGAAAATAATCACACTTTTAAGAATATTTTTAATTAACCTAGAACTCTGAGATCTCAAATAATAACACAGAAATAGATTCCTACTCCCTCATAGGCTAGGTTAGAACTCTGACCATTGCTGAGGATTAGAGCAAGTCCACATGACTCACACTTTGCTTGCACCTATCTTTACTTAACCCACAAATATCAAACATTTGAATATTCATGTATGTTGCATATATAAACTTTGATATTAAAACAGTGGAAAAGTGTAATGGCAATCTTAACTTATCACTTTATATACTGAATTTAGTAATTTTGTTAATTCTAAAGCATATAAACAGCACTCAAAAATTTGAAGAAAGGATTATAAAATGCCAGATCACAGTCATTTAAGAGCAGATAATAAAGGATAAAAAATAAAACACAATGACTATTTTTTAACCCTCCTTTATGAAATTTGAAAAGAAATGGAAAAGAAAAAGATATACTGTAAAAATATCTTCTTTATTAAAGTTAACAACAAAAAAATGAAATAAGAAGCATGACAGTCACCGACAGTACCATTTTCAGCATGTTTTTTCTCCTCAGGCTATATAATAATGACAGAAGCAAAGTAGAAGAATTAGGTCTGCACATTTTCCCAGAGACAAAATTCAAATGAGTGGAAGAAGTTGGGAAAGTGTCCCACCTAGTTGATAAGGAAGACCAAATACCTTTGTGCTTGTCCCGTTTATGCTTTAGCTGTGCTGGATGGGATCTGAGTCTGGCTAGAGCCTGTTCTCGATGGTTCATAAAAATAGGACCAGCAAATACAAGGGGGCCTGAGGAGAAACATTTTGTATGTGCATAGGAAAACTCACAAAATGAAAACACCATAATGAATAAAAATAATTCCAACTAAAAAGCATAAAAATGTATTCTTAACTGTTTTGGACATTATACTTTTCTCCCACCCCAAGCCCCCAGCCCCAACCATAACCTATTCACCATTGTACATGTATACAGCAAATATAATTTATAAAGTACAAATCCCATCTTTTATACTTATAAAATTATTGGATAGTTACTAATAGTCTCAGATAATATAAAATTATTGGATAGTTACTAATAGTCTCAGATAATCAAGAAGTTCAATTCACATAAATCAAATTATCTTACAAATATTTTTAATACCATATATATTTTCAAAGTCAGTAAACCATATACTCACTGGGAACAAGTATCTTTCCTATTGAAATACCAAAACCAACTAAGTTTTAAATTAATTATTAAATTTTAACAAGGTTTCTAGATTTAATATCTGTATCAATCTTGCTATAAAACCAAGATAAAAATATTATTGACTTTAGTACATGTCATGACAGAAGAAAAACAGATAATCAAAAACAAAACAAAAACAAAAAATGTCTATCACACACACACACACACACACACACACACACACACACAGAAACAAAGATAGCCGCAGCTTTATATTGATGGTGAAGAGATGCATCTAACCCAAATAACATTTTAGGAACATTAACCATCTTTTATTAAATCTCTTTTTGAAATATCACTATATACATATACATATATATATATATAAATACATACAAAGATTATAGCTATTTTCTTTGACATAGTAAAAGATAATCTACAGCCAAATTTATTTTAATAAAATTTTAAAAATCACTTTTCCCCATTAACATTTAGCTTGAAAAGAAAAAGAAATTAAGTTACACCTTAAAATTTTAGTTTTTTTCTTATAGAACTGAACTACAGTTTTCTTGAGTTTTAGTAACATCAAAAATGCCTTCAAATTTGAAAACACTGTAAATTTGACAGTGAGCAGTAACTGAAGAGAATTATGACAGTATACAAGCACTGAAAATTTGACAAATGTCAAATTAAATATCAAAGTACCCTTCATTAAACATAAAAAACAAGTAGAACAAATATATTTCATTTATGTTTCTGATATAGAAAAAAATGCTAAATAGCACCAATTCTATGGAAAGCCAAGAGTAATAGATTCTATGACTACTACAGATAGAAATATGCTAATTTAGTATTAATAGAATAATTAAATATTATTTCCCAGTAATGCAGTACCAATTATTTTCAAGCTAAGATTATATAAACTGAGTTCCATTTCTAAAATGTAATAGTGTTGATATATTTCAAATATGAAGAAAAGTCAATTCCTTAACATGCATTATTTTTTAACTGTTACTAAAGCAGATAATACAAATTACTCTAAAAAATACTTTCCAACCACACAAAAGAATTGTAAATATTACATTGTATTACCATTTTCTAACTCCTACCTGAGAATTATTTTTCCCCATTAAAATATATTACACCTGTTATATTCATTATTCAGCTTCTCACTAAATTCAACCTTTTTCAAATCTTTTGAAGTATAAATCTAGAAGGCCCATAAGCAATCATGCCTAAAACTTAAGGCTATCAGGCTCTAAAATACTATTGTATCCCAGGGGCTAAAATAATCTTTCTTCAAACATAGTTTAGTCATTCATTTATTTGCCAAACATTTTCTATCATCTTTTATATAGCAGAAAATAGGTGTCAGAGATATAATGACAAAGACACTGGAACTCAATCCACTAAGGAAAACAGAAATAAAAACAAAGAACTACAATGTATTATGATAAATGCTATAAAGGAATTCTATATATATTATATACTAAAAGATAAAAAGCTAGCAATTCAACTTGGGAGAATCAGAGAGGTTTCAAAGAATGAGAAAAAGTTTAACAAAAGAGAAGGGAAGACAGAGAGTATTCCAGTCAAAAGGAATAGGATTTATAAAAGCATGAAGATGTTAAATAATACTGTATAATCATTAAAAACACACATAGCTGAAATGAATGATGTATAGGTTATAGAGCAAAAAGAGTAGAAAATGAGTTTGGAGAAGTATACAAAAAACACATAATTAAAACCTTTTTATTGCATAAAACTTCACTCTAGAAATGATGACAAGTCCTTAAACTGTTTTCAATTACTCAACAAAGACATGTTACAATTCAGGCACCAGGCCAGGTCCCAGAAACCCTTGGTAAACAAAATATAATCTTTGCTTCAAGAAGCTCATGATCTAATGGGGTGGGGGGGCGGCGGGCGGGGGAGAGTTTACACACAACTAAACAACAAACTGTGACAGTGTGCTATGACAAAAGAAAAGGACACTGAAGGAGCAGCTAACAAAATATGCAGATGGGAAAGCAGGGAGTTTAGAGGTACAAGAAGAGAAATATCATATAACATGAGGCCTGATAAAGGAGGTATCCAGTACTCTAAAGATTCAAAGATAGGGAAAAAATGAAGGGACAGGGAACAGGAATGAGAATAGAGATGAGGGTGCAGAGATAAAAATGAACAATTCATCCTAAGGACTTGAATACCCTTTTGGTTTTAAACAGGTAAGTGCTGTTGCTGATAACATTCTGGATGGAAGGTGGATAATAGCTTAAAAGAGGATAAGACTGGGGATAAGGCCAATTAAAAGGCTTTTTGCTATAATTCAGGGAAAGAAGAGAAGTAGCCTGGTTTAAAGTAAATGCAGTGGGATTCTGTAAAGTAGACATAATCAAAAGCTATTTAAAGTTCTGAATAAACAGAACTTGTTGGGTTATTTCTCTCATTGGGAGGGGAGTGAATAAAACAGGGGTGTGAAATGACCAGATTTAGATATTTAAAAGCTCTGTGCATTCATGTGTAGGCAATGGATTGTTCAGAGCCCATCAGAGCAGGTAGGCAGAATGCATGGAACAAGTGGCAGTATTAAATAGCATGACTTTTTCAGAAAGCCATTGGTGATGTATTCCAAGACCTTAAAATTTTTTGTCCATTGACCTAATAACTGCATCTCTAGAAATCTATCCTAAAGAAAACTTGACAATGTTTTTGTGCTATTTAAATTATCAGTGAGTTGTGCTATCTAAATTAACAGTGAGATAACATTATTCACCAATGTTTTTCAAGAATTAAAAAGAATAATACAGGTGATGCTAGAGGAAAATGCCACTCTTATATATTAGTCTTGAGAATATAAATTCCTATATATAGAATATATAGGAATTTATATATATATATATGTAAATATATATATCCTTGAGAATATATATCCTTGAATATATATATATTATCCTTGAGAATATATATATCCTTGAGAATATAAATTTTAAAAACTATGGGAATTATATATTAAATTTTAAAACATATACACTCTCTAACCCATACATTCTATTTCTAGGAAGCTCTACTATATAAACAAAAGAAAGTGCCACTAATGCATAGGAATTTAAGTTTAAGAATATTTATTATAGTAAAATCCAAAAAAGCCTGAAAATAACCTGAATGTCCATCAACAAAATAATGGTTGCATAAACTGTGATAATAGTCATATTATAAAATAATAGGTAGCTACTAAATAGAATGTGGTAGATCCATATTTACTTAGTATGTGTTCATTTGGTTTTGTAAAATGAGAAAAAGATGTTGCAAATGTATACATAATACCACTTGTGTAAATAAACATATGCCTATTCTTTCACATATGTACAGACATCTGCACATGAATAGAGTGAGATATGAAAGTATATCTATGAGACTATTAACCTCATATGCTTAGTGAGGACAAATGGGAAGGTTGGGAAAAAACACTATCAAAATAAAAGTATATATAACAATAAGCAAATATATAAAACAAAATTCAGTCAGTGATATAACTAGAAATGAGGAAAACTTGATTAGAAGATGACAATGAAATAAACATAATAACTGAACTAAAGAATACGTTTGTGGAAAATCTTGACCTAAGTTCTTATATTACTTTAATATGGTATTTGCAATAAAGCACAAAAATATTTTTATTATATAATACTAAGGGGGAAAAAACAGGACCACAATATGTATCACAGTATGAAATTATATAAAATAACTAAGCAAAAAGCATGCATAAAAAATTGTAAGAATTTACACCAAAATTCTACTAGTGGTTACCTTTGCATGAAGAATTATACTGATATTTTTTCTTACTTACATATTCTAAATGCTTCACATAATATTTTAATTTAAAAAGAGATTGTTATGTGGCATTGGAGTATTAACTAATACAAGAAAACATAATGGTTTTACAAGCTTAAAAATTAATAGCAAGCCAGGTGCAGTGGCTTACACCTATAATCCTAGCACTCTGGGAGGCTGAGGTGCAAGGACTGCTTGAGCTCAGAAGTTTGAGACCAGCCTGAGCAAGAATGAGACCCTGTCTCTACTAAAAATAGAAAAATTAGCCACAGGTTGTGGTGCTTGCCTATAGTCCAGCTACTCAGGACGCTGAGGCAGGAGGATCACGTAAACCCAGGAGTTTAATGCTGCAGTGAGGTACCACAACACCATTGCACTCTACCCAGGGCAACAGAGTGAGATTCTGTCTTATTTATTTATAAATATAAAATGAAAGAAAATAAAATATAAAAACTAGAAAATAAAATATAAAAACTAACAGCAACATCAACTCAACCACTTTGGAACTAGAGACAATACGTTTTTTTTTTACATTCTAATTTGTAACTATGGGAAACTGATGTTTTACCTATCAAAATGGAATCTGTTTTATTCTAGAAAAGCTGTTGGGGATTTTTCTTAATAATATTCAAAGTTGTGTGATTAGCACCCCAATGTTGTAAGAAAAGCAATTAAGTCAAGATCAGAGGTGAAAAAGAATCAAGCTGGAAGAGAAGCCTACTAAACAGTCCACCACTACCACCATAATCATCATGGACTATTTACCTAGGGTGTAGTACATGCTAGGCACTTTCAGGCATATTACTTAACCCTCATTAACATACCTATTTAGGTAGGTAGAGTTGTCACTCCCAGTTAAGAAGCCAGGATTTAATCCAAAGTCTAACTTTACAACCCAAGCTCTTGACTACCATGCTCTATAGCTAGGCTAATCCTATAACCTATTATCCAAATGAGATAGATTCTACTGAGTAAAAATAGGCACTACTAAGAAATATGCCTGGACAGTAGGCAAGAAATATGTCTGGACAGTAGGTATAATATAGAACTGTCCCAGGTAAGCCAGGACATGGGCTCACCCCATCCAGAGCTCACAATCATGAAAATTTAACACTTATGGGAAAAGAAAGAAGGAAAAGTAGCCAACACCACTGGAGTTCAATTTTCCTTACAAGAGAGTGCCAAAAAGGGCTATAGAGATAAGATCATTGATATAATCATCCATTAGTTCTTTTGATGACTTAGAGGGCTCTAGTTAAGAATTCCACAGAAACACTACACTTATATAGTTAATACAAGTCTTAGAGACTTAATACGTCAATCAACTCAGTGTAATCTAAAAAAGCAAAAATTATCACAAATCATTGAACTAAAATCTGTAAATGAATACTATTAATATCTATCTAAAAATATAAATTTAAGAAAAATGTTATCTGAAAGATTAATAGCACAAAAGTTTAACTTAAAGACAAAGTTCCAAATTTATCAAAAAGCAGTAATAACATTGCTTTTTGGAGTTTCAACAGCACATTCCATTATAGGAGATCATAAACATCAGCTAAATTACATCAACAGGCCTGAGGCTGACTAAACAAGGCTTTAGTACCAGATTTAGGTCCCAATATTTTGATCAACTTTAAAAAAATTAACTCAGACAAGTCAAGTAAAATAATTTAACAATCTAATTCTGAAAATGTGAAACATTAACACAGATAAAAGCCAATTACTGTAATTGAGCTTAATTACTAACATTACCAAACTGTTAGTTTCTAAAACATACCAAGCAGAGGCCCAGAAAATAAAAGACAGGTATATATGGCAGCTAGAACACTAAAAATTTATTTAACATTTCTGTTCCTCGTGGAAAAGCAATCTTCTCTAGCACAGAGCCCTAGAACACTGTGCATGTGAGTCAAGTGTGTTTCCAGGGCCCTTGATCTGGAAAATTCTGATTAATTAGACCCAGGTGATTCTGATGCAGAAGGTTAATGGAATAAACTGTGAACACCACTGACCTACAATAGTGGTTCTCATACTTTGACATCATCAGAATCACCTGGAAGCCTTGTGAAAGCACAATTTACTGGGCTCCACTCTCCAAGTTTCTGATTCAGTAAGGTCTCGGGTGAGGCCTGAGAACTGGTACTTCTAACAAGTATCCAAGTGATGCTGGTCCCTTTGAGATTCCTTTGAGAACAACTGCTCTAAAATAATGAAAAGCATAGCACCTGAAAGGGATTCTTCCATCCAAATAAAACATCTTTTAAAAATGCAAAGGTAAAGTATAAATGCCTTAAAACTAACTGATATCTTTCATAAAACAATGGCTTAAGTTTTAAATCCTAATTTTTATTCTTTTAAAGTAATATGCTTATTGGAGAACATTTAGAAAATTGTAAAGAAGAAAATAAAAATCACCTATAAACTCACTTCTCAGGAAAAAACACTTAATATTTTGGTATTTATCTTTCTAGATTTTTCCCTTGCAAGTGTGGGTATATATGTGTACACTCAATTTTGTTTTCTTGGGCTGGGCGTGGTGGCTCACTCCTGTACTCCTACCACTTTGGGAAGCTGAAGTGGGAGAATCACTTGGTTCAAGATCAGCCTGAGCAACCTAGAGAAACCCCATCTCTACAAAAAATACAAAAATTAGCTGGCCGTGGTGGCATACACCCACAGTCCCAGATACTCAGAGACTGAGGCAGGAGGGATTGCTTGAGCACCCAGGAGTTTGAGATTGCAGTGAGCTATGATGACACCACTGCACTCTAGCCCCAGGAACAGAGCAAGACCCTGCAAGACCCTGTGTCAAAAAAAAAAAGTAATTTTGTTTTCTTAAACAAATTTGTTTTCTTTTAAAGTGCTTTAATGGAATGCTAAGAAGGAATATAAAGATAAGATCATAGAAGTGTCACATCAGGATACTGTTATTTTAATTACTTAATACAGCATAAGGATTTCCAAAGTCACTGAATATGACTCTGAAGTTTGAATTTTTAAAAATGGATCCATAGTTAGAATTCTCGTTTAAAAGCAAAAGTATTTCTATAAAATAAACAAAATGTACAAACAGGCATCACTTTGCACAATGCTGCATTAACTGAAACACAGGCATATGGGAACTATGTTCTCCCTTTGCATGATTCCACAGTAACTATGGTAACTGAGCAAAGGTAGGCCATGGTTCCAGTAAGCATGAATTTCAGTTAATTTCAGTATCATGCAAAGTAAGGACTGCCATAATTGAGGTCTCCAGTGAAGATCCCAATTCATCAAGAAAAGATATTTACTACATTTTCTGTTTAACAAACATGAAAGTGGGTGATATGTGTAAGAGAGTTCAACCAAAATATAAGGATAAGACAAAATTTTTGTGCATCAACAATCTGAATAAAGTATTTCTACTGAAGTGTTTCCATATATTTAGGACTGCAGATGAAACCTATTTATCACAAAATATACACTGACTGCCCAGAACCTAAGTCAGTGTTTGTAAAATCGAAACAATAATATAATTTCTTTAAATATTTAACTAGTAGAAGAGTATTTTAACTGTTATATAGTTAGAATTTACAATTTACATGTTAAAGTTCTATAACAAATTTTAAAATAAACAGCAAAAAAATATTCTGTAATCACCAAGTTATGTCAAATCACCATGCATAATTCAATATTCCTTTATTTCCAATATGCAGAAATACACTACACCTGAAGAAGAATAGCTTATTTTATATAGAGAAAAAAAAAGTAACAAGATACGCAGCATTAGGTGAGTACTTAAATGTCAAGAAAAGGATTTGCTATACTTTGGTTGAAACATAAGAAATTGCTGCATTTTGTAGGTCAATTCATATAACTCAACCTAGTATTTCCAAAGAAACAAAAAACAAGTAGTAAAGAGATACACTGATAACTAATCTTTAATAAATCGTATCAACATAAAAGGAATTATCACTTAATTACCTTGTAAGAAAAACCCAGCACTTAAATTCTACCCCGTTTTCTAAGCAAAATTTAACATCCAATTTTCCCACATATTTATATAAAGTAAATAAGAGTATATACACATTAATCTCATTAAAATACCCTTTAAAGGAAATGATTTACGTAAGCAAAACCAAACTTAATAGCAAATATTAACTATATCAATCAATACCAGATGCTATGAAGAGCAATATTCATGTTCCAAGCATATGTTTTACAATTTGTTTAATAAAATGAGAATCATGTGTACTATATGGTCTATTATTTATTCCATTTTATATTAACAAAAAGAATAGTTATAAAAATGTATAATGATGGTTAAATGGGTAATAGGTTTATCTCACATATCAAATATCATGCCATTTCTAATAAGTATTTAAAATATGCAATATCAATAAATATTTCCAATCAAGACTTTTGCCTAGCAGAGGAATAAAATCACAGACCTCTGTAACATTTGTCTTAATCCTATAGAGAAAAGATTCTACTGGGCAGCAATAGTTTTAGTAATACTCATATTTATCTCTGCTTGTTGGATCTACATTAAAATATAAATTAAAACCATTGTTCAATGCATGTTTAAGCCAAGAAATGGTCATAAACAATGAAGAAAAGATAAACAAACCTATCTTTGCAAATAAAACCTGCAGACTTTCCATCTTCCTCCTTTTGCATATAACTAGAATATACTTTTTACAACAAAAGGCACATAAAAGCATAAATATGCAGCGGATTGGAAGGAAGCATAGTGGGACTTTGCCCAAATGATAATGACTGTGACTGACTAAGGAAAAAAATGAAAACACTAGATTAAACTGAATTTTGTTCCATGTTCAAACAGACGAGTCCAAAGTCTGGGTGAAGGACAAGTTCTCAGTATTTGTATTTTTTTAAAAAGTTGACATTGTTAGTCGTCAATGATATATGGCAGATGGCACAATTCTTAATATGGTTGACTTATGCTATAAACACCTTACTGTATTAAACGTTTCTTGTTAGCACAATTATAAATATACTGAATATTTTCACTTATTTTCATGAGTTACCAGAATGTTACTAATTTCAATTTTAGCGATTTCTTACCAAATCAGCCTATTGTGTAACCTTTTCAGTGATCTCAGCATACAATAAGAAAATTGACTTTCATATACTTTTTCTCTGTAGCTACATCTTACCTCTTCCTTCCTCTAATCTGTGCCTTCTGATTACACGCTGCCGTTTTTCTTCTTGTCGTAACTGAAGGTGTTCTTCAATGTTAACCCCAGGTACTGGGACAGCTAGATGATGGACCCCACCCCACCCAAAGAAATGTATGTTACATAATAGCTATGACAGAACTATACAAAATTCAACAAAGTAAAAACTAGCAAAAACGTTGCCTAAAACACATATTTTTACTGCAAGAATCTTAGCAAAAAAGGTGCTTCAGAGGATAACTTGTTAAATATAATAAAAAAAAGAATTCTTAGCAAAAAAGGGAAAAAGAAATCTCATCCCTTTAATAATGTCATATTGTCAGTTACATAAGAGCACTATTGCATATATTAACTACTATCTTAACTTTTTAACATGTATCTAACAAGAAAGTGTTTACAGTATCAAAATTGCTGAGTTGAGGACAACACGTTCAGTATAATCAATCAATTTACCTAAAAGAAGATCTAAAGGTATCATTTCTTTCACTGCATCAAGAATGCCTCTTTGTCTGGCCTCCTGACCATCCAACTCTCTTGCACAAGCCTTGCAACATCCACACACAGCACAGCCAGATTCTCCAGAACCACAGCCACAGATCCTTTAAAAAAAAAAAAAAAAAGACAGCTGAAATCTTTCTAATCTTTCTTTAAAATGCTTTTGTATAACTTCTTTTCCACATTTTTGAGATTAAATTAAATGCATCAGCAATGAAATCACCTCTTCAAATCAGGATGTCCATTGTAAAGAAAAGGTATGAATAGAAGAATAATTAAAAACAAGAGTTTACTAAGTTCCCAACAGGCATAACTGGTATATTACTACAGAAAATACAAACAAATTCTGCTATCGTCAAAGCCACTATTTTAAAAAGTCTTCTAAAAGTTTTTGCAGTTAGTGATACACCAGCCCCTTTAGTATTAAGTGGCCTGGATGGGTTGTAAAGCTAAAAAAAAACAAGCAGACAACATTGCTATCTAGCAGATAAGTGAACGCAGGTGTTGGCAGCCTTCAGCAAGTGAAGTGAGCCCAGCCTGCCAGCTTCATACATTAAGTCTCCTACTCTCGCATGCTTCCGTGTATGCCATCATCTCCCATTTTCTCCTTTCACTGTGCACAATTATTTGTTATTTTTCCTTCTTTGTCCCTTTCATATCAATTATACACTACATGGTATTTGTTGACAAGAACACTCCCAGAAATTGGCTAGCGGGTCAATGAGCAACTAATTTTTTAGTCACATATTTTGTAGAAGTCATAGCTTTAATGTCATTCACTGGATCAGTCTTAAAAACTTTTGACAGCCTCAATGAGCCCCTTGTACCCCCAGATCTGTGAAATGTCTGGCTTTTAAAAGCAAGCATTACAAATAATTTGGAGCATCACTAACTACACAGTAAAAACTAATACAATAATATGTCCTACAGAATTGTCTGTGGATACTATTTGTAAAATAGTGTTTTTGGCATCAATTCTTTTCAAACTTTTCCAAAAACTGAAGAGGTGAGAACACTTCCTAATTCATTTTATGAGGTTAGGATTACCCTGATACCAATGCCAGACAAAGGCACTACAAAAAACAAAACCAAAAAACCCCCCAAAACCTACAGATCAATATCCCTTATGGACATGGATGCAAAAATACTCAACAAAATATTAACAAACTGAATTTGGCAGCATGTTTAAAGAATTATACCCCATTACAAAGTGGGATTTATTCCTGGAATGCAACATATGAAAATCAATGCATGTAATATACTACAATAACAGAATGAAGGGAAAAACCACATGATCATCTCAACTGCATTTGACAAAATTCAATACCCTTTCATGATAAAAAAAAAAGAAGAAGAAAACTCAACAAACTAGGAAGAGAAGGAAACTACCTCAACATAATAAAAACCATATGTGAAAAACTCACATATATGAACATCATACTCAATGTAAGTTAGAGACTGAAAGCATTCCTCCAAGATCAGGAACAAGGATGCCCCTCTGACCACCCCTTTTCAACACAGCACTTGAAGTTCTAGCCAGAGCAATTAGACAAGAATAAAGAAATACAAGTTACACAAACTTGAAAGGAAGAAGTAAAGTTATCTCTGTTCACAATTTACAATCTGATATGGAGAAAACCCTAATGATGATATACAAAAAAATTGGTAGAACTAATAAATTAATCCAGCAAAGTAGCAGGTTACGAAGTCAACACATAAAAATCAGTTGCACTTCTAAACACAATGAACAATCTGAAAAGAAAATTATAAAAACAATTACACAACATCAAAAAGAACAAAATACTTAGTAATTAACTTATTAACCAACAAGGTTAAAGATTTGTACAATGAAAACTACAAAACACTGCTGAAAGAAATTAAAGATGATCTAAATAAAAACATATTCCATGTTCACGATTGGAAGGCCATATTGCTAAGATGTCAATACTACCCAAAGCAATCTACAGACTTAATACAATCCCTATTAAAAATCACAATGATGTTTTTTGCAGAAATACAAAAAAAAAAACCTATCCTAAAATTAATATGAAATCTCTAGGGATCTTGAATAGCCGGCCTTAAAAAAGAATGGCAAAGTAACTCATACTTCCTGACTTCAAAACTTACTGCAAGCTTCAGTAATCAAAAGAGTGTGGTACTGGCACAAAGACAGTCATACAGACCGATGGAATAGAATAGACAGCCCAGAAAGAAAACTTCACATATGTGGTCTAATGATTTTTGACAAAGGATCCAAGATGATTCAATAGGGAAAAGCAGTCTTTTCAACAAATGGTGCTGAAAAAACTGGATATCACAAAAGAATGAAGTTGGACCCTTACCTAACACCATACCCAGAAATTAACTCAAAATGGACCAAAGACCTAAATGTAAGACCAAAAGCTATCAAAAAAAAAAAAAAAAACCTCTTAGAAGAAAACATACAGCAAACACTTCATAACATTAGATTGGACAACGATGTCATGGATATAACACCAAAGGCACAGGCAACAAAAGAAAAAACAGACAAATTGGACTTCATGAAAATTTTAAAAATTTATGCATCAAAAGGCAATGCCAAAAGGGTAAAAAGGCAACCCGTAAACATGATTTTTATTTGCAAACTGTGTATCTGATAAGGAGTTAATATCCAGATTATATAAAAAGCTCCTAAAACTCAACAACAAAAAAAACAACCTGATTCAAAAATGAGCAAAGGACTAGCATAGATATTTCTCCAAAGAAGATCTACAAATAGCCTCGCAGCACATGTAAAGATGTCCAACATCACTAATCATTAGTGAAATTCAAATGAAAACCATAATAAGATACTACCTCACACCCATTAGGATGTAGAGAAATTGAAACACTTGTGCACTCTTGGTGGGAATGTAAAATGGTACAGCCATTGTGGAAAATAGTATGGCAGTACCACAAAAGATTAAAAATAGAACTACCATATGATCCAACAATTCCACTTCTGGGTATATACCCCAAAGAACTGCAAGCAGGGTCTCAAAGAGCTATTTGTACACCCATGTTCCCAGTGGCATTATTCACAATAGCTAAAATGTGGAAGCAACCCAAGTGTATATCAACAGATGACTGGATAAGCATAACATGGTATATACATACAATGGAATATTAGTCCATCTGAAAAAGGAAGGATAATTCTGACATATGCTACAATGTGGACAAACCCTGAAGACCTTATGCTAAGTGAAATAATCCAGCCACAAAAAGACAAATACCGTATGATTCTATTTATATGAAGTACTTAGATTAATCAGAATCACAGAGAGAAAGAAAGTAGAAAATAGAACGGTGGTTGTCAGAAGCAGGGGAGAGGAAAGAATGGGGAGTAGCCATTCTCACTCTGGGCTTTTATTCACAAAATTTCCTCTACTCCCCCAAATCAGTCAATTAGCAGAAATCTGATCTTAAAAAGGACATCCATTATGTTATATTGCCCATAACTGGCAATATAAAAAATAGACTTAAAAAGTCTCCTTAACATTCTAATGGAAAACTACATTCTTATTCTGTTGAACTCACATATTAACTTTAAATTGACAATAATATAGAACCTTGAAAAAAAATGTGGTCCATTAAGAGGACACATACATATAACAAGGATAAATATAACATGTATGATGCAACTTTAGAAGCGGAGTGCTGAAAATTCCTAAAATTGCAAACAGCAAATTTAAAAGAAAATGATATATCCCTAATCGAGTACTCTATATGATATTTGATAATTCTATTTTAAAAAGTAGAACATGTTCAACAAAAATTTGGTATTAACTAGGCTTAGAAAAAGAGTAAAGGCACAACCCAAGCCTTAAAGAATTTATGATCTGTTTTAAAAAATGGTTTATATGAATCAAATTAAAGAAAGGTGACCTTAAAGATGACACTAAATTAGAAATTATTATAATAGAAAACAATTATAAGAATTATTAAGTATAATGGTTTCTCAGCCTTTTGGCTAAGATCAAGTGAGGAATTATAAGTATATACCAATAATGCCTTTAAGAAACAACATAATAGAATATACTCTAGAAAATTTTTGAAAAAAACTGTGTTCTGCACATTTTCTTCAGTAGGAATACTTTTCTTACCCTCCAGGGACTCTGTCTGGACGCCCACTACTGACACAGCTGGCTCCATAACCTGTGCAGTCCCCACACACAGTGCAAACCATGCACTGCTCCAGCTTCCATTTATGCATGCCTGGAGGGCACATCATGGACTTCTCATCTTTTTCATCTAACTCTTCTTCCAGGTCTTCATCCATTGCTGTTGCCATATTTTCAACTCCAAACCCTATTTGGCAGATCAATTTATAATTTTTATATAGATTATTCCCATGTTTAAAAAATGGAAGATAATATCTCCCAATTAAAAAAATACAAGACACTATGGCAGCACAATTCACAATTGCAAAGATGTGGAATCAACCCAAGTGTCCAACAATTCATGAGTGGATTAATAAAATGTGGTATACGTATACCATGGAGTACTACTCAGCCATAAAAAAGGATGTATTACTGCCTTTTGCATCAATTTGGATGGAACTGGAGACCATTCTCCTAAGTGAAGTATCTCTTACGATTGGAAAAAGAAACAACACATGTTTTCATTACTAAATTGAAACAAACTGGTAAGTACTTGGGGAAGTAAAACTCAGTGGAAATCAAGCAGCAGGGAGGTGGGAGGAGGGAAGGTGCAAAAACCTAAAGGGTACTCTGAACACTATTTGGGTGATGGACATTCCTACAGCCACGACTGAAGCATTTGTATCCCCTTAATATTTTAAAATTTAAAAAAATACAAGATACCATGCTAAGCCAAGTGATTATACAAAGAAATGCTCAAATATAAGATTAACAAAAATAAATTGTAATTTAGGGACCACTAACAAATGCTCTCCCCATTTCATTTCTGCAAAAGGTCATAGGGTAGGCTATTGTCAAACATACTCTCTTAGCTACTACTTGCTGTCAATAATACTTTCAAACATTTTTCAGTTTTAGCCCCTCTTTTCCATCCTTACTACAAACACTTTCATTCAATAGACCAAGCAGTCTCCTAACCATGCTCTAAGCCAAGAATCCAACAATCCCCTCCACTCTAGAACACCTTCCCACAGCCAGCAATCAGCTTCCTAAAACACATATTTGATCCTGTGACTTCACAATTTACAAACCTCCAATGTCTTTCCAAGGTCTTTAGAAGAACAAAACTCCTCAGCAAGAGATATTTGCCACAATATGGCTCCTAATTTTCTCCAATCTCCTATCTTTTCCCTCTGCTTTCCAAACATCTTGTGTCCTTTCACATCCTCAGGGCCTTTGTTCACCCCTGCTCCCTCTGCCTTTCCCTTCCTCATATACAAGATGCCTCTCCCTATCTCATCTACCAGACAAACTCCTTTTCAGCCTTCAACAATTCAGCTCAGAAGTCATTTCCTGTGAGAGCACTTACTACCTTTTCCAGGAAGTCAGTCACTATCTCTCCAAAGCCTGTTTATATTTCAGTTGCAACTTTTTAAATCATGTTATAATTCATTCATTTTTTTTTATTGAACATCTACTATATTCCAGGGAGTCCTTTATGGCAAAGAATCAACAAACTTTTTGTAAATGGCCAAACTGTAAAATAATGCCTCTATGGGCCATAAGTCTTTGTCACATTTTTTATGACCCTTATAAATGTAAAATCCATTTTCAGCTTGGAGGGCTAATACAAAAAATGGTATCAGGTAATAATTTGCAGACCTCTGCTCTAGGTACTAAGGATTATGATAGTGAGCTATTATAAAGCTTATAATCTAGTAAGAAAGACAAGCGTTAATCCAATAACCATATAAAAATTTTAAAAATAACAACTGTGACAAGGTTTTGAAGGAACCCACACAGTACTACAAAAGCATATATGGGAGGTCAAATCTGAGGGAATCTAGCAATTATTTTTTATGTTTGACTTTCCTACTAGATTTAGATCCTCAAAGGCAAGGTTAATTCCTGAGATCTGGATGAGTCTGCTGTCAAGAAGGCCAAAAAGAGATAAACTTGTTTTTGTTAATTTATACAAAGCTTAATCCTCAAAATCATTGATACTTTAAGCACAGTTCATGCTTAGTTCTAATAATATGTATATATTGTCTTACTGTCCAGCCCATACATAAATAAAAACAGAAAACCAGAAATTGGAACAAAGGGTATCGACATACTAATAGTAGCTAGAAGCAAAAATTGAGAACAAGAAGAAAGTAGACATGCTACTTAAAAAAACAAACAAAAAAACAACAAAAAACCCAAGACCACAACAAGTAGGGCAATCAAAGAATAAACCCCTCTTTCTTTAAAGAGCCTGAGAGTTGGGGCAAAGGATACTGTGAAGAAGGTGCCTCTATAATTTAGTCTTTTCATGTCAAAGAGTGAGATATTCATAAGGATCACTCTTAGTTATTAAGAACAGATTAACTTACAGGTGGCATATGCTATTAAATAAGAAGATAATATTTGCCAGATAAACCACTGCCAAAAATGGTTAAGACTGAAAACATGTGGTATAAAAGGAACTAGTAATAAAAAGTTTGGAAAATTCACTCTTCTGGAATAATTTAGTCACCAAAAATGCTAAGTCAAAGAGGTACTATTATATTAGGTAGAATTTAGAAAAACATATAAGTAAGCCAGCTCATTTGCTCAGAAATTTAAAGTATATTCAATTTTTCCAGTGATATGCTTTTATCAGCAATTATCAAGTAAGAAATTTAGTGGTTTTCTAACTAATAAGTATGAAATCAGAGAGCCACTAATTTTGAAAAGAGTAAGAGTCTTCACTATGTTGTTCTAAAAAACTAACAAAAAGACAACACAAATTTTGAAATCCAAAAATTAAACACCTACCTTTCCCTTGGTTCATTGCACCAGTGTCTCGTCCACATTGTCCTTTATTATTTACACCAAACGTCCAAACTTCTCCATTCTTCATTAAAACACAAGTGTGAGCTTTGCCCATAGCTACCTGAGTTACAAAATGGCCCTTCAAATCAGTTACCAAACCTGTAGGAAAGATACAAATTTGGTAAAAACAACAAAAAAGCCCTTGTGAGCCTAGTGAAAGAATTACCTTCGATAAAAAACTTTTTATTTCTGGGGCAAAATAATTCACTAAAATGGGAAATAAGTGGCCAAAAGACTGACAGAATATCACTAAATTAATTTTTTAATTTTATGATATAGCTTCAATGAATCTTAAAATGTTATCATCCAGACGTGGGACAAATCTTTACTATAGCATTATCTCAAGCTCACTTTTTCCAAATGCTTCCCCCAAACCGACACCTCTTGACAGTACTCAGAAGGGCCAGTAGTTCTCAAACTTTTGTAAGTACAAAGGCGCCCATAAATCATTTACTTTACCTGCTTTGACCTGCCACAGCAAAACAAAGTAAAACACTCGCCACAGTATACTGAAATGACATTGTTTTTGTAGAAATCTGTCAGATTTTCCAAAGCAGTACTTTCCAATCCTTTTCAGCCTATGATGCTTTCTTTCATAATCCAAAACACAGCTATTTCCTAAGCTTCAGTTATTCACATATTACTGTCATTATACTTGCCATAAACAAGTGCCACTCATATTATCTAGTCAATATTTTTTGCAACAACTTTAAATTGATTGAAGCATTTTTAACCTTATCAACTAGTAATACTCAAAGATTACTGAATATTTTTCTAATACACATTAAAATAAAAACATTTTTAAAAAATTGAAGTGTTTGCTTTATTTAAATTATAAATAATATCAATCTCACATCACACTTTGGGAAAACTGTCCTATATTATTAGCTCAGATATCATTTCCTTAAGATGGCCTTCTCTTTCACCTTACACTAGTTTAGGTCTTTTGTTAAGCACATCTCAAAAACTCCCACTTTTAGTATTTAGCACACTTGAAAAAGATGTGTGTGTGTGTGTATGTATAACAGTAGTATTTATTATTAACAGCACTGGCTGACATGCCTTGAGACCTTACATGTGCCAGGCTCTATGCTAAGCATTTCTTAATCATTATCTCGTATAATTTTTATAACAACCATATGAAGCAGGTACTATCATTGGCTACCTTTTGCCAGTGGAAAAAAACAAAAAGAAAGCTATGAAAGGTTAAGCAAACTGTTACCCAATTAAAAAATGTTGGTGCCAGATTGTCTCTTAGCTCCTCAAAAAGGCAGGGACCCCATGTCCATCTGGTCTACCAATCCCTGATATACCATCAGTGTTCAATAAATATATAAATTTCCACCAGCCCTAGCCAAGTAGATTTTAGTAAGCAGCAGTTATATTGAATATTATTATTATTATCATTATTTTTAAAGGTAAAGATACCAAGTTTTAATGAAGGAACCAGCTACCTTACATATTTCTACGTTGGGGGATAAAAGTAGGGATATATATACATATATTTTTTTTTTGTTTCAGCTCTTCATGGGGGTACAAAAGCATTTTTAAACTATACAGTAGCCCACCATAAAATTTTGATTCACTCTGACAGGTGAAGCCAACTGAGATTCTAAATATTATCCCATTAAGCCAGTTCACATATCATCTGGGTACAGCTCAATTTAATAATTAATTGCTATAAATGTTCTATATATGTCATTTTCCCAGAATAAGACAATCACTTAAACTAATAATCATAAACTTCATTAATTCTGGTTTCCTTCTTACAAAGAAATTCAAAGGCTTTACATATTTATCTCACATAAAATCCTTCCAAGTGGGATGCCTCATTCATTATACTCATTTCTAACTGCTACAAAGAAAATCCAGCAAACAAGTTCTTGAGATTAGAGTTTATAAATATAAAACTATTTAGCTAGTGCTATCCCTCATAGCTACTTCTTAAACTTTTGGTTTATCAGCCACTCAGTCACTTAACAAGGAATTCTTGAGACCCTACCATGTGCCAGACACTGTGCTAGGCACTGAGGATATAAGAGCCAATAGAGAGAGAGAGAATTGCACTCTAACAACCTACAGATGAGATACATAATTTCACAATTATAAATCAGCTTTGGACACGCTTGAAGTTCTGACTGGGGGGGGATAGGAGAGAGGGGATGGGTGCATACCTACGTGATGAGTGCGATGAATACTGTCTAGGGAATGGACACGCTTGAAGCTCAGACTCGGGGGGATGGGGGGGCATGGGCAATATATATAACCTGAACTTTTGTACCCCCATAATGAGCTGAAATAAAAAAAAAAATAAAAAATAAAAAATAAATAAAATAAATAAAAAATAAAAATAAATAAATAAATAAATCAGCTTTGTTATGAAAATCATTTCCCCAAGGTACTAGCATTACCCCAAGGGACATGTCACATGAGCAACTGAGTTTACAGAAAGCTTCCAGAGAAACTAATAGCTAAGGTTAAGCTTCATTTGCCAAGCTCTATGACTAGACGTACATGAAACTAGCAACATTGCTCCTAGTGACAAGATACGAAAGCAAATTTAGAAGGAAATGTAAAAAAAAGTAGGGAAAGCATGCTACAAACACTAATTTTATAGACATATCTTTGTAATACATAATGAATTAGTATTGAAACTTCTTTGCATACAAGTAAAAAGATGTTTAAGGTTTTTTACTTACTTGAACTATCAGAGTAAATGGCATCTTTTCCAAACATGTATAGTTCTCCATCTTTAGAAATAACAGAACTACTTCCATTATTACAGGCTGTATACACCACAATCTTTCCTTCCATCTTAATTATCTTTTTAGGTTTATAGGGTTTTGATTGCCGTCTGCTCTTAGCTTAAAATAAAATAAAATTAGTTTAAGACATTTATGTACAAACAATAATAATGACTTGTACATAAAGCCCAAAGAAAAAGCTTATAATTTGGATTTATGATACATTTTATTTATTTATTTTCACAAAGGCCTGGGCTTCCCACATGCAAATTAAAATGAGTCAACCTGCAAGCCTCAACTGGTCCATCAACATTTAGGCTATCACTACCAGATCTTCCTTCTTTGTAATGCACTGAAATTTCCAATGGGAAACACTAGTTTCTATGAAAATTCGGGGGGGCCCAATCTCTGGATTAGCTGTTACATTATCAACACCATCACACTGTCATATATATAATCTCCTTTTCTCTCAAAGTGCAACTCACATGTATTCTTACACTAGAACCTGGAAAGTAAAATAAGTTCCTCAGTCACTAAACAAACATTAAGCAGCCAAACCAAGTTAATGAGATTGTAAGGAAAGGAGATGTACAAATGGAAGAAAAGTGAATAAATCTAAGTGCGGTAATTCAAGAATCCTCTGCTCTCAAAAACTAAATCCTTGAAATATGCAACAGATGGGAAACATCAATCAGCTGTTCCTTCAGCTAATACCAGTTCCTGCATGCCTTTCAGAATTAAAACATATTGCTGTGCTGGAGTTTAAAATACAATTATATTTTTCATATAACATGATCTACTTCCATATATACAGCAACTACTTCACCTGGTGCTCAAGCGAAGAAAGAACAATATCCTCCAAATGCTACAAGGAAAAACTGGCTACACTGAATTTTCTGAGAGATGGTAATAGGCTTTATGGCTATTTTAAGAGATTTTTCCAGAATAACTTTTATTTTCACATGATTTTTACACCATGTGTTGACTTAAAAACCTAATCCCTTGTAAGGCGCTACTCCAATGTGCTACAATGTACAAAGTATGTGACAAGTTACAAAAAGAGAAAAATGACACTTTTGAGGAAGACTCTGAGCAGAAATATAGAAAATATAAGAGATAAACAAAATTATTTATTTTTCATTGCTGAGCAATGATTTCATCATAAAGAAATAACACCAAGAACAATAATCCATAACACTATTACAAAAGATTACATAAGGTTTATCTTCTTTCTGGAATATATATTCCTTCCAATGTCTTGGAGTTCCTAAAATAATCTACTGGAATAAATACGTTTTTAAAATAACACTAACAAAATAAGCCTATATCTCAGATGAATAGTCATGTATCCATAAATCATAAAATTTCATGAAGATGAACTCTAGGAAATAAGCAGCTACATTTCTTTAACAAACAGTAATGCACCACTATGAACTGAATATGCCCCAATGTAAAAACCTCTATTAATTGGTGAGGTTAGTGTTAGTGAAAATGATAAACTTTGTTAATAAATTTCACATTATTTTTACTAAATGCCCAGCTGATCAGTCAACTTACTTGACTCGCCGTCTTCTCCTTTACTAGCAGATCCTGTAAAGAATATGCTTCCATCTTCTGCAACTAAAAGGGCATGAGAGCCATCATGTCCAACTGAGAAGTGTACTATCTTTGGAGATTTTGTAATTGGTAGCTCAACCCATTTTCCTGCTGAAGGACCACCTTGTTTGATTCCAAGACTCTGGTATTTGCCAGTATAATATATCTTTTACATGAAAAAAAAAAGAAATTACAGTACTTTTGAGAGTAGTGCATCAGGTATCACATGAGAGAAAAAAATAACGTAGATATTTTATTGCAAAACAAAAATAACAAGAAACGAAACTTTTTACACTATTCAACGTCTGTGAGCTGAGCAAGAGAGAAATAACATTTTGCCAAAAGAAACAGTTCATAAAAGTTTTTTGTATCTATAGTTATAATTGTTCATATTTATTTCCATAGTTTCCATCTCTATAGATTGACTTCTATAATCTATAACTTAATGATACATGCTCCTATCTTCCCCAACTTGTACTTTGTGTATTTCTTCACAGTTACAGTTCTATTCATTAAAATTAAAACACAAAAAATGAATTCATCCCAACTCAAAAAACTATAAGAACTCCATCATTAAAATTAAATATCTATAAAAGGTAACATTTTATAAATTTTATAGTTTTATAGCCTTCAGTGTCACAATTTTGTTTCAAAATATAGGCATACATCAGAGATATTGTGGGCTTGATTCCAGACCACTGCAATAAAGCAAGTCCCAAATTTTTTGGTTTCCCAATGCATATAAAACGTTGACCCTATATTGTAGTCAATTAAGTATGCAATAGCATTATGTCTAAGAAAACAATCTATATATCTTAATTTAAAAATACTTTATTGCTAAAAAATGCTAATGATCTTAGAGCCCTCAGCAAGTTATAATTTTTTTGTGGTGGTGGAGAGTCTCGCCCTGATGTTGATGGTAGCTGACTGATCAGGGAGGTGGTTACCAAAGGTTGGGGTTGTGGCAATTTCTTAAAATTAAACAAAAAGGAAGCTTGCCACATCGATTGACTTTTCCTTTCATGAAAGATTTCTCTGTAGCATATAATGCTGTCTGACAGCATTTTATACACGGAACTTCTTTCAAAATTGGAATCAATGCTCTCAAACTCTGCTGCTGTTTAATTACCTAAGTTTATGTAATATTCTAAATCCTTTGTTGTCATTTCAATAATGTTCACAGGAGTACAGCAAAGAAACCACTTTCTTCACCCATCCGTAAGAAGCAACTCCTCATCTATTCAAGTTTGATCATGAAATTGTAGCAATTTAGTCCCATCTTCAGGCTCCACTTCTAATTCTATTTCTGTTGCTATTTCATCACATTTGCAGCTACTTCTTCCACTGAAGTCTTGCACTCCTCAATGTCATCCATGAGGGCTGGAATCAACTTCCTCTAAACTTCAATTAACATTGGTATTTTGACCTCTTCCCACGAATCATGAATGTTCTTTTTTTTTTTTTTTTTTTTTAAGAGTCTTGCTCTGTCACCCTGGGTACAGTGGTGTCATTGTAGCTCACTGCAACCTCAGACTCCTGAGCTCAAGTGATCCTCTTGCTTCAGCCTCCTGAGTAGCTGGCACTACAGGCGCACATCACCACACCAACTAATTTTTCTATTTTTAGTAGAGATGGGGTCTCACTCTTGCTCAGGGTGGTCTTGAACTCCCGAGCTCAAACAATCCTCTCATTTTGGCCTCCCAGAGTGCTAGGATTACAGACTACACCTGGCCAATCACAAATATTCTAGATTGGTGAATACTGTCTAGGTTTTCAACTTACTTTACCGAGATACATTAGAGGAATCACTATCTTTGGCAACTATAGCTTTATAAAATGTATTTCTTAAAGATTAAGACTTGAAAGTCAAAATTACGCCTTGATCCACAGTCTGCAGTAAAGATGCTGTGTTAGCAGTCATGACAATAACATTAATCTCTCTGCACATCTCCATCAAAGCTCTTGGGTGATCAGGTGCATTGTCAATGAGCAGTAATATTTTGAAAGAAATCTTTTTTTCTGAGCAGTAGGTCTCAACAGTGGGCTTAAAATATTCAGTAAATCATGCTGCAAACAGATGTGCTGTCATCCAGTCTTTGTTGTTCCATTTCTAGAGCACAAGCACAGTAGAGATAGCATAATTCTTAAAGGCCCTAGAATTTTTGGAATGATAAATGAACACTGTCTTCAATTTAAAGTCACCAGCTACATTGGCCCACAACAAAAGAGTGTGCTTATACTCTAAAGCTTTCATGACAGGCATTGACTTCACCTCCCTAACTAAGAAAGTCGTAGATGGCATTTTCTTCCAGTAGAAGGCTGTTTTGTCTACACCAAAAATGTGTTGTTTAGTGTAGCCACCTTCATCAGTGATCTTAGCTAGATCTTCTGGATAACTTGATGCAGAATCTACATCAGCACTTGCTGCTTCACCCTGAACTCTGATGTTATGGAGACATATGACTTCTTTCTTTAAGCCTCATGAACCAACTTTGGATAGATTCCAACTTTCCTTCTGCAGCTTCCTCACCTCTCTCAGTCTTCGTAGAATTGAAGAGAGTTAGGGCCTTGCTCTGGATTAGGCTTTGGCTTTAGGGAACGTTGTTATTGGCTTGATCTTCTATCCAGACCACTCAAACTTTCTCCATATCAGCAATAAGGCTCTTGTCATTGTTGTGTTCACTGGAGTAGCAGGTTTAATTTCTTTCAGGAACTTTTCCTTTGCATTCATAATTTGACTAAATATTTGGTGCAGTATTTGGCTAAATATTTCAGCCTATCTCGGCTTTCAACATGCATTCTTCACTAAGCCGAATCGCTTCCAGCCTTTGATTTAAAGTGAGAGAAATGCAACTCTTTCCTTCACTTGAACACTTAGATGCCACTGTAGGATTATTAACTGTCCTAATTTAAACATTGTTGTGTCTCAGGGAAGAGGGAAGCCCGAGGACAGGGAAAGGGATGAGGGAACAGTTGGTCAGTGGAGCAGGTAGAACACACATTATACGTTTTTTTTTTATCCATTAAGTACATTGTCTTATATGGGCACAGTTTATATTGCCCCCAAACAGTTACAATAGTAACATCAAAGATCACTGATCACAGATCACCATAAAATATATTATAATAATAATGAAGAAGTTTGAAGTATTGTGACAATTACCAAAATACAAAACAGAGACAGCAAAGTAAGCATATGCTATTGGACAAACGGCACCAATAGACTTGCTCAACGTAGGGCTGTCACAAACCTTCAATTTGTAAAAAAAATACAATATCTGTGAAGGGCAATTAAGCCAAGTGCAATAAAACGAGGTATGCCTGTACTATTTTCAACATGAATAAAATGTTGCCACATAAAAAAATAATTTTAAATCAAAATTTTAAATTTATGATGATTAAACGTGTGAATTATATAAACTAATCAACAGATTTAACCAAATATCTCTTAAAGCAGAGAATGTTAACTTTTACTCCCAAAGAGTAATTTACCTTCCCATTTGCTGTTTTCATTAGTGCAAACTCTCGTCCTGCACCAAGAACGGCTGACTCTTCATCAAATCCTGTACCTAAAATACAAAACTAATAAATACTATTGCAGTTCTAATATGAATAATTCCAAGTAAAACATGTACTCAGGATGTATTGTGAGTGATTGAAATGTTAATTCAATTAATATCACTCAAAAAAAGATGACAAAATAGGTCATATGCCTGAATTTTTAAAAATATTAACAATAATAGGTACACTACTCTAAGGAAAGTTACCATAATCTTATCTTGTTCCAAATCAGTACCAAACTAATTTCTGAAATATAAACAAAAAAAAATTTTTTAAACTCAATGTCAGGAATATTCCTTGAAATAATGTATAATGAACAGATTTTTATTAAGGATTTATTAGGTACCAGGCATTATAGAGTTCAAGAGCCTCACCTCATTTGATTCTTAAAATTACATTGTTCAGTCTACAAATGAGCAAATATAAAGCTTGAGGAGGTTAGTCCAGACACACAGCCTGTAGATATCTGAACTAAATTATTTCAGATTTTCTATCCCTTGCTTTTTTCTACAGAACATTTTATGTAGCTCTTGCATAAATTTAAATACATATTTGTACATAAACACACACAGATACTTGTGTATATTTTCAAACTGTAAAGCTATGAGTAATCGTAATTTTATATGTGGCACATTTTGTGCTTTTGTCCAGTTATACAAACTACTAATTAATTTATGGGCTTTTTAAGTTTAAACCCTATAACCTCAATTCAATATTTTTTCTATGGAAAAATTATAAACAACACTACACAATTAAATTAAAATATGCAAAGTAAAGTGTTAACATCAAGTTTATTAGATTTAATGAGATAGCAATCAAAAATGGTGGATCTGGCAAAGAACCCAAAAGTTAAAGAATGGCACTATTAAACTTGGATTGGCATGGCAAACCAAAATTGAGAGCCCTGTGGAACTTGTGATCCTAATTATTTTTACAATACTGCAAGAGTAAGTAGACTAGAAGTCCAAGAAATACTCTGTGGTTATATCTCTGTACCCAAATGAAAGACCACTGACAGGTTTGTGAGGCCAATTACCATTTTCAAAATCTATGGGATCATTCTATGATCATTTTGAAAATCTGTTCAAATAAAAATTAAAGATTTCAATGAGAAAACTATGTATATTGTTATAGTAATATTTATAGTGTTTTCAAATTTTTAAATAATTAAGGATGGGACATATACAATAATGATGCTCACCAGTGTCCCTCTATAGCTCTTATTAAACATAAGTTTATTTCTTTTTGCCCTATTCAAAATGAAAATGGTAAATTATTAGTCACTTTCTTAAAATGATCTTCAAATATCTGTTTAAAGTTTCTATTTCCTACTTATGTTATACATATTAATTCAAAATTATGTTTTATAGTAACAGACACAAAATAGCTGTTAAAATACAAACTGAACTGCTGAAAACATGTTAGTTTTTAAAAGAATAAAGAATCTGAAAATTAAAACATGGTAAAAATGCTTATTTTGCCATCTTACTTATAATATGCAAATCCTTTTCCAGATCAAATAGTGAGATACCACAGGCATGTAAGCATTTTCTGGCCAGTTTAAGTTGTAATTCTTGTTGCAGCACAGGTTCAGTGCTTGTGGCAAATATTCTGACAACAAAGCCATCCTTAAAAAAAGAAAACATCCACAGCATTACATTGCATAAATTGGTCTTTCAAGGCTCTATGGTCTATCCAATAAAAACTAAATAACTTAAGACAGAGGAATTCTAGTTACACTAGTTACTCATAATTCAGAGTACTTACATCTCTTGAAGCAGCTATCTGATTAATATATTCTCCATCAGTGAATAAAATATTTTGACCTTCAGTGTGGCAATCTGCACAAAAGGAAGAAAAAGTAATTACATTACAATATAAATGATCACCTCACAAAATGAATTTACTCCTCTGCTGAAGTCAAAATGAGAGTTCTCCACGCAATAAGGATAAACTTATACTCAAAAGGAGACTGTGCTTTTTAATAAAGAATTACAAATTAGCAGAAACTAAATAATTCAACTAATAATACTTATTCCATTTTGTGCTTATATTTATAAATCTTCCACAACCAAGGACTTGAGATCCCACCTAATTTCAAAATGAATTAGTATCAGATATAGTCTGATAGTAAACATGCACCACGATGAACAAACTATATTGGTTAAAATCATTTCAACACAATCACATGCGATGTAGGCAACACTCTACCCTCAGACATACATCACAGTCATTAGTGTCACAGAAAACTACAGACAGACCTAAAGCTTCTGTATTGAAGTCTATTGTGTCCAACAACAGATATCCCTTGCTTTGTAAAATGGATGATATTCAAAACCAATTCTGTATTTCCCACTTAGAAACTCAACGTTTGTTTCCAGCACTTTTAACATTTAGCATGCTGTAAACTTTTTAAACATTCGTCCTCCACAGAGAAGACAAATCTACGTATTTCTTTTTGTTTCAAAGTAGTCATATGTCTTGATTAGAATACTATATTTTGTCAATACTGTTTATATCTCTGTAGAACATTCCACTATATACTTTGATCAAAATAATACACAAGCTCAATTGCAACAAGGGATACCAGTATTACAGAAGGACCACTGGAACATGTGTTAGTGATTGCTACTAAATAACATGAAACTACAAGCAAAATCAACATCTCAGTATAAACTTTATCCTTTTGGAAAAACAAATGTTCTGCAAGCAAGTATAAAAGCACACACACACTTCCCAAAATAACTGCAGAGAACTAGGATGAATCTCTCCAGTAATCATAATACCAAAAAAAATTTCATTTCTAGTTGCACCTGAATCAAGAAAACATAAAATTCTGTTTTGGAATGCAGTAATGGAGCCCACCCAAATAAGCTGAATTACTCTATATCTTTGCCCAGGAGCTTCATACTAGCATACTTCCTTATTATAAATATGCAAAACACAGGCAGACCCTTACCAAATAGAGAATTCAGTGATCACAAACTGGAAATAGAAACTGGGAGACAAGGCCCACTGGTAGCCCAAGAGACTTGGTAATCAAAGAGAGGAGAAATCGAAAGAAAGAGTTCCTAGTCCACTGTACAGAATACAAAGAGGCGCAAGAAAGATGCTTCTCAAGCTCTAAGCAGTAAGATTTTAAACTAAAAAGCAAAGAAGAAAAACTCATTATAATTTCAGACAAATGCAGGGGTGAGGAGTGAAGTGGCGCAAGAAGAGTAGCAAAAAGCCTCATGATTTGAGGCAACCTGTCACCAGACACAGAGAGTAAATGACATACGGATACAATCCAAAAGATATGCTGAGATTTAAAGAATAAAATGACAATTAACAGGGGGAAAAGTATGTTTTAAGCTCACTAATACTAGGTTAAAATAATTGTTTTGTAAACTAGAGTATAACAATTTGCAACACGAAGCTCAAGGAATTACCTGATTTATATCAATTTTAAATATGGTTGCTATTCATTACCATTTATAAACCTGACAATTCACTTCTCCTTGATAGGAAACCTACAAAGCACAGTTGTCCCTACCTAAGAAAAACAAAAAGTACTACTGAAGAGAATTCAGTCCAGGTCAAAGAAAGGAGAAAATGACAAGAGGCTTCTTTGGGCTTGATGGAAGAGTCTTCCTGACACGTGATTTCAAGACTTTCTCTTTATTCTTTCTTTATCCGTCGTGTAATATTGTAAGACAGTATCTTCAGGAATATATCAAGGAACATCTGCCAGTTCGGAAGACACAGAATATGGGACTATCCTCCCAAGTTTGGTTCATTCTTCATCATTAATACAGCACGTATTTATGAAACATAGGAGGCCACACTTCTATTTTTCAAAGTTGCATTCCATATGTTAAATGATGCAGAGGGATTTAACTGAATAAGGTCATTCATTAAACAAGCACTTTGCATCATGGTGGAATAAATAAAACAGCTTTAGCTAGATATTCTCAAATTGTCTTCTCAGTCACAATCTCTATCAAATGAGCAGGGCTTCTCAGAAGTGAATTCTTTATATTAGCATACATCTCTTATGGAGGTCGGGATTTGTCAATTCAGAAATATTCTTCTACAACATTTTCCTAAAATGACTTGAACAAAGAGTGACAGTGATGCTCATTCCAGTGTAATCTATACAGCAAAAAATTGGAAGGCTCTCACTCCAATATTAATCAATGGAATGTATTTTATAATATTAAAGAGAGGTTGTGGAACACTATTTAATAGCCTGGAAATATATTTAGAATATGAAGTGAAAGGGACAAGTTAAAAGCGCAATATGTAACGTGATTGTTTTTTTACAGGGATGTACATATACACATAGGAAAAATAACAGAAGAGTATTTAACAATATGTTAATAGTGTTTATATATGAGAAGTGAGGTTGTAATAAATTTCAATTTATTCTTTTTTGCTCATGATTTTAGTACAATAAATATGACTTTTAATATACATATCTATGTATGGAAAGTGTGCATGCTAGTAAAAATATTTTCAAAAATTATTGTTATTATGACCAAAGACATGGCTCAGGACTTGTGATGGTGAATAAAACAACCTGTAGATATATCTTAAAACAGATAGCTATTTACAAAATGGTTTTATGAAGTCATTTGTTTTCTAAAGCTGTTCTATTTGTGAAACGGATATGAAATATGGCATTTACTTTAACATGGTGTCATGTATACTAATTTGCATGTACGTATAGATAGCAAAGTTCCAATAAATGTTTGATGAAGTTATAAGAATATTTTAAAATTTAACAAGCAGCCTGGGAACAATTATTCTTCTCAGTGTGTTCTTGAAAACAGTAGCTCTCATTTTCAGATGATCAAGGGCATAGAAGTAATATTGGTACTTACTATGAAATTATTGGCAGACACATTAAACATTCAAGATTTTAATATAAACAACTTTAGAAAGTATCAAAGGTATAAGCAAATTCAAAGACCTTACAATGAAGCTATGCACTTTCACAGTGTTCCACAAAATTTGAGACCTAATGCCTCAGAATTTAGACAGCAGTGATTTCAGTGATGAATATATGTACATACCTTAAAATTAAAGCAAAATGAATTGTGTCCAAAGTACCTTATGAGAACATTATTAAAGAGTATAAATAATGTAATTTTTAAAAAATTCCTGGCCCACCCTAAACTCTGTCTCTGAAAACCTTCTAAAATAAAGAGGAAAACTCAAGCTCATTGCTGCTGTTGAAGTAAAAATAAACAGGTTCTTTGTAGTAAGTCATATGAGAACCAGAGCTGTGGTCTGATTAAGAACAAAGTAATCCCTCTAAATTCAGCAGCTAAAAAATCTTGGTGAGGTAAGGGTAGGTGATTGGGCCACAGCTGGCCAAGAATTTGAAAACAAATATTAAAACTCATTATATATGTCTGGTGTCTATTGTCTTGACATGTATTAACTTTATATAGACTGTACATGTTTTGCATATCCAGATTTTTTTTAACTCATTTGTAAGCAAGCACTGTTCCTTGCTAATTATTGTTTGTATGTCTAAATAGTCTAACATGCACATTTCTTAACATCACTTGTGAAGAAAAAAAATGACTAGTTGAAACATACCTGGTAACATTACAGTACCATCTTGTTCCAGTGTTTCAGGGCTTATTCTTATGGCTGTCATGCTGTGGTTATTCACATCTCTATATAATAAATAACCCTGACAACAACAAAAATTTTTCCTGTGTTAAACCATTTTTTCATTACCAACTCATCAGAAAAAGCAGCCATACAGCTCCATATTGAGGTTTTTTGAGGTACAATAATATATGTATAATAATATACCAGTATTGACATTTAAAAGATACTGAAGAATAAAAATATAAGAACATGGATATACTTTAATAAGAAGAGGAATTGTACCTTATGGGGAATCAATTTAACATATTATATTTCCAGATACGTATATAAGGTACACTAAACAGGACAGTACAAGTACAAACATTTTATTATAATAAAAATCACTATATCACTTGCCAAGTAAATAATATAAATGATTAATTAGTTCAATACATCTTTTAAAGAAAATAACTGAGGCATTTAGGCTGCTATTTCAAAATAAAAACAGTAGTGGTTTTAGATGAAGTGATATGCCATTTGAATATATTGGTGTAATAAAATATTTGCTATGGCATTATTCCTTAGATAAAACACAAGAGAGTGGCAAATTAAAATTTGATGAGATATTTTATACCAGGTTAAGTTTTAAGAGATAATTGCTGAGAAATTAATTTGATATTTAAAATTTAATTTCAAAATCTCCCCAATAGTTGATATAGCAAGATTATTCTTCACATAACAACAATAATAATTTCCTTAGTTTTCAAAATACTTTCAAATATCCTTCATCATTTGATGCTGACAACAAACATGGTGAGCTCAGCAAGGCAGGCACATAGGAACATCTTTATTCTCTATCCTTCCACAAGGGAATTTGGGATTTGCCTCTCAGAAGGGTATAGTATGAAAATAAATATTTCTGGCCTCTCTTGTCCATTTGTCATTCATTTTTCTCCATGGGAGAAGTACTGTATCCAACTGCTGACCTAGGAAGAGGCTGACACATATCTGACTATGTTGGTCAGGAGATGAAATCACAGAATTAAGAAAGCAACATGGGCCCAGCTCTTTTCTTTCTTTTGTGATTCTTTGCATGACTTTCCATGCAGGTGGCTGTGCCTAGAAGGTACTAGATCTAGACTTAGAATGAAGAAGTTTGTGGCAAGAAGCCCTAAGTTGGCCTCAGGTCACATTTGCATTTCCAATTCAGATGTGCTAATAATAAAGGTGGTCTTTGATTCTTATCTAGAGGCTCACTTAAACAAGAACTCCAAAGAAGATATCGTTATTCCCATTTGGCAGCTAAATAATACAGAACCAAATAAGTTAAACGAGTTACTCGGAGCCTCACATCTAGTTAAGAAGCAGGACCAGAACTAAAATTGAGTATCTTAAGAATTCTCAGCCAGTGTTCTTTATACTACTTATACCATTGTTATAGCTGCGTTATTAAAAATATACCATTTCTGTTTAAATAGAAGTGATATTATTTATTGATTAAACAAGGACCACGTGATATTATTTATTGAGTAAACCACATTTTAAAAGGTAAGAAAAGTTTAGTTCATTCTCTTACCTGAGCATACCCTAACCAAGACTTTTTTTCTTTCCTGTTTCTGATGCGGGATGTAGAATTGTATATATGGCCCTGCAAAATAACCAAAGTCAGTCTATCAACTGTTTCATAACTAATAATCAGTATAAAATAATACAAATGGATGAGTAACATTTAATACATATATTTCAATTACAATTTTCAAAGAAATATCATTACACCAAAATTAGATGGTATTCTAAAAATGAAGCCAGAAAACTATTATGGTTAAAACTTTGCTATGATAAGAAATTACATTACCCTAACTGTTCCACTGTATCCAGAGCCTATTTTGTATAATCCATCCTTGCATAACAGATAAAGAAAAAATCCATCATTCTGCAGTAGACACTGATCATCTTCATCAACAGATACTTCTTTCAATGGCCATTTGTGCATTAAAGCTGCTTTCTTAATGCCATTACTAAACCAGTCCTGAATTTGAATTTTTCCCACCAAAACTGCCTGTACGCTTCTCTGTAGAGAATTTAGTATTGTTGGCACCTATTCAAAAGAGAGGGAAAAAAATGAAAAGACATTTTAAAATGTTCCAAACACAAAACAAACAAAAAAAGATACTTTATAATATAACATTTATAAGAAAATAAATTGTTCAGAATAATCATGTTTGGCAGGCCCGCACAAAGTACCAACTAAAAGTTCATCTAAGAAGCAAATCTCAAGCAAACTAGACTTCCTTAATCTTAGGATTTCATGTCATTCACCAATTCTATAAAATCTTAAATATTATTTCAAGTACTCTATCTCCACAAATTTATTATTGCATGGTGGAACTCAGATTGTATTAATACATTAGATTTTCTCATTCTCTATCCATGTTTCTTATTTTATCTTTCATGTTTCTCTGTTTCTCTGTGCTATATTCTGGGTAACTTCTTCCTCTTCATCTTTCAGTTCACTATTCCTGTGTTCAACTACATATTATCCACTAGTTAACCCATCTTTTAAGTTCCTAATTGCAATTATTTGTTTTTTTATTTCTAGGAGCTCAATTTGGTTCTTTTTCTAATGTCTGACTACTTTTTATATTCTTATCCCTTAATCATACTTTTGATATTTTCTTTTATTACTTTAACCATACTGAATATATACACAAACACACATACACAGTCTATATCAAGTAATTTCAATACATAAAGATTTGGCAGCATTGATTTTGCTGTATTTATTTCTACTATCAATGATGGCACCTTTTATCCATGTGATTTTTTATTAATTTGTGCGCTCAAATGCAGTAGTGTTGTCTCTGCAGGATACCTTTGAATCTGGAGTTATTCCTCAAGAAAGGATTTTAGTCACCTTCAATAATGCACCTCACAGTACTACCATCCCTATCCTGCTTTAAACTCTCAGTTAAGCTTTTTGGAATAGATAGGTAATATGCATTCGGGTGCCAAAACAATTTGAGATGTTAAGAGTTATATATTTATAAAAGTATTTGTATATTTTAAACATATATTTAAATTAAACATTTGCCAAACCCTTGAAGCATGTCTACAAAACACAGCTTGAAAACCACTTCATTAGAAGAACTTCAAAATAATTAAAGGTAAATAATTATTAACCAAAATAATTAAAGAGACAAAAGGATTCCAAGCAGGGCAGAAAGGAAGAAAAGAATAAGAGCAAAAATTGGGAGTAAAGGGATTGCTCATGTTTGACAAGTGGAGTTCAAGATCACTGAATGAGACACAGAGAATGATCAATAAACTCCTTTTACTATCTCTGGCCTGCTAATAACAGGATTGAGGCAGCCCTTCCATCTGTCCTGGAGGTTTTCCAAGAGGCCAGAGAAAAACAGATAATCAGGACTTGAAATTATAACTTCTTTCTCAATTCCCAGAACCTTTCAAAAGAATTAAATCAAGTTTACCTATAAAGAGGATTGTATTTCCCACCACTAACAGTGAAGAGCTTATTTATTCCACAATCGGATATTAAAAGCGTAAAAATCTTACACGCATAGCTGAAGTAACTCAGAAACAAATCAATTCATGAAAAATCATAATCAACTGACCAGAAGTATAGCAGATCAATATCATATCTTTTTCTTTGAAAAGAGAAAAAATATTTAACACTATGAAGGAATGCCATCCTTGAAGATTCAGGGCAAGATGAGAGGTGGAGGGAAAACAGAGAGCAAGGGAATGCAAAGAAAGAAAAAGTTGTGGTGTTCATGCAAAGACCAGGTTAAAGACTTAAGAGTTTTTACCAAAATTAATTTTATTATATTAATATTTAATGCTACAGAGTTAAACACATGTATAGCTTAACTCAAATATTAATACTATATATTATTTACATATCGACCTTGGACAGATCAAGCTACTGTAGTGAGTAAGAAAAAGCAGGGGTTTCCTACTGATAGAAATTGAGATGAAACTCCAACTCAGCATCTTACAAATTTCTAAGCAGCTATAAATATGAAATACCTGAATAGTTTGGCAAGCATGGCTACCGTTGTTGGTCAGTATAGCAGAAATGGCCTGAAGGGTCCTTCCTGTTTCTCCCCAAGAAGCTACCAGACTAAAGAGGCAAGCACAGGAAAGTGCTGTCAGGGACTGCCCTGTGCTGTCATTCATTCCGGTACTTCGAACAGTGATTTCCAAAAGGAGTTGGAAGAGAGACTCTGTAAATAAAATAGATTCAATTATATTCATTCTATATACAGAACATTATATGTGTATATTGATTTATTTACACCTTGTCTTATAAACAAAATTTAAGGCCCCAAGAACACGTACGTTGCATTAGTTTCTTTCTAGCTACCCTTTTCCCCAAAAAGTTAAAATATTTATATGAGAGCCTTTGGGAACATTCAACTCCTTATTTTTGTAAATGAAAAATAAAATCTGCCTAAAGTCATTTAAAACAAGCTTGGCTACAGGCATTCACATACTCAAGAAAATTATCCTATCAAATAACAGACTACTCACTGCACTTACTTTACCTTTTAGGTTGGGAGAAGTATGGGCTTCTTAAAATGTTAACTGTCCAGAAAATTGTGTACATATTTGTAAAACAATGGAACACATAAAACATATGCCATAATTCGTTGTAATATAAAATTGGCTTTATCATTAACATAACAGTTCACACTTATAAAGGGAGGATACAATTCATTAATACCCTAGAGAAACCTCCAAGTCAATAGGACAGATATACTTCTCCATTAAAGGATAAACAAATTGAGACACAGGGAGGTTGAAAGATTTTCCCTAAATCATAAAGTCAGTTAGTAGCAAAGATGAATATATAGCATGAATGTTTTACAACCAATAGAGCCCTCCATACAAAATTCCCTGAACAACTCTTTCCAAAATAGACATCTCCTGGGTATTTCCTCTGTAGAAGGAAAGGAAGGGAGATTTGAAAATCTTTAAAGAGTGAATAATCAAAGAGAGAAAAAGAAAGTCAGAAGACGGCAGAAAACTTGAGAAAGATGAAGATAGAGGAAGGGAAGGGAGAGAGAAAGATAATTAACATACTGCAGTTCTCCGAAAACAAAATGGCCACTTGTGGTTTATTTGGTAACTTGCAGAAACCTAGGTGTCCCCTACCAATGTCTCATCTTCCTTATCTAACCCCAAATTAAGTCCTATTTATTTTATTAGGTTAAGTATGGAATGTCCAATTTCCTTAACTACTAAGTTTGACAGTGGCCATCTCTGACATTTCACTTTGACTTGTTTTTTTTTTTTTTTTTTTTTTGTGTGTGTGTGTGTGTGTGTGTGTGTGCGCGCGTGTGTGAGAGAGAGAAGGTACATTCTCATTCTTTCTCTCATTCTTTCAAATGCATGTTTTGGCTTGTGATTATCTTTCAAATTTTTTTTAGAGCAATTTTTATAAAACCATAGATAAGTCAAAAATTCGTGTTATTTTCAAATATGAGTTCCGTCGTGGAACCAATGCAGCGCAGACAACTCAAAATATCAAGGAAGTGATTGGGAAGGATGTGGCTAATAAACGCACACTACACTGATGGTTTGAGAAGTTCCATTTTGGTGATTTTAACCTTGAAAATGAGCCATGTGGGTGACCTGAGACCAAAGTGGATAATGATGAGCTGAAAGCTGTAATGGAAGCAAATCCATCTCAACCTATGTGTGAATTAGCAGTAAGGTTTGACATTACTATTTCAACAATATTGGACCATTTGAAACAAATGGGCAAGGTAAAGAAGCTGGATACATGGGTTCCACATGAATTAAAAGAGCAACAGACAGAGAAATAGTCTTGAAGATTGCCTTTCTTTGCTGTCACAATATAAAGGTGAACCATTTTCTATACCATATTGCTATGTGTGATGAAAAATGGATCCTTTTTGACAATCACAAGCATTCAGCACAATGGCCGGATGAAGATGAAGTGACGAAACACAGTCCAAAACTGAATATTCATCAAAAAAAGCTAAGAGTGTCTGTTTGGTGGTCCAGCACTGGTATTACCTATTATAGCTTCATGAAACCAGGTTAATTGATTACAGCAGATGTCTTCTGCACCCAGTTGGATGAAATGATGAGGATGCTTGTGAGTAAGCAGCTGAAACTGGCCAATAGAGACAGGTCAATCCTCTTGCAAGACCACATGTTGCCAAAAAAAAAAAAAAAAAACATTGCTCCAATTACGGAGGCTGGACTTGGAAATTCTCTGTCAACTACCTTATTCACCAGAACTGGCACTGACTGACTACTGCTTCTTCCAGGGTTTGGACCACTTCTTGCAAGAAAAAATATTCAATTCTCAACAAGCTGTGGAAAATGTCTTTCACAATTTCATTGCCACTCACTCTCCAGGCTTCTTCACTGCTGGCATAAAGCAAGCTACCATTAAGATGGCAAAACTGTGTCGATAGTTTAGGCACATACTTGGATTAATTGTACTGTTTCCTGTTTGAGATATAATAAATTAAACTTTTAATTCAAAATGGGACATTTCATATTTAATGACCTAACGCTTCCTAATTAATTCCTCTTTTCTCTATTTCATCACTACCTTTCCAAGATGTTATCACCATCTCTTAACTAGACTACTAAAAAGTATTCATAAATTTATCTTCTACCATTCATTTTTGCCCCGTTATAACAGAAAATTTTCAAACCAAAAATCTAGTTACTTAAAAATCCATTCACTCCTTTGTTAATTCCTTCCTCTCTACTTCCCTCCTCATCCTTCTTTCCTTTCTTCCCCACTCCCTTCATTTGTCTGTATATCCTTCATTTTCACTTTCCTTTTTTCCATCGATGCTTTCCTTTACCTTTCCCTCCAACTATCCTTCCTTCTTTCCATCCATCCTTTCACCTACCCTTCCTCTGTTTGTCCATTTGTCCATCCTTCCTCCCATCATTATCCTTAGCTATCTCATCTTTTAATTATTCAGCAAATATTTACTGAATTGTTCCTGTACATTAGAAACTATTCTAGGTTGGGGTAGTACACTGGCAAACAAGACAAAGTATGTTCTGCCCGCAAAAATGTTAGATTCAAGTGAAACAGTCCATAACTTAAAACAAATAATTTAGGAAAAAAAATGTTATAAAGAATATTTCTGAAAAGTATAATAAAAGAGAATGACCTTCCATTCCTCCTAAAACAATAACCAAACTCTTTAACATGGGCTATAAGTTCCACTTGTCCCTGCCTCCTTTCTCACCTGTTGCAAGACTCTCCCCACCCACTCCCCACACTCTCCCCACACTCTCCACATTCTAGCCATGTTAGTCTTCTTTCATCCATTCTGTTTTCTGTCTCAGAGCCTTACTACATGCTGTCCTTTCTGCCTAGAACACTTATAACCTACTTCACTCCTTCCTGTTCATCCTTCAAATCTCAAATGTCACATCTTCAGGGAAGTCTGTTAAAGACTCTCAAAATTCCCCCTACTTTCCTCCATACTATTTATCCACATTTATAATTATGTATGTGTCCAACTGTCTTAGGCTAAGCACCATAATAGCAGCAATGGTATCATACGTTCAGCGGTATCATACACCCTTAGCACGGAACATGGGAGGTGGTATTATTCCATTTAAGTGAATATTGAGAGAGAACATACACTCTAACCTTAAATTGAACAGAAAGATAGATATAAGGGAATGATTTTTTAAGTAGATGATTTAAAAATCAAAATCCATTTGCAAAGAGAAGCAGCTTGATGTATATTAATCATGAAGTTATTCTAACAGTAAGAGTTATACAAATATACATGTATTTTTATGAATAACTTATAAATAACCAAATGGGGGAAAAAAGGATAACTAACGAGATTGTGATATTAGATCAAAAGAAAAAAGTAGAAGCAAGTTTCCACAGAAATTTAATATTAAGGAACCAAATTACTACTTATATCTTTGAGCTAACTAAACAAAATAAAAAATATAAAGTGATAAGAAATCTTTTATACACAAAAATAAGTCAAAGCAGTGAAGAGATCAGAAATAAGCATTGAAAGAGAGAAACCAAAGACAGAATAGCAGCATTTGAAAATGTTAATGAGAAAATAGAAATGAACAAATTAGTAAGGTCAAAGTTTTGATAGAAGATGATTGGACTAAAGCACACATTATAATTTCAACAACTAGTATTAAGAACAAGATATAGTTTATAAAGTATAAAGGAAAGAGAGTACTTATGTACAGAATGGATATAAAGGAAAGTGTGTAACAACTGAGGTGAGACAGAATGATGGAAGACCTAGGAAGAAATGATTAGTGCGTTGTGCAAAGTATTAATAAGAAATATGACATACAAGTTTTAATGCATATTTTAAATATTCCAATTATTTGCTAACTGACAAACCAGAACTGAGAAAAACTAACAAAATATTCTTAAATAAATCAAATCTTCAGTAAAATGCTGTCAAGCCAAGTAGCACATCACAATATTAATATGATCACTGCTGTTACAATAACCAACAAGATGACTGCTTCTCAATATATGACAACTTTTATTTGGCAATAGCATTTAACAAGCGTGTGTGTGTGTGTGTGTGTGTGTGTGTGTGTGTGTGTGTGTGTGTGTGTGTGTGTGTGTGTGTGTGTGTGTGTGTGTATTTGAGTGGCAAGGGTGGGGGTTGTTGTTTTAATGACCAGCAACCCTCTCCCCCACTAAAACAAAACAACAAAATCAAACACAAACCTTAATCACCACATGTGACCAAAACCACAAAAATCTGACATTTAGTTAGGTTCATGCAGTTAGGTTCTCACATGTGGGTCTAATAAAACCCAAACAGCCAAATAGAGAAAAGGAACCAAACTCTAGTCCAGACGTGCAGTCCCCCGACCAGCAACATCAGCATCAGCCAGAAACTTATTCCAAATGCAAATTCTTGGGCTCCCCCTCAAATCCACTACATCATAAACTCCATAGGTAGGGCCCAGACAACTCTGATACGTGCTAATACTTGAGAATCACAGCTCTAGCACTTCTGAGAATTTTCCTGTAATACCAGAAGGATCTATAAAACTCTAAACTGGAGGCCCATGGTTAGCAGTAGAGAAAAGCAATTAGTCAAATTAAAAATTATGCTTCCATCTATATTTCTATTCCTTAATACCCTTTAAGTAAAAGCTCTTATCTTGTTTATAGTATTATGCATTAAGCCTAAATCACTGGCAATGAAAGGCAAGTATCCTTAAAATTGAAACATGCTTTAAGAAAAACAAACACTTTTATTTAATGAAAGTTGCTACTAAGTCAGAAGCTTCTTCCATAACCCAAATAGATTTTTATTTATTTTGAATACAAAAGAAATGCCCTCTCGATTTAGAAACTAATTGTACTGTTTTTGGTTGTAACATTTACTCCTTTTTCCCTATTTTTTAAAACTACAGAAGTTAAAGAAAGTGAACATTAGCTATTTTAGCCAAAGGTTTAATAAGAACAATTTAAGTCAACAGTGACTTGAAGGTGTGAGATTATTTCTGGATTCCAGGATTTATGTTTTGCTTTCCCCCATCATCACAATAATCAAGAAATGTCTATGCATGAACTACAACTTTTAAACCATAACTCCAGTGGAACACAGCAAAATACCTTAAAACTTATATCTCTGCTACTTAAATAAAGACTGCTTTACAATAGCTTCCTAAGAGAAGTTATTCACTGTTTTAAAATTATAAATTGACAATTTATAATTGTATAAATTTATGGGGTACAAAATGATGTTATGATTTATGAATACAACATGGAATAATTAAATCAAGCTAGTTAGCATATCTATTACCTCAAATATTTAACATCTTTTGTGGAGAGACATTAAAAATTTACTCTTAGCAAATTTGAAATGTACAATACTCTCATGTTAATTATATTCACTTTTAAATGCTTCATTTGATGAGTCTGAGCTCTTACCTAGGACCTCGGGTGGCTCTGACTGGAGGCCTTCAGGCTGCTGACCCTGAAGCACGTTGAGCAGAGCTTGGAGACTCCTGAGACACAGGGATGGATGAGAAAATCGCGTCTCCTTGATCAATTCAAAAACTTCACAAAGTCCAACCTCAATAATCTATTTAAGATGAAAAAAAATTATACTTTATAACATGTAAGCTAAGAACACTTTCCAGGAAGTTTAATTGGTACAAGTTACTTCCACAGAAAATGATAAACTATTGCAATATTTAAAAGGCAAAAATAAAAAGTAACATTTTTTTTAAAACCTAGTATGTTTAACAGGAAGATTTAGAAAATCACCTGGTTACACAAAAGGCTGATACTGCTGGTCTGAGGACTATGCTGCTGGTCTGGACTAGAGTTTGTGCCTTTTTCTTACTTGGCTATTTGGATTTTATTAGACCCACATGTGAGAACCTAATTGCATAAACCTAGTTACACTGTTTAAAAAGTAGTTTTAGCTACTTGGAGTTTTATTATGGAGCTGTAATAAAACATTGTGAAAATGGTTTAAAACGGTGAACTAGAGACTAGATTGCATTCTCACTCAGAAGAAATAAGCTTCATTAATTCACAAAATTCATTTGGTTGTACTCAAGTAAAACTCAGTACTATTTTTGTTAAAAGCCATGTCAACTGTTATATATAACCAGAAATAGTCAGCACAGCACATACAGTGAAAAGATTAAAAAAGGAACTTTTCATCTTAGCCTTTCCTATTACGGTACAATCACCATATTATTATTTACAGGTAGTGTTCCTTATTCTTGTAGGATGATTACAAAAAGAACTAAAAACTTCTTGTAATTATTACCGGTTCTTTTACTTTAATATCTTATCATTCCCTCATCAAGACCAAGAGAAATCTGATTCAGTATCTAGCAAAAGAGATAAATCTGTAACTAATGACTGAGAGAGCAAATTGTAATTAACTGGTATAAGGACATACCTTCAGAAGACTGATAAAAAAAGAGACAATGAAATTCCATTTCTCAGTCAATGTCAACATTCTGAGAACCAGATTTATAAGATCTCATCAGGAGGTATTAAAAGTAAATTATTTGGAGAAGCAACAGAAAAACTTAAAATAAGACTAATTAGTAGAGACACCTCAAAGCATTAATTCTATTGGACACAATAGTGGAAGAATATTCTCTCTGCTGAAATTTTTGCATTAATTTATATATTACATAAATATCTCCTAAGCACTTATTTTGTGCAACTCACTATGGGAGATATGAAGGTATGCTAGACCTTGTCCTGTACAGTTTATAACATAATAGGGTAAATGAGCCATGTATATAATTCTTACCCAGTCCAGACCTCTTTTATAGCATTTATTACCTTATAGTGGTATAACTGACTTTTTATTTTTACTTTCCCAACTATATTGTGGTCTCCTTATTAATAAAGAAACGTCTTAAATGGCTTAATCTCCCATGCCGAGTCCACCTCCTGGCATGTGATGAGCACACAATAAATATTTAACTATTCATTCAGTTGTGTGCTTTACCACTGCATCTCAGAAATACATTTTCCAGGCAAGGATCAAATCAGATGCAGGCAAGTCAATTTGCAGTTCTGATGATCATTTGTAAGGTTTCTGAAAAATACAGGTACAACTGAGAAGTCAAAATAACTAGTAGGATTGTCTTTAGAAAAGTTATCTAAAATTCTATCAGGCTTGATTATAGCTAATATTACCGAAGAGCTTGCATAGAGTTTCAATTGATTAAATATACTACGCTATGAAATATTTTCATTTGATATAATTCCTTTCCCTGGAATGGACTAAAAAATAAAAACATGCTGTCCAAGATTTCCATCTACTTACATACTTACAGAAAACAGAAATCTGAAGTCAATGATCTTTTAAGTATAAAATATGGGGCTATATTCTCAGACCAATGGGAGACTACTATATTCTATCATTCTTTAAGATTGCTAACTCTACTACCAACCATGACTTTTCATAATTCCAAGAAGATTCTTTACAGATGACATTTTTTTTTTTTTTTGAGACAGAGTCTCATTCTGTTGCCCAGGCTAGAGTGCCGTGGCGTCAGCCTAGCTCACAGCAACCTCCAACTCCTGGGTTCAAGCGATCCTCCTGCCTCAGCCTCCTGAGTAGCTGGGACTACAGGCATGTGCCACCATGCCCGGCTAACTTTATATATATATATATATATTTAGTTGTCCATATAATTTCTTTCTATTTTTAGTAGAGACGGGGTCTCACTCTTGCTCATGCTGGTCTCGAACTCCTGAGCTCAAACGATCCTCCCGCCTCAGCCTCCCAGAGTGTTAGGATTACAACAGGTGTGAGCCACTGCGCCTGGCCTCAGGTGATATTTTTAACTGTGTTCATTTGTGTAAGTAAGTTTCCTATAGTGATAGAGAAATTATTGAACCTTGCCAGAAACATTAAGGCTGCTTAATGAACAGGTTCCTGATCTCTGGTAAGTTTAAGGTGTAATAACAAATGTATGACAACAGGCAACTCAGGCAGGCTGCCTAGGAACAGGACGCTAGCTGGTTTTATGAGACAAACCCATAAAATTTTAGTCATGATGACCACAACAGAAAATTAATTCCTCATCTGTGTAAGTTAAACAATGCGGATTCTCACTAATCATCCATTATCTTGATTCATTGTAGACTTTTTGTTTAATAAATGGGAACACTTATTCATTTCTAGAATAATATGTATTCAATATACAAAATAAAAATCAACCTCAAGTTTTCCAACTATTACAGAATTATTAATATTTAGCTCCGAAATACTGAAGTACCAAACATGCTCTTAAAGAAGTCTTTTTCTGCTGTGTAACTGAGTATTTTATGAAAAATATGAATACTTTCAAATTGAACTTTACAGTTTAGCGCCTATCTTATAGTCTTGAAAACACATACTTCCTCGTCCCTCAATATTAAAAAAAGTATGAGGAGAAAAAAATTGTACTGCAATTACAGTATCATTTCATTTGTGTAGAAATAGATATATTTTTAATGTGTGCATAGAAAAAAGAGAAAAAAATAAAAATGTTTATATTGGATATTTTTGGCTAATGGGATTTCAAAAATATTTCTAATTTCTATTTCCTTCTTATAAAAATTGTTCTGTATTTTTCAAATTCTCTATGATGAATATGTACTGCCATTATAATTAGCAAAATTAATAAATATTACTGTTAAATAGAATAACAATTAATTATAATAATAAGATAATACACTAAGCTTCAATACTCTGAATGATGAACCATAACTAACCACCCAACACATAGCTTTCCACTTCTCTTCAGAAATAGTTTTTGTAAATTTACTAAATTTTACCTTTGCTATTGCTTTCAAATAATTAAATTCTGAAGGCTATCTATTATACTTGGAAGAGGAAGGAACACAAAGCCAGAATAACTACCCAATACAGCCAGTCCAATGTTAATACTAGGAAAATTGAGATAAAAACATACCTGACCAAAAAGAAAAATGATATAATGAGTCTTTCAAGGTTTTATTTTGCTCTCCTCAAATCATATATTTCTAAAAGTGACTTTATTATTTCACTAATAAGTGCAAATATAAAAGTTTAGTTGCACATTTAACAGTAACTCTCTACCATTAAAAACTGTATCTTGTTCTATTAAAACATCCTAGAATCAGTTCCAATACTTACAGAATACATTTGAAAAGCTCAAAAAGAAATCAAAATTGGGTTTATATATTATTGTAGCATGGAGTCTATAGTAACACTGCTTTTTAAAATTGTATTAAAAAGATTGTCAAAGAAAAAAATAAAATTGTATAAAGCAAATATTTAGTAGAGATAATATTTACAAACAATAGAAAAAATCTAGGGGAAGGGAGAAGAGGGGAGGAGGAAACAGTGGAGGAAACAGAAGAGAGAGGCAGGGAGGGAGAAAGAGAAGACGAGGAAGAATTCTGCTTTTCAGAAAGTGTGAGTGTGAAACACCTAAGTTCTTATCCTCAAGTGTGCAAATTTATCTACCACTACCACCAACTTATTGCCTTCTCTTCCACATGAGGAAAAAAGTGTTCTTTCAATTTGTCAAAACTAATTTGTTTTCTCAGTGTTTTTGATCCCACCCCTTCCTGCCTCTCAAAGAATTTTGTTTCAACCTGTGCCCACACAGTGATAACTCACAAATCTATATTCCTAGCTGGCACCTTTCCTTTGAACTTCAGCCCTACATAGTACACACTGGACATTTCACATTTACCTCAAAATCAGTACATGCAGAACTAACTTAATCATCATTTTGGCCAGGCACTGTTACCCCTCCAGTTCTCCCTCTTTTAAGTAAATGGCGTCACCTCGCAGAGTCTTTAAGAATATGCTTTAGATTCTGCCTTCTCTTTCAGCCTTCATAGCCAACTAATTACTGATTTCTGTCAATTCTGCTTCCTTAACATTTCTTGTATTCAAAACATTGTCACTACCAGAATTCCAACCCTCATTAACGCTTCCTAGACAACTGCAAAAACTGTCCACTGGTTCCTCTGCTTCTAATCTCACCACCCTTTGGATATGCCTTATCAGCACCCAAGCAATCTTACTAAAATAAAATGCAAGTCTATTTATCCTCTTTTGTTTAAAATCTTCAGTATTTCCTACTCACAAGACAATATCTGAATCAGTTTCATGGCACATAAAGCCCTCTATGACCTAGCTCCTGCTCTCTATCTCAGCTCCCCATCTCAGCCAGCATGTAGTCCTTCCTCCCATGTGCTCCACTACACCTACATACCCTATAAATCCTTAAGGCACTAGACAACAGTTATGTATTAGCCTCCTTGTTATCCCTGCCAGACAATGCTTTCTTAAGAGCAGGAATTAAGTCCATTGTTGAGTTCCCGGGTCCTAATACAATGCTGGCTACAAACTCAAAAAAGAATATACTGAATTAAGAAATAAATAAATGAGTCTGTGTAAGTTGACATCTTTTAATAAAATATGTGGCATGACTGGCTTCAAATGAATTCATATGGGAAATATGAATCCTAAGCATTACTATTTAAAAATTATGTAGCTATAAAATTTGGAAAGTTTTAGAGGATTTGGATTATCAGTGACAGTTTGAGCTGGGTAAAAAACTTCATATAGACTCATTAAGGGGTAAGAAAGCTGTTTAAAATACCAATGATTATTGACCCACAAAACACAAAAACAAAAAGCAAAAAAAGTGAAAATCAAGGTCTACATAACAGCCAAATTCAATTTAACTAATGGAAATTTTTCAATGGAAAAATAAAACTGTATTACAATGACACTTCAACAACAGATTAAAAACTGTTTTAATCATGTGGCGAAAAAAGGGAGTAGGAGAGAGAAACTCAAGTGAGAAGGAAAGGGACAGCCACATGTGTAGGAGGTACAACAGAGGAACAAAGAAAAGGAAGGAACTGAAACAAAGGATAGCAGCATTTGGGGCTGAGGCACAGACATGGTCAAAAAGAAAAGAAAAATGTCAACATTTCTCACATGCCCTCCAATTCCCATCACTTCAAATCCTAAAGATCTCATCTTCTTACTGTCAATCCTTCATGTCATGCAAAGAGCCAAAAAAATATCACCTGAAAGTTTCACTCCCTACCCATGTCCCAACCCACAGCATTCAGATTGCTTCTGCAAAGACGCATCTCTGCTTCTTCCTCCCTCTTCATATCTCATTCATCTCATGATCATGCTGATTCACTAGAACTGCTGTCCTCAACCCCCAGGCTACAGACAGGTACTGGATCTGTGTCCAGTTAAGAACCAGGTTGCACAGCAGGAGGCAAGCAAGTGAAGCTTCATCTGTATTTACAGCAGCTCCCTCCCTCTGACCCCCTACCCTGGTCCACAGAAAAACTGTCTTCCATGAAGCCTGCCCATGGTGCCAAAAAGGTTGAGGACCACTGCTCTAGAAGGTTCATTACCTTAGATATAAAGTATTTCTTAATAAATGTAAGATTTCCTTGAGAAGTAACTCAAATTCAATTGCACCTACACATTTTCTTGTTTGCACTAACCTGACACTTATAACTACAGCTATCATTTATTGAGCACTTCTTTGAATCAGGTACTGTTCTCTCAAGCACTCAACATCTATTAATTCATTTAAATTGTCACTACAACTCTATGACGTAGATACTAACACCAACTTATAGATGACAAAACTGAGGCACAGATATGTCAAATACCTTTCCCAGCATCACAGAACTAATAATTTCAATGGTGAGTGTTTGAATCCAAGCAGTTTGGCTCCATAACTCATGTTCTTAACCCCTATACCCTGCTTCCAAACAGGTCAGTACTCGGTAGAAAGCTCAGTATTAACCACTTGGGCCATCTGATCTTCTTTTAATTTTCTTTGAAGGATTCCCTTTTGATTCTGTTAATTATGCTGAAAAAAATGTTATCTTAAGAATGCCTGATATTTTATTTCTTTAATACTCATTTATCCTGATGTTTTAAAATAGCTTAAGAACCTGTTGTTCTTGATTATACATATCTTTTCATTTGAATTATAGTTTACTGTTCAAAATCTGCATACTTGTGTAAAAGATTTCTCTGGGCTTTTGTTTCCCCTCCCAATACAGAACTTAGGCAGCTTGATTACCATAGCACAGTGTGACTCACCCATACACAGAATGGTATTCTAACTAAAAGTAAATTACACAGCCTTACATCTAACTTAACTGTGATTTTTTTTCCCCTCAGTCTCTCCTAAATAAGCATACGAAATGACAATCAGAGACCATGATCTCCTACCTGGAGGCCTTACATGGAAAAAATAAGCATGTTTGTTTTAGGTTAAAGAAAGAAGCTAACAAAGTAGGTACAGTTAAGACATTGGAGACAGAGGGAAGAAGGTGAAGGGTCCTGCTCTGAAACAGGAGGAGATAAAGATAATTTGAAGATGGCTGATTAAGAAGCTGAGAAAGTCCACAAAACCTTTAATGCCCTTTGAAATATGTAGCAAGTCATATACTGAGAATAAGGCAAGAAGAACCTGACAGTATGATTAAGGGTGGTGGTGCACTTAGGAATAACCAGCCATCGCAAGATGCGCAAGAGAAATCAGACCAGGAACATAGGTTCCATCTATTTCCTAGTAGTAAAATGTTTACATGATGTCTCATGCATATATACAAGTTTTCAAAGCACAGTTAAGATATCAGTTTAGAAAAAAGGCAATATGTAGGAATAATTTATAATAAAGGAATCATTTTTAAACATGTCTATATTTAGGAAAAACAATGTGTATGAATCATATAAAGGTACCACTTTAAAAATATGTGTATATTTTCACCTCTTTTATTAGAAATACCACATCTACAATATAGCAAAACTAATTGTACATAAAATTACACTATGGTTTTGAAATATATCAATACTAAAACAGAACAGAGTACATTAAGATTAGTTTGTTCTACAGTGCATGTTTCTATAATGCCAATTAGCTTATATGCTTCTTTAAATAAGGGAGTGATATCAGAATCTTGTAGAAGTTGGGTTGAATTATATGTGATTTTTTTCCTAAGCAAGAGGAGCCAGAATATCAAGAGTACAATTATAAGATCAGGTAGAAAAGGAAAAGGCTCTCAGCTCCGCTACTGCACAGCCAGGAGCCTTTCCAGTTCTATTTCAAGAAAAATAAAAATGCATACCGGCACCCGGGGCTCCCTCCCCAGTGAGGAGCAGCCCCAGTTTTCCAGGGCTCTTGGCTTTTGGCAGTTTGCTCGCTCTCATACCCACCTCACTGTCAGCCTACTGGCTTGGAGCTCCACTGTCATCTGTCAGGGATCAATGCCTCTATGCCAGCATTTCTACTCTACTGCTTTTGTACATTTTTAATAACCCCTGTAACAGACTCGAACCCACTGATCTCCCTGCCTGGGCTTTCCAAGTACTCCCCACTGAGTTACCAATTATCGACTTGGTTAGCACTCTAGTTATAAAGTGCATAAAGTTTTCCTGGTCTGCTCCAAACCTATTCTTACTCATAAGCCATGTAATTTTTAGTGTACCAATTTACAAAAAGCAAGGTATTTTAGCAATGCATATATATACGTCTTATGGCCAGAACACCTATAGCTTATGCATCTAAGTAGAACTCAGTGGCTTACCTTTGGAAGCTTGATAGGGGGCTCTTTGGATTCCTCCTCTTCATCACTATCTGATTCTCCACTCTGCACAGAGTTCTTAGATGTGGCTGCCAATGATGTTTCCTTTTTCTGCCATTCCAGAACACAATGGCGTACATTGCAGTAAATATTGAAAGCAGAAGGATTGCTATGTAGTTTGATATCTGGTATGATTACTGTATTCTCCAAGTTTTCAGACTGAAATACAAGATAGAATATTTCAATTTCACATTCTTTTCCATCATCATCAATTCCCATTTTAAATAAAACAGTAAAGATTAAACAGACTAACCAACTTGCAAAAGTCACATAAGTGACATAGCAAGGACAGTTTAAATCTACGGACTGAATTTCTAGTACCCTTTCTACTACACTTCACTATTTTTTGAGTAACACAGCAATAACCAACCTAACAAGGGCTGGAAAGAGATAGGCAAAGAACTTAGAAATATCCTTTTATCCCCATGATAGAAATAGAGCCAACAAAGCTTAACTGCTGCAGTATCGTACGAAAGGAAATGAATTTGCTGCCTCTCTAAGGGATACCAGATATACCATACAGTCTCAATGACCTACTACAAATGTTGAATTACATTTTGAATTCTTTTAAAAGTAGACATAGGAATTTACACAGAAATTAGGACTTCAAAAATAAAACCCTTAATTTTCATCAGTTCTTCTCATTTCACTCTCATTCATCAAATAAGAGTAATGCCAAGAAAACTACACATTATTAATATATGCTTCCCTAAACTCTCTCTTAGTTATCAGTATCAGTAAAGGCTAAAAATTATGTGCTCGGTAATTTGTTAAAACTAAACCATTTCTCTTTTGTGCCCAGTATTTTATTCATCAGACTGCAAACACACTTTCAAGATCAATATCTATATTATAAAGAATTGTTTTAAGATATTTTACAAATGCAAATTCCAACAATTAGAGTATGTTGAGGAAATATCTACAATAAATAAAATGATATCTCAAGTACCAAAAACACTTGGTCCTAAAATTCTACCCTTCTTCCATAAAGAATAGGAAAAAAAGAAATACTCTTGTTAAATACACACTATATTAAAGTTAAATTGGCGTATAACTTGTAAGTCCTCCAGAGAGACTAAAAACAAGCAAATATTAGCATCCCAAATCCAACAATATATTAAAAAAAAATACATCAGGACCAACTGGGGTTTAACCCAGGATAATCTCTGCACAACACTGGAAAAGCAATCAGTATAATTCCCCATCCAAATAAAAATAATAAAGAAAAAACATAAAATGCTGCAAATAAACACAGAAAAAGCATTTGGCAAAAGTTCAATACCAATTCATTGTTTAAAAAAAAGTCTGAGTAAATTAGGAATAGAAGAGAATTTTCTCAACTTGATAAAGGTTATCTATGAAATACCCACAGCCAACATGAAAATAGACTGAATGTCTTCCAAGATTGTGAACAAGGCAAGGCAAACTTATCTACTCTCAGCAACTCAATTCAACATTGCATTAGATACCCTATACAGTGCAATAGGCCAAGAAAAAGAGAAAAGAGGCAGAGTTAGAAAAGAAAAAGTATCTTGTAGAAAACAAATGTCTTCATTTACAGAAGACATGTACAGAATCTTAAGGAATCTGCGAAAAAGCTACCAAAAATAATATGTGGATGTAGCAAAGTCAAAGTATACAAGATTAGTATATAAAAATGAATGTACTTCCATTTACTAGGAATGAACAATTAAAATATGTAATTTTCAAAATAATAGCATTAATGTCACAGACTGGGAGAAAATATTTGCAGACCACATATCCAAAAGAGGATGAGTATCCGGAATATACAAAGCATTCTCAAAACTCAACAGTAAAACAAACAAGGAATCCAATTAGCAAATAGGCAAAAGACAGACACATCTCTGAAAAAGTTACACAGAAGGCAAATAAGCACATGAAAAGAAGTTCAACATCATTAGCTAATGGGAAAATGCAAATTAAAATAAAACAAGATATAGTACACACCTATCAGAATGGCTAAAATAAATGGTGACATCACCAGATGCTGGTGAGGATAAGAAGAGACTGGATCATTTATACACTGCTGATGGTCATAAAAAACGGTATGGCCACTCTGGAAAAAAAGTATGGCAATTTCTTACAAAACTAAACACACGCATACAATATAATCCAACAATTGTACTCTTGGACCTTTATATCCAAGAAATAAAAACTTATGTTCACACAAAAAACAGTATATTAATGTTCATAGCAGCTTTATTTTAAAATAGCCAAAAACTAGAAGCAGCCAAGATTTTTGTTTGTTTTTTAGACAGAGGGTCTCACTTTGTCACCCACGCTGGAGTGCTGTGACATGCTCATAGCTCATGCAGCCTCAATTTCCTGGGCTCAAGCAAACCTCCTGCTTCAGCCACCTGAGTAGCTGGAACTAGAAAGTGCGTGCCACTATGCCCAGCTCATTTTTTTTTTGTAGAGACAAGGTCTCGCTATGTTGCCCGGGCTGGTCTCAAACTCCTGGCCTCAAGCAATCCTCCCACCTTGGCCTCCCAAAGTGCTGAGATTACAGGTATAAGCCACGGTGCCCAGCCCCCAGACCTCAGATTTCTTTTAATGGATAAATGGTTAAACAAATTGTGGTACATCCATACTATGAAATGCTCACTCAGCAATAAAAAGGAACAAACTATTAATATATGCAACTTGGATGAATCTCAAAGAAATTATGCCAAGTGGGGAAAAAAAAGCCAATCCCAAAAGATCACATACTGAACAATTCCATTTAGATAACATTCTTGAAATGGCAAAATTATAGAAATGGAGAACAGATTAGTGGTTCCCAGAGGCTAAGGAAAGGGTGAGAAAAAGAGATGGTTGTAGCTATAAGAGTAGTACAAAGCATCCTTGTGATGGAATTGTTGTATATACTGATGGTGGTAATGGTCACATGGACCTACACATGTGATAAAATTACACAGAACTTGGAGTACACAAACATATACACACACAAATGAGTATATGTAAAACCAGTGAAATCTGAGTAAGATTGATAGGCTGTATCAATTCTGACTTCCTGGTTATGATACTGTACTACAGCTATACAAGATATACAGCTTGTATGGCTATACATGGGGGTAAATGTGTAAAGTGTGTATAGGATATCTCTAAATTTCTTCTTACAACTGTACTTACACTGAAATCATTTCAAAACAAATTTTTTAAAAAATAGCATTTACAATAACATCAAAAATATAAAATAATTATAAATAAATTTAATAAAATATGTGCAAGCCCTATATACTGAAAACTAAAAAACATTGCTGAGTGAAATTAAAGACTTAAATAAATGGACAGATATACCATGTTCATGGGTTGAAAAATTCAGTATTATTAAAATGGCAATTTTTCCCCAAAAGCAAGCCATAGGAGAAATTATTTGGAATACAGATATCTGAAAAAGGATTTGTATCTAGAATATATAAAGACATCGGGCAATTCAATAATGAGAAGACAAATAATTATAAAAATAAGGAAGCAAGATCTGAATAGCCATTTCACAATAAAAAGATATGAATGCCAAAGGCACATGAAAAGATGGTCATATCATTAGAGAAAAGCAAGCTAAAACCACAATGAGAAACCTCTATATAATAAATAGAATGACTAAAATAAAAAATAAAATGCTAATGCCATGTGTTTGCAAAGATGTAAAACAACCAGATTTGTCATATAATACTGGGTGGGACTATAAAACGGGACAACCACTTTGGAAAAGAGTTTTTCAGTTTCTTAAAAAGCTAACATATGTTTACCATGTCACCTGTGAGGAAAAAGTTAACACTGCAAGCCTGATTGCTTAGTCCTTGTATTTCTATGAATGACCCTTAGCTAACCCTCAGGAATGCAGATGTTTAGAGTTTTCTTTATGGTAGTGACTGATGATTTTGTTATAAACACCTGGAGCAATGGACCATGCCTCCTGGACTATCAGATTGCTTTGCATAAACATCAAGATTGATGATGTGCACCTGAGTTTCACTCACCATGCCCGGGGGCTTAGAAGGATATGTCTAGGTGACCAGACCCACAGAAAGTCTCAGACACTAAGGCTCAACCTGAACAGAGACATTCCACACATTTCCCTATAGTTCACTACCAGAGAGAAAGCATGTTATCTGTGCTCAGTCAAGGAAGACCTAGGAAGCCTGTGCCATTACTCCCTAGACAACACCAATACGTATATTTTTTCCCACTGCTTACTCTATATCCTTTGTTCTAATAAATCTTAGCTGTGAGTATAAATTACTTTTGAGGCTTATGAGTCCTTCTGGTAAATCACCAAAACAAATACAACCTAACCATTCCATCCACAGTCTTCACCCAAGAAAAATGAAAATATATATCCACACTAAGACTGGTATACATTCACAGCAGCTTTATCTGAAACAGCCAAAACCTGCAAACACCACCAAGATGTCCATCAACAGATGGGTGGAACAACAAATTGTTATATATCTACACAGTGGGATATCAATCAGCAAAAAATGGAATGAACCATTCATATATACAACAACATGAACACAAATCATTATGCTGAGGGAAAGAAGCCCGATACGAAAGAATGCATACAATATGATCACATTTATATGAAATTCTAGAAAATGAAAACTAATCTACAATGACAGAAAATACATCTGTGGTTATCTAGACCCAGGGCTGTAGGGAGGGATGAAATGCAGCAAAGGATGAGAAAACCCTTGGAGATGATGGAAATGTTCTGAACCTTGACTGCAGTTGTGGTTTCACATGTGCATGTCATCTTTCAAAACTCACTGAATTGCACACTTTAAATCCCTATCTCAGGCTCTGCTATTATGGAAGCTGACCTAAGACTGCCACATTTGGTATCACATTGAGGAAGTTTTTTGAGGAATGGATTTGATTTCTCCTGTAAGAAAGTGAAGTCATATGCTGCCTTCAAAACTCACTGAAGTGCACACTTTACATACCTATCTCAGGCTCTGCTGTTAAGGAACCTGACCTGAGACTGACACATTTAGTATCAGGATATTGAGGAAGTTTTCTGAGTGATGGATTTGATTTCTCCTGTAAGAAAGTAAAGTCATATGCTTCAGGGTAGGATTTATCAGAGGTTTGAGGACAATGGCAAAGTTTGAAATGATCACAGGAGAAAATGGGAGAACTATTGACCAGAAAAAATAATAAGACAGTCTGGCTATGGAAGGTCTATTTGAGATTGATGATTATGAGCATGTATTATTATCGTTAACTCATTTTTAACTTCCTTTAGCAGCACATGGAGCTCAGCTGCAGGGAAAGAGAAAACAGCCAGATTCATATAAGGCTGAGTTTTAGATGAGTATAATAAATACACAAGGGGCATGTGACAGGCAGAATGGTCTCCAAAAACATCTGTATGCTAATCCTCAGAACCTGTGAGTATGTTACCTTACATGGTAAAAGGGACTCTGCAGATGTGATTAAACTAAGGATTTTGAGATGGAGAGACTATGCTGGATTATCTGGATGGGCCCAATATAATCACAAAGGTCCCCATAAGTGAAAGAAGGAGGCAGGACAGTCAGATAAAGAGAAGAAACAACAGAAAAGTGTCAGAAGCATGAAAAAATTTAGCCACCCACTACTGGCTTTGAAGATGGAAGAGGGCCACAAACCAAGGAATTCTGGCAGCCTCTAGAAGCTGGAAAGGCAAGGAAGTGAATTCCCTTAGGGCCTACAGATGGAACACAGCCTTGATTTCAGCCTAGTGAAATCCATTTTGGACTTGAAACTTCCAGAGCTATAAGATAACTTGTGTTGTCGTAAGCCACCAAGTTTATGTAATTTGTTCCAGCAGCTATGGGGAACTAACACAGTAGATTAAGTAAGAGTTTTTCTAAAAAGATAGACTGTGGTATCTAACCCGGGTAAGAAGAAAACTAAATAAAGATGGTTGATGGATGAGGAGAAACAGAGGGGTCAATGACAGTAATAAAGAAGGATATGAAGTAGTGTGGTTAAATGGCATTTTAAAAATAACTTTAAAAAAGAGGGGAGATGAAAAATAATCTGGAAACAGGAATACAGGCCAAGGAGATTAATACCACCATTTTATTATTTTATATCCTTGTGAGCAAGAAATGTTTCTTATTCATCTTTGCATTCCAAACATCCAGCGTAATATAATGCCTGCACATACTCAGCATGCAATTAATGACTGAGGAATAAATGAATGAATTTACTTATATCAACTCTTATCACAAGCTACTCCTAAAAAGAATATATAAATACTGAGGACAAGAGAAGAAAAGTTGAATTACTAAGGATACAAAGCTATTAATAGTTAAAGACTGAATTGAAGGGGACAAAAGACCCTGATTTCCCACCTCTTCCTGGATATCATATGCCACCACTTTAGGAAAATCACCAAATGAAATTTTAAAAGGACTTAAAAAGCATTCAAGATTCCCATACTATAACTTTGCATGTAGCATCAAAAAGTGGAAAAGGAATAGAGGTTGGAAATCTGAACGACTATATTTGTTGGAGGTTTTTGTATATTAAGAATACTCTCCACTTCCCTTTTCTATCCCAAAAGCAGAAGTAATGAGAAGTGATATGTAAACAGACATTATTTATCTGCCTGCCCAGAAACACTTTCCTTAGGGTAACCACTCCTGCCCCATTCCGTGTGGTCTGCTCATCAGGGTGCTCATCCACCACCCATCACAGGGTTAAAAAATATAACTCAGTCTAACCCACTGAAACATCCCATTCTCCTTGGCCAAAGTGAATGACATAGGTAAATAAAACATCCTACCCAAGACTTTCTGCTCGAACTAGCAGAAGAGAGTGCCTCTTGCTCAAAGAAAATGAAGCTGCCAGCAGTCTCAACCTGTAACCATAGGCAATAAGCCCACACACAGAAGAAAGCAGAAACAAGAGATGAAGACACAGATTTAATGACATTATTTAATCCCTGGATGCAGCTGTGTCAAGATAAGAGTCACTAAATAAATTCTATCCCTCCATCCTTTTATCTTATTTTAGTTTTACTACTTTTTAAGTAGATTTCTCTCAGTTATAACAGCAAGAACACTAATTTAGAAAGGCGGGAAACAATAGCCTCTGCAGGTGATATACAGGCCCAGCTAAGCTATTGTTTCTTTAACCCCAAGTGGAGTTATTCACAAATCATAGTTATGACTGTTCTCTTCCTCCTACCTTAGTTTCTCAGTACTGCTATTCAGTAGAAAAACAGACTCTGTTACATAAAGTGGGCTCTGATCACTGAAAATGTTTAAGAGAAAAACAGATGATTTCACACAGATTTCTGCATTAGGTGAAAAAAAGAAATCTTTGATCTCTAAGATCCCACCTAGTTTAAATATTTCATATTGCCTTTTCTTTTCCACAGCTACCGACATCAAAAGAAGCTCAGAACAATATAGACACACCAAGAGTCTCCCTAATTCATGTCAAGAAAAGAATATGACGAACCCAAATTCAAGTCCCAACTCACAAGCCAATTTACTCAATTTCTAGTACCTGTAGTCAGAGTGAAAAAAGAAAAGAGAAATGGATATGTTCCCACAAAAGGAGTGATCAAAGATAACAAGAATAAATAATTTTCAACACCCAGACAGATATTAACTTCTAGGCTATTGGTCAACAAACACCCAAAAATAAAGATGAAACTAAAAATGGAACCAAATAATAAGGGGCTTTTACAAAATTACTTCAGCTCATAGAAATAAAATGGCTTGCTAATTATACTCATATCTTTTTAATCTTGCTATTTTTATTCAAATCATTATAAAGTCTTTATTCCCTATAAATTACCAACAACTTTACCTTGCTTCTTGTCTTCACTTTTGATTTGCTCTTCTGTTTTCTTTTCAACTTCTTCTTACTTAAAATTTTCTTATTCCTAAAAATTTTTTAAAAAATGAAAGATAATTATGAACATTCATGTTAGGACATACAAAGCTTATCACAAATAGGTATTTTCAAAAGAGATACTTGGATATTTGTCTTACAAATTCTTTCTATGAAATGATATGCTCTATAATACACACATAAGATACTATTAATAACATGAAGTAGCCAATGAGAAGATAACACAATATAGGACAGCTAAGAAATATATATTAAATGACGAATAATAAAAATTTGAATTCTGCAAACACTTTTATAAAATTAAAATGTTCAAAAATGCATCAAAGTCTTTTAAACTTTATTTAACAGTGGATATTGATCAATAAATTTTAGTATCAGCTCTGTTCATTTCCCAGAAAAAAGGTGCCCTTTGTGGTAGTAAGGGTTACCGTGCAAAGGGGCTTAAGCGTCACGTTTGACTACGTTACTATAGGAAAATCCCCAACTCACTTTATGTGTGTATCCAGCAGACAGTTTTTCACCACCTCACAGCCCTAAGACCAAATTATCTTTAAGCAAAAGAAAGCCCCTGAATCACTTTGAGAAAGAGAAAAAATACCCGGTAAAGAAGAAGAATTACAGTAGAAGAAACAAGGGGCATGGAAAATATTTTATTTTCATTTCATTTAATATTTTTCATGCTCACCATGCTGAGATGCACACTGCTAGGTAGCAGATACACAAAATGAAAAAGACAGCTCTTACCCTCAAGGAGCTCAGAGACTTGAACAGAAAGTACAGTTTAATGATCTAACAAGAGGACTACAGCAGTAGCTGTAATAAAGACAAAAGCAGAGGAGGAGGAGAAAGAGAAGGAAGTTGTCCTATATGCCGAAGAAGTCAAGTCCTTAAATCTTGGTAACTAATTGGTGAGAGCAGTGACAAAAAAAAAAAGTTTTAAGCCTAAGTCAGTTAGAGGTAGATATATCAATCATAGAAAGAGGGAAGTTAGAAGGGTTACTTTGCTAAAGGAAAAAAATGGGTTTGATTTTGAAGATGTCTGTGTTCAAAATATCAAAATGTCAACAAATAGGAATAACATGCATATAAATTTTATTGTTGATACTTCAGCTTCACTCCTCAAATCAAAATAATCAAAAAACCTTTTCAATTTTATCTCATAAATAGTTCTTAGATCTGTCCACATTATCTTTACTGCTGATATGCTAATAATCTGAGTTACCACCATCTCTCACTTGAACCAGTGCAAAAGTTACTTAAGTCATTTCTGCACATCCACATTTACCCGCTTTAATTCATTCTTCACATAGGAACCCAAGTCAACTTTTCAAAACACAAACCTGAGTGGGTAATTCCCCTACTTAACACTCAGTATCTTCTCAATTCTCTGAAGATAAAGCCCAAAAGCACTGGTACAGCTTAAAAGATCCTCTTCCAATAACTGACCTCTGGCAACCTCTCCTGCCTCATTTTGCATTTGTCTCCACTTGATCCATCACACTCCAGCCACAAGGATATCCTTTCAATGGTATGAAACTGTTAAGCTCCATCAGGGCTTTCACAAAGTTTTTCCCTCTGCCTGAAATTCTCTCCCACATCTCCTGTTAACTCATCTTTGAAGTCCCAGTATAAGTATCACTTATTCAAAAAAGTCTGTTTAACTCCCCAGACTGATGAGTTTCCCTGATACACACTCTTCAGTTCATCACACACTTTTGTTTTACTGTATAACCTATAACTGTAATCATTAATAGGTGTGGGGTTCTTATTTAATGTATCGCTCCCTCACCAAGCTGTAAGCTCCAATAGTGCAGAGGCCATGTCTTTCTTGCTCACTACTCTAGCCTCTTTTTCCAGAAAAGTGCCTGGGACATAGAACTCAATAGTATTTTGAGAGAAAGAAAGTAAGAGGGAGAAGAGAGGAAGGGGACAAAAGAAGGAAGTTCAGAGCTATCACTATATGCCTTACTCAGAGAGTAAAACAAGCAGAGGCCCAAGGTTAGATCCATAGATACACGAGTGCATTTAAAGGATATTTAAACAAAAATGTCTATTAAGGAGTTATTCATGGGATTATTTTACATGGATTTTGGTGAAAAGGAGGTAATGGAAACCATGTATATGGATGAGATTTCCCCAAGATAATATGCTACAAAAGTAAAGAGAACAGTATGAAATGCTAAACACAAATAGATATACCTGCTTACACAACTATTCAACTACAAGCATTGTGAGAGCATGAAGAATGTCCATTTCAATTTCGTACTTTTAGCACCTGCATCAGTGTCTGATATATCATGGATGTTCAAGAAATATCAAATGAACAAGCTGTTAGTACTTTTCATGGCAGGTTAGGAAACCAACCTTCTTTTATATTAAAGATTAGTTGAACAAACTCAGTTATTTGAGCAAAAGGAGTATGTAACTGCTAAAAGGTTAGCCCCTTCTACACAATTTAGAAAAGCATTTAGGTTTATTTAAAATCAACTTTCAGAGAAGCAGAATATATAAATCCAAATTCAGATAGATTTCCTAAAGACTAAGTTATCACTGACTTAAATTTTCTCAGTTACAGACCAATGTCTTTGTTTTATTTTTAATGGACTTCTTTCAATTTCAAATGGCTTTACATGCATTCCTAAAATACTTCTTTCTATGCATGGTGGCATTTAATTAGTTGTAATAATTATAATGAATCTGAACCCACCAATTCTTGAATACAGACCATCTGAAGAACCAGCTTTTCCCAGATTAATTACAAACTAATTTTACTGTGCTTTTTTGTTGATTTGGCTTGTTTTAGAGATAGAGTTAACAAAAACTGCCAATAAAAAATTGAAAATTATTTGACAAGAACCTGTATTCAACATTGGAAAATAAAATTGCTATTTGCTAGTAATATAACATCCTGTTATATAACTGTATTTGAAAACTAAGCTTTAACTTTTCAGGATATCTGAGGACGGACAGACAAAAGAGAAATTCAAGAAGCTAGTCTTCATTAAAAATTCACCATGGAATTTCTGATGATTTAGGGTTTTAAATCCTAAATCAATAGAAGCTTAACGAAGAATGTCTAGAATTGGTCCTGTAAGACTTTTAGTCTTCTCACAAAAATAACGTCATACTCACGAGATTTCAAAGAATTCTGGTTGATAATGAAAGGTAAAAAGCTGTTAACATGCCTTAAATATTTTTAAATATTTACTTAAAAGATTCCAAAACTAAAATTTTCTTAATAGATACACTGCTCAAGGAAAACCAAATACTTCTGCAATATAAGAACAAATGAATTTTGCAAGTTGTTCAGTGAGGTAGATCATTAGTTTCTCTATCAGTATATTACTGAGTCTGTTTTCTAACAAAACAAAAATTAGTCAGTTTAATTTAAAAATCTCTTTCTCATATCTCCTTCATTTGCAAAATAAAGAGATGAAGGTAGTTATCTCTGAGGCTCCTTCTAACTCTAAAATGTTAGGACTTTAATAAGTCCAAATTTATAGAACTTCTGGAATAAAAAGGTTTCAATCTTTCACTTAATTTCACTTAGCAATAAGAAATAAAAAATTCCTTAGTCTATAGTCTAAAGCAAGAATAGGCGAAGTTTTTCTATAAAGGGTCTGATAGTAAACACCTTACACATTGTGGGCCACAGGATCTCTGTTGCAACTACTCAACTGTTATAGTATGAAAGCAGTCATACGCAGCACATAAATACATGAGCATGGCTATGTTAAAACTTTATTTCTGAACACAAAAATATGAATTTCACATAATTTTCATATGTCACAAAACCTTTTTATTTTTATTTTCTTTCAACCTTTTAAAAATGTAAAACCATTCTTAGCTCATAGGTCATACAAAAATAAGAATTGGGCCAGATTTGGTCTGTGGGACATTGCTTACCACTCACTGGTCGAGGACATTGTTTAATAAATAGGCTCATTATTAGAAAGGAAAAAAATACTGTATGACTATTAGTACACAACACAGATAAAACTACTCAAAACATCACTATGCTTATACAAATAAGCACTCTTAAAATTATCTGCCTTTTCTTTTCGTAAAGATAAACTTCTGACTTCTACTTCCCTAAAGTAAAACATTAGACAGGAGCACACCAATGCTTTATCTTCCTTCAAAGACTAGATTAACATAAGAGAACTATGGAGGACTAGATGCAGGACTAGATGCACTAAAAATCTGATAGAAGAGCACTTCCAAGGTGAACTCACACCACTGGCATGCTCTTCCATGAGGGTATTTGCAGAGTTGGGCATGACTAAGAATTGAGCTAGGTTTAAGCAGAGGAACTCTACTAAAGGAAACAAAAAACTAGTAGTGCTTTAGATGTCTCCATGGGTTGGAATGACATACTATAATATAGCCAGTTTTCCCAATATTATGTCTGCTCAGAGTTGGGGCACTAAAGAAGGATAGGGAGATTAGGCCAAACGGGAAGAGAAAATTTCCCACAGTCTCCCAGTGTTCAGAAGACAGAATCCCAGTAGAAGGAGGGGTCTGCTTAATCCCTGATTGGATTAAGGCAATCAACACTTCACCCTGTCTACCTCAGCAAAGAGCAGACTGTTCTGGAAGAAAGTAACATTATCTGAAAGAAAATAACTGTTCTTTGACACGCAATGTTAGTCTAGTTTGGGGGCACAAAATAAATATATGAAGAGACATCAAAAGATGCAAAATAATGTGGCTGACAGATAGTCAAAAGAAAACCAGAAAATTAGGCAGACTCACAAATAATTCAGATATTAAATTTAGGAGGCAAGCATCTGAAATAGATGTAGAGATTAATAAAATGTATAAAAAGATATAATTTTCAACATAATCTATAAAAAAAGGAACCAAGTGGACATTCTGGAACTGAAAAATAAATTTTAAATATATGGAATTAAGACCTTCTCATATGGCTTTAAGAGTACAATAAGACACGGGTTTCATAATCTTACAGACAGGCCAAGAAAAAACTATTCAGATTCAATCACAGAGAAACAAGAATGGGATGAACACAACAGAAAATATGAGATATACAGAACACAGTCAAATGAGCCTCATATTCATATAACTGGAATCCCAAAAAGACAAAAAAAAGAATGGAACAAAAGCAATTTATAAAGACATAATTACTGATAATTTTCCAAAAGTGCAGAAAGAAATCAACTTACAGATTCAAGAAACTCAGGGAACTTCAAGCAGGAAAATGCAGAGAAAACCACACTTAGGCATACCATCGTCAAATTGCTTGAAAACAGTGGATAAAGAGAAAATCTTAAAAGTAGTCAGAGAAAAGAGATACACTGAAAGGAACAATAAAACTGATAGTCTCCATTCTGTGTTGAAAGTGCTGAGCAGTGAGAAGCAGGAGTGGGTGGGGAGGGAAGGTAAAGTAGGGTCTAGCAACCTAGAATTGTATAATCACCAAAAATATCCTTTAAAAATGAAGACAAAGATAATAAAGATGTTTTTAGACCCACAAACGCTAACATAATTCACTGTCAATAGATCAATATTATAAGAAATACTAAAGGAAGGTCTTCCTTTAATAATTGTTAAATCATAGTTTTAAATAAAAGAACATAAAATATAAGGATAGAAAAAATGTATCTTGAACACACTCTCTAGTCTCCCAAAAAAAGCTGGTGTGTCTATGTTAATATTTGATAAAGTAATTAAGTCTACAGTATTATAAGAAGTAAGCAGAGCATTTCATAATGCTAAAAAGTCCAATTCAATAGGCAAACAAAACAATCCTAAATCTAAAAGTAGACACATTAGATAACACAGATTCAAAATATATGAAACAAAATTAACAGAATTAAAAGGAGAAAATACAAATCCGCAATTAAAAGAGCAGATTTTATCATACCTGTCTCTGTAATTGATAGAACAAGTAGAGAATAAATAAAACCACACAAGATATAGAAAAATCTAAAAACATGATTTATCAGCTTGATCTAATTGGCATACATAGAAAACCATATTCAACAACTGCAGAAATATACTTCTTTTTGAATGTACATAGACCATTTACTAAAATAGATGATACGCTGGACCACAGACCAATCTTAACAAATTTCCAACAACTAAATCATAAGGTAATTCTCTGGTCACAGAAAAATTAAACCAGAGATCAACAACAGAAAAAAAAAAAAAAACTAAGAAATTCCCAAATGTTTGGCAATCAAAAAAAATAGACTTCTAAATATGGGTCAAAGAACTAGTCACAATGGAAATTCAAAAATATTTTCAATTAAATAAAAATGAAATAAGACATAAAAAAATTGTAGAATACAGCTAAAGCCGTATTTAAACAAAACATTTAGCTTTTTGCATGTACATAAATGCATATACTGAAAAAAGAAAGTTTGAAAATAAATTGTCTAGGTTTACAACTCAAGAAGCTAGAACGAGAACAGCAATTTAAATGCAAAGAAGGTAGAAAGAGGGAAATAAAACTAAGAACAGACACCAGTGAAAGAGAAAACAGACGTTCAATAGAGAATATCAAGGAGCCAAAAAGTGGTTCTCTAAAAAAATATAAATACAAAAAATAAATGCTGGCGAGGATGAAGAGAAAGGTTAACTCTTATACATTGTTAGTGTGAATGTAAATTAGTACATCAACTATGGAAAACAGCATGGAGGTTCCACAAAAAAACAAAAATAGAAGTACTATATGACCCAGCAATTCCACTATTGGGTATATGTGCAAAGGAAAGGAAATTCATGTGGAAGAAATAGCTGCATTCCCAGGTTTACTGCAGCACTATTCACAATAGCCAGATATGGAATCAACCTAAGTGTTCATAAACAGATGAATGGATAAAGAAAATGTGGTACATACATACAATGGAATACTATTTAGTGATTTTTTTAAAAAAGAAGAAAATCCTGTCATCTGCAGCAACATGGATGAGCTTGGAGGATATTATGTTAAGTGAAATAAGCCAGGTACAGAAAGATAAATATTGCATGTTCTCATTCATATTGGAAGCCAAAAAAGTTGACCTCATAGAAGTAGAGAGTAGAAAAGTGGTTTATAGAGTCTAGGAAAGGAGGGGGGAGGGAGAGATTGCCAGAAGTTGGTTAATGGATACAAAAATCACAGCTAGGTAGGAGGAATAAATTCTAGTGTTCTATAGCACTGTGAACCAAAATAAAATCTTAAGGCTCACCCCCTCACCGGTTGACTGAATGAACCTCCTCGTGGCCAAAGGAATATCCTAAAACTAAACTGCCTGCCAAAGGAGGGAGGTCAGACATGCCTCATCATGGCCCACTCCCTTCTTGAGGACATCCTTTGCAACCCATTAACAGGTGTAAGGGTATGCAAGACAAACCTGAAGGTTCTCAATTTACACAACAAATATATGTCCAGTGGCTTATCTCTGATAAACAGCTTCTTACCTTAAAACATTCCAAGCTTTTAGACAAAGCTTCACGTCTTTAACCAATTACAAGTCAAAGAATCTTTAAACCCAGCAATAACCTGTAAGCCCCCCCTCCTTCAAGATGGCCCACCTTTTCGCACCAAACCAATGTATGCCTCCCACATATTGATTTAGGACTTATTACTTATAACCCCTGTCTCCCTGAAATGTATAAAACCAAACTGCAACCAATCCACAGCAAGTCCTCTTGCTCAAGACTTCTTAGGGGTGGCTCTGGGTCATGATCCTCAAATTTGGCTCAGAATAAACCTCTTTAAAATTATTTTACAGAGTTTGAGGTTTTTTTCCATTAACAGCACCATAGAGTGAATATAATAAACAACAATTTATTGCATATTTTCAAATAGCCAGAAGAGTGGATTTTGAATGTTCTCAATACAAAGAAATGATAAATGTTTGAGGTAAAAGATACACTAATTATCTTGATTTGATCATTACATACTGTACACATGTATCAAAATATCACACTGTACCCCATGAATATGTACAATTATGTGTCAATTAAAAATAATAAATATTAAAAATAAACAAAATAAATAAATGTAATATACACCTAGCAAGATTGGTCAGGAAAAGAATAAAAGCAGAAATTACAATTATTAATACAAGAAATAAGAAAGGAGACATCACTACAGATGCGGCCCATAAATTTGACAACTTAAATAAAATGGACAAATTCTTTGAAAAATATAATTTCTCAACATTAAATAAAGAAAAAATACAATTTATGAATAGTCCTCTGTCAAAAATATCTGAATCCCTAATCAAAATCTATCCACAAAGAAAACTAGACTCAGATGGCTTTGCTGGTGAATTCTTCCAAATATTTAAAAACTTCACTGTATGTTCTTCCAAACATTATCCATCTTAGACTAACTCTTCCAGAGAATATATTTAATAAAAAGAAGATACATTTCCCAACTCATTTTATGAGACAACCATAACTCTGATACCAAAATCTGAAAAGGACATGCCAAAATATGAAAATTTCAGACCGAAATCTCCTACAAACATAGAAGCAAAAATACTACATAGCAAAAGGTGGAAACAACTCAAATTTTCAACTGATGAACGTAAAAACAAAATGTAGCACTTCCATATAATATTGTTAAGCTAAACAATATTCAGCCATAAAAAAGAATGAAGTATTGACTCATGCTACAATATGGATGAACCTTGAAAACTATGCTAAATGAAAGAAAAAAAGAACACAAATTGTGTAATTCCATTTATATGAAATGTCTAGATAGGCAAATCCATAAAAATAGGAAGTAGGTTTGTAGTTGCCAGAGACTGATAGAAAGGAGAACAGAAAGTGACTACTAATAGCTATGGGATTTCTTTTTGGGGTGACAAAAATGTTCTAGCTGCATAACTTTGTGAATATACTAAAAATCATTGAGTTGTATACTTTAAGAGGGTGAATTTTATGGTATGTGAATTATTTCTCAATAAACAAAGTAAGAGAAAAAAAAGCCATTGACCTAAAAATAATTTCAATGTCCAGCAACATATAAAAAGGACAAATACATAAAATGCAAAATTAAGTCACTATAATTCAATATAACAGAACAAAGGAAACAAAACATATAATCACTTCAATAGAAAAAGAAACAGTATTTTATAGTACTCAATGATTTGTGATAAAACTCCTCAGTAAATTAGAAACAGAAGAGAATTTATCTAATCTGATAAAGATTATCACAAAAAAACTCTACATGTAACAGTTTGTTCAATTATATTCAATGTTAAAAAAATCAAATACTTCCCTAAATATGAGGAAAACCCAAGAATTTATACTATCACCACATCTATTTAACATTCATATTGGAGGTAAGTGAAGTAAAAAAAAATAAGTCTTAATGGTTGAAAAGTAAAAGGTAAAGCATTTTTATTTGTAGATAATTACATTATATAAAATGCCTGAAATAAACCACAAATAAGGAACCAATAAATGAATTATCAAGGTCACTAGATACAAGACCAAATTTTAAAAATCAACCAATTTATAAAACACCCTATGTAAACTGAAGCTTTTCTATGGAAGTCAGACTTATTCTCCTGTGTAATTAATGTAATGATACTTGTATCATTGTGTTCAAACATCACTGAATAAATTAGGGAGGAATAGTAGTCTGATTATTAAGTAGAAAACTTTTATTTACTTAACCTAGCCTACCAATTAGCAATAAGAAAAAATTTTAACAATTCCAGTTGATTTAGGAGAGAGATACAAATAGATTTCTTATATACAGCTTCAGTTTCTTGATCTTTTTTGGAAGTCTTTACATGCAAGGAGGACTATAAATAAAGCTATTTTGGCAGTGGGCAGAGCAGCAGAAGAAAAACAAAAAAAGGGCAGAAGAATGGAGGTTGGGGAAAAAACAAGGACAGAAAAAGTCTCTGAAAAGTTGTGGCTATACACTATGCCTCATGCAGATTTACACTCTAAGTACACATAGCTTGGGTGGGCTTGGGAAACTCAAGCCATGAAGCAACTATAAAACTTTCTGATAATCTGTTCATTCTAGGCCTCAGAGAACCACTAGGGTAATGACAGCTAGCAAATAACTAGGCACACAGAGATACAAGGAACCATGAGTAAGAACAGCAGAAATAGAAAACAGAAAGACACCCAAACAGACTTCAGATAGTGGAATTTTCAGAAGGACTATAACAAGACTATGTTTAAAATTGAGATTTTTAAGAAATAAAAGACTATCTTTAGAACATCTGCAGGGAATGAGGAACACAGAGCATTTGGGAAAAAAAATCCAAACTTTTAAACATGAAAAATATAATAACTGAAACTAAAGACTCAATAAGTGAGTTTATAGCGTATTAGACACAGCTGCATAAAAAATTTCAAGCTCTCACAGAAAAAAGGTCTAGAATCGTATACAGAAACATAAAAAGGCTGAAAATATGTCCCTGAAACCTTACCCAACTGACACCTCCTCCTTCTACTCCTTCCCCCATCCCAAGAGACAGCACTCACCTTTTCCAACTATATCCTTCCTTTCATGTACCAGATCCCATCTCATTCACCATCCTTAAGATTTTCTTCAACCAATTATACCCTCTCTTTGTTCACTCTTTAACCTCTCTCTTTTTTTCTATGGTTTCTAACCTTAGAGGCCTAGTGTCCTTCAATTGAAAATAAAATAAAAAACAGTTTAAATAATCCTCTATCCCTCTTTATCACTCAATTTCTTAAGGAAAAAAAAAGAAAAGGTCTTCACTGTCTTGAACTCTTTCAATCCCCCACTATCAAACTCCTGCAATATGAGACTTCCCAATACTACCAACTTTCTAGTTGCCAATTGAACTCCCCATCTTCAGTCTTTAGCCTTCACAATTTCCTATATATGATTACTGCCAAACACTGCCTACTTTTTTACATACTCCCCCCATCACCTTTGGCTTCAGAACGACCCCTATTTCAGTGTTCCTTCTACCTTTGATGATGATTCCTTCTCAATCTTCTTTACTGGCTCCCTTTTCTTCCTTTTCTTTTTTGTCCTTTATATCTTTACTACATATATCACTTCTAATGTGAGCTATCTGTTCACATTATACATTAATTTCTACATTGTTAAGTTACAAACCTTATTTTCAATAAGCTATAACAACACTAAACAATAATTGAAGTTAATGAACATCATCAGAATGCTGATCTAGAGCCAGCTATATTCTCTGAAAATAAAGGTACATTCACCGTGAATATCTACAACCTTTCTGGTCACTTCAAATCTATAATCTAATCCTCTTATTTACCTGACAAAATGGGGACACCATTAGGAATATACTCCCTTTACTTTCCTTCCACCTGTCTCAAAATGATCTCTACCAGGGCCTTACACTATTGATTATCTCCATTCTCTCTCTCTCTCTCTGTCTTTTTTGTTTGTTTGTTTGTTTGTTTAATAACTATTCTTGCTCTTCTCCTTCAGCCTATAAGGTTAGAGTACAGAATTTAGAGACAAATGGCCTGGGTTCAAACGCAGACTCTGTTAATTACTAGCTTTTTGATCTTGGGAAAGTTACTTAACCTCTCTGTGCCTCAGTTCTCTCATTTGTAAAACAGGGTGAAAACAGTACCTCTCCCACTGGATAATGACACACTTAGAGTTCTAACTGATACTTAGTAAGTGCTAAACAAATTTTGTTTATTATTATTCTCATGCTAAAATAAAATGTCTATCTTGGTTTGTGTTTACCCAGAAAAAGATCTGGATTCAAGAATTCAAGTGCAGTAGTTGTTTTGAGAAGTGATACCACGAAAAACATTAGTAGAGGAAATCAGAAGTGAAATAGGGAAGGGAAGAAGTTAAGAATGGGTGCATTATGAAGCCAGTTACCCCAACAGGCAACTAGAGCTTGATGCTAGTGGAGAATTCCACTAGATGGTATAGAAAATGGCTCAGAGTTATTCCAAATGCAGGCGAGAAAAAGGTATTTATCTACCAACTCCCCACCCATCACTGGTTGAAAGCTTTTCTGAAGGCATTAACTTTCTGGCATTTCTGGATTGGCCAGCACACAGACTGAGCATGTCTCTTTTCAGGCGGAAAGTCACAGATGTTTGCAGTAGACTGTATGGAGATGAATGCCAAGATCTCTGGCTAGGACACTAAGAGCATCTGCTAGTGTCTCTTACCTAAGACATAAATTCTGTCTCCTTCCTCAAGCTACCACTTTATTCTTTCCCTTCAAACACTAATTTCTAAACATTCTGCTCCCTTCTCCATCTAACTCACTCTCCCACTGAAATATGCCTTCTCTCTGCTTTCTGGAAAAAGGAGGTGGGAGTGAGTGGGAGTTAGTTCATTATAATCTCTTAATGTTAACTTCAAGACAGGAATCTCAGACTTCTATTTAACTGGCCTACAGGAAAACTGGCAATTTGTGAGGAGCCTTTGAATACAGCGAATGATATGAACGAATGAATGAGTGCAATGAGAAGCCCTATACTGAGCATAACGTATCTGAGATAGAACTGACAGAAAACAAGCAGTAGACTTTTCAAAATATAGGCTAGAACTTAAGGGAAGGGGTTTTTACCTACAAATTACAGACCAGGAAGTCAAATGTATATCTGAAATCACAAGACTGACTTTGAAGTAATCAAAGAAGAAAATTTAGAGAGAATACCAAGAATGGACTTGACAAACTAGCTCTGTTGGGTTGGCGGTCTGTTCTCAGTTCTTGGTGTGTTCTTGGCCGAAGAATGACCAGACACACAGGAAGCAAGGACAGCACGAAACAAAGTTTATTGAGGAAGAGCAAGATAGGTTTATAGAGCAAGAGCAAAGTACATTCGCCATAGCAGATAAATGAATGGCCCCCTGTAGTAACAAGAGGCCCTGGTTATGGTCTGGGGTCCTGATTTTTGTTGTCTGGATTGGGCCCTCCTTGTGGTTCAAACATCACCATTGAATCACTTTGATGGACAGTTAACCACATGATAATTAGCCTTAGGTTACTATGGGTCATTTTCAAGACCCTATTCTGCCTGGGCTGTCCGCCCAGTGTGCTGGCAAATTCCCTGCATTCTTTTGCAGATTGGCAGAGCGGTCCTCCTTCCCTCAGGTGTGGCAATCACTATGGACAGGATCAAGGTAGGGCAGCACCAAGGCAGGGCACCTGCTTTTGTCCCTAGGAAAGCTGGAAGTCCCTCACTATCTACCTAACCACTCCTCCTCCCTTCCTATCTAGATGAAAGGCATTATTCTATCTATATTTGAGATCTACTCACCTGTTATACCTATCATTCCTTCTTCATCCTTCTAATCCAAAATGTTTCTCAAATCCATCCTATTTCATCTATTCCCATTGGCTTTTATCTGTGTTCATTTTTACTTGTCAGACCTACAGCAATTGCTTCTTTAAATGCCACCCTGCTTTGGGGATCTGTTCCTTTTTATTCATCCTCTGCAATGGTACTAGAGATATCTTCACAAACTGAAAGTTTAACTCTATCATTACGTTGCTTAAAAACCTATGATTGTTCTCAAATAAAGCAATACATGGAACACAATAACCTGGTCCTAACATATCTTTCCAGTCTCACCCCCTACCACTTCATTCTCATCCATACAGCTCCCACACTTTAATTATTTCCAATATTTGTGTCTTGTACTTCTTTGATTTGACCCTGAATTCACAATGTAACTCGAGCAACTATCACCATTTACTCAGGGGTCAGCAAACTATTTACTCTACATGCCAAATCTAGCCCGCCACCTATTTTTGTAAATAAAGTTACACTGGAACACAGCCATGCTCATCTATTTACATATTGTCTGTGGTTGCTTTTGAACTAAAAGAGCAGAACTGTGTTCCACCAATCCTAAATTATTTACTATCTGGTCATATATACATGTCATATACCTATGATCATATACACATATGATATCAAACAGTGTCAAATGTGTACCATTGCATTCCCAGAAGGAAATAGAGAGAGACTGGCTCTGAAATAATATTTAAGGAAACAAAGGCCAAAATTTGCCAAGTTAAATAAAAATTATTATCACACAGATCTAAGAAGCTCAGTGAACAAGAAGCAGGATAAACACACACAAAAAACATATTTAGGTACAATATAGTCAAACTACTAAAAATCAAAGATAAAGAGAAAAATCTTAAAGGGAACTAAAGAAGGGAGTTCTGGTTCCAGTGTGTTGGCATAAACCCAAATACAGGCTATCTTCCCCACCATTTAGAATTAAACACTTTGGACAAAATACAGGAAAAAAAAAAGGACAAAAAGTTACTTAAGCATTCTGAAAAAGAAACTAAAGCAGATTGTGGAAAGGAGTCAAAACTTGAAAAAGTGACCCATAAAAGAGTGAATCTCCCACCATGGTTGTTTTTTTCTGTTTTCCCTAACAACTTTGCCTGAAGGCCAGGAAGCAATCACTGCTCTACAGGGCAACCACCTGGAAGTTAAAACTCTAAATTAAAACTCTTATCTTTCTGGCCATAGGAACAGGGAAAAGAGGCTCTTGTATGCTGGAGAATGTGGAAGAAATCCTGGAAAGAGAAAATACAGAAAGAGATCCCCTAATCCTGTCTATAAACCCACACAAGTCTTGGGCTTAGTCTAGAGCTGCACAGGTATGAGACAGACCCACAGCAGCAGAGCACAGGCTCTGGGATTTGAACTACCAAAAACAGAAGGCAAAACCAAATTTGCTATCTGAACTTAAATGAAACAACAATAAGAACAACAAAATCAACATTCTCCAGAGAATCATAATAAATCCAGGAGAGTTTATAAAACATACCATTCAGAACATCCAAGCTAAAATTCAAAATTCTCAAAAATACAAAAAGCAAGAAAAATGTGATCAATTTCAAGGGAAAAGACAATCAAAAGATGCCAACCCTAAAATAATCCAGATGTTGTAATATTCCAACAATGAAATTAAAGCAACTATTAATACTATATATGTGTTCCATCAAGTAAAGTCAAAGACAACTGAATGGAAAGTTCTCAGCAGAGCAATTATTTTTTTTTAAATCCAAATGTAAATCTCAAAACTCAACAATATGTAAAAGAAAAAATTTACTGGATGGGTCCAATAAGAAAATGGAGATGAGAGAAATTAGTCTGTGAACTTAAAAATGGATCAATAAAACTTACCCAATCTGAAGAACAAAGAGGAAAAAAAGTTGACAAAAGGAAAACTGAACTGTCAGAGAGACCTGTGGGACAATCCCAAAAGTTTTATTTATTGTAATAGTCACTGGACTCTTGGAAGGTAAGAGAAAAGAAACAATTGTAGAAAACATCCCAAATTTGGTGGAAGTCAAAAAGTTACAGATTCAAGAAGCTCAGCATTTTCCAAAGAGGATAAACTCAAAGAAATTGACCCTTCATATCAAACCAAACTACTGAAAACCAAAAACAAAGAAAAAATTCTTGACAGCAGCTAGAGAAAAATGACACACTCCACAGAGGGCAATAAGGTTCAAATTACCAAAGATTTCTCATCGGAAATCAGAGATAAAAACACAGTGGGGCAGCATTATTAAACTGCTGAAAGGAAACAAGTGTCTGCTCAGAATTCTGTATCCACCTAAAATATCCTTTAAGAATGAAAGCAAAATAAAGACATTCTCAGATAAAGAAAAACAAAGAGTTTATTCCCAGCAGACTGCTCTACAAGAAATGCTAAAGCATTGGGCTGAACGGAAATAATTGCATCTTCAGGAATGAAGAAAGAGCAACAGAAATAATAAATATATAGGTAAACACAAAATATTACATTTTCCCTTTAAGTTCTTTAAAATATATATACATGACTGTTGACAGTAAAAATTATAATATTTTATGGTGAAGTTTTCAAAGTACGTAGCCATAATATATATATGACAACTATAACATAAAATGCAATGGGGAGGAGGAATAAAAGGATCTGTATGGTTGCAAGGTTTGTTTTAAGTGAAGCAGTACAATCATAACCCTAAGTACATTGACAGCGGTTCCCAACCTTTTTAGAAGGCAAACAAGGAGGAAGAAAGGAACCAAGAAAAAAAAAAAAGAGAGAAAAACAGAAGACAATAAAGTGGTAGACCTAAAGCCAGTCATATCAATAATTAATTACATTAAATATTAATGTTCTAAACACTCCAGTTAAAAGGCAAAGATTGACAGAGTGGATTTTTAAAAAGGGACAAGATTCTACAATGGCTGTCTATAACAAAGAAATAGATAGGTCTATTTCTATGTAAAAACACAGATAGGTCCAAAGTAAATGGGCCAGGCGTCAGTGGCTCACACCTATAATCCTAGCACTTTGGGAGGCCAAGGGGAGAAAACTGCTTGAGTCTAAGAGTTCAAGACCAGCCTGAACAACACAGCAAGGACCCCATCTCTACCAAAAAACAGAAAAACTAGCCAGAAGTCATGGCAAGCACCTGTAGTCCCAGCTACTCAAGAGGCTAAGGCAGCAGGATTGCTTGAGCCCAAGAGTTTGTGGTTGCAGTTAGCTGTGATGATGCCACAGCACTCCAACCTGGGCAATGGAGTAAGACCCTGTCTCAAAAAAAAGAAAAATGGGTGGGAAAAAAAATTTAACATGTAAACACTAAGGATAAGAAATCTGAAGAGGCTATTTTAGTATAGATAAATACATCCATCACAAAAAGTATTATTGGAAATAGAGATGTCATAATGAAATAATGCATAAGGAATTTTTAACAATTATAAAGTTCTATGTCCCTAATATAGAATATATGAAGCAAAAAACAGACACAATTAAAGGGCCACACATATATCCATAATTGGAGTGAAATATTTTTAATACCCTACTCTCCATCAGTAACTGACAGAACTAGACAAAAAATGAATACAGACATAAAACATCCAAACAACACTACCACCCAACTTTTAACTAATTGACATTTATAGAATTCTACATGCAAAAATGGCAGAACACACTCTTTTCAAGAGCACATACTATAATCACCAAGACAGAATATATCCTAAGTGATAAAATATATCTCAATAAATGTTAAAAGATCAAAATCATGAAAAGCATGCATTATAATATAATTTTGGATATATATATAGATAGATACACATATATTTGAAAACACCAAATATCTGAAAGTTAAATAAAATAATTCTAAACAATGCATTGGTCAAAGATAAAATCACAAAGAAAACTGGACAATATTTTAAACTAAATGACAAATATATAGCAATCACAATTTGTGGGATGCAACTAAAACAGCACTGAGATAAAAATTCATAGCTTTAAATACTTATATTAGAAGAAAAGAAAATCTAAAATCAATGTCTTTAGATTCCACCTTAAAAAACTAGAACAAAGAGTGGAGTAGAAAGAAGTAAATTAGAATGATGAGAGAAAAGTCAACAAAATTGAAAATAGATCAACAACTTAATAAAGTCAAAGTTGGTTCTTTGAACTTATAAACAAAATTGACAAATTGCAAGCTACAATTAACAAGGAAAATTTTAAAAACTCCAACATGAGGAGGAATGAAAAAGAGATCATTAGAAATGAAAGAGAGGATATCACTACAGACCCCGTGGATATTAAATGGATAGTAAAGGAATACTATGAACAACTCTATGCCTACAAATTGGATAACCTAGATGAAATGGACCAATTCCTTGAAAGGTACAATGGGCCAAAACTCACAGAAGAAATAGACAATCTCAATTGGCCTATACATATTAAAGAAATTGAATCAAAATATTAATAACCTTCCAAAACAGAAAGCCCAGAGAGGTCATTGGTAAATTCAATCAAACATTTAAGGAAGAAATTATACCAATTCTCTACAATCTCTTTCACAAGATAAAAAGAGAGGGAATACCTCCTAACTAATTCTGTGAGGCCGGCATTACCTTAATACCAAAACCAGACAAAGACATTACAAAACAAGAAAACTATAAACTAGCATCTCTCATAAACACTAACACACACACAAAAATCCTCAATAAATTATTAACAAATCAAATCCAACAATGTAGGAAAAAAACTATATACTACAACCAAGTGAAATTTATCCCAGGTATGCAAGGCTGGTTCAACATTTGAAAATCAATTAATGTAATCCATCACAATAGGCTAAAAAAGAAAAATCACATGACCATTATCAATAGATGCAGAAAAAGCATTTGAAAAAATCCAACACCCATCTGTGATAAAAACTCACAATAAACTAGAAGTCAAGGGGAACTGCCTCCACTTGATAAAGAATATCTACAAAAAACCTACGGCTAATATCATACTTAATGATGAGAAACTAAAAGTTTTCTCACTAAGATCAAAATCAAGGAAAGGTTGTCCCCTGCGCCTTATCAATGTCATCCTGGAAGTCTGAACTAATGCAATAAAACAAGAAAAGGAAATAAAAAATATACAGAATTGGGAAGGAAGAAATAAGCTGTCTTTGTTTGCAGATGACATAATCATCTATGTAGAAAATTCAAAAGTATGGACAAAAAAATTCCTGGAACTAAGGAGAGATTATTGTAGCAAGGTTGCATGATACAAGGCTAATATACAAAAGTCAACTGCTTTCCTATATACCAGCAATGAACGAGTAGAATTTGAAAATAAAAAACACAATACTATTTACATTACCACCTCTAAAAATGAAAAACAGGTAAAAATCTAGCAAAATATGTACAAGATCTATATGTGGCAAACTATAAAACTCTGCTGAACAAAATCAAAGAAGAGCTAAACAAATGGAGAAATATTCCATGTTCATGGATAGGAAGACTCAATATTGTAAAGATGTCAGTTTTTCCCAGCTTGATCTACAGATTCAATGTAATCCTAATAAAAATCCCAGCAACTTATGTTATGGATTTCAACAAACTAATTCTAAAGTGTATATGGAGACGCAAAAGATTCAGAATAGCCAAAACAATACTGAAGGAGAAGAACAAAGTTTGAAGATTGACATTACCTTATCTGGCTTCAAGCCTTACTATAAAGCCACAGTAATCAGACCTGATAGTGTTGGTGAAAGAAGAGACAAGCAGATAAACAGAATAGAGAACCCAGAAACAGACCCACATCAATATAGCCAACTGACAATAGACAAAGGAGCAAAGGCACTATAACAGAGCAAACATAGTCTGTTCATAAATGGTACTGAAACAACTGGCCATACACACACAACAAAATAAATCTAGATACAGATATTATATCTTTCACAAAAATAAACTCAATATGGGAAACAGACCTTACATGTAAAAGACAAAAGTATAAAACTCCTAGAAGATAACAGGAGAAAACCTAGATGACCTTGGGTATGCCAATGACCTATTTTTTTTTTTTAGAAATAGGGTCTCATTCTGTTGCCTAGGCTGGAGTGCAGTGGTGCCATAATAGCTCACCATAACCTTGAACTCCTGGGTTCAAGCAACCCCCCTGCTTCAGCCTCCTCAGTGGTGAGAACTATAGTGCACACCACCATGCCCAGCTAATTTTTTTTATTTTTTATAGAGATAGGGTCTCGCTATGCTGCTCAGGTCTCACACTCCTGGCCTCAAGCCGTCCTCCCACCCCAGTCTTCCAAAGTGCTGGGATTACATGCAAGAGTCACCACACCTGGCTGGCAATGACTTTTTACATATAACACCAAGGCAAGATCCATGAAAGAAATAATTAATACGCTGAACTTCATTAAAATTACCAACTTCTGTTCTTTAAGACAATGCCAACAGAATGAGAAGACAAGACACAGATTAGGAGAAAACATTTGCAAAAGACACATATGATAAAGGACTGTTATCCAAAATGTACCAAGAACTATTAAAACTCAACAATAAGAAAACAACCCAATTAAAAATGAGCAAAAGACCTTAACAGACATCTCACCAAAGAAGATACACAGTTGGCAAATAAGCATGCGAAAAAATGTTCCACATCATATATCATCAGAAAAATGCAAATTAAAATAAGTAAACACTACACACCTATCAGAATGGCCAAAATCCATAATACTGACAATACCAAATGCTGATGAGGATGCAGAGCAACAGGAACTCTCATTCATTGTTGGTGGAAAGGCAAAATGTTACAGCCACTTTGGAAGACAGTTTGATGGTTTCCTACCAAACTAAACATACTCTTACTATATGATACTCCAGCAATCACATTTCTTGATATTTACCAAAGAGCTGAAAATTTATGTCCCCTAGATTTAACCATTTCACAGTGTATATGTATTTCAAAATATCATGTTGTACATGATAAAAACATACAGTGTTATCCATCAATTTCAAAAAAAAAAAGAGAGAGAGAGAAAACTCATGTACGTACAAAAATCAGTACACAGATGTATACAGCAACTTTATTGATAATTGCCAAAACTTAGAAGCAACCAAGATGTCCTTCAGTAGATGAATAGATAAATAAACTGTGGTATATTCAGACAATGGAACATTTTTCAGTGCTAAATAGAAACAAGCTATTAAGCCACAAAAAGATAAAAATGAACCTTAAATGTATATTATTACATGAAAGAAACCAATCTGAAAAGGCTACATATTATATAATTCCAACCATCTGACATTCTGGAAAAGGCAAAACTATGGAGACAGTAAAAAGATCAATAATTACCTAGAGTTGAGGGGTGAGGGAGCAGGAATGAATAAGTGGAACACAAATGCTTTTTAGGGCAGTAGAAATACTCTTATGATAATATAATGATGGATATATGTCATTCATTATACATTTGTCCAAACCCACAGAATACCCAACACCAAGAGTAAACCTTAATGTAAACTATGGACTTTGGGCAATTATGATGTGTCAATATAGGTCATCAATAGAAACAAACATACCACTCTGGTGGGAAATGTAGATACTGGGAGAGGCTATGCATGTGTGGGGCAGAGGGTATATGGGAAATCTATGTACTTTTCTCTTAATTTTGCTATGAACCTAAAACTGATATTAAAAACTATCTTAAAAACGGTGGAGGGGGGGGGCGGGCGCGGTGGCTCACACCTGTAATCCTAGCACTCTGGGAGGCCGAGGCGGGTGGATTGCTTGAGCTCAGGAGTTTGAGACCAGCCTGAGCATGAGCGAGACCCCGTCTCTACTAAAAATAGAAACAAATTATCTGGCCAACTAAAATATATATATAGAAAAAATTAGCTGGGCATGGTGGCGCATGCCTGTAGTCCCAGCTACTCGGGAGGCTGAGGCAGGAGGATCGCGTAAGCCCAGGAGTTTGAGGTTGCTGTGAGCTAGGCTGACGCCACGGCACTCACTCTAGTCCGGGCAACAAAGTGAGACTGCCTCAAAAAAAAAAAAAAAAAAAAAAGAGAAAAGGGTGGAGGGGAATTGTAATACTACCACATCCCACAAACCTTAAAGGATAATAAAAGAATACTATGGACAACTTCACGCCAAAAATTTCAATAATTTAGATGAAATAGACAAATTTCTCCAAAAAAATATGTTATCAATATTGACATGAGAAATAACAGAAAATCTGAATATCCCTGTATCTATTAAAGAAATTAGTTTGTCAAAAGCTTCTCCAGAAAATTCCAGGACCAGATAATGCCAGTGGTGAATTCTATCAAATACTCAAGAAGAAATGACATCAATTTTATGCAAACTTTTAAAAAATTGGGTAGGATTGGGTAAGGCAGGATTACTATCTCATTGTATGAGATGAGGATAATTGTAATACTAAAACCTGACAAAGATATTACCAAAATACATATATATATATATATATACATATATATATATACATATATATATATAAATTATAGGACCAACATCCCTCATGAATGTATACCCAAAAATTCTTAACAAAATATCAGCAAATCAAATTCAACAATACATCCCATACAAGATGGTTTTATCCCAGGAATGCAAAGTTGATTTAACATTCAAAAATTAATTAATGTAATTCAATTTTCCTTTTATTCTCTTAATATATGATCATATCAATAGGTGCAGATAAAGCATTTGACAAAATCCAATACACATTTATGATAAAAACTATCGGCAAGGAATAATAGGGAACTTCCTCAAATTGATAAAGGCTATCAAAACACCTACAGCTAACATCATACTTAATGATGCAAGACTGAAATGATTAATTTGTAATTGTTTCTCCCTCAGATTAGAAGCAAGGAAGGATGCGGCTTTTCTAACTGGAATAAAGCAAGAGCCAAGGGGTAGGGAGGCTAGAGATCAGAAAGACAGATAATATGATTATCTATAAAGAAAATCCCAGAGAATCTACAAAACTATTAAAATTAATAAATGAGCTTAGCAAGGTCACAGATATAAGGTTAACATACAAAAACAACTGTATGTTATTATATACACTATCAAACTGAAAAACAGGAAAAAAAACAGTTACGGTAGCACTAAAAATCATAAAATGCCCCCATCAACCACTTCACATAGGCTGTCCCCAAGAATGATACATCACCAAAAGCAATATTCGTAGAGGAACTAGACTAGAGCTTTTAGCCAATCAACGTTTCCAGCAGCTTCAGGGAAATGAGCACCTCAGTTCTGGACAGGGGATCTGGGTTCCACATCATAGCATTCACTAGAGTCCACCTATTACACTATTAGGATTCACTTGCTTCTAATAAGTTCTGGAAGACGTTTCTCCAGAATTCTAGAGAAAATCTCTAGTGGAAGGAAAGTACATCAAAATACAGCCGCAGCCACTACAGATAGTTTCAAGGCCAAAACTGATACTGACAACTCTTTATCTTTGACTAGCACATCTGCTGGTCCAGGTGGCTGATTTCATGGGGTGTTCATTAGGCCTTTCTAATGTCCATTTATCATCAACATTAGATGAGGAAGTACCAAAAAACACCTTGTGCCAAACCTCCTCCATGCTCCATTCTGTAAGATCAGCCCTACCTTCTCCAGATGAACAGGGACATTAGCTCCGTCCAAACAGTGACTTCTTCAATTAGAAAAGGAGCCTCCAGTCCCAGTGGCAACTGTAGCTTAAAAGAATAACAGGATTTTTGCAGTGTCTTCTGTTGGAAATGTTTCCCCTTCTGAGAATCAGGATCTTTCAACCCTTAGTGCTCAAAGCTACAGAGATGATGGAAAGCATAAATTCCCCAGGTGGATCACTGAGAGTGATGCTAAGTGGAGACACTCCTTACTTTCACATTCTTCCTACTGGGATCACTGCAGGATGGGGACCCCATTCTTGCAGGGTATCACGGCCAAGCTCCAGAATGTCATCTCCAGCTGTGCCATCAAGACTATTTTTCTGCTCTATCAGGTTAGCAGCTTCAGGATGGTGTGGTAAATGATAGGACAAATGGATCCCATGGATTCTCCTTTGTTATCAAGTGGGTCTCTCAGTCTGAAATGATCCCTGTGCTGAGGGATCAAACATTCGGTAAGCCCTCAAACAGTGGCGCTGGCTAAGCCCCTAACAGAAAGACAAATTCACACCCAGAATATGTTTCAAATTCAGTCAAAATGAATTATGGTCCATTCCAAGGTATAAGGACTCGTTGGTCTCCTTAAAGGATGGTTGGACTCTGCTGCTGTCAGGCTGGACATTCAGCAGCAGCTGTTGCTAGATCAGCACTGATGAATGGAAGCCCTTTATTGAACTCTTGCACATCCATCATCAGTAATTTTTCCATGCAATCGTAGGCCAAAAGAAATACCTAACAGTAGTGTTTACTAAGTAGTTAGATCCAAATAATTAATAAGAATTTATATTCTAACAACTTACTAGACACTTGAAAAAATAATGCACATAAATTGGAAGAAAAAGTATTTTTTGTTTCACTCTTAAATAACCACAATTATTTGATAATAGAATATGTGTACCTGTTAGATACTGAATAACTTCCCAAACTTGAAATCAGATTGAACACACAAACCTCCTTTCCTGTTCCATTCCAATTTTTATGCAGTGCTTGATTTGTACCACAACTACTAAAAATCCAACTTTGCAAAGATATGACATCATCAAGAGGAATAAATACAGCAAGATCTACTGACAAAACTTCAAACTACTTCCAGCCAGCAGTTTGTGACAGACATTGCTGTGCTGTCTTTGACATTTTGAACTATCCCATGGTATTCCTGTGTGTCTGCTGTGGTGTTGTGGTGCCTCAGTGCACAGTTTGGGAACCACTCTGTATGTATGTGCGCCTGTATACACTCCCTTCCTCTCTTAGCAAATCCAGCATCTCCCAGTAGGTTTTGTTGTGACTTAATCCTAATTACTGGTTTGGTGATACCCAGTAGGGGAGAGGAGAGTAGAAGGGGGTAGGAGGGGCAGTACAGTCTTTTGCATAGTCTTCACACAAGCACCGCTCTAGCCAGTAGAAGTAGTCCACTTCTGCAGACACAGAGGGTTAGGAGGAATTTGGGGTTTCAAGGTTTTCAAGTGCATCAACTCAGATGACCCATCCTAATGGTAAGGATTACTTTCTGACCAGAGAGCAATGACCATGGCATAGCGGACTTGCTGAGAATTGAACCCACCCTGGAGCTCTTCTACCCTTAAAATTAAGTCTTGGCCTAATCCTCAGCTTCTTTCCTCTTACCACAGATGTGTTTCTTTACATGATACTATAGAAATCTCCTTTTACATTTTGCCCCCAATTATCTTCAGCCTTACATCATCTTTTTCCAATCTATCAATGCTACTGAGAGCCATCTGATTACTGTCCTTATAATTAATAATTTCCCTGAACCTCTCAAAAGCCTTAGTGTACCCACCAGTGCATTCCCTTCCACAAAAATAGCATTTCAATTCATCACCAGCAAAAGTTTCAACAGTCACACAGCTACAGCACATGCCAAGGGTTATTGGTATCAGTACTCCATCTACCACCAGGATGGGCTTCTCATTGCCAACCAACCAGCCAATACACCAGCTCCAAAATCTCACTTTAAAGTCTACTTCCTCAGACCACTCCTGGCACCAAGTGTCTTGGGTAGTAGGATTCCAAGGAAACAGACTCTGAAATGCAGATTTGCACACCAGCAGTTCATTGCAGAGTGCCCTATAAATCAACCACTGTGGGAGAGTGAAAGATGTACGACCAAGCAGAGGAAGGAGCTGAACTGCAACACAGTCACAGGAAGACTCAACCAGTACCATGGGGTGCTCTGGTGTTGGGATAGAGTGGGGAACCTGTGGTCTTAGGGCCACATGTGGCCTTCTGGATCCTTGAGTACAGCCTTTTGACTGAATCCAAATTCTTTTAATAAAACCTTGAGGCCGCAGGTTCCCCAGGGAGGCATTTACAATACCACGGTGCATAGATACTAGATGTAGACTGCACCTGAAGAGGAGGCATGACTTTGGGGGAGGCAGTCCTGCTGGCACAATGCAACACCTGGAGAGGGATTTAGCTGCAATCGGCTTTACCTGCCAATATTCCCAATAGCGAGGGAAACGTGCCTGAAAAGGAGAATGTGGGTGGTTAATCATGACACCCACCACACCACCATCGACTACTATGCCAATTTGGTTAATGAGGATAGAGAATTAAGCATTTACCCTGCTTTCTTAGGAGGAAATACAGTTCATTGCCAGTCAATGAGGGAAAACTCTTCCCTGCAGAAGAGCACCAACTAATAAATATAGAAGAATAGAATTATTTTTAGAAATCATTTTGAAACCCATAATGAAATTATTGACTCAGACAAGGATTACCAAAGGATGCTAATAAAATCACTAGGTGAAAGATATTCACAATGTGCTGAAGTTATTACCCTGTGATTACTTGCTCATTACAAATGGAAAAAGTGTACATTTACAGTGGAGAGGTCTAGTCAGTACCATCTTACCCAAGTAATCAGACTTTGCATCATTAAATAGTGAGACAACCTGATGACCTCTGGATGGGATGCAATATACAGTGCTTAGCACTATATAAAAAATATTCTTGCCAAAAAATGTCTACCACCTAATGAAGCCTAACTTTCATTTACAGAAAATACAGGGATAGAAGACAGAAAGATGAAATATCTGGGGGGCCCTGCCCTTAAGGAGCTAGATTTACATGACATTCTTTAAAAGGTAAAATATTAGTGACAGAAAACTGATTTGTGGTGGCCAAGTGCTAGGGGTAGGAGGACCTGAAAAACTTTTTGAAGTGAAGGAAATGTTCTATACCTGATTCTGTTGACAGTTCCAAGAGTCTTCAAATGAACATTTAAAGACGGTAAATTTTATTACATGTAAATTAAACCTCAATTAGCCTAGCCCCTACCCTAAAAACCGGAATGGTTAACCTGTTTTTTGGAAGAAAAAAAAAAGAGAGAGAGAGACTATTCTGTTGATATTTTAAACAAATATTTTAAGATGCAAAAGTATTTTTAAATTAACATCTTTATTTTCTTTTTAAGCCCCAAGGAAACATTTTTCTCTTCTCCTAAGCTGGGAAACTAACTCATTTCACATTTCTACCTCCCAGTATGCCAACAGAGAAGTTTTTGCCTTAACATGTGTTTATAGGATCCCACAGATGTAACAGCTATATTATATATTAACATATATTAACAGCTATATATAGAAGAAAATTACAACCTATCTACAAATATAGATATACTGATTCAATCCTGTTATTACTCCCTTACAGACTCCTATAGTAATGTCTCTTCACAGCTCAAAATCATCAGGGTTGATCAGTGTCTACTGAAAAAAATCTGATTCGTACCTTGCTTTTTAAGATGCCCTACCCTCTGGCCAAAGCCTCCACTTCCAGAATGAATTCTCTCCCTCAAAACCTGTATCCTAGCTCTAACAGAATTCTTACCATTACACACACACAAACTGTGCTTTCTCCCTTCTGCTCATGCTTTTGAGCTGGCCCAGAATGCCAAGCCTTTGTCATAATAGGTTATGCTTTCTTCATCATTTCATTTAACACTTCTATAAGTCTCTGTCTTTTTATCTTAAATCCTCAGATAGACAATAAACTCAAGTCTACGTAAATCTTTATAGGGCCAATGGTTAGTGCCAAGTAATAATCCCTGAACATTTGTTGAACTGACTACTTAACCTCTTACAACCAAAATCCCATGCACCTGAAGGACAGACTCAGATATTAATACCATTTCTAACAAGAATGAGATAAAGCAGCTGAAGGAACAAAGTAGGTTCAGTTTAGAGAAGAAATCTCATCTATTGTTTCCACTAACGTTGTTCTTCCACCACTTCAAGACCCAGATACCCTGACTCCTCTTTATCTCCCTGTCTATCAGTTCCCTCCTGGCAGCACTTTTCTTTTTACCATATGACCAAACATCACCTTTAATTTCTTTTTTCTTTTACCTCCAGTCACACTTTAACTCTGAATCAACTCAACTAGTTTTCTTCATTTCTCTTTTGAGCAGAAAAGCTTACAATATCATGCTGATTGGAATTTTAAGATGACTTTAACAATAACAACAGCTTACATTTAATGGGCACTTACCATGTGCAAACATAATGTCCTTTTGAAAACTCTATAAGGCTACAAGAAAAAGACAAAATCTAATTAACTTCCCCAATTTAACACAGATAGAAAAAGATAGAACAGGATTTGCACTAAGGCAGTTTGCTTCCAGAGCCCTAACATTTAGCCACTGTGCTATGGTGCTTCCCAAGTATATGGCTATACCACCATTCATATTCAGAACTGATCAAATATTCCTTTATTCACTTCCTATCCAACCCTTTTCCCCAAGAGAATGTTCCAATTTTGACTGGCCTCATTCATCCAAAAACATATTTATTCAGTTATTGAATAAATCAAAGAGTTATTCCCACATTCTATACCATCATTGAGACCAAAAATAGAAGAGCAAGACACGATCCTTGCCCTCTCTTGAAGTCCCCAACCCCTCATTCTCAGCACAAAACAAGACTAATGTTTATAGCACTTAATATGTCAAGCACATATATTGATTCATTTAATCTACAAAACAATCCACATTATTATTATCCCCATTCTACAGTAAGAAAATTGAGGCACAGATGTGTACTCAAGGTTACACAACTAGCAAATGACAAAACCAGGATTGAAAACCAGTCTAGTTTCTGTATCCAAGTTCTTGACCACTTTGTTAGAATGCCATTAAAGTTGCTGACTCCATTAGGCTTGAATCCCTCAGTTTCTCAATCCTACACCTAAAGCATAATTCATAGTAATTAATTCATTCAACACTGATGGAACACATTTGCCATGTTTTTGTTTCCTGAACACAACAAGCTTGTTCCCAATTCAGAGCCTTTATAATCTCCTAAAACACTCTTCCTCTGTATCTGATTCTTCATCATTACAATTTGACTTAAATGCCAACTCCCAAAGAGAGCTTTCCTGACCACATCACCTAAAATAACCCCAGTACAAATTGCTCCATCACATGCAATCAGTTTTATTTCCTTCATAGTTACTTATCACTAACTGAAATTTCAGTTGTTTGTTTCTCCCATTAGAATAGACAGACGTTCCAAGACAGTAGAGACCTTGTCTATCTTGTTCACTGCTACATCTTCAACACGTACAATACTGCCTGGCACCCAATAGGTACTTGATGTTTACAGAATGAATGTCAAAAACTGTGCTAGACCTTGGGATTACAAAAATGAACAGGCTATGGTTCCTACCCTCAATAAACTCCCAGTCTTTATATTTACAAATACTTACCTCTTCCCCTTCTATATTAAAGGAAGACTTGCCCCTATCTTTTTTAAATGGCTAACTTTTCCACTTATCTTAAATCTCTCCCTTTGACCTCTCCCTGTTAAGTATCCCCTCTCTCTCTCTCACTTCTTCACTCCCTCCTTCTCCATTTATCCTCCACATTTGAGTATCTCACCCTCCTACACTTGAAAATCCTTCCCTCAACCCTGAATCCCCTCCCTAAGTTACCCCAACACACTCCATTCACTCCTCACCACATCCCTGTACTTTGACCACTTCCTCCAAAGTTACCAGTGACCTGAAAACTGTTCTCATTTTCTTCAGTACTTAACACTTCTGAGAATTTTCAATCCACTTTCCTACAGCCAGAGGTGCTACTGTCTCATGGTTCTCTTCTTAATTTTCTGATTTTCTTTTTTCCTTCACTGTCTCCTCTCACACCCTTAAACTTGATGCTCAGTACAGCTTCATGCTCTATTCTTGCTCCGTTCTGTCTCTGAATGATCTCATCTTCTCCTCTAACTCAACTAGTGCTCCCATACAAATAATTATATCATTTATTCAGAGCCTAAATCCCAGCTCTACCTTCCCCATCATCTTTAATAAAAAAAGTGATTGAATTCTTAATCAAATCATCAGTAAAGAGCAGTTGCAGACTATTCTTCACAATAAGATCTTGTAAACTGTAATAGACAATGCTATGAACAAGCATTAGAAAGCAGTATCATACAACATAAGGTTGGTTTCCATGAGTATTTCTTGAAATACCTGAACTAATTCTTCATACTTTTCACTGATAGTTTGTACAAAAATGGACCAAAGACTAAAAATCATTCACAAATTTTATGTATGGGATTAACCTATATTAATTTTTGTCTAAAATTGTTAATATAGTTCTAGATACACAGAAATCATATTATTACACAAGTATAGCAATAGAAAGTAATAACAGGAATATACCAGTCCCAAATTATTGCATAAGTCTGGAAACAACATACAAAATAAATTCTTTGAGAGGGGTTTGTGAAGGCATACCTACAGTTCCATAATTTAGAAACTCACAGATCAAAATTATGCCTAATTATCAAAGCAAACTGTCTAATGTGGTTTTGTGCTATTTTCAAAAACAATAGCAAGAAACAGCTTTGTGCCATTCTGGCCTTTAGTTCAGACAGCAAAGGCCAGTTACACACATTTACATCCATATGATTAAAGTACTCATGTGCCCAATCCTGTAAACAATCACAGACATAAAAAGACTGGTTTGCTCAGAAAAAGTGTGAACAAGGCTCCATCTTTACAACTCTCTACAATGGATGAGACAGGATTCATACTAATAAACTACAAATACCTGACTTACAGCCTAGTCCTAGCCCCTTTCACAATGGAAGAAAAAAGACATCTGGCTATTGCCTAATAAACTGCACTTTCAATAAATACAATAAACTCTTTAACACATTTGACAAAATCCTACTATACTTTCCCCATGTACTGCAAGAAGCTGTGAGAAAAAACATGAAGCCAACTCCCAATTACCACTGTCAAAGCTGGTGAAGCAAGTCAGACACCATCCTTCAGGGTAGGTGCATGTAAAGGCAAGGAAAAGAAAACAATAGGAGAGCCCTTAGCAAAAAAGGCACCCACATTTTAAGAAAAAGAAAATGAAAGTAATCTAACATCTACATCAAGGAAGCTGAAGGTGCAGCTAGCCTAACTGGAAGAGATCTAGGAGCTACTTAAATTTTATAGCTGGTGGCAGTGGAACACTATACCAGCTGTCATATTCTTAAGTTCAGCTTTCCCTTTTTCCCTACAAAACCCCCTCTTCTCTAAAGCCTATAAGTAACAGAAGAAATAGAAAAGAAGATGCACAAAAATGGCTGATGGGACATCAGAACACAAGAGCAGCTGCAACCTCATTTCTATAAGACTAAAAGGCCCAGTTATCGAAGTACAGCTCTAAAAACCAGTCAGATACCTTGCACGTCTATATAAATCTCTATCTGCATCCCTCATTCATAAATCTCTTAAAACCAAACCTCATGCCTATCCCCCAGCGTGATTATCTAAAACTCATCCTATAAATACGACACTATCCTTAACCTATACCGTTGCTCCCCTGAGTGAAAGGTAAATTTCTTTTAAGAGGGATCAAAAGGGGAGGAAGGAATGTCATGGGAGAGGGGGGACGTGCAAATAACATTGCGGCAGAGACACTGGAAATACCACTTCCTTCACCACTCTTGCAAATTCTCTCCGTGTATCACCCTCTTACCCTCTACCCATGCCTCCTCCTCCCTCAACAATACGAACACGTGTCATAACCGACCAGCACAATCACCTTTTCTAGCATCACACGCTACCCCACCATCCTCACCAGCCACCGACATAGACCACACACACTTAGAGCAGAAACTACAGCCACCGCACCCTCCTATCTCGTAAGTACTTTCACCATCCAGCATCAGGAGCTAATTGAAAACTCAGTAAATACCCATGTACGTACACACACACACACACAGCCCGGTGCACACGCGGCGTGTGGCGCAAGGAAGGGCACCCCGGGGACGCACCTGGAGGCCGGGTGTCCAGCGCTGCTGCCCCCCTGGTCCCTGTCACTGAGCGCAGCCGTGTAAATCCTCCGGTAGCGGTCGGCCAAGGCCCGGCCTGACAGCAGCAGCTGGTAGTGACCCCGGGAGTCCGCAGCCGGCAGTCCCAGCCCCAGCCCCGCAGCAGCCAGGGAGCCCTCGGGAACCGGCATGAACAGCGGCCCCGGCGCCGGGGAGGAAGAGAAGGTGGCGGCTGGAAAGAATCCCTCCCCGCCGGGCCCCGAGGAAGCGGCGGCAGGGGAGGCAGTCGCTGCGCACATCATCATCCTCGCCGCCGCCGCCGCCGCCGCCTCGTCCCCGCGGGCCGGGCGGGCAGACACGCGCGCGCACACACAGCCCTTTTCCAACGACGACGGCTCCGGTGGCGGCCTCCGGTTCCCGCAGCTGGGAGACTACAAAGACAGCGACCTCCTCCTCCTCCTCCTTCTCCTCCTCCTCTTCCCCCCCGCACCGCCCTCGCCGCTACTGGGGCCGCTCATCTAACCCCGCCACCCCGGGAGTGTGAGGAGGAGGCGGTGCCGCCGCTGCCGCTGCCGCCGCCACCACCACCGCGGCCACCGCCGGGGCTACCCGCAATGGGAAGCTGACGGCCGCACCGAGCATGCGCCACTCGCCGCACATGCTCAGTAACACCCGCCCGTCCGTCCTCGCCCACACCGCCACCCCCTCTCGCCACCACTCCCTCAGCCTCCGGGCTCTGGGTGTGGGGCTGCCGGGTTGGGCAGAATCCGAAGGGAATCCACTTCTCCGGGTTTTCCTAGCAGCTTGAGGAAGAGTAAGGAAAGTGCTGGGGAGGCTGTCTTGTCAGAAGCGGCGTTCGTCTTCGGGTTCCCTCCAGGTGAGAGAACCAGGTAGGATCTGAGAGAAAGAGGGAGTGTTCCCACCGCCAGAGGAAGAGTGGTTCGCACTCCTTTTACCTTTTCCCCAAGTCTTTGCCGCCAACATGAAGATTTACTGTGAAAAGTGCTGGTTAATTCATAATTTGAGAAAGAGAGGGCCATCCGAATTAGAAGTCCCTTTAGCGATCTTACTTTGGATTTGTTGTCATTAGGATTTGTCTGTGTACAATATCTTTTATGTACACGGACAAGTAGTAATCTAGTTCATTCTTTTCTCTGTGAAAGAATTAACAGAAGATAGGCAAGTATTCACAAGCCAAAGTCATTCCCAAATTCTTGTTCTCAACAGTTACACCAGAGGCAAATCTTAATGCAAAAGAATTTTTAAAAATTATTCTTTTGTTGATTCCTCATACACCCTAAAGGTGCACCTTTATCTCTCTACAGTGGTCACTTAAGGCTTTTCTTTTTCTGTCCAGATTTACTTTGTTAAAAAGATAATTCTTGAATATGATATAATTGTGAAAATGTCCTATCTTATCATTGTTATCTATAAAAATGTAACAGTTGCTGAGTCCTCTGTTCCAAGCAATTCCACCGACCCCATCTAAGTAAATGCTCCAGAAATATATGTGCCCATGCACCCTGATTCCTATTAAGTTTTATCCTTTTCGTTCTCAATTTGAAGGGTTTGCCTAATTTATAGTCCTGACAAAATCATTTCTAAATCCTATCATCCCGGTAGTCTATCTTTCATCTACTTAGCAGTTCTTATATGTCTCATCTTTGAATGGCCTTGTATTTAAAAAAAAAAAATCCTGCTTAGTGTTTGAGAAGTAAAAACAAGCAAGGAGTAGGGAAGTAAATTAATTCTAGCTTTAGGATGGAAGGATGCTGAAAGGAGTGTATTTTATCTGGAGCTTTAAATGATAGATGAATGTCATCTAGATTTTTTAAAAAGGTAGCTAGAAATTGGATAATGAAAACAGGAAAGAAGTACAGATGTGGAATCATAGTATTTTAGTACCGTAATTAGCCTTGTTAAACAAGTTTTGCATTTGTCTTGTTTCCTCAACTATTCTATAAGTTCCTTCAGAGTTTATTGTTTATTTGCCCCTAGTGTAGAACTTTGCAATAGGAGGAATCCAATAAGTATTTTTTGAGCTAAATTTCTATCTCAATGCTTCAGCGAGGTTACAAACCTCAGAGCTGACAGGAAGCCCCTAACCCCCACCCCCCACCCTGTAGTGAGAGCCAAGACATTGGTGTGGAGGCAGCTAAATTCTAAAGTGGAGTTAAAGGTCTGACAGGTAAGCATTGCAAGGGTGCATTACTGCTGCAAGATCCAGCAGGGTAGCTAAAAGGCTCTGAAATCAGACGGCCTTGGATTTGAATCCTGACTCTGCCACTTAATAATTGTATGTCTTTGGGCAAGTTTCCTCCTCTGAATAATGCTCAAAATGATACCTACCTCATGATATTCAGGGAGGACTTAGAGCTTCTCCCTCAATCCTTGGCACATAGCTTTTCACAAATGGTAACACACACTAAACAAAACACATTAGACTTTTCCATAGGGTGGGAATCCTGTCTGTGTCTGTCCACACATTACATTCCCAGCTTCTAGCACACGGTCTAGTAGCTATAAGCAGGAAGGAAATAGATAATGGTTGAATGAATCAATGCTGCCTGCACAGAGAAACATTTGCAGCGCAGGCTCAGGTGGTGGCATGTGCAGTCATTGCCCATTTAGAGTTTCTAATGGACACTGACCCATGGGGCTGCACTGGTCTCCGGGCTCTTCCCACCCCTTCCTTAATTTTGCTTCAGTCCTTACTGTACTCTACAGTTCCTGACAGGCCCCTTCCTGAGCCTCCCGGGTACACACAAAACCCGGAAACTGGATAATTTCCTAAGAAACCCGATGTCATTGAGCTGTGCAACTAGGCGTGCGCAGAGTCGCACACATGCTCACTTAGGTATCTGAGGGTGGCGTTTCGGTAGCGGTTGGCAGCGTTACCTTCCACGGCAGCGGTCGCTGTACTCTAAATTGATAGCCAGTGCAGCGTTTTTTCCCCCACTCCTCCTCCTCCTCCTCTTCCTGCCTCCTCATGGCGCTCTCCTAGGTCCCTACTGCAGCCACCGCTACGGCCCTGGCAGCTGGGCACCTTGGATGGCTCCCCTGGGATAGCCGGGAGTGGGCGCGTGCCAGGAAGGAGCGGGCGTTTGGAGTCACCCTTAATTCCACTGTAAAGGACGTGAAGGGGAGTGTGGTCCCCAAGGCAAGTCGCAAGGGTCACCTGAACCGTCGCGGCATGTAAGAGATGTGGGTTTCTCGTAATATACCAAGCTAGCGTCCCCTCCCACCACTCCAGTGAGCACTACGACTGAATGCCTTTACGCAGCCCACGTGTTGAGGGGAGGAGGAGGGGTACTTGTTATTCAAGAAACTGTGCAGAATGAAAGAATACGGAGGGCTTTGCTTTTATTTTTCCAGCCCCACTGAGCGCAGCTCCCCTACTTTTCTCGCTGCCATCTTAGCTTTATCCTGGGGCCGGGCTGGGGGGGGTGTGTGCGTTTGCGTTAGGAAGGGGGGACTGCAGGAGTGGGGCGTGGGGGGCCGCGCTGGGCGGGTTCGGTGTCAGAATGGGCTAGACCGGAGTTCTCGACGCTTTGGCCCTCAAAGAACAGCGTTGAGCTAAGGCAAATCCTGCCTTTGCCCATTTGATTACTGGCGCAGTATTTTTCAGTCTTTGTGGTTAATATGTTCATTTTTCAAAAGAATCTCTTGTCTGTGACCGTATAATAAGACCACGGCTTCGTCTTTCACCCTTCGGATCACAGATTTTTGTCGTTCTTTTCCACTTAACATTGCAAACCTGGACCACAATCTTTTGAACTCTTATCACATTTACATTTTTTTACTCTGTATATTTAAAGATTTTTTTTTTTTTTTTTTTTTTTTAAGGAAGCCACCAGTGCTGATGTAGTAACTAACAGGGCAGGAACCATAATGTGTATGTAAGAAGACAGATTGGTGGTGGTAGTTAATTTCATTTAAAAGGTTAATATTGTACTAATACTACAAGATTACAAACACAGGAAGCATGTATATTATCAAGCACATCAAAACTGCCGAAAATGCTGTGGTCAAGACTCTGAGTTTGTTTCCTGGATTTGTACAATATGTATTAGAGCATTTAAAAACAAAATTGGTAACTGTGAGGATTTAAAACAAGCTTGGTAGCCTAGAGCAATCTGAAAAATAAATAGCTCGGGCTTGAAGAGTGAAGAAATGCTTTACTCTTCGATGACCTTGGCTTTTTAAGGGTAACAGGATTCTACATTCTTAACAAATATGACACTGCACTTTAAAATAAAATATATTTTATATATTTAATACTCCAAACTGAGCAGAAAAATTCAACATGGCAATTGAAATTCTATTAAACATAAATAACACATTGAATCTCTAAGCTATCTTGACCTCTTGCTTTAAGCAACTATATTTATAGGGTCCTGGGATATTCAGCAATTTGTAGGCATTAAGAATTAATTTTTTTTGGCCAGGCATGGTACCTCACACCTGTAATCCCAGCACTCTGGGAGGCTGAGGCAGGAGGCTCACTTGAGGCCAGAAGTTCAAGACCAGCCTGGGCAATATAGCCACACCTGGGCAATATAGCCACGCCCTATCTCTATAAAAAAATTTTTTTAATTAGCCAGGTGTGGTGGCACATGCCTGTAGTCCTAACTACTCTGGAGGCTGAGGCAGGAGAACTGCTTGAGCCTAGGAGTTCAAGGTTGCTGTCAGCTATGATAGCGCCACTGTACTCTACCCTGGATGATAGAAGGAGACCCTGTCTGCAAAAAAGAGAGTTAATGTTTTTTGCTTTTTATTCATATTAGTTTTAAAAGATATAAATTGTATGTCTAAGTTTTCCCACAAATAAAATATCTAGGTTCTAGGGGGCCTGAGTTATATATTGACATTTTCATCCCTGAAAAATTATTCTAAAATATGAGTATATGCTTTTTTAAGTTTGTGAATTCAGTAATACATATTTGAATGCAAATCACAGCTTTTCACAACTGATATAGAAAGTTGTATAAAATGTAACTGTCCTAAAAAGAGAAATTTAAAAACCACAGCATTTCAACCTTGAAAACTTCTGTATAGTTTATGTTGTTAGGTTGATCTTTATTACTAAAATTAAATAGTTTAAATTGTATATCCTCAAACACTAAAGGACCACTGAAATTCTTATACAAAATAGCAATTTTATCATATTGAAGTTTCCTTGAAATATATTTAATAGGGTTATTGGCAAATACAGATATCCAGATATATCTACATAGCTTTAAACTGATTATACTAAGTATGGTCTTTTTTTAAAAGGCATTTAACCTCTCTCAGGCTGTATTTTCTCATCAGTAAAGTGGAGGATAATAGTACCTACTTCATTAAATTCTTTGAGGATTAAGTTAAATAACATAAATAATATATATGAAGTACTTGTTTAGCACATTACAAACAGGCAGTACTATTAACATTATGTTAATAAATTAATGGTTCCTTATTTGAGGTATGTCCCAACCTCATGCTAGAGGAAGTAACAAAACAGTTACACAGTGTTAGTTATAGAGACAAGGATTTGGAAGTTGGTTTTTGTTGTTTTTTTCTTAACACAGAGTCCTATATACAAATACAGATTTACTGTATCTTGGCATGACAAGAAAATAGAATCCGAAGACAATAGTTGTTTCCCTAAAATACCTGCTCTTAAATAATTTGTTAATGCACAAAGTACTTTGCTTGCTTTTGTAAATTTAGTGAGTTTTTGGAATTTTCACTATTGGCTATATTGTGACATGTAATAGTCAAAACATAGTTCCTTCTCAAAAGGCTAGTGGCTATGGTATACCTCTAGGTCCAAAAATTGTAAATTATCCATAGCTCACATTTTCTGTTAATTAATCTGTAATTAACATCAAAATCTTAGCCCTGCCTTGTTTGACTTCCTGTTTTGATAAATGTTTTTGCTTTTATATTTTGAAAGTAAGAAGTCAGTTTACTAGTTCTTCATAACGAATTCTCTTAAAAATATTTTGCCCTTTTTTGATATCATGTCAGGTTTGCCTTCAAATCAGGCCAGAAGCTATTGAAAAAAGTCTTTAAAACATAAAATTTATGAAAGATATTTTATAATCTTCCTAAGTTAGTTTGGGATAAGTGACAGTATTTTTTTAGTTTAGAGAAAATAGTCTTATCTATATGATGTAAAATGTTGGAAACTGATTTAATTACTAATTTATGTGGTGGAGCCAAGACAACATTGCTTGCAAAGGAAAACTGTGGCATCCCTACAGGTACTTCTAAAGTCCACCTCTGTGCTGGTGGGATGGTAAGCCAGTAATTTGCTTATTCCTTTTGAGTCCATTCCTCTGCATTCTTCTGCTCTGCTCTGTACAATAGGAGAATGACCCCTGCAAATTACATTTTCCAGGCCTCCCTTGCCAGCTAGTCTCAAGTTATCTTTAGCCTATAAAGGAAAATGGGTTAATAGAAAGTACAGATGGAAGAATCTCTCTCCCTGCCCCCTCTCCCTCCTTTAGGGATCATCTCCTTTGTGATTCCAGCTCTTGGCTTCTCCTTCCATGGTTCAGTTCCAACCAGGTAACCTCTTGTGGAACCAGTTCTCACTGAGCAGCCCAGCTCCTGGAATCTGGTAACAACATTTCTTTCTTGTGCTCTCCAGCCCTAGAGATTGTAGTGGCTTCATGCCACTAATCTCTGAGATGTCTCCCTCTGTCCCTTGTTGGGCTTTTCAGTTCCTTCAATACCATTGCAATTAGTTCCCCATATTCAATTCTCTCCTTAATGACCTGGCATGCACTTGTCTGTTTTGCTGTTTGGACCCTGAATGATACAGATGGTCTTCCATCGAAATAATAAACCTGATTTGGCTTCTCAGCAAAATGATGACATTTTATCATCTTTCATCTGGTCTTTAAAGCTTGTGGATCTGGCTTCAAGCAGCAAAACAGAAAGCTACTTTGAAAACAATATTGTTGAGCTCACCCACACCGATTGTAAATCTCCTTCTTCCTTGCCTGCCTCTACTCTAGAGATTGAGAAAAGTGAAATATTCTGTCTTTGAGGCTCTCCTGCATCTAGGGTTGGCTTTGTGATACATTCAGGACAGCAAGATGAGGGAAACTCTGCTGGTACTACTTCTCTCTCTTTCTCTCTCCTTCTTTCCATCTGAAAGAAGGAGACAGGAGGCACAAGAGCCAAGAGCATCACTGATATTGACCCTGACATTCTAGAGCCATTGAGCAAAGTTTCAAACTTATTTTTATATAAGAAAAAAACTCCTAAGTGTCTCAGCTATGATTAATGAAGTATTTTGTTACTTATAGCTAAAACATTCCTACATTGGAGTTCGATACCCCAATTCCAGCATCTTCTAGAGTGCATTCCCTATCTAGCATCTATCAGTAACCTGTATGAAAAAAATATTTATAGAAAATATTAAAAGTATAACAATCCATTCATTCCCCTGGGGCCTAAATTTTCTTCCTTTAATCAAGTCAAAACTTCAGAAAGTTTACTGAATTATTTGTTATATTATGCCTTTGGATTGTATTAAATATTACTACTGTGATCCCTCCCAGATACCCGTTGAGGTCTGAGGCATTTATTCCCCCAGCTATAGAGAATTGACTGTTGGATGCTCAAAGTTAAGCCCCTTCCCATAAATTGCTCTTGGCTTTAGAGAGCTGTCTTACCCCAGGTTACAACCTCTCCCCAAGGGGAGCCAGCATCAAATAACTGGTCAATGTGAGTACAAAGACCTGGCACTCTGACCTTGACAGGATGATTTTGAGGAGCCATCCCAACTCCTGGAACTCTTCATGTTATTAGTTAAGGCTTTTGTTGCAGTTGCATTGCAGTTCGGTTTGTTTCTCTTAACTGATCCTGCTTTTCTCATTCACTAGTAGCAGTGTTGAAAGCACTCCACAATAAACTTTCTGCATGCAAGTCTCCATCACTGAGTCTGTTTTCCAGGAAACCCAACTTAAGTCAGTTGGCATAAGAAATAGTCTGAAGAAACAGACCCTAAAATGGGATTTTGGAGCTGGATTATCCACTGTTGGGGTGGCAATGAGGACCTCATCTGTAGTGGACAGTTTCTAAGGTGACACCCATGACCTCCATCTTCTAATATCCCTGCCCTGGTATAGACCCTTCCCTTTGTTTAAGGGTAGTAAATAGAATATGGCAAAAGTGACAAGATGTACCTGATTATACTTACATGATTAAGTGACATACTATTATAACTCCTATCTTGCTGGGACCCTCTCTCCCTTGCTGGCTTTGAAGAAGCAAGCTGCCATGTTGTAGGCCACCATACAGAGAGATCTATGTGACAAGGAGCTGATGGTAGCCTCTGGCCAACAGCCAATATAGAACTGAGTCCTCAGTTTCGCAGCCTGAAAGGAACTGAATTTTGTCAAAAACCAGAAATGGTTTTGAGTTTGGAAATAGTTTCTTTCCAGTTGAGTCTCAGTTGAGACTGCAGCCCCAGCTGACATCTTGATTAGAGCCTTGCAGAGGATAGAGCTAAACCATGCCTAGACTCCTTATGCACAGAAATTGGGAGATAATTAGTGAGTGTCATTTTAAGTTTGTGGTAATATTGTTATGCAGCAATAGAAAACTAACAGAATATCACTGATGATAGAGGGAGCACTGATAGCCCTGATTTGTGGTTGATGTAGCCATGCAATTGCTGAAACTTTCACTGGAGGTAACCAGGATGGGATACCTGCAGATGGGCATGCACTTGCAGGTGCAATAGCCCAAGCTTTTGAGAGATTCAAGGAAAGTGTTCTACAAAGCAAAGGGTAAATTATTACATCTCCTTTTTCCTACCACAATGAAGGAAGGATAACACCTGCTGGCTTCGTTGAGTTCTAAAGATATAATATTTACTTGAGAAAATTGCTCTGACACATTTCCTAAATGATACAGATGACTGTCAGCTTTAAGTGGTGCCCAGAGCAGGAAAGGGCTCTATATCATTTCTAGGCTGCAGGACAAGCAGTTCTGTTTCTTGGACCATACAACATGACAGAGCCAATGAAATTAGATGTATCAGTAGCAGGAAAAGATGCTGTGGAATGAATGGGAAGTTTGAGTGGGAAAATCACATAGAAGAGCCCAAGGGTTCTGAAGCAAAACCATGTGATCCTTAGCAAAAAAATAAATAAAATCATATATTATGGGAAAAATGGCTTTTGGCATACTATTTGGGTCCTGATAAAGACAGAGCACCTCACTGTGAGATGTCAAGTGATCACCATCAGTTGTCAAAGGGCTAGAACTGCCATCAGGAGCTGGGTTTTGTCAGACCCTTCAACTCATAAGGTCCAGTGGGCTGAACATCAATCTATGGTAAGGTGGAGGTGATACACCCAGTATTAGACATGAGCTGGGCCAGAACATAATGTCTGCTGCATGGATATGAGGCCAGACCCCTATGTCGTCTACCACTATTGCATGAGGACCTGTCTCTAAGCTCAGATAAGCCCCTGCATGGGGTAGGTATAGGAACTCCCTTATGACTGACTGGTGGAGGAGGAAAAAGGCTAAGCTTCATTCATGCATAAACTGACTTGGTAAGTGAGTAAGGCAGAAAATGGACTGCTACTGCACCACGATCCTGATAGTCGTAAAGCAAAACCATCTTAATGGTCCAAACTTCATGCAGTGTATGTGATCATCCATTTTGCACGTAAAGAGAAGTAGCCTAAAGTAAGGATATGTAATACTCATGGGTGGTGACAGATGGCTTGGCTGTTTGCTCAGGGGCCTAAAAGTAGAAAGAAGATTGGGGAGAAGGAGGTCCATAAAAGAGGTGTGTAAATGGACTTATGGGAGTGAGCATGAAGTGTGACTATCTTTGAATCCCATGGTGATGCCCATTAGAGACAGTGAACAATCACATAGACAGGATGATTCTACCAGTTGATATCAGCTAGCCTCTGTTTTTGTCCACCCAATGATGGCACAAAGAGCACATGGCTGGAGTAGCAATGGTGTAGAGATGGAGGCTATGTATGGTAGCAAGGACAAAGGTTACGCATGGAACTTACAGCAAGGGTTTTCACTGAACAATGCTGATCTAACTACTGCTACTGCAAAATATGCACCCTGTCAGCAAAAGAGACCAACACTTAGCTCATAAGACAGCATGATCCCTCAAGGAGACCAACCAGCTGCTTACTGGATAGTTGATTACATTCCACCTTGGAAGGGTCAGTGATTCAACTTGACTGAGATTGATACCTATTCTGGTATGGGTTTGCCTTCTCTGCCCACAGGACATTCATTGGCCAGCACCATTATCTGAAGACTCATGCAGATATGGGATCCTGAAAAGCAGTGTTTCAGACCAAGGGACCCACTTTACAGTATATAATGTGTGCCAGCGGATACATGTCTGTGGCTACATAATACCTCCCTGAAGATGTCCCATGTTATAATATTCAGAACTTGTGAATATGTTACCTTACATCACAAAAGCGTATTTGCAGATGTGATTGAATTGAAGATGTTCATATGGGAAGAGTAGCCCGGCTTATCCAGGTGGGCCCAATATAATCACAAGAGATCTTATAAGAGAGAGGCAGGCGGCTGAAAGCGTGAGTAGGCAATGTGATTACAGAATCAGAGTCAGAGAAGAAGATGTGATGACAGGAGCAGAGGCAAGAGAAAGATTGGAAGATGCTACACTGCTGGCTGTAAATATGAAGGTAGAGCCAGGAGCCAAGAAATGCAGGTGGCCTCTAGAAGCTGGAAAAGGCAAGGTTCTAGGTTCCCCTAGAGAACCTCTGGAAGAAATGTAACCCTGCAAACACCTTGATTTTAGGATTTCTGACCACCAGACATGTAAGATAGTAAACTTGTTTTGCTCTAACCCAGTAAATTTGTTACAACAGCAATATGAAACTAACATGTCCACTGGATCCACTTATTCTATCACATACGATGCCCCCCAGAACCTGCTGTTGATAGAATAATGTCATGGTGTTTTGAAGGTGCAGTTGGGGCACAGCTATACATAGTACACTTTACATTAACAACTATTATATGATGCCGTCCCTAATAGAATATATGACTTCAGGAACACATAGTGGAAGTAGTGGCCCTACTCCCAGCAACCCTTTGGAGAATTTGTCGCTTCTATCCTGCCCAGGCTTCCAGTTCTGAAAGGTGTAATGTTTCCATTGGAGGACCCAGTAAGAACCCCACTGGACTTTAAATTATGGCTCCTTTCAGTCATCAGGCTCCTCAGTCCAATAGACCAGCAGACAAGAAAAGGAGCCCTTGTACTGGCAAGGGTGAGTGACCCTTGTCATCAGGAGTAGATAGGACTGCTATTGCATATGGGAGTACAGAAGAATGTGTATAGCAACTTAGGTGATCCATGGCTACATCTCTTGGTACCCCTTACTTGATTTTGATGTTAAATGAACAAGTACAGTCCCCATGGCCTGAGAAGGGCATGATGACCATGGGCTTAGATGTCTCAGGGATAAGGGTGTGGGTGATCCTGCTAAATAGGCCACCTAGACTAGCAGAGGTTCTAGCTGAAAGTGAAGGCAATCTAGCATACGTATGGAAGAAAGGCATTATGAGTTTCAGTTGTATTGAAACCAGCTACAGCAACAAGGGCTATGGTTCATACCACTTATCTTCCTCTTTTAGGTTTCTACAGGGGAAAAAAAAAAAAAAAAACAGAAACAGAATCCTGGACATGGGATGAACTCTCTAGAGAAGGAAGTAGATCTGAGCAATGCTAGTGGTGGACTGTAATGGATTCTGCAGTGTGTTGCCCAGATTGCCCCTTGGGGAGTGAATCCCTTATTTCCCAGCTGTCAGATGTGTTGGCTGCTGACAGCTCGCAGCTGAGCCCTTCTCTGAGAATTGTCCTCAGCTGACGGTTGCTGCCTGGCCCATGGTTATGTCACCTCTCTGAGGTGCAGTATGCTTCAAGTCACTTAACAGTGCAGTGGTACAAAGGCCTAGTCCTGTCCCCTTAATGTAGGGACCACCCTCAGTGTTGTCTCAGTTCCAGAACTCCCTGTGGGTTTGGCTGATGCCTCTTTTTAACTGACCCTCAGTTCATTTCTTCCTCTGCCTAATCCTGCTTCTCCCACTTCTTCACAGGTTTTGTTCCTAAGCGTACTCCCTAATGAACTTCCTGCATGGAAGTTTTTGTTTCAGAGCTGGTTTCTGGGGAAACTTAAACTAAGACAATTACTGATTAAAAGACAAAATTTGTCATTCCACTTGCCTAAAATATTGACATTATTCATGACATCATGCATGTTCTAAATTTTCTACCTGAGAATTTTATTTTAGAATTAAGTACTCAGAAAAGCATTGCTTTCCCTACAAAAACCTGTTATTTTCCTTTTTATCAACAAAAATTTACGTAATCATGATTCCCTTTACAACTTGCTACTGAGAGTAAGCTTAGTATTTATTACAATCCTTTCCCAAATTCTGGAAAAACTGTAAAAACATTTGTAGCAAATGGAAGCATAAATATCACTTATTACAATTATGGTTAAGTGGGAGGACAGAGCTTAATGTAAAGCCAAAGAAGCTCTTTGCTTGGAACCTCAAATATTTTATCCATCCACTCACTTTAGTATTGGTAAGGCAGTCCTCCCTATGCAATAGGGAAGAGATTGCATGTTCCTTGAAGGCACCCAACTTCTAGTTGGATAAAAAGAGGAAGAGAGAATACTGTAGATGCCTGATTTCTCCTTCCTAACTCAACAATGAAATATGTTACTACACCGGCTTAACCACACATCACACAAACAATGCTGCTCCAACTATAGAGGCTGGACTTGGCAACTCTGTCATTCAGACCTTGCACCAACTGACTACCACTTCTTCCAGGCTTTGGACCACTTCTTGCAAGGAAAAATATTCAATTCTCACAATGCCTTTTGTGATTTCATCGCCACTCACTCTCCAGCCTTCTTCACTGCTGGCATAAACAAGCTACCATTAAGATGGCAACTATGTCGATAGTTTAGGTGCATACTTTGATTAACTGTACTGCTTGTTTGAGATATAATAAACTAAACTTTTGATTCAAAATCGGACATGGTGAGTCAACATTTAGCTCCAAGTATCTGATTACTTCATTGTGTCTTCCAGTGAAATCTTGCCAAAGTATTTTATATATATTTTTTAATTGTAGTTTTCCTTCGCATTAGGTTATGGTATTTTTATTACTTATATAGATTATATTATTAATTTCATATTGAATAGTAAAGAAGTTGCAAAATATTTGTTACAAGGAAGAGGTGTAGTGATAGGGTTGGGAATAAACACTGATCAATAATGTAGCATTCCTGTTTTGTTTGTATATTTATCTTCTCCTTAATCTTGATTTTCTACTTTAATTTACATTTTACTATCTCAAAATATGTGCTCTGCAATTAAATGAACTCAAATCTCTGAACAATAGCATGGAGAATATAAATGAATGAATACATAAATAGCCAGCTCTGTGATTTTTCCCAATTATTAAAATGTGTAATACTTATAGAATATATAGTATTTATCCTTAAAATAAATTTTTCTCCCACTGAAATTGTTATTTGTTATTTCCTAGTTTGAACCAGATTAGTAAGATATACATATATGTTATATTAACACTGTTGCATTTTATTCCTCTGACTTAATATAAATGATTTCTTACCTACCACATAATCAGATTTTGAGAATGAAACTGAAATTATACATGACTGTTTTAAATTTTTGACATTGCATAGTGCTTAAAATCATATTAAGACATCTCAAGAAAAAAAAATACCATTAGACCTTTTGGTAAAGCCAACCTGTATACTAATGTATTTATCTCGTAGCTTTCCTTAAAATATTAAGTTGAATAAATGCTGTACTTAGAATATATTTATTATCTAAATCTAAATTCTTTAGAGATGTAACAACTGATAATCTGTTTCTATGACCTTCTACTGCTTATGTAAGTATGATGCATTACTCTATATCCAAAGGTTTGTTTTCTAATATTTATACTTTCCTACCAAAATGCATAAATGGATCTTTAATTATTAAATTATCATCATTTTCCATAATATTGTTTCAAGCAAGTGGAAAAATACAAAAGCCAAATAAATTCACTTAATGTTGGCTCTGAAAAATGTTCTATAATAGTAGACAAAGGCTATCCTCTTGATTGGTAGACAGATGTTGACCTTTGGTTCCAGTAGAGAGATATCATGTTCCTGGTCTAGTAGACAGATAATGCTACTTTTCTGGTCTGGTTAGCACATACTGCCCTCCTGATCTGCTAGACACTTGCTTCTCTATTTGTCTAGTGTATAGATTTTACTTTCCTACTGGTAAAGCAGTAGAGAGGCAAAGTCTCTAACTAAAATGGTCCCGTGAATCATCATGTAGCTTCTACTCAGGAAACAGTAAATGATTCTTTGTTAGTTAACACTTGTGTAAGACATTAATGGCCCCTGAGAAGTGTATCATGGAAAAGATGTAAGAGACATAATTACTTAACTACTGTTGCCACAATAGGTTCAGGTAAACATTATCTATTTTCCTTCTTAGCCTATTTCAAGGAGGGCAAGAGAAATCCAGCTTCACATCAAGCTTTATCTACATGCTTTATAAAACTGAACACTGGTGTGGGAGCCCCGGGAATGTTTGACCACAAAGAGAAAAAAATCCCCACCTAAGCCAACTACCGTGTCTACTGCAGTTTTAGTTTGGGGAACTAGGTCAACCTCCAATGGAGAAAGAGAAAAGTTACTCTTACTCCTTGTATTAATAAGTGGAAATAGTGACTAATTTAACCCACAATATTTAAAACACTGGCAATTACAGTATTGAAGGCTATTACAAATTTTTTACACACTCATGTCCTTTGACAACCCCTTTTTCTTCCCACACAAATCATAAAGTAATAGGCCAAAAAGTTTATTCAATCTTTGTGCCAAGGAAAATATAACAAGAAAACCAGATAATAGCAAATTCTAGAAGTCAACTCACCAATAGTGTTTATAATATAGGGGCATAGTGTATTTGAATTAATACCTTTGACATTCTTTAATTTATCCTTATTTAAAAACAACATAAGGCCTCTAAAAATGAACATTGGCCTGTCCTAAGGGTATTTACAGAATGCAAGAATAAGGGTATTTACAGAATGTTCTTTTGACAAACAAAAGCATCGCCTCAAAGTGTGTCTGTGCATGTTTATATCTTAACCTCACCAAGCCATTTTCTAGCCACCATTATAGAATTGAGGACCACCCCTAAATTTCTTTCTTTACCCTGACAGAAAATAGTACAAACAATCAACTTCCAATTCTGTCCAAGAAAAGTGCATCCTCCAATTCAAGGTTTAAAAATAAAAAACACAATAGTATTGTTACAATTCCAGTATTCAAAATATTAGTTATTTTGTGGATTTTTCACTTATTAGAGTTCTTGCTTGTTCATTATTGCACAGATCTGATAACTTTTGAATAAACTATTATAAACTGTAAATCCCACTGCAATGATTCCATACCTTATGTAATTGGTGATAGAACAATGCCTCTGTGGACAACCACAGAAAACAGTGTGTCCTATGTGACATGGATTTGTCACCATATGGGATTATAATGTAGCCCCATTAATAAATAAAGTCAAATATTTCCAGGGCCATCATACTGTTTAATTTATTTGACCACTTTAATACAGCTAACATTCAGACAGAAAACAGCCCTAGTTCATAAAGTGAAACAATTGGATTTGGAGAGAGGAAATGTGAGTGGACGGGGCATTAAAGTAACTAGAGGTTTAGCAGAATTTTGCAGAATCAATGGGAACATTCCATTCTTGTTCTTCCTGTTCCATTCTACACAGAAATTATCACGGTGGCCTTATGATTTTGATACATTATTTGTCAAAAAAGAACCTCAGTAAGCTGATTCATTATTAATTCCCAAGAGAGTGAACCTGAAAGGCAGTGACATTTAAACTTTGTTACATATTACCAGCTCCAGGAAAATAGATATATACTTACAAATCTTTAGAAATATGAATGTGCATGCATTCATAAATACATAGCTGGGGAAAAATGAAAATGATTGGCTAAAATAAATTTTCAGTTGATATATAACTTTATTGCATGCTTTCACATTTGGATTTTCTAAACTGAATAGCCATTCTCTTTTTTAAAATTCAGTTTCTTTATCACATAAACTGCTATTAATATCTCATATAGCATGCTATAGTTTCAAACATAATTTCCAAAACATAACTGTAAATAGTAAAGTGCCATCTCTGTGTTCTTGATGAGGAAACTAAATCCAGAAAGGTTTAAAAATGTGCCCAAGGTCACAAAATTGAAATGTGACTGAATGCTATATTTCATTCCATTATCATTTCACATCATATTTTAAAATGGCATTTAGAATACAGTGTCTAAACCATGTATGTATACAACCTTCTAAATAGAACTTGAGTGAATTCTTTTTCAAATGACTTGGGCACATTACTTAATCTCTCTATTCCTCAATGTCTTTATCCCTGTTATAGAGGTAGTAGTAGTATCTGCCTCACAGGATGTTGTGAGTTAATTCGTGGAAATTCGTAGAACATTGCTCAACACAGAGTAGGAGCTCAGTAAATCCTGACCATAACTATTACTAAGATTACTGATCTTTATATTCCTTTCCTCGGCCTATAAATAATACCTCTTTTTTTATTTTTCAGGGTGACTTTTCTGATTTCTATTCCAATTTTCTTTCCTCCAGTAGGTCTGTATTTTCATATATTTGAGGCAGATTTTTTTTTAAATCTACCTTTCATACTTTTATTTATATGTGTATCCTAATTAGGGTTTTGTTAATGAATGGCCTTTGTAAATCTTTTGCTAGGTTTTATTGGGTTCCTGTGACAGTCTGGGTCCTCTAGGAAGCAGAAGCCAAGATGGACATGTACAGAGACATTTATTAGGGGGAAATGCCTATGAAGGACAAAAGTGATTAGGAGTAGATAGGAGAAGCCTCCAGGCCTCGATGCAGACTTGACACCTGTGAAAGAAGGAAATGAAGAAAGAGTGACTGGGAACTCTCACCGCAATGCAGTTCTGAGAAAGTCTCAGCTGGGTCAATGAGGAGTCCCAGAGCAAAGAATCCCTGTCAGAGTAGTCATGTATTGGGCAGGAGTAGTCAGGCCCTCAACCCCTGCCATGCACAGTTCCTGATTGGGAGCTGATCTGGGGAACTTGGCCTTGGTATGAATGCTGCAGTGGATCCAAAGGTGTTGCAGGGATCTGCCAACTACCTTTCTTGCAGCAGTTTTTCTTGAAGGGAAATCAGGATAGTACACCTCCATGGCCACCACAGTTGCCTAATTTTTTCTCACTGTTACGAAGTGAATCCCTTATATATCTTAAAATATTAATCCTTTTTGGTTGCAATAAAGGACTAATTGGTTGTAATGTTGCAAATATCTGTGGCTTGCCTGTCAATTTTAAGATGTCATTCACAAAAAGGATATTTATCATTGGCTGAATCCAGTTCTAAGTTTTCTTTGCCTCATAGATTGCATATTAGGTGGAATATGGTATATTCTAAAAAGAACGCCATTTAAGATTACTGCAAGACTTGTTCAAATGGTATATGCTGCCAGATTCCAATAGTACACATCTATGCTGCACATAGAAATTTGTGTATCTCTTGAGTTTTTATCAAATTCATGTCTACTTACATTATGTCCTAGGAGAATCTATCATTCATTTGTAACAGAACAGGGACTTTCCTGTTATCTGAGAATTAGACCTGGGATTGCTTGCAGGTCACAGAATCGACTCTGCAATGACTGGTGCCCACTATCCTTTCTCAGTCTGTGAAAGAAGTCTGAGAGTCAAGAGAATGAAAGACAGTTGGAAGTTGTCAGCCTGATGGAAGTGGTGGGAGAAGGGAGAAATTCAGAGAATCTCTTCTAAAAATTGGGAATAACTGACTAAAAGAAGAGACTGACATTCTGTTTCCTGGTAGACATCTGTGTCAGGAGAAAATTCTTCATACCCACATTCTCTCACATACCCATATGTCTTATAAGTCAAGCATGGACTGCCCTTTGTTCTGGTCTTTTCAAGGATGTTTGTATAGCACACAGCCTTGAAAGTTATAGTGTGTCCTTCCAGAGCAAAGGGCATGAATGCTTGCTGTTTAGTGTAATAAAGACGTCTGTCTCTAGAGCAAAGATTAGGCTCACTGAGTGCCCTTCTTAAAAGATTTAGGTTCCCTAAGCTTGAAGTTTCTTGAAATGCAGCCCACTCCATGTGCAGGTGTCCTCTGCCCCTTCATGACTCCTCATGGGAACTGGGGCTTGGGGAACCAGCACAAAATTGATGATACTCTGGCTACTGCTCTTGTTATGAATAAACTGTTCTTCTCTGGCCCAGGAGTCTTGTGTTTCCTATCAGCATCCTTGAAACTATGGCAGGCTAACTGGTTAGCTTGCAAGTAAGGTAAAAAGTCTTAGACTCTTCGCAGTTCTTAACAACCTGCATAGGCAGTTGATGTGATGCTCTTCCCCTGTGCTTATCTGAGCATAGAGAAAGGAAATCAGAGAAAGAGAGCTGGACAGAAATAAATTGAATGGACCAATTTGCATAACCACCACTGGATGGGGTATACAAGTTGTGTATTGCCACAATAATCTCACATAAAAACAATGAAATTTCAGTGGCCACAATGAATATTTATTACATTCAAAAGTCTGAGAGTTTCATCTGATCTGGGCTGGGCTCACTCATTTTTCTGGGGTTGATGGCTGTTGAATGACTTAGTATGGCTTCAAGTAGGATGGCTTTAGCATTTCTGATCTGGGACCAGTGTGTCAACACAAATATGGCAGTGAGCAAGAACATGAAAGCCCAGCTGCATCAATACTTTCCAAGTTCCTGCTCATGTCACATTTGCTAATAACCCATTGGCCAAATAAATTCCTCAACCCAGAAATAATATTCATTAAAGAAAACAACTCCATCTTGGGACAAAGAAATCTCAAGGCAAGTCCATACTTGAGTAATAGGGAAATAAACTCCATGTCTTTAGCTAAAGAGTCTGCAAAGTCATGTCAAAGGGTGTGGATACAGGGAGGGTAAAGAATTGAGGCTCTTAATGCAATTAGTCTTCCAACAGGACAAGGATATGTGAGTTTCCATGAGTCCAGTGAGAAGGAAGAAATAGAGCTGGACTTGAGCCATCTACTTAGGATCATTTCTTGCCAGAAAAGGGGACTCCAGTAGCTAGAGACTGTGGGTATCCCACAGATGGTGGGAGCTTGTGAGTAAAAGGGAGTTAAAAGAGTTTGAACTCCAGCCAGGCCTCCCACAGTTTAGGGAACTGTATGGTGGGGAAGTCCTTCATTGTTGCCAAAGAACTCACACATACACTAAGTGAGAGAGCCAGTGTTTTGGATGCCTGGCACAGGGTATCCGTGACTAGTCCAGTAATAAGAACTGATGTCAAGAGAAGCACCTTCTCACCTGGTCAATTTCCCTTAATCCCACTTTCCCAGCCACAGCCACACTGAACTTATACTTTGAAGAGGAAGGGAAAAGAGAAGTGAGTGAGAAGATTGCTGCATCTGTCTTCAAGTTTTAGACTCTTTAGCTACTGGTCAAACCTGTTACTGGAGGAAGGAGGGAAAAAAGGCTGAGAAAAAAGTGACCAAGTCTTATGGAATCTAGAATCTGCTTAAGATGTTGTTAACAAAGCATGGTTGATTAAGGAAAACAAAACCATCTTATATTTATACCTCTCCTGAATTGCAACTCCTTAATAAACCAGGTACAAAATAAAATATGCTGATTGTTTCATTTTTGTTGACCAGCCAGCATTTAAGGAATATGATGCTTATTTTTTTCTCAAAATTTAGACCTAAAAGAAATGCCAAGTATTGTCTATGGGCAAATACATTTAAAAAAACAAATTAATCCAAGGATTGATACTGTATTTTTATAGGAAACATTATTACTATACATCAGTAAAAGATGACTAAACTTTGTCATTTAAAAACCAGGTTAATAGCCTTTTTATTATGAAGTTGATGTGTTTATTTATAGAAAATTTTGAAAATTTAGAATAAAAGCCCCAGCCATAATCCCACAACCCAGAAATAACATCTGTTAGTGTTTTTGTGTATTTTCATTTAATATTTCTTTTTTATGTGTGTATATATTTCTAAGGCTATTTTAGATTATACTGTAATCATCTAGCTTTTTAAACTCAAAAATCAGATTGTCATCATTTAAAAAATAATAATTTTTAGAGAAATTAATTGTACTGGTATATAATAAAAAGTATATAAAAGTACCATATTTTATTCAGCAATTTCCCTTTTGTTCAATTGTTTCCATTCATTCACCCTTAAAATGTTGAGATATATATCATTCTCCATAAAATTTTGACTTGACCTCCAATTTTATTTCCATTGCTCTAGAAGTGGAAATACTAGATGAATAAGTTTTCTTTTTAAGACTTTTGCATACTGTACATTGCTTTCAACAATAGTGATATCCATTTTAATTCCCTAGAACAACTATGGAAAGCTCTATGTCATAGCATTCTCGCTAGCATAAAAATAAGTTTGCCAAGCTGAAATGCAAAATGGATGCATCATTGTTTTTATTGTTTTTTGTTTATTAGAGGGATGTTCTTAAATATATATAAAATACATATTTAATAAAAAAGAACAAAATCCTGTCATTTGTGACAACATGGATGAACCTGTAGGACATTATGTTAAATGAAATAAGCCAGGCACAGAAAGACAAATAACACATGACCTCACTCATGTATGGAATCTAAAAAAGTTGATCTCATAGAGGTAGAGAATAGAATGGTGGTTACCAGAGGCTGCAGTGGTTGCGGGGAGGGGGAGGTGGGGAGATAGTAGTCAAAGAATATATAATTACAGTTAGATAGGAGGAGTAAGTTCAAGAGATCTACTGTTCAGCACGGTGACTATAGTTAATGATGATATATTCTTGAAAAATGCAAAGAGAGTGGATGTTAAGTGTTCTCAGCACAAAAATGAAAAAATTAGTGTGTGTGTATATGTGTATACACCCTTTTTACTTTATCTCCTAGGAACTGTTGTTCTTTCCTTTTCTAACCACCACTGGCAATTTTTAAAAGCTCATTCTATTAAGTTCTATTTTTCAGATTGGTTAAGTAATAATCAAATTATCTAATCTGACATTTATTAAGAGCTCAGAAACCCCATGTCTCATGAAGGATGGCTTAACTTATGAATTTATTTAGGCTATAGAGTTTAGCCTAGCAAATAAAAAGCATTAATTTGAAGCCAGAGAAACTGGAGTTCAAAACTTATTTTTACCACTTAGTAGTTTTGTTATCTATATCCATAGTTGACTTCTCTGAGCCCAAATTAACTTCAGTCATAAAATGGAGAGGATGATGTCTGTCTTCTAGGGTTCTTGTGAGAATTAAATGAGATAATACATAAGAGAATCCAGCACATAATAGGTGTTTATCCTTCTTTAAAATCAAACCATGTTGAGTGTATGCCTACATGATGAGTGCGTTGCACGCCCTCTGGGGAATGGTCATGCTTGAAGGTGCAGACCCGGGGAGGTGGGGGGGGGAGGGGATGGAGGTATGACTACATGATGAGTGCCAGGCGCACTGTCTGGAGAATGAGAACAGACGCGCTTGGGACTCTGACTTGGGGGGATGGGTGGGACATGGAAAATGTATATAACCTAAACTTATGTACCCCCATGATGAGCTGAAATAAAAAGGAAAAAAAAAAATAAAATTCTGGACATTTAAAAAAAAAAAAAATCAAACCATGAGATAGCATCTAGATACACAATAGAAAACTGATTAGTATGAAAAACATCATTGCTTTATGCTTTAACAATTTTTTTCCTATAATGTATTAGCTTTTTTTAAAAAAAAAAAATAGTGGCTGTTATGTTTCCTGGCAATAGAAGTAAAAAAATCTCAAGTTAATATATAAAAACCCTCACTCTATAAACCACTTCCTCTTCTTATTTCCTTTTTAATAGGACTCTAATCTTTGACTCAAGTCTTTCTTTCCTTCGTTCTTTTTTCTTTTTAATGCTTGTTCTTAGTCATTCAATGTTCAGTACATTTTATTTGCTAACTAATATTCTTCCTTCACCCTCAACAAAGTACCACTTTACTTATTAAACTCCAAGAATATTGGTCGCCTGATTGGCATACTTGCTTTTCCCTCAACTGGTCCTCAGGACAGAGAACTAAGTTTCATTTTTGTTTCACAAAGAAATCACAATAGCAATGAATTAACTGAATGAAGTACCAGGACAGGTGCTCTAGGTGATACTAATTATAAAATATATTCTGTATTTCATAATAAAAATCAATTTGTATAGAAAGAAATATTATATCTAAAACAACACTGTGTTTTTAGAACTGACCCCAACTGAAATAAGAATTGCATATATTATTTATGTAGTATTATTTCATCCACAGAAAGATCAAGAATTACATTAAGGATTTCCAATTCTGACATCATGTTGGACTAAATGTCTCTGCAAGTATCTTCTTTTTTTTAGAGACAGGATCTCACTCTGTAGCCCAGGCTGGAATGCGGTGGTGCAATCATAGCTCACTACAACCTTGAACTCTTGGCATCAACCAATCCTCCTGCCTCAGCCTCTTGAGTAGCTGGGATTATAGCTACTGGGTAGTATTATTTATTTTTAAATTAAAAAATTTAAATTTTCTTTTTTGGATTTTTATTTAAAAATTTTAAATATAGAGAAAAGTTGAAAGAATGATACAAAAAACATTCATGTACCCTCCACTAAATTCAACAACTATTAACATATTGACAAATTTTGAAAAATTTCTGTCTACATACATGCATAAAATAATTTTCTTACTGAAATATTTGAAATTCATTTGCAGACATATAAAATTTCACTCCTAAATATATCATTATAAAACTTCTGAGAATAAGAATATTTTACTTAATCACCATGCCATTATTACACCCAAAACACTTAACAATAATTTCATAATGTTATTTAATATCCAGTCTATAGTCAAATTCTCCCTATTGCCTTTAAATGCTTTTTATAGATGTGTATTCAAATGTATTGAATTTGACAATTGAATTTGAGCATCCTTTTGTCTCTTTAAATCCAGAAAAATTCTCGACCAAAAATTCTTTCCATGACATTGACTATTTGAAGAGTCCAGGCCAGTTGTCTTACATAGTATGTCTCATATCCTGATTGTTTCCCATGATATTGTTTAACGTGTTTTTCTATTCCCTGTATTTTTCATGTAGACTGAAATTTAGGTCTAGACTTGATTAAATTCAGGTTAAACCTATTTGTCAGGAATATTTCATTCACAGCATAGGTAATATTGTGACTTCAGGTGACACATAACATCAGGTTGTCCTGTTACTAGTGATGCTAAACTTGGATGGTAACTGCCAGATCTCCACATTGTAAACTGCATTTTACCCTTTGGAATTAATAAGTAATCACAGAGGTGATACTTGGGCACTGTGGGAATATCCTGTTCTCCAAGCAGCCTTCTACTCAATGGTTTTAGCAGCTATTTACTAGGTATTGCAAAATCATGATTTTCTGATCCTATCATACTAAACAGAAGTTTTTTCAGTACTAGTACTTTTTTTGTTTTTTAAGAATTGCATCAGAGTACTAGAGCTTTAGCTTATATAAATGAGTTAAATTTAGTATGATTATCATTTATTATTATTATGCTATAGTTAAGTTGACCCAGAAACTTTTTTTTTAATATAGCACTATGGACTGAATTGTATCATCCTCAAATTCATATGTTGAAGCCCTAACCAGCAATGGGACAGTATTTGGCAATGAGACCTTTGGGAGATAATTAGTTTTATTTTTCCCTTTTTAAATTTTCTTTATTTTTAATTTTTAATTATTATGGGCACATAATAGTTGTATATCTTTAGAGGGTGCGTGTTTTGATACATGCATACAATGTGAATTAATCAAATCAGGCATTTATTATTTCTTTGTGTTAGAAACATTCCAGTTCCACTCTGTTATTTTTAAGTATACCCTAACTTATTGAATATAGTCACTTGTCCTATAAAATATTGTTCATTCTATCTATCTAGCTTACTATATTTTTGCACCCATTAACTATCCCCACTTTATCCCTTTCTTCCCACTAGCCTTCCCAGCTTCTGGTAACCATCATTCCACTCTCTGTCTCTAAGATCAGTTGTGTTTAATATTTAGCTCCCACATATGAGGGAAAACATGTGAGATTTGTCTTTCTGTACTTGGCTTATTTCACTTAATATAATGTTCTCCAGTTCTATTCATGTTGTTGCAAATGGCAGGATTCCATTTTCTTTTGTGGCTATATGATATTCCATCATGTGTCTGTACCACAATTTCTTTATCCATCCATCCTTTGATAGACACTTAGGTGATTCCAAATGTTGGCTATTGTGAATAGTGCTGCAATAAACATGGGAGTGCACATATTTTTTCTATATACTGAATTCTCCTCCTTTGGCTATATACCCAGTAGTGGGATTGCTGTGTCATATGGTAGTTCTATTTTCAGTTTTTTGAGGAAACTCTATAGTGCTCTCCACAGTGGTTGCACTAATTTACATTCCTACCACAGCATACAAGGGTTCCCCTTTCTCTAGATCCTTGCCGGTGTTCGTTTTTGCCTGTGTTTTTGATAAAAGCCATTTTATCTGGGATGAGATGATATCTCATTGCAGTTTTGATTTGCATTTATCTGATGACTGATGATGTTAAGCATTTTTTCATATACCTGTTAACCATTTATATGTCTTCTTTTGTAAAGTGTCTATTCAGATCATTTGCCCATTTTTAATCAGATTATTTGATTTTTTCCTACTGAGTTGTTGGAGTTCCTTATATATTCTAGTTATTGATCCCTTGTTAGATATGTAGTTTGCAAATAGGGAGATAATTAGGTTTAGATGAGGTAATGAGGGTGAAGTCCTCTTGATGAGATTAGTGCTCTTGAAAGAACAGATACCAGAGATGCTCAGACTCCCTCCACCCCTTCTGCTTTAAAGCCAGGAAGAGGGCCATCACTAGAACCTTGCCATGCTGGTACCCTTACCTCCAACTTCCAGCTTCCAGAACTGTGAGAAAATAAATTTCTGTTGTTTAGGGCCATCTAGTTTATGGTATTTTGTTATGGCAGCCCAAACTAACACATACAGTCTTCTAAGTATTATAGAACCCATTGTCCCACCTTCATTCCTAACAAATTTCTTGCATATTGCCAGACATTTTCTTTGGGAAGATGAACCTCTACTCTGAATTATACAAGCCAAAAAACATTGAGCAGCATATCTATTGCTGTTTCTGTGTAGTCCTTGCAGTGCTGACAAAGGTGATCCTAAGCAAAGTGTTCTCCTGGTTACCTTCCCCAGAGAGCCCAGTGGGACTAAATTTTCACTATTATAAATGGTGAACACCATTGAATCTAGGTCTTTCTCCAGGCTTTTTATTCCTTATGACAAATTCTTTTTTTTTAAATTTCAGCATATTACAGGGGTACAAATGTTTAGGTTACATATATTGCCTTGCCCCGCCTGAGTCAGAGCTTCGAGCCTGTCCATCCCCCAGACAGTGCATACCATACCCATTAAGTGTGAATCTTATGAGAAATTCTTAAAGATGGAAAAACTTGGTCACAGTTATAAACCTTTTTAAGGCTTATGATCTGAATTGCTGGGTACTTTCAAGAAAGATTGTACTAAGTTTCACTTATACCAGTGTTACCAAAAGTTCAGTACTTTCCCTGAGGCTGAATCAGTGAGAATGAAAAACAATAGCAAGTGGTTTCAGGAAAATGAAAGAGAAGTTTATTAATTTGCTGGCAAATGAGTAGGGCAGTAAACTAGTATCTCAAAGACCACCATCCTATCTTTAAGCAGAAATACAGGTCTTTTTAAAAGGGAGTTTTCAGAGGTTGGGCTCTGGTCTATGTGACCAGTGTCATATGTCATGGCTTCAGGCTATTGTTGTTTAACTATAATTGGTGGTTTGGGTCAACCTTATCTCTGATGATCTCACGGCCCTTGTCACTTGTCTGGACAATTCTGTCCAGCTATCTCTTGTGGTTTAAGACACTAGAAAAAAAAAAAGCAAAGACCAGTTTTCTGCCCCTTTGATTACTGGCCTCGGGGAAGGAATGCAGGTTTTAATTCCCAAAAAGGGTGGGGGTTTTAAAGAGACAACTCCTAAACATTCCATTGCCCTTTTTCAGACCTTTACCTCTGTTACACCAGCTGTTGACAAGTGTTCATTTAGATACCACACTCCTCAATGCTAATCATTACAATTAAAATATGTTATGAATATAATAGGAAAATATTTAATTTGATTACATTTTTAAATTTTTTAATTAGACATTTATACTTTTCTATAAATTGTTTTGGTCATACCATTGCCAATTTTTCTATGTCAGTTTCAGCATTTTCTTAATGATGAGTATTGAATGACTATCAACCAGGTTATCTTTTATTGCAAATTATTGTTTATAGTTTGACTTTTGAAGAAGGCTGTTTTATCAAAGACACCATGGTCCTACCAGCATTAGAAGGACTAGGAAATGTGGGGAAAATGTCCCTTTGCATCTTGTTTCCAGATAGCTTATTTAACACATAGATATGAGAATTGTGTACTAAGTGTTTTTTAAATCAAGCCATTTCTAAGTGGATATTTGATTTTAGTCAATATTTCAGCAATGAATCTGAATGTATTTACTAAGTGTCTAAAGCATAGCAATATACAGGGAGCAAGTTTTAAAACTATTCTTCCTTTGCTCTTCAATTCACTGGTAGAAGTTCACCTATGGTATTTTCAATATGGTCATGCTATCAATTACCAAAGTCACAAATACGTGGCCATACTATAGAAATTTTAAAACTATAATTATCCTAGGCCTATTTTGAAAGTGAAATCTATGAAATTTAAAGATTCTTCTTTAGGTACATTTTCTTCCCTTTGCCAAACTTTGCTAACTTGAAACCTCTCCCTTCCTAATATACATTCTCAAAGATGAGATGAGAAAATTAGTAATGCTCAACCTTGGTTGCCAGTTGTGTTAAATGATATTGCTGTAAAGTATAGCAAAATGGAAGCTTCTTTTATTTTCTATAGTGAGTTCACCTTACAGTCATTCTACCAGTGTGCACCTCCCCTTTGAAGAGCAAACATGGCCCTAAGGGCTGAGACATATGAATGGTAGTTTTTGTTACCAATGACATAACCTGATACATCGTCATTACAGTGACGTAACTTGGAGAAATATTGGATTTTGCTTTGGTATTTTTCAGTTATGCTTTGCTTTATTTTTCAGTTATTTTTGTATTTGGCTTATTCCGCTCACCCTCCTTCAAACATTGTTTTAGTAACTCCTAGAGAGCAGAGATGTGTCTTCTTTATCATTCCATTCATGCAAAGAGCTTTGATATGAATATTTGTTTTGGTTTGAGTTAAAATTATTTGAAAATAACGAATATCTCTCTCCTTTTTTTTAAATACAACTCTATAATCCTGTAGCAATATATACCCATGTTTTACAGTCCTTAGAGTTCTTCTAATGTCTAGTTTAAATTCTCCCTGCTGTAATTTCTCTCTGCCACATGAGACTGAGAGTTATTATTTTCTATCATTTATATAGAAAACCTTTTCATACTCAAAAACAAGACTCAGTCACTTGTAAACCTTCTTTACTTCAGTTCATATAAATTCAACTTTTTTACTTACACTCCTTACTAGCAGATTTTAAATTCTATCTGTTCTTTTGAAATGAACTTCCTCTAAGTTACCATGTAGAACTTCATAAAAGTTCTGACTAACGCATAGTTGTTTGCACAGTGTTAAGTCGTCTGCATACTTGTGGAATCCAGAGGTCAAGGGAATCATGAAAACAAGAGCAAACTTAGGACATGAAAGAAATCAGTAAAGTCCTAACAACCACCCCCATTGGTGCTCTGGGGGGAAAAAAATGTCAGGCAGTAGCAGATTTGTTTAACATGATATCTTTTTTGTTAGTCATCTTGTGAACCTAATAGAGGGAAATGTTTCTGTCCCCTGGTGTACTGCTATAAGTATCAAGAAAGTGCCAATTCAAATTTCATTAAATAAGTGGAATTTTCTGACAGATTAGGTTTTAAAGGACAGAGTCAACAAGTTCTGTTGAATGTATATGAAGACACTGAAAATGATTCACTGAGCCAGGCATTTAGAATGTGATTTTAATACTGACAGTGATCCAAACATACTTTTATCCTGAAACTATAGTATGACTACTCACAACCTTTGTGCCCTTGTCGGTGGTGTGTGACCAAACAACAGAACAGTTGATTTACCTTTTTGGCCATTGAAATGGTGTCCATGGACTCATTAGTTCCAAGCTCTAAGAAACTACACAAAAACAACTGACCAAATATAAAATCTTCTATTTGACCTTCTAATATTTTCTCTCTTATGTGGAAAAAGTGGATGAAAATTTATTTTGAGCCTGTTGATTTTGACACTTGACTTTTTTGGGAAGCAGCAACCCTATTTCTCCTTAGTACCAGTCACTTGAGCCAAGTTTACCTAGGGGACGTGAAGAACCCCAAACCACTTGGTGGAAATTAAGTCAAATTATATTAGTAATCACAGTATGAGTCTACAGTGAACAGAAAGCTCACAGTGGCTTACAGGTGCAGAGGTTGAGGTATCGCACACATAAGGACATCCACAGGTAGGTGGTGAGTTGGCGTAGCAGCTCAGCATTTTCCTTTCCATCTTTCTGTCTGCCATTTTTATGTAATTTTTTATTCCCACACTTGTGTTTGCTGTATGGTGGTGGCTACACCATAAGTCCCATATTCACACAGCATTCATGAAGAAGAAAAAAGACGAAGAAGGAAGAAGAGGCAGCACCAGCAGTCATCCTTTTCCTCCTCTTCACACATACACAAAAATAGAAATAATGATATTATGAATCCCCATGTATTCTTTACCCAGCTTTAACAACTATTAATATCAACATTTTACCAATCTAGTTTCATCCATTCCCTTCTTACTTTAAAAGGTATATTTTAAAGCAAATCCCAGATAATGTATCATTTTATCTATAAATATTTTAAATGGATCTCTAACATTTGAAAATAGCCACAATACCATTATATCATATAAAATTAACAATTATTTCTTAGTATCACCTTATACTCAGAACATATTCAAATTTTTCTAATTTTCACAAGTGTTTGAATCAGGAGCTAAGCAATGTTGGTTATGTCTCTTATAATTTATTATTGTTATATAAGACCCCTTCTATATCTATTATATAGACCCCTTCTAATTTTTTTTATCAATTATTTGTTGAAAAACAACTGAGTTATTTTTTGAAAAGAATTTACCACATTCTGGATTTGGCTGACTAATCCTTTATGGTTTATTTTACATGCTCCTCTAGGGAGTTGGTTTGACTAAATTGAGATAACTAAGTTTAGGTTCATTTTTTTGTGTTGAAAGTATTTCAGAAGTGGTGCTGATCATATTGTATCACATCAAGAGGCTCATACTGGCCAGTGGTCTCATTTTCCAATGCCAATTCTGATCAGTGAGTTCATGTGTGATCCATCTGATCCATTCACTGTAAACTCCCCATCCATATTTCACCTAATAGTTTTGGCATTTATTGATGATCAATGCCTAGATCTCTTGTTTCATTTGGGATTGAAATGTAATGATTTTATAATTTTGTCATTCCTTGTATATTTATTAACTGAAATTCTTCTATTAAGAAGAACTCTTTATCAGCTGTTTGTTTATCACAAAAACAGGCTAGCTGTAAGAAAGAAAGAATAAATATTTTATTTGTCCCTTTATTTATCTATTTTTCATGGTAATAAGTTGTGTCCTAAGTACTTCTAATGGTTGGTAGTGAGATGATTTTCTTCTAGCCTTATCATGAAAGATTTCATTTTTATGTATCTGTTGTGTTTTTATAATTGAAGTCATTTTTTGATACATAAATTATCCCATCTTTGGCCATTGAGAGACCATCCAAGTTGGCTCCTGTGTCCTTTTGACACCCCATTAATCTTTGATAAATTCCTTGTCTCCTGGCACAAGGAAGCTCATTTTGTACATTTCTTCATTCATATCTGGTATTGGCCACTTCTCCAAGGTGCCCTTGTTCATTTTAGTGAGTGCTAGGGTGCTCATGGCTACTGACTTGGCAATTGTTCTTGGTTTTTCTTTTTAAGTGGATATAGTTAGGAAATGTGTAAATTTTTTTAAAGAGAAAAATACATCAGGAATTGCCAGTGCACAGTTGCCTTGATAAATGGCCATCTGTCCTTATGAGAAAGGCTAATAGAAAAATTTGAGATGTGTACTTTTGATGTTGGATTAATTGGGATTGGCTTTGGCTTCATAGAAGAGATGTATTTGTAATATTATATTTGCCCAAATAAGACCAAGGTTTTTTTTCTTTCTCATGCAAAAGAAGTCTGGTGATGACTGTGCAAGGAGCTGGTGCAGCAGTTCTGTGTTGTCATTAGTGACGCAGGCCCCTATCTTTCCTGCCGTCTTTGGCATCTCAGCTTCAGTTAGTGAGCGCCACCATTCAATCTAAGTGTTAGCCAACCAATTAAGCCAACAATTAGAACCACTGCAAGCTACTTAAGTTTTCACAATGAAGTCAGAATATCTGATAAGCACACCCATATCCACAAATTAAGCTTGACAAAAATTTATGTTCTTTTTTTCCTTGGCCTCACATACTCAGAATCTGTTTACATCCATATTCTCTAGATTTTTGCCAACCGTATTGGTGTGTACACTTTGTCCTCCCAAGTATGACTTTTAAATTGTTCCTCTGAGGAATCTTTGGATTTAACTCTCGGTATATATAACTCTGGAGACTGTGGGATAATGTGAGGCCATGAAGAAGAATTAAATTCCTCCTTAAAGGTAACTCCTTTATACAACGTTGTTACGGGGCCTTGAAGCAAGGCAAGAAACCATGTTATCTGACAGGAGACGTAGGGATGCTTCCACTGAGAGCAAGGAGGTTTAGTGGAGGCTTCTAGGTTTGTAGCTGAGACCTCTGGATTCTCCCATAGGTCTCCATATGTCTTCCTTCTGATTCTTGCAGTTCTGCTGTTTCCTGCTAAATACCCTACCTTTCACACAGAAGATCTGACACAGACAACAGAGTATGATTTCAAGCTTGTTATTCTTTGTTTAAGCTATCCATTATTGTTAAAATTAACCATCCAACCCCACAGTCATTGATTTCCTGAAGCCCTTCATACTGTTGTGTGGCAGTCTCCCAAATCCTTTTTTTTTTTTTTTTTTTAAGGCAGAGTCTCACTCTGTTGCCCAGGCTAGAGTGCAGTGGTGCAATCATAGCCTCGAACTCCTGGGCTCAAGTGATCCTCCTCCCTCAGCTTCTGGAGTAGCTGGGACTGCAGGTGCTCATCACCATATTTTTTAATTTTTATTTTTTTGTAGAGACAGGGTCTTGCTATGTTGCCCAGGCTGGTCTTGAACTCCTGGCCTTAAGTGATCCTCTCTCCCACCTTGGCCTCCCAAAGTGCTGGGATTGCAGGTGTGAACCACCACAGCCAGCCCCCCAAAAGCTTTTAATGACTCTTTTAACTAGCTGTGGTGGCTAAAATTACTCCTTAGCATGAATCAAGGAAGGGTACTAAACTGTAGTAGTCATTAAGTAGTCATTAGTCATCGTATTCTTCACCCACATACTTATAGCAAAACAAACAAAACAAAACAAAAAGGAAGCCAGTTTTACTTAAAATGTCTTTGATGATGCAGTAAAAAGTATTAATTTTATTAAATCTTGATTCTTGAGTGCCCAGCTTTTCAATAATCTGTGTGATAAAATGGGAAGTACATATGAACACTTCTGAATATCAAAATATATAATTCTCTCGAGGAAAACACTTGTGTGATTGTTTGAACTTTGAGCTGAATGCACCTACCCCCCTACCTGGGGAACATCGTTTTTTCTTGAAACAATGACAGACAAATTATGATTGTTCAGCCTTGGCTATTTAGCAGATATTTTCTTGAAAGTGAATGAAATGAGCCTGTCACTTCAGAAAAACAATAGTACTTGTTACCAATGATAAAATTTAGGCTTTTGAAAAACTTATATCTGCCACCATGACCTTGACAGTATCCTAACGCTTAATGATTTGTCTAATAATTATCGGTGAAATTAATGAATGTGAGTTTTTTGATATTGCATAATGAACTGTGTCAACATTTGGAAAATCTGTATAATTCAGTGAGCCAGTAATTGCCAAATGACCTATGTAGGATGTTGCAAAATCATGGGTGAGAAATCCATTCAAAGTGCAATATAGATCAATAGATTCTAATGTCACTGAGAAGAAAAAGTTCACTGGTTTGGTTTTAGATTCCATATTGCAACTAACCTCTAAGAAACTCTCACTTGCCCAGTTTTGGTGTAGTTATCAGTGAAGAATATCTACAGTTATCTGGAAAGGTTATTAAAATACTCTTCCCTTTTTCAACTAAGTATCTATGTGAGACTGGATTTTCATCATATACCTCAAGCACAACAATATATCAGAACAGATTAAATATAGAAGCAAATATGAAAATCCAGGTCTTTTCTATGTAGCCAAATATTAGATTTGCCAAAATGTAAAATAATACCACTCTTATTATATTTCAGTTTTGGGAAACATATTAAGTTAACATATAAATGTTTATTATATTATTTTTTCACAATAATTTCTGACTTTCATTATTGTTATTTTTTAAAATGACATCATTAGCCCTTAGGAAAATACAAATCAAAACCACAATGAGATACCAATTCATACCCACTAGGATAGCTATTGAAAAAAAGTAAAACTATTACCACACTGCTGGTGAGAAAGTAAAATGGTGCTGCCACTTTATAGTTCAATAATTCCTCAAAAAGTTAAACAGAGAGTTACCTACTATATGACTCAGAATTTCCATCCCTAGGTATGTACCCAAGAGAACTGAATGTATATTTTCACAAAAAGCTTGTATACAAAAGTTCATAGCACTGTTATTCATAATAGTCAAAAACTGGGAACAACCTAGATGTCTATCAATTGATGAATGGATAAACAAATGTGGTATATCCACAAAATGGAGCATTATTTAGCCATAAAAATGAATGAAGTACTGATCCATGCTACAACATTGATGAACCTTGAAAACATTATGCAAAGTGAAGAAGTTAGACACAAAAGGCCATTGGGGGAAAAGAGAATGGAGAATGACTGCTAATGGATATATGTATGGATTTCTTTTTGAAGTAAAGAAAATATTCTGGAATTAGATGATGGTGATGGGTGTACAACTTAGTGAATATACTAAAAAAAAATGCTAAATTGTACACTTTAAAATGATGCATTTTGTGGTTGCAAAATATATCTAAATAAAGAAAATGTGCCAGGGGAAAAAAGTGTGACATTAGTGCTTAGCCATTAATAATAAAGTTATTTCCACTGCAATATTTTGAATAGTAGAGTTCGAAGAGTTGAATTTTGATGTAGGTCATGCAAAGATAACAAATGCTGGTGGTTTTAGAAAAAGGCAACTTTTCTATTTTTGCTTCTGACCTTACTAGCCCTAGTACATTTGCCTCATTTAAGTGCTAATGATCAGTAACATAAAACAGAATCTCTACAGCTTTTGCTTTTTAGCAAGGGTAAGAGTGCTCTGTGACCAAAGCCATCTGATTTCATGACACTTGCTGCAATCTCAGGGTAACTGCCATTAGGAAGAGAAGGAAACCAGATGGAGAGTGGTCGGAAGTTGGAGGTAGGGTTGGGGTGGGTAGTCTTTTTGTGAGCACAGCAGTAGGAATATCTTGGCAGTGATGATACTCAGACAATCTGGCTGGAACTGGCATTCATGGTTTGAAAAGTTTTGCTCTGTGTGGGGCAGAACTCTGCTCCTAGGTCCTTCATACCGCTTGTTAGAGAGACCTGCAAGATCAGAACCCTGTCCTAGCAGGAATGGGTTTAGTGGCTCCTGCTCCAATGGCAGGAGACAGGAACTGGGACAGAAGAAGCTCAGCCACAGAGACTAGATGATGTTGTTGAGCATAAGGGAAATGCTTCAGTTTCATGGGCCTCAGGCACCCATCATTTGGCCAAGTACCAAGTTTTAGGTTATAGAACTAACCCTAGATCCAATCAGCTAGGATTATTATTATTTTTTTTAATCCCAGCTTTATATGTTGGCTTGGGAGGAATTTCTATAAGTGCTAAATGCTTATTCGTCTTGCATATGGACTTCTCTTTGCCTTTTGAATATGTTTGAACCAATGATGGAATATTTACTACTACTGAAAAACAAAGGTACTGAATTACTGAATGTTCCTGAATGGCCAAAAAAAAAAAAAAAATAGAAATAGTGAGAATAGTGTATACTGACAACATAGAAAATGGGGTCACTGAAAAGTTCTAATTATAGGAAAACACATTTTGCAATTTTGTTGAGTTTCACTGTATATTTTTTAATTGGTTTAATTTCCATTTTTAAAGATAAATTTTCTCCTTTTTCAGTAAGAGCAAGCCCCAGTTAAAAGAAATATGTATGGTGTTTTAAACAACAGTAATTCTCTTGGCATTAGAAAAGCTTGCCATTTGGTTTTCTTTAAACAAAAAATTTGTTCTCGGTAGGACACACCAACGTTTTTATCTTAATATTTTATGATCATACCATTATTTTTTGAAATCTGAATTTCAGTACATGACATACCATCAGGCTCCTTGTCGGCGTGGCTAAAAAGGCCTCTTCAGTTTTTACAATTTGACCCAATCTTACTTTTCTTTTTTTTTTTTATTTCAGCATATTATGAGGGTACAAAAGTTTAGGTTACCTATATTGCCCTTGCCCCACCCCCAATCTTACTTTTCAATGGGAACATCTTCCACTTCCTGAATTCTGCTAGCCATAAAGACTGATCTCAATATTCCTCAAATTAGCCATGTTTTTAAATGTTTGTGTCTGTTCTGCTTTTTTCCTTACCCAAGTATTCCCCTTCTTGGCCTGCCCAATTTCTGTTAATTTCTCTGTAAACACAGAGACTTGGCTCCACCGCACAGAATCAGTCACTCCGGGCTCTGTGTTCCTACCACATGATGCGTAGTGACCCAGGGTGGTCTTTCACTCTGCACACACTCTAAGGAGCTCTATGGCCTTGGCAGAGGTGCCTCTGGAGTCTCCTTAGGTGATGTGTGCGGTAAGTGGATGGCTAGAGGAGGCATTTGACTAGGCAGACTTCCTGGCCTTCCAACTCAGTGTTAAAAAATGATAGGGCTCAGAACACACTACCCCAAAACATGGCATTTGAGAAAACAGCAGAAACAGGAAGGTCTCACTGGCCCTCTACTGTTCTTCTCCCATGAAGCAGGCCATAAAAGAATTCTTTGACCTTCTTCTGACCTTCATTCAAGATATGCCTTCCCTATACCCAGAGAAAAGGAACGTCTGTGTCTCTGTGCAAACAAAGAAGAATTTAATCAAACAGGCCTTACTAAGCTCCCCCCAGTTTATTAGCTTTAGATCATACACTTTTGTCTTCTAATCATATTTCTCTATAACTGTCTACTCTTCATCAATCTTGAACATAAAAGTACACAGGTTTCCCTGTTCCTTTGGGTCTTCATTTCTGATGGCTCCCATATCATGTAAAACTTATATTAAATAAATGTGTATGCTTTTTTCTTGTTAATCTCTCTTTTGTTATAGGGATCTCAGATATGAAACTCTATTGTAAGGAAGGAAAAAAATCTTTCCTTCCCCACAACAGAGTAACTCTACTTTATTGGTTTTTTCTACACAGAGTTTCCATAGAAAACTATTATGTTTGAAGAAAGAATCCATGTTTGTTTAAAAAAATGTCTAAAAACCGCTTGTGTAGAGAAAAGCGAATGAGCTCTGTAGTCAGATCTTAGTTGACATTTAAACCCCACTACTCATTAAAGGAGTTACCTTGGTGACTCATTGAGTCTCTCTGACCTTAGTTTCCCCTTTGGAATATTGGATAAATAATACCTAGTGGATAGGATCATTGTTAAGATTAAATAGGATTCTGTGTACAATGTGTCTGGCCCATTAATGAATAATAACTTTGCTTTCTCTTTCAGCATATAACACGTATAATTTTAACAACGTGTTTATAACCCCCATTAGAATACACAGGCAGGGAGAGAGACATAGCACAGTGTCTGGTGCAGACTGGGCACTCAATAAATGTTTGTTGAATGAATGAATAGCTCTTAAATGAACAGTTCTATATTCAAACCAGAAATATACCTGATTCAAATGAAAAATTGAATGAGTTTGCAGCTATTTCATTTTCTCTCTCATGCCCAACTTGTTTTGGATTCCAAATGATTGTACTTTCTAGAATTCTAAATGGATATTTTAGGTTAAAAAAATTGTCCATATTTGTACCCATTTTATTTAGCTATTTATTCCCTTTAGATTATTTTGCTCTTTGAAGTTCCAGGACACATTCTCCTCAGTTTTGTTATGGTTAGTTTTCAAATAGAAAGGTCGTTATTGAGCATCATTCTATAGGTACTTGTGTTTTCTGTCTCAAAATTAACAGGACTCATTGATGACTTGCTAAATTATGATGTCATTAGATCCCATAGGTATGCTTAGAAAACAAAAAAATTTACAGTCTTAATTATTGCTATGGAAAATCCATAAAGATAAATGAATGCTGGTTGGGCAATAACCTTTTATTCAATAAAGGATGAGATATTTGATGGGAGAAGAGGGTTTTTATTTTATTGCTTGATTAAAAGTTTTCATATGTTCACATTTAGAATTATTGTTTCAGAAGCTACAATGGTTATTGCGAATTTGTATGTTTCGCTTTAAGAGACTTTTATTAGCCATGAAAAGATTTCCCTGGGCAATGCTTTTGATCTTGAACAAAACTAGTCCTATGTATCTTTTATGAAATTTTTATACTGGAATGAAATAGTAAAAGAAAATATCATGTAACTTCTCCAAAAGTAATTATATGAACCAGGTACCACTGAAAAGTAATTCTTTTACATCATTTCGGAGGTTAAAGTCCAGAGAAGGGTCTGGCTTTCCCTGGAATGTTTATTAAAAGCTACATACAGTTCATGTTTAAGTCAAGTCTTGAAGAATTAATAGGAATTTGCATGATGAGGAAGTGGTGAAAGTGTTTCAGGTAGGGGAGATAGCCTCCACCAGTTGATGTTGGGTTTGGCTTTTATGTGATAGCCTTACAATGTTAAAAACAGCTATTATGGTGACTGTCAGTCTTTGCTCTTTATGGAAAGGCACATGTGAAGAGGGTGAAAAGAATTGGCAATTTCTCCTTCCTTAACCTTCTCTTCTGTCCTGGAACAAATTACCCAGCAAAATAGGCTCGGCAAAGTTCCAGGTTGCTACTAGAAAGAATGTTTCTCGGATGTTAGGTACTGCCACTCCCACAGAATATCTTTGCTCTGCAACTTCCTTCTCCTGCATTATCTATAAAAAATTCTAAAAACTGAAACTTACACACTAGACTTTCCTAAAATTGCCTTAGAGGGGACACTTGGTCTTGCCTGAAGACAAATCTTCAGCCCTTTCTATGATCTACAACTTATTATCTTGCTCCCATTTATTCCACATATCTTTATCTTACCCTCCAACTAATATAAAGATCTTGGGGCAGAATATATCTTATACTTTATGTTTTTTTATAACAGTTTAACATAGTGCTGGACTCTGGGTAGAGCTTCATAAATACCTATTAGATTTCTTCTTTGGTTTGGCCAACATGATGATGAGAGAAACTGCTGAAAAATATGTCTGGTCAAACTGAAGTTATTAATATAATAGTGGAAGTAGGTATGTGTAAGATATTTCTCATTGGCCTTCCACACCCATTCTCCACTCTTCTACACTCTGCTTTGACTGACTTTTATGGACAGTATCAACTCACTCTCTTGCCCTTTGGCTTCCATTTGGGTTTAACCAATAGCATTCCATTTGAGTTTAGCATTGGTAGGAAATCGGAGAGGCAGGAGAGTGAGGTTACCGTAGTTATCCACCCAGCTCCCTCTCTGCAGGGTCTCATGGCTGCTTTCCTCTCCCTGTGTCCATGGGTTCTTCTGAGCATCCTTCTCTTACACCTACAGCCACAACCCTCTTCAGATTCCAATAATTGCACACTCCCCTTGTCCCTTCAGATCTAGAGATGGGAATGACTCCCAATTATTTTAGCTTTGGGATGCTTCACTATCACTTGTCAATTTCCTTAACCCAGCCCATAACTTTCTAATAGTACCTCCATTAAACTCTTTCCTGACCCATCTATATCCTGTTGGGATTCTGGCTGATACAGGTAGTACCCAAAACTTTCTGGATTACTCTAGAAAAAACAATATGCATTAATTTTTGTCATTGTAGACCAAAAATATACTCTAATTTAATGTGAATGTTTACTATGCAGAAATAAAACAGACATGCAACCTTCTGAAATGGATGCCTGAGGAGACTACCTAGGATTTTAAATTATGACCTTCAGTGATTTGTGGACCAAACCAAATTTCTTACTTAGCACTACACTTTTGTAAACTTGTTTATGTAACAAAGATGTTTCCTTCCCAATGATTTAATGACCTGTTATTAACCAGCTTTGTTCATTCTAACACATTGTTTTAGGAGCTTAATTGACTCAGCCCTCCCATGCAAGATAAAACTTGCTCAGGAACCCCTATGACTATTCCAGTCTTTATGTAAATGAGAGTGTGAATTAAGTATTTGTGTGAATAACAAATGATAGCCTGACTCCACATTTTTTTCAACAGTAGAAGAATAATAAGAAAGATCACAATACTCTTAGAAATGACAGAAATATATGATCTCTAGGTAAATCTTATTTTATGGAAGATTAAGATAATCTTAAAATATTACTGTTGTTATGATTTTTTTAAAAAGGAATGTTCTCTTTCAGTTAAGGGCATTTATTCATCAGATATTTTATGTTAAGATGTATGATTTTTACACTCATGCTTCTGCAAATAGGAGAAATATCTAATTGAAGGCAATGTTAATTTAGCAATAAACTTAAGATTCTCTTTTAATGTTTTTCTCTTATTATTACTTAGCAAAATATAGTTTTTGAGACATATTGAGAAAAATATTTCTCTAAAATGTTCTTTCTTCATTTTTCTCTTACAGTCAATTTATACTTGGGTTGATGAGGAAATCTGTCATCATAGCTGAAAGCCATCATAATAGGAGCTCTAAAAACATAAGATGAATGAATGAGATTTTTCTATATAGCTTTAGAAATGGCTTAATAAAGTGTCTGAACAATAATATAAAATTCATGCGCACATCTGTTATATCAGAGTACATTGGAGTATCTTCTCTGTTTCAGGCACTGAAGTAGGTGCTAAAGATATTTTTGGGTAAAAGCCAATGTCATGGCAATATCATCTTTAATCAAGGGTGGTGTTCAAATATTTAACAACTCATGCATCACAATCCCATACAATCAGAAGAGAAGTCAGCAGTAAACTACAGATTCAGCTGGGCCAGTTCATCCCAGCTGAGTGTCCCCAACATCTAACTGTGGGTTTCATCACTTGTAGTCTCTGAGTCATTCACTGGGGATTTTCATTTGTCCCTCAGTTGAGACCAGGAAGGATAGCTGCTGTTCTTTTTCCTGCCTCTGTGTCCTCTGTTCCTGTGATTCTGAGTTGTGCCAAGCCCTTTCACCAGATGCTGGTCTGAATTTTGGGTCTTCAGCTTCTCCAATCTCTGGATATTCACCTTGATTTTTTTGGTCATATATCTGCATCTGGGCTCCTGACTGTATTGTGATATTAATATAAATTCTAGTTCTGAAGTTTCCATTCCCATCTCCCTCCTCTGACCATCATGTGGTACTTTATTTTGTGGTGTTTTTTCCCTTGGCTGTTTAAGTAAAGGTCTTGTCACTCCTTCTAGATTGCAAGCTCTTTAACAGCAGGGAGCAATTCTTAAAGAACTAGCTATATATATACACACACACACATACCCCAATAGCCTCCAATAGTAAGAAATTATTGTTACTTTATTAGGTATGGCAATGATATTGTAATTCTGGTTTAAAAAATTGCTTATTCAATAAATATATATACTGAAACATTTATAAGGATAAATGGTATGATATTTGGCATTTATTTTAAAATACCCCAGGAAACAAATTTTGGGGTACAGAGTAGATAAAATAAAAATAGTAGAATATTGATAATTATCAAAGCTGGGTGATAGGTATATTGGGGTCATTGAACTTTTTCTCTACTTTTATATGTTAAAAAATTTCCATAATTAAAGTTAATTTACTTATAAGTATGGATAATATAAATATAAATTTTTCCAGTCTTAAGGGCTTTGCACTTCCTAATTCCTTCTTCTTGGAACACTTTTCCATCAAGTGTGCATAGGGCAGTCTTATTGTCATAGTTTAGGGCTAAGGACTCACTACTCCCCTTATCTAAAGTTACCTGTACCCTACCCAGCCAGTAGTTTTTTATTGTATTTTGCTTATTTGTAAAATTTATCACTAGCCCAATTTTTTTACTTCTTTCTGCATGGTCTGCATCCCCAACAATTAATATAGAGCCTAATACATATCAGGTATTCAATAATTTTTTAAATGAATGCATACAAATGGCTCTGTTTTTGACCCTATTGCATTCAACCTTTTTATTGGCAACTTAGAAAAAACCATAAAAAGACATGCCTATCAAATTTGTAGATTACATAAAGCTGGATAATCACTTCTAATTTAAATTGAACGTAGAAATATCTCAATGTGTTGAAGTGAAGTGCTGGAATATAACTATTTTAACAGGGATAAAGGTAAAACATAAAGTTTTAAGTTAAAAAATCCACTATAAGAAAGCATATCTTAGCAGCATATCATGAGTAAAAAGACCTAGGAATTTTAATTGTAGGTTGTTTGGTGGCAAAAATAGGTAACCTGATTAATAAAGGTACAATATCCAGACAATGGTGCCACCATATTCTGCCAGGTTTAACAGACATTTGGAGCAGTAATGTTTGTGTTGGTTATTTGATCATCTGAATATTTATTTACACTCACTTCCAATTTGTTAATTTTCAACGAGCAACGTAAACTGTTGTATTTACTGGCCAGCAACTTCTGTTCTTACAGGCAACCTAAATGGAAAAACAAAACAGTAATCAGCCATCTGATTACTGAGCAAGGATAATACATTAGTTATCTTTGATGACATCAGACTTTGATAGTCTGAGCCGTCATCTTCACACCAGGGATGTTTCTGTAGAATGAATGATCTTCCCAGGCTCTAGCTGTCACTGGGCTTAGGCTTAGGGTGGTAATGGCTTCCCTCTGTTGTTGGCCTTTGGGGGACTCAGCATCTCTTTTTGGGCCTCCCAACTCTGCCTTCACTCCTGTAGGAAGTCCTGTTATCAATTCTATTTAACATCCCGATTTCGTTTAGGATACAAATTGGTACCATAACTTTTGGGATTCATGGGACTGTAAAATTGTAAAAGGGACAAAGTTTGTGTTCCTTAATCATTATTCACACACACCCTATATTATAGAATCATTTGTAATAATAATTTTTGAAAGTATTTAAGTCGGCCAGATATTTTATATTCCTTATTCCTAATTCTTATAACTGTAGGACAAAGTACGTGTTATTATTTGCATTTTACAGATGAGGAACATGCATGCAGCTCAGAGAGGTTAGGTAGTATGTCCAGGGGATAGTTTATAAATGACAGAGACTTAATTCAGTCTAATTCCAAGGTTCACACAGTTATTCATACAGATTGGACTTTTTCCATTCCTCCAAAAGTGATTCTTAGGTAAGTCTTTGAGTTCTTAAGTTGTCAAGTCTTATTCTAGCCCTATGGCAGGCTGTAGTCATTTTCACTACCAGTGCCTAAGGGAAAGTGATGTTCTTGGTCTGTTGGGGGAACACTGGCTGAGCTCTGAGACTTTTCTTTCTGAATGTATTGGTTCTTGGTGTCTAGTTGTCCGACTCTTCTCCAGGATAGTTTTCCACTCTTGAGATCAGCCACCCTTGAGGGTAAGGGTACTCTGGGCCTTAAGAGATCACTCTGGACAATTTTTGAAAAGATCAAGCTGATACTGGCATAAATAGTAACAAATTTCTAAACCATGTGTCATTCAGTTTTCTCAGTACAGTTACGGCTCCCTCAGGAATTTGGAACTGTTGGCCTTGCTCTTTTTAAAGGGAAATGTGGTTAAAATAGCAGCAGTCAGTCCAAGCTGGCAAGCCAAAGCAGTAGTGGCTACTTTGTTGTGCTCATAAATAGACTTGTAAAAATGGATACGCCATGAAATGCAGTGGCCACAGAGTGATCCCATGAAAGTTAATAGAGAAAACTCTCCAGCTATTAATTTTGGCTTGATTCACAGTGCCTGTCCAAGTGGTTAGTCAACTATTCTATCAATGTTATTGGCAGGATCTATAAAAAATAATTTTTAATGACCCTAAGGAGAACATTTAGAAGCAATTTAACTATCTTAGAAATGTATAATGTCATGTTGCTCTTCAGTTTGATTATTCTTATCTTCAATGGGAAACATGCTTCTGAAAGTTGAATTTAGAATAAAAAAAGGCAAACATGAGTGAGTATGGGCTGAAAAACCACCCAGGCAAAGTACAGGCTCTGGTCCCAGGGCAGAACAGGCTGTCCTAAACCAAGTTCAAAAGGAGGTGTAGAAATTGAAGGGCAGAGCTGGAGGAGAATCCAAGAGAAGCAGGTAGCATGAGGTGGAGTCTGGAATGCTAGGCCACATTGGATTTCAAGAACAGCTAGTTAACAGGGAAGGCCACCTGACTGGCAGTTCAGGAAAGCAGGAGAAAAGTTTGGCATGATGACAGACTGAGAAAGGCAAACATAAACAGAAGGGTTATTCAGGCATATTTGCAGCTCAGGGTAGGTGGGATAACTGTGGCAAAACCAAGCAGCAGACAATGAGTGTTTGACCAGGTGGAGAGGGAGCTACTAATAACTCGCTAAACTATAATCTAGTTTGTTTTGGGATTGGGTGGGGCTGTGCCTGGTGATGGTTGTGATGTCAGGAGCAACTAGAGAAAGAATGGGGCTGTTTATATCCTCTCCTTTGTTTGGAGGACAAAGTTCTTTTTACTTGTAGGTACCACCAGGCTTATGTTGCTCAAGAGCCTCCCAATCAAATCCAGGGAAAGTATAAGCAAGAGTAGAGCTAAAAGTCCAGTAACTAAGAGAGGAGGCTTGGCTATACTATTATATCAAATAGAAGGGCCAGAGATATCAGAAGTTCTGGGATGAAATCAGAGCCTGCCTTCCTTCCTTCCTTCTTTCATTCATTCAGTGTATATTATGTGGAGGTTCTATGCTAGGTTCTCAGGAATACAAAGACAATAAGACAACAGCCCCTGCTCTCGAACAATTTAGAGACCTTTGGGTAAAGCAGACAAGCTGATTATAATCAAGTGCGGTAAGAAATATGATAAGGATAAGCACAGGGCTCTATAGGAGCATGCAAGGTGATGGTAGGGAGCACAGACCATAAAAAATGACTTTCTGGAGGAGGTGATGACTGAGCTGTGCCAAAAAGGGTGAGTAGGAGGTAGGTAGATAATGGGGGGAGGGGATTATTCTAAACTGAGGTTTGTGCAAATCCTGTGAGTCAAGGGCATGATGCATTGAGGAAACTTCAGAATTTCAGGGTTGCTGGGGCTGGAGAGCCATAGGAGAATCTTGTACGTCATGATTTCTCTGCTATTGATACAGGGAAGTGGCCCCCAAAACTGGGCTCCAGCCTGAAGGCCAAGTGGGTTCTTGGCTTTAGGAAAGAATTCAAGAGCGAGCCAGCAGAGTAAAGCAAAAGCAAGTTTATTGAAGTAACAAAGAAACAGAAGGAAAGCTTGCTTCATAGGCAGAGCAGCAGCTATATCTCAGAAAAACAGAGAATAGTCTTTTGTGAGTTTCCAGGGTCTTATTTTATACTTTCCATTTAATTTATGTTAAGCAGAGGGAGGATTTTTCATAAGATTTCTGGGAAAGGGGTGAGGAGTTTCTGGAACTGAGGGTCCCTCCCCTTTCTAAGTCATATGCGGCATCTGTAAACTGTCGTGGCGCTGTTGGGAGTTTCTTTTAGTATGCTAATACATTATAAACAGGATATGATAAGCAGTGAGTGTAACCTGAGGTCATTTTTCGTGGCCATCTTGGTTTTGGCTGGTTTTGGCTGGTTTTGCCTGGCTTCTCCACCACTTCCTGTTTTATCAGAGACCTTGGTTCAGGTCTTATGACTCGGTTCAAGTCTATGACTTATCAAGGAGGACCTGCGTTTTCCCTATCTCACTATGGTAAGAAACTCAACCACTCACTTTAGGCATCTCAGATCACCTCCAATCATGGACAATAGTGGCTTTCTTAATCGTCTTTGGGCCCTTACCTAGGCAAGCTTACCCTTGCTGGAATTACTGTCTTCTCACCACAAAATAGAGTCCAAGCTCTCTCTCAAATGGCTGGGGGGCAAGGGGGGATGGGGTAGAGAAGGAGAGTATAAATTTCTTCTTTGTTGCACATAAAACTACATGCTGAGATTCTAGCACTCCTCTCACTCAAGTCTTTGGAATGGGGTCACAAACTGGTATATCTTGGTAAGGTCGTGATTATTCTTTCCTTAAGCCTTCCCCTTAGCAGAAGGATATGTACTCATGCCTGTCTAAATAAATAGCAGACTCTGGGGCATGCACTTATAACAATCTTTGGGGTTTCCCCCCCTGTAGGACATATCCTGTAGGTCCTACATTTTGGGGGGCTGAATCCACATTTAACATCCCCTTTTCTGGTTTAAGGATGTTATAGAAAATGAAAATGTCATTTTTTTAGTACTGCTTAGATATTATCTGTGGTGATTGGATTGTTGCTATGAATATTTGAGTTGCTATGAATGCTTGAAAAAGCAAAGTGTGTTATAGTGAAAGTACTAGAATGCTGTGTTAGTCACACTATTCTGATGGTTCTGATGCTAAAATGCAAGTAATGATGCCTCGTTGTGCCCACCTCATGTTGGTTATTTGAAAGATTAAATTACAGAAATCATATGAAAATGAAGTGTCACTAGAATGGTATCCAAACATAAGATGTTATTATTTGAGTTACTCTTTGTCTAGCTTTTGAAAAAAAGTGTTTTTGTTTCCCTTCTGAGATATACCTTTTACTCAGAATGAGTTACCATGGTATTAGAGACACTTTAATGAAAATTGACAAATAAATAAAAAAACTAATAGAATTTTGTCATTTAGGGCTGATTTTAATAATGTCTTAATGCATTAGATAGCATTGAGAACTCTTTTCCCTATCTGTATTTAAGGGCTCTAGTTGCAAATCACTAGATATTTGATTCCATAATTCAACATATTTTGAACACTGAAATAGGTAGCACTTTTTTGAAAGATAATTGCTCTAAAAGAGATTTTCAGCTTTGACTGAGAAAAAGGTATTGGTAATTTCCAAGAATGCTTCAAAAAATGAGTGCAGAATTCAGACCGAAAGCCATCAAAATCAAGATTAGTGGAAGCAGTAGGAATAAGCATAGGAGCAGAGTGCCTGTTCTAATAGTTTAAATGTGCAAAGGAAATGAGAAGTGAGGAAACTGATGGAGGTGGAGAAAGATTTGCAAGATACTATCTTTCAACAAAAGGGTGGTGCCCAATGTACAAGTATTACAAAAAGGGCTCAGATCTTCCCTTCTACAGTTATTAGTATCTGGGATTAAATATCTGCTTCAAGCTTCTGTTCAGTCATCCTCCCTGCTTGTTAGTCTGTTGCAAACTTCCAGAAAGAATCTCTTTGTTTTTGTGGGAAGGAGTATCCTTCTCTCAAAATCACTCACAGGGCAGTGGGACATTGAGTTAGGCCTTGAGAACATCCAAGAACAAATGGCTAGAACAGAGACTTTTTTCTCTTCTGATTTTCCAGTCCTGACTAGAGAAAAAGAGCTGATTTTAATGGCAGAAGTGACCTGCTCCCACAGAAACCTAGGTACAGGGCAGGGTGACGTTTCTTTGTCTCTCCATGCTTAAGGAAATGCATTGTTTACACTCACTGGGGAGCAGTGGACTCTTGATTTCTCAAGAGTTTTATTTCAAATAATATTTCCATAAGTACGAGAACGTTAGAAATGAAGTTAGTAAGTTCAATAAGGCAGCAGTTTCCTACATTTTTATTTAACAAAACTATATAAATATACCAGTGTCATACTAGTGTTACAAAAGAAGCAAGAAAAATTTAAAGCTATTGAATACTTAGTGTAGCTGGGACTTATAACATACTGATATTATGTTAATCTGATGTTTTCAATTAAGTCTTTGTAATTAGTGCCCTCACATAATATAAATCTATTGGGGGAGGGGTGAGGAATAAATTTGAATACCTTCTGCTAATATACACATACACCTGCCCAAAATACTTTTTCAAATGAAAATTCACATGTGTATTTTGAAAATTCTCTTTCAGATACCTTAGTTGTTAAGTTCTAGAACTAAAATACTGAATTCATTGTTTTCTCAAAACATTTAGTTTCATGAATAAGGTACAATAGTGTCGTCAATTGCAGTAGATTGCAGTAGTGAAACACTTGTTGCTTAGATAATCTAAAACTTTAAGCTAATGACTTTTAACTTTGTATTTTATTATGTTACGAAAAGAGGTCAGAGAATTTTGTAGATACTGCCTACATAATCTCATACTTAGCAAATCTTGTTTTGAGGCCAGTGTGATAATGTATATGCTGAACAGATATTTCTTGCTTTCTGGGTGTGGTGAGACGAATGCCTGGAGAGTAACTGGTTTTTTCTGTTGGCCCAGAGGCTTGTGTCTGACTGTTTCTGGAAGGGTGAGTCTGAACCACTGAGTGTTTGGGTATTCTTTCCTGCGGCAGAGTGGTTCTAAAAGGGCTAATCTGACTTTAGGGTATATATAAAATGGAAAAAGCAAACAAAAACCCCTGGGAAGTCCGAGTATGCACAGGATTTTAAATATATGTTAAGGGGGAGCAAGAGCTGCCTCTGAATCAAGCACATTTACAGACTTGAGATCCTTTCAGTACTTGTAGAACCCAAGACTGGACCTAGGGAAGTTTCTTTTTCCTAAAAAAAAAAAAAAAAAAAAAATTGAGGGAAGCCGCAGGTTGGCGGCAGGGGGGCCATGGCTGCCGCGGCCCTGCGAGGTGTCGCGCGCTCTGCGGCCCGCAAGCGCAAGCGGGCTTCTGGGAACTTGGCAGATGCAGATTAGAGACACTCACCAGCGAGCCTCGTTGTTATCCTTCTGGGAACTCATTCCCATGAGATCAGAACCTCTTCGAAAGAAGAAGAAGGTAGATCCTAAAAAAGACCAAGCAGCAAAGGACCGCTTGAAAAAGAGGATCCGAAAACTGGAAAAGGCTAGCCAAAAGTTAATTCCCATTGAAGATTTTATTACCCCTGTGAGATTCTTGGATAAAGCAAGACAGCGGCCTGAGGTGGAGCTCTCCTTTGAGGAGAGCAAGCGGAGAGCTCTGCTTCTGAAGAGGTGGTCCCTGTACAAGCAGCGGGAACATGAGATGGAGAAAGACGCCATCAGGGCCATGCTGGAGGCTCAGCAGGAAGCTCTGCAGGAGCTGCAACTTGAGTCGCCAGAGCTCCACACCGAGGCCATCAAGCGGGACCCGGCCTGTTCCCCTTTGAGAAGAAAGGGCCAGATTACACACTACCAGTCTCTAACTATCAGCCCCCTGAAGGCAGGTACAATGGTATCACCAAGGTGTACACACAGATGGAGTTCAAGAAATAGAATTGCAGGCAGCTGTCCTCAGAACACACTGCTTCTGGGAATCAGAATGACCAAGGTTCAAGTCTGCTTTCCAGAGAGTCAGGCATGCTGTTAATAAATTCAAGTTTAATAAAAAAAAAAAAAAATTGAAGTAGAACCTACATACTGAAAATCAAAAATGTATGTTTATTTATTGAGATAGATACTTAGGTCATTGAATCGTAGCCCTTTGTTTCCCTAATATCAGCATTTTGGGCCCTAAATTTAACTGTGAGCACAGTTTTAGTTGCATCTCATGCTTTTTGATATGCCATATTTTCTGTTATAATTGAGCTCAAAATTTTTATTGTGAATGATTCTTTGACCAATGGGTTATTTAGAAGTGTATTGCTTTTATTCAAACATTTGGGCCTTTTCTAGTTATTTTTATTATTTCTAGCCTAATTTCATAAGATTAATGATTTCAATGCCTTGAAATTTGTTGAGACTTGATTTATGGTCCAGCTTTAATCAATTTTGGCAAATGGTTTGTGTGCACTTGAAAAAACCTATATGCTATAATATTATATACGGCAGTTAAATGAGGCTCATTAATCATGTTAAAATCTTCTAAATCTTATTTTTTTTTTTTTTTTTTGCTGCTTCTTTCCTTTACTGAGATAGATGTATTCAGATCTTCAAATCTAATTATGATGACCCATTTATCCTTTGATTCTGTTAATTTTTGCTTCAAGTACTTTGAGGATATGTTATTAGAGGCATGCAAATTTATAATCATTAAATCAATTTAGTGGATTGATCATTTTATTCATTGCTGCCTCCAGTAATGCTTCTTTTTTTCTTGATATTATTATAGCTGTAGCAACCTTCTTTTGTTTTTGCATTGCATCTGCTTTTCCAATATTTTGTTTTTAATTACTCTGTGTCCTTATGTTGAAGGTGTGTCTCTTGTATGCAATATTGAGTTTTATTTTTCAATTCAGTCTGATGGTTATCTTTAATTGGAGAATTTCATTCAAATTGCTGATATATTTGGGTTTAAATCTATCATCTTATTATTTATTTCCTATTTGTCCTTATTTTTTATTTTCTTCACTTTCTTGACTCTTTTGAATTGATGGATTATTTTTATTTTCTTCTCTATTAATAGCTGATTATATATTATTTTATAATAGTTTCTGGTGGTTATCATCAACATTATGACAGGCATTATTGACTTCATAGACTGCAAAACTTAGTACTTTCAGTTTTACCACTTCCTGAGCAATGTCAGGACATCAGAACACTTTGAGTACATATACTATACTCCTGCCTTTTTTCTTTTACCTATATTTATATTTTAGTCCTTCTCCCTTAAGAGTATCATTGTTTTCTGCAGTTTTAACTATTTATAGGTATCTTACTGTTGCTTTTCATTTTGTCTTGCATTTCTGTATTTCTACCTGGGATTATTTTCCTTCTGTCTAAAGAATTACTTTTAATATTTCCTTTAATGCTGGTTTGCCAGTGATGAATTCTCTCAGTTTTTGTTTGTTTTAAAATTTCTTTATGGCCAGACATGGTGGCTTACGCCTGTAATCCTAGTACTCTGGGAGGCTGAGGCGGGAGGATAGCTTGAGGTCAGGAGTTTGAGATCAGCCTGAGAAAGAATGAGACCCCGTCTCTACTAAAAAGAGAAAAAATTAGCCAGGTGTGGTGGCGAGCTCCTGTAATCCCAGCAACTCAGGAGGCTGAGACAGGAGAATCGCTTGAGCCCAGGAGTTTGAGGTTGCTGTGTCAACCTCAAACCTAATTTGATGCCACAGCACTCTAGCCTGGGCAACAGAGCAATACTCTGCCTCAAAAAAAATTTTTTTTTCTTTATTTCTTTTTCACTTTTTTAAAACAGCTTTACAATTTACAGACCATGAAAGTCACCCTTTCCTTCACTTAATTTTTTCCTCTCTCCTTCATTTTTAAACAAATTGTGGTAAAACACATAATATAGTATTTACCATCTTAACCATTTTTAAATGTATAGTTCAGTAGTGTTAAGTATAGTCACATTGTTGTGCAACCAATCTCTAGAACATTTTCATCTTGCAAAACTTTATTTTTGTTGATTATTTTTCTGGGCATAGAAATATAGCATGAAAGTTACTTTGTTTCATAATTTGTGATGACAAGTCAGCTGTCAGTATTATGTTTGTTATATGGAGGAAATGTTTCTTGTTTCTTTGCCATAAATGATGACTTCATTATTTGATTATCTGTGAATCTATTTCTACTGTATCTTTTGTTGTTATTGTATTGGCTTTTGGTTTTTCGTAATTTGATCTTGTCTCTTGGTGTGCTTAGTAATTTTTGATTAAATGCTGGATATTAGGATAAGAAATTATTGGCATTTGTATGATTTTATATTCCTTCTAGAGAGGATTTATTTTTCTGTTGGTAGGCAGTTAGTATAAGTGTAGTTCCCCTTGATTTAATCAACGAGCAAGATGATTTGTGATGGAATTTCAGTCCATATAAGGTCTGGGATATTTTTGTTTGTTCTCAGTCCTAGGATGTAGCCTTTCTGGGATCTAATTCAAAGCCAAGGTGTTTACATTGCTGGTTCTTGAACGTCAATTTTTATTTCCTCATTCCTGTGAACTTGCTGAAAGCTCTGTGTGGCCACTAGGTCCTATGATGCTTAAAAATTGGCAAATTTATCAAGGGGCGACGTGGATGGGAATGTTATGCTCACATTTATGTGCTTCTCTTCTCCCTGTGGTCTTGACGTGTTGGCTGCCTGGGTTGCTCCCTAGTATCTTCAAATAACTGAGTTTTTAAAATAGGATTTTATGTAGCTTTTTAGTGAGAGTGTTGGTTTGACACATAGCTGTAGGTAGAAGCCCTCTGAAATTTCTTTAGGACAGATTGAAGCTAAAGTATTCAGATTCTCTTACCTAGAAATTCAGGTCTGCTCAGGACCTGTAGGTGGCTGCTCATCTTTCTGGGATCTGCCATCTCTAAGTTTGTATCTCAGTGGAAAAATGGACAAAGGACACTAATTAACATTATACAGAAACAATATACAAGTGAACAGAAAATATATAGACAAATGTTCAACCTCCATCAATATTAAGAAAATGGAAATTGAAACAAAGAAATGATTTTCCTTCATTATATTAAAAAGATTGATTTTCTTATTATTGGTGGGAATGTAAATCAACTCAATCTATATTAATAATAATGACTCCTGACATTTATTGAACACTCATTCTGTGTCATAAGCTGTTTTGAACACTTAACATGTATTATTTATTCTCATAATAATGTTATGAAGTAAATATGATTATTATTAATCCTGTTTTCAGAAGAAAAAACTGATGTTGAGTGAGTTAAACAATGTGCCCAAGGTCACTCTGATGGTCAGTAACTGCACTGAGGTTAGGCCCCAGAGTAGTGCCAACACCCTCCTCCACCAACTTAGACTGTCTCTGAATTCTACTTCTAAGGCTTTCTCCTACAAACTGGTCACACAGATGTACAGAGGCTTGTACAAAAAGATTACCCATAATATTGCTTGTAATAGTTAAAAACTGGGAACAGACTCAATTCATTCACATTGAAATGTAAAAATAAGATCATCCATGTAAAATACCCAAACAATGGAATACTTTGTATCAGTTACTAATAATAAGGTAGATCTAAATTTAATGACATGGAAGAATGTCTAAGATATATCTTTAATAAAGAAAAGGTTAAAACTATTTTGGTAAAAAGATATGTATAGTATGTATATATATAGATAGAAATGTCTGTATTGTCAGACAGCAGATTGTTAATAGTGGTTTCCTCTTGAGAGTAGGATTTGTGGGTGGTGATGAGGGAGGACTTTTGTATTTTAACTTATACATGCCTTGTACTATTTGTACTTTTATATATTGATTATGTATTACTTTTGTATTATTTAAAACATTTTTATTATAAAAGTTTTAAACATACATAAGAGAATAGCATAATGAATTTCCATCATCTAGTACATCATCTAGTACAGCCAAAAATGATCAGGGTTTTAGCTTATTTACTTCACATATAACCTGCCTCTCTTTAAATGCTTTAATGCTCCTAAAATGCTTGAAAGCAAATCCCAGACAGCATAACATTTTCTGACTAGTCCTAATTAACTCAGTATTCATCAATAAGAGTTATAGAAATTTTATTATATAACCATAGAGCCATTATCATACCTTACAAATTGACAATAATTCCTTGGTATCATGTAGTAACAGTCTATAATCAAATTGCCCCAGTTGGCTCAAAAATGTCTTTTTGCAGTTTGTTTACAACAGGATGCAAACAAGTTTCTCATATAATGTTTAATTGTTACATCTCTTTCACCTGTTTTAATCTAGAAAGGTTCTCTTCACTTATTTTTTGCATACCAACTGTCTTATAATTTAATAATTATTAAAAGAAGTAATTCAAACCTGGATTCCCATAGCTACTTAAATTATGTGGCAACCAATGTCTCACATTAAATCTTATGAAAATAAGACATTTTAATGTCTATTTGTAAGTATTTATTTCCCCCCATCATTCATCAATACTGTACTTGTCAATTAATCAGCAAATTTTGAGTGCCTAAGATGGTTTGAACAAAAGCTATTTTGAGGGAATAGCAGCAGAGAGGAGAAATACAAAAGGAAAAAAGACAGAGTCACCAAGTGTTTAAGCTCATAAGTGTAAGAACTGGACTAATCTTAAAGTTATAATATTTTTGCTTTAAATTAGCAATTGAGTTTATCAATCTCAGTTAAAATGGTTATAAATGTATTTTTTGTGACATTCTGCATATAATGTTTCTCGGTAAACCACATCTTTCCTTTTCCTTTGCTTCTCTCTCACTCTCTCTTTCTCTCTCTCTGTCCACTGCCCCTTCCTCCCTCCCTTCTTTCCTTCCTTCCCCTCTCTTTTCTTTTTTTTAAACTCTAGTTACAATTCAAAGTCATTGGTGTAGAAATCAGCAATCTTTCTCTAATATGTTATAATCAATTTTAAATAGCTTTGAAAAGATCAGATAGTTTAAAAGCTTTCAAGACACGCAGGTTGACTTAATTACAATCTCACAGAATTATTCAGGACAACTTAAAAGTATTCAATGCATAATAAATAAAGCTGTGCATCATTGTCTACAGCATTTGAGAAGGAATGCCAAAAGGGAACAGCATTATTCTCCCTGATCCAAGGGGACCTAATTAGCGCTAATAGGGGGAAAAATAGCAAATGAGAGCAGAAGCTCAATATGATATTAGGGAAAATATCCTAATGGACAGACGGATCAGTTAATGGAAAATTCCCAGGAGAAGTAATGTTAATGCAATTGGAGTATGTAATTAAGGGGGGGAGAGAACATGGGAGGAGGAATAAATGTACTGTTTGTAATTCTCTACACATCCCTGCACAGATTGGTTCCTGTTGAGAACATTTCATCTTTATTCTAGAAATAGACTAAAAAAAAAAAAAAAGCTATCATTGGTAGATATATTCTAAGGGAAGGAATCTCTAGAAAGAGAATAGAATAATTAAAACTAGGTTTTGTTTCCATTTCTCTTGCTGATGTTAGAGTATGCATTCTAGAAATTCCCGAATGCTCATATTTCAGTTATTCTCATTCACTCACTTCAGTTTTATGAAAAGTGCTTCATTACAATATTATGATGATATTCTAATATATATATAAATGATATAAATTCGTATAACAGCAAGGTGCATTTAGTCTGTTAGCAAGCTGGAAATAGTGTACCATTTAGAAAAATGTAGCCAAGTTAATGTCTAATTTATACTAAGAATGTACTCTAGAAAGTTGAATCAGTCTGTATTGGTTTAACTTTGGTTCTTGATAGTAGAAATAAGTTTTTACAGCATGAGTGTGCTTTCTGTGATTAATGTTGACTAAGAAGAATGAGAGAAGTGAAACAAATACTTTAAGAGCTTTCTGTTAGGATGGTAATCTAGTTGCTTGTTCAACCAATCCTGGTCTGCAAAATAACAGGTTATCTTGTATTACTAAACACAGAATATAATTTTCTATTGTACTTACTTTTTACATTATTTGGTAGAAAATTTGAAATTAGAGAGAAAGCTGAAACACCTCAAGAACTTCAACAAAGCCCTTTTAATTAAGCATGGGCATATTAACCAGGGGTACAATGCATAATTATTTCTAGTTTGTATTAGCTGAATCAAATTTTTTTACATTTAATAAAAGAGACAAATTTAGGACTCAATATTTAGTTTTCACAGATCAGCAATATGCATTCAAACTTACTGTATTAAACTTATCCTCAAATCTTCATTTTGCTCTGTTGTATAGACATGGCCAAAGCATTTAGAGTTAAGCCAAGTTTCCAAAGCAAGATTTGTTAAAAGGCCCGAGGGCTATTTTGAAAGGTTGCAAACTAATTAGAGGGAAGTGCCTATATAAGTGCACTTATTATACTTGTACTACACCCATAAGAAGGTGAATTTGTTTATTTATGCTTGCTGACCATAATCTAGGACACTGCTACACAGTGTTAGGGTTTTCCTCATGCCCCATCTATGCACTATGTTTGATCTTTTTTGCGTCAGAATGTCTGATTCACAGGGTGTTCACAAATCAAAACCATCATCTCAATCAGTAAACTTTATTCTTCCCTGGGCATAAAGCCATGTTCCTTATAGAGTCAGAGCAATTATTCCTGCAATTACAGAATTGCATCTTTTTCTTTAGCAATATGTCTGCTAAATTATATTCATTACATAATAGCATTGCTTATTGATATCAAAATAATACTAAATTATGAGTTCCTTAATACTAAACTTATAGTAAAGTATGAGCTCTTTAAGGCAGAGACCTTATTAATCACTTTTGTATGTCTGGCATACAGAGTAGGCCTGGCACAAGGTAAAACTGATGACCTATAGTATAGATATGATAAAACTGTTACCGTCCAATTGTTGTCAATGGATTTCTTGACCCACTGAATAGCTAGAATGCTGGGTACCTAATGTCTTGTTAACACTTTCAAAGGTTGGGGTTATATCGCAGCCCACAGTGAAATGCGCTGTTTTGTGCTTTTAAACTTAAACTTCAGGAATAGTGGACTCCTACTCCAGGATCCCTAGAAATGGTCCTTCTTAAATTGATTCAAGGCTTTCATGTTAAAGAGTAGCAATTTAACATTTCACTGCTTCCAAAACAGTGGTCATTCAACATTATACTATTTCGCTAAGGTGCAAAATAAGACTATTAGTGACTTAAGTATTGTAATTCCAAATCTCTCTTTATTTCAGGCTTTGCAAACTCTTTAGAAGTCAGGAAGTTGATATTAATGTTAGTATTTCTTAATACTGGTGCTAAGTTTGAAACTTCAAGTGAAAAAACTCATGCTTAGAAAGTGCAAGTGGGGAGCAGAAGGCTTGGTTTACTAGAAGTCTCTGGCATCCAAGGGAGCCTTGATTTGATGTCTAGTACCTTGTCAGCCTGGTCCAGTGCCACATTGGACTTACAGGTAAGAGGAGTTGAGAATAGGAGTGTCTAAGACATGAGGACACTAAGCATCTCTCTCTGCCTTGGTCTCTAGGCTTGAAGCCAAAAAGGAAGAGGCATTGTCCCCTTTTAGGAGGGAACACAACATGGCTTTGGCAAATTGAAGTTTCTTCCAGATAGCTCTCTGCATTTAGCATCCAGAGAATTTAGCAGCATGGCTGCTCCTATTCAGGTAGAAGAAGCACAAGAGATTTGCTACTGGGGACTCCCAGGTAGAACTGGAGAGATTTTGAGAACATCTGTGGATCCCAAAATTGTGACTGGGGGGACAAAGTCAGAAGAAATATGGGTTGTTACTATTAATATGCCTTAATTCTATTCTCTAGGTGGGTATTATAATGTATGGTGAAATATGGGCAACATATTCTGGTTAGCTTAATTTAAAATACTGTATTTTGAATTCAGTTTAATGAGGTACAAGAAAGAAAAAAATGATAAAATCAACTACTCATCAACATATTTTTATTTTAAAAAGATCTCTTGTTTTGCACAAGAATGATTTCCCTGCTACTTGACTATTTTTAAATGATGAAAACTTTGCTGTGACTTCTAAGTGCTAATTAATTCCAAAGCTCTTGCAGATCTGTAAATGGTAAAGAATGCAGAGGACAAGATTTAGAAAAATATTGTCTACCTTTAAGTTCATGTTGGCATATAATAGATTATCTTTCTATTGCTATGCTTTCCTCATTTGTTCTTGAGAAATAAAATAGAGCCACTGACTTGAAAATGTTAACCTAAAGAGATTTTATGTCAGAGTATACTATTAAGGGGTGGTAGCCTGTAAATGCTATTACTCATTTCTTTGTGAATAGGTACAATTTAACTGTCATAAACATTGGTGACAATTCTCTAAGCATGTGCCACCTGAATCAGGCATTGCTTTAGTTTATAGAAGTCGGCTTTCACAAATCTTGATTTGGGTTCCTCTCACAGTGGCCTTTAGTGTCTAGAGCCTGTCAGAGTAACTAACAGGGAGGGTAAGTTCATAGATCCTCAGTTTGGCTACGGAGGGCACAATCTCCAGATATCATGATCCTTTACATAAGATTATGTGTTGTTTGAGGACATGAATATTTCTCAACTGGGTGTAACATCACATAATAATAATAATAATAATAATAATAATAACAATAATAATAAATGTATTAAAATCATGCCTTCTGAGAAACTGCAGGCCCTATTTTCCCAAGTGACTTCATTTATTACTCTGCCATTTTCTCAAAACAGGTCTAATTTTTATTTTCATTATTTTTCTAATAGTCTTTGGATTTTTAAACTTTTTACTGGCGTCTGAAACAATTTTCCCTGTTGAAAATGAAAGTTACCTATCTTTCCTTCTAAACTATTAGTATTAGCTTTTCCCTCCTGTATCTCATTGTTTCTCCTTCTCTTGGCAATGGAATTTTTTGCTTGTACCAGAAGAGACCTAGTCTGGAATTGAGGGCATATGAAGATTCTGGCAGGTAGAAAAGGGCCTAGGGAAGTATTTAGGATTTAGTAACGAAAGTCCTTGAAATTACACTTAGGAAAGTCAACATGTTGAAATATAAATGTTTAGGCCGGGCGCGGTGGCTCATGCCTGTAATCCTAGCACTCTGGGAAGCCGAGGCTGGCGGATTGTTTGAGCACAGGAGTTGGAGACCAGCCTGAGCAAGAGCGAGACCCTGTCTCTACTAAAAACAGAAAGAAATTAGCCAAAACAACTAAAATATATAGAAAATATTAGCCAGGCATGGTGGCTCATGCCTGTAGTTCCAGCTACTCAGGAGGTTGAGGCAGGAGGATCGCTTGAGCCCAGGAGTTTGAGATTGCCGTGAGCTAGACTGACGCCGCGGCACTCTAGCCTGGGCAACAGAGTGAGGCTATGTCTCAAAAAAAAAAAAAAAAGTTTTTATAGGTGATTATTTTATCTTGATAGAATAGCTTCCTTCTCAAAAAGCCATAAGGAAGCCAATAAAGATAAGGTTAAGTATAGCTATATTGAGTTGTTCAAGAGAAAAAAACACATTGACAACTTTATTTGGTAATCTTAAAACAGATGACAAAATCAGAGTTATTCACATAATTTGGTTTGTGGTACTACTATTGCCTATGTAATCAAGCAGAAAATAAATGGCTCTCTTTCCACAAGTAATAAAAATGCTGCAGTTGCATATTAGGAGTCTGGACATAGATGAGCAAGTTTATGTTTAATTTGTGGGCATATAGAAATCATCATTTCAGTGGATAGACTTTATATCCATTTAATATCTACCACTTCCATGGATATATTTTTAATTATAAGTATCATCTGGGAGTAGCAATTAAAAGACTGCAGAAGGCAATTGAAACTTTGGTGTACACAATTATTAATTATATTAAATAAAATTTATTTCAAGTTTAATATGTGTCAAGTATAATTTAAGTACATTAAATGCACTTTGTTATTGTAATTTAGGGTCATATAATCATTGTTCAGTGTATGTATGAAATTCATTCAGTCTCCACAGCAGAGATATTTTAACCTCATGTAGATTATGGACTCTTTGAGAATTTGTTTAAATCTATAGACTTTCTTGAGGAAAGATGCAAATATGTACATGAACACAAATGTTTGCATATAATTTTAGGGGATCCATGAATCCCCTGAAGCCTGTTCCTGGATTCCGACCTCACGAATCCCTGTTCTGGATGTCTTAGAATAGTGCTTATAGAATGCCATTACAATAACATTTTGGTTTCCAAACTCCTACTTATTTTAATCAATATTTGGCAGCTTAGAATTTAAGGATAGAATTTTGATTACCCTGTTAAGTAAATTATATTGTATGAAGAGTATATTGTTATCCTCAGGAAATAACTGGAAAATATAATATATGCCAAGAATGTCAACTGAAGAATTATTTATATTAAGGTAGAGCTAGAACACAATTCAAATGTCCAGTAATAGAGTATAGGTTAAATAAATTATGATACAACAAAATGTCATGAAGCTATTTGCAGTGAAGACATACATTAATATTTAATATCTACAGCATATCACTGTCAAAAAAGCAGGCTTCTAAGCAGCATATGTACTATGTTGTGAAAAATATATAGACTTATGGAAAAAGTCTGGAAAAGTCTTTAGTTTGATTCTTAAAATATTCAAGTTAGCTTGAGTAAAGAGATCTCATTGATGGGCTATGTATGAAACTTTAAAGAAAATCTGGGAATGCAGGAACTGAAGCCATTATATAGCTGACATCATGAAGTCTGGAGCTAGAGGTAGTTCTGAATTTACGGAGACTCTAGAGAATCAGAGTTTAGGGTCTTCTCTTCAATATTCCCTTTTCATGTGACTCAGTCACACTGTAAATGTGACTCCGAGCTCCTTTCTGTTCCACTTTCAAGTGGCGTGGGCATGATACAATATTTGCTCCTTGTAAATTTAACTTTAATAAAATTTTGGAAACCAAAATGTTATTGTAATGGCATTCTATAAGACAGTGTGGTTTCTCCATTTCATAACCATTTGGTTTCAGACCCTATTGCTAAAACCACTGTATTTTTATTTATTTATTTATAATTATTATGGGTACATAATATACATATATCTTTGTTAGGTACATGTGCTGTTTTGATACAGGCATACAACGTGAATTCATCAAATCAGGGTAGTTAGAGTATTCATCACCTCAGGCATTTATCATTTCTATGTGGTAGGAATATTCCAATTCCACTTGTTTAGTTATTTTAGAGTATACCCTAACTTATTGTTGATTATAGTCAACTTGGTTGTGCTATAAAATATTGTTCATTCTATCTAACTGTATTTTTGCACCCATTAGCCATTCCCACTTCATCCTCCCCTTCCTGCTACCCTTCCCAGTCTCTCTGATAACCATCATTCCACTCTCTGTCTCCATGATATCAATTCTTTTTAATATTTAGCTCTCACATATGAGTGAGAATATGCAAGATTTGTCTTTCTGTGCTTGGCTTATTTCACTTAACATAGTGTTCTCCAGTTTCATGCATTTGTTGCAAATGGTGGGATTTCATTCCGTTTTGTGGCTATATAATATTCCACCGTGTATATGTACCACAATTTCTTTATCCATTCATCCATTGATGGACATTTAGGTTGATTTCAAATCTTGGGTATTGTGAATAGTGCTGCAATAAACAAGGGAGTGCAGATATCTCTTTCATATACTGAATTTCCCTCCTTTGGGTATATATATACTGAGCAATGGGATTGCTTGGTCATATGGTAGTTCTATTTTCAGCTTTTTGAGAAACCTACATACTGCTCTACACAGTGGTTGCACTAATCTACATTCCTACCAACAGTGTATGAGGGTTTCCCCTTTCTCCACATCCTCGCCAGCATTTGTTACTGCCTGTGTTCTTGATAAAAGCCATTTTAACTGGGATGAGATGATATCTCCTTGTAGGTTTGATTTGCATTTCTTTGATGACTAATGCTGGCAAGCATTTTTTTGTATACCTGTTGGACATTTGTATGTCTCCTTTGAAAAATGTTTATTCAGATCCCTTACCCATTTTTTAATCAGATTACTTAATTTTTTCCTCCATAGTTGTTAAAGCTCATTATATATTCTAGTTATTAATCCCTTGTCAGATGAGTAGTTTGCAAATATTTTCTCCCATTCCATGGGTTGTCTGTTCTCTTTGTTGATTTTCCTTTGCTGTGCAGAAGCTTTTTAGCTTGATGTGGTCCCATTTGTCCTGTTTTGCTTTGGTTGTCTGTGCTTTGGGGGTACTACTCAAGAAGTCCTTGCCCAGACCAATGTCCTTAAGCATTTCCCTAATGTTTTCTTTTAGCAGTTTCATAGTTTTAGGTCTTAGGTATGTCTTTAATCCATTTTGATTTGATTTTTGTTTGTGGTGAGAGAAAGGGTCTAGTTTTATTCTTCTGTGTATGGATATCCAGGTTTCCTAGCACCATTAATTGAAGAGACTGTCCTTTTCCTGCTATATATTCTTGGCACACTTGTTGAAGGTTGCTTCACTATAGATGTGTGGATTTATTTCTGGGTTCTCTATTCTGTTCCGTTGGTCTATGTGTCTGCCTTTACGCCAGTACCATGCTCTTTTGGTTACTACAGCTCTGTAGTATAATTTGAAGTTGGGTAATATGATTCCTCCAGTTTTGTTCTTTTTGCTTAGGATGGCTTTGTCTCTTTTGGGTCTTTTGTGGTTCCATATAAATTTTAGGATTATTTTTTCTATTTCTGTGAAGAATGTCATTGATATTTTGATGGGGATTGCATTGAATGTGTAGATTGCTTTGTTAGTATGGACATTTTAACAATATCGATTCTTCCAATCCATGAGCATGGAACATCTTTCTACATTTTTGTGTCCTCTTCAATTTCTTTTATCAATGTTTTATAGTTTTCATTTTAGTGATCTTTCACTTCCTTGTTTAAGTTTATTCCTAGGTATTTTATTTTATTTGTAGCTATTGTAAATGGGATTACTTTCTTGGTTTCTTTTTCAGATTGTTTACTGTTGACATATAGAAATGCTACTGATTTTTGTATGTTGATTTTGTATCCTGCAACTTTACTGAATTTGTTTATCAGTTATAATAGTTTTTTTTTTTTGTGTGTGTAGTCTTGTGGTTTCTCTAGATATAAGAACATATCTTCTACACACAAGGGTAATTTGACTTCTTCCTTTCCAACATGGATGCCCTTTATTTCTTTCTGTTGTCTAATTGCTCTAGCTAGAACTTCAGTACTGTGTTGCATAACAGTGGTGAAAGTGGGCATCCTTGCCTTGTTCCAGATCTTAGAAAAAAGGCTTTCAGTTTTTCCCCATTCAGTATGATACTAGCTGTGGGTCTGTCATATATGGCTTTTATCGTGTGGAAGCAAGTTCTTTATATACCTAGTTTTTTGAGAGTTCTTATCATGAAGGGATGTTAAATTTTATCAAATGTTTTTTCAGCATCAATTGAAATGATCATATGGTTTTTGTCCTTCATTCTGTTGATATGATACATCATATTGATTGACTTGCATATGTTGAACCACCCTTGGATCCCTGGGATGAATCCCACTTGATCATGATGAATAATCTTTTTAATGTACATTGAATTTAGTTTGCTAGTATTTTGTTGAAGACTTTTATATCTATGTTCATCAGAGATATTGGCCCAAAGTTTTCTTTTTTGGTTTTATCTTTGTCTGGTTTTGGTATCAGGGTGATTCAGGCCTCCTAGAATGAGTTCAGGAGTATCTCCTTCTCTATTTTTTGGAATAGTTTAAGTAGGGATGGTATTAGTTCTTTGAATGTTTGGTACAATTCTGCAGTGAAGCCATTGGGTCCTGAGCTTTTCTTTGATGGTAAACATTTTATTACTGCTTCTATTTCATTACTTATTGTTGGTTTATTCAGGTTTTGGATTGTTTCCTTGTTCAATCTTGGTAGGTTGTATGTGTCTAGGAATTTATGCATTTCTTCTAGGTTTTCCAATTTTTTCTCATATAGTTGCTCATATTAGTCTCTAATGATACTTTGGATTTCTGCATTGTCAGTTATAATGTCTCCTTTTTCATCTCTGATTTTATTTATTTGAGGCTTCTCTTTTTTTTCTAAGTTAGTCTGGCTAAAGGTGTGTCAATTTTATCTTTTAAAAAAAACCTTTTTGTTTCATTGGTCTTTTTGTATTTTTTTGTTTCAATTTCATTTATTTCTGTTCTGATCTTTATTGTTTTCTTCTACTAATTTTGGATTTGGTTTGCTTTTGTTTTTCTAAGTTTTTGAGATACATTGTTAGGAAAGAGTATGCACGAGAAAATTAATAGTGGCTATCTCTGGGTGGAAGTATGATACAGTAAGTCCTCACTTAACATCATCAATGGGTTCTTGGAAACTGCAACTTTAAGCAAAGTTACATATATAACAAAACCATTTTTAGCATAGACTAATTGATATAAAGAGTTAAGTTCATACCACATATTTCTGGTCACAAAAACATCACCAAACTTCTAAAGAAAGACCCCAAACACTTCTAATGTAAAACTCCAAAATAAATTTGAGCTACACATACATTGAAGAAAGATTTATACAAACAAGAAAGATAATTATTTACCAATTTTTGGTGAACCAGTGAGTGACAGAGGTTGTAGTGGTGGTGGGATAAATCAAGGAATAAATGTTTGCAAAGTGAAAACTGTAAGGAGCACCTCCTCGAACCAAGCAGTTCAAAAATAATCATAAATATGGTGGGCTTTCTGAGTGCTTTTGTATCACATCATTTATTGTACATTTCTATGATAATCATAGACTTGACAAATTTTTATTTTACAATAATTTGTATTCATTCATTCATTAATCATTCTCCAACCTGCTTATTCCAGTTCAGGGTCACAGCTAACCAGAGCCCACCTCGGCCACTCAGAGCACAAGAGGGGAATTCACCCTGGACAGGATGCTGTCCCAAGCAGGGAAGACTCACACACACACCCACACTCACTCACATGGGGACCGTGTAGATGTGCCAATTCACCTAACATGCACATCTTTGGGATGTGGGAGGAAACCAGAGTACCTGGAGAAAACCCACACAGACATGGGAAGAACATTCAAATGCCACACAGACAGTGGCCCCAGCTGGGAACTGATTTTTTTCTTGTCAACATTATAACCAGAGGATACTATTTGAGGAAGTGCTATAAATGATTTTATTAAGAAATTTTTTTTTGCGTGTTTCTCTATTTTCTAACGTCTATATTTATTATGTAGGTCTTGGGAAATGAAGAAATATCAGTACAATGTGATTTATACATTTTCCTCCATAGTTTGTAGTTTTGGTCTAATTCAATTTGGTAGAGTTTTCAAATTCTAGCAGAACAACGTTGCTTTGGAAAAGAAGAAATATACTGGGGAAAAAAAGAAAAGAAAAAAATTAAACAAGTGTTTGTATTTCAACCAATCAGAGCCAGTACTGGGTACCATTTTGAGTTGCTTGGTTTTATAGCAAGGCATGTGGTGGAGCTTGGGAGATACAGAGATAGATACTCTAAGACAGTCTCTGACTTTAAGTTCAGTTCAGCAAATCTTTACTGCGTGCTCTAATGTACACTAGAGATCCAGAGATGGTAAGATACAATCACTGCCTCCTCAAAGAGCTAGCAATCTACTTAATTATAGGAATAGGAAAATACAATTAATAATGCAAAGCAATATATGTGAAGTGTCAAATGAGTGACCTGAGAGTTCAGAGGAGTGAGAAATCACTTCAGGTTAGAATAAATTTAAAAAGTCTCATGAGAGATGTGGGATTTGGATGCGAAATGCTTGTGTAAATGAGGGTGTGATCGAAGGAATTATTTAATAGGGATAATAGCTAGCAAAAGGTGTATTGGAGGGAAGGCCCAAGCCATGTTAGGGAACATGAGTAGACTTCTTGAGTGGCTCATGTTGTAGAGTGGTGGCAGATACAATTGGGATGATAAGCAGAGATGAGGTCTCAAAGACAGCTTTTCTAATACACTCTCATAAAATGTTTGAAATTAGTTTTTTTCTCTTTTAAGTTTTCAGTTTAACTATTTAAGCTTCCTTGGACTGACAAACTTGACTATGTCTGATAAGGAGATGGTAATTCTGTTCTATACCTGCCTCTCAGCTCTCACCCATCCATGAACCCAGGTTCTTAGAATTCTCTGTAATGAATGGGAGCCCAAAGACCTTCTTCATCTAACATTGGCTTTCGTATGTTGTCCTGGCATTCTGATCTAGAAATCATGTCATTTTGAACCTTTGTTTGGACTTTTTTTCCACTCTGGCCTCTGAATGTAGTTTTTCCATTCCTGGCTGTTTTCCACAGTTTGCTATCCTCTTCACGTTGCTGGATGTCCTGACTCGGGCTATTGGCCTGGCTTAGGGCATGATAACAAGATACTAACTTTTGATTCCCAATTCCAAGGTCTTCCTTCCAGATCCTATTCTATGGTACTCAGTTATGATCCTTGTAGAGGGAAATTTGGCATAAAATGGAATCCTCCTTGTCCTATCTTGCAAAATTTATGGATGAAGTACTAAAGTGGTATATACGTGTTTAGATAAATTAGCTCACAGAAAGGCAAGTTCATAGCATAGTCCCCATGGACAGTGTTATAATGATGTCCATTTCATACACTGGTTTATAAATCTGATATACATTGTATTAGGATGGCAATTAATCCCCCCAAATCAGTTTTACAAATGTTTTAAAATATTATTCTATGCTACCTGCTCTCCTTGTTTATCCTCCTCAAGTCCCACCATTTTTTAAAAATAAAGAAAACGAATATATTTTCTAAGGTAGCATATTGAAATATGTTCACATTAACACTAAATTATGCTAATGGGTATGAGTGGAGACAGCAGGAAAGGACATTGGTCCATCAATAAATGTAATGTCTTGGTCAGTTTCTGCCTTACTCAGCCCTACTCAGGTGTAAATACAGAAGATCTTCTTCTCTCAGCAGGCTGCTCTCCTGCTCAGCTCTAAACTCATGCTGTCCAAGGCAATAAGTCTGTCATTGGGCTCAGATGTAGCTGGTGATGGATCTGGAATGAGTCCAAGTTGAGTACCCCTGGGAACCCCCCGTACCCTGCCATATCCAGTTTGCCTAAGCCTTATGACAAAATTGTTTCCATGATTTCCTTTTCTGTACTCTAGTTTCACCTTCAGGGCAGTTGTTATGCTTCTAACTCCATCCAGCCCTCTTGGCTGGACCCTATACTTTTCCTACACACTGTCAACCGCTTTCCTGAGAATTCCCTCTAGAACCCTTCTAAGAATGATAGAACAACCCAGAACCACAAAACTGATGTGACTCGGGTTCTAAGGAGGGCCACCTAAACTTCCATATCAGATTAATTGACCTGGAGTTTGAGATGTTTGAAGTGTTACTACTTCATGCTTAATCCTGAAGGGCATATGAAGAAATAAGAATATATTTACTTTAGTTACTACTTATTGAGTTCTAAGTGTTTAAAGGAACAAGCAAAATAAATGTTTAAGGAGTTAGATGTACATTATCTTCTTCTGGTGTGTAACACAAGAATTATTATTTATCCAAAAGAATATGAGACAACTGATTCACAATTTATAACTACACTATTTTTTTCTGTACAGTGACTTTTAAATATCTAGTGATCTCTAAAATTATATTTTCAAAAGAGTACTGAGTTTTTATATGAGTAGTATTGGACCAGATATCCACCAAGACCATGTTCTTCTAGAAAATATTTGATGCTTCCCATAATTCACCTACTATGTTTATTGAACACCTACTAAATGCAAGGTACTCTTCTTCTCTATGCTGTAAAAGATATAAAAATGAGTATGGGGATGTGTAAGGGACATAAAAATGAGTAAAGCATGGTTCTGGCACTTTAGTGTGGAGGAAATAAGACATTTACATGTACACAGGAGCACAGAGCATGGTAGGCAATACAATCTTTAAAGGACAAGAAAGCAGTTTTAATAATAATGGCATGATCTTAGCTCCTGGCTAACATAAAGAGGAACTATATCTCAAGATACAAATTATGACTGGCCTAATTGTCTCCATCAATTTGAAGGAAAAAATGCTCAGGTGTGCAAACAGATGCTAATATTCTCCTGGGAGCACCTAATCTGCGCCTTTTTATGGGCGTGGAGAATGCCCATGGATTTCAGTTGGCATTACTTTAAGAACCAAGTGGCAGACCTTTTCTCAAACCATATTCAACTATGCATGACCTCTGCCTGAGAGTTCTTCAGCAGCCAACCTAGTGAATGATAAAATCCACCTCTTCATGTCCAGATAATTTGGGGAACATTTCATCACTTAGCTTCACAGTGTGAAGAACATTAATAATTCAGTGGTTTGTGTACATTTCCATTCATTCCCTTTGTGAAGATATTGACACTGCATAAGAATGGGGGAGGGGTGGAGGGGTTGGAAAGACTTGAGTCCTGGGTTGGGGTCATGTTCTTGTCATGTCTCTTTGCCACCCTGTCTCCATGCCCTCTTTTCTTCCAGAATGTCTGTGACTGCAGCAACAATGGGGTGAACATCTGGCTGAAGAAATGGTGGGCTTTATTAGTACCTATGCCCCTTACTAATGATATCCTTCATGCTAGGTCTGCCTGGGTTATTCAGTAATCTTTTTTTTTTTTTTAAAAATTTTCTTTTCTACACTTTGGCGTTAGTAAGAATAAGGTTTAGTGTAAAATTGTTTCTTCTGGGTTGAAACAAAGATTTTAAAAAATGCAGATTTTGGGAGGGAAGATTCCAGACATGAGGTCTCTTGAGAGTGACCCATCTGTGAAAAAATTATATTTCTGTTTGACTAGAGTTCTGGCAATAGCAAAATGGAATGCCACTGCAAGCCATTTATTCTGTCTCACTGGACAGAATAAATTGTTTCCTAATTAGAGTTATGTCATGACATGAACTGTAAAATGTGGTAGCAATAATTTACTCTCAGCTTAAAGCAATGACAGAAAATCTGCTTTTACAAAAAGCATTTCTTTTGCAACCAGACTGTGAGATAATGTTAAAAAGAGGAACTCTCCTGCAATACTATTTTTTGAAATTTTTTCCTCTATATACTTTTTTATTAATTTTTACTTTCTTTTACTTCAAATTTTTTATAAATTTTTTATTTTTTGACTGGCCTGGAGCACATGGCCTCAGGAGAGCCTAAGAAAATGTGCCCTGCAATACTATTTTTACACATTAATTTACACTACATGTTTTGTAATATTTTAAAAGAACTGATTAAAAAGTATTTTATGTGTGTGCTTTTGAATAGCATAATTTTTCAATAAGTAAATCAGAGTTTCTTGAACATAATCTCATTTATCATTTTTTGTCCTTTTAGATCATTGACATAATTGCTGCCTTTAGGATGAATTCCATGGTATAGGAAACTTGCCTATCAGACATTAAAACATATATATGTATGTAGCAAATATGCACATACACACTCTGTATATATTAAAAACATTAATATAACATTAGAGAATTAGTATGTGACAATTGTGGAATTTCTGAAATGATATACAAAAGGATTATTCTAAATGATAAGATAGTTGGCAATCTAATTAGATTTCCACACTGTATCTTTCATGAACATAAACTCCAAATAGATTTAAGATCCAGACATTTAAACAAATGCTATATCCAAACTATAAAAATGCTAGAAGAAAAGGAATGAAACATATTTTAATAATTTGAGAAGAGGAAGGATTTTCTTAGCATAATAGGAAAACTAGAAATCATAGAAGAAAATATCAACATAATTAAAATACAAAGCCTTTTATTTGAAAAGGTAAAAATAAAGTTAAAAGGTAAGTGAGAGATTGGGAGAAAAATATATGCAACATATGTAAAGACAAAGATTAATATCTAGAATATTTTACTAATAAGTAATCTAGTAATAAGAATGAAAAAGACAATCATCCAACTAGAAAACTGACAAAGAATATAAACAAAAAATTCATGCAAGAGGGAATATAAACATCCAATGTTTGTGAAAATGATTCATTTCAGTAACAAACAGATGAAAATTAAATAATAACAAGATGCAATATTGCCCTCCTCATTGGCAACATCTCAGTTGATCACATCACACCTGGTGAGGGAAAATGGGCACTCCCATGTTGCACTGATGAGAGTGAATACAAGTATAGCTTTTAGTAAGGCAAATTGACATCCACCAAAATAAAAAAATATGCATGACCTTTGACCAAGAAATTTCACTAGGAATTCTGCTTCTAGGGTTCTATCCTACAGAAATACTACGTCAGGACTGGGGAACCTTTTCATGTTGGAAGGCTGCGTTAATTTAGCTGTAATCAAATAAGGCTGTATTTAAGAAACTTAAATTAATATACTTAAAAATGTATATTATTTTGTAAAAATCTAACTACTATGTACTTAATGATTTCAAAAATTAAAACTATTTGTTAGTTTTAAAGTTAACTAACCTTTTAATGACTTTGTTGTGTCTGCTTTTTGTTGGAAAGCATTTGAATTTTTGCTTGCAGCATGGAAGTCTGCCGTTTCAGTTGATCCTCTAGATGGGTATCAATCATTTGTGATCTTAAGGGTGTCTTGATTTGGGCTAGGAGAATATAGATTCGCATCAATAAGTGGTTGAAGAGCAAGAAAGCATTTTTTGGGCATGTTGCTAAAGGCATGGGTATTCTCCACTTTTTCGTATTTCAATTGGATCTTTCTTAGAATCAAACAACAACTTTAAAATGTCATGGGAGAGCTCAGTCAATTCCATCTGTAGTTCTTTAGGTGCCTTGGTGATATCAACTAGGCAAGGCTGAAATGCTAATTTGAGTGTGATGTCATGATTCTCAAAGTCAGTGAAACTTTCATTGTCTTCTCCAATGAATAGGTCTATAACAGCTGCGTATTCTTCAACTGTTTCGCATATATCATCCTGCTCATCAATGACCTTTGCTAACTGGAGAAAATGTTCATCTGAAATTTCCTTTTGAAGAAGTGTTTGGAAAAAGATAGCTTTTTTAGAAATGCTTGGATTTTTTTTTGTCACATGTATATAGACTTAGTTTTACCTTGCAAAGAAATATTCAAGTTGTTTTGATTTGACATGATTTCACACAGAAATGCTGCAATCCTGTAGAAATCTTCTTTCAATACTTCACATTGCTGATTCCATTCTTCATAAAATTTAACTATCTGTTCTCACAGAGATAAAATTTTGGCTAACACTTGTCCCTGGGATAGCCAAGGCACTTTAGCATGATACAGCAAATCTACACTGAATACCTCATCATTCAACTTTACCATGTTATGAAACCGACTGCAATTGCATGAATATAATTAACAATACTTATAACTTGTTGCAAATAGGAGCTTTAGCACAGAGATTTTGCTGATACAAGATACAATGAAAAGAAAGAGAACGTCTGAATCTGTTAATACTTTTTTAATCTGTGCAATAAACCCTTCATGTTTTCCTGTCATGGAAGGCGCACCGTCTGTACATATGCTCAGTAAATTTACCAAATTCAGTCCGACTTCATGATACTTATCTTGACAGTTGTTGAAGATATCTATTCCCTGTGTTCTGTTTGTAATAGTGCCCAAAGCAAGTAACTCTTTGTAGCAAAGAAAATCTTCTGTTATGACCCCAATGAAGTATAAAACCTGCACTGAGTCACTAGTATCAGTTGATTCATCCAAAGCAATTGAATAATGTATATTTTCATTTTGAAGTATTACATGAAGTTCTGTTAAGTTGAAGTCTAATTCATGCTGCCAATCAGTTATGGTTCTTCTGGAAAGAGGCAGTTGTTTGTACTTTGAAACATTATCGGGGTCTAAGCTTCCCACAACTTAGACAATGCATTCATTCACAATTTCTACATCACCGAATGGCTTCCCTTTTTTCCCAAGTTTATAAGCTATAAGTTGTTTCATGGCATTATTTCCAGGTCTTACTGCTGCTTGAAAGGATTGTCTTTACTTTTGCTTTTCATATTTTAATTTCTGCAATACAACCTTTTGTGTCTCTCCCTCTAATTTAAAATATTTGTCATCCTTATGAGTGTTATAATGCATTAATGAACACTGAATTTCTTCATATAAAAAATACATGTCTAAGGATGCTCATTGCAGTGTTGTTTACTAGTCAAAAATTGGGGAAAGGCGGAGGGGTGGGAAGGCCCACCAAAGCCTGACGGGGCTTCTGGGAAGGGACTGGTTCCCACCCCCTACCTTTAAAAAAAAAAAAATGGGGAAAAATTCCCAATCAATAGGAAAACAATTGAATCAATTACAGAATATTCATTGAAGGAAATTCATGTAGCAGTTAAGAAGAAAGACGCAGATTCATATGTACTGACTTGGGAAACTATATTCATTATAAGTAAAACAAAAAGCGCACTGCAAAACCATATTCGTAGCCTGATTCTATTTTCATTTTGGAAAACAACAACAAAAATATTTATTTCTATAAGCATAGAACAAAATCTGGAAAAATATAAAGTAATCTTCTGAACATGGCTATAGAGGTGGGGCTGAATAGGCAGGAGAAAAGGAAAGGAGGAATTTCTCTTTTCATATACAAAAATAAATAATTAAAAGCAGGATTATATGGCCAGGTGTGGTGGCTCACACCTGTAATCTTAGCACTCTGGGAGGCAGAAATGGGTGGGTCACTTTAGCTCAGGAGTTTGAGACCAGCCTGAGCAAGAGCGAGACCCCATCTCTACTAAAAATAGAAAAACTTAGTGGGACGTGGTGGCCTGCACCTGTAGTTCCAGCTACTCAGGAGGCTGAGGCAAGAGAATAGCATGAGCCCAGGAGTTTGAGGTTGCTGTGAGCTAGGCTGATGCCAGGACACTCTAGCACAGGCAACAGAGTGAGACTCTGTCTTAAAAAAAAAAAAAAAAAAAAGTGGGATTATGAGTGATTTGGGCTTTTTTTTTGAGACAGGGTCAAGCGATCTTTTGCTTTTTTCTATTTAATATCTTTTTTGTAATAGACGTGCATTACTTCTGCATTCAAAAAACAAATGGGGCCAGGTGTGGTGGCTCACGCCTGCAATCCCAGCACTTTGGGAGGCTGAGGCAGGAGGATGGCTTGAGGCCAGGAGTTTGAGACCAGCCTGGGCAGGAGGAAGACCCCATCTCTACAAAAAAAAAAAAAAAAAATAATAATAATAATAGAAAAATGAGCTGGGCATGATGCTATGCACCTGTAGTCCCAGCTACTTGAAGGCTGAGGCAGGAGGATCACTTGAGCCCAGGAGCTTGAGGTTGCAGCAAGCTATGATGACACCACTGCACTCTAGCCTGGGTGACAGGGTGAGATTCTGTCTCAAAAACAAACAAACAAACAAATAAACAATGGAAACTTGAAAAGGTAATTTTTGAAGAATGTATTAAAAAGATGAGTGACCAGAGGCAGGAAGACAATTTAGGAGACTTTAAATGACCTGAAGGAGGCCCAGGAGTCATGGGCCTAGGGCAGAGACAAAGGGATTAAGAAGGAAGGACTGAGGTGAGACTCTGGAAAGTGGAACTTGGGAGGAGAGGCCAGCTCTGGGGCACAGGTGGGGTCTGATCTGTGGTTGGAGCCCCAATTCTCAGTTTAGTGCTTTCTCAGTATCTTCCCAAAGGCCCCATGAAAGAGGTACCCTTAGCCCATCACACAGCTCCACTGTGAGACTCTTAAGGCAAGGCCTGGGACATGGGTGTGGGCACACACAGAGCACCCTTGCAGCAGATAACAACGCCCATCTTGGCTGGTTCCTGTGTAGGCAAACATTTCAGTTCTGGTTTCCCACCTACATGTTTCACATGAGACCAGGTAAAAGCAACATCATCTTTGCCAAGGGCCCCTTGGGCTGTTCTCCTCAGCTTGGTCACCTGAAGGTTATAGTGCCATTACATCAGCCTCCTCCTCAGGGACTAGCAAGCAGCTCTCTGGCTGTCTCCAAGGAAGCCAGAGTCTGCTTGAAGACCATTGTAGATAGTTTGCACAGCCCAGCCCACACTCAAATCTTTTGGTTCCTGTTTACTAAGCCCTACTTATAAACATGAGACTTAATCCATGCGGAGTCTGCTCTGAAGCCAGCTTCGTCATGGTCCTAAACAGTCATTGGGAACATCCTTGTCTGTGGCCAAGCCACGTCTCACCCTTGAGCTCCTTCCAGGCCCCTGGGTACACCCTGTAATATGCATAACTGATGGCTCAACACAGTTAGCAATGTCACACAAAGGATACTAATTTCACGTGGGACACCTCTCTCCAGGGCCTATTTACTTTTTATTTGTTTACACAGAAACAGATATCTAAACATCTGCTTTTATACTGTGAAATCGTTTTGAAAATTGGATCTTTGTTTCTAACAGCATAACTAGGAAAGTTCATGTTTACCAAAGTAGAGGTAATTTGTATGTTGAAAAAGGGAATTTGGTAGAATATCTTCTATAGCATTCCATGAAAGCAAATACAATCTTAACCAAAACTTTCTTATATTTAATAGGAAATACCTTAGGCTGTTTGAAGCTTTAAAGCTCATTAGTATGCTAATACCTTGAATCTTTTTTCATTTTATGAATCTACTATATAAAATGCTACACATAAAGCTTTTGTGAAAAACAATTTTGAATAAAATTTAAAATATATCTGAGAGCTGAACTGGTAGAGCTGATAGAGAAGGTATGTCCAAAATGTCATCTCTTTTTCTTCTCAGTAAAAGATTAGATAGCTTTTCTGATTTTAAAGTTGTTACTGCTCACATCAATATCTCTAAGGAGTTACATATTGACTTCAGAACATGCAAAGGGAAGAGTCCTGCTGTTTTGCTTCTATAATGCAATAGAAAAACATTTGGCTTATACAATTAAGATAATCTGGTTATATCACTGATCCATTGATCTGTCTTTTTTTTTTTAGTTTGAGTGATTTCTGTCTAGTGTCACATGGAAGAAAATATAATTTTGCCTGTCTTTTAACAGCAGATAATTTGTAGATCTTGTTGCTCAATGGCTTATCTTTAAAAGGAATTTTGGAATTGCAGCTTGAGTACCATTTTGCACATGAGATAACTGATATGACTTACCAGTAGCTTTTTCAAGCAGAAGCATATGTCTGGGTGAAAGTGAAAATTCAATCAGTTTGTTGTTTGTCCTTCTTGGTTCCAATCACTGATTTTAACTGAGTTGACTATTTGCTTAGGCATCTTGTAGAGCAGTTTGGAAATGAAGAAACTACAGTATATTTAATTCAATCTACTACATTGCTGATCAAGACACTTGCTTTTGCTGGGCTCAGTTTGTTCCAGTTCTCTCTCTCTGTCTTTCTCTCTCTCTCTCTCTCTCTCTCTCTCTCTCTCTCACACACACACACACACACACATACGCACACACACACACCCCAAAACGAAATAACAGAGGCATTTTAATCTACTTTAGAGAAAAATAAAAAGTAATCATAAAGTATTATTAGAACTCCCTCTTTTTTAAGTAATATGCTGTGCCAAGATCATGATGCTTGGCTTGATGTGTGACCTCACAATGACAATGTTTTATTGCTCCCTCCATGCAGATGTCCGGTGACCATGAGTCCTAGTTTAGCTCTTCAACACCCCAAAAAAAAAATCATTAATTTCAGTTGATTTGAAAGCCTTTTGAACTGCCATTAGTTAGAAACACAGACTAGCCATATTGAGGTTTCCTACCCAAAATTTTAACCTTGAGGACTCTTCTACTCAATGATTTCCAAGAACTCCATTTAGAAGAATAAAATGAACAAACGTGAATATCTAATATTTAAAACTCAGCCTAAAGGAGTCATATGCACCTATATATGAATATCTACTATTCATAGGTATGTACACCATAGCCTTACCACTGGGACAAGCTGGACTGTGAGAGAGCTAGAGCTTGCACCTTGTGCATTTGCTTTGATTGCTTCACACCAGGGTGTGGTGACATCAGCCTACCCTTCCAGACCTAATGTTCTGTAATACTGCAAAACGTAAAGTGGTTGGACAACTTGGACTTCTGCCTGTCCACCAGCTTGCCTTAAGCAGATTCTGAGGAGCTGTATTCAGGATTCATTCCCTAGGTTCTTTTGGTTTTATATTCTCTAGCCTCTTTTATAATAGGCATACCAGGTCCAATGAAGGACACCTGCCAATTAGTAAATGTGCCAACCTCATCCCTGAGGTCAGTGATGAGATGCTGAGTCACAAGCCAGAATGAAAAGATAGGAATCAGGAAGGACATTTTCTTATTTGGAGCTTACTAAAGAATATGGTTTTTCCTGAAAAACTACATACTTCCTACTATGCCTTAGGGGAAATTACCCAGATTTTCCACATTATGTACCCAATTTGGAGAGGGGAGGAAAAGCAAACATTGGTGGTCTAAGCAGCTTAGATTATGTCTTTGATAAAAATAATTAGGTAATCTCTTAAATTTGGTTTTGTTTTGTCTCTAAAACCATTGTCTTTCTCGTGGGTCAAACTTGGTTAGTGGTCAGAGGATATTTTGTTTTTGAAAGGCTTTTAATAACATCTCTGACCAAATTTGTTTTACTTTTAAACTTCTTTAGTGAAACAAAATGCTCCCTCCCACCCCAAACCCCAATGACCCAGTTCATTAACTATGAAATCTAATGAAAGATATTCTCAGCTGGTCCCCCAAAACCTGTAGATACTCTACCTGTTGCCTGGATTTTTATAATCAACAGGACTAACACATGGAGCTTCCAGTTATGCATGAAAAAGGAGAAATAGTGATGTTTTTGCTTTGTCTGAACAGAGTGGTTCCTTCAGTTCATTTTCTAAACCCTTCTGCCAGAACAAGCTGGTTCTTCTGGGAAGACAGAACTGCCTACGGCCATATGCATCCATCTGCTCTTCTTTACAAAAATGCCTTAGCCTTTTCCACACACAGTCAGTGGGTGCTGAGGGTAACCACTGCAGGTGAACAGGCCAGGTGGGCCTCAGTCAGGTAAGGGAGCATTTAGTTAAATGTGTAATTATAAGAAAATCATTGCAAAGAAGAGTTTGCTGTAACAAACTTATTTGTCTGCCCCTGATAATAATCCACAGTCCTCTGCTAGCTCTTTGCTCTGAATGCTCTTCTATGAATGTTTTTCCTGGTCCTTGCTAGACATTGTCAAAATAGCTTGTTTGTGTGCTGTTTGTATCACAGATCTAAGATCACACCTGCATGTATTTCTCTAATTCTTTTGCCAAGGACGTCAAATAGCTACTACCCTTCTGTTTTTGTTTTCTTGCTTCACTTACATTTCAACAACTCCTACTGGAAAATACATCTGAACTCCCACAGCACCCACTACAACAAGATCACTCAGGCAGCAGCTAGGAGCTTATAGGTAGCTGGGTTGGGATAGAAGGAAACTGATGTTCCTTCCTCTTAAATTATAGGTTCTAAGGCTTTCACTTAATATCTTTCTTTTAGCTGTTTTATCTCTAGGTTCCACAGGAACAATATGTAATTTTAGCACCGACTTCCTTTCTAACATTTTATTTTGACTAAAAATTATAAAGTTTATGTGAAATTCACAATAATGGGATTTCACTGTGTAGGTAATGAGGGCATATCAACTTTCACAATCATAGAATCTTAGAGTGGGAAGCAATTCGTGCAATACCCTAATTTAATTTCTTCATTTTTCAGAGGAGGAAACTGAGACTCAAAGAAGTTATGTGATTTGCCTATAGTTACTCAGCTAGTAGATGGTTAAAACCGGGAGAACTATTTGCTACTCTACCCAGTGATACAGAATGTTGAATTTGTCTGTTTACTTAGATATATAAACTATTGTGACTGTTTTAAAAAGTTCTGGTGATGTTTAGTGTACATTGTTGGGGCTCAGAAAATGATATCCCAAAATGAAGGCCTCAGAGGCAGCCTCAGAAGCAAAACTTATTCTCTGACCTTCTCCTGCCCTGCTGTCTCGGGCCCCTCATTCTCCCTTGAGGCTAGCCATAGAAACTAGAATCCCTCTTGTCCAAGGAAGGTGATAGAAATCAGAACCCCTTTACCCCAAAGCCAGCCATAAAACCTAAAAATATAACTCTAATTTTTCCTCCACCTTTTTGAGTAAAAACTGGCGATAAAGAAATTATCTGACTTACCTTGTTTGATTGTAGGTTGTAAGACCCCCATTCCAGAGAGGGCCCTGTCCCATACCCAGAAGAAAGGAATGCTGCACAGAGAGGCCAAGAAGAGTCTAAATAGACAGGCCTTGCTGGGTCTATTAGCTGAGTCTATTAGCACTGAGTCTATTAGCATTAGGTCATATCTTTTGTCCAATCATATTTCTGTAAGGTTGTCCATACTTCATTGAACCAAGCATAAAAATGGAGAGTTTCCCATGTATTTTGGAGTCTTAATTCTGAAGGCTCCCAAGTCATGTAAAATCATGATCAAATAAATTTTTATATTTTTTCTCCTATTAATCTGCATTTTGTCAGTTGATTTTCAGCAAACCTTCAGAGGGCTAAGGGGAAGATTTCCCTTGGCCCTTACAGCATATTATATTTTTAAGAGTTTCAAAATTATTCACCTGCCTTTGCATGTTTTGAATGTTTTCATGGCATGACTCATATGTGCGTGTGTGTATGTGTGTGAAACTGCATAATTTTCAGTAGGTTTAACATTCCTGAGTCATAAAAGTAGGATTTAGTTTTATATTTAAGAAGTAACTTAAAACTCTATGGTTGGTAAATAGAGACTGATAGAAAAATTAAAGAGATTCATAAAGTATGTTCACTTCATATGGCTATAAAGTTGGACTCAGTAAGCAACGTATCTAGAAAATCCTGGCAGAAAAAAAAAAATACAAATTCACCATTTATTTCCAAAACCAAAATTGCTTTGGCTTTTATTTGTATTTATTTTGTATTTATATAAAATTCCCACCCAGAGTGCCTAATTGATCATAATCTCTGGATAAATTATTAAACTTTATACTTCATACTTCTCACAGAGATACAATCATTATATACAGATCTCTGAAATTTAATGGTATCACTTTCTCAGCAGCTCTAATAAAGTGATTAAGCTACATCAAATTATGTTTTTAAAAATATTTTATTGATACATAATATCTGTATATGTTTACTGGGTACATGTGATATTTTGTTACATGCATAGACAGTGTAATGACCAAGTCAGGGTATTTAGGGTATCCATCACTTCAAGTACTTATCATTTCTATGTGTTTGGAATATCTCAAGTTCTCTCTTCTAGCTATTTTGAAATATAAAGTACATTATTGTTAACTATAGTCACCCTACTCTACTATCCAACATTAGAACTTGTTCTTTTTATCTAACTGTATGTTTGTACCTATTAACCAACTTCTCTTTATGCCCCCACCCCCTTCCCAGCTTCCAGTAGCTATCATTCTACTATCTACCTCCATGAAATCGACGTTTTTAGCACCCACATATGAATGAAAACCCATTTGTTTTTCTGTACCTGGCTTATTTCACTTAACATAATGACCTCCAGTTCCAACCATGTTGCTGGGAATGACAGGATTTCATTGTTTTTTATGGCTGGATGGTATTCCATTGTGTATATGCCACATTTTCTGTATCCATTCATCAGTTAATGGACACTTAGGTTGATTCCATATCTTTGCTATTGTGAATAGTGCTGTAATAAAAATACGAGTGCAGGTATCCATTTGATATACTGATTTCCTTTGGATAAATACCCAGTAATGGAATTGCCGGATCATATGGGAGTTCTATTTTTAGTTTTTTGAGAAGTTTCCATGTTGTTTTCCACAATGGCTATACTAATTTACTAATATCTCATAGTGCTTTTGATTCATATTTCCCTGATGATTAGTGATGTTGAGCATTTTTTCTTATACCTATTGGACATAAAATTGTTTTCATATGATAACCCTGTAAGGTTTAAGTAATATTTAGGACATAGGCCTTGAATGATTGCCAGAATTAATGGTCTGAATGGGATTAATTTTCAAATTTAGCAGGCATATAGTTTCTATTTCTCCATTCTACTAAATAAATTAAAAGTTAATTTACTGTGGTGGAGGGCTGATAGAAACTGAGAACATTTACTTCCATATGCTTGGATCACTCCTGGGCTTGAAAAGCCTTTTACACACTGGCCCTCAGCCTGCCCAGCTGCCTTTCCCAGTACTCACCTTAGAACATGTTTCCTCCACTTCCTTTTCTGCCCAGTCCCCTAGGCTGCCTTTGCCTCTTCACTTGCCTCTCTTATAGCATGGCTAGCCCCAGAGCCTGCCCAGGCTTGTGGTAGCCTGATGAATGATCCCCCAAAGATGTCCATGTCCTGATCCCGGGGCCTGTGAATATATTACCTTTTATGGTAGAAAGGACTTTGCTGATGTGATTAAGGATTTTGAGATGGGGAGATTTTCCAGGTGGGCCTAACTGATGTCATCACAAGGGTCTTTATAAGAGGGAGGCAGGAACTCAAGGTCAGAAAAAGATGTGATGACAGAACTGGAGGTTGGACGGATGCCCATTGAATATGGAGGAAGTGGCCAGAAGCCAAAGAAAGTAGGTGGCCTCTAGAGACTGGAAAAGGGAAGGAAACAGATTCTTTCTTGAAGCCTTCGGGAGGAACTACTAGTACTGCCAACACCTTGATTTTAGACTTCTGATTTTCAGAATTCTAACAGAATAATTTGATTTTAGTCACTATATTTATGGTATTTTTTATAGTAGCAATAGGGAACTAATTCCATTATCATATACATTAAAACTCTTTCAAGATCTTAATATCGTATTAGATATTAATCACAGTAGCATGTCATAATACTTTTAAGTCCGTTTCTTAATATTGTGCTTAAAAATTAAATGTAATTAAAAAAACATATTTCCAAGTTTGTTTTAAAATATTCTCATAGGTAAATTTTGTACTGTTACCATATTTTAAAATTAATACATTTATTCAGTTAATGTTTATTAAACATCTATTCTGTGCAAAGGAGTGTGTTGCAGAGGACACAGAAATGTTTAGAATACGGACTTTAATTCCAAGGAACTCATAATGTTAGCTCCTAGTAGCTAAAATATATGCATAAGTAACTATTGCCCAAAAGGCAGCATACTGTATTAGTTAGCTAGAGTTGCCATAAGAAAGTACCGTAGACTGCGAGACTTAGACAACAGAAATTTATTTATTTATCTCACAATTCCGGAGGCTAGAAGTCTAAGATTAAGGTTTTCACAGGGTTGCTTTCTTCTGAGGCCTCTCTCCTTTGCTTGTAGATGTGTCTTTTCCATGTTTTTCCATGGTCTTCCCTCTGTGCCTACATCCTATTCTCCTCTTCTTAGAAGGATGCCAGTAATGTTGGGTTAGAGCCTATCCTATTGACCTCATTTTAACTTAATTACCTCTTCAAAGACACTTTCTAAATATAGTCACATTCTGAGGTACTGGGGGGTTTAGATTTCAACATATAAATTTTTGGGAAACACAGTTCAGCCCATACACACATTAAGGGTATGCTTTGGGAAAATTCAGAGAGGAGTGAGATACTTCAGATATTGCTAATAGTACAATTCATTTGAAAATCAATTATTAACAAGGAACTCCTTGTCATGTGTGGTTACTTACATCAAAAACTGAGCTATCCCTTCCAGAGTGCACAGAAACAACGTGGAACATTCCTGATGAAGAGATACAGAAATGGTAAATAAGATGATGAAATATGTTTTTGTCCTTTCAGGAAAAGCATTTAGAATTGAGTAAAGAGATCCTTTGGTGCATGCAGTTCCTCAGTTCTGTTCCCAGGTAACAAACAAAGCCAGCTGCTAATGAGTCTTCAGATGAATCTGCCCTTTGAAGTAACTAAATTTCACAATGAACTTTACTCTTCTCTTAGGAACTGTCATGCCTAGGCTTACAGATGTTAATGTATCTTAGTTGAGACAAAAAGAAAAAATTGAAAAGCTTATTGTTTCCTTAAAAGAGTCTGCTAGATAAGCAAAATATACTAAGTTCCTTAGGGTCCTAATTAATGTATTCTAGAGAAAAGGCTCACCCCAAAGTGAAAGTTTAGTGAAGCCAAGGTGTGCTTCTGTAAAAAGAGCAGACAAGGTTCACAGCAATCCTTTCATTTCTTTATCAACAAAGGTGAAAATGCTTAAGTTGGTGGGAACTCATTAGACCTGGTAATTTAATCAACCTACTTTGGCCTGTGATTGTTCTAGTGCTGTAGACGAAAATATGTAGACAGAGGACTGGGAAAAATAAGATGTTTATGTAAGATAACTCACATATATGCATAATGAAACATCATGTAAGAGAGTCTGAGGAAAAGATGGATAGGAGCTTCTTTGAATTTCTAGGTACAAAAAAAATAATGAAGAAATCCCACGTTTAGGTTATTCATTCATTTGCATAAACATCTACTAATTAGGTACCTAATGTACTCTCACTATCCTCTATTATTTCAGATAAATTGTGCTATTAGAAAATTGCAAAAATAATTTAGATTTCACAAAATGAATCATTTCAAAAAAAACAAATAAAATGGGAGAATAGGAGGATATCTAGTAAAAATAGTTAAAATGCTGGGTTTTTTCCAAAACAGTACTGTTTCAATTGTAGAGTACTTGAATTCCATTGTCTAAACAGTGTTTATTTGTTAGCAACGTGTACATTTATTTAATGATTGTGTGCAAGTTTTAGTAAGAATTACTGGTATTTTTCTAAGAATGTTGATCCACCTCAAATCACATTGTTTTTCAGACACAGTCTGTTGGGTTTTAACAAAACCCTATAGCTAATCACAGATAGCAAATAATTATACCACATAACTATTTTCATTGATGGTGTTGGTTTTTGTCTTAGATCAAACACAACAATGTGTTTCTTAGCAACATACTTCCTGTAGTCAAGGAGACATTGTCACATACTTAGAGGAAGAGATGAAAAAGGCCATCTAGGGCTATCCCTAAGATACAGAGAGGATACTTGCAGACCAGTAACTGGCCTCTATCTTAATTAAATTCAAAGCAATTTTAATCACAACTTAAATGATTGAGGTGGGGAAAAAATTGTTTTTCACAGGGAAGATGGCTAAACTTGGATAGAAAAGATTTTATAGAGGGAGCAATAGTTACCCAGAGTCTCAAGGCCCAGATATATTTATTTTAGGGGTTAGAGCTAATTCTAAGATTTGATGCCAGAGAGATGGGAAAGCTTTCTAAAGAAGGTCTTACATGATGTCAAGAGATGTAGAAAAAAGGGTGGAGAAGGCTGAAGGGCAGAATTTCTCATTTCCTTACCTATATGTCTCAGTACTCACATAAAGACACCCGGCAATGTTTGTGGATCTGTTCTGCTCTGCCCAAAGCCAACAGAAGAGTATATAAAACAAAAACAACACTAACGTTGTGTGTTAGAGGAACTTCAGGGAAAGCTACTCAATTTACATTTTTTATATTGTAGTACAGGGGTTAGCAAACTATAGCCTGTGGGCCTAATCTGGTCTGTTGCCTATTTTTGTATGGCCTGTGAGCCAAGAATGGTTTTACAGATGAACATTTGCAATTTATTTGATGGTAAGGCACACTAATTTTGAACTCCAGTTAAATGAAATGCTATCACCCACAAGAGAATTCCATTCTTTTCATCAGTAGAACTGTATTACAAAAAATTATTACATTTAAATGTTTTTCAATAAAATTTTGTGGCAGTTTGTTTTCTCTCTTGTTATAAGTACCTGCAAAGTAATTTTCTTTCTTCCTTTCTTCCTTTCTTTCTTCCTTTTCTTTCTTCTTCTTTTTTTTTGCCTCTTAGCCTATAATCATAGCCTAAAACATTTACTGAGACTTTGCAGAAAACGTTTGCCAACCCCTGTTCTAGTGAAGTAAATAGACAGGGGATGCTCTGTGTAATTTCAGCAGTTTCTGACATCTCAGATCCTCCTCAACTAATCAGAAAATGATTGGTAACATTTGCCAATCCATCCCATTCAAGCACAAGGTGTTCTTGACTTTTCATTGATTGCTACCTTAATAATGAAAATAACCTTGGGAAATTTTTTGTTTTCATATATTATCCAGAGAGGTCACTTCAAGGTATTCAGCTGGTGGATGGCTTTTCTCACATATATCTGCTTGGTGGGGATGATTGGAAGCCTGGCTCAGCTGGGACTGTTCACCATCATTCCTACATATGGCCTCTCCTGTATGGTGGTTTCAGGATAGTCAAATTTTTACATAGCAGCTCAAGGCTAGCAGACAGAGTATTTGAAGAAGCTTGAGTGGAAGCTTCAAGGCTTCTCATGACTAAGTCTGGAAGTCCCAGAATGTCCCTTCCACCATTTTTTACGGATCAAGAAAGTCACTAAAACCAGCTCAAATTCAAGGAGAAGAGAATTAGATTTCACCTCTAAATAAGAGGAGTAGCAAAGAATGTGTGACTATCTTTGGTAAGGTATAATCTATGATGTCATCCATTCCTTATTTTTAAACTTTTTATGGGATATTTATGAGTATGTGAAATCTTTTCATCATAGCCAATATGTTTACACTTTTTACTGTGGTTCTACCATTTTTTTTTCTCACCATGCTTCTGTAGATATGTTCTATTGACCTTCCTTTCAATTTCTAATCTTTTCTTCTACTATGTCTAATTTGGTACTAATCCCATCGATTGAGTTTTAAATTTTTGTTATTGTAGTGTCTATTTACAGAATTTTTACTTAAATTTAATTATTTATTACAGATTCCAGTTTTCTCTTGAAATTTTCCATGTAGTCATTGATTTTCTTGGACATATTTATAGTAATTTGAAAGACCATGAATAATAATGATAATATTGGAATCACCTATAGGTTTGCTTCAATTGGCTGTTTTTTTCTTTTATATGCCAGATATTTGGTCTTTTCCAAGCATGCCTTTTAGTTTTCTAATTGAGTACTAAATATTGTATTTGAAAAACTGTAGAAATAATTTGAGGCTTTCATGGATGTTATCTTCTTCTAAGGAAAGTCCCTTCCCCCCTTTCTGATGGGCAATTAGACTAAGAGAAGATCACCTCAATCCTACCTGAGGTTGAGTTGATTCAAAGATGGTTTAAATCCTTGGTAAGGTTTAGTCTATTTATAGTTCATATTTATTCTTAGAATATAGTCCTTTTGGAGTCTTGACTGGAAGTATAAGAAATTTACTAGGAGTCTTCCTCCTTGGAGGGCCCTGAACCCTAACTTTTTAGTAGTAAGATTCCTGAAATCGCAGTTTAGGATTTTGGCGTTTACTTTCTTCTTGGTTTATTAGTATCTCAGGCCTATGTAGCTTAGGAATCATCAAATGCCCCAAGGAGAAAAACTGCTGCAGAATGTTGGGTTCAGGTCAATGAGCTTCCTTTCTCTCTGGGATCATGGCTCTTGAAAGCATTGACTGTCTTGATAGCTTTCTGATTTCTTTTTTTTTTAATTAAAAAAATTTTTTTTGTAGAGATAGGAAGTTCTCACTATGTTGCTCAGTCTTGAACTCCTGATCTCAAGTGATCTTCTTGCATCAGCCTCTCAAAGCACTGGGATTACAGGCATGAGCCACTGCTCCTGACCCTGATTTCTCCAAAGAGATTTTTTGTTTAACTTTTACTTCAGCTTCTCTGGTCATGTTCAAATTGGAATGCAGTAAGCTCTTTTACTATTACTGAAAATGACCAATTTTCTTTTACCACAACAGTTAATTTTTCTCCTATGTTCAAGATACTTTTTTGGTTACCTTTTTTTCAGTGACTCTAGACATTTAATCATTGGCCTCGCAGACTCATTACTTGGCTTTCTTTGCCACTTTCTATTGCCATTCTTTTGTTGTCTACCCTAGCATTTATTACTTCATGTTGTTTTTTTAAAAGTTCATTTTAAATTCATCTATTATTCTCTAGCTACTAGTCCACACACTTATTGTGTTTACTTTAGATTTGCTGCAAATTCTAGTGATCTATTGCTGTATAACTACTTGGAAAATTAGTGACTTAAAGCGATGATTTGTTATTTCTTTTATAGGTCGACTGGCAGCTCTTTTGCTCCATGTGGTATCAGCTGGGGTCACACAAGTATAATTAGTTGGTGGCTGGGCTGGGTCTGGAACATCAGAAAAAGACCTCACCCACATGTCTGTGCCTCAGCTAGGGTGGGTTGTGTGCCTTGTTCTCCTCCAGGTGAATGGATCCCTTCCTCTGACAGTCTAGACTGGCTTCCTTCAAGCATGACAAATGGTTTCAATGAGAGCAAAAGTAGATGATGTTATTGTTCTTAAAGCCTCAACTCAGAACTGGCAGAGTGTCCATCATTTCTGCTGCATCCTCTTGGTCAAAATAAGTCAAAAGTCCAAGCTGACGCTGAGAAGAAAGGGAGCAGATTCCCTTCCTGAAGGGAAGAATGGCATGCACATCTAGAGAAAAGAGGAATTGTTGGTGGCCATCTTTAAAGACAAACTACCACAGTGTGGCTACCTATATAGGAGCACATTCCTTTTTGAGGTACAATTTACTGACTTGTTTGGCTTCTTCCCAGAATTCTTCTCCTAGCAATAGCCAAGTTCCATTGATTTTGACAGTAGACTCAGGCAAAGCATAAGCACTGGGTTTGGTATCAACCTAAGATAGAGAAAATTTTACCTGGACCTTTTCTAATTACATGCCACAGTTTTAATAATTATATGTTTCGTTTTTTTCCCCCCCACCTTTGAGCCAAACCTACCTATGCCCTATTTCTGTTATATCTTTTTAAATTTTTTGAACCTCACTGCTTTCTGGGACTGCAACATCTTGTCTTTCTTTGCTCTCTGTGTGTCATTTGTTCTTAGTTCCACTTCCCTTTACATCTTTACTACATTGTCATCTTCTCAGTACTCTCTTTCCAGTATTCTGGAAAATAGTTTGCTTCCAATGGGAGGATCCTTGAACCAGGATCTGCCCTTATTGGTTCTTATGGAATTAATCCCTTTATGTTCACAATAAATTGATAGGTCCAAATCTATTTATATATATTTTTAAACGAAGTAAAACTTATTAATGCAGCCCTGGGGAACACTAGGATCCACAGGTTACAAGGGGCCTATGTGTTTAGAAAGTTTTAACAAATTTGATAGTTGCCATTATAACCACTGAACATAAAAATTTTTCCTTGAATAGAATCAAATTAGGCCAGATTTTCTTAATAATCTGGAAGTGATATTATGCTACTGACATATGTATTTTAATTTGTCACAATATTTCACAAGAATAGAGTAGGTAAGTTCCAAATTTTTAAAGCAAATTTTATTTTATTCAAATAATCTTAAAAAATAATATATTACCCTGTGAATTGCTGGAGACACTGTATACCTCACCTAATTAATGTCTAAGTGGCTAAACAGTTGTAAGACCAAATTATATATTATTAAATAAAATGTAAACATTTACCTCTAAACAGTATCAATTAGTAGGGAAACACATGTCTCTGGCTTGTGGCCAGAGCAGTGTTTCCAGGGGTTGGGGGGAGAGGGAGGGCGGAATCAATGAACAGGTCAAATTTGTCTTTTTGTAATTCAGAATTTTTTGGTTAATGAGAAAAGTTTAAAATGAAATAAATGCATGTCTTATGCCTGTATTATTTTAATGTGTAAAAAAAGCATAAATATCTTTTTTTTTTTAAATAGACAAGGTCTTGACGTGTTGCCCAGGCTGGAGGAGTGCAGTGGCTATTCATAGGCATGAGCATGGTGGACTACAGCCCCAGACTCGTGTCTTCCAGAGATCTTCCCACCTCAGCTTCCCCAGTAGCTGGGACTATAGGTAGGTGTGCACCATTGTGCCAGCCATAAATATATCTTATTGGGAAGTCAGGACCTCTTGAAAGGGCTTTGAACATCGTCAGGTTTTTATGATAGAAAAGTCTCTAGTGGCAATGATAAAGGCTCAAAGCTGTCTTAGCAGCAGGTAACTCTTAAATAGTTGGCTACATTTCAGCTATAAGAATGAAGAAATCTTTGTTAGAGTCATGTATGAATATAGTAGTTAACAATGCCTATATCTCATAAAAGCTAGGTAGAAATTGTCCTTTTAAGATTTACCATGCTTTTTCAATTAAAAAAGAAAACAACTCAAGAATAGCCAAAATGTCACTGAGATCTGAAATAAAAAATTTTTACATTCTCTGCTTTGTCTAATTTGCCAGTTGCTCTCTGAACTTTGTCAGACTTTACCAGTTAAGTCAAGTTGTTGACTGGCTTGTATTTCTGATTCCAGAAATTCTATTAATTCAAATGGATGAAAAGTTTATTGTGAAGATGCAAGAAGTATTTTCAGTAGACTTATGTGAATCATTAGTACTTATTGCTGTGTAATTTTATTAAAAGTAGAATTGAAAAAAAATTAAGCTAAGAATTTTGTGGAATAGTCATAAATTATGTGAGTGGTAGTTTTTCCTAAAGTGTGTACTTTATTAATTTTATTTTTGACAATTCTCTCACATTCTTCCCTAAGTTAAAAAAACTACTTTCAAAAGCTATTTAAGGAATACTATGGGAACAATGTTTAGTGGTCTATCATTATTTAGCATAGAAGCTCAAGTGGTTAAAAAAATGGAAGTTTTAAAATATTGATAATTTGTTAATAGCAAGTCATAATTAAAGTCTCCAAAATTTGTTTCAAAATTTATATTTTGTGTAAGTTGACACAAATTGTGTATTTATCAGTGAAGTCAAAGTTCTTAGTTTTAAAGTAAATGTTGTAAATTTTTTAATTTTCTTATGTCTTCATTAGCTTGCTTTTTTTCTTTCCTTTTCTTCTTTCACTTTAAGAACACTTTCCACACCACATTTCTCTTCCATGTTGTCTAATTCCAGCCACACCTATTATTATCCCCTTCATACCACTCATGCCTGGTCCTTTTGTTTACTCTGACCCTCTGGCTTGGAGCTCCTGTGTGTCTATGTCTATGTTTGTGGCAGCTTTTGCAATAATAAGCAGACCTGCTACTGATTCATCAAAGATCTATTAAGCACCTATTATGTGCCAATCGGTGTGCTAGATTTTGGAAATAAGATAATGATAGTCTCTTTGAGCTTCTTGAAGTTAGAGGTTGTCTGATCTTCATCCTGATATCCCTAGTGCAACACATACCTGACCCATAGTAGACCTTCCGTAATTGTTATTAAAAGTATCCCCCAAAGCCCATCCGCCCTTTGAGCATCCCATCTGTATTGACTGTTTCCTCTTAGTTCCAATAATGTTTATCCAAATTTGGGAGTCTATTCTATTTGTCAGTCAATAAAGTATGGGGTGAAAATATCATTCTTAGATTTTCAGATGAAATTCACTACTATGGCAACAAATTGCCTGAGTATAAGGAACATACACTGTGCAAACATTGTTTCAAGTGCTTTGTTGCTATGTTGAGCCAGGTGTAATGCAGCATTTGGTTGGAGTTTCTGGTTAGCATGTCTGCTGTAGGTAAAGCCATCTGTGCACCTGAAATGTGGTAGCACCTGAAATATGTATTTTATTCACCCAAAAAGTTGAAGAATACATAACAAAATTAGGTTGTGTATTTAAAAGCATATAGTATTATTATTTGTATGCATATTGCAAATGAAGTGAATAAGATGTAAGATATATAAAATCAAGACATCTGTAAAGTTAAATGAATGTAATCTTTATTCCTGAGTAAAATAATATATAAATGTTTTAAGACTTCAAAAATATTAATTAATATATACCAGAAAAGTCCTACCCCAGCCTTTCTTCTATGGGTAACCAAGATGGAATTTAACTGAGATGTCATGTGCACATTAAATTATTCAATTATTTACATCCTGACTTTGCAAACTTAGTTTAATATAATTTCTTATCAGTTAGACTATCTCCTAGAACAGTGAAAACTATAATCATATTTATACTTGAAATAGTCAATTTGTGTATTGTGTGACATGGAGTCACATGTCCTTTTAAAATTTCTGAAGTCTCATTCTTTGTTTTGTCCAACTTTCTTGTGAAGAGTGAGGATCTATGCCAACTAATTTTAATAAGCCTTCACTTTTTCTCTAAATAATGTATGATTTAATCTTCATGCTTTACAGAATTTTGCCTTTTTCAAGATCAGACTTGCTCAATGTCATTTTCTTCCTTCCATTTGTTTCTTTTGTGAGGAAATTACCCCTTTCAGAAGCTAAAGAGTTGATGAAAGAAAACTCTCAAAGGCATGTTTGTTTTAGCTTGTTTACCCAAAAAGTGTAGACTTAAGAGACTGAGAGAGAATAAAAGAGGAGGGAAATTTAATGAACTAAAGACCAAAGACTTGAAACTTGAAATTAAAAACATATGTTCCTATCAATATATTTCTGACATATTCATCATACTTCTGACCAAAATTCATGATCCATAGAATTTCATGTATTAAAATTATTGTTTAGTTTTGACTTCCACTGAAAATAAATTTTGTCAGCCTTCTTATTCAAATGTTTTAGAACTAAACTCACAACAAAATAACAGTTCCAGAAATGCCATTAGGTTTTCTAAAAGAGCATCAATCTACTCAGAGTATGAATTCAGCATTTTAATGCATGTATTTTCATAGATGCTTTTTTTTCTATGGGCAGTGTGATGTAGTGAAAAAAATATGAAATTCTGGAATTACAAGAACTGAGCATGGGTCCTAGACCCTATACTACCAATTGTTTGACCTTGGGTAAGTCACTTAATCTGTCTGAAGGTTGGTTTATTTTTGCATGTCAAATGAAAAATAAGTGATACCAACCTTTCAGGTTTGGTGTGTAGATCATATAAATAATAAATGTGAAAATGCTTTGTAAATTATAAAGCATCATGCAAAAGATATTGTTTTATTTTGGATTAACTCAAATATTGTTCTAAATTGGTATGTCCTCAAACAAAACGAATGACTCCTAATGCCTAGAGTAGCCCTGGCTCTATCTGGATAAATTTTCTTTGGAGAAAACTTTTAATTAGCAAACTGTCAATGGGTTTAGAATTTTTTTAAAAAAGAATCATTATATATTTGAAATAATTCAATTAGGAAAAAACATAAGCCTTCATCTTAGTCTGTTTTGTATTGCTTTAATAAAATATCTGAGACTGGGTAATTTATACAGAAACAAGGTTTATTCAGCTCATAGTTCTACAAGCTAGAAAGTTCAAGGGCATTGCCCTGGCTTCTAGTGAGTGCTTTTGTGCTGAGTTATAACATAGTGGAAAAAGTCAAAGAGGAAGTGGACACATGTGAAGGGACAAAATCTGAGGGACAACACATTCCCATGAGCACTAATCCAATACCACCACCACCCCCCCCTCCCCGAAACGATCCAGTCTTGCCAGAGCAAGAACTCACTCATCATATTGAGAGTGGCACCAAGCCATTTACAAGGGACCTGCCCCCATGACTCAAATACTTCCCAGTAGGCGCCGCCTCCCAACACTGCCACATTGGGGACCAATTTCAACATGAATTTTGGTGGGGACAAACTCCAACCATAGCAGTCTCCTTTAAGAGCATCCCCTTGAAGTTGAATCATTTGAACCTTACCTCAAGTTTGTCTTATCACCAGCTTCCGGAACCAGTCTTGTCCTCCTGCAGAGAAACCCCTTTAAACTATGGATTGCATAAATGAGAATAATGTCCAAGTGAGAGCACATCCAAGCAGGGACAACTTACCCGTTAGACATAGTGGGCACCATGCCAAGGCATACTTTTAAATGTTCATGAAATTGTTTTAATTTTTTTTGAAATTGGAAGGAAAAAAGTGAACTTTTAGGTTAAAGTAAATGTTTTAATATATAATATTAATATATTCATCTTTATGCCAATGAGTCATAAAATATGACTTTTAATATTTGCTCTAGCCCTGGGTAACCCAGGAGGAATCCTTGGAGAAGCCCAGTTACCTGCAGTTCAAGGCACTGTTCCAACAGCAGTGGTGTTGCCAGGAAGCACAGATGTGAGATGATTAGTTCTATCCTGGGAAATAGGGAAGGCTTTGCTGAACTGATATTTAAATCAGTCCTTTAAAGATAAGTATGCTTTCTACAGGTAAAGATATTAGAAAGGACATTTCTGGGAGAAAAAAAGAACATGGACTAAGGAATGGATCTGTGGAGAGACAAAGCACTGGAACTTGACAATGGTCAATAATCAATGATGGACTCTTCACTATAAAGTCATGGGGGAAAATATATTGCCAAGGTTTACTAACTTTTCTCCATTATCTTTCACTGAAATACTTTAGAACTAAGCCTAAAAATTACATGAACATCTGCACAAATACCTAATGAATACGCAATGGGTTGTTCAAAGAGCTGATAAGATTAGACAGAGTTAATAAGGATGTTGTGTCAAGAAGAAGGAAAATTATCTATTGTATCAATTATTCTCTATAAGCAACAGAAACTGACTCTAGCTAATTCACACAGAAAGGAAAGAAAAGGAGAAAAAAGAAAGGAAGCTAGCTAGCCCTGCTAACACATATGATATTCTTTCAAAGGTCAGAAGTGTTTTTTTCTTTTCCTCACAGCTGAACCAGATAATCTCTACCTAGAGGTTTGGTTTCACCTGAAACACTATTGGACAAATCCCATCATTTGTCAATATCTCTAAGTCAGTACTCGGGTTATTCAGCACCAAATACGCAAGCTGATCCATTCTCCATATCCTCAGTAACCCTTGTGCCTTGCTATAAGATTGATACAGATTATGTGGTTAAATTCAAGAAATTGTGCTTTATCCTATTCCTCAAAACAAGCCCTCATGTTGTGGTCTGGTTCTATGGTGCTCTTTCCTCTTATCAATTTTTCTATGCTTCTCATCAATCATACCTCTGCTTCTCATCTCCAAGGACCTGTGATCAGGGCCCTACAAAGTGCATTGGATTGTTTATGTACACTGATATCTGTTCTGATGTATTGAGGCATCCTTCTTGTGGCCCATAACATATGTTCTGACTAGTGAGTGCCTATATGTACCAGGGGTTAGATGTTTCTCCGATCATTCCTGCCTATAATGAACATTTAATTTAATGTCTGATAGCATCATTAGAATCTCTGTATGAATACAGTAAATGAAAATTCTTTGTATGGTAAAACATTAGTTCTCCTCTTCCTCTAAGGATGAGGCTAGAATTGTTTATCCACCAGATAATATTATTTTCAGAATTGGATTTGTTTTCTGTCACTTAAAGGGCTAGCCATAAATGACTCTAATCAGAACTGTTGACTGATTAGACTTTCAGTATATGCATGCCAACCAAATATGCTCAGAGGCCAAATATTAGGAACAAAAGATAGAATTGGCCATGAACTGTGCCTGCAAGGAACTTGCTGCAGAGAGAGAACTTCTGTTCCTGGTTCTGCCATTTATTACTTTATTCAGAACAATTCACAGTTTTATATTTTTTGATTTAAAATTATAGTAGATTACTTAGTGACTTTTTGGAATGTAGGTGATTCATTAGATTTAGAAATATATTTGAGAGTATCACAATACTCTTGAAAGGTAATTGGATAGACCCTCAAATACTCATCCATCCATTCACCCATCTGCTATCTTGTTGGATTCATCCATCTGCCAGGAAATGTGCTTGCAAATAGAAAAAGATTCCCAAGAAGTTTACAGACTAGTGCAGAAATTAACACACAAACAGTTTCAATGCCATTGTGGAGATAAGTTCACAAGTAGACGAACACATACAAATTCCATAGGAGTATAGTGAAAAACGATCTGAGTCTCTGGAGGATTGTAGGTCTGGATTTGAATTTTGGCTCTGCTCTTACTAAAGCTATGGCTTTGAGTGAGTTATTTAATATCTCTGTGTCACAGCCTCCTCATCTACTATATGTGTATAATGTCACTTGCCCGATGCATTATAGATGCCCATTTTGTTAGCTATGTTCTATTAATATTTCTTCCACATCTCTTTTATTTATCTCCAGACTTGGTTTCCTTATCTCAAAAAGGAAAGAGTTTGATTCCCAAGTTCTTTAAGAATCTAAAGATCTGTGAGTTAGAAATGATTCCCCTAAGCTTGAAAGAAGTACATTCATTACTTATGGTCAAATATATTAATATAATGTATTCTATAAATACAATAAACCTTAATTAATAACACTGATTAGCCTCTAACACATAGAGCTCTTTCTCACCTTCAGGACTTGGCACCTCTTGTTCCTCTTGTTTGCAGATCTCTTTTCCCTACGTTTAACTGGCTAACTTGTGCTCATCCTCCAGGCCTCAGTCTAGAAGTCTTGGATTCCACACTCATGTTGTCAAAATAGCCATCACATTATAGCACTCTCCCACCTATATTCAAATGCTAAAATTTGAGATCTGTATTCTACTGTATGTCCCTTAAAAAAGATAGTGATAATGACTCCTCCAACCATAGACCCTTCCAGGGCTGGCTTATGGTTTACTGCAGAGAAAGGGAATCTATTTATATTTTAACATCTCTGCAAAATGCAGATACAAATTATTAATGACTTACATGTATAAATCATTTACTACATGCCAGGAACTATGCCAGGAACTTTATATGCATTATTTCATTTATTCATATTATATCAACTTTAAAAAATAGGTTTGTGAGTAAAATAGTTTACAAATCAAGAAACACTGACTTATGGAGTTTTAATAAATTGTTTACCATTACACAAATTCCTATGTTTCCTAAATATGAAGACACCATACATGTCAAAATAAAGCAAGGCCAAAAAACCCTACTCAAAACTCGAAACATCAACCAAAACATTATTGGTTTAACAATAGCTTTTCCAGGAGAGAAGGAAACATGACCTTATATATACACATTAATTCTAAGATTGATCCTGATGTCAGATGCATTAGAATTGTGGAGTGGAAGAGGCAAATTTGAACTCAGAACCATATGACTTCAGAACCAATATTTGTAAAATATTGCTCTATACTCTACAGGTTCAGAAGATCAGCCCTGTCCTACGTGATACTGGTGAGAGGCTCATGAGGTAAATAAAATTTTTTTTGAGATTTGTGAAAATCTGAAAATAAACCAAGGGGGAATAAAAGAGTAAAAACAAAACAAAAAACTAACCCCAAACAACCCAAAGCAATTAAATTCAAACTTGCCAGTAACATTAGATTTGCAAACTTTAAAAATTATGCAGAAAATATAGAATATTTATTAACATATCATCACTTTATATGTTTATTTTACTTAATCTTCATTACAATTTTGTAAGGTAAATGTATTATTATAATCCATATTTAACAAATGAGAAACTGAGGTATGGAACCTGACCTAGGTCATATATTAATACTAACAGAAGGTTGATTTTCATTAGACCTAGGTAGACTAATTCTAGAATCCACAAACTGTGGAATTGGTACAATTGATGAAATTCTACAATTCTCCAGATCCCCGTGATACAGTAATGTTTTCTGAATAATTGAATAAAATTAATCATGAGAAATGTTCACTGTTGGAGCAGGTTTTTAACATGGGAGAATCTGGTTTGTTGTGGAAATAATGAGATCCTTGCAAATCCCCTATTTTCTATCAGATCTTAATTTTGCCATCTTCAGTTTTGACAGTCACAGTAATTTAAGGAACAGAGCCCAACAAAGGGCTAAAATTAACTGCTTTGTAATCTGATTACTATCTCCATGGTCCCTAGACTAAAATCTTCTTGTGGTCAGGGGCTGTGTTTTGTTCTAGGTTGTATCAGTGTTTGGCATAGTCACAGGACTCAATAAATGCTTGCTGAACGTATGACACATGTAAGAAATTAAGCACAAGCAAATTTACATTTAAACAAAGAAAATGCTTTCCATGAAGAATATGGTCTTTTCATCAGGCCAAAACCAGCCTCCACAGGACCTTGGAAAAAGTACTTCTCCTGGGTGGATAAATTAGGAACAGGCACCCACTGGGCAGGTGTAATCTCTCTGACTTGGCTTAGCCGGGGCAAGTGTCCTCTTATCTTTCTTAATCAAGGCAGTACCAGTTCTGCCTAGCTTTAAAGATGTAAAATGATTACATACTATTGATTTATACCTTATTCAACATCCATGTCAGTTTTTCTTATTCTTATTCTTTTTTTGTTTTTGGAGACAAAATCTCTCTCTGTTGCCCGGGCTAGAGTGCCATGGCGTCAGCCTAGCTCACAGCAACCTCAAACTCCTGGGCTTAAGCAATCCTTCTGCCTCAGCTTCCCAAGTAGCTGGGACTACAGTCATGTGCCACCATGCCTGGCTAATTTTTTCTGTGTATAGTTTTAGTTGTCCATATAATTTCTTTCTATTTTAAGTAGAGACGGGGTCTTGCTCTTGCTCAGGCTGGTCTCGAACTCCTGAGCTCAAACGATCCACCTGCCTCGGCCTCCCAGAGTGCTAGGATTACAGGCATGAGCCACCATGCCCAGCCCAGTTTTTATTTTTCAAGGAGAGTGCATTAAAAAGATTAGTTCCTTTACTCCTTATACTGTAATCTATAAATAATTTTTATAGGATCTTTTTGAGTTTTGGAAACCAAACAATTGAGCCCTGAGCCTGTACATTTTAGTTTTTAGGACATTCTGTGAATTTTCTACTGATCTTTTTGAGCTACCCTTCTTATTTTGTGTTAAGTGAACCACTAGAAAAAAAAGAATTAGCTAAACTCAGAGTCTAACAGAACATGAATTCTCTTTCTTTTCTAAAATATTTGCAGGAGTACATACATATGAACACATGCACATACACATGCATGCAAATACAAACACTCATACACATAAACATGCATATACCCAAACATACACACACAAACACACATATGCATACACATATACATGCACATTCGGCTTTTTATGTGCTAAGGGGGAGTTTAGGGGCAACCTTATTCATAGCAAGAGATGGAGGAATTCTGTCGAAATTAGTGGCTCTCCAAATAGCTGATTAATTGCAAATGATCACCACAATAATAGCTTTCCAAAAATAGTTTATTAAAGCTTAAATCTTAAAACTCCATTACATATCACTTAGACACACACGTGCTCCAAAAATTTAGGAATTAAACCAGTATACCTTTCTTGAGCAAACAAAAGCCTAATTAAAATCATGTTTGCTTTGACTATAGCTCTGCTTCAGCATGCCTTTTAGGAGCTATATTTGTATTTATTTTTCATAAGGACCACAAAACCATTTTCAAGAAATTTGGTCATTTTGGGGAGAAGAGAATGTTTCAATTCAGTTCAGAAGTCCCCAGATGAGAAGTTGGCTTCTTGTCCTCAAATGTCTTTACAAATGTGATCTCTGTGATGGATCTCAATATCTGTTGTTTAATACTGAAGTTTCTACTCATAAAACTGAAGCAACAAAATGGAAAGGATTCTGATCATGAAGCAGAGAACCTCTCCCTTTGCTGGCTCTGAGGATGATTGACTGTTTTGTAGGTGAGGTCTGTGGATAGAAGCTGGCTATGCTCTCTCCACTGGTAAATGGGGGGTAGAGGCAACGCCATCAGGAGAGCCCTTGAGAGTGTTAATGAAAACCATAGCAAAGTGTTTGGAAGAAAAGCTAACCCTAATGTCAGGATTGCAAATGCCTACCAATATTGGTAGCCTCCTGCTTTATCAGACACTTTAATTTGTAGCACCTTTAAAATGACATGGTTTCTGGATGTCAAGGCACTTTCTTTTCTGGTTCATGTCGGCTTTGCTATTAAGCAGGTGCAAACACTGGATTGGCATCCAGGAGCACTAGCGAGAGGACTGTAGCACAGAGGGTTTGTGTCATCTGGAGAACAGTAGTGAGTGGTAATTAAAAGGAGAAGACTTCAGAGATGTGACTTTGAATCCCAGCTTTGCATTTTACCGTATGAGCTTGAGCAAGTTGTTTAACCTCTCAAAGGTTTTGTTTTCTTCATTTGCTATAGCCTCCATCTTAAATGGTTGTTCTAAGGATTAAATTATATGTGTCCAGTGCTTGGTAAATTTCTATTGTTGAGATGTGGTCCTGGATAATGTTTTTTGGTCTGAAATTCCTTTCTCAGAGGTTTATTTATTCCCTAGGAATAGCTGGAATGAATAACACTTTCAGACATGAATTTAGGCAAAACAGAATATATTGCAAGGGGTAGCTACCAAATAAGCCTTAATCTATCCTAAATTGTTTCCAATGAACTTGACTAGATTTATGCTATAAATAATGATAATGATGCTTATAGAAATAAGAATATTAATTATTTCTATTTGTTCAATGTAAACTTAATTTGCTAGGTGTTTTAAATATATACTTTTAAATACTTACAACAATGGCACATATTAAGTACCATTACTGATATTTTATAGATAAAGCAGAGGCAAAGAGACTAAATAACATCTTCAAGGCCACACAGCTAGTAAACAGAACTGGGATTGAAAACCATGTTTGTTTTACTCCAGAGCCTTTGTTTTTTCTACTACACCCTGTTGTATGCTCAGATGGGCTAGGAAATTTGTCCTAGGAATAGGTGTAGTGAACATCAACAGGTTGTTTTGTCTCCCTAGTGAATACCAAATATTTTGCTGCTCATTTTTACAGCTTCTGAGGGAATCCTATAGACTCTTCTTTGCTGGAAACCAGAATCCCTTTAGTTGATTAAATTACTTCCATTGCTGTGGATTTCAATTCAATCTAATAGCAACAGGGCACTGTCTTGACAAAGGATGTGCTGTTGTTAGGGATTTTTCTGAGAGGGGCTACTTTCATAACTTTTTTCAGTTAGATGAATTTGGAGAATAGAATTATTAACATCTGTCCAGTCCATGCAGAGAAAAAGTTCTATTCTAGGGACTGGTTTTATTTCTAATGGATCTTATCATGAGATTTTAGAAAATGATTCTGAAAAAAGAATCAATCATAGTGTTAGAAAAACAGATCACAGCCTCAGGAGGACAGATCAAAGATGAATAAGACATAAACAATTAAGAGGAAGAGACAGGGCTATAACCTAATAATAAAGTTAGTGGTACCAGGAGAAACAAATGTGTAGGCTATAATAAGGGCAACAAGGAAGGAAATGGTCAGATCCACTTATGGGAATTCAGGAAAGTCTTTGAAGACTTGAAAACCACTGACCTGACTATTGAAAAGTGAGTAATATGTTTCCAAATAACAGAGGAGAGGAATGGAATGTGCAATGGAATTAAAACTCATATAGCAAAGGAAAGTGTCAGACAACTTGGAGATAGATCAATAGAAATTACTCAAGAGGGACATAAAACAGAAAATAACCAAAATAGTAGACCTATTGTGTGGGCTTTTCCAACAACCAGTTCTCCAATTCTCCCACACCAACCAGGTGTAACAATTCAAATCTGGCACTATCTAGGTGGAATTAGCAGCAGATCCCATAAGTTAAAGGGCTCAGTCCCATAAGACTGCCTCCATTTCAGTCACTAGCTGCAAATAGGGTCCCCAGGCTATCCACACCTCTTCCTGGCCAACTGTAAATTCTGGGGTTTCCACGACCCTCTCCTCGGGCTTGGTAATTTGTTAGAATGACTCACAGAACCCAGGAAAGCACTTTACTTACTATTTCTGATTTGTTACAAAGGATACAACACAGGACCATCCAAATGGAAAAGATGCACAGGACAAGGTGGGGGTGGCCCCAAACCACTCTCCCAGCACATTGTTGTGTTCACCAACCAGAAGCTCTCTGAACTGTTGTTTAGTGATTTTTACCAAAGTTCCATTATGTAGGTATGATTGACTAAATCATTGGCCATTGGCAATTAAACAAAATCACTCTCCAGCCCCTTCCCTCCCTGGAGGTGAGGAGGGCATTAGAGGGGTTGAAATTTTCAGCCATCCAGTTAAGTGGTTGGTTTTTCTGGTGACCAGCCCCCACCCTGAAGCTATCTAGGCCACCCTCTTCTCCTTGGGCCATCTCATTAGCACTTGTTGTTCAGAAAATTCCAAGAGTTTTAGGACTTCTATACCAGAAACCAGAAACAAAAACCAAACATATATTTTTTATTGTACCACACCTATACCCAACCATATCCACAATTACATGAAATGTTAATGAATGAAACCTGTACTGTTTAGTATGGCTGCCACTGCCACATGTGGCTATTTGAATTTAAATTAATTAAATTTAAATGTAATTTAAAATGCAGTTCTTCAGTTGCACTGGGCACATTTCAAGTACTCAATAAGCAAATATGGGTAAATGGCTATCACATTGGATAGTGCAAATATAGAACATTTCATTACAGAAAGTCCTACAAGACAGTGTTGGAAACAGGGAATGTCAAAACAGATTTAAAAAAGCAAGACCCAATTACCTATTGCCTACAAAAGATACACTTTAAATATAAAGACCTAGAAAGACATACCATGCAAACAGTATGCATAAGAATGCTAGAGTGACTATATTAATGTCAGATAAACAGACTCTATGACAAAGTATCATTAGAGATTAATAGGAATATTTCATAATGACAAAAGACCAATTCATCAGGAAATCATAATAGTTATAAATGTTCATGTACCTAATAACAGAGCCTCCAAATACATGAAACAAAACTGAGAGCATTAAAGGTAAAAAAATAGTACTAATAATTCCACAATCATATTTGGAGATTTATTGCCCCTATCTCACTATTGTTACCGAAAGCTCGGCACTTGTCCTTGAGGCTGCATCAGAAGAACGAGAGCAAGTAGTTTGAAGAGAAAGAAAGAGAAGTTTATTACTTTGCTGGAAAAGGAGGAAAAATGGTATACTCTTATCTCAAAAATCCAAATTTTCTAAATATAAGCAGAAATACAAAGCTTTTAAAGGGGGTACCCTCAGTTCCAGGATACTGTATTAATGATTCCAATGGTCCCATCTCTGCCAAAGACAAAGCCTGTGACCTCTGCCCACCTGGCCCACCTGTGTTACCTCCGGTAACACAAAGAACAAAAGACCTTCTCCTTGCCTCAGGGATGCAGGGAGGCCAGTGCCCAAAAAGACTGGGGAAAGGGTAAAGAGACAGAAAATATTTTTGCCATTTTTTTCAAGCCATTCATTCCCTTTGCTACATATTCCCCAGTCTCAATTTTATGCTTCCATATCTTCCATATCTATGGGAGGAGGGGTGACTACTCTGTTACACTAATTAGTAGAGCAACTAGACAAAGGAACAAGTAAGGATGTAGACAATGTGAGCAGCACTATCAACTATCATAACCTAATTGGTATTTATAGAACTCTATAGCCAACGACTGCAAAATGCATATTCTTTTAAAATGTACATGGTACTTTCATTATGCCAGGCTCTAAAACCAGCCTCAATAAATTTGAAAGGATAAAAATCATATGGAGTATCTTTTCTAACCACAACAGAATTAAATTAAGAATCCATGACAATGACATATCTAAGGAAACTCCAAATTTTGGAAATTAAACAACATACTTCTAAATAACCCCATGGATCAAAGGAATAATAGGGAAATTAGAAAATAATTTAAATTGAATGATAAAATAATAACATCAAAATTTGTGGGATACAGCAAAAACAGTACTTATGGGGGAATTTAAATCTTTAAATTCTTATATTAGGAAAGGAGAAAGATCTACAATAAGTGATCTAAGGTTTTGTCTTAAGATACTAGAAAATGAAAAGCAAAGTGAAAATAAATGGAAGGACAGAAATAAAGCTAAGAGTAGAAATCAACAAAATTGAAGAAAAACTACAGAGAAATTTAATAAAGCCAAAGGTCAGGAAAGGAGCTAAGTGGATTGAGGATGTAAGGATCACTGTTCTGAAGGGAAAGGACGTCTGACAATGTCATCAGGTCTTTGTAGAAAACACCAAGCACATGAGGGGTCTTGTCAACACTGCCTTTCTGCCTGTGTACAGATGTTGCAAAATAGAAAATATTAGTATAATCTTATTTGTTCAAAATAGGGAAGTGCCCATTGCTTTTCTATGCTATGATTTCTCTCTTTGCCCATTTAGCACTGTTGATAAGAACCTCTACTTGATTCCTCACTGCCCTTACCTTTGTTGGTTCCCAGAAATATACTAACCCATGTAGACTCTATTCAAAATGCAGTTCCTTTGGGCACTTTAGGTCTGGATTTGGTCTTAAGATGAGGTCTCAAGGTGAATACTGTCTAGAAGAGAGGTCTACTTGTTTTTACTTCAGTTTAACATGCTGTGGAAATTTGCAAATGCCCTGCACATTATAGATTGAAAGAGATATTGGTCACAGGGTATTAGCTTAATTGTGGTAATCATTTTACAAGGTATATACCTTTACAAGGTTTTGATACATTATGTCAAAACATCAAGCATACCTTAGATATTTACAATTTTTATTTGTCAATTATATTTCAATAAAGCTGGAGGAAAAGAAAAGAAAGTTACAACTTGGTCTATAGAAAATGGTGGTTTGGCAGGGTAAGGTGGCTCATGCCTATAATTCCAGCACTTTGGGAGGCCTAGGTGGGAGGATGGCTTGAGGCCAGGAGTTTGAAGTTGCAGTAAGCTATGACTGCAGCACTTTGCTCCTGCATGGGCGACAGAGTGGGACCCTGTCCCCCACCCCCAGAAAAAAAGAAACTGGGCGATTTGATCAATGAATTGTTGGTATTAGTTTCCATTTAAATTTGAAATTTTTTAGTGTTTCTTTTTAAGTGACATTCAAAAAGACTCAAAAAAAGTTTTATAGGGTACAAATAAGTAATAACATTTTATTCTTATGCCATTTGACCAAAGCATTTTTATTTTTGCTCCATTGTGCTTTTTCTTTTCTTTTTTTAAAAATGCCAATAGAATTGTTAGGTGGCTAGTGGAGGGATTCTGGCCCTCCTGGGGACGAAGACAAGCACCCGGAGCACTTGCTGCATCTAGGGGAGGAGGGAACACCCTGCGAATCTGAAAATCAGAACATAGCCCTCCAACTGCAAAAGAATGCCAAAGTACAATAGGGTCTGGAAGGTGACCTAGGACAACCTAAGGCTCATTATCATGTCATTAGCTTAAATCTACATTGCAGTTTGCCCCCACCAATGGGCCTTCCAAGAGGCTAATGGGAGATCCATAAGTCCACAATAAGACTCAGGTTATATAACTTCCAACTGTCCATCAAAGTAGTTCATGGTGATGTCTGGACCACCAGGAAGGCCGAATCCAGACACCATAAAATGAGACCCAGACCATAACCAAGGCCTTTTTTGTTACAACAAGAGGCCCATTTACCGTTCTGTGGTGAACGTATCTTGCTCTTACTCTGTAAACCTGTATCTTGCTCTTGCTCTGTAATCCTATCTTTCTCTCCTCAATAAACTTCGTTTCGTGCTTACCTTGCTTTTGGTATGTCTGGTCATTCTTTGACCAAGAGCACACCAAGAACCAACATTTCAGACTGCTGACCAGACATACCCAACAGAAGTAGAAAAAAAAATTTAAAAGAAGTTTGTGGTCTCTAATGAAAACTAGAAAATGTAGAAGAACTTTGTTATACAGCAATTTGTGATGTATGCAGGTTTGGCAATGCCATAGGTCAAATATTATCCTCTGAAGCCTAACTATATTCAGTAAGAAAGCCTCATCTCAGATGATCTTTATTCAGTCCACCAATACCAGAATTATCCAAAGGCTCCGCTTTGTAGGAGGAGGGATGGGAGAGCAGAAGAAACATATGTTTGAGTCTGACAGATCTGGTTTCAAATGCCAGCTGAGCCCCCCTAGTATTTCTGTAATCTTGATTAAGTCCCTTAATGGGTTTGTATGTCAATATTCTAAATACCTACTTCACAAGGTTACAGTGTGCTTTTGAGGAAATAATGTATGTAAAGTGCCTGGCACATAGGAGGCCCCCCTTGACCCTATAATACAAGATGCTATAAATGATTAGTACTTTCCACATTTTCTGGGAGAACCACTGTGGCAGAGCAAAAAGAGCAAGGTCTTTGAAATTGCATAAAACTAGGCCTTATTCTCCCTTGTTGGTCTGACTTTAGGCAAATTATTTAACCTCTTAGAATTTCAGTTTGCCCATGAAAAAAAAAGAAAAAAGAAGATCTGTCTGCATAAACATGAGGATTAAATGAGTTGAGATATGTAAACATCCAGCACAGTGCCTGGCACAGTATTAATAAATACTCAAGAGTAGGTTTAGCTATTGTGACATTAAGATTTTTTTATTAAGGTTTTTTTTTTCAAAGTGCCTTTTATTTTCAGTGTGTTCAAATGATCAAAGCCTGCAGGACTATAATCAGCAATGCTAGAGCTCAGATCAATTGCTGGTTCAAATACTGGGTATATAATTTCATCTCTGCCCATGTTAATAAGGACTAGAAAGGTGAATCTCACTGTTCATATGCTGCAGAGCAGAAAGATTTATTATGGCTCCAATAATCTAATCTTTGTGCTTGAGGATTATTGTTTTAAGATTTTTAAAAGTTTCTTCTAAGAAATTCATATTTCAGATTATTGGTTTCTATTGAACTTGCCTACTTTTCAATGCAACAGAATATATGATTAGTGAGGTACAGAGCAATATTTATTTGCTTAAAATTTCCTTAGCTTAATTTTCTTGTTGCCACTGGCAACCAACAAAAGAATAGATCTAAAATGACAGGCAGTAGCCACAATGATTATAGTCCATGTTTTTATCTTTTCCCAGTTGTGATTTTAAAATAGCTTCTCTAGTGCTGTTACCAAAAGTTTGGTACTTGTCCCTGAGGCCTGATCAGTGAGAATGAAAAATGAGGACAAGTGATTTAAAGAAAAGGAAAAAGAAGTTTATTAATTTGCCAGCAAATGAGGAGGGTGGCAGACTAGGGTCTCAAAAGACCACCATGCTGCCTTTAAGCAGAAATACAGGACTTTTTAAAGGGGAGGTTTTTGGCAGTTGGGCTCTAGTCTATGTGACCGTTGCCACATGTCGTGGCTTCGAGCTACTGTTGTTTAACCATAGTTGGTGGTATTGGTGGACCTTATCTCCAGTGAATATGATCTCATGACCTTTGTCTGGACAATTCTGTTGAGCCAGCTCCTGTGGCTTAAGGTACTAGAAAACAAACAACAAAGAACATTTTCTTGCCCATTTGATTACTGGCCTCTGGGAAGGAATGCAGGTTTTAATTCCCAAAAACTTTGGGGGTTTTAGAGAGACAACTCATAAAACATTTTGCCTTTTTCAGGCCTTTACTTCTGTTACAGTGCTTGTCATCATAAAAACAATTGCTATATATGTCGCTTTGGACATATTGACAAACCATCCACCTAAATAACCCTACCCCTCTAATGAACTTCTTCCAGGGCTTGTAGAGTCAACCTTGGGTCACATGCACCATTGCTACCCTAATGGCTATAAGAAAGATGATACTGTTTATATTATAGAAATTATTTACCGAATTGAATTTTTAATTAACTGGTTTGTCTTGGATCAGCATAATATTAATATTATGTGTAGCAACAGCATTGAAATAGTTTGCATTTTAAAAAAAACTATTTAGTATCACTTCTTTAAAAAAAGCTGCATATAATCTATTTAAGAATTTGGTAGTTCTGGTATAGAGATATACTAAAGTTGCTAAACAAAACTAAAAATATACCCTTGGCAGAGCTGGTCATATTATAGTGAAATTCTGTTTGAGTGCTTTCCAAGGACAAAAGAACATCTCTGTAAGCAGGAAAATATTAACTTTACAGAAGCATGAAACAAACACCTTTGGGATGTTTTGTTGAGTCTTCCAAAATTGAACTTGTTATACAGTAAAAAATAAACACACCAGAGCAGCACATGGCATAATATAGTTTCATTCTTTCGCTGACATCTTGTTCATTTGCAAGTCAATAGAGAGAATCTGCTATTACATGATTTGATCTCTGCATGCTATGATGCTATTTGTCTGACCCCTGGGTGTGTTACATCCGCATAGACAGGATTTCCAGAGGGGTGGCCATTATCAAACTTACAATAAAGCTCCTGCTGGTTCAGAAGCCTTTTTGGTGAGAATCACGTGTGCTAAATTGTATTTCTTGAGGCTAAAGAAAGGTCTCCATATATTCCATATTAAAGGGCAGGATTCCTTAAAAGGAACGCTTTAGGCTGCTAACCATTATAGCACAATTGTTGATCAGAGTATTTTCTGGTCAGCTAGGAATTAATGGAGCCTGTACTTCCCATGAGCAGGGGCCTTTTGCAGCAAGATTTGACACAGGAAGCAAGGGCCTTGGAGGAAGGGCCCTGGAGCAGGGCAGGGGAAGAGGGCAGGGGAGAGAGCCAAGAAGAGGCCTGGGGAGGATCAAAAATATTTTGTCCACTTCATAAATTTTCCTGAGGCTGACAATCAAGACTTTTTTAATTAATAAAAAAAAGTGGTCTTAAATTTAGTCTAGCTAAAGTCACTAGATACTACAAGTAACAATTCCCCTTTTGCCTTTCCTTCTAAATCTATACAGTATTGCAACACCCTGCTTCTCTCTTTGCTTACATTTGCCACAGGCGGTGAAGATCTGAAGTTCCTAGCTGTTGATTATTGGCCAGTGAGTGCAAAGGTTGGTCAACTAAAGAAATGATGACTAAACTATTAACCAAATCCTAATCTCTGCCTGTCTCCTCCACCAACACTACAGCCAGAGGTGGATTAGAGCCCTCTATGTCTCTAGAGCTCACACTGGGTATGCTATTTATTAAATTAGGGAACAGGTTGTTTTGGGGAAGAATTTGGCTCAGGCCCTGATCATCAGGTGTTCATTCATATATTGAGGTTGTATACTTTGCAGCACTGCTCACTGCAGCCTGCAAATGTCACAAAGTCCCTGCCTACTGGGGGGTCTATGAGAATATGTCCTCTAGCTCAGTTATTCCTACTCATGACGGTCAATTAATTTTAATCACACTTCTTTCATTAATTTAAAGTCCTTTCCATTTTATCTTTGCACTTGTAATACCCACTCTTACTGTATTCCTTGGATTTTCTCAATTTGTCTCAGCTACTTGGGAGAGATAGAAGCTCTGGAGCTGCAGCCTGGGGAATTCCTTTAGAAGATTAACTGCTTTTAAACTGGGGAGCTTTTTTTTTTTTTAATAGAGTCTGAAAATGATGTTTAAAATAACTTAGATTCATTGGCACAAGTCAGAAATAAGGAAATCCTGGCCTCAAATAATTTAGATTCTTAAGAACGTAAAAGCCTGACACAATGAAATGGTAATCTGTGAAATTAAAGCAGTCTCTCTCTGAAATAATCATGTTCAATGATGCTTAAAAGTTGGAGGGTACTTGAGGGCTGAAGAATTTTTGATGCTCCATGACAGCAGGAATAATATTTTTCTTATTACTCTATTGCATGGCACAAAGTCAGCACTCAATAAATATCTGTTGAAAGAATAGATGAATGAATCACCTTTTATTTTGTAGTTCTATCTCCTTCTCTAGAACCTACTTCTTTAGAGCTTATATTTATTTACACATCAAATACTTATTAAGTGTCTACTTTATGTTAGGTACTCTCCTGAGTCATGAGTATAGGAAAAAATGAATAAAATTTGATACATGCCCCTAAAGAGATCACAGTCTGCTGTTTACAACGCTTTGATCTATAGAGCAAGGCTGTTTATCTGCACACTTTTTTCACTTCATTTCTGGTAAAATTCAAAAAAATTTTTTTCTTTACTTTAAAAAATTGGTATTACTATGCTTTATAACATTTCTTTTCTAAGTAACGCATTTCTACAAAATCTTTACAAGGCTTAAATTTTGAGAAACCCCAATATTTGTGTGAACTTGCTGAATTTGATTCATCCATATCTATCTTTCCTTCCTTCCTTCCCTCCCTCCCTCCCTCCCTCCCTCCCTCCCTCCTTCCTTCCTTCCTTCCTTCCTTCCTTCCTTCCTTCCTTCCTTCCTTCCTTTCTTCCTTCCTTCCTTCCTTCCAACATTGACTTTCCTCTAGATATGAATTGTGCAGTAATTCTTTCAATGTGATTATCATAATGTGATTGTCTAGTGTTTGGACCAGAGCTTTGAGGGTTTAGTGACTTTATATTAGCTTTCTATTGCTGCTGTAATAAATTACCACAAGTATTATGACTTAAAATAATACAAAGTTTTTAACTTATTGTTCTAAAGGTCAGAATTCTGGAATGGGTCTCACTGGGCTAAAATCGGGATGTTGTCAGGGCTGTGTTCCTTTTAAGAGCTGGACTCTAGGAGACAATCTGATCCTTGGCTTTTTCCACTTCCAGAGGCTGCTGGTATTCCTTTGATGGTAGCCTCTTCCATCTTCAGAGCCAACGATGGCCAGTCAAATCCTTCTCACACTGCATTGCTCTAATGTAATTTCCACCCTCATGTTTCCCTCTCCGACTCTTACACCCTTGCCTCCTAGTTTTACTTATAAGAACCCTTGTAATTACATTCAGCCCACCTGGATAATCTCCCCATCTCGAGATCCTTAATTTAATCACATCTGAAAAATTTCTTTTGTCACATGAAATAATGTATTCACATATTCCAGGGATTAGGATGTGGACATATTTGTGTGTGTGTATGTGTGTGTGTGTGTGTGTGTGTGTGTGTGTGTGTGTGTGAGGGGTCATTATTCTATTTACCACAGACCCACTGGGCTCCTAAAAAATAAGGTTCTTTATTCTTTTCATGTTAAAATGGTGGCTGCATCTATCAGGTCTGACTCTCCAAATCTTGGCCCAAATGCTTTGCTGATCTTTTCTGCTCTAAGTCCAGTAGCACAGCACCAAATGCATTGCTTTTGTGAAAGAGTATATTACATTGTATACCAGAATGAACTCTGTATGAATTCATTTGGGGAGGTAATATGCATTTTAGTGAACTAAAAATCAACTTGGTTTTACAAAATGTCACCTTATAATTTGGCACTTTTACTAGTAGTTTCAACAACGGGGTGATTTTAATCATGGTGTATGAATGCCATTCTGTATGCTATAGTATTTTTCAAAGTTTGTCCTTACGTTTTCATATTTCTTTTTATTTTCATTTTTCCAGAGAAAGTAGAGCTGTAATCACTAAGGTGAGGTAATTGCCATTATTCTATTGAAGTGAATTTTAGACCAGAATGGCTTATAAGATACATCCAATCATCCACAAACATTTAGTATACCAGTCTCTGTGAGTCCATAGGAACAAAGTGTTGCTCCTTCAGAAATCCACAGTTTACTAGGAGAAAGAGGGCATGCACAGAAGAGATAATTAGCAGCCTGTGAGAGCAAGACTCATGCTAGAAAATTAAATAATGGGAATTCAAATCTTATGTGTAGATGACATTCAGGCTTTAAAAATTCATGCAGTGATATTTCCTTGAGAACTGGAGGTAAATGTCACTTGCTTAAGTTCGTATTTGGAACAAAGGAGGTTGACAATTATAATGCATGTTGAAATAAAATTTCTAATCTGAAAAATCTTTAGATTTGCTTACATATTTTTTCTTGATGTCATATTAAGAGATTTGGTGGCGTTAATGAATAGGAAACAATATACAGAACCTTAAAGTGGGTACTGCAGAGATTAGAAAAGAAGTAAAAGCAGTTAAAATATGTGTTTTGATTGTTGGAATTTTTGTTTATAAAATACCATTGAGTGAATATGCCCCTTGTGAGTGTGAGGACATAGGTCTGTGGGGAAAGAAAAAGAATAAGATAGTTCTTGCTCTTGTTGAATGAGGATGAAGGGCAGGTACATAACAATTAATGATAATACAAAAATAATATAGGTGATTAAATCTCAGAGGTGTATGCCCAGTTACCTATAGCTGTATGGAGATAATTACATTAAGATTTAGTCACTGAGAAAGTTCAAAGAGTAAGAGACTGAGTGATTCTTGAGTGACTTCCAGGTAATGCCATTTTGAGGAACACTCTTCTTTTAACATATGTCATAATCATGAACTCCTTTGAGGGAATTAATTCCAGTAGCTTTAGTATGGTCCTTCAGTAAAACATATGATTAGATTTGTGGCACGGCCCTATGGTCATCCCTTCTTGCTTTTGTTTACCCACCCTGAGCTGACTTAGATCATAGCTTTAGGAAGGATCTTGTCAGTTGACTAATGGAGAATTGCTATTTTCTCAACTCAAAAGATTAAAACTTTACTCTCTGTGTGTACATGACCAAAGTTGAGTTGATGTCATATTAAATATGGTTATAATAACTAGATCCAGGGCAAGAATGAAGATATTTAAGAACTACCACCTTGGGTCATGAGATCTGCATCCATTACTACCTTTAGCTAAACCATGTTTTATTCCACTTGGAAGTATGCTTGGTGGTTATTGGTGGGCAATAAAATTCAATGATAGAAATTCCATCTTGTTGGTAGTTGGCTAATCATCCTTTAAAATTGTATCTATATGACACCAAAATAACTTACCTTATTCCTGTTTTACTTGCTTGGATTTGTTATTTTGTTTTATTTGTTATTTTGTCTTTGTAGTCAAATTCTTGTTGAAAATTACCTAATGATATGGGCTGAAGAGAACTCCAAAGAAAATTTATATCAGTCTTTTCATTTTAGAAATGAAAGCTATAGAGATAAGCTAAAGAGACAAAGGAATACTGTCCTGTGGCTGTGAGTCCTGCTGAAGTCTTGTGGTGACATATGCAAGCAGGTAGAGTGATAGACCACCACAACTAGGTCTTTGATTTGCTTAGAACCTAAATGACATGAACTCAGTAACATCAACTGCCATTACCTATGAAGAGAAATGAGCAAGTCTTTTGAAATTTGGGTAATAGACTATTGCTTGGACAAGCTGAGTCAAAAATTCTAAAAGTTTTATTCTTAAAAAAAAATTTTTGGTTGCTATCATTTCTAAGCAAGAAACAATTTTTGCTTTTAAAAATAGCTTTACTTTGTTTATTAAGTTGATACTTACATTCAAGGCAAGGTTCTATATTTGATATTGCACATGCTTTCAAAGAATTAAAGGCCTTGGAGGAAACTAAAGCTGGGAGATATAGCTGATATGAAGAAAGCAGCTGAGGCTGTGCAAAATTCCAGCTTGTGAGCAAGTGATTTTGGCCTAAGTTTTCCAGATTAGTTTTCTTATCTGCCAGATTGTTGTTCAATTTCCTACTTGTTTTGATTGGGTCTACTCTCAGTCTGACAAAACTAGAGTAACTGAAAATTTGATCATTGATTTATTGTGCCAGTCTGTAAATTCAGTGAATGGTGGGAAGCTGGGAGTGTTAGTATCTATAAAGTTTAAAAATTCAAAAGATTCAAAATTTACTCTCTGTGTGTATGTGGGCAAAGTTAAGCAAATTATACCACGCAAGATGAACTTTATGTTTTGCAGTAGCTGAGTCTTATGGACTCTGGTCATATCACAGCAATTCTTTGTTATTATAGAGCTATGGAGCCACTGTTTGACATTAACGTTTCCTTGAAAGTGATTATATAGTCATGGTTCTTAATTAACTTGGAGCTTTAATGTGTATGGTATCAAAAATTTAGTGCATAATACTGTCCATTGATAAAGGAAATTGGCATGTTAGAAAGCACAAATGATGTTAATTTAGACATATTGTTTGAAGTGTAATAAGGTGTAAGTGCAAGAGTTTTGTTATTTTTTTGCTTTTTAAAAAGAACCCAGCAACTTATCTGCTTTAGCAACCTTTGGTTTCATGTGTACCTACCTTTTACCCAGCTCCCCTCTCTGCTTACTTATTGATAAGTTTGTGTTTCTACATCAATAGCAGTTAGAATGGGGTTTGAGTTTTTCAACATATTTAATTTTTCCTTTTAATTTTCAACATATTTAATTTTTCCTTTTAATTTTTTTTTGGTAAAGTAAGGATAATAATATTTATCTTGAATATTTATTTTACTGATGTACATAAATGTATGTAAAGTTTCTGCTGCTTAATAAACACTCAGGAAACTAGGATGTATGTTCATCCAGAGACATGACTGTGGTTTCCCTTTAGGGTGAATATTCAAGAAATATTGCCAAATAACAGACTACTCAGATGAAAACACAAGAGCACATGCTGGAACTGGCTTATAAAATGCAAGCCAGCTGGCTGCCCTAGAAAAAGTCTTAGGAAAAAGGCTTCTTCATCTTATTCATAAATGGGAAATTGAATCTCCAGGCTTAACTGGCTTATTTTTTATCTTTTTTTGTTTGTTTGAATTATGCATTGCTGAATAACTCTGGCAACATTTGAAAGAAGTTTCATGAGTAAAGCAAAGGTTGACCTTTCACAAAGCAGTGTTATATCCATCTCTACAGAAAAGATAGATAGATAGATAGATAATTTTATGCAGGAAACACTCTGTGTATGGTGTGGCCTCAGGATAGCACACTTGATAAGGAGCAAAAGAAACCCTCTGCTCAAATTATCAGATATGCATGTGTATATCTCACTTGAATATATTTTATATATAGATGTGTGTGTGTGTCTGTGTGTGTGTTCTCCTTATATTAACAGTGCCTGAATACTTTCCAGATAGCCCTCATGTGTGTGTGTGTGTGTGTGTGTGTGTGTGTGTGTGTATCTCCGATCAGGATTTATTTCCACTCTTTTTTATACTCTCCCCAGTATCAAAGGGCTGGAAGCCTGAGAACCTCATTTCCCAGACTCCTTTGCTTTTGGTATTTTGGGTGTAATTTATGTTCTGTCAATGAAATGCAATCATGCAAGGTACCAGAGGCAGAATAGAGGTTCAGTGAACACATATATTAAAGAAATAAGAATTCCTTTGAAATATAAATAATACTTTTCCTAATTTATTAATTTTGTAAGTTTGGAAGTGTGAAGAGCCCCTCCCCCTAAGAAATACCTGTTAGTTCAGCATTTGCTATAATCACTGAAGCCTTTGTTAGACAAATAAGATGAATGAATTTTCTTCTTCCCCTTTAGCATACATTTTATGTGACATTGTTTAAGAGACTGAGCACAGTATTTTGAAACAGATGACAAGGTTGTCACCTTTGAATGGCATAAATTTAGTAGCAACAGTAGAGTGTTTTATTACAATTTCTTTACAGTATGAAACCCAAAATTTATTCCTCTGTGTCTTCATGATGAAATCAAATTGAGTAGCAATATTTAAGGTGGTGACTGGGAGGGTAGGAGAGTATGAGGAGAACATTCTAATTTTTGCCAAATGAAACAGCACTAGATTTGCAAAAAGGTAATCATATTTCTGAATAATGTGATGATTCTCCCACGTGAATATTTCACCTCCAAGAAACATTCAATCAGGTAAGCTATCAACAAGATCTGGGCTTTGATAAACATATCTCCTTTAATAGCAGTTCCTGAGATGAAAGATTTGGATTTATGGCACCCAATGTCTGCAGCCTGAAAATAGGAAATAACTTCCTAGGAAGCTGCCATGGAAACTATTACATTATGCTAGAGTCTTCCTTTTGGTAAGTCATAGGATGTTATTAATTGATTAATCTCACTCTATTCCTAAAAATGATTTAAGGAAGCTGGCCATATGATACACTGGAAAAATACTGCTTCTTGGCCTGATATAAAATGAGGAATTGTCCAAGATGAACTCTAAGGTGTCTTCCATATCACACCTTTTATGATACAATTTTTAGGAGTCTGTCCTTTAAAACTTCATTACAAAGGGTCATATTAAGATGAAATCTTAATAATAAGCCTCCTTATGTGGGGTTTCGATAGATCTTGATTGAACCTAGGACCTACATGGTATTTGGACTGCAGTGATTTTGAAGCTTACATGTATCCACAGTGTTGATGTAAACTGAATTCCCTAAAAAATTAGGAGACAAAGATTTGTTCTCTGTTCTTGTTACTAACTTGGTGAATTTGGCAAATGGTCATTACTGTTCAGCAGCACACAGTTAGTAACGACAGGAAATATTGTATTACAATCTCTATATTACATGAATTCTAAAATTAAGTTTGGTGATTGAGAGGGAAGGTGGTTAAAAGGACAGTATACTTTTCAACTAATGAAACATTTAACTTATGAGAATGTAATCATAGTATTACTGAACGATGTAGAGTTTCTTCCCCTATTGAGTAGTTTTCCTTTTGAAGGCAAAGAAAGTCAGTGTTATCTTGTTGAAAAATGTTTCTAGCCAATGTTTTACAAGAAATGTTTCCAAAAAGAGTTTAAGCAGCATAATTCACAATAACCAAAATGTGGAAGCAACCCAAGTGTCCATTGACAGATAAATGAATAAGCAAAATGTGGTATATCCATATAATACAATATTATTCAGCCTTAAAAGGAAGGAAATTATGACACTTGCTACAGCATAGATGAAACTTGAAAACATTATGCAAAGTGAAATAAGCCAGTCACAAAAGGACAAATATTATAGGATTTCACTTATTTGAGATACCTAGAATAGTTAAATTCACAGAGACAGAAAGTCGAGTGGTGGTTGCCAGGGGTTGGGGGAGTGGGGAATGGGGAGTGATGGTTTCATGGCACAGAGTTGCAGTTTGGAAACATGAAAAAGTTCTTCTCAAACTTTTGGGATGATGAATAGTGGTGATGGTTGCACAACAGAGTGAATGTACTAAAAGCCATGAAACTATATTCTTAAAACTGGTTAAAATGGCAAATTGTGTTACATATATTTTACCACAACTAAAAACAATAAATATAAAAAGAACAAAAAGTTTAAAATGACTTCAACTGCATCTTCGTGTTTATCTTTTTTCCTAATTTGAGGAGAATAAGTTCAGTTTCCCAGAATTCTGTTTCTGCTGCTTTAATGTTGAATAAAATATCACCAACAGCCTTTTGTCTCTGTTAAAATAGATTTTTTGGTAGGCTATCAGCTTTAAGACACATCTTTGTGCCTCTGAATTCAGATAAAATAGAACTATAGCTAAGTTACGTCTTCGATTTGTTTTATAATTACAAATATGGAAGGTAAATTAAGAAAAATAATGTTCCAATCTTTGAAAATTACCTTTGGGGAGATTGTGTACATAATGGTTTACATTAAAGATGTAATGTTAGCATGTCTTTATATATATTTAAAAATTCACATTTTGGCATCAATTTAAAGATACTAATAAAATATTTTCTTATTTGCTAAAGTGAATCTTACTTATTGTTGAGATGCTTCTTATCCCCTTATAAATATTTAAACACATCTTACTGTTCTTTTACTTTTTTGTGTTGCTTAAAATAGACTGATATGTCTCAAAAGTTTTTTTATTTTTCTGTTTATTTTCTGTTATGATAACTATCACAAATACCTTTATGTGTCAAAATTTTGAGCCAATAATACTAAAGTGAGAGTAATTTTTCCACTTTTTAAAAGTAAAGTCAGAATGATCTACCAAGTATTTTAAAATTCAGGTTCTCATCCAAAACCTTGAATAAGATTTATTTTAGAAGAGTTTTTTCCTCCAAGGATAATGTTAAAAAAGATGAGAACACAGAACTTTAAGCCCTAGACATATTCTTGATAGAATATAAAGCACTTTGAATTTTTTCCCTTAATTTATCCCTTTTTAATGATTAATCTGTTCTTAAGTTTTGAGAGAAATTTTCCATAAATGCTTAATTTTAAAAAGATAAGATAAATAAAAATAAAACAATCATTACAAAGAATAGTCAATAACTTGTAACACTGTACTGAGGTTAAAAGTGAAAACATTTATAATGCAAGCACAAATGCACATGGAAGTTTCAGGAAAGCAGAGAAGTCCTATAAGTCACGATTAGGGGCAAGGGTGACAGTTGAGAGTGAATTTTTATTGTTAAATACATCTTGGGCAGCAATGACTTTGGCTTTGGACAAGATTCCTTAATTTTTTTTCTTCCTAAATTTGTTGCAAAATGGAGAGTTTCAAGTACTCCCAGGAGGTGGCTGTTTCAGTGAGTATGAATTTTATGGTGGAAGGGTCTGATGACTGGAGTCCATGGAGAGGCAGTTGTTTCCTTGTGAGTGGTTAGAATTTACTTTGGGTCAGTTCAAGGAAAATGTTAAGTGCTTTTTCCCATGGTGAAGTGAGCTCCTCAATCCTCTGTGTGTGATTCCCCAATCCAAACTCCTCTGAAAACTCAAAGACTTTGTTTTTGCAGCTTCTTTGGTGACAATAATGGACCTGACCTAATGTGGGGCTATTTGTAGTTTTAACTGGAAATATTAGTGTTTGATTACAGGGGCCACCCAGAGCCTACCAGGAGTGTTCCATAATGTGTGGATTTTTCACCATATTACTCCAAAAGTCAGAACACTTATGAATTCCCAAATACCTCTAGCTCCAAAGATTTCAGAAAAGGGATTGTGGGTCTGTACTACTATAAATATTAGTGTTACTACTACTACTAAGTAATGATATTCTTTCATAAAATAAATATTTGATATATGCACATTATGTTCCAAGTGTGTGCTAGGAGCTGGATAGACAATAATGAGAAAAACATATATAGTCCTGACTGTCTTGTTGCAGAGGCAGGTATTGGATATCATGTGTGCAGCTATATAATCACAAATTGTGTTAAATGATGTGAAAGAAAAGAACAGAGTGCAGGAAAAAATGTGGGCATATCTAGTTTAGATTGGTCAATAAGGGAAATATTTAAATGGAGACCTGAAGAGTTACTAGGAGTCGTTAGGTGAAGAGGATAGAGAAAACATTCCACATAGAAGAAACAGGTTGGCCGGGCACGGTGGCTCACGCCTGTAATCCTAGCACTCTGGGAGGCTGAGATGGGCGGATCGTTGGAGCTCAGGAGTTCAAGACCAGCCTGAGCAAGAGCAAGACCCCGTCTCTACTAAAAATACAAAGAAATTATCTGGCCAACTAAAAAAATATATAGAAAAAAAATTAGCCGGGCATGGTGGCGCATGCCTGTAGTCCCAGCTACTTGGGAGGCTGAGGCAGTAGGATCACTTAAGCCCTGGAGTTTGAGGTTGCTGTGAACTAGGCTGATGCCACGGCACTCACTCTAGCCCTGGCAACAGAGCAAGACTCTGTCTCAAAAAAAAAAAAAGAAGAAACAGCTTGTGCCAAGGTGCAAGGGTAGGAAAGATCTTGGCAATTGTAGAGGTGGAAGAAGACCACATGCTTGGTGCATGACAAGGGATAAGGAACTGAGCTTTGGAAGTAGGCAGAGGCTAGATTATGCTAAGCAGGCCATGGAAAAGACAAATTCTATTCTATTTGCTGGGGAATGATACGATCAAATTTAATTTTTAAATGATCAATCTAGGTAGGATAGGATAGGAATTCTAAGAATGAATTGGAGTTGGGCAAAACTGGAAGGAAGAAAACTTTTTCAGATGAGAGATGATGGAAGTATAAACCAGAGTAAAGGAAGTGGAGATGAAGAGAAAGTGATAGATCCAAAATACAAATTGGAGAAAAGATTGACAGGGCTTAGTAATGATTTGGTCACAATAGTTGAAGGAGAGACTTCCTATGTTCCAGGTGAATGGAGGTATCACTTACCAAGATGAAAAAAAATTGAAGAACATGTTGGTTTGGGCTGGGGCCAGAGGAAACCAAAAGTCTGGTTTTGGATGTGTAAAGTCTGTGGTATCTGTAGAATATCCAAGTGAACTTGTCAAGTAGACATTTAGATAGATAGATCTGGAGCTAAGATACAGATTTGCAGAATATTAATTTGGGAGTTGTCATATAGATGGATTTAAAGCATGGGAATGGATGAGACTACTTAAAGAATAAAGATAGAGAAGAAAGACAGAGGCTGAGTCTTGAGAAATTTCAACATTTAAAAATTAAGTAGAAGAGGAAATTCAGCAATGGGGATTAAGAGAGAGTGGCCAGACCAGTAAGAGAGGAACTTGATGAGTGTGATGTAAAAAAAGCCAGGAGAAAGGGGTTTCAAGAAGCGAGAGCCCAAGAATGTTGAATGCTACAAAGAAGTAAGAGGGAAGGGTTATGAATGTGCTCCTTGTTTTTGATGACAGAGAAGTCATTGGTGGCCTTGGCATGAGCAATTTCTGTAACTGGGTTATGGTAGGCAAACCAGTGAGGGAGGAAAGTTCTTTTGGAAGCTTGGTTGTGAAGGGGAGCAGAGAAGCAAATAGAGATAGATTCAGGGGCAAAGAGATTATTTCAAAGATAGGAGCTAAGAGCTCCATGTCTAAATGTTGATGGGAATGAGGAGGAGAGAAGGGATCTACGGAATCAAGGCTACTTCTTACTCTGTATCAGGGTGCTAAGGCCATTATACACCTTAATCCATTTTAATCCTCACAACACCAGTAGGAAGAGATAAGTATCACAGTTGTAACACCTTGCTACATTCCAAATGGCTAGAAAGCCCAACAAGCATGGCCCCAGGCTTACCAATGTCTGTTAGGGATACCCTTGAAGGACAAAGGAAAGTGCAAATGTTTCTATAATGCACCCCTTGGTTGCCTTCCAGACACTGCCAAGTTCCCTCTCAGCAGAGGTTCATAGAAATCCCTTATCCTTGGTCTATTTCCATCCCATACTCATCTCTACCTTACCCTCTGCTCTCTCCCTCAGTCATGCCTTTATGATACACTGATAAGTTCTCTTTGCACTAGATCTTCCCATTCTTGGGAAGTATGCATAAGACCAATAGAAGCTAATATTGATCACTTCTCACAGTGTGTATTGGATTTATTCACGTTCTTATTCATTTACTTAAGCAATTACTATGTGCTAGATACCATGCTGTGCAGTGGTGGACAAGTAGACAAGGATCATGTGCTCATGGAACTTATGTGTGTATGTATGTATGGGGGGTACAGATGGTTGACAAGTGAACCAATACATTTAAAAAAAAAATGACTTCAGGTAGTGATGAATTCTATGAAAAAAATGAACCAGGGAAATGTGATACAGAATTATTGAATGTTTACTTTAGATTGGGAGGTCAGGAAAGGTCTTGACATTATGCTAAAGGAGCCTCCTTCACTAAGGATAAGGATAGAAACAAAGAGATCTGTCTTGGCCCACTGGCTAGCATGATATGAGTCAAAAGGATAAAGGAGAAGGGACCCTTGTCCAGCCACCCAACTCCCATTTTATAAATAAAAAACTGGAGGGCAGAGTCCTCTAGCCTGCTCAAGGCCCTGTAACTCAAAAAAGATAAAACTGAGATTCCTGTCTCAGTCTAGTTATCTTTTGAACAAAAGCACCAGTTGTAGACCTACAATACTCTGGGAAGCCTTGAACAAAGCAATTTACCTGGCTCTGCAAATGAGGCTGTTAGCACACTGAGTTCTCAGGGGTGAATGATATACGTGCAAGGGGACTGAATCTTTTGGAGACAGCAGGCAACATCAAATCAAAATTGTCACTACCATACCATCTCATCATTGTGAAATGTCATTTTCTTAGATAATTAGGTCTCAAATTCTGCCAAAGGCCACTTAGTCTTTCCCTTCTCTTCTAGGAAGGAATGTGCCTAAATTTTCCCAGAAAAATGGGTGTTCCCTTCAGAGAAATAGATTGCTCAACCTTGCTCAGTGGCAGCCAATTTCAGAGGATCACAAAAATTAGGGCAAGATTTTTTTTTTCCTGTATCGTACTAAGAGTTCTGTATAGAAATGCAAGGTATTGCATCATGGTTTGTGGCTAACTGGCAGAAAAAGATCCGGAAGTTACCATTGTTTGGTTGGTGTGACAAGTCCCCTTAAGACCCCAAGACCAGATCCTTGGGGTGTACCTTGGAGCATAACTGTGGAGCATGGCCCAGGGAAGGCTAGGGAAGTTCTTCCCTGCCCAGTCTTTTAGCTTGTTTTCAATTCAGGGGACTATAATTCAAATTGCCTATGCAAAACCAGGAAATAACCTAACTATTTTAAAAGAGAGCCAAAGAATGAAATAACTAAATGATTAGAAAATAAGATTTATGAGGGAAAATTAAAGAAGATGGAGAATGATGAAGAGATGGCTGAAGGTAGCAGATCCAAGACTGGTGCTTTTTACTATTTCCTCTCCATCCCTGGGCAGGACCTCAAGGTCCCTAGAGAAGACTCCGGGGTACCTCAAGAAGTCTCTCCAAGCCTTGCTTCCTACCTACATTGTATACCTCCTTCTTCTCATGTCCCTCCCACTCTCTCCCCCATTTCTTCATACCTGGTTTGTTTCTCCCTACTCATCCCTTTAGTTAATTGTTTTATTAAGCTGTGTTGTTTTCTGGGTCTCTACTCATTTGTTAAGAGCTGTCAACCACTCCCATCTAGTGATTGACTAGAGGAACACTCTCCATGTTGGTTTCTGGCACATAGTTTATGCTCTCCAAATGTTTTTTGAATTGAGTATTCACAGTATTTTTGGCACAGCTATCTCACTTTAGTATGGTGTTTCATGGACAACTGATGAGGAGAAAACAGCAGGCCTTTACATTCACATCCATTCCCAACAACTTGGTTTTCCCATTCCAGCTGAAATTGTGAAGATCTTTAGAATAACATCAGTTTTAGACTTGTATATTAGTTGGCACAGGCCAACTACTATAATGCAGAATTTCAAAATTTTCAAGTTTAAAATTTGGATTAAAAATCCAATAAAAGTTTATTTGTCACTTGTGTTACAGGCTTAACCTGGTTGGCTGACTCTACCTGGCAGCTTTCCTCCAAGCAGCAATTTAAGCTCTAGATCCTTCCCTTGATCCTTAGAATTTTCCATTCAGTGGATGCAAGAGAAAATAAGAGAGAAAGACTTGTGGGTGGGAGGGAGTCATGGGCTGGACCTGGAAGTAGTATCCATTATTTCTGTTCAGATTCCATCGACCAACACCAGTCACAAGGCTAACAACCAACTGGAAAGGCAACTATAATGTGTTGTCCACCAGTGTTCTTGGGGAGAAAGAAAAAATAATTTGGTGAATAACTATTTGTGGGCACAAATGCCATGAGCAAATCTCTGTTTTTATTAATGAAATGATTGCTAAAATGTTAAGAAAAAATATCAGAGCCTTAAAGAGTATATACAAAGTCCTCAAAGATTCTTATAGCTTGGAAACCATTACACTTTGATGTACTGAGTTATGGAAATAAATTTAAATATATAAAAGTATATTGAAGCTTAAAAATACATGGTTGTACCAGAATTATGACTCTGCCAACATATTAAAATTTTTCCAGGGCAAAATAATCAATGGTATTACAGCATACATTAAAGATGGTTCAGTCACATTTTTGTCATTTTTGCAAGGATTTTTAAACTCTTCTCATTTCTCTTGCTTTTCATTTTTCAAAAGAAGAAAAAAACCTCTTTGTTTTATGTACTTCCATGTGTAATCATGAAAAAATGAATGAACAAATGAAAGAGAGGAAAGGAAGGAAAGGAGGAAGGAAAAAAGAAAGGAAGGAGGGAAGGAGGGAAGGAAAGAAAAAAGAAAGGAAAAACCGTACTTAGGACATAAATACCCCCAAACTTATTTTTATGACCATTTTGGTCTTGTTTTATAGTAATTTATTGCATTAAATTTTAAGGTTTTCCTCCCAACTGTAAAAAAATAAACAAACAGAATTTCATTTCATTGTTCGTTTTGGCATCAGGTTTAAGAATTTGTCTTTTCTTTTAGTTATACTAGCTCATGCCTCCATTCATCAGTGTTCACTCCAAGCAGGATTCACTCCTAGTACAGGGGTAGTATGGGTGTCTGACACTATGACATGGAGGAGTTTCAGAAGAATGGTAGAGCCTGGAGAGAATAAGTAGAAACAACTCCAAACCAGATTAGAGATCAAAGAAATCAACTTCTTCCTAAAACATCCAACTTTACAAAACTATCATCACAAGAGCTACATGGGCTACTCAAATGGCATTATTGAGTGTGAAGCTGGAAGAGACAGAAAGGGCTCACAATAGAACAAGTGTCCTGAATTAGCAGTCTGCCTATATGCAAGAAACTAAGCTTAATGTTTTTTCATCTAGTATGTCCTTCCTTCCTTTTGTATGGAGCTCCAATGTGAGAGATGCTGTGCTGGGCATAACCTAATCAGTATGTCCTGTTGAGGAATATCAGTTAACATTGTCCAGCAATGTCCAAGAACCTCAAGGTTGACTATCATTGGCCAAGAGGCTGAGCAGCTGGCACATCTGGTGGAGACAGTCTGTGGCAGCACTGAACGAATGGAAAGCTATATATGAAGCTCTGGGTCTTGGTGCTGGATAGAGGATTGAATTGCATTAGAAGAAAAGTGCTCAGGTAAATGCATTGGATGAGCCTCATCCCTTGCTTAACTTCAACATTGCAATTTCATTCATTCAGTCAACATTTATTAAATTACAAATCAACAAGGTGGTCCTGGGCAATTGAGGAATGTGTGAAACATAGCTGAGCTTTTTATTGTAATATAAAATGGTCAGGGCCATCTGAAAGGTACAATTAGAAACTATAGGGGTGTACATCTCTCTAAAAATCTCTAGAATATATTCTACTGTTCATTTTAACTGGGCCCCAAAGCATCTCACTTGCAGGACTTTAGGATCTGAACTTTTACTCTTGCATACGACTAATTTATTTTAAATCTTGTCTTTGAAGTAACACAGTATAGTCTAGGTTCTTTGCCTACAGAACTAGGCATACAAAAACCCTTTGGCTCTCAGAACCACTGCAGCTTGTGAAGACCTCTTTAGGAAGCTTAGGAATTGCCAATTCAGGTTTCCTTATCTCTTATGGTAAGTAGAATGACTCCAGTGAATCCAGTAGCCAAATATTTTAGGCTTGCCTGATTCTATTGCTCCCATGCAAATCTTCTTTTATAGAAGTAGGGAAAAAAGGCAAATCCAAGGTCACATAAATTATTAATATTAGAGAAGAGGTTAGAATAAAATGTGGTCAGAAGAATCATTATAGGATTTTTACAGCAAATCGCATGGTTTGCTTTTCTATGTGCTCATATGAAAAATATGTATTTATTGACAAAAATATATGAGTAAATATGTTCAATAAATTAATTACAGCTATGTTTTAGACAGATGGTGGAGAAACTGTCGTGGACTTAAATATCACATTTGTTCCTTTTTACTATCAACAAGTTGAGTCATTTTATTGTGAAGGAACAAAGACATGGTTATTTCTCATTATTGTCTAAGCTTGAGTGTCTGAAACCTTTTCTTTCAAGGAACCAGGGTGCCATCCATGGAAATCACAGCACTGGCTGTCAGAGATCTGCTCCAGAAAATCAAAATGTGTTGGCCCTGACTTCTGTTCTTATTCATTATACATATGCCTGAAATCCCTAAGATTCTTCAGTTGCTTTTAACATTTGCAAATTATATCCATAACTGTTAGGTAGATAGTGAGGGATTCCGGGTCTCCTAGGGACAAAAGTGGGTGCTATTGCCCCATCTTGGTCCTGCCCCACCCTAATTCTTCATACCTGGGGGAAGAGGAAATATCCTACAAATCTGCAATCAGAACTGGGCATGCCAGCTGCAAAAAGAATGCAGAGGACTCTAGCCCAGGGGCCAAGCAGCATAGGTGCCACAGAGTCTGGAAGTGACCTAGAACCTGTATGCATAGCTAAGGCTCAGGTCCTGTGACTCCCAACTGTCCAATCAAAGTGGTTCCATGGTGACATCTGAACCACAAGGGAGGTCCCTATCTGGGCACCATAAAACAAGATGCAGACCATAACCAATCCTCTCTCTGCGCCCTTCCCTTTGCTCTCCTTTTACTGCGACAATGGGTCCTGTCTTCTGTGGTATATGTATCATGCTCTGTAAACCTATATCTGGCTCTTGCCCTATAAGCCTATTTTTCTCTCCGCAATAAACCTCATTTTCATGCTTAACTAACTTTGGCATGTCTGGTCATTCTTCTGCCGTGGGCACGCCAAGAACTGACAGTTTCAGACTGAAACCTGACATATTCACCTTTCAACAGTCAGTTCAGCAGTAGCTGATTTGAAAAAATGCTTCCTGATGCACTATCACAGTATACAGATTTTTCTGCTTTAAAATGGCTAAGAGCAAAATTATGCAAATAGTATAATAGAAAACATTATATGCTAAGAACCTTAATATACTTTTTAGCTTTAAGGTCTAATATTCTACCTAGGGCTTAGAATTAATTTTTGATTGTGCCTTCAGCCCGATTCTCTTTTTGGAAAGATTTTTAAAGAATCGGAGCTGAATGCTTCAATGTCTGTCACCGTTTTATCTGCATTTTCACAAGCATTTTAGCAATCATGTGAGTCATTTCTTTCTCACCTCCCACAAATAGCGTGGGTTAAATGGAGCTGTGGGAATTAAAAAAAAAAAGTAATAATTCTGACTTCACAATCTAAAAAGACATAGCTTACATTAAACACACACACACACACACACACACACACACCGAGAGAGAGAGAGAGAGAGAGAGAGAGAGAGAGAGAGAGAGAGAGAGAGAGAGAGAGAGAGAGAGAGAGAGAAACAACCTACCAATACAGCTGCCTCTGAATGTTCCATAAGGTCGTATGCCAGTGATTTATGTTTTGTTGTGTTATGGTTGCCCAGCCTCCTGGATCTTTTGCCATTTTGTAGGCAAGGTTAAGTCACAGAGTGAATTGGGAGACTGACCTCATTACATCATATGTGCTGAATCACTGTCCTACAACTGTCGTCCTGAAGGCACTAGGGCAGACATGGTAATGCTGTTCCGTTTGTGTTACATTAATGGGAACAAAAGATACTTTCTTCTTTCTCTTTCTCCTTCTCTCTCTCTCTCTTTCTCTCCTCTCATTTGCTAAACAATCAAATGCTTTTAAAATCCTGCAAAACAGCTTTCATTTTAAGGTTCTGATCTAAGGACTTGCCTTGCAACATCCCCAGTGTTCTGACTGTCCTCTAGTGGCTGTTTTCAATCACATTATGTTTCAAAAGAAATTTATCTTTGTTTCTTTACTGTGTCATGTCTACAATAAAAACATATGTGCCTGCGAGTCATCTTTTAAGAATATGATGCTTTTATGTTCAAAAAGGACAAGAGAATGATGACTTTTAATTTCTATATTGCTTCATCCTTGCTACACTTTGAAAACCTCAAACCTATGAAGTGTTAAGTAAATTAACTCTTGAGTGTGCAGCCTCCATGAGTGAATGCAATAGTTTAAGAATACTCATTCTTTGAAGAACAAATTGCTTTTGTCTGCGCCACTCCATTTAAGGGAAAACTACTTCTGGAATCCTATCCAACCTCTCCGTATGCTGAATGATTTCTACTGTTACTCTAATTATCAGCCAGGAGGCTTATTTGTAATCACCAGCTTTCAATAATTTAAATAGGTAGTTGTTCAGCCAACTATTTTTATTCAAAATGCCACAAAAGCTAAAATTGCGTGTTGAATTTGATCCAGATGCTGTCTTCTTTTAGGACATGCCAGCTGATGCAGGGCAGTTGTTCATTTTCTTATAACATGTCAGAAGCGCATTTTTACTTCATGAATCTAACTGGCAATCTAAAATGAAGTCTACAATTTATGTATCAGTTCAATTGCTTACCAGAACCAGCAGGAAGGACATTTTAAGAATTAATTCCGCACACTGAATCACCAAACATAACCACGCCTAAGCCATGTTATTCCTCAGACTTTAGAGAGGAGCTTTTCATCAACTATTTGAATTCCAACAAGAGCTGTTTTAGTGATTACGTTTTTCACCAAGAATAAGAAAGACCACTTTAAATAAGTTTGTTTAATACTTCTTTAAGGGCCCTAAAGGTCTTTTGTCTAATTTTTCTTTCATACTTTTGTATACAAAGTGGATCAACCTCTTAATCCCAACAAGAACTGAATCAGACAAAATCCAGATTCCTTAAGAACAAATTTCTATCATCTCAAACTTTTTTTAGCTCAATAATTATTACCTTCTGGACAGGCGGAGGAAATCAGTCTGAAAAGTTCCAAAGCTGTAAAATTGCAAAATGGAAAAGCTAGGTGAAATGTTTTTCTGTTCTGTGAAATTTGCCAGAGTTTGTCAGTCCCTGCTTTTGCACTGAAAAAGTTTCAGGGAAGGTTTGTGTCCTCCTTTGTCTGAGTCTTTGTTCAAAAACTGTCCATGGAGTGGCTAACTGCTATTAGCAAATGCAAATAGAAACAGTCGCCTCAGTGTAGCTCAACAGTCCTCTTGCCAGTCTCAGCAGGCTCCCTCTCCTGTTTCTCATTGTGGCTTTTCCAAGTCTTCCCCGTCCCTGCAAGTCCTTCCTAACTCCCCACACTCACTGTCAGCAGCTGACCTTGGCTCTTACCTCACAGAGGAAGCAGAATCCATCTACAGTAACTTTTTCGAATTCCTGCTACTCAATCAACTTCCTCCCCTTTGCAATCTGTTACCTCCTTTCTCAAGGGCAGGTGGGGGTGGGACGAAGAGACTCCTCTTATGTTTTGTTCCTCTTATTTTCTAAGACCAATCTCTCCCCCCTCACTCCCATTTCCCCAGAGCTCTTCCCCCATCCTTTCTCTTCTCTCTCATACATCTTCAGTCTCCCCTGAAGAGGAGAGACTCACTCCCCTCAGCATATGAACATGATGCAATCTCTCCCAGAGTATTGACTTGGGTCTATAGGGTTCTGAGTAACAACCCCCAGCTCCCTCTAGAGCACAGAGGCCACAAGTGGCTCCTTGGAGAAAAGCTGCCATGATTTTGGTTCTAAGACTCTGCCACCCTGGCCTCATGGTCTTGGATTATTGATAAGGGCCCTTCGGATATGAGAGCCTAAACTATATAGTGCTTGAGTTCTATTTGGGTTCCCGTTTGCAAGCAATAGAAAATGATTCTGGCTAATTTAACCACAATAGGGAATTCATTGGAAGCGTGTCTGTGGCTCATTTAGCTATAGGAGCCCTGGAGGACCTGGCTTAGAAAAGAGACAGAAGCCAAAGTGGATTTGTTGTGAAACACAGGTTGGGCTGCCCACCACCCAAGAGCCAGACACGAGAGGTGAGTGTCTGTGAAGGAAAGGTGGTTTATTCAAGTGCTGGCAGGCTGAGGAGAGGGTGGGCTATTGTCTCAAAAACCATCTCATCTTCTCTGCTGGGAGATAGGGAAGTCATGTCATGAAAGTGGTAGAATCACGAGAGTAGAAAGCACAGATGGATGCCCACTGTGAGGGGCGGTGAGACAACAGGTGACCATAGGTGCTGGGTTGCTTGGGATACTGGAGACGGCTCAATTCTGGAGGATTGTGTAGGGTTCACAGGCTTTGAAGTCAGAGGATCATCTGTGTCCCTGGGATTTAAATCCCAGCTTCACCATTTACCTGTCATGTGACTTTGTTTCTTAACTACTATATGCCTCCGTTTCCTCATCTCCAAAAATTATAACTAATGTCACCTTGTTGGTGTAAGAATTCAGTGACAATGCATATACGTGCTGAACATAGTTCCTGGAATATTAAATGTTAGCTGTTATTATTGCCATTATTATTTCATGTCTCTTATGATTTTACAAATCCTGTTCTATTCCATTATCTTCATGAAAAATTCCAATTTATCCTTTAAGATCCAGTTCAGATATTACCTCCTCTGCAAATCTATCCATGAATCCTCCCCTTGCCCCCTAGGCAGACTAATAATGCTGTTCATTTCAGTTCAGATCAACACTTACTGAGTGACTACTATATGCAAGGTACAGTATTTTTCTAGGTGCTGGAGATATCAAAGATGTCTAATATATAGTTTGTTTCCTCAAAACCTATAAACTGAAGGGAGAAACAGAGACACAAACACAAAATTTTCGTATCTCCTTGTAAATACCTTGGTAGAGCTATGACAAAGCAGCAAAATGTTTTGCATTTTCTTCTACCTAAATCATGCCTTTACTGTAGCAATGTGCCATTATCGTTTAGTTGTTTGCATGTCTACCTCTCTTAGTAGGCTGTATACTTTTTGAGTTCAAGAATATATTTTTTTCATCTTTTTATCCCCAGGACATATGAGGCACTCAATATCTTTTATGAATAAGATCAGATTCCATTGTATTTTCATTGAAAAATTTAATTATCAATTTTCAGAGATGTCATTCCTAGTAGATTATTATTAGTTAAGATAAAAAGTTTTGAAATTCCACAAGTTATTTCCTTACCTCAAATTAAGATTCAATCACTACAAAATTGCAAATCTTTGTTGAAATTTGAATAAAGGGAGGGAGGTGGGTATGGTAAATGCTAAGCCAAAGCTGTTGGGTTGCTGGGGGTTCCTGAGTGGGTCCCACTCAAGATAATGCACAAAGTTTGGGAAAAGCTGACGGGGACCACTGGGGTAGAAGAGCAGGTAGAGACAGAGGTAGGGCTGGATGGACACACAAGGGTGGGTGCAGTCCAAGGAGGAGGAGGGGAACAAGGCAGAGATCGGAGGCGGCTAGGCCATGGGAGTGGGGAAGATGCAGGGTATGTGTTAATTATTGATTTATTCGGGGGTTATGTGAAACATTGGCATGCATAACAAATGCTTAGCAAGGTTGGATAAACTATTTAATTGTCAAAAGGAATGATCTATGAGAGGATCAAAATGGCGGTCCCTGAGTGTCAGGAGGGAGAGTGACAGGCATCCTCCCACCTCCAGGTAAGCCAGCATCAGTGGAATATTGGGGACAAGGACCCAAGAAATAGGGTCCAATGCAGATTGTGGTGTCCCTCTCCCACCTGAGTGTTATGTTATACAACTCTGTACCAAAAATGCACATGGCTCACTTAGTACGATCATTCACCTATAATGTTAACATGTCTTTTTCTCTGGTTTTGACTTGTTGGGTAAATTTTTTCAGTGTTCATTCCCTTTGTCTCTGTGTTTTCATTTATGGTTTATGACTATGGTTTGTATTGATTAATGGCCAAACATTGTTTGAAAATATAATAAAGCATTATGGAACTGCTGAGTAACTAGATTATTTTTTGTTTATGTGACTCAAGATTGGCAGCTTTACAATTTATGTTTTATCTCTTTTGGCCAATTACCTTGATCAATCAAGCCAAGTGGAAATAGAGCCCATTTTAGGTGGTAGTGGAGCGTAGGCGAGTGGACTTTGGCAAAGTAAATTTGACAGTCTTTCAGAGCTGGAAAGGATGTTGTACAATTTCTTCATTTTGCAAATGTGAGGAACAAACCTTGAGAAGCTGAGTGACTTGCCAAGGCCATGCTGGGGAAGGAGAAATAGGAGGCTGATGGAGATGTGAGAGCTGGGTTGCTCAGTGTTCAAACAAACCTTCAAATGCCAGCGCACTCTCCCCCTCCAATGTAAATATGCCCTAGAGCCTAGTGCAAAGTCAACCCTGAAATGTGCAAAATTTTGTTAACTTATATTTGCAAAAATCTGGCTGATACATGTGGCAATGAATTCTGAGGATGTTGACTAAAAAGGGAAGAATATGGTTGAGATCAAGCAGAATTTGTCAATATAGGGATCTGCACCTATATATAATCCTTTGTTCAACTGGGGGTGATTTTAATTACTCTTTGTAGTTGATTGATGAAACATAGACTCAACAGTGGCCTAAATATTTCTGTTAAACTATGAAGGAAGAAATTAAAAGACTTAGAGATGTAGGAAAGTGGGAGTGAATTTCTTATGTGCAATCCATTTCCTTAACTCCTAACTATGGCCCCACGGCCTCACAGTGAGAGGAGACACAGTTGAAATGAGCTGTCTGATTTCACTGGGATGCTAGAATCCCAGAGTGGCAGACGCCATGTAGCTGCACTTAAACTCTGGGTGCAACTGGGTGTTGGGTGAATGAGGGGACAGGGGGAGGATGAGTCAATGTGGTAATCAATATGGTCTAACCCCCGGAAATCTTTGACATTTGCTAATCAGTCATGATTATCCTAGAAATGAATTATATGTACAGCCCACCAAGAGAATATTTGATTTCTGAGATAATACTAACACCAACCAAACCCCCAAAACTCTAGGTATGGCAATCAGAGGCCCAACTTGAACTACCAGAAAAGAAAGTGTTGGCCTTTTACTCAGTTTCCAAACTTAAATTTCAGACATTAAAAGGAAGGCTAGGTACTCTTGAAGAAGAATTCTGTGTTCATATCACAAGTGTTTATTTCTTTTAGCCTTCTGCAAAGGGACCTTCAGCACAGGGTGACTGTGCATTGGGAAAGGGAAATGTCTAGACCTTTCAGGGTCATACAGGAGTTGATTTGAGTTCAAATAGTCCTTGAGGGTCCAGTATAATACTGTGATCTGTCACTTAGAGTGAGGGCTTATGGGGCCAGGTTTGGACCTGAATCTACCTCAGTGGAACGTGGACTCATCTCTGTTTCTTTACTCAGTTCCTGATTTTATGATTGGAATGAAAACCGCAAAATCCCCTGTCAGCTTCCTGACACACGGAGTAAGGGTTACTATGATGGAAAGAGCTGAGTAGAAGCCTCTGATATTCTCCTTCCAAATAGTTTTCATATAATAGAATCATTCATTCATTCATTCATTCATCCATTCATTCATTTAAGTAATGTTTACTGATTATCTACTGCATGTCACATACTGTGGACTGGCAATTTATGAGTGAACAAAACAAATAAAAATTCCTGCCTTAGTAGAGTAAAAATTTTAGAGGAAGAAGAAAAATTAATAAGTAGTAATTAATGCCATTGAAAAAATAAATCAGAGGTGGGATGAGGAGTGGGGTAGTCTTCATTTCTCCAGGAACTGATTGGGGTTAGAATTGAGAGAACAGGGCTGGGCTTCTTGTGGTGACCACTGTAAACACAGATTGAGGGAGGAGTGAAATAATACATAACACCAAATACATAAACTAACAAATAGAAAACAATTTCACTGGGCTAAAGAAATCAGAAAGTCACCAGCAGGGACTTAAAAGATACAGGGGTGATGATCCCCTATTTGATCTCCATTTAACTTGCCTGTTTGGCAGATGCAGGAGGCAGAAGGGTATTGAAGAAAGAAGTGTTCACGCGTCCATATTAGGATTTGAGCTAAGTATGCATCGTAGAGAAACTAACTCATTGTGGGTGATCGGTAAATACCACATTATATCTTGGAGTCCTTATCCCAGTTGGTACTGTGAACCTTTGCACTAACATTTTGACATTAATTTTAAAGCCTTTAGCTGCTCAGCAGGTCTCCATGGAGTGGTGCTAGAGAGTCGAATATTATTCAGTATCTGCCTATCATCAGCCGTGAGCTTGACTGATAGTTACATTGTTTGTTTCAGGAATGGCTTCCCTTTCCACTCAGTTTTATCATCATTAATCAGTGGGGTAGCCTGCTGGGTGTTGGCATCTAAACTGAGATTACAATCTGTTTATTCAGGATGGTTTCAAGGAATCTTAGTACAACAAGAGAAGAATGATTTACGCAAGGGTTTATCTTTCAGTGCATTGATTTCAGAACCCACCAGTTCAATTATAGAGAATGTATTAACTTTTGTCTTTGAGCTGGATAATTCTGGATTTGATCCAAAGCATTAAAGTCCGAGGAGAAGATTTCCTCCTATTTAATGTTGTTCTTTGTTAGTAACATTAAGAAAGATGATGTCAGTTCTCTTTTTTGGAAAATATAGCCTGAATTATTCACATTAATTTCTTCTATTTTTGTTATAAATAGTCTTTTCTTCCATATAAAAGAAACATTTTTATTATAAAAATCTGGAAAATTCAGAAAAATGGAAAGGGAATGTGTTAGTTTTCTATTGATGTATGACATTTTACCACAGACCTAGAAGTCTTAAAACAGCATACAGGTATTATATCATAGCTTCTGTGGGTCAGGAGTCTTATCATGTCTTGGCTGAGTCCTCTGCTCAGAGCTTCACAAGGCTGCATGCAAGGCGTTGGCCAGGGCTGTGGTCTCATCTGAGGTTCAGGGTCCGATTTCAACCTCAAGTTTATGTTGACAAGTCATTTCCTGCACCTGTGGAACTCATGGTGTCTTGCTTCTGCAAAGCCACAGAAGTCTGTCCTTTCAGGGAAGGTCTAGTTAGACCCCCTTTGAGAGGGCTCACCTGTTTAGGCCAGACTCCCACAAGGATAATCGCTTTAGGGCTGAACTCAAAGTCAAATGATTGGGGGCTTTGATTATCTCTGTGAAATACCTTCACTTTTGTCATATACTGTAACATAATCACAGGAGTGATATCCCATCATATTCACAGGTCCAACCACCACTCAAGGGGGGGGAGGAATTACATATAGTTGTCGGTCATCTTAGAATCCTGCCAACCACAGGAAGAATACTTAAACCAAGTATAATAACAGCCTCAAAATTTTAAGGGATTTCTTTCCTGTGATTCTTCCTACGTAGAGCATTCTTAACACAGTTGGTATTAAATTAAATTTTGTATATTTGCACTTTTTTTTAAACTTTTTATTATGGAAAGTTGCAAATATGCACAAAAGTGGAAGGAAGATTAAACTCCAAGCAACCTACCACCCAGCTTCAACAATAATCACCATTCTGTAGTGCATAATATTTTGACAGTCTTTATCATTATCATTATATTGTAGCAATTTCCCCAATCTATTAAAAATCTTCAAAGCATCATCCATTCATCTGTTCATGAAATTAGTATATTTATTGGGTGCCACCTATACACCAGGGAGCAGTAGTGAACAAGAGAGATAAGGAGCTGCCTTCAAAGAGTTTATTGTCAAAGGGTGTCTCGCCAGCAAAAAGGCAATTTTAATATAGTGTAATGTATGTTACTTGGGATGTGAATTGAGAGAGCTGTGGGAGGAATAAATACCAAGCCCAGTTTTGGGGAGTCATGGAAGTTTCCCTAAGAAGGTGACACCTAAACTGAGGTCCTCCAAGCTTTCCAGCATCCTCTTTCTAGTGTCCCTCTGGGACCTGCAATTTTTTGCTCCCATTAGTTTTACTACTGTTCACACACCCCTTTTCTCACTTTCTCTTTTATTAGCTTTGCTTCCATGCAACGTCATTGTGTGTTTATTACAAAACTGAGAGAAAATTCAGATAAAAATAATGGAATATAGAACAAAAATGATAAGGAAATATGATTAAATTAATAGAAATTGCTTTGACTTTAAGGAGCAAGTTGTAGAAAAATTCACATTTTATCAAAAGCAGTAATTCATTAAGGATAAATTTTCAAAACAAGTAATGAATTGACTCTTAGATCATTTGATAATCCAATTAATGAAGAACAGGCCGTATTAACACATTGAGAGAATAGTTAAGTTTCTTGCCGACATGAGGTTTTGACAATGTCTGACAGTATTGGAGATATAGTAACACAACTTGAGATTTATGTTGCCCTGTATTGTGTAAGAAACTTTGCCTGAGGTTTTCCTAAATTTGGCAATCTTAAACATTTACATGATGTTAACAATAATGAGATGTGAAAAAATGAAATAAAGCTTTCTAAACTATCAGAAATTAAAAATTTGTGATTATCTGTGCTAGAGGAAATATACAATTATCTATTTTTCTCTCAAGACAGTGATATTACAACTTTATTGTCATATGCAAGAGGTGCAGAATATGCAGCAAAAAATGCAGAAAAATTATATAGTTATGGATCCCTTAAAGAAGAGTCAGGTAGTTGGTTAAATAAAATTATTATGCTATTTTTCTGGATTTTGCATGATATTTGTAATATTTTTCAGGTTTTTGAAAATTTTGAATTATGCTTTGTTTTTTGTTCTAAGGGAATATTCATTTCTGTATCTAACTTTATATTGTTTTTTTGTACTTTGTTGGACAAGTTTCCTAATTCCTTTGTGCCTTGGCATTCTTATCTGTAAAATGGGGGAGGACAGGAGCTGCTAATAACAGTAATTATTTCACAGGGTAAGTAAATTAAGAATGTGAAGCATGTAGTAAGTACCATGTAAACAGTGGCTCTTATTACTTATACATTTGATTTTTATTTTCTCATAACTTCAACTCCTCCATGGACTCAGCATGGTTGTCCTGATACTTTCTACAAGATGGCACTGACTCTGTTTCTAACTCAGTCCCACATTCTCAGGAGAGGAATCTCTTCGGCTCAGTTCCTCTTTTTAAGCTGGGCCACATTGGAATTGGTTTCTGGAAGGCCAGTAGATTTGCTGTCTTTTAGGCAAATCCCCTCCTCTGGTCCAGTCCTCCATGTTAGGGGTAGGGATTGGAATCACATGGGTAAAATGCAGCTGCTGTCTCTCACCAGGTTGGCAAGTTGGCACCAAAAAAACATTGAACAAAGATATCAGAAAATATAATAGGTTTAAGAAACATTAGTTTTTCTATTGAGTTTTTATGCATGGAATCATGATTTTCATTGACTTTATAACCCCAAAGATATAATCCATGGACTTCTTCTTACTATTACTATCATGGACCCATTAAATCTAGCAAAGTTATGGCACCACAGTGTTACAGAAAGAGCACAAAGTTGGAATGGGGTGATTTGGGTGAGTTATAATTCCTGCTCTCACCCACTGGTTAATCCTGGGCGATATATGAAAACTGAGTGTCACTTTTGTCTTCTGCAGAGATAAAAATATTTGTCTCATAGAATATAAAATATTAGTTCTTATTATAAATGTACTACTTTATAACGAGTAGCTTCCCTGTACAGTGTCTTTATTGAATAGCTGTGCATCAGAACTCAGAAACACAGTATGTCATGATCACAATAGATAAAAAAAACCTCTTTTAACGTGGCCAGCTTCAAAAGGCTAGCTATATAGAGAAAAAATAATCAATGGTGAGTAAAAATGACAATGAAGTATAAATGGTGTCAAAGAATAGCAGCTCAATACTAAGCTGGAAATAATATAATTCCAGCAGTTTTCTTAGATCAAGGATTTGGGCTTCATAAAAGAGAAAGTGAAATCCATTTGAAAATTTGAGTATATTGGGCTTAGGTATAGCAAGGCTCACTTTTACTAATCTCAATTTAAAAAAATGTCAAAATTAACATACTTCCTAATGTTCATGTCGTATGCTAATAGCTCAAGCAAAGTACAGATAGGATTTTAATTGAAGATGGGCACGCACTAACTGGTTGACTATCCAAAGAGTGTAATTTGAGAGGTACAGAGGTCCCTTTTCCAAAATACACCTTCATTGGCCTGCTCAGTTCTGTATTATAGCTTCTCCCCGAAAAGACAAATTTTAGCCAAGCTTAGGAGTTGTGTTTTGTGGCAGATGTGATTATCTGGTAAATAATGCCAACCATTTAAATTTCACAAATATTCCTAACGGAATGCCATGTATTTGTAGAAAAGACTCACTTTGAGCCAGACTGTCTGCATTTGAATTTTGGCTCCATAATTTACTAGTTCTGTGACTCACATCCTCATCTTTGAAATGGGGATAATAAAGGTACCTCGTAGTCATGTACTTCATAGGGTTGAATGAGCTAACATAAAAAGACTGTCAGCTCCTATTATGATAACGACATGAGAAGAAAGATCTGGAGAATGGAATCATGTCTTAGTAAGTGGGGCGTGTGTGTAGGGGGCAGCCAAGGGACATCATAAAAACATGATAGCTTAGAACAGTTGGGTATGCTGGAAAATAATATGAAGAGGCCACCCAGGACAGTGGTGGTTATCAATTATTAATTTTCCTTTTTTCACAATTTTTCAGAGAATCATCCAACCACTGATTAAAGCATTGTTACTCAGCCACTGTAGCTGCCAGAGAAAGATTAGTGTAAACCTTCTCTCTCATTTTATGGTCGACTATGCTTTTTTTTGTCAGTGGGACAAAGTTTTCTAGTTCCCTAGTTACTTATATTTCCCCCTTCAGTTCCATTCACTTAACACAACTTTTTGTACTAAGCAATAGGAGTATTAAGATTGTTCAATGTCCATCTTATGTCTATGTAAGAAACTTTGGTGTCTGTGAAAAATATCTTCAAGAAACAATGATGAAAGTAAACATGCTTTATTCTGAGAATGTTAATGTTGCTGCTTAACTTGTATGTTGTATTAAACAGGCTGTTAAATGGCTGAAACTGATGATCTGAAAACTGATTTCACATAGATTTATCTTCATTTCTGTCACTTTGTATATCACTGGACACTGTAACAACTTAGCATTAGTCGATGAAGCAGGCAAAAATGTAATTTTTTTCATGTCATTGATTGTGACTTTTGCAAAGATGATAGTTCAGTGAATTACTTAGAATTGGGTTTAGTTTTGACTATCAATAAAATGCAAATAGCAGCAGTTTGATCAAGAAAGAAGTTCATTTCTCTCTCCCATTAACACGTGGATGTAGGCATTCCATGTCTCTATGACAGGCAGTTCTGCTTCTTGAAGTGCTCAAGCACTCAGGCTTCTATCTTAATGCTTCATCCATGGTTTCCATTTTCTAAGTCAAGCCTTCATATTTCCATGCCAGACATTGGGGATGAGGAAAAGGAGAAGGGTGTGCTCCCACCACTTAAGGATACTTCCTGGTGCTTCACACAGCTCTGCTCACATTCCCACTGACCAGCACTTAGTCACAGGGCAGTGCCTATCTGTAAGGGAAATTGAGAACTGTACTCTTCCTTCTCTACAGCCATGTGCCCAGGAAGAAGGGAGACCAGATATTTTGGGACAAATAGCAGCCTTTGTCAGCCTTGGTCTAGGATGCCTATGAATCAACCTGAAAGATAAAATACAATACAGCATGCACTTAAATATTCATCTAAGAATTTCAGAGCCATCTCCAATTGCTCAGTTTCTTAAACTATGGTACTTAATTATCACAAAAGGAGCTCATTTATTTCAATCAGTGAATTAGAAATTTAAGCAAAGAAGATGCGATTTTGGTGATTTGCCTAGCTTCCTAAACTCCTGTTTGTTAAATTCCTATCTTGGATTCCCCACAGGGTCTGACGCATGTTTCACTGGAGGATTAACTCCATTCTGAGCTGGAAGAAATTTGAGGAAGTAAGTCTAGGTCTAGGGCTTGGAGGTTCAGTATTAGGTCTATTATGATTTTCCCTCTTCCTTCCTTTACTTGATTCTAAACTTTTTTTTTTAAACAAGCCCTTGCTTTGAGCATCATTAAATATTAATAATAAGTTCTTCTGTACCAAAGTTCCATCATTCCTCTGGGGGACAAGTGCCCCTATCCCTTCTCTGAGGTCCTGTCACCATCTGTCTCTGATGTCAACCACATCTAGCTTTATATTCATCTGATTGCCCTGATACTATGTCTCTGATGCTCAGACATCCATTTGCTACCCACTGTGGACCCATTATGCTGCTTTGGGCTTCTGGGCATTGCTTGGAGCTTTCTGGATTGCTTGTCCCCCTGGAGTGTCTTTATCCTCTGGGTTTCTGTTCCCCATTTCAGCCCATTTCAGAAAGCCTGATTTCTGTTTTCAAAATGAGAACAAATCTTCTATTTTCCATTGCTCAAAGCTTACTCCCATTCATTCAGCCAAGACTGAGTGTCCTTCATATGCTGAGCACTGTCTTAGTGACAGGGACACAATACTGAGCAAGGCAAAGAAAGCCACTACTGTTGTGGCGCTTACACCCTAGTAACAACTGTACAAACTATAATTGTGATTGCAATATATTATTACAACATTTACTTTCCCTTTCTGTTTCAGACAAATTTCTGTAAGGCATGGCTTGCTGCATTTCTAGAATTTTTAGTTGAGTATCTCAAACATAAAACCTGAAGATGAAAAGATAAAAAGTACTGCCATTATTATCATCATTATTTTTTTAATTCTAATAACCTACAAAATTTATGACAGCTATTAAGTCTTGAAACTCACAAGTGAATAAAAGGCAGGTGTGATGTTACTTTTTAAGAGTCATTACTGTTACTCAATAGCACTGTTTCAGAGTCCATCACTGTATGGGAAAATTTAGAGGCACCAAACACCGCTGAACTTATAAACCCCAGATTTTAAAGAAGAGTTAGAAAGAATAAGGCTAAGTTTATATTCATTTAGCCTTGCAAATAAATACCAAATTTACATCAGCATTCAAATACATATATTTTGATTTTACAAAGATAATACAAATAAGTAAAATAAGCATTCATCACTTTGTTTTTCTATTATAAAAATGACTGTCTCTAAAAAAAATCTATAACACACACATTTCATACATGCATTTTAAAATCAAGTATTACCTCACCAAATACTTGAATAAATTTACTGGGACCCAGTGGATTTTTTCCTATCAGTAAGAATAATCCCTAGGTTTGAAGACTGGTTGGATGAGGCCTATTACAAGTTCAAGTTCAAACATCATCATCTCAATATTGAACTAATTCTAAAATTATTCCATATTTAAAACATGATTAAAAATAATCACTGAGGTAGCCCTTAGAAGATGAAGCTCCCTTCACCTGTAATTTTGCTCCATTTGAAGAAGTAAATGGACCACAGATGGGAGAGTTAAAGACTGGAAACTTCCCAGAGAGCTTAATGATTTGCTATCATCAGCAACAAAAATCCCAGAACGTATTTTCATTATGGGAGGATGACAATGAGGTGTGTGGACTAAATTATAGTGCTGCTTTTTCTTCCATTTCTGAAAGCAGTGACCCTCCTATTGGTGCACGTAAAAAGGAAGCTAAGGTCAAAAATCGGTTGCTGCTTCCTGTTCTTAATAACATTAAAAAATGTTGTCCTACATGTAATTGGGAAAATAATTTCCTAAAAAGAATTTAAATAAGCCTTGAGTAATATGCTTGTGTAACCAAACCCTTCTCAAACTTGACTTACTACTTCACTATTTTTTTCTGACTGCACCAGAGGTAATGGATCTTCTGAGATTCCAGCTGTATATTTGTTCCTGAGAAGTGGGCTTGAAGGATTGTGAAATCAAATCCAAAGTGGTATATTTTGAAACCAGACTGCCATTTGAATGCCCCCCCACCGAAATTAACAGACTACATTAAAATGAAAAGAACAGTGTTCTTTTAACAGCTTAATACATTAGTTTTTATTATTTTTCTTACTTTGTTTCCCTCTGGATCCTCAAAGTGAAAAAAATGCGTGAGTGATTTATATGGAGACGTGTCCAACTCAATGAATTTGTTCATTACTGTCCCTTTTAGAACCTGGGCACCACTGCCCTTTTTAGGACATACAGTCCTGAATCACTTCCACCCCCCTAACCCACCAGGACCACTAAACACCTCTTACTGGAAACACTCAGGTTTCTAGGGACCAAGCACATGATCATGTTTGCTTCCATGTCTTCTGCCTGGCCATGTTTTTTATTTTTTTAAATTTGAATTTAATAATGCTACAAATTATAATGATGTGTAGGTATTAGGCTCAAATTGGGACAATTTTTAACTTATGAGTAAATGACTTAATACAATCAAATATTCATATATTATAACACAGTAATTTTTAAAAAGGGGGAAATGGATTAATATTTGGATTTTAAATATCAAGCACTCCATTTTTGCCCTAGAGATGCCATCCTTGTCATATTTCTCGTTATTCTTGACCTTCTGTCTTTCCCCTAATCTTGAAAAAGAGAACAATGATCAGGGCTTGCTACCACAGCAAGAGTTATTACTAGGGGAGAATTGCTACCTTGTTGATATTCTAAATGAGAGTGAATATGCTTTGCGGTCACTGTAGGCTGGTGCTCTGGAACTGTGATTCAGAGTCACTTAAAATTTCTTTTGGCAGGAGGCAGGGTATGTATCGCCAAATGATATTTTTATGGCTTTTCTAGGGTTTGATGATCTCACATTTCAGGCGGGACGACTTCCCATGATGACTATTAACCTGATAATCTAGGTATGATGATCAGTAAGGGATACTTTTAATCTTCTGAAAGAAGAAGGTACTGAACAGGCCGGCAGGGAAACACATGCATGCACTGTGAGCTAGTCCCACCCCAGTCTTTTGTGGTCTCAAATATACGGTCAAATGCCTCATATTCCATCTCCTTGTCTATTCTCCTTCAGATAATAATCAGGTGACACAATCAAACAGCATGGCTCCAATTTTAGTCAATCAGTTCCCTCGTATCTTTTTAAAGCTCAAGATAGAATTGCTGAGCTTCAAGTGACAGCCTGGGCATTTAGAATGAGAATAAGCAAGGATGAGATGAAGTAGAACTGGATCAGAAGCTTTCTTTGGTGTTATTTTAAAGACAGTTGGCAATCATCTTCAAAGGAGGGTGTGTGTTTATCTTTTCTGGCATGGGTTTTGTTTTACTCATTCTGGAGCCCCACCTTTTATTTCAGGTAATATTTTCTCCAGTATGCCTGGCAGCTGTGCTGAGGCTGCTCACAGTGTGGCCACATTATCTGGGTGACTGAGGGGGAGAAAAATCAAATTTGAATATTTGCCATCAAGTAGAAAAATAATACCCAAACTATTGCCTTGCAGTTCAGAGTGTTGCTTGCTATGTTGAAACAATCATAGAGCAATCTGAGCACTCCAAAATTCTGATAACTCATTTATATAGAACTCAGTAAAGTATGCCTTTAAAAATAGGGTAAAATATCAATGAACACTTGTGAGTGGGTTTTGGAGAAAGATAATTTTGCCGCTGAAAACATGTTCTACCATTTTTTCACTGGGAGAACTCTCTGAGGTAAAAGACTCCATGAAATTTAAGGTCTTTCTTTTATGCCATTCTTCCTCTAGTGTCTAGCAAATTGCCTGACTCACAGTAAAAGCTCAACTGCAGGAGTCTGAAGGGTTTTTCTTCCTGTGCATGAAAATTCTTTTCCAGTTAGTGTTTTCATATAAAAAGATTTGACACTTTGCTTTTTTCTGACGATCTGTTGGGTTCTACAATGTATTGTTTGCTTGAGAAGATGAAACATCACTCAGATATTTGACATTCGTTGCTTCCTGTTTCCTACTATGTTGCTCATTGTTGAGCATGCCATTTAAATTGTTTCTGAACCTACTTCCTTATTGATTGGTTGAGGTCAGAAATATACCTAATATTTAATGTTTTAATAATTAAATGAAGGGAAAAACTCAGTATTCAGACCTGAAAAAGGGAAGAGTTATTGAGGCTAAGGCAAAAGGATTCTATTTTGCTGTTGAAACTTTCAGTTGTATATTATCTTCTATATTATATGATCTGTAATCATCAGTGAATTTTGCCAGCACCAAAATTAAACTTAGATTTTATAACCAAATTAAACTTTGATAAGTCAGTCCTCAAGGTCTTTCCATAATTGAAGGGTACTCAGGTAGTATGTTAATTATACTTATCCAGAATATCTCAAATGGCTGCCTATCAGTTCACTTAATTTCATCAACCTTACATGAGTAATTACTATGTGACTAACCTGAGCTGGCAATGGAGGACTAAAAATGAATACAGATACTTCATTTCTAAAAATTTGTATGCTATAATTTACCATATTGACATGAAAACAACATGTGATATGATAATGGAATATGTATAAAATAATGGTGAGTATCACAATAGATGTTCAGAGACTGATAGTTGCCTACCCAGTATTAATTCTTCACCTATTTCATATAGTAGAATCCCAATTTTATACCAGGTGGCAAAATGCCCAGCTAAAGACTCCATTTTTACATTCTCCCTTGCAGCTAGATGTTGCCAGGGACTAAGTTCTGGCTAATGAGATGTAAGTGGAAGTTTTTGGGTTGGATTTCTGGAAAATCCCTTCAGCATGGGGACAAATGGTTGGAGTTTCTTGGTTGGAATGTGAATGTAATGGCTGGAGCTTTAGCAGCAACCCTGGAACATATTGTGACCTTGAGGATGAAAGCTATGTACAAAGGATGGCAGGGAACAAAGATAGAAGTTGGACATTGATGACCCAGCAGAATCCTAAACTGACTGTCCCTCAGTTTGGGGGTAGAAATGCATTTCTGTTCTTGTTTAAACCCCTGTGACTAGGGGTTTAAACCTCTGTTACTAGGGTCTAAATGCAATTTCAGATGATGTGAAAACTATACTTCTTTTTGAGTGGAAAGTGTTGGGGAAGGTATCACAGGTAAAGTAATGCCTTGGCATATTATTTTAAAGGATGAGCAGGAGGAGTTGTCCAGGTTATAGGAGATCAAGAACCTGTGGAAGGATATTTGTTGTTACCAAATATATCTGTAGATATTGTTTTCTTTAATTTGAATTTTTAATTTGGAAATAATTTCATACTTACCAAAATGTTACAAGAATAAGAATATTCAAGAATAAGAACATCTCTTATACCCTTTACTCAGATTCATCTGTTGTCATCATTTTACCCCATTTGTTTTGTAATTTTCTGTCTTGACTCTTTAAATACTTAACATTATATTAGCAATATTAAATTGTATACCTCATGGCCCTTTACCCCAGTATCACTTTACCTTTAAATATTTCATTGTATATTTCCTAAACATAGAGATATTTTCTTTTGTAACCACAGCTCAGTTATCCACTTTAGTAAATTTAACATTGATATACTAATTTCATGCCAGCTATTGTCCTTATGCAATTGTTCCAACAATGACTTTGTAGCATTTCCCCTTCCAATTTAGGATCCAATCTATGGCCAGATATTGCATTTATTTGTCATGTATTTTTAACTTCCTTTAATCTGGACTATAATATTCCCCTCTTTTTAACAGAATATTCCTCATTGGTCTGCTGTTTTCTCATGATTAGAGTCAGGTTTGTACATTTTTACCAGAATACTTCATAGGTGACGTTGTGGCCTTCTTAAGGTATTCCATCTGGAAGCATACAATAGCCATCTGCTCCTTACCAGTGATGTTAATTTTAATCACCTGATGAAGGTGTTGCCTAACTTCTCCCCTGTATAATTACTTTTTTAGAAAACTTGATACTAATTAGCAATTTGTGATAAGATGCTTTAAGCCCATGCCAAATTTCTGGTCTTCAAATGTTCGCTAGATTTAGCATCCCTTTCATGACTCTTGCCTGGTTCAGTCTTTACTATGATGTTACGAAATGATGATTTTCCAACTCTAACACCACCTCCATTATTTACCAGCCAGCACTCAGCATTCTACCTTAAGCAAGAGACCTAACTTTTCCTCATTTATTTATTGATCTATTAATTATTGGTATTGCTCATTAGGTCATACTTTTCTAATGTCTTATAATTCATTACTGTACTTAATATTTTGGTGCTCAAATTATCCCTAATTTGGCCATTGGAGGCCTCTTCAAGTTGGTTCCTTGTCCTTGTTACAAGCTCCCTTACTTTTTTAAAATAACTTCCTCATTTTCAGACATAACAGTATGTTTCAGACTTGTCTTTATAACCTAGCTCTAGAATCTAGCTCGTTGTCAGTAATTAGTGAATATCTCTGAATCCTCAGCCTAATCGATATTGAAAATCTTTGCACAGATAAATTTAATATTAATTTTAAAGTATTTTTAGCAGTTTAGCATATCCAAACTATGGTCAGATATTGTATTTATTTGTCATGTGTCTTTATCTTCTTTTAATCTGGAACATTTCCACAGCCTTTGTGTTTTGTGCCAATAACATTTTTAAAGACTATAATATTTTCCTCTTCTTAATAGAAGTGGAGTGCTGGTTCTCTTTAGTGGGGAATGGTATTAGAGGCCAAATTCTGAGCATTAGGTATGCTTAGGGTTATTAAGGTATCTTTACTTCTTGGCCTTGTCAGTGGACAGAGCTTGGAAATGTGTGTGTTCATACACAAGCACGCAGACACACACATACACATATAAATATGCCAGTATAAACGTATACATACAAACATAGATGTAAATGCATACACAGATAGATACACATATATAGACATATACACACACCAACATATTTTAGAAATTATGAGCCTACATCAATACTTCCAGTTCCAATTCTTTCTCATGGAGTTCTTTCTTGCCATCTTTGATTGTATACTTGTATGACTCTTATTCCTCAGTGAAAACTCTGGCTCTTAACAACATAAACATATTAACTCACTGGGCAATCTTATAATACATTTAAGTTGTTTCAAAATCACCTAATTTATACCACTACAATAAGTAAACCTATTAAAAAGACTAGGATTTGTTTGCAATCTCCCTCCCCACTCCTTTCATACTCCTTAAATATTATTTTTATTATTTATTTATTTATTTTTAATTTCAAAGTATTAAAGGGGCATAAATGTTTTGGTTACATGTATTGCTTTTGTAATGCTTGAGTCATGGCTATAAGTGTTCTGATCACCTAAATAATGTTCATTATACCCATTAGGTAGGTTTTTGCCCCTCCATTCCTCTCCTGTTCCTCCTGCTTGATTTCCACCAAGTTTTACATTCCTTTGTGCACATATGTGCTCATTGATTAATTCCAGTTTAATAGTAAGTACATGTGGTATTTGTTTTTCCATTCTTGTGATACTTCACTTAGGTTAATGGTCTCCAGTTCTATCCAAATTGTTGCAAAAGGCATTAATTCATCCTTTTTATAGCTGAGTAATACACCATGGTATACAAATACCACATTTTGTTAATCCACTCATGAATTGATAGGCACTTGGATTGATTCCACATCATTGCAATTGTGAATTGTGCTACAATAAATATTCGAGTGCAGGTGTCTTTTTGATAAAATGACTTTTTTTTCCTTTGGGTAGATTCCCAGTAGTGGGATTCTGGGGTCCAATGCTAGGTCTACATTTATTTCTTTGAGGAATCTCCATACTGTTTTCTATATAGGTTGTACTAATGTCATATTACACAGATCTGGAAAAATTAATTCTATGCTTCAGTTGGAACCAGAAAAGAGCCTGATTAGCCAAAGCAATCCTAAGCAAAAAGAACAAGTCTAGAGCCATCATGCTACCAGACTTCAAACTATACGACAAGGATATAGTAATCAAAACAGCATGGTATGTGTACAAAAATAGAGACATAGACCAATGGAACAGAACAGAGAACCCAGCTATAAAACCATCTACTGACAGCCAACTGACCTTCAACAAAGCAGACAACACATGCTGGGGAAATGAGCCCTATTCAATAAATGGTGCTGGGAAAACTGGATAGCCACGTGCAGAAGAATGAAACAGGACCCCTATCTCTCACCACTCACAAAAATTAATTCAAGATGAGTAAAATACTGAAATGTAAGGCATGAAACCACAAGAATTATAGAGGAAAATGTAGGAAAAACTCTTCTAGATATCAACCTAGATAAAGAATTTATGACTAAGACCCTAATGGCAATCACAGGAACAACAAAAATAAATAAATGTGATTCGATTAAACTAAACAGCTTCTACACAGCTAAGGAAATAATCAACAGAGTAAACAGACAACCTATGGAATGGGAGAAAATGTTCACAAGCTTTACATCTGATAAACGGCTTATATCCAAAATCTACAAAGAACTCAAGCAAATCAGCAGCAGAAGAAAAACAAACAATCCCCTTAAAAAGTGGACAAAAGACATGAACAGAAGCTTTTCAAAAGTAGGTAGACAAATGGCCAGTAAACATATGAAAAAATGCTCAATGTCACTAATCATCAGGGAAATGCAAATTAAAACCACAATGAGATATCATCTTACCCCTGTTAGAATGGCTTTTATTAAAAAGTCCCAAACCAATGGATGTTGGCATGGATGCAGAGAAGACGGAATGCTTATCCACTGTTGGTGGGACTGCAAATTAGTACAACCTCTATGGAAAACAGTGTAAATATTATTTTAATCCGAGAATAAGTTTCAAAGTCCCCAGTATGGGACTTCCATCTTCTATTGGCCTAAGACTATAAATTTAGCATGAGAATGGGAATACTCTTTACTCTAAGATTTAATGTTTCCTGTATTTGACATTTCATATTGTGGAGTGCAAATCCTAAACGATTGGTATGTATATATGTATATGTGTGTTTGATAATTATTGGTAAAGCACCATTTTTTTTTAAATTATGCTCTTTATACTTTTCTCTTTTTCACCACTCCCTAAATAAAAGTAGCAATTTGTAACTTAAATGCATATGGCTAAGTGAAAAAAAACAACTGAAAAGACTACATACTGTATGTTTCCAAACATATGACATTTTGGAAAAGGCAAAACCATAGAGACAGTGAAAAGATCAGTGGTTGCCAGATGTTAAAGGGGAGGGGAGAGGGAGATTAGTAGGTAGAAGACAAGGGATTTTTAGGGCAGTGAGACTTTTCTGCATGATACTGTATGGTTGATACATCATAATATGTATCTATCAAAACCCATACAACTGTACAACACAAAGAGTGAACACTAATGTGAACTGTGGACTTTAGTTAATAATATGTCAATATTGGCTCATCAATTGTAACAAATGCACCACACTAAAGCAAGATGTTAATAATAGAGGAAGCTGAGGGTTGGCATAAGGGTGTATTTGGGAACTCTGTACTTCTGCTTAATTTTTTCCATAAACCTAACACTGCTCTAAAAAACAAGTTCTTCTAATTCAAACAAAACAGCAAGATGCAATTCTAGAAAAACTCCAGTGGAAAAACAGAAAGCCTGTTTAATAATGTGAGTATTTAAACATACCCAGCGCAGCCATTAATTAATATATCATCTATGAAGCTGACCTGAATATTGGCAAAGGTTTTTAGTTGTGATTGTTGTTTTAATTGATTGATTGGTTTTTAGAAATTATGACAGATTTGAAGGTTTTTAAATATAGAAGAAAGATTTACTTTATTTGCCTTTCAGTGAATTATCGTTAAGCTCTCTTTATAATAATATACTCCCATAGAGTTGCTAAGGCTGACCCTATTGGAATTACTTAGTCTCCTGCACTGCTCATCTGCCTGACAGCTACAATGCTGAGATTTCTTGCACTGTACTCAACGGCCAAGCCACAGAATCTGAGTTCAGGTGCACACTCCCAAGTTGTGCTTTCATGGTAGTGGCTGGCTGTTTTACTTTGAGCCTCCTGGTTCTCTAGCTGTGAAGTAGCAGCCCTGCTCCCAGGACTGATGCTGGGAAGACAGTTTTTTAGCGGTCTGCTGCAATGCAAAACACTGCTCCAGAAACAAACTCATGTGGCTTAGACAGGTGGGTCATGTTTTGTACTGGGACCCTTATTAATAAGGGCAAAGGATTCGCTGCCTCTGCAACTTCAGTACAGTGATCTCCATCAACTGCATTAAGTGAAGATCCACTTATCCCAAGAACCTCAAAAAAAATGCTTGAGCCAGTTATTATGGTTACTACTTGGAGCCTGGCTTCCCTCATCTGCACGCATCCTTGGTGCAGCTGTGTTCTGGGTCTGTGTGTCCTTGTTGCTTAGCTGCCCTGAGGTTCTGCTGTTAATTTCCCTTGGCTTTGAAGGGATGAGAAAATAGCAGCCTGGAGGGGCTGCCCTTGATGGGAAATGTGGTTTTCAGTTGATTCCACCAACTTGTGCAGGTCTGTGATTTACGTCATTTCCCTAGTAACCATTTCTAGTGACAGATGGCAGCATAATGTCTTTGTACCAGCCGTGTTATAGAGTTTATGAATGTGAAGGAATATTATTTAGCTATTAGTAATGTCCCAAGCATGTGGGCTACCATCAGTATAAAAAATGGTAATGTGCAATAATCACCAAAAAAGGAGAAAAATTCAGGATTGGTACACACCATCTGCTGCAATTATGTGAAAATTTAATTTTATAATTGTAAGATCAGAAGAGACTTTGGTGAAAGAGTTTAGAATTTAATAATGTTCATGCATTTCCCTTTTTTTCTGTAATGACACCAAGTAGCTACTCAGAAGTCATCCTGTAGAAGGCTCTGGTGTGTTTCAGACTCTTGCATTTTCATGTAAACCTAGGAGTATGGAGGAAGAGTGGCTTTTGGAAATTCTGACTTGGAAACTCTCAGGCTTATTTTCCAAATAAGTGTGAAAAGCAGCTGGAGGTTCCTTCCTTAGGATAGACCCAGACTTCCTGGACTTACTACCTCATTCAGCATAAGTAGACCTAGAACACTGGGAATCTTTCTCCACTCTCTCTCTCACCTCTCACATCCAAATTTGTCACCATCCACTTCACCAGATCCTGTGGGTTTTACCTCCTTTAATATTTTTCAAATCATTTTACATTCTTTGTCTCCTTAGCCATCACCCTAGTTCAGGCTAATGTCATCTCTTGCCTAATACGCTGCACCAGCCTCCTAAATGTGTTTGCCAAACTCAGGCTTACCCTCTTCTGCAACCAGTTTAATTTTTTTTGTAAAACATAAACACAGTAAAATGCTCAAATTTTAGTTGTACAGCTCAGTCAAATTTCTTATACATATACACCTATAATTACCATTTAGATCACACAGATAATAGAGAAAGCCTGCAATAGCTCAGAAATTCCCAGTGAAGTCCAAGTTGGGCTGTGCAATTTGCTGGCTCCAGCCAATGGGAAGGGGAAGGAGCCTGATAAGGCCCAGAATTGCCTCAATTTATGTTCTGTAGGAGGAAAGGTAATTACACGGCACAACCAACACAAAGGGCTGGAAAATACAGTTCTGGCTGGGTCACTGTGTACCCAACCACACTTTCTTACCATGGAAGAAAGGGACAATAGGTTGTGATGGGCAACTCACAGCCTCAGACACACTATTATTACACTATTAATTTTTCCAATCCATAAAACATTTTATATCTTGCCATATATTTAGCACTTCTTTACTTTCTTCCAAAAAAGTGAAATAATTTTCTCCACAGAGTTCTTGCATGTCTTTTGTTAGAGTTTCTTGGTGTTTTATATTTTTGATGCAATTATAAGCCCTATTTGCGTTTCATTTTCTGTTGTGGCTCATGTGTAGAAATGCAGTTGTTTGCATGTTTATATATATATTTAAAGCCTTGCTAACTCTCTTTTTAATTCTGAACATTCATCTGTGTCTTTTGGGTTTTCTACATACACATTCATATCATCTGTGAGAAATGATAGTTTTCTTTCTTCCTTTCTAATCCTTATGATTTTTTTTTTTTTTTTGGCTGACTATATTGGCCAAAAATTTTGACTGGTAGAGGAAGTAGTTGTTATCCTTATCTTATTCCTAATCTTAATTGGAAAGGTAAGAACTTGAAGCCATGGTGATTGATTTAGGATTTTGTAGAGACTCTTAATCAGATTAAGGAATGTTTTTCTACTGCTGGTTTGTTCAGAGTTTTTATTGTGAATGGATGCTGAAGTTTTTCCAATGCTTTTCTACATTAACTGAGCTAATGATATAATTTTTTCCCTCATTTAATCTGTTAACGTGGTAAGTCACATTAATTGATTTCGTAATGTTAAATCAATCTTCTATTCCTGGAATAACTCAACTTGCCTATGAAGTCATCTAGGCCTATACTTTTCTTTGTTAAAAGATTTTTAATTACTGATTTCATTTTTGTTTTTAATAATGGTAACAGAACTGTTTAGATACTTTGTTTTTTGGTTGGTCTGTTTGGGTAAGCTATACTATTCTAGAAAATTTTCCATTTTGTTTACATTTTCAAATTTATTGGCATGAAGTTTTTATTATATTCTCTTACAGGTTTACTCCTAAGCCTGAGGCATGAGTACAAATGGTAGCCCACATACCATGTGTCTAAAAGTTTAAAAGTTATGAATCAAGGTGAGGAACTATCAGATATGGTCTAGCCTCCTTACTTGACAGATATATCTTTATACCAATCTGAAAGAACACATTCCAATTTGGAATTCTCTCATTCTTCAGACACCTCTTTTCATAATCTCCTATGTTACTTTTCTAATTTTCAGTTCCCTGCTGAAGTTTTCTAACTTTGCTTTTATATCTTTGAACATACTATGCGTACTTGTCTTGGGATCTGTATTGATAATTCTAATCTCAAATCTGTGTGTGTTTATTTTGGTTACCTATTTGTTTCTGCTGGTTCTTGTGCTTGGTGACATGTTTCCATGTGTGCTGCCTGGTTATTTTTTGACATTGCTGGACATTTTAACTAAAAATTTAATTGTGGGTATAATTAAGGGCTAGGGTGATAGAATCTCAGAGAGAATTTTTGTGTGTTTGTGTCAGGCATGTGAGGTGCTCTCAGTCAGGGACCATCTTAATTCAAGTTCCATTCTTAAAGTATTCTGGACCACCCAGATATTGTGCAACTGGGTTGTCAGTACTGTTTTATTTCTGGTTCTCTCTTATCCTAAAGCTACAAGTCCTTTAGTTTCCTCACTCATAGTGTGGAGGGTATATTAGAGTCACCCAGCCTTTTTGAAGCCAAAATATGGGATCAGTTTGAGTCATCTCTCTGGATTGGTGAATCTTTCCCACATGTAAAGCACTTTCTCAATGCTTTAGAAAGTCTTGGGTTTCTATCTCTGGGTTCCTATGCTCTCCTAAACTTGTAGGAACACTTTGAAACCTAATATTAATACATTTTTTTCCCAGACAGAATGTATATTTGCGTTTTCCAGGAATCTTGGGCCACCAGTATACAGTCTGGACCATTTTATAATAACATCCTAGTTTGAGGTTTATTGGATGGCACAATTTACGTGAATTTAGGCAGCAAATTCAGGTGTCTCAGGAACCATCTTTTTTCTGTTTATCAGTGAGGAAATTTTCTTTGCAGTTTCCTGGAAGCATGTGCATGCATATGTGTGTACGTGATTTGTATTTGGTCTAAAGGTGTAAGCTTTTAGGGTGCCAGCTTTATGTGGCAAGTGTCTCCCAGTGGCATCATCGTTTGGACACTGGATATCATCGCATGAGAGTTTGTTCTTCAGTATCTGTTAGGTAGAATGATCCTGAAATGAGGACAAATATCAAACAGAATCCCCTTAGAACTGTATAGAAGTACTATATATATAAGAAAGTGGTTCCTAATAATTTTAACTCATTCTTCAGATTGTTCTTACTACATAAGAAGCTGATTATGTGTCTTTATCAGATGTATGTAAATTGTATGTAAAGCAATAACACAAGCCCAACTTTGCATGCATCTTGCATATGACAAACCTTTAACAACTATTTAGGGGAAAAAAGGAGTTAAATTTATAAAACAGTAAGAACTATTTATAATAATATTAAACATATTTTTTCTCTGACAAAAATCACACTGTGGGAAAAAAGTGTCCTTTCTCTTCTGTAACTACATTTTCATCTTTATAGCTTTATTTAGACTCTAGTATCCTACCTTATCCTCTGAATTTTCACAAAATGCCCTTCCTTTTATATTATCGCTCATTCAAAGGGCTACAGACAATATTTCCATATAAATTCTCTAAATAATGATCTGAGATATAGCTCTGCATTATAATAATTTATATTTAATTTAAACATAAAAGCTAAAAAAAAACTGGGCTAAATAACACTTCAATTTTAATCCTAGTTTTTAAAGTTATGACATGTAGCCTTGATAAAATTGAATTAAATGATAGTTTTAACCTACAGAGTAAATATTAAGATGTATTTTGATGCACGAGATTTATATGTCATGAATCTACCTCTTTCTATGTCTACATGTGCCTTTTCTTCTGTCTCTGTCTCTTCTTCTCTATATATCTTACCTCTTTTTGGTAAGTTTTTCAGTGTCAAGGAGTCAACATCATTTTCTATATTTCCTTTTCTTATTCATGTTCCCTCTTCCAATGAGTTCTTTTTTTTTACCCTTTCTCCTCTTCTTTCTTTCCTTAACCATATATAATATAAAATGAAAATATATTTTTAGTACCTGTTTTATTTGTTGAAAAAAACTCTGTTAACAGAACGTTTCCCTCTTAAAATGTTAAGATTGAGTTTATATTTAACCTATATGTAGCTGTAGAAAGAGCATTCACATTTGGGAAAGGAGACTTGGGCGAGTCACTTAACCTCATTAAGCCTCAGTTTGCCCATGTGTAAAATGAAGGTATTAGGTGAGACAGGCTATAATGAGGTCTTTTAGTATAATGATCCTATTGTTACCTGTGACTCTAAAGCCAAAATACCACCAACAAAAATACACTTCCCTTTTTGCCTCTACGGAAAGGATTAATTCATGAGGGGATTTCAGGTCTTGCAGCAGCTGTGAGTGGTGTGTGATTTCAGGACTTTTCAGATTAAACCACAGAGGAAGTTGTTTTAAAATAAGTTTAGGTCTTGCTTTCTTTCTGGTCTAGTTCTTATTTTCCCTTATTAAATGTCTCTTATGAACGTGGAGGAGTTGTAGACACTGGTAGAGCTCCCCAAATTACATTTTTGGTCCATACGGTCAAGGCTTTGTAACTTAGAGACACCAAGACAAAATATGGCAGAAACAATAAGTGACCAAAGATAAAGTTAAAATGTGGAAGGAGGAACATAAGGTTTGCTGATAGAGCTGAATGTCATATTGAAAAGAAAGACTTCCTGGGGGTGGAGAGAGCTATAGCCCTCAGAGCCCTTTGGGGCTCCTGGCCAGCAGAGATAGAGCAGGCTTAGTTGCACCCACAGTAGAAGGGGACTAACAAACCAGTCTCACAGAAACAGGGGAGCAGTTCTGGAGCTTACGGGGTGACAGAGGCAGATGTTGGAGAGCGGAGCACTGGTAGTCCTGGGGCAGGTTTGTCGATTGCAGTATCAGGAGGGTGAATTCCTAAGGACCCACAGAGGAGAGGAGCCTGGGGCTTCCTCCCACCGGATCACAAACAGCACGCTTAACCGAACAGCAGAAATAGGCCACTGTGGCTCTCTGTAGCATCTCTGCCGTTTTCTAAAAGGATGCTATTAACACTTACATAGGCTGCATTTTAAAGTTGTGACTCACACAACACAATCCATTGGGTTGCAGGAAAAATTTTAAAATACTATATTATTACAAAGCACTATTACATCTTTTATTTTATTACATATAATTAGTATTAGGGGTTATAAAATATATGATTATAGATAACATTATGTTATGGTATACAAAATGTTAAAATTTTCGTATGTATTTTAAATCTTGAGAAATAATGATGAAATCAAATTTTGACAATATTTACTATATGAGCTGACATGGGTTCCCTTGCTCGGTACGTGTGTCACATGGTCATGTGTCTCACAGGGTGTGCCAGGTGTTGACAGTGCAGGGTTGGCAACAGAACCCTCACTTTTCACTGACTTTCAGCCTGTGACTCTCCAACAACCCCTGCTTCCGTCATCACATCACCTGACTTCTATGACCCTCCTGTCTCCCTCTTACGAGAATGCTTGTGGTGATGTTGGGCCCACTGGATACCTACCCATTTCAAGATCCTTAACTTAGTCATATCTGCAAAATCCCATTTTCCATGGTAACATTCACAGGTTCTAGGGATTAGGATGTGGCTATCTTGAGGGGACCATTATTCAGCCTACCACGAATAAATATTAAATGGCACTGTCTTAGTCCATTTTGTGTTTCTGTAACAAAATACCCAAGGCTGGGTAATTTATAAGGAAAAGAGACTTATTTGGCTCATAATTTACATTTTTATTAAGAAAAAAATGTTTACGTTATTTATAAAATAAAATAATTAAAATAATATTTACATTATCCTTTTAAATTTCTATTTGTATATTATGCTTTATAAGGTAAAGTCAGATTTCTGCCAAGGAAACCAAAAGGCTGGAGGATTGATGTTTAAGCAAGGCTGCTGATGGCTTTCATGAAACAGGGAGTTTCAGGAATTGCAGGAAATGGCTAACCATGATTCAGCTGCCCGTTCACCACTGAAATGAAATAATTCACAGGACGATGCTGGGAAGCTTTCAGAAACCATCTGCTGTCTGCCAAAACACACGATCTGCCTGCCTGTGGCTCAGAAACAATATTATGATTTCTACTCCTCTCTCACCTTCCAAAGCCTGTGTGAATATCTCTCACAGGCTGAATGTAACCCAAAAGCCTGCTGGCAGGCATTCTGAGAAATGTAGTTCCTAATATTGTAGCCCTTGCAAATCAAAGATTTTGGAAGATGGATAGTGCTGGGTTGCCCACAGATAATCTGCACAACACAAAACACACAAAAGTACAAATATTTAATTTAAAAATAAGTGAACACGTCTGTAGGTGGTATGTGCTCAAAATGTTTATATGTTGGTAGGTACATGCAATCAAAAGTTTTTGAGTAGTACTTCTCCAGCGCTCAGCAACTCCAGGGCATCTCCCACTCCCTTCGTTATCTCCCAATTACTAGCTCCAGTTCATAATCCCTCTTCCTGCCCTCTTGCTTTCTTATCTCCTCCTTCCTCACCATACAGTAGACTTTTAGGACACACCAGCTGCATCTTGTGCAGGTCTTATGGTGTGTGGTTGATCTTTGGCTGTGATTACTTTCCTCCTGAGAGTCAACCTGGGAAACAGAAAGTAGAGGTTAAAGTCGAGTGGGCAATTCTCAAATGCTCTAGAATGGGCCAGGGAGAGGAAAAGGATGCAAATCACTATCCACTCATAATTTTTGATCCAGCACACAAACAGAAATGATTACAGACAGTACAGGTTTCTGTCCCTGAGTTAACTGTAACCTACTCCCAAAGGGCTGATAACATCCCACAGCCATTTTGTATGGCTTCTTCCTCCAGCATCCTTCTTGTTTTTTAGCTTGTCTTTCTGGCCTATGATTTTATTTACCCCTACCCATGGACAAGTCAAAGAGTGTTCCTTATTGAAAAGACAAAAAGACAACAAACCCCCCAATTCTTCAAAGCTCCACCCACTCAATTCTGGCATCCATGTGGGTCATGCGTAGTTCACAGGTGACTCACGGGGCTGTGACAGCTGACTCCCACTGAGAATCAAGAAAGACTCAGCCCTTGACCTGGGTGACAGAGCGCAGCTCACTTGTGCAGTCTCCTGATTGACTCACTCAGCAGGTGGCTCCTCACCTCCCACAGAAAGGCCCGTGGAGTAATAGCACCTTCATCACCCAGTGGCAAAGCCTGCTCGACGTTAACATCAAAAGTAGAAAAATAGAAAGGCAGTGACCTTAGTTTGGGTCTACTAGGAATCCTGGTGATAAAAAAGGCAGGGGCTGGAACCAAATTCCTCTCAAGCCTTTGACTTTTCCCACAACTGACCTGGCCTGTGGAAACAGGGTTATGGTTAAAACGACATTGGTATGTCTCTGCTCACACAGTGCTCTGTAGGACTGAAAAAGAACTCTGTGGAGGGTCTGTTCCGGGTGCAAGATCTATCTACTGTTCTGGCACGTAAGAGAGACGTGAGTCATCCTTACTGGATTCTCAGGCTACACCACAAAAATCAGGGATGAAAGGAAGAAAAGAGAGGAGGAAAAAAGATATTTGTGCAAAATAACGTGTATTGGTTCCATCCTTTACTTGGTTTAATACAAGTAACCTTTTTTTCAAATAAATATCTTAAAGGTATTAGTAGCAGAGGAAGGCTTACATGCATTTTAATATAAAGGTGGATTTCTGGATAAGTACATTTTAGTAGTGATTTCTCCTGTGAGAGGCTGTAGATAATCCTGTGCCCCTGGCTGAGGAACTTGTTCTTTATGCCACACCTCTGGGGAAGACACAGCTGCCAAATTCCTTTGCACAATCCCTAAAGAATGTCTTCGCCTTTGAGACTGTATTTGCTCAGCCTTGTCAGGTTTGGTTGTGAAGGGTGGGCCAGCCCACAGGGCAGGCTGCATACCTTTTCCGGGAGACCCAGGAAGCTGCCCAGCTGTGCAAAGGGCAGTAGGAACTTCAGATGGAACATTAGAATTTGTTTACTGTGGTTAGGAATCTGCCCGGAGGTATCTGAAGTGCTCCACTGAGGTTCTCCAGACGGTAAATTTTTGTTGTAGTTTTTCAATAAGTTTGTTTACTTGCAGAAAATGATTTCACTGACATAATTTTTAACGTTTCTTGATTTGCCTCTGCAAAATCTGTGAAATATGTTGATGTTCTTCCCTTGCAGTCTTTGCAGTCAACTTAGGTAGCACCTGAAAGAGCCCTAGTTTCTCTCTGCCTTGGGTTCTGCTGAGTGAGGAAAAGAGAAGGTGGATTTTGAAGCTGCTGTTTTGATCATATGACCCATTGCTTCATTGTTGAATCTTGTCTTACTTTCTTGGAGACTCCTATGGGCTACCTCACCCAATTCACCTCCAGATTTTTTTCCCCTTACTGTTGGGAGAAATAAAGATTTGAAAGGAAGAGTGAAGGACAATGGACCTTATAAGGTGGCTTCATTAGAAACCCACTGGGAATTACTTTTGCTCTAAGACAGATTTTTTTCTTCTCATTTAATTTTTTTCATTGGAACCTATCTATTTTCACAGATGCAAAATAGGCCTTGGTTGGGGAAGGAAAGGCTGAGAGGGAATATATGCGTATAGGTATTAATAATGTTAGGATAATGTGCTTTATATATGCCCTTTTCTAGAGTCTGAGATAAAAATAAGAATGCATAGACTGAACAAACTTTACTAAGTAAATGGACAAGTAATGGTGGTTTACATTCATGTATAGGTTACATGAAGAATATTTGATTCTGTGACATGAACACATCAACTTAGAAAACATTTTATTTTATCTCATAATTTGCCATTTATCCTCAGATACCTTTTTCTATCAATGGTGGAGGCTTTAGTTATGACACTTTCCAAACCTTCACAAGGAAATACATTTATTTAGAAAAGAAGCGTGCACTTAATATGTCTTTATTCCTTCCTACATTTCTACACCTACTTGTCTGACAGGGCTTATGGAAAAACAAAGTGCACGAAGTGTGCGGAGGCTAATCTAGTGCAATACTGGGGTGCCAGGAAGGCACAATTATCTAAAACAATCACGTGGTTTTGGCTGTGAATGAAAGGCAATTCCAGTTGTTTTCTGGGGACCTGCCCTGGACCCTTAGTGGCTGTGGACACTGGGATGAGCCACAGAGCTGCTCCAGGAGTCAGGCAGGGTAGGAGGGAGCATGAAGTCAACTGACTTCCTTGATGTCCTGTGGTTGTGGGTCTTTTCAGATTGATGTTCTTGCTTAAGCAGAGATCAAACAATGACATTTCCCAGCCTTTCTGTGTGGGGTTGGCCATGGGTGTGTAACGTCAAGGTCCACTCCCTGTTTCTGTGTTGCAGAATTATAGTTAGACTGGATAAACAAGTTAGGTTTTGTGAGTGCTTCTGAGGGGGAAAAAATTCTATCCATGACAGCGTAGGTCAGATGCAATGGTAAGAACTCCAGTGTTGGATTCCAAGAACAGAAAGCACATATGCAACATTCAAAAAAGGCTTTTACTCAAGAGGATCATAGGCTAGCATCCAGTGGAAACTGGAACAGTGGGAGTATTGCATGATATGCAATATCAAGAATTTGAATAGAGCACAAGATGCATGCATGAAATAAAAAAGCAATTGCCTCTTGGTAGTCTCAATGACCTCAAGCCTTCTCTCTCTCTCTTTTTCTCTCTCTCACACACACACTCCCAAATTATTGAGGCCAACTATTTGTTAAAAACTTTTAGTTAAAATGACTTGGTTAGGAGTGGATTGGGGTATTGGCAGGGGGGCATTGTTGTAAAATTAAAGCAATAATAAAGTGTATGTGCCTGTTCCAAAGTATTTGAAAATTCCTGTTTTCTAGGGACACCATTAAAATTATCCCAAGTTTTGTTTTAATAAAGGATAATACATGGATCTATGGTAATGCTTGGAAACTAAAATTTTTCTAAAATTCTTTTCTCTCTTATGGAGGATTTACTCTTTGATTATATAAAGTAAAGGAACTGGGAGGCAATTTGAAGACGAATTGTGAGGAGAAATATGAGAGGTGGGAGAAGTGAGTGGAAGGCATGAAACAGTGGTTAGGAAGAGGAAATGGGCAGGAGAGGCTGGGGACACATTTCAATTTCAGATATTATGTGTGGGGAGGAGCAAGGACACAATTTTGGGATACCAAGTGATTTGAGGGATTCGGTCAATCAGAATGTGTAAGAACTAAAGAAAAATAGCAACAGAAACACTAGAATGAATGGGGAGGACTGTTTGAACCATATTTCTCTAGTCTATCCTATTGAAGGCTGAGACACTGAGAAAAAAAAGCAGGAGAAGAAAGTCTGGTGATTTCATTTTCTTGTCGGTGACTTCTGTTCCGTTGTCCCATGTGTCACATAGTAATGAAAATATACTCAACCAAGAAACCACCTCCGAGAACTGGCTAGGTCAGGCCCACTGAAGACTTAAGGATAAATAAGCTCGGGCCTCCACCTTCAAGTTGCTTACATTATGATAGGGAAGACAGACACAAGTAGAGTTATCAACATGTGTGTGTGTATTTATCTGATATATATGTGTTTTATATATATACATCTAATGTATGTATTATAGATGTGTAAATATAAATATACATTTATGTGCATAGGTAATATATTCAGCTTAGGTAGTATGTTTCCCCAAGATTTTGCCAGGAATGGTTTTCACACAATCATTGTAACCAATATTCAAGCATCCAGTGGTCATTTGAAAACATGCCTGTTAAATTAATACTGTTTGCATCACCCATGAATGGAAGGTAGAAAATGGCTGTAAAAATTGCATGTGTTTCTTGCATTTGTTTACCTGGCTTTTAAGTATAAAATTTGAGATGTAATTCTAAGTATGTCACCTTTTTAACTTAACAAAAGTCATGAGAGCATAGAATTTTTTTGTGTTTATTTACTAAAGCAAATAATTGCATGCATTTTGAATTTTATTTATTTAAAGGAACATTTATTTTTTAAAATTGTAAAAATGGATGAAGTTATAAAGAACTTGGAAATTGGAAAATATGATCGGTGTGATAGACTGGGTAATGATCCCCAAAGATAACCACGTCCTAATCTCGGGAACCTCTGAATGTGTTATCTCTTAAGGGACTTAGCGGATGTGATTAAATTAAGATGCTGAGATAAGGAGATTATCCTGGATTATCAGGTGGGCCACATATACTCACAGTGTCCTTATAAGAGGGAGACAGGAGGATTAGAGTCAGTGGTAAGAGACATGATGGCAGAGCAGGAGGTTAGAATGACACCAGGAAGGGATTGTGAACCAGGGATGCATCTGGGAAAGGCAAGAAAATGGATTCTCTCCTTAGAGCTTCCAGAAGACACTAATCCTGCCAATACGTTGACATTAGCCCAGTGAGACTAATTTTAGACTTTTGACATCCAGAACTATAAAATAATACTTTGTGTGACTATAAACCACCACGTTTGTGGTTAATTTGTTACAGCAGCAATAGAAAGCTAATACAACAGTGACTTGGTAGAGGAGAAATAAAATAGATTTCAAGAAAGAAATGAAACATAATGGATATGAGAACACTGCGGAAAGAGAAGAAAGATTAATCTAAGAAGAGAGAAATGCCATGCCAAATAGAAGAGAATGTGAATGACAAGAAATTATCATCTAAGAGAAATGAATTATGCAGTAAACACTGCACTCCACATGGGCACCTCTCATTCTGTCCTTTATAAATAATTTTTCTCAGTCAAAAAATGAGAGTTTCCTGCACTATGAGCCTTTTATAAAGCCATCAATAAGTTTCAGAGACTGACTCTTGAGAGAATCTTCATACATCTTCTAAAACCTGCATTTAGTCATACACAACTAATGATGTTCATGAACAACATTGTTAAAGAGTTTGACCCTTGGACACAGTACATGTATCTGAGAAGAGTGGGATTATTAATTGTGCTTACATTCTTGTCCTTCTCAGATACACTTCTAAGTATATATAAATAAAATACATTAGTAGTTTACTAAGAGCTAAGTTTTAGGTAGCACCTTACCTAGTTGTGGCCGTATTCTAAGTCTCTCTTCTGTATTAACACAGTTGATCCTCACACTGATCCTCACAATTATCCCTATTTCACAGATGAGAAAACTGAGACAAAAAGAGTGAAATGACTAGCACATGGTTGCTCAAGTAGTCAAGGCTCTCTGACACCCAAGTCTGTGCTCTGAAGCACTGGTTATGCTGCTTCCTCTAGTAAGGTATTCTAGAACAGTATGTCACGTCCTGGGTACACCTAGTTTATCATAAAATGTAGTTAAGTACTATAATGGAAGAATATGCAGAGTTCTTTCAGAGCGGAGAGAAAGAGGGAGACTACCTGTGTTTGGGGTCTGATATGGTGGGAAAATCTTCACAGAACAGGTTTTGTTTGCTGGGCCTTTTAGGCTGAATGAGGGATCACAAGGTTAGAAGGAAAAAGGATAGCTCAGATCACAGGCATGAGGATGTCAAAGGCCTAAAGTATTACAGTGCATTTGAGCAACAGCAAGGATTTCAATGTGACTAGAGCCTAGGGCACATGTGGAGAAGTGAAGGGAGATGAGCCTGGAATAGTTGCAAGTGACATAAAAAGACATTCTATCTCGTTCTGGTACATGTGGGTGAAAAAAAATTAAAAACAAATATAATTTTTAAAAAGGCATTCTAATTTGTACCGAGAACCCCACAGAATGAATTATCCAAAGTGCATTGATTTTAATACATGTTTTGGTTTGTAAAAAAATTATAGTAATTTCTTGCACATTTTTAGAAATTGATTGTATAAGAATTTATGTATCTGCTTCTACATACAGTGTGTAAATGAACATTTCATTCACAAGAAAAAAAAAAGACATTCTAGACCTGTTTTCTCCTTTTGCTATCTTCCCTATCCAATATGGCATTTAAAATGTGACTAGTGTAACTGAAGAAATGAATTTTAAATTTATTTAATTTGAATTAATTTAAATTTTAAATAGCCACATGTGGCTAGTGGCTGCTGCATTGGACAACAGAGTTGTGTATGTAATTTGAACTTTATGGGACGTGGGGAACTTACGATGGGTTGGAAGCTGGCGAATGACATGATTGCATCTGTATTTTGGAGAAATATTAATAGCATTAGGGGATGGACAGTCCTTCCTGGGGAGATATTTACAATGGAATGTGAGCCATGCCTGTAGCCCACTTCTGAGCAGTTCCAAGGCGCAGGGGAACCATGCTTTGAACCATAAAGTGCTATGACCTTGGTCACTGCTGATTGAGATGGGGTAGGTGTCTGACCAAAATTGTTTCTTATGACTAGCCAGAGACTCAACAGATGGCCTGGTGCAGGAACTCTACCCATTGGAACGCAGTATGAGAGAGTGACTCAAACAGATCTCTCTCAGGGGATTTAAACTGAAACCTGCCGAGACTATGATAAATTGGCAGCACTGTAGAAAGAAGCAGCAGGTTGAGAATCAAAGTTTGAGTCATGAACATGGGAGACACATAGAGATTCTCTTGGGTTCCAAGATTTGTATTGGACAACTAGTGTTATTTTTACAAAGTAACCAGCAGCAAATATTATTTAACATCTAAGGCTGCTGAGACACTATCCTGTTTTCCTTGTAGTCCCATGTCTGTGCTATGAATGTTAATGTTAGCATGCCTGGAATTAGCCTGAGTTATTCTACTAAAATAAGACATGAGCTGCACAGTACTCAACATGTCCAAATCGTACTGATTAGTAGTATTGCTTCCTCGCCATGCACGCTAAGAGTTTCAGGATGCTTTGCACTAGCTGGTCAGCACTGTTTATTGGTAACGGTGAGACTTACAATTAGTATCTGATGAGACCCCAGAAGCCCTGGTCACATAGCAGGATATGCCTACATGACCAGAAGGGCATAGGAAATCCCAGTTGACACTGCCTTTGGGTGTTCCATTCACAAGTCAGTGGTTCTTAACCTGAGAGAGAAAGTGGATCCTGAGAAGAATCTCATAGAAGAAGGACAATTGGAGCCTGCACATCGCCCCTCTGACTCTTTACTGTGAGACAACATTTAGCTATGAAGCTTATCTTTAATGCAGCTGTACACTATATCTTCTTCCTGTAATAAACTGTAGATTTCTAAGTATCATCATTTTGGGTTCTGTGGGTCTGTTCCGCTTAATTGCTACTGTTAGTATGGGCCCATCAACTGAGGCTCTCATTAACCAATCCTTACAACCTGAAAGAGCCTAACTGATTCAGCGGGGTCAGATTTGAAATGAGAAGAGAACAGATAGCAGGTAAGTAAAGTAGTGTGCCCTCAAGATAGTGAGGGCCTGAATGAGGCAGGTGGTGGGAGTCAAGTGGAAAGGGAGGGTTAGGCTGAATTAGGAGGTAAAATTGATGGTCATGGTTCAGTGATGAATCAATTGGACATAATTTAGAGTAGGGAGAAAGGATGAGCCAGGAGGCAGTGATGATGGACGTTCCAACCTTGGGCAATAAGTTCAACTATGATAATTCTTTTTGGGACAATCTCTGTAAAATGAAGAGAAATCTTACCTTGTTTTAAGAAAGCAGTGGTGTTACAGGTGAGTTGAAGAGATAATGTTATAGTCCTCTAGCCAGGGATAGAAAAATCTGACAGTAAAATCAGATTTTTAAAACAGATAAACCAGGCTTTTGTAAACAATGAATACCCCTTGTGTCTGCACACTTGTTGTGTATGATCATTATTCCTTTGTTCAGCCAACAAACACTGAGTGCTTCTGTGAGTCAAGACCTATGCTATGTTAACGTAAAGACAAGTATGAAGGCCCGGCCTCTGATCTCCAGGGGGTTATGATATAATACCATTAAATATTTGGCAATGGAGAGATTGCTGTAAAGTAGAAGAATTAACTATGAATTGAGGCAAATCAGGAGTTAAGATCATGAAATTATGAATTAGCAATCTGAGTTTAAAAGATTTTAATTAGGAAAATTGATTTGCCTTTCTAAGTTTTTTAGCGAGAGGAAAAGCAATTCTTCCGTCCTGTTCCTGTGGAATTGTTTATTTCAACCTGCAGCCCGTCGGATTGCACTATTGGTGCAGTGCAGCTCATGAGTGTCCACAGAAGACCATGAGAACAGGAAAATGTGGCCACATAACACCCTGAGCAATTTGGGTTGCTGGGCTGCCAAATTGCTCTTTTGGTTCAGGAATGGAGGGAGGAAACTAGTGAAATATTCATTATTAAGCAGAAATCTGGAAAAAGTTAAGAAGATCTAGGATGACAGAGTGGATGGATGGTTCTTCTACCTCATGACCATCTAATAATTGTCCACTCAAACTTTGAAACTCAGCATCAAAATCACCTCCCAGGTCTAGGAAGAACTCTCTGTTCTCTGCACCATGCAATGCCTGGCCTTGCAAATTGCTCTGTATTACTTTATCATGGTGTATTATAGTTGTTTAATTAAATGTCTGTCCCTCCAAATAAATTGTAACTTCCTGGTGAGAAAAAACTGGATCTCATTAATTTTCCTGTCCCTTGGGACTAAAACAATATTAGAGCATAGTAGGTACTTAATGTTTGTTAAGTGCACAAATGATTGAAAGGAGAGGATGAATGAGGACAAGAGGGATAAATTGGTAAATGCATTACAGAGGGCAATTAGGCAATATTCATCTACTAAAGTTCAAATGTATAAACCCTTGGGCCCAGCAATTACATTTCTAAGAATTTATCTTACAGATCTATTCCAGATATATTCACACACATGCCAAATGATTCATGTACAGTGTTATTCACTGCATGTTTATTTGTTAGCAGAAGTTTAGAAATGATGGAAATGCCCATCAATAGTGGATTGATGACAGATTATGGACCATCCATACCATGGAATACCCAGCAGCTGTGAAAAATCAATATAGAAATATCTTCAGATTATAATGTAAAAGGAAAAAAGCAGGATTCAGAACAATGTAATATGCAAACTTTTGTGTAAAAATGGAGGAACTCTCCATATCTTGTATTTGTTTTTATATGAATATATGTCTCCAGAAGGACCCAGGAGAAACTATTAACTGGATTTTGTTGTTGTTTTTGTTGGAGATACAGGCTTGGAGGAAGAGGAAGACTTTTCACTGTATTCCTTTTTATACTTTTTAGTTTCTGAACATTATAAATATATTAATGGTTCAAAATACTATATATAAATAAATTTTTAAAAAGAAAACTGCACATGGATGTTTACAGCAGTTTTATTCATAATAGCCAAAACTTGGAAGCAACCAAGATGTCCTTCAGTAGGTGAATGAATAAATATGAGGTATTTCCAGACAGTGGGATATTATTTAACACTAAAAAGAAATGAACTATCAATACATGGAGGAAACTTAAATGCACATTACTAAGTGAAAGAAGCCAATCTGAAAATTCTTCATACTGTGTGATTCCAACTGTATGACATTCTGCAAAAGGCAGAACTATGGAGACAGTAAAAAGATCAGTGGATGGGAGGGGTTAAAGGGAAGAAAGGGGTGAGTAAGCAGAGCACAGATGATTTTTAGGGCAGCAAAATTATTCTGTTTGATACTATAATGGTGGATGTATATCATTATACATTTGTCTGAATTCATAGAGTATACAATAACAAGAGTGAACCTTAATATAAACTACGGACTTTAGGTGATAATGATGTGTTAATGTAGGTTCATCAACTGTAACAAATTTACCGCTGTGGTGGGGGATGTTGATAGTGGTGAGACTGGAGGTATATGTGAACTCTCTGAACTTTATGTTCAATTTTGATGTGAACCTAAGACTGGTCTAAAAAATAATCTAAAAGAAAAATAAAAATGGTGAGCTATATCTACACTATCATTAAAAGACCCTAGAATTTGGAGCAATTCTTTGTCATTCTCTGGTTCTGGTATTGTAAGTTAATGAATGTGGGCTGTCATATATTATTTTTGATACTATGAACAATATAAATACATACATATATACATATATTTTCTGCTAAAGCCATAGTATTTTTTTGTCACCTATTAGTCTGGGCTGAGATCTGCTGTAACCTTAGCTCACTCTGTAGTCCAGAGTTCAGCAACAGTTTCTTGGTCGAAGTGCCCATTCTCCTCTCTGGTACTTTGGAGAGTCAGTGGAGCTTCATAACCAGGAATGTGGGCTCCACAGTGAGCATACCTAGATTGGAATCCTGGACATGTCTAATTTCTAGCTGTGTGATCTTGGGCTTTTGTTTTTTCATCTGTAATTGGGCATAACAACAGTTCCTATAGTGTAGGATTTAGTGAGGATCAAATGAAATAATACTTGTAAAGCACTTAGCTGTGATTGGCACATACTTGGCACATGTTGCTGCTCTTGTTATTGTTATTTTGATCATCATTATTATAATCATCATCAACAATGCCTAAAATCTGCTAAATTCTTAGGCCAAGAGTAGTTACTTCTTTGAAGCTCGAAGAGAGCCAGAAAGCCCAGGAACTCAGGACTGAGTTCTCCTGATCCCTCCTAGTGTAGTCTCGAGCACAGGTTTGGAGTTCTGTTTTAAAAAAAAAACCTGATATTGTCATCGTGATCTATTCAGTTGGTGAAGTGATGGTTATTATCAATTTCACTGCACCAAAAAAGACATGGGCATAAGAGTTCAGTGATTTGCCCATAATAAATAGCCTGTATAGCCAATTGAACTCAGGCTCCCCTGGGTTCTGTGTTGTGATCTCCGTTGGTCTACATCATGCTGGTGCCATCAAAGTGTATTAAGCAATGCACCAGCTCTTGCAGCACTGGTGGTAATTCATTGATTCTGACATCTGTTTATTCCCAAAGAGAAATTGGCTCTGCAATTACCACCTTAACAATACCCCTTTTGTTTTAACAGGCACATAACATTTGTTTCCTCCATCTGGAAGGCAAATGGGGAGCCCTCTGTCTTTCAAACCCTCAAAATCTTGGCATAATAGATTAGAAAGTTTTGAGATGCTGATTTGTCCTCTTTGTATTATTTGCATTTTCAGTGTCAGTTTTGGCATCTCTCTGGAGTGAGGAGGTGACATTTAATAACAATTATTAAATGAATGTATGAAAGCTTCTTAGAACAATGCCTGGCGCATTAAAAGTGCTATATAAGTGTTTTACTATTTTTGTTATTATGTAGTAATAAGTGCTCATTTTGGCTGGTTGTTTTATTGGCTAGTTGTATCCAACACATAGAGAGCAATATGATGTTGCAATCTCTAATTTTACAAGGCAGGGTCAACAAACATTCCCCCATCTAAGGCCTGTGGTTGATATTGCTAATTAACCATGACGCTCTCCTGGAGTCCAAACTTGCCTTACAAACTTCATCATATCCGTCCAGAAAGCCACCACCAATCAATTGGCATTGACACCTGAGATAAAACCATTGCCATCTCAGACTCTGAGCTTCCGTTCTAAAGAGACCTCAAGAACTCTGACACTCGCAGTGAAATAGGTGTGGTGAAGCCAAGGTATTCTCGGCATGCTCAAGGCTTCCCAGTTCAAGGCCTGAGTGAAACCAAAGCTAAGCTTCTTTGGCTACTTCCACACCCAAACACATTCTTTATTCGACCTCTTCACACTGTGAGATTTTAAATATGATGCAGTCTTTTTGTTGAGTGTGTGCTTAGCACAAGGGGGTCTAAATTTTGCTCAAGTGTTTAGACTTAGCCCTTTTTCATACTACAGATTTGATTCTAAATGAAAAGACGCTGGTTTGCTTTAGTGATATGGCTGTTGTGGTGTATAAAGTAAGAGAAACTCTTAATTATATGCAAAAATAATTGCTTGGAAGCTCAAAAGCCTTAAATTGCTTGGAAGCTCAACAGCTATAATGTGGGAAGCTTTACTTCATTATAAGATAGAAACTTATTTTTCTGGTTCTATATTTTATGCAGGACAAAAACATACATTTAAACATTTTATAATGTAAATTACTACTAGTCCTACAAGGTAGCTCTTAACCTGTTTTAGCTCTTCGTTTGGAATATAACTTCTAATCTACTTTTTGAGTTGAGCCAAATTTATTTTTGAGTTGTTTTTCAACTTTCTCATTTGTAGTATTAATTTCCATCCTCAATCCAACCAACAATTATGGGCATCACAGAAATATAAAACACATTTTAAAAATATTTTGCACATATGAAATTCCATAAAGGGGCTGAATAGACATGCATATATGTTTTACTTTGAAAGAATGCTTTCCATTTTAGATTTAAAACTTTCTCAGCCCAGAATAAGGGAGCATTAAGGAACATTGAGGAGGTGATCTCCCAGTTTATAATGAACACATACTGCAATTGCCTTACTCTCCAATCTGGATGTTTCTATTTCTTGTCATAGTCATTTCTGTGGGCATAGCTCCACTGGACCATGGTTTTCAGGAGTAGTCTTGCAAAAGAGGATTTGGTTAATTGTTAGTGTGACTGATGAATAAAGATGACCCAGGAGATTCTAATGACCCAGCTTCTCTCAGCAGTGCTCCAGATTTGCTAAGCTGCTTTCAAGCCTCTTTGGCTATTATGGAGGGTGTATTTCAGAACCTGTAATAGGAACCCCCACCTAGGAGGGCTCCTCTGCATTATTCCTTCCTCTCAGCAGAAGCAGCCTTTGACATTGGAGCCTACTGCTGCCCTCAGCTCTGAAAGACATTTCAAACATCCTTTTACCATTTTTTATATACAATGAAATAACATAAGAATCAAAATTCTTTCATTCCAGGGTATATTTTTCCTCTGATAGTTTTACAAAGTATTCTAGGCATAGAATTTGTGTAATGCATTGCTTTTTTGTTTTCTGATCCCAGGGTTTCTGGGTTCCCGAGGACTTTTTTTTCCTAAAAAGAGTTGTTTCCTTGAAGCAGTGTATTTCCTATGTGTGTGTCTGTGCCCCTGCCTCACAGGAGCTATGGCCAGATAGGAGGGATTCCTGCCACCTCGAGGTTTTTCTTTTGTTTTTTAAAAGAATATCCAAAATAGGTTGGGTACGATGCCATCTCGTCAGTGATAAGTTGTGTGTATTGTTGATATCAGTTGAAAGGGTGATAACAGGAGCATATTTTGTTTTTGGCATAACAAGCTTATAAATTAAATAAAGAATTTACCAAACAAAGGCAGTAGGCCCATGAGTGAGACTGTTTTAATTGAATTGGTATTTGTACAAGGTGACACCCTGTTTCATACCACCCACCTCCTCCCTGAGTGACTCAGCCGCTGAGGGAGAAACCTCTCCACTGTTCATTAACACAGTCAGGTAGAGGCTGCGACTACACTGAATAAACTCCAGGTACCCATTCATTTCAGCCGGATCCACCTGGGGAATCACTGCGGGCTGGTTAGCCAAAAACGTCCTGGTTTTCTGCTCAAAAGAGGTAAGTTTAATTCTCTTTGCAAACATAAATACATCTGCTGTATGTGCATAACATTCTTTGTTTTCCTTCCAAATGATAACAATTAGAACTTACTGTATTATCTTTGTCTTGTTTCCAATTAAATTTTGTCAGCCTCCAACAGGCTGTTCTGCTTGTCAACAGCTCTGCCCTTCCTTGTGTTTTTGGATTGCATTGCTTTTAACTTCTTGGCAATTTTACACATTACAGGCATCACAAAATGAGCACCTATTTGAGTTTCCAAGTGGAGCTGTCAGCTGGTGAATCCTGTCACACATAAGGATAGGAAGTTCTTTCAGTTAAGGGACCGGCTCCGATGCTCTGTTCTCTCAAGTGACTATAAAACCATTTTTCAACAGGGATCTTTCTGTTTTCATAATGATACCTTGAGTGAAATAGTGGACTCTCTTGTCTTATTTAAGTCATATTTGTTTTTTCTCAACTGCTAGAAACATTGCAAGTTGCTGAACTGTGAGAGAGAGATGCCAAACCTATCCTCCACTCTATCTTCCCAAAATAAGAAAAATCATCATTTCTTACATGAATGTACCAAGGAGCAAAGGCAGGGTGGGGTTAAATGGGGGTGTGTGGTTTCCCACAGGATTTGTGTGCATTTGGCCAACTTCTCTACGTTATACTCTGATTCTAACCTAAGAAGTGATTAATATATATGGAGGCAATTTTCAACCTTTATTCATATCCTAGTCCTGAAAAACCAGTTTTTGAAGACTTTGGTAAGAATAGAAAAGTTATTTTAACCAGACTTTCTTTTATAATGAATAGTTAAGCTGGCTTGTCTGACTTGTGTTTTTTCTCACCATTTCCATCCATGATACAGAGCTGTGGGATTGAAATGCAGGAACTATCTGCAGCTCGTAACTTGCAGCTCTGTGTCCTCCAAGGGGCATTCACACAGTGTCCCTGGCTCTGTCTTGAATACTTGAGTTTTCATTGCTTCCTGTTGCTGGCCAGGTCGCCTACAATCTCAGAGGAGTTTAGATACATCAGTATTCAATTCCCAAAGGTTTAGGGACGAATTTTATGACTTGGCTTTGAAATATTTATAGTAATCAGAAAACTAAAGTGTAGCAATTGTGGATACTTTTATTTTACATGATAAGTGATTAAATTTAAAGCTGCCTTACACATCCACAGTTTATAACACAGGTATGACCTTCCAGATAACTTGCTGTACTCTAGTGTTTACAGTATTAGAAAAATCAACTTGAGAAAACTGAGATATGACATGAGTAAAAATTTTAGTAAAACATTTGTATGATTCTAAATGTCAGGATATACAGAGAATGCAGAAAAACAGGACAGAATTTTCATTAAAATTTTAGCTTCATATAATTCTTTCATCTAATTGACATCATTTTTTAATTGGAAAGGAGTATAGGCTCATCTATTCTAATTCCTGAATTTTTTAGATGAGGAAAGCAAAGCATAAATGTTAAGCAACTTGCTAGAATCAGAGTGTCCGAACTAGAATGTGAAGCCAGATCTCTCGTCTTTTGTCTTACTGAATTTTCTCAGTGATTTTTCAGATTTCTTTCACATAAAATTTATATTAGCAGGAAATGAGCCACACTCCATCTTTTTAAAGGGACTACAAATGATATGGAAATGAGAATTTGCTTACCCAGCAATACGTGAAAATGTTATAGTGCGTATGTATGACTAAGATGTAATGGAATATATTTCCAACTTGTGGCTTTTGGAGTCAGTCTTGCTATTTATTATATTTATGAGGTCATAATCTCAGAAGCCAGTAGCCCCTTAGTAGGGAGGTGATCTTGTATGTGTGTGGGTTGTGGTATACACAATGAGGAACACCCTCACCTTAACTACCATTCTGTAGGTACGAATTTTGATGAAATACCTGAGAAATTCACATTCCTGGGGACTTTGTAAACAAAAGAGGAGATGTTTTGAATGACTGAACTCATGCTGTGGAATGGACTGCATATAATTCACTTGGCAGTCAACTTTAGCAAGCATGATTTAACCAGTAATATCCCATAGGATTCAGGCATTAACTTCCAGAGTTCCTTAAGAGCAAGGTGGTAAATTCCTTGGTCCAGCAGTCCAAGGGAAATCTTTGTTGGTCCCACTTGGCTTTTCTTCTGCATCTGTCCTGTTTCTAGGTCATTTATTGACCATTTTCCATTTTCTTTTGCTGAGAACTTTGAAATAAGAATGTTATGTGTTCATTGCTGTTACCTATCTGCAGTTGCTCCAAGTTCACTTTTTAATCAAAAGTCTTTATAGACTATAATCCTTAAGTGTTTCTAACTTACTGTTGTAAAAAGCCATATGATTTTAAGATTTGGGAGAGGCTTTTTCTCAGATGGATTCTCTGCCAAATGACAGCTACATTTATTGGCTTTCATTTTATGTTAGTTACTAAACTTCAAATCATCCTTTTATTGTGATAATTAATTGGAAGAGTGAATTTTATAGCTATCTATTAAATAACAACTGGCTTACTTCTAGACATGAGAACCAATCGTCCTGAATAATCGTTGTAATTGTATACTTGAGAGCTCCAAGGATCCAAATAATTTATTCTTTATCTCTAGATCCAATTTTCCCTGGCTCTAAAATGTTATTAAGTCTCCTTTATATACAACCTCCTGAGGGAAGACAGTGAACTATAGACCATACTTTTCACACTGAGATACACACATCCTAGGAGATTGTGGCAATATTCTAGCAAATGCCACAAAAATGACAAGATGAGCACGGTACATGTTTGTATGGAGAACTTATTTTAGTTAAAGAGTTTTGAAGAAAACTATCCGTATAATCCTGCCATCTTCCCACTTCTCCCCAGGGCTCTCTCTTTTGTCATTAGAGATGCTGTGTGTAAAAGTTTAAAAGGAATTTGTATACAAAAGTGCAGGGGACTGGAGTCCAGATGGACTTAAATTTGAATCAGGATCCTACTTTGACCAAGGATGACTTGTATGAGTGTGCCTGTCTCACAGCACCAGCAGATTAAAAAAAATAGGATTCTTGCTGAAAAATTAATATATATATACAAATTATATAATTTTATATTATATACATATTTTATAATATAGTATTACATGTGTTATATGACTCTTTCATGCAGCATGAAAAATATAAAAATTTAGAACAAAATCTCCACAAGAAAAATGTGGGATTCAGATGAAAAAAATAAGAAAATTTTGGGGCAAGACATAAAGGTAAAAGCTTATCATAAAGGTCAGCTCTTCTCAAAGCCTTTTATAGGATTCATGCAATTTCAATCCAAAGTTCTAATACAATGTTTATTTTGGAACCTGAAAAAATATTTTTAAAGTGGTCTGAAAGAAATGAGTAAATGAGGATAGCTGATAGAATTTCTAAAAAGGAAATTAATGAGGAGTACTTGCATGACTAGATATTAAAATATACATATTATAAATAGATGATGATTAAAATAGTTTGTTTCTATTGCAAGGAACTAAAGACAGATTTCTGGAAAAGAACAGGCAGCCATGAAGTATATTCACAAATATGTAAGAATTTAATATGTGACCAAGGAAGAACCCCATATCAGTGACAAAGGGAATTATTTCACCAGTACCAAAGTAAATCCACATGGATCGGTGTTTTATTGGGGGAGCTTACAGAAGGAAGCATGGTCTCGAGTGGCCACAAGACTGGTAAATCTCCACACCTGTAACTCCTAGACCCAGGGCTAGGGAAAGGTAGTATGTGCTCTGTGTAAGACAATTAAAGGCAACTTTCCAGAACAGGCAAGAATGCTATTTACGTAATAGCCTATAATTTGTGTGATAACATCAAGATTGACACATTCTTACACTAAGGACAGTAAATAAAGTAGAGATCAGGAGACATTCACGGGACTGGAGTTATTTAGAAGTCAACATGGCAGATTAGCATTCAAGCTGGAGTCACTTTTGACTCCACAACACTCATATGGTGCTACTGGATTGTAAACTAGAATAAGATATATGGAAAGAAACTCGATGATAGGAATCAAGAATATTTTAGAAATTATACTCCTTGGCAAGTAATTTTACTTCTAGGATCCATCCAAAGAAAATAATGATGTGGTCAAAGATTTTTGTATGGTTTTTTAAGAAACAACAGGGTAATTAAGTTACATTGATAGATAAATGAAATAAAATATTTTATAGTTGCAAAATAAATATTTCAATGTATTTTAATGGCATTGGAAAGTGTATGTCTGTAGAATCTAATAGACAAGGAAATACCCTGAAAGAAAATAACAATGATTGATGAAAAGTGTCTGATTATTTTTCTTCATTACGCTTTCTTGTGTTTTCCACATTTTATATAATGAGCAAGTATTCCTAATATAATGAGAAAGATTATACTGTGTAAAATTGGGATAAAGAATGACCACCTGACAGAGCTTTTGTGAACATGACATACAGTGTAGTATTTAACATAACTAACAGGGGATAGTTTGTGGTCAAAATTTGAGGTTTCACTCATCTAACAAATATTTTCAGCTAGAACTGGAAATAGCTCATCATGGGGCTCAGGTGATAGTTTTTATTGGCTAGCATTTTTATTAATGAATATTAGACTCATGTAAATTTTATAAAATGAAATACATTATTGTTCCAGAGAGTATGGAACTATTCATGCTAAAACTTGATGTTATCATTCTGCAGAAAAGATGAGAGATGGAAACAAGAGCGGGTGAGGGTCACATATTAAAGGCAAGAATCAACAGTGAGGAAATTTTATGGTAGGGGCTTATAAGACTCAGGAAATTGGTAGCATACAAACATCTGGGTGGCTGAAAGATTGCATTTGTGCTACATTCTGTTTCACCATCATTGAGCAAATATCCCAATGCTAAGCTGTGTAACTAAAGAAATAGCTGATCTCTAACCATCACAGCAAGCTAAATGGGTCTTTACCAGCCTGATCGTTTTTTTTGGATTTCCTTTTATGCTATGTATTCAGGGTAAACACAGTTGTTCATGTCTGGTAGACCATTTAAAAATTAATTTAAATGGGCTTGTTAACATTTACACTTCATGAAGCCCTGTTTGTTTTCTCCTTTACATAATATTTCATGTTCTTTTAGGTGATAATTAGTTGTTTGATGGTTTGTTTTAGTTATTTTCCAAAAGATAATGCTTCTGTTTATTGGTTTATCATTATTGGGCCCCTCTTATTCTTCTATTGAAAATGATTTTATAGCATTTATCTTTTTCCAGTTCTTAGGGATTTTCCCCATTTCACTGGTTTCTGGGAAACAAGTAGCAGTAGGTTTGGGACTGTTGCCAGGCCATGAAACCCTCAGGACTCTCATACACAAAGATGAATACCACCAGGGCCATTTGCCACTTTGTGCCATTTTCTAGACGTTTTTGCTGTATTTCTTTTCTTAGTCTACTTTAGCTTTTTTATACTCTCCATCATGGTAGAGATTTACCCTAGGCAACTATTCACATTTGGTATTTCCAAAAAGATAGCAATTTACATAAGTATATTAGAATCTTGATACATTGATTGGGAGATTTTGGAGCAGTTAAAAATATTCAGCTGTCACTCTGTGATGATCTCATGATGCTGTGGTGAAATGGGCCAAAGAAATCTGCTCCCATTCCTGCTCTTAGTTGAGCTCCATCATGGATCTTTACTGCAAAGGGGTTGTTATTCCTTTTACTATTTCTTTTAGCAGAATAACTTTCCACCTATTGGCCCCTTTTTGTTTCCTGGGCTTCTGAGACAGGTACAAGCTGATTTGGTTTTGAATCCCACCTGTGCAAGCCGCTAGATATATAACCCCTAGATATATATAACTACTCATCCTGAGACTCCTGTCCAGAAAAAAACTAATTTTTACTGGCTGCCCACATTCCCAAATCCTTCCCTAGCCTTCTGCAAAAAGACTCTGACTTCATGGAATCACTTGACATAAAGTTTCCTTTAGGTACAGAATAAGGATAATAATAGTAACAACATAAAAGTATTGTGCAAGGCGTAAATCAGACAATACATATAAAGATGGATAAAGCTATAATTAAGGCATGACTCCAAATATCAGCAGTCAGACTGAAGTACTTTTCTTTTTTTTTTGTCTTTTTCCCTCATCCTTTATTGTGTTAATCTATTTTCAGCTGCACATTTTTTTTCTGTTCTGCCTTACTTTTCCTATTCTCTTTTCTCTATGTGCCCTTCCCCTACCAATTTTAGTTTCTTTGCTCACACAATCTTTCTTAAGAGAAAGCAGGGAGTGGTAATGATAGTATCAGGTAAGCCATGAGGCATTTTGTCCTTGGGTAGGAAGAAAGAGTGAGATCTAAAAAGTCTTTGTGCTGAGAAGACCCAAAAGATGAAAAAGAAGATTGTAGATTGTAGCCTGAGCTGGGAGGTGGCCTAGGGAATTCTTGGTGCTGGGACAGGAACAGTTGGGGCTGGGGGGATAATAGGTCACCTACTGGACCTGAATGCTTCCAGGGAAAGTGCTACTATTAAAAATAGAAAATACTGAAGGAAGTTGAGAAAGGCTATAGGGAGATGAGGAGAAGCTGAAAAGAAGACAAATTTGCCTGGGCACGGTGGCTCTCACCTGTAATCCTAGCACTCTGGGAGGCCGAGGTGGGAGGACTACTTGAGGTCAGGAGTTCAAGACCAGCCTGAGCAAGAATGAGACCCCTGTCTCTACTGAAAATAGAAAAAATTAGCTGGGGCATGGTGGTGGGCACCTATAGTCCAGCTACTAGAGAGGCTGAGGCAGGAGGATTGCTTGAGTACAAAAGTTTGAGACCAACTTGAGCAAGAGTGAGACCTCCTCTCTACTAAAAATAGAAAAAAATCAGCCAGGCTCAGTGGCACATGCCTGTAGTCCCAGCTACTTGGGAGGCTGAGGCTGAGGATCACTTGAACCCAGGAGTTGGAGGTTGCAGTGAACTATGATGAACCCATTGCATTCTACCCGGGGTGACAAGTGAAACTCTTGTCTCAAAAAAAAAAAGAAAGAAAGAAAGAAAAATTTAAGAAATAGGGGATGCTGATAGTTTCATGCATACAAAAAGAACTAAGAAAGTTGATTGATTTCATGATTCAGCATTTAAGCAGAGTGATTTCATCTAAAACCTAAAGACAGATGTCTTTGGGCAGAGGCTGTAGGCAGTAGATGGAAATTAGCTCTTTCTGGTGTTTGGCCTCAAAGAGAAAATGGAAGATGGGCCAGGAGTGGAAAAGATTTTTTTTCCTTCTCTATTATGCACTTTGATGTCATGACTTCACATCAGAGTTTTCAACTTACACATTCAGTGCTTTAAAGGTAAAGGCTTTTGGAGTTCCCAGCTTTCACACATCTTTTCCCATAATATTCCACTTGGAAGGCACAGTTGCTGGTGTCTGTAATCGGTAGGCATATGTACTAGCAACAGCATTTTGAGCAGCCAAGATTAGAGTATCATCTTTCTCATGAGAAACTAAAAACTTAATTGGAATTAAACTGAAGGATGGCACTTAGAATTATTTTCAATTAGCTGAACTGTGGCTACTAAAGTGTCATTTATTTGTGTGTTGTATAGATTTGAAAGTCAGGATAACCTCAGCCCCAGTAATACGTAATTCCTTTAAAGAATTACATAAAAATAAAACTTGGCAGCATTTACTTTTTAACATTACCAATTTGAGAGACTTGTAATCTCAAATCCATTCAACACGAGGGCATTTTTGAACAAAGATATTACTTACAGAGACCTATGTTGTTGACCTATGTCTGTTTCTTTTAATTGACAAATAATAATTGTACACATTCATGGGTTCCAATACATATAATATGTAGTGATCAGATCAGGATAATTAGCATATCCATCATCTCAAACATTTGTCATTTCACATTGATCTATTTTTAATAACAGTACAAGAAATATCCATGTATATATAATAAATACCGATTTATATCCCGGGCAAGATGGAAAGAGTTCCACTGCAGTCGAATGTCTGTGGAAGTAGAGTTGAAACAAGGACTTGAACCCTAGAGGCTTTTGATTATAGCTTCTAGAAATGGCTCTAGGGCCTCCAACTGCACTGACAGAAGGGAGATGGTTAGGGTGGCATGGCCAATGGGTCCTTAGGGGAAAAGAGCAGGCAGGGCTGAGGGAGACTAGGGCGGGGGGAGATGCAGGAGAGATGCCAAAGGGGAAAGAAAAATAGTCTAAAGGGCAGACCTTGTCTGGCTTGGGCCATCTGACAGTGGCCACCACTGCCTTGCAACATGCAGCTTTGATGAGAAAGATTTAATTCCCACAAGTAGTCATTTTCATTTCAGAAGAAAAAATCCAGCATTCTTACTAAACTATTATCACTATAAATAGAATATATTACAGTTTCCTTTCTCATTTAGCTTGTGGCAATGGCCACCATGGGGCTACAAAAGAGAATGAAACATTGTCGAGCGGTCTGTATGAAACAGATCCAGGGAAGGAGTATGGTCAGGGATAGTGTCAGGCCACTTCTGGCTGCAGGTGGTGGTGGGAGGGGTGAGGCCCGAGGCTGAGCTGTCAGGGGATGCTGGGGCAGCCATTCATTACTCTGCGCCTCCCAGCCCCTCTTCCATTATCATCCATCTTTTGGAACTCCAGGGCATTTCTCTGAGTGCCTGGAATTGGCCATATCACATGGCAATTTGAGTTACGTGTAGTATCACTTACTGAAAAGAGCGCTGGCAATGCAGTCATATAGACCTAATTACAGCTCCTGGTTCTGCCAATTACTGCATGATTTGAGCAGGTTATTAACCTCTGTGATTTTGAGGCTCTTATAATTAGAGATAATAGTACTCACCTGGAAGGATTAAATAAGATAATTTGCCTGAAACACAG